>NC_064574.1:20502500-21752500 GCF_937001465.1 Orcinus orca
TCATATTTAAACTATATTAGCAGTTTTCACCCATAATAAAATTTTCAAAGATGCAAAAACACAAAATTTTTCAAAAATTTTACAAGTAACTTAAATAAGTTCCCTGAACCCCAGAAAGACAGATACATACATAGACAGCTAGATACAGTTATAGAACTAGACATAAAGACAACTAAATAAGACTCTACAGGTAGGAAGGAAAAGTTTCAGAAATCTTAAATAAAAGTAACCTACTAAAAATGATCTCTTGCAGTATACAGAAAAAATTTTCAAGAAACTATCTTACTCAAATATGCAGAAAGTTATGACCCTAAAATGTTGGGAAAAGAAGTAATTAAGGAGATATCAGGCTTACAGAAATTGATGTATGAGGACATTTTTAAAGATAAACTAATAAACTAAGAAAGTATAATAGAAAAAAATTAAATATTAGTAAAATCTACATTGACCACAGAAAAGAATGTAATTGTTGCTGTACAGATGTTGAACCAGTGGTGTGAAGGATATTTTGAGAAACCATTTAAAATGAAAAAAATAAAGGAACAATGAGACAAAAATGCCAAGACAGAAAATTAGAGAACGAACAAAGAATGGAGAACCAAAATAGAAATAATAGTTCCTTTTTAGGAAGGAGTCTGGAAAGATCAGGGAAATGAAAAAAGAGACAATAATCATATTTGCAATAAAAAAATTCTATAACATGGGGGAGAAACTGCATTTGAAATTTGAAGAGGTTTACTGAGAACCAGGTAAAAAACTAGAATGAAAGGCACAGGTACATTTCTAGCCCCCCTTTCTTTAACCGTAAGGATTTTTAAATGCTACAATCATTTGGGTAAAAATAATTAATACTTAGAAGCAAATTGTAAACAATATAAATACGTTAATACCTAGGAAGGAACAAAAATCTACCAAATCTGAGACTTTACATATAACACATGAAATGCTAGAAGAAAAAGTAGCCATCCCTACAGAGTTTTGATGGAATAGGCTGTGTACTTGTGTGTGTGTGTGCGTGTTATTTTGTTTTATAAGTATGCAGCCAAGTTGTTACACTCAAGGAAAAACATATACTTTTGTGAAATAAAAAATTATAGAAACTTATTTATGGTTGCCTCTTGGGCAGGGAGCAGAGGTGCTGGGGGAGGGGAAAATAAATAAATCCTGAAAATGTGCTTCTCTTCATTGACACAAGAGACAAAATTTCACATCACACAAAGGTGAACTAAAAACAGAACAAAACAAAAAAACCCTCCAATCAAGTACCAAAAACAGTTTTTAAAAATCCGGTCCTACCTGCTTTTTGTCTGGTTAAAATAACAAATACAAATTCCAACGTTTTGGAAGGAAAATACATAATGTAAAATTAATTTTGTAATAACACAAATCTGGTAGTAAACCTTAAATTTTCAAAACCTAGCAGTGTGTTTGAGTGCATGTACAAGGAAAAATGAAAGTGAGCTACATATCTTGTCTCAGCAGTGCACCAATAGATACTATTTCTTCTAACATGACAATTAAGGTGAGAGAAGCTAAACAATTATATTGAAATATCTAAGATACTTTTAAAAGTAGTATTAAAAGCAGGACATGTGCTGGAAAAGTGTGTGGTTTTTAAAGAAAAAAAACAAAAAATAAGCAAGGGGCGATATGTATATGAGTGTGTGTGTCTGTGTTATAACAATTAAAGCATGCAACAGGCAAAACTTGGGCAAAATTTACTGCTATCACCATGATAATTCACCAGAAGATTAAAACAACAACAATCATAAAATATTAGAAAAGAGGAGAAAAAAATCATCATCATTGGAGAGAAACAATATTGCCTACACAGAAGGTCCCACTACATTGTGATGTTTGTCACCTCCAGGTCTTTATTTCTTTTACTGCTTCTGATGAGAAAGCCCATCCTTTGTGAACTGATGGTCTTTTAAACATGCATCTTGCCTTAAAAGGCTTTGTTTCACCATGCCTCCCACCCGCAAGTACATGCATTCCTTCCAGAGGTCTTTGCAAGCTGCTGGAGGACCGCTTGTGTCACTCAGTGACTTTCATGTTTGCTTCTCTTTAACTATAAACCCCTTGAAGGATGGAAGTTACTCAACACATCTTTGCAATCCCAACCCCTCTGTGATGTCTGGTGCCTTTTAAGCCCTTTGTAATTTGGGGATAAATGAGTAAATGAATGAATAAATAAATGAGTAAATGAATGAATTCATGAATAAATGAGTAAATGAATGAATTCATGAATGACTCCAGTGTTTCTGATACCCATTAGGCTCCTTATCATTTTGAAAATTTTATTGAGCAAATTCTTTAAGCACACACTCCACTCAGACTAAGCCCCTGTTCCAAACACTTAGCCTTCTTATAGTAGTTTGGTGATTTTTCTACCCACTAAAATGCCCTCTCAAAGTCACAGAGAATATCAGATACATGATCCAAATCTTTGCGAAGTTATTTGGTGGCAAGAATTGAGGCAGGAGGAAAAACAGTATGTTCCAAAGTGTGCAAGCGTGTTGTCAGACGTGTGCATGTGCACATGCATGTATGTCTGTTCCTTTTGAAGGGAGAGGGAAGAAAGAAGAGGAAGAGGTAGAAAGGATATTACAGGCAGAAAAGAGAGCATTTGCAAATATGGGGAGGCAGAGAAGCTCAAGTATGTAATGTGAAAGATGCTATGCAGAGAGGACTAGCAGACACCTTGTACGGAGACTGGGGTCCTATTGTAAGAAAAACATTCTATGGGAGAAAGAAGAAGTACCCTCAGTTACCCCCTCTGAGACTGGAGTGAGAATTTATCAAGGCCATGGCTATGTAAGTAGGTAGCAGAATATCCAGCCCTCAGTATATATTCAATAACTACGCAATTTAAAATGTTCATCTAGCCACCAAATCTTGTTTTCTAAATATAACTCTCCAATAAAAGGAACCAGAGCTCCTTGGAGAAATGGTTGATTCTACGAGTGGGGAAGGAAACTACAAGATGAGTCTGGAACATCTTGCAGGGCCATAAGGTAAGAAAGTACTCAAAGAACCAAAGGATGGAATTGTATCAAAGAGACACAGGGGCCAACCTGAAAGAGCTCCTGATAGCCATGCTGGAACAATTTGAGCAATAAAATAAATAATGATAATATTGGATTATAACCCCCCAATAAAGCAAAATACCCATGAATTCATACTGATATAAATAAATGATTAAATAAATAATAAAATGGAGTAGAAGGAACAAATCTTCCTTACAAAAGAATTCTAATTAATAAATGCAGAAGAAAGAGAAAAATAAAAATCACCATTGGAACACCACAGTAATGACTGCTGCAGGCAGGGTCCACTGGCAAGTGCTAAAATCAGCATGACTAACTTTAATGAAGAACAGGATATGTGCATTGCCTCAGAGTATCTTCCCCCAAATTTGCTAATTACTGTGGTCATTTTAACATATGATCACAAATTCTTGGATACCCTTCCTTGCAAGAGGTGGAGTTAATTCCTCTTCCCTCAAGTGTGGCTGGACCTAATGACTTGCTTCTGAGGAATAGAGTTCAGAAAAAGGAAAAATAACAACTCTACAGTGGAGAAACTAGGAGCTGTCACATTAACTAAGTCACCAATATTAACATCATCAGTAATAAGACACATTGGTATCATGTGTCCCTTATGGGATGTAATGAGACATATATCACCTCTGTGATTTTCTTCCCCCAAATTAATACCTCAGTCTATTCATGAGAAAACACCAGACCAACCCAAACTGAGGGGCATTCTACAAAATACAAGACCAGTACTCTTTAAATGTCTAAGGTCATGAAAGACCAGGAAAGACAGAAACTCACAGATTGGAGATGTCTAAGGAAGCATGAGGACTAAATGCAACATGGTGTCTTGGATTAGATTCAGGAACAGAAAAAGGAAGGAGGGGAAATCCAAAGAAAGCTTGTAGCTTAGTTAACAGTATGTATGAATGTTAATTTCTTAGCTTGGATAACTGTACCATGGTCACATAAGATATTAATATTAGAGCAAGCTAGGTGAAGGTTGTAAGGGAACACTGTACTGTCTTTACAACTCTTTTGTAAATCTAAAATTATGGTCAAAATGTTTGAAATGTGTGTGAGTGTGTGTTTGTGTGTACTCACACATGCTTGTGCATCCCAGATCTTCTCCTACCATCCCACCCAAAGCCAGGGAGGAGGCCACCTTTGAATAAACAGACTTCTTAATAACCAAAGCACTCTTCCTGGAGTGTCAAGAAGGACCAGGAAAAGAGTAAGTTTTGTAAGCTGTTTCTTTATAACTTTTCTCATTGCGCTCTTTATTATATGTATGTATATGCATATATTTCCCTTGTCTTTTATTTTATGTAGGCACTTTCTAGAGTTCAACCGTCGCTCAGGGCGTCAAACTAATTTTCTCCTCAGCAATGATGGCAGAGCTGCATGCATAATGAACCCCGTTATTGTTCTTGCTATTAAGTAGGCTGTTGAGGCTGTGGACAGATGGGAGGGAGGCCACAATCCAAAGGCAAGGGTTCTGCTAAAGCTGTCTGCCCTCCCTTTACCAACTGAGGCCGCTGGAAGAAGGAAAAAAGCACGTGTAGAAAAAGACGCAAATGATCTTGCTCTTTGATGTGGGAAAATGTCAGAAGTTTGGACTGGCTTTGAGGCACTGACTTTTGTGATTTATTTAATGCAAAATAAAGTCATTCTTTATTGACCACTTGAAAGATATGCATTTATTGAGAACTGATACCATGTCAGGTACTGTCCTGGGTATTTTATGAATGTTATCTCATTCAATCCTCATGACAATTCTATGAGAGGATGTAGTCCTCCTCTGTTTATAGATGGGAAACTGAGGCTGGGAGATGCTATGACCTGCCTATCATTTTCCACATGTTTAGCAAGTGGTAGAGCCTGGATCCAAATCCACGTATAGCCCGTGTCGAATCCTGTGCTCTCTTGGTGACACTACCTGGCTTCCTGGCACAGTCCAGACATCCCAGGACACACTTGCACACCTTCATACGTACCAGAAACAGGAAGCTGGTTTCCTATGTGGTCAAAAGCAGCAGGGTTCCCAAATTTCAATATGCATGTGAATAACCTGAGACCTGATTAAAATGAAGATTTCAAAACAGTAGGTCTAGAATGGGTCCTGAGAGTCTTCATTTTTAACAGCTACGAGGTGATGTTGATGCTACTGATCCTTGGATGACACTTTGAGTAGCAGGAATAAGGATGAGACTGGAATCCCATTTTTATGGAGTCACATCTCAGACTTAAAATACAAATGTGGAAATCTTTTGCATTTCTAACTTGGCCTTTGTCAGATATATGTCTCCCAGACATTTCCTTTCAGTCTGCAGCTTTATGTTTTCACTGTCATATAATGGCACTTTTTGAAAAGAAGTCTTTTACTTTGATGAAGTACAGTTTCTCATTTTATTGTCTCTTATGGTTAGTGTATATCATTTCCTAAGAAATTTTTGCCGAATTTAAATGCTTAAAGATTTTCTTTATATTTTCTTCTAGATCTTTTGTTGTTTTAGGTTTTACATATATCTACAATCCATTTTAAATGAATTTCTATGTAGACAGTGAAGGAAGATTTGAATTTTTTTCCATATGGATTTTATTTCAGTGCTATTGCTTGAATGACTATCATTTTCCCATTGAATCACCTTGGTATCTTTGCCAAAAATCAATTGACCACATATGGGTGGGTATGTTTCTGGGATCTCTATTCTATTGATCTATGCATCTATACTTACACCAATAACCACACTATATTGTAACTTTATAGTAAATCTTGAAATCAAGTAGTGTAGGAAGTAGCCCTCTAACTTTTTTGTTCTTTTACAAAATTGCTTTGGCTAGTCTTTGAATTTGTATATAAATTTTAAAATAAACTTTTAAATTTTTATTAAAAAAGCATGTCTATTGCTTCTAATAGTCTTATATATCCAAAAAATATGGTACATGAAGAGGCTCTACTTGTTGAAGGCCAACCTGTAAGCCAAGACTGTTTGTTTTACTTATCACTCCATTTTTAGTACTTGAACAATAAACATTTGTTAACTGAATTAGTAAATGTATGACTGGTCAATGAAAGAATAAATGAATAAAGATTTCTTACTTTAGTAACAGCAAATAAAATGTTATCTGAAAAGTAAATAAGAATCAATAAATCAATAAAAAAGGACTTGTACTCAAAGTACTTAAAAATCAAGAAATGAAAAAGTATATAAGCTTGAAAAGAAAAAAAAATGTGATTATGGCTGAAATCACAAGGAGTCTCAGCTATTCAGCCTTTGAGATTCTGTTTGCTTTAAAATATAACCTATACAGAATACAATTGTTTCACTTATTTGTAATTGAAAATATCAGTGCTTGCAGATGTTGGCAAGAGGCTTCTGTTATATGTACTTTGCATCTAAGATTATAGTAGGTGATAAGTACATGTATTTTCCTTTCCTCCCTTCCAAATAATCTTGAATTTATTGCTACCAGGAAGTACACATCTAGTTTTCTATCATCGCTATGAACATGGTAGACCTTTAGTGAATACACATTTACAACATTCCTGACACTCCCTTACCTTCACAGAGACACTGCATATGACATTCATTTCTCAAGTTTGTACCCCATTTCTCCCTGCTCTTTTATACTCCTAGGTGAAAGGGACTATCATTGCCCAGACTTTCCCCTTTTTCATCACTAACGTCTAGTAGTTACTCAAATGATCTGAAAATTATGGATCCCACCCAGAGCCACTTTTGTCATCTCCACACATGAAAGAATCAAAGAAATTCCTCTCTTTGGGTTCTGACCTTGAAAACACAACCCACAGTTTTTGTCATCTCCCAAAGCCTTTCCTTCTGTGAACAGCACATCAGAGTCCCCCAGACAGCTGTTAGAGCTCAGAATCAATTTACTTTGGGGTGAGGACTTGAGGGACACAGATGGGTAAATTACAGGTGTTCAGCTTAGTGGCAGACCCTACTTGGCACAGTTTAATATGGGCTCCAACCTGTTTCAGCTGCAGGGCAGCAAAGCTGTCACTCTTTGCCCTGGAGAGGCTGGCAGGTTTTGGCCGGGTGCCATATGCAATCCTAGTTGCAAGGTCAAGTGCATGTTTTTGGTTTTTGGAAGCTGTTACAACTTGAGCTAGTCACTGACTATACCTTTAGCCTGGGTCAGGTTTCTCTCTTTAGATTTTAACTGAGACTCTAAAGTGACTGCTAGTCCCATTCAGTTTTTCTCTCCGAGAGCCTATTGATGCCGTTCCTACCTCATGTTTATGTTACCAATGCTCACTGGCCTTGTTGCTTTTTCTTCTTCTACTTATTTACCACTTCTTATCTTTACATTTGCGTAATGCCCTTCAGTTCCTCCCTACCATCATTTCTTAAGTTTTCAGGCATTCCCTTGGTGCATAATCACAAACTGATAAAAGCTCAGAAGATAAGGAACTCAATTCTATGGAAACTTATGACAAGATAAGTTAATCTAGGGATGGAGGGAGACAGGCTTCAAGTTCCAATGGGTTGAGCAGTTCTCCAAATCAAAATCTACAAAGAAGTGGACAGTGGCAATGGTAAAATAAAATGCCCCAACGTCTTAGCCATTCTAGACCTGAGGGGGTCTCCTGAGCATGCAGAGTTTGGGTTCCAGGCAAAGTATTCTAAAAATCAGAACTGCCTTGGGAATGAAGAAATCATTCCTAAGGCCATCAGGATATGGGCCCTGGGATATAATTCATTACACTAGATTCGAGTGCATTTATGGTTTGAAATCATGCCAGATGTGCCCTGTCCAGACCATAGCATGACCTCTGCAAATTCATATCTATCATTGAAAAGGCCATGCTTTCCGTAACTCCTTCTGATATGCTGCCAAAAACTCAAACAGCTATTCTGATTACACTTTAATTGGTACTTTATATTCAACAAATAAGAAAACTCACCATAAACAAAAGTTGTTCTTTCCTGAACCCTGTGAAAGTATCTGGACCATGTGTTAACTATATAATATTTATGGAGTTCAGCACGTGGGTGAAGTCAGCCAAGGCCCATTTCTCCTCCTTAAGGCCTTATATACTAAGGAATGCTTTATATATGATGATTTTTTAAAATAGCTTTGAAATCCTGATCCCTATAAAGTTCTTGCAATGGTAAAGAGTAGAAGGAATAATAGTCAATTCAGCTGATGTTTTTTCATTCCTTGAGAAATCAATACTAATGTAGTTGGCATTTATGTAATCAACCTTCTTCCAAGAATCTCAAGACTTATATAAACTCTGCTGGTTGGTTACTTAAAAGCAATCGCTTGCCTTGAAACCATAAATCAGGTCACATATGGAATTCGTTGTAAGAGTTAAATACTAAGACTTAAAATTTTTACCAGTAGTTTATGACAATCTATTATCATAGGTGCTCACAGGTAGGTGAGGACCACTGGGGAACTGGGATGAAGAGAGGAATCTAAGATGTGTGTATTCAACCAATTTACTGAACCTCTCCTCTGTGCTAGATTCTGTGCTGTGCATAAAGGACATGGCGATAAAGTTAAGTGAGCTCTGCTGTCTAGAAATTCAGTCTCTAGTGAATAATTATAAACAATCGACACATAGTGATGATGTAGAAAACATACCCTGTTCTATAAGCCCTTTAAGTGCATTAACTCACTCAGTCTTCACAGTTACGCTATTAAATAGGGTCTAATATTACATTTAATAGACACCCTCCACCCAGATGTGAAAATGCTTTTATTCAGCCTTAGTTGCTTCAAATAAATTTTAAAGATATAAATATTTTTCAGACAGACTGCAGGCCCCCATTGTGCACTTTCTTGATCTCATTTTCTACTCTCCCTCCCAGAAGGCAATTGCTCTTCTACAGGTGATGTGTATCTTTCCTATACATTTTAAAAATAAATATGCTGTGTATATCTTCTACATATATATTAACAGTATACTGTATTATTTTGTATGTTTTAAAAATTTGTTCTAATGGTATACTTCTCTTGCACCTTGGTTTATTCATTTGATGTTGTGTTTTTGGAATTCACGAATGTTGGGTCATACAGGAAAAGCACATTACTTGTAACAGTTATATAGTATTTTGTTGTATGAATACACACAACTTATCAATCCATTCCATTATTACTGGGCATTTACATTGTTTTCATTATTCTTTATTACATTAATTCTTCAATGAATATATCCTTCTGTGGATTTTCTATGATACATACCTACAAGTAAACTTGCTGATTCATAGGAGAGGTGCATCTTCAACTTTATTAGATATTACCAGATAGCTCCCCAAAAGAGTTGTACCAATTACACTCCTACTGACAATGCAAAAATATATAGGTCCCCTGTAACTTCAGTGGCACTTGCTGGTGTTAGAAATTTAATTTGTGTGAGTTTGATGGATGTGAAAAATATCATTAATTTAGAATATTGACTGATGGATATATATATATATATATATATATATATATATAGTTAGACAACATTACTTTTTATTCTCTGAAATAATTTTAGAAAATAAGAATTTTTGTTCCTTGATTATTTTTTGTTTCCCTCTTTTAAAATTTTTTGAATTTTACTTATCTTTTTATACAGCAGGGTTTTATTAGTTATCTATTTTATACATATTAGTGTATATATGTCAATCCCAATCTCCTAATTCAGCCCACCCACCACCTTCCCCCCTTGGTGTGCATACGTTTGTTCTCTACATCTGTGTCTCTATTTCTGCCCTGCAAACCAGTTCAACTGTATCATTTTTCTAGATTCCACATATATGCGTTAATATACGATTATTTGTTTTTCTCTTTCTGACTTACTTCACTCTGTATGACAGTCTTTAGGTCCATCCACATCTCTAAAAATGACCCAATTTTGTTCCTTTTTATGGCTGAGTGATATTCCACTGTATATATGTACCACATTTTCTTTATCCATTACTCTGTCGATGGGCATTTTGGTTGCTTCCATGACCTGGCTATTGTAAATAGTGCTACAATGAACATTGGGGTGCACGTGTCTTTTTGAATTATGGTTTTCTCTGGGTATGTGCCCAGGAGTGGGATTGCTGGGTCATATGGTAATTCTATTTTTAGTTTTTTTAAGGAACCTCTATACTGTTCTCCATAGTGGCTATATATATTTACATTCCCACCAACAGTGCAAGAGGGTTCCCTTTTCTCCCTCTCCAGCATTTTTTGTTTGTAGATTTTCTGATGATGCCCATTCTAACCAGTGTGAGGTGATACCCAATTGTAGTTTTGATTTGCATTTCTCTACTAATTAGTGATGTTGAGCAGCTTTTCATGTGCTTCTTGGTCATCTGTAGGTCTTCTTTGGAGAAATGTCTATTTAGATCTTCCACCCATTTTTGGGTTGGGTTATTTGTTTTTTTAACATTGAGCTGCATGAGATGTTTATACATTTTGGAAATTAATCCTTTGTTTGTTGATTCATCTGCAAATATTTTCTCCCATTCTGAGGGGGTTGTCTTTTTGTCTTGCTTATGGTTTCCTTTGTTGCGCAAAAACTTTTAAGTTTCATTAGGTCCCATTTGTTTATTTGTGTTTTTATTTGCATTACTCTAGGAGGTGGATCAAAAAAGATCTTGCTGTGATTTATGTCAAAGAGGGTTCTTCCTATGTTTTCCTCTAAGGTTTTATAGTGTCCAGTCTTACATATAGGCCTTTAATCCATTTTGAGGTTTTTATTGTGTATGGTGTTAGGAAGTATTCTAATATCATTCTTTCACGTGTAGCTGTCCAGTTTTCCCAGCACCACTTATGGAAGAGACTGTCTTTTCTCCATTGTATATCCTTGCCTCCTTTGTCATAGATTAGTTGACCATAGGTGCGTGGGTTTATCTCTGGGCTTTGTGTCCTGTTCCATTGAGCTATATTTCTGTTTTTGTGCCAGTACTATATTGTCTTGATTACTGTACCTTTGTAGTATACTCTGAGGTCAGGGAGTCTGATTCTTCCAGTTCCTTTTTTTTGCCTCAAGATTGCTTTGGCTATTTGGGGTATTTTGTGTCTCCATACAAATTTTAAGATTTTTTTGTTCTAGTTCTATAAAAATGCCATTGGTAATTTGATAGGGATTGCAATGAATCTGTAGATTGCTTTGGGTAGTATAGTCATTTTCACAATATTGATTCTTTCCATCCACAACATGGTATATCTCTCCATCTGTTTGTATCATCTTTGATTTCTTTCATCAGTGTCTTATAGTATTCTGAGTACACGTCTTTAACCTCCTTAGGTAGGTTTATTCCTAGGTATTTTATTCTTCCTGTTGCAATGGTGAATGGGATGGTTTCCTTAATTTCTATTTCTGATCTTTTGTTGTCAGTGTATAGGAATGCAAGAGATTTCCGTGCATTAATTTTGTATCCTGCAATTTTACCAAATTCATTGATTAGCTCTACTAGTTTTCTGCTGGCATCTTTAGGATTCTCTCTATATAGCATCATGTCATCTGCAAACAGTGACAGTTTTATTTCTTCTTTTCCTATTTGTATTCCTTTTATTTCTTTTTCTTCTCTGATTGCCATGGCCAGGACATCCAAAACTATGTTGAATAATACTGGCTAGAGTGGACATCCTTGTTTTGTTCCTGATCTTAGAGGAAATGCTTTCGGTTTTCCCCCATTGAGATTGATATTTGCTGTGGGTTTGTCATATATGGCCTTTATTATGTTGAGGTAGGTTCCCTCTATGTCCACTTTCTGGTGAGTTTTTATCATAAATGGGTGTTGAATTTTGTCAAAGGCTTTTTCTGCATCTATTGAGGTGATTATATGGTTTTTATTCTTCAATTTGTTAATATGGTGTATCACATCGATTGATTTGCATATATTGAAGAATCCTTGCATCCCTGGGATAAGTCCCACTTGATCATGGTGCATGATCCTTTTAATGTGTTGTTGGATTCCATTTGCTTGTATTTTGTTGAGGATTTTTGCATCTATATTCATCAGTGACATTGGTCTGTAATTTTCCTTTTTTTTTTTTTTTTTTGTAGTATCTTTGTCTGGTTTTGGTATCAGGGTGATGGTGGCCTCACAGAATGAGTTTGGGAGTGTTCCTTCCTCTGCAGTTTTTTGGAGGAGTTAGAGAAGGATGTGTGTTAGCTCTTCTCTAAATGTTCGATAGAATTCACCTGTGAAGCCATCTGGTCCTGGACTTTTGTTTGTTGGAAGATTTTTAATCACAGTTTCAATTTCATTACTTGTGATTGGTCTGTTCATATTTTCTATTTCTTCCTGGTTCAGTCTTGGAAGGTTATACGTTTCTAAGAATTTGTCCATTTCTTCCAGGTTATCCATTTTATTGGCATAGAGTTCTTTGTAGTAATCTCTTAGGATACTTTGTATTTCTGCGGTGTCTGTTGTAACTTCTCCTTTTTCATTTCAAATTTTATTGATTTGAATCCTTTCCCTCTTTTTCTTGATGAGTCTGGCTAAAGGTTTATCAATCTTGTTTAAGTTCTCAAAGAACCAGCTTTTAGTTTTATTGATCTTTGCTCTTGTTTCCTTTTGTTTCTATTTCATTTATTTCTGCTCTGACCTTTGTGATTTCTTTCTTTCTACTAACACTGGGTTTTGTTTGCTCTTCTTTCTCCAGTTCCTTTAGGTGTGAGATTAGATTGTTTGAGATTTTTCTTGTTTATTGAGGTAGGATTGTATTGCTATAAACTTCCCTCTTAGAATTGCTTTTGCTGCATCCCATAGGTTTTGGATAATCGTGTTTCCATTGTAAATTTTCTCTAGGTATTTTGTGATTTCCTCTTTGATTTCTTCAGTGATCTCCTGGTTATTTAGTAACGTATTGTTTAGCCTTCATGTGTTTGTGTTTTTCCCTGTAATTGATTTCTAATCTCTTAGAATTTTGGTCAGAAAATATGCTTGATATGATTTCAATTTTCTTAAATTTACTGAGGCTTGATTTGTGACCCAGGATGTGATCTATCCTGGAGAATGTTCCATGAGCACTTGAGAAGAATGTGCAACCTGCTGTTTTTGGGTGGAGTGTCTTTTAAATATCAATTAAATCTATCTGGTCTCTTGTGTCACTTAAGGCTTGTGTTTCCTTATTAATTTTCTGTTTGGATGATCTGTTCATTGGTGTAACTGAGGTGTTAAAGTCCCCCACTATTATTGTGTTACTGTTGATTTCCTCTTTTATAGCTGTTAGCAATTGCCTTGTGTATTGAGGTGCTCCTATGTTGGGTGTTTATATATTTATGATTGTTATATCTTCTTCTTGGATTGATCCCTTGATCATTATGTAGTGTACTTCCTTGTCTCTTGTAACATTCTTTAGGTTAAAGTCTATTTTATCTGATATGAGTATTGCTACTCCAGCTTTCTTTTCATTTCCATTTGCATGGAATAACTATTTCCATCCCCTCACTTTCAGTCTGTATGTGTTCCTATGTGTGAAGTGGTTCTCTTGTAGACAGCATATATATGGGTCTTGTTTTTGTATCCATTCAGCAAGCCTGTGTCTTTTGGTTGGAGCATTTAATCCATTCACATTTAAGTTAATAATCGATATATATGTTCCTATTACCATTTGCTCAAATGTAATGGCTTTGTTTTTGTAGGTTCTTTTCTTCTTTTGTGTTTCCCACTTAGAGAAGTTCCTTTAGCATTTGTTGTAGAGCTGGTTTGCTGATGCTGAATTCTCTTAGCTTTTGCTTGTCTGTAAAGCTTTTGATTTCTCCATTGAATCTGAATGAGATCCCTGCTGGATAGAGTAATCTTGGTTGTAGTATCTTCCCTTTTATCACTTTAAATATATCTTGCCACTCCCTTCTGGCTTGTAGAGTTTCTGCTGAGAAGTCAGCTCTTAACCTTATGGGAGTTCCCTTGTATGTTAATTGTCATTTTTCCCTTGTTGCTTTTAATAATTTTTCTTTGCCTTTAAATTTTGTCAGTTTGATTACTATGTGTCTTGGTGTGTTTCTCCTTGTGTTTATCCTGCTTGGGACTCTCTGCGCTTCCTGGACTTGGATAGCTATTTCCTTTCCAATGTTAGGGAAGTTCTCAACTATAATCTCTTCAAATATTTTCTCAAGTACTTTCTCTCTCTTTTCTCCTTCTGGGGCCCCTGTAATGGGAATTTGGTGTGTTTAATGTTGTCCTGGATGACTCTTAGGCTGTCTTCATTTCTTTCCATTCTTTTTTCTTTATTCTGTTCTGTGGTAGTGAATTACACCATTCTGTTTTCCAGGTCACTTATCCATTCTTCTGCCTCAGTTATTCTGCTATTGATTCCTTCTAGTGTATTTTTCACTTCAGTTATTGTATTGTTCATCTCTCTTTGTTTGTTCTTTAATTCTTCTAGGTGTTTATTTTTTAATTCTTCTACATCTTTGTTAAACATTTCTTGCATCTTCTCGATCTTTGCCTCCATTCTATTTCTGAGGTCCTAGATCATCTTCCCTAACGTTATTCTGAATTCTGTTTTCTGGAAGGTTGTCTATCTCCATTTCATTTAGTTGTTTTTCTGGGGTTTTATCTTGTTCCTTCATCTGGTACATATTCCTCTGCCTTTCCATTTTGTCTTTCTGTGAATGTGGTTTTCATTCCACAGGCTGTGGGATTGTAGTTCTTCTTGTTTCTGCTGTCTGGCCTCTGGTGGATGAGCCCTTGATAGTTTAGTTAGCCACTCATAAAACAACTTGGGTAGGATGAAAAGGTACAAATTCATTAATTATCAGTACTTTAGAATTCATATTTTTCTTAAGTAAATGCTAGTGTTTATTTAAGTATTATAAAAAATTTCTCATATAATGTCAATTTATTGCATGTGTGTGGTTATGTCATATTTCAAATAATTCTCTTGTATTTCTTATCTGTGTAAATTCCTTATGTTTCTTTTTTGCATCTTTTCTCTTTTTTGGACAGTCTTCCAGGAGGTTGTCTGTTTTATTAGTAATTCCAAAGAATAAACTTCCAAAGAATAAACTTTTGGTACTTTTGGTACTTTTCTCCATTGTTTTATTATTTTGCATTTCCTCATTTTCTGATCTTCTGTTATTAGTAGCTTCTGTACATTTGGGGGGAGAATTTTCTGCTTTTATTTTCAACTCCTTGAGTTCAATTCTTAGACTGTTAATTGGTCATTTCTTTTATATTCAAAAATATGCATTAAAGTTATGAATTTCCCTCTATGTACCAATTTATTTTCATTGCACAAATGTTGATGTGCTGTACTTTTGTTATTATACCTGTGCTTTTAAGAGAAAGACTCCAAAACCATACCTGACAAGACGTTTTCCTTGGGTATTTATTAAAATCTTTGCACAGTACACTACTCCATTTTCATTTCATAGGTATATGACAGCACTTCTAAATTATATTGGGTATAAAATTTTTGGAATTTAGGGAAATTTTGCATGTTACTGAGTAAGATAAAAATCCTTAGGAAACCAAATGCCCTGCAATCAAGGACACCATATCTTATAAAACCTTCCTAGGCAATCAATAGACAGTAACAAAATAGAGAAACTGCACTAAAATATGTTAGCCAGTAGGACGTGCCTCCTGAGAAAACAGAAGGACTTTCTCAATTTCCCAAAATAATTAGTTGGAGATTCAGAACTAAATACCCACTGTGTAGTTGTTGCTTGCTTATGATTATTAATTTTTTACGATATTTACTCCTGCCTTCTTTCCTAGGAAATGAGGATCTACAGGTTTGTGCACCTACAGAAAATTCGTTAATGTTACTATATGACTTGTTTATGGATGGGGATAGTAAGCCACAAAGCCCATTTATAGAGCTACAGAAAGCAGTCATGGCCATGTAATCTGCTTTCTGTAGAAGCATACATACAATAGCCTTATTGTCAGGCTCCTGCTGACTGCTACAATGTCCTCTTTTACCATTTCCAAACTTTGAGTCCCTTTACATGATTCCCATCCATTCTACTCATTGCTGTTCTTTCTCGTTCATCAGGTTTAACCTTAAACATCATTTCAGGGAGGACTTTCCTGACAATATCATCTAAAGTGGGTCCCACACCCACTCTCCTCTATCTTCTCTCTCAATTTTACAATCTTTTCACTTCTTCCTCATAATACCACCATGTGGTATTATTTTATTTATTAATCAGTTTATACTTTATGTCTGTCTTTCCCTTTAGAATATATATTTCATGCCTAGTTCATCACTGTACTTCCAGTGCACATCAGAGTTATGGTCAGAGTAGGTACTCAGTGAATGCCAGAGGCTTGAACAAATGCATAAATGCGAAAATATAAAAGTCTCCAATAGACCTTTAATAAATATAGATAATCTCAGTGAAATATTTGGAAAACACAACATCCTGTATTCATATAACATCCCTAAACTAAATTGGAGAAACATAGGTGAGATTCTGGTATTGATCACTATACCCCAGAGACAAAATATTTTAAAATAATGATAGGTAATTTAATTTACAGTAGTGATGGACTAAGTCATTAGGACATATTTTTTATTCCTGAGGAAAAATAAAATAGCTGAGTAAATTATAAATATCATGTTTTAAGAGCATCAAAGAGCTAACAAGATAATGAGTTATCTGGAAGAGTTCTGTTAGAGTTGGGGAATCCAGAGATGGAGTCTAGCAGTAGATGCTGCTTTTCCCCTCATCATATGAAGATCCAGGGCGTTAACTGACAGCTTGGGCTATTTGTTGAAGAGATAAAAAGTCTGAATGCAGATTCTATCAAGAGTCTGGATTTGGTAAACCTCTGCCACTTTGGGCTGAAACTCTAAGGGCTATAGCCAGGTAGTAAAGGTGAGAGCTTTGCATCATTCTACTCTCCAGAAAGCATCAAGCATTAAACTGGATTAAAATGGCCAAAAATTGTATGCCCTAGATTCTGGAAAAAGAAAATAAAAATCTTTGGTGCAGGAAGACAGCATTAATCAAATCTCAAATTATTACTAAAAGTCAGTTTTCAAAACAATGCTCAGCAAACAATCAGAGATAACCAGATACAGGAAGTACCATAAGAGAAGAAAAATAGCAAAAACAAGGCAGTGTAGGGAAAGACTCAGTAACGTCCAAATAATAGAATTACCAGTCAGATTATATAACAACCCTGCTCACTATGATAGAAAAAGTCAAGCTTTAAAATGTTAGCAGAGAACTAGACACCATAAAAGTGACACCATAGATTCATAAAAGAAACAAATATGCATTCTAAAATTATAAAAGAACATAACTAAATGAATAAATTTAACAGCAGGTTAGGCAGAGTTGGATACAGAATCATTAAATAAGAAGGTAAGTCAGAAGTATTTGCAAAATGAGATGTGGAAAGAAAACAAAAGGTAGAAAATATAGAAGCACAGACAATAGATATAGAGCAGTGATGTCCAACAGAAACTTCTTCAGTGATACAACTGTTGCATGTCTGTGATGTCTAATACAGTAACCACTAGACACATGTGGCTCTTCAGTAGTTGAAATGTGTCTATTGAGACTGAAGAACTGACATTTTAATTATGGTTAATTTTAGTTAAATTTAAATTTATATAGCCATTTGTGCTAAAGGCGAATGTATTGAACAGTGCTGATATAGAGTGTACATATAGAAAGTAAAACATATACGTAATATGAGTACCAGAGCAAAAGAGATAGAAAAGGAAGCTGAGGTTATGTCTGAAGAGAGAATGGTTCAAAAGGTTTCAAAACTGTTGAAGAACACTAATCCAAAAATTCAAGAAATCCATACAATCTCAAGTAGGAATTAAAAAAAAATCTCCTAGGCATGCCATAGTGATTCCAAAGAAAACCAAAGACAAACATTTTCATGAGGAGGTGGAGAAAAAAAGAGAGATTACCTTCAAATAAATAGCATGTTGACTGAGAGTTGACTTCACAACAGCTAAAATGGAAGCAAAAAAAAGTGAAAAGATATATTCAATGTGCTGAAAGAAAATAACGCCCATCCTAGAACTCCATACTCAGAGAACATATCTTTCAAGAATAAAGGTAAAACAAAGGCATTTTAAGAGAAAAAAAATACAAAGACCATTTAGCACTAATAGATGCTGCTGATAGAAATTATTAAATGATCCCAGATAGAAGGTGAGAGATGCAAGAAGAAATAAGAACAAAGAGAAGAATATATGTGTAAATTATAAAGAAAAATACTATATAAAACAAACAATAATTTATTGTGGATTCTTTCTCTCAATCTTTCTATTTCTTTGTTTCTCTCAATAATTAAACACTGTCCTTCACATTTTATGTTGAAATTGTTTATCATTACCACTGGACTTTTTAAATCAGAGGCTTATTAAAGTGTCCAATAAGGCTGTGCAACATTAGTGTTTGTTGTAAAAGACAAATGGATGACTCAACAGAGCAAAGGAAGTTATTTAGTTGTTCCCTGGTAATGGGGCAAGAACATTAAAAAGCAATGAACTTCAGAGAGAGGTGACAACTCTGAGCAGTTGAGTCTCGGAATTGTCACTTTAGCCTTTCCAAATAATAGAACAGCCTTGATATTCCTGATTTATGATTCTTAAAATAAAGCTGTATAGAATAAGTTCCTGAGAGCCCATTCTAGCTTTTGACTTTGATCAAGTCACCTTAACTCTCTAATCTTCATTTCCTTTATCTTTGACCCATTTTGCATCATAGTTAGTGTGCATAAAATCACATTTGGACCTCTTTCATTGACTTCCCTGAAATGTTATGAACTCCTTGGTGACATACTCTATTTTCTCTGATTTTATTTTTGTTTCCTTTCCAACTGTTTGGGTACTTCCTCAGGAATATATTTAAGTCTACAATTTGTATACTTTTTATATCTCTCTCCTTTTGGCTTTTCCATCTGTATTCTTAGAGGACTACTCAAATTGTACTTCATGTCCACATCTTAAGTTCAAATCGTGTTGATTCTGTTCTTCACTGACTCGGATGCAGACTTTGTTGTCATGTTCTTTGAAATTGTCCCTTCTCTCTTCCTTCTACTTTTCCACATCTCAGTTCATCTCTTTCTATATAGGTTATTTTGTAGACATATTCTTATATCCAATTCTACACTTTAAACATGTTTTTCAGTTTACTCATTTCTGAATGAGAGGAAATTTATCAAGATCTGGTGATTGTCAACAAATGGGATACCTAATCCCCATCTGTAGAAAAACTCCTCTGGCTCTTGTGGTAGATTAATTTATTGTTCACATCCCAGCTCTCTTCCATGGGAGTATACTTCCCTGCCCCAGAGGGCAAGTTGATTGCACAATATCTAGACTGATTTTCAATATCTAACCAGTACTCATATAATTGAGTGCTGCTGCACTGAGTTAGCTCCTTCAACAACAACTGATACTCTAAAGAGATAAATACATGATAAACTACTATTCTAATATGTACTGCTACCATGAGTTTTCCTGTCTACTTTCCTGCCAAAGCAGTGCACTTATTCAGGGTGCCACAGTAATAAGCTCTCCTTTCCTAACTCTCCAATTGGTTTCTGGAAGCTGAAGTCTCCAAAACTTGTGAGAAGGAAATAGAAATACTCTGTTGGCCTCAAAAAGGTACCATTCAAAGAGTAGAGAGGAATTCCCAAATTTTCTCTTTATTCAGTCTTTTCTGAGTAAGTTTTCTGTTTCATAGAGGTAACTAAAGGTCCACTACTTTTGGAGTTTCTCACCCCAGGCCCATTTGAATTATGTCTTTGAATTTCTCTTACATACATTTTGGTCTTCGTGTGATCTTTGCTGTTCTTCATTTGTGTTTTACGTGATGGATTGAAGAGTTAGTTAAGAACTTCTCCCACTCAGATGTCATTTTAAATTGAAAAAGATGCCTACATGTCTAACTAGTAAATGTGCTTCTTAGAATATTCTGTATTTTAGACTTTTCATGGGGTCAATGATCCTTTTCTCCTTGCTATTGTAAACTATTGAAGTCTACCTCTATTTATAAAAGTAATATGGATTTTTAAAAATGAAATTTGTATTAGAGACACGATTTTGGAAGTTGCAGTTCTCTTGTGCCCCCAAGGATTCAGCCTAGGTCCCCAAGGGAGCTTTTTGTTTGTTTAACATTTTATTATGAAAAATTTCAAGCACATAGTAAAGTTGAAAGAATTTCACAATGAATAGCCTTATGTCTACCACCTGTATTTTATCATTAACATTTTATTATGCAGTAGTCCTCCCTTTATCCATGGGGGATGTGTTCCAAGATCCCCAGTAGATGCCTAAAACCATGGATAGTCCTGAAACCTATTTACACTATGTTTTTCCTATACATATATACCTATGGTAAACTTTAATTTATAATTTAGACACAGTAAGAGATTAACAACTACCAATAAAATAGGACAAATTTAAAAATATAGTGTAATAAAAGTTATGTGAATGTGGTATGGCACTCTCTCTCAAAATATCTAATTGTACAAATTGAATGCCTTTTCTATCTTAACTAAACACTTATAATGCACCGTGGCTGTAACTTTTGCAGTTTGAGGTGCAACAGCAAAACTAGCACAAATTTCTTTTTCTTCACAATTTCACGGATATAAGATTCATTCTTACTATACATCTTAGCAACCTCAGCATCCTAGTTTTTTCTTTCCTGATTAAGTTGAGAACGTTTACCTTTTCGTGTAAAGAAAGCACTTTACGGCTTCTCTTTGGCATATCCAAATTGCCAGCATCACGACTTTTGCACTTTGGAATCATTTTGAAGTAAAATAAGGGTTACTTGAACACACGGATGATAGCCAAGCACCACGGATGATAACCAAGAAGACTGCTAAGTGACTAATGGGCAGAATATGCTGGACAAAGGGAAGATTCATGTCCTGGGCAGGATGAGCAGGACAGCGTGAGAGTTCATCACCTTACTCAGAAAAATGTGCAATTTAAAACTTATGAACATTTTATTTCTGGAATTTTCCATTTAATATTTCCAGACCACGGATGAACACAGGTAATTGAGACAAGGGAGGACTACTGTATTTCCTTTATCATATATCTATCCCTGTATCCATAAATTAATTAATCACAGTTTAAGTAGAAGCATTTCAAAGTAAATTGTGAACACTAGTATACTTCCTCCTAAATACTTCTGCATGCATATTATTGGAAAGAGTTTATTATTTGTTTATAATTCTTTTCGTTTTTATGTAAAATTTACATGTAATGGAAGACAGAAATCTTAATTAAATGTACATTCGCTGAGTTGTGCAAATGCATACAAAGAAGTACCCTCTTGCCCCTTTATAGTGGAACACTTTCAGGATATAATAATCAGATCAAAGTGGAGCAGGGGAAATTTGTATCAGAAAGACACTAGGGCTAACTTAGTTTCCCCACTACCTTTGTGTGCGGGTAGAAAGGGGAATCTTTCTCCCCTGCAATTACTTAGATTTTGCACTTTTGGCACAGAAGTTAGTATTCAGGAGCATGGAGGGTAGAGAGCCAAATGGAGACAGAAAAAGCCATGTCATCATTAAAGATAAACAGAGACACAAATATGTCAGAGGGCAGAGGCAGGCATTTCATTGTGCAAGTGATTTATGGGGGAAGCTAACTTTAAACAAGCTCGGGCTGCATGCCGTGGTGCCTTGCAGCCAAACAAACAAAGCGCCCTTTCAACAGCGGCCGAGAGCTGTTGGTCTCCTCAAGGAGTAAAATCTCATTTTCTGTGGTGGTGTAAAAGCTAAGAAGTGCCTGTTTACTGTCTAAGGAAACCCTGGTTGAAGTCACTGAAAGCAGATCCTGTTAAATTCCATAGAGTTATGAGGATCATGGCTAGGAGACCGTGGCCTCAGAGTCAAACCCACAAAACAAAACGCGGACACATTAAAAACAAATAAAGCAGGGGCCTTCCCTCTCTTTATTCCCGGCTGTAGACTTCTTTTGGACAGGAGGGAAAGACTGGTCACCCAGGAAATTAGCACATGGTGCTCTGGCCTTGTTATTTGCGTCTAGTTTGTTACAGGGATCAGGCAAGGACTGAGAGTTATGCCAGTGGGGAGCCAGCCAGGTCGCCGGGAAAGTGGACACAGGAGAGGCATGAGGGTAGCCTCATATGTGGAGGAAACACTGCAGGCTGCACAAGCTGGCCAGTCCAGGATTAGTCGACTCTATTTTTAGATTGGAGGCCTTGGGCAATTAGTTTTCTCTGCTTTCAGGTTTGAGGCTTTTCTAAATGTCGATGGTGAAAACTTTGTAGTTCGAGAGCCTAATCCTATGGAAAGTCCTAAGTAGGCAGAGGTAGAGGTGTGTGTGTGTGTGTGTGTGTGTGTGTGTGTGTGTGTGTAAGGGGGGGAAGATAGGTGGAGAGGGTGGAGGGAGATTGGCTGTCAGCAGTAATTTCAGTGAATGAAAATTTAATATGGACTCTGAATATATATGGTTCAAAAGTCGACTGAAAGGTAAAAGAAGGTTGAGGTGGTAGATTAAAGAGCGAATTTCTTTGGGAAAATGTAAAGCAGTATTTTCCCTCCTGCTATTCCACGAATGGGGAGGGGACGTGGCCTTCCCTTCTTGCCTCAAGTCTAGTGAGAGGTCTGAATGTCCCAACTAAGGAACTAGATTGTTTTCCCAGGATACAGTGAACAGGTTTGATATTCCAAAGGGTTTCAACAACCAGTGAGGCATGCACACTGACAAATGAGAACTGACATCAGGTGTGCAATTGGGGTGTGCTCCTGCAGGATCCCATTTTGCCAAGTATTAACTCTTAGATTCCTGAGTGGGTTCTGGGAAGGCGAGGGCATTGGTAGAGGGTTTTGGAGGTGCTCAGAGCCAAAGTTATTTATGTGTTGTTACCGGAGCACTTCAACACACGCACACCCAGTATGCTGTCCTAGTGCATACCAGCTGACTAGCAGACCCTGAACGGCAGACGAACGGGGTGTGGTTAGGGATCACCTGCAGCGCTGCGGAGCATTGGTAAGTGTTTCCCCTGGAGGTGATGTCAGCCATGTGTGCAGGAGAAAGAGAACTGGCCTTTATCACCATAAAGGGACTTTACCCAAGAAGGCTGCTTGAAAGGGAGATAGGACAACAGCAGAGAGAATATATGATGGAGGGGGAACTCAAAACACAATGGTATATTTTTGTGCTATAGACCCTTTCAGCAGTCTATGCCTATGAATGACCTCTTCTTTGATTATTGTTTTCAAGTGCATAAATTAGATTCATAGAATTGCAAAGGAAACCAATTATATCTAAGCAGAGTTATCAAAATATTCAAAAATTCTTAACACATTAAATAACTGGATCCTGTATAAGTTCTAACAGCTACCATAATTTTAGTAATTTTGAAACAGTGATAAGTGTAAACAACATTTTGAAACATCTTCATAATTGCAGTGTAATATGAAGCTCTCTATGACTTCACTGGTGACAAAGTCACAAGTACTGCTAATAAAACCACATTCTAAATAGAAGGAAATGCTAAATTTCCATTAGAATTTGCACATTTATAATTGATGGACATGACAAAGTTCAGTTAGAGATCAGTGAAAATACATACATATGTACATAAATACTTTTTATTCCATCCAAGTTGAGGGACCCCTGTGGAAGTAACCCTAGGCTAAAAGGCCCCCTTACAGGACCAGCTGGAATATATAAGCTGTATCAAGGACCTGCAGGTGAAAACCCCACAAAAACACCCCCCCAATAGACAGAGTTAATTTTAAACAACTACCATGGCCAGAGGAAACCAAATATATAAGAGTGCTCTTCAAGTAAGGCTCTTTCGAGCCTTTCATCTCTCTTCCATCTTCTGCCCCAACCAGAAGGTTCAGAAGTCAACACCAGGGCATGAGAGTGGATGGAGGGAGCTGGGAGAGCAAAGAAATAAGAAGTCTCTCTTCCCCTGCAGTGGATTTCCAAAACTGCTGTAGGACAAATGTGAGAGGCTTAACTTTGAGTAAACTTCAGAGATTCAACGATTACACTGAACTGGGCTTATTCGTCTCTGAACAGAGGCTGTTTTATGTGGCTCAAGTGTCTGGAGTTCCTCTTCGTATCTCAGAGGGAATAGGGAAGCTGTGTGGTCTGCCTGGACTTCATATAGTGTTGAGGAATAGCCTGGCCCCAGAGGATGGGTTGGAAAGGGCAGTTGTGGGGGAACTGAAGTTGCTTTGTGAATACACCCTTTGAGACTCGATAGTTCAATACACGCACACACACACGCACACACACACATACACGCACCTTAGAAGGTGTTCGTTAGATGTTTCTCTGCCTGAAAAAAAAATATGCCATGGTCTACAGAACTAAGTTGCCTGTGTAAGAATTCTGGCAGACTACTTACTATATTCAAGAAACTTGACTAAGTTCCTTAACAATCTGTGACCCAGTTTCCTCATCTGTAGAATGGGGCTAGTGTTATATGTGTATGTCACATGTAGTATATAAAGATGAAAAAAGGATTAAATGTGTTAATATACACAAAATGTTTAGAATAGGGCATGGTGCTACACAAATATTAGTTGTTGATGGTTTTATTATTAAATTACTTACTCATCCCCTTGCCATTCTCAGTTGCCTCTAAGGAACCTCCAATGAACCCTAACAAATAAAAGTTGGAAACCATAGTTTCAGAATATTTGTATCTGTCTCCTAGATTGGGTATTAGGGCTAATTCCACACTTCATGCTCCAGTAAAAGAAATGGCTCAACCATCTGGGTAATTAGTGTCCTTAGTACTTCCCAAGGGTCAATACCTGACGAACCTCTCCCAGGCAGTCACCCAGGATCACAGCCTGGGCAATCCTCCTGTTGCCTCATCTCAGATAAAAGCTTTCATGAACCCACTATGGTGTAAGATGAAACCTTTGAAAGCTGTTTCTGTGGAAGGTAGTTGTTAAATATCACAGGTAGCTAAGGGTCTTTTCAGTTGCTGAGGGAGGTGTTATATCTAAATTTCAGCAACAACAAACAAAACAGCTGGTGGATATACCACTCCTGATTTATGTAAATGTTTCTGGCAGTTGTAGAATTGAAAGATTATTGGGCTGAAGTCAAGCAATCCTGGACTTAAAATATGACGTCACTCACCAGCTGCCTGAGATTCAACACATTTCTTAACCATCTCTGAAAGTCAGATTGTTTTTAAATACAGGAAGGATAACCGATAATGTCTTGGTACGGTTGTTCAGAGAATCACATGAGACAGGCTTACGTGTTCAATTCATCTTGATACATTCTCTTCACAGGAGAGAAATGCTATTCAGATGTCTGCTGCAGATCTCTGTTCCACTGGAGATGAAGTTAAACATGTCTCAACCTCCTTCCTTCCGACCTTACAGATTCAATAGTCCCTGGAAGTCCCAACACTCTTTAGTGTTTTTTGTGAATTCCACCAGAGGGGACAGAAATGGAGCATTACATTCCCATGGCTGACTCAGTATCCTAGCCTCTGACCTCCAAGCGCTCTGTCTTTATATCACTTTACCCAATAAAAATGCTCAACCCGCACTCTAATTTTCACAAACAACCACAACAGAATCTCTATCTACTCATGTTCTGCTCTGTGTTACATAAATCACTTCTTAGATGTCCGAGTCAAGATGAATTAGAAGTTCGCTTCCTGGCAGCAAACTAACTCACCACTCTTAACTACCTTTAGCTATCTTGTCACCACGGAATGTCCGGCAATCCCACATAGCACTCCATCTTGTTGCCCCTCCTCCCTTCTCATCCCTTCTCTACTTCCTTCACACCATTTGTCCTTGAAGCTCACTCTCAGCACTAAAAATAACACTATGGTCACTCCTCGGTATCCACAGGGGGTTGGGGTCAGACGCCCCTTGGATACCAAAATTCACGGACACTCAAGTTGCGGGTTCAGCCTCCCGCCAGGGGGTTAACACTACACAATCAGTGGTTGGTTGATGGATGGTAAACAGTACAAAATCAGTGGTTAAGTTGAATCCGCAGATGCGGAACCTGTAAGAATGGAGGGCCATAAGTATGTTCCTCTTGCTCTTGCAGAACAGCTTCCCACAGCCTTTTATGCCCTGATTCCTGGCTGATATTCCTGCTTGTGGGTGTATGTGTTAGCTACGGCCAAGTAATAAACCACAGCTAAATTCAGTGAATTAAAAATAAACATTGTTTCTCACTCGTCTATTTATCAGCACGGTCGTTCTACTGACCTGGGCAATGCTCCACTGATCTTGTTTCTAAATTAATTAATTTATTTATTTATTTATTTTTGGCTTCATTGGGTCTTCGTTCCTGTGCGCGGGCTTTCTCTAGTTGCGGTGAGCGGGAGTTACTCTTCGTTGCGGTGCGCGGACTTCTCAATGCAATGGCTTCTCTTGTTGCGGAGCACGGGCTCTAGGCACACGGGCCTCAGTAGTTGTGGCTCGTGGGCTCAGTAGTTGTGGCACATGGGCTTAGTTGCTCCACAGCATGTGGGATCTTCCCTGACCAGGGATTGAACTCGTGTCCCCTGCACTGGCAGGCAGATTCCTAACCACTGCACCAGGGAAGTCCCTGTGCTCCACTGATCTTGTCTGGTTTTGCTCATGCATTTGCAGTCAGCTAGGGGTTGCTTGATCTAGAATGGCCTCAGTTGCATGGATTACTGGTGACTATGGAAATGAAGGTGCTTGGGCCATATGTCTGACATCACCCAGAATGCTAGCCTGGGTTGATTCAGAGCAGGTTTTCAAGAGTGAGAACAAATTAGCCAGGCTTCTTGAGGCCTAGCCTCAGGACTGCTAGAGTATCACTTCCACCATATCCTATTGGCCAAAGCAAAGCACAAGATCAATTCAGATTTAATGGTGGACACTAGGCCCCACCTCTTAATGGGAGGAGCTGCAAAGTCACATTACAAGGGGAGTGGATGCAGGGAGGGGAATCATTTGTACTATATTTGCAATCTATCAACCATACTCTGTCTCATCCACTCCAAGCTGGCTCTTGAAGATATTTTCACAAGGATAACTACCCCCCTGAGAGAAGTTATGGTGATATCTGTTAATATAATAAAAACTTTTTTTCACCATATATGAGAAAAATGACTCAACTTCCTTAGAGAAAAACAATCACACTGGTCACTTTGCTTCTTATCTTGAGTTCTGTTTCCAGACAAGAGAAAGCTGAGATTTAAGACCTCCTTGTTGCCAAACCTTGAGAAGTTGTCTTCCCCTGAAGTAGGGATGGACTAAGAAAAGTGCATCAAGACCTTAAGAAAAAGTGATTCTGTGGAACTGGGAACACTACATATAGCTCCTAAGGATGATCTATGAGGCACAAGACAATGGTTCATGGGTTTGAAGGATGACATAATAGCACTTTGTAAAATTGTAAAGAACCACTGAAATATTCTGTCTTCTTCCTCCTCTTCTTCTTCTTGCTTGAAGCTTAACATAAAAGTAGATATTAGAGACTCATAGCCAATAAAGTACCAGTCGGGACATCAGGGCTTATTGTTTTAAACTTTTGCTGCTAATATTACATAATACCTGTTTAATAATTGAATTCAAGTATTTTATAAAAGAAAGGTATTTGACATACTGTTATAAATTAGTAACACCAGTTTCATAAGCCATACTAAATAGTCTCAATGAATTTTATGTAAATTATTAAAAGACTTCTGTTAAGACAAAGATACACCCTTTGGCCTAAGAAATAATTTAAAGTGGGTGTAAGCAAATTGGAGCTCTCATAGATAAAATGTAGCTAACGTATGGAGAAACAATTTGGCTATAAACTATTCAGCTAAAAACTGGTACAGTAATTCAAGGTCTGATTATATATAGAAAATATATTTAAATATGTAAATAAACTATATGCACGCACATACTATACCCTGAAAAATAAATTCATTAGTATGAAAAAGTATAGCATGACACACAGTTTAAATCATATTTTGTGATAATTGTAATGTATAACTTTTATTAGACAGAATAAATTACCCAGAATTAAGGATATACCATGAATTTTGAGACATCTATTCATGCCTGCAATGTACCTAACATTTTCCATGGTGAAAAATGGTTTCCCAAAATAAATAAAGAAAGAAACCTCTTCATACATCATTTCTCTGTCTTATTTATTTTCATCATTCGTTTATTCATCTGTCCACTTACTCATTCAATTCTCATTGAGCTCCTACTATGTGCCAAGCATTGTATTTTATATATATAATGTGTATATATATTTCATATATATAATGTGTATATATATGAAACTGTCTTAATTATTTTAATAACTGAAATTTAGGTATTATTTGTCCATTTTAGAGGCATAGAAAGTTTAAAAATACTTTCCTTACCTAGTAACTAACATATCCAGGATGCTAATTTAGATATTACTGACTTCACAACTTGAGTTTTAACAATAAGCTCATGGAAAACGAGCTCGAGTTTACATTATGTTCCTATGTAATATGTCACATGAAATACATTATATGTAAAATTAAAAGAATGCCTCAATAGCCATGAACTTTTTCTTGTACTTCAGGTGTGATCGTATAGTATGGATGAAAATGCAGAATCGGTGACTGTGTCAAATGTGTAGCAAAGGTTCTTTGTAAATGTATGCTTCAGTGTAAATATCTTGGTCTGAGTTTTCAATGTCCATTAAAAAATAACCTTCATGGGTCTACTTTCCAGCTCAGTTTATGTACCAGTTTAAGAATCACTGACCAGTTCATGACCCTTAGTAGATATTCAATACATATTTGCTGTCCTTGAAGTTTAAAGTCAGTTCAGTAAATTTCCCAGAAGATTTCACATATTTCCATAGTAATTTATTATTTGATTATTTTTTCTAACTCAATTTCCATTTTTATTCCTTTTAGTTCTCTCTGTTTAATAATCCTGCATTTGTTGTTAAAATAACCTGCCTGGTATTCATCCCTTGGACAGACATTATTTGGTCAGTTCATGAGAAGATTTTGCACTTAGGCTCCCAAATATCTGCATATTGGCAAATCAAGGTCTGGGTCATAAATTATATGGCCTAATCAGAAATGGATATTTCTGGAGGCATAGACCCAAGGAGAGACCCAAACTCCCTGATACATCAGAAAATCCAGGAAAGAAGTGGCTGAAGCCAAGGGGGAGCCAGAAAACCCTGAGGCTCATGCCATCATTTTGAAGATCATTTTGATGCTTCTCTTATTTTTTCTTCAAACACAGACACTAAGGATAGGTCTCCCCTGTCTCCTTTCAATGCAATTCATCAATATCTCTGATGCAGTGCTAGTTATTCTAATTATGTATTTGCATGTTGAGAGTAGAGAGCATGTTTTCTCTCCATAAATATCTCTTAATCCTAGCACACAACCAGCCACCCAGTTTATAAAGAAATTAAAAAGTTAAAAAAAACACAGAAGTCACACAAAATATCCCCTTGGATTCTATTGGCCATGATTTGGTTGTATGTTCATCTCTGAACCAATTACAGAGATAACGGAAAAAAAAAAAGTAATGTGATTGATTTAAATCAGTCTGGACCCATATCTACAGTTGTGGATTGGGTCCATTCTTACCTTATTATAAAGGTGAGAATGGAAAAGAGGTTAATTTCCTCAAGACCCTATGAGTAGTTGGAAAGTAATGCTGTGGAGGCAAATAGCAGATATTTAATAGAATAGGTTGCAAAAGAAGCATGATGCTAATAGACCTACTCAGATATGCATATACCTAAGAGTATCTGATTTTGAAATCTGCATGCCACAAACTATTATATTCTGACTTCCAAGTTCTCATGTTTTGTAAAACTTAGTTTTATATAGGTAAGTATTCCCCACAAATTATAGTTCCTAAACAAGTTTTACATCAGTTATTATAATTTGCAAGAAGGCTTGATTACCTACCTTGTCTCTGATCTGCATTTAGCCTGGTGCTTCAACATCTGACTGCAGCTCTTTGCTGGTGAGTGTGCGTCCCTGTTCTGCATGATAGTAGGCTTGTTTGTTGCTCTCTTCCACCATAACAGTCTTGGTCCTTGCCTGCTTGCTTGACCATCCCCTAAGCAGTAATGACCCACTGTTAAGGATTCATCAGGCCCTGGAATGTCATCCCAAATCCATCTCTGTCTGTGACTCTGTTTCCTCATTTATAATGGGAAATAATAAAATTTTCTCTACCAATCTCATTAGGACGCCATCAGATTCAGAAATGATATTTAAGAGTCTTTCTAATTGGTCAGTAGTATCAAGTAAAATAAGTTAAATGCAAATATTGAGGTTTGTAATATAATAATATACTATATCCCTGGAGTCTGTGGTCGATATTATAATAAAAGAGTATTGAAAATAGGAGTGTTACTATTAGCAATAGCACAATAGGAAAGCAGTAAAAGAAGTGAAGAACCTGACAATGTGAAGGGAAATTTCCTTGGAAGAAGAAAAAAGGGGGGAGATTTAAAAATGCAATCTTTCAGCTCAAGGTGATGGATGAATTTTTTGAAACTCCATTATAAACACAAAGTGGGAATGGTATGGGGTAAGTCTGCTGATGAGACTAGAGATTTTGTTGGTGAGGATTCCTAACACACTTTGAAGAAGGATGTGTGGTGGCCATGCTTTCAGTCTTTGGATTTGATTCTTTGGGCAGGAAGCCTTTGTAAACACACACTTCATGGGAACCTAGGAGGATCATTTGCCCCTTGGAATGAAGCTTCGATGGACAAAACCTTGTTTCTCAGAGTAAGATGTGGTTTGGAACATCCTGGAAAAATACACCTACACCTGATTCATCGAGGCAGCTCTGGCCAGGATAGGGTTTCAGCTTGGCTTGATCTGGCAGTCCAGATGTTCCCTCAGAACACGGCATATCCCCCTGGCTCTAGAGGAATCACTCACTATGCTGCACAATCCAAACAAAACCCTCTTTGTGAAAAGGGAAGGGAGAGTCAAGTTGCGCTCCCAGCCCAGCTGCCAATCCCTCCCGGTTTGGGACCCTTTCCTACTCTCCCCAGGGCTCCATCAAAAGTTTAGCAGAAACATTTGCCTCCAGGCATTGACTGTGTCAGAAGCCTGACAGCTTGTTTTTATATATATTTTGTTACACTTAACTATGGGTACTGTTTTAGGGGAGAAATAAATAAGATGAAAAGTCCATTCCTTGGCTTTGCTTTGTAATTATTTCTGTACATTATTTTTTCAGTCCTAGCCAAGGCACAACCATCAGGTAACCTTATGCCAAAGAATGGCTTATTCGAGGAGTGGTCCATATAGAGGGTTAGAATGTGGGTATGGTGAGTGACTTTTGTACCCAGAAAAAAAAATTCTTCCTCCAAGTAAGGCTTTTCCTTAAACCCAGACTCAAGAAGAGTCAGAAGGAATATTTGGTTCCAATCTCCAATGTCTTCACCTTCTTCTTATTGTTGATTAAACTAGAGAGAAACTGGTGGGAATTGGGCCATAGTAATAAGCTACAAAGTCACAGCAATGAAAGTGGCAATATTTGTCTTTCTCTATTTGGTCTATATCTCTTGGATATCTTAGATCTCTGGGAGTGTATCAGTTAGCTATTGCAGTGTAACAAACCACTCAGAAACTCAGTGGCTTAAAACAATAGCATTTATTATCATTCACCTGTCCATTGGTCAACCAGGTGGCCCTTCTGATTTCATTTCCACTCACTAATACATCAGTAGTCCACTGTGGGTCAGGAAGGTAAATCTCTGCTCATCTTGGCTGGACCATTATCCTTGTTTGGGAATTCAGCTGGCTAAGGTTGGTCTAGAAGGACTTTTGATGGGACAACTGGACTCTTCTCCTTAAGCTTTATCATCCTCCAGCCATGTAGCTCAGGCTTCTTCACAAAGTAGCAGCACTTTTGAGAGCATGTAGAAAGAGAGTGTAAGGCTTCTTGAAGCTCAGATCCGGCATTCTGTCACTTCCAACATATTCTATTGCTCAAAGATTAACACAAGACCAAGCCCAGAGTCTTGTGAGAGAATACATCCAAAGGGCATGGATATAGGGGCCATGAAAAACTGTGGACACAGTTCTGCCTGACCTTGTGAAGCTGGATGTGACTCTACTTGAAAAGAATCCTGTTATTTCCCACTGCCCACCTGTCATAGACTGAATGTTTGTATCACCCCTAAATTTATATATAGAAACCCTACCCCCCAAATAGGATGGATTAAGAGGTGGGGCCTTTGGGAGGTAATTAGAATTAGATGGGGTTATGAAGGTAGAGCCCTCATGGATGGGATTAATGTTCTTATAAGGGTTACAAAAGAGTGGCTTCCCCTCTCTGTTCACCACCATGTGAGGATACGAGATGTTGTCAGTGTAAAACCCAGAAAACTATGTTCACTAGAAGTCAACTGTACTGGCACCCTGATCTCAGATTTCCAGTCTCCATAACTGTGAGAAGTAAATGTCTGTTGTTAATGAACCGCTCAGTCTACTGCAGTAGTTACTGCAGCCCAAATGGGCTAAGACACTGTCCTAGGACTGAGTAGTTGAGTTCAAACTGGAGAGAGAGAGAAAGGATGCCCAGATTTACTAGCTCATAATATATTTTGGTTCACATTGGCCTTATGTCCACTGATTAATTGGTTAGATTCCATTAACAGAAATGAGTGAAGAGGCTCACCCTAACTTCCAAAACTTAGAAAAATGAGCAAAAATCCTCAGAGGGGAGCCATGGATCTCCATGCTCACTGGTACCACTCTTTCACACAGATGGTTGCCAGAGACCCCTGACCAGTCCCCTGTCACCTGTTCTTGTCTTCTTTGTTCTCATAACTTCCCCCCACCCCCCAACCGCTGAGACTGTATTATCCTATCATAGCCCTTATTCCCTATCAAAATTATCTGTTTGGCCTAAATTCGCAGCATCCCTTCATTTTCTTCCTGAATGAAGGAGACCATCATGGATGTTTCTAGATCGTTGTAAAATCATTATTCAGCGATGGGTTCAGACAATTGAAGCCTTTTGTGTCATACCTAATTACCTAATTACCTAATTGCTCTCCTGACTTAAGTGAATTCTATAGAAAATGTGAATTCTATAGAAAATGTGGAAGATAGGAGAAAATCTATCTAGAGTTTAGGAGGGGAATCTATGCCAGGTCAGCTTTGGTTGTTTCCAGAACTTGTGTCTGCATCCGGTTCATCTGAGCCTGGCAATATGGAGTAGATGCGCTAGAGCAGTCGTTCTCAAACTTTAGAGTAAATCAGAATAACGAAGGGAAATTTTAAGTCTGCAATTCCCAAGCCCCAATACCATAAATCTGTTGTGGTAAGCCTGGAATCAAGCAAGTAATTAGCATTTAACCAGCTACCCAGGCATTTCTGATGCTCTGACCCTATGTTGAAAAATACTTGATAAATTAATTAACACTTAATTAACCAGAGTATTACCTAGTCAGTTATTTTTTAAATCTTTTAAACTATAATGTTATTTCCATGTAATTTGGATTGAAATAAGCAATTGAGGGAAAAGTTAGTGTCTTCCAGAGGCTTTTGAATTTTAGCCCTGATGTTATACATCTCTACATTTTCATTCCTTTGGAAAATGAACAAACTAAAAATATGGGGCATTTGACATGCTCTATATGATATTTCCTTATCTTTTCATTCAAAATAAGTTGTGGTGGCTTTATTCAAGACCTTTCTGAGTGTGATAAATGTTTTTTTTTAACATTTCCTAAAAATACAGCGTAATGCTCTATGGCCAGAGGATGGAAGGAAAGTTGAATAAATGTTTTCTCTAATGCTAGTGCTACAACAGGAGCTATTCTTATGTGGACTGCATTGGTGAAGTGTGGGGTCTGAGCTGGACCTGTGCCCTTGGCTACTTTCAGTGATAGCATCTGTGGTGAGAGTCTTGGGAGACAGTCCCACGAGCAAGTCATTGGGAAGAAAGCAGGTATGGTAGAGTGAGCCACTGGGACTGTTGCTTTTGCAAATGGATCTGGTGATTTTTCTGGATGAGACAGTGAGAGTTTTCAACTTACAACTTGGCTCCCAAGTCAAATAACTTACAATAAAAAAAAAGGAGGCAAAACCTGTCCCAGAGAATGAAGGAGGGTCCAGGTGGTAGACAGATCTGAGATGCCCAAGGTCAGGGTTAAATTCATGGTTAGAAATAAAGGTAGAGGACACATATAAGACACCCGCATCTGAACCCCAATATGCATATTGACCAAAGAAGATTTGTAGAAATTTCTGGGGAAGGGATGTGAGAAAGGAAGAGATGTGAAATGAAAGTTTAGTGAAAGATGATCTACAGTGTGATTGAGGAGAACAAGCAAAGGCTCTGGATTCAGATGGCCTGAGTTTGTGTCCACAAATGAGCTGTGTGGCCCTGAGAAGTATTTTAAGCCTGGTATGCTTCTCTTTCATTACACTGTGAGTGTAATAGCACTGTGAGGACTAAATGAGATAATCTACACTAGAGTGCTTAGCATGGAAAAAAACCCTCAAAATTATTATTATTTTTAACAGCAGCAGAAGCAGCAGCCACAGTAATGACATATAGGGTATCCTGGAGAGGAATCCTTGAAACTCTAAGCATCACTGTCTTGCCAGACTCATAGTCCACTGAGAAAGCAACCCCAAGCAGCAGAGGGATGCTTCTCTACTAATTTCCTGGAAGGATTTCCACATTTATAGCATTACCCTTGCCTCTTCAGATTAAGTGGTTTTAGTAGAACTCTTCAGAACTGCCTACCTCACATTCAACAACACTAAACTGTTGTCTTTTAACCAGCAGCATCACATCTCACTCCAGCAGGGAAGATACTTTTCAGCTTCAAGCATCCCCTTCCAGATTGATCCAAATTGCATTGTCTGGGTGGGATTCTTTGGAATTTATAGAATCAAGTGGAGTTATTTTCCATATAATGAATGCTGTTTTTTAATTGTTCTTATTATTATTACATTTGATATTACAAAGCTTAAGGGTTGGAAAAGATTTTAAATGTGCCTAATTTTTAAAAAAAAATCAGTGACTTCCAGAGCTGGCAATATTTTTGTGAGATTGGTCCATTCTTATGGTGATGTTGTTTTGAAAACCAATGCAAATGTTTCTGGAGAACAACGTGACAATATGTAACAGAAGCCACAAAATATTAGTTTTCCTCCATTCAGTCATTCTTCTCAGTGATATTTATCCCAAGGAAATAATTCACCAGAACCCAAAACTTGGCTTCACAAAGAACATATGTGTCATGGACACAACCTAAAAAATTTGACAATCAGAGAGTGATTTAGTCAATGGCCGAATTTCCACTCACTGGAAAATTTTGTGTCAGTTAAAAACTGGTCACTCAGAAGTCTCTTTTAAGCACCAAAAAATATGTGAACTCTGAAGTTAAATGAAAGAAAAAGACAACAAAAAATAGAACACAAATCTTATTTATAATTATTTAAAATATGTGTTCATATATATATATATGAACTCAACAGAAGACACAGATATCAGATTGCTATTGTGTTAGGACAGTGTGATTATACATTTTTCTCTTTATAAAAATCTCCCTTTAATACTGAATAAACCTTATTTTTTTTACATTAAAAATGGCAATTAATTTTAGAAAACTAAGAGCTGACCATTATTTGAGTTCACCACTGCTTATGTTCATGAATGTGTATTCATCAAGGTTATGTAAACACAGCCTTCACAAAAGCAGAAACACAATTCTGTGACGATAGCTCTGTCTGCTCCTGGTTTTCTGTCTCTATCCTTCCTTGCCTCCCCCGCACACCCACCAGGTAACTTAGTCTCACATCTCTTCTCTCTATAGACCAGCTCCAGGCCAGCCCTCTGCCATCTCCATTGAGGCTGTGCAAATTGCCAACTCAGCTGAGTCCCACTGGGGGCAAAGCTCAATGAAATGATGTGGGAAGCACAACTGTGTTGGTGTGTGTGTTGGGACGGGGCTTGGGGGTCTTCTCTCTTTCAAATCAAAAACGTTCCCATCTCTCCACTCCATTTTTCCTAGAGTAACACTGAGCACTAGGTTTACACGACTCAGAATGTGCAAGTGGAATCTGCTCCGACATTTGTAAGGCCTCAGGGAGCCTGTCTCTTGGGAACCGGACGGAGGACCTTCCCATATGTGGATTTGTCTGCTTTATCTGCGTCTGTGTGGTTTTTTCCATTTGGTTTAAGAGCTCCTAGTGTGTATCCTTATGGATCCAGGCCCCACCCCAAATGGCTTATGCTGGGTTAGGTCCTCAGAGTAGGAATCCAGAAATCTCTATCCCATCTTTCTGGTATAGGATCAATATCTGGGATGAGCATTCCCTTCTCTGCCTACAGAGGAACAGGAAACTCGCCGTGTTTTTTCTCATGCTTTGTGGTATCCAAGAATGCTAATGCCTCTGTGCAAGGAGAGAGAAATGACATAATAAGGGGCTTTCTAATCATTATAGACTCCTCTAAATGTTAGAATACACTTAACTTGCTATAATGTATGTTTTCTCTCTATTACAATTCACTGGTTACACTGCAATGAAATGGCTCTGACTTGCAGGCTAAAAGGTATTGAGACTTGCAAGATGAGAAAAGAGTGCTCAGCAGAGTGGCTTCACAACAGTGGAAGACAAACAATAAAACAAACCATCATGGAGTGAAAACGTGTGGGTAAGTTGGAGTCACTGGCTCTGGGTTCCTGGGCAGCGTAGCCTCAGGGAAACCCAGCCTCTGCTCTGAGCCTGGGCTGCTGGTACTGATAGGGTTAACGCTGTTCCTGCTCTGATGGAAAGAGGGGGAGGGAGGCAGCTGGTGGGTGCTGGGCTTGGCACAGGGCACCAGGCCTTACTACATCCTCCTCCTCTGGGGATGCCTGATCCTTGCATTGCTGAGCAGCTGTTGTGTTCCGTCTGCCAGAACAACCTTTGGAAACCTAGTCCCAGAAGTAGCAGGGGTTTCTGTTCCGGCCTATGAAAGGCGAGTAAAGAAGACTTTGCAATTGCACCTTCCAGGGAGGTGCAAGGGCGATATTCATCAAAGAGCCTCAGCTCGAGGCCCCCAGACCCCTTCATCAGGGTGCAGCACTTGGGCTGCTGGCACCAAAAGGAGAAGTGAGGGAGGAACTTTCTAGGCTCCTGATAATGCTGACTGGCTTGGGATCAACCCAGAATAGAAGGGGTTTTCAGAAGCAGGAAACATTTAGCAAGAAAGCTCCTAGGCTGCTCCTAACCCAGAGGAGTGGTTTGATAGTGACCAGTAGGATTCTCTGGACTTCTCTTCTGGGCAGTGATCTGGATTGGGTCCACCACAGTTCTGTGTCTGAGCCAGCAGAGGAGATAGGAGAATGCACTCATAACCAGGCCACTTCATTTGAATGTTGGCTCTGCCGTTTACTGACTGTGTGACCCTTGGAAAGTTAGTTGTGAAATAGCATGCTGGCTCTCAGTTTCTCTCTACACAAAATGGGGGTAAAAATCACATCTATCTCAAAGGAGGTTTATTGGGTAAATGAGTTATGGTGTGTAATGGGCTTAGACTGGGGCACTTTATAAGTGCTCACTAAAAGAAAATAAGAATCACCTTGTTTATACAGGCAGTAAAGATAAATACCTCTGTGGAGAAAAGGTGGATTCGGTTCTTCTTGGGGTGATAGGACCTTCTGAACTAGCCAGGAGAAGGCTTAGCTTGGTGGGAAATTAGCCACAGTGGTACACAGCTGGAACCCATTGGTAAGAGCCAATTGTGTACCTTATCTTCCAAATTCCATGTTGAGTGACATCACCTCGATAACTTGAAATCAGACAGGGTGGGAGTATTTACACCATAGAAACTGACAAATGCTACACTTATGTTTTTGTTTTTGTCTTGTTTTAAAGGCCAGTTGTTAAACATTCACCAATATACCACTGTTTTTGTAGCACATATTTCTGAAGGCCTAAGCAGTAGGCCTAAGCAGTAGTAGATTGTCTGTCTCCCAGCAGATTTTAGTTCTGTCTGACTCAGATCCACCCAAGCAACCTTAGGTTGAGAAAAGAAATTCTAAGCATGTACTGGAATAAAAGGTAACATTTCTTGAGCAGCTATTATAGACCAGGTGATGTGCAAATGCTTTGTATGCATTAGATCACATAATGATTACAGCAACCTTAGTAGCAGTGCCATTTTACAAGTGATGAAAATGAGACCCAGATTGGGTTCATAACGGAAGGGAGTGGCAGAGTATGCTACAGGGTAGAGTGGCCCCCTAATATGAATAAATGGGTCAGCAAATGTAAATTCATTACCTGCTCAATATTTCATTAACCCATACTTTCCAAGGACTCCATATTGAACGCATTCCTCTGTGGCTTCTAATGGAATTAAAATTACCTTCTAAGGAAATACTTGGTGTTTCTAAGATCTATTTTAACTAAGCTAAAAGTTGTTGTTAACATAAGTCACTCATCCCAAATATACATATTAGACTTCTTCCATGTGAAGGATACTGTCCTGGGAACAGAGATTAATAAAGAGAAGCATATGACTTGATTCCTGGTCTTAAGAAGCTGGCAGACTTCTCAGTAAGAAGTTGCTTGAAAGGCCATTCCTATCCCAAGGCAGGTCTTCTGGGAAATCTTTAAGCAGGGGAGTTCCCTGGGAGCCAGGGTGAGCAAAGAAACTCTCCAGGATTCAGGTCCTCATCTGGACAGCAGCACCACAATTGTACCATTGCCTCACAGTTTTGTTGTAGGGATCGAATGAGACAATATATTTATAAACTTAGTTCAGTACCAGGCAAATAGTAAGAACCTCATGCATCATCAATACTAACTGATATTCTGATGACGGTTCAGTAGGGGAAGAAGTCTACAGGTGCTTCTTGTGTTGGAGCAAAGCAGAAAGATACTAGAACATAGCGAGGGAAAATTAATTTGAAACAGCCCTTCATAGCTTTAGAACATTTATAACCAAAGAGGAAATAGAGTGTAATGCTTAGGAGTAAAATAAGCTTGAATTCTGGATCTGCCACTTACTTATATGTCCTTAAAGATTAGGGTCTTGACTTTTCTTGTAACAGTGGCCAGAGTAGTCCTTTCAAGAAGTAAGTCGGGGCTTCCCTGGTGGCACAGTGGTTGAGAATCTGCCTGCTAATGCAGGGAACATGGGTTCGAGCCCTGGTCTGGGAAGATCCCACATGCCGCGGAGCAACTAGGCCCGTGAGCCACAACTACTGAGCCTGCGCGTCTGGAGCCTGTGCTCCACAACGAGAGAGGCCGCGATAGTGAGAGGCCCGCGCACTGCGATGAAGAGTGGCCCCCGCTTGCCACAACTAGAGAAAGCCCTCGCACAGAAACGAAGATCCAACACAGCAAAAATAAATAAATAAATAAACTCCTACCCCCAACATCTTCTTTAAAAAAAAAAAAAAAATAAGTAAGTCAGATGAAGTCACTCGTATGACCAAAACTCTCTGATAGGTCACCATTTCACGCAGAATAAAAAGTCCTTATGACAGCCTTCAAGGTCCTGAGATCTGGTCCCATTGTTTCTCTGGCCTCCCTCCCTTCCCTATCACTCTTTCCATCATCCCTTCTATTCCATCCACATTGGCCTGTGTGCTGTTGATCCTGGGCCTCAGAGCCTTTGCATTTGGTGTTCCCTCTGCCTAGAATACTCTTCTCCAAGATAACCATATGGTACCTACCTTTCCTTCACCTCCTTTAAGCCTCTGGTCAAATATCACTCTCTTAATGAAGTGTAGCTTAATCTGGCTGTTTGAAATTGCAAGCCACCACCCACATCCATCCTGACACTCCAGATCTCATTTAATTTCCATAGAACTTTTCACTATCTAATATCCTATACAAGTTAACTTATTTTTTATGGTTATTGTTTGTTTTCTGATTACCCCAGTAGGACATAATCTCCATGAGGGCAGAGGGATCTTGACCTATTTTGTTTGTTGATATATTCCAAGTCCTGGAAGAGTGACTGACAAATAGCAGACAATAAATATTTGTGAAATGAAGAAATGAATTCCTTAACCTCTGTTAATCCCAATGTCCTCTTTTCAAAAATAAGATTACTAATACTAATTACTTTATAGGACTATCGTGAGAATTAACTGAAATAATACATATAAAGTATTAGCACAGTGCTTGTTACCCAGTAAACATTTAAGAAACCATTATTATCATTATTATTTGTCAATAATTTTAACCTCAGTTAGTAATGTTAGTTTAGGAACAATCTCCATTTGTAAAGTAGTTCATCTTTTAGCCAAAGATTGCTTTAATTAGTCAATATTATTAATTGTTTACATGATCAATTAAGTGACCATCCAAGTACAGGGAGCAACTTTTGGCCAGACCACAGAGCTCTCAGATTTCGAATCAGGGAGTGAAGATACTGCCTTTATCTCCTGGGTGCCACAAGATGTCTTTGGCCTCTGTTCTGCCCTGGGAGTGCACCCATGCTTTTGTTCTTTTGGGCAGGTTCACAGCTTCCTCTTCTCCAGGAATATGGGGCACACATGGCTGTGTATGACCTGGATGTCAACACTCACACTAACTCTACATCACACCCCTTATCATTTGCTCACATCATGGATCAATTCTGAATTCCAGGAGAGAGCACGTGGTTGATCTTGGTGGGCTAGTTGTTCATCACTGTCTCATTGGGTAGGACTCCTCATATATAGGCTTCCACTGGACTATTGGAGAATAAGCCCCAGGATTTGGAAGTGTGAAAGGCAGTGACTGTCCTGGCTATCATGATGACAGTATAGCACAGCACCAAGAGCCCAGACAAGGTTTACGTATTGGCTCTGGGACATTTAACTATTTATGCTTCAATTCCCTCCTGTGTAAAACTGGATAATGATAATCATAGTAACCATAACTTCATAGGATAGTAGTGAAATTAAACAACCTGATGTTTTATTGAGTGATTCAGAATATAGACAGATATCTATATATATATATATATAGATATATATATATATAGATATATATATGTACGTGATTTTCAGAAGCCACATCTAGGAAGCCAATGAATACATCCAAAGCAGCTGAACACATAGAGCAGACAGTCAGCATATACAAGCACATAAAAGATGTATACCTGCTCTCCCTCTGTGCTCTCTTCATGTCACTTCAAAGGAGTTTACACCCAAACATGTGCCTAGAGAATCCAGGGAGTGAGGCCCCTGCTCCCTGCTGCTCTGAGAGATTAATATGTTCCCCAATACCCTCTACTCTTATGGGAAAGATCAGGCTTCTGAGTTGAACTAGGTGCATTTATTGGGAACCACATACTAGAATATCTCCACCATCTATATCCCTCCCTCCCAGATTAAATACTTTGTTTCCTTCTCCCTAGTCAGCTCAGACCCATTATCTTTGAATCACTGCTCTGTATCCTAGACCTGTGCTTCTCTTCCTGACCTAAACTTAATCTCTGCCCCTGAAAGCCATCAATTGCTCCAACAATGTCAGCTTGGCCAGCTGTTCCTGGAATGGTGGTTTCCCCAGGGTCCTGAACATCACTATCCAAGAATTCTAACCCTGGAAGGAATCAGGGGAGGTCAGAGACCATGCATCCATCTATCTATACATCCATGCTGACTTTTTGGCAGATGGCAGCCAGCCCCTGAGGGCCTTCCTGCTGGCAGAGCCATGTCTGTGACATACACCATCTCATGAAGTTTGTTTTACGGCAGACTCTGTATTCAACAGGTGGGTGTGGCACCCCCATTGCTTAGCTGACAGAGGTCAAGTCTGGCTACTCTAGTGGCTGGGAAGGGATTCAGACCCCTGCTGCCCGAGTCCTAGGCTGCAATTAATCAGAGCCTGGGGCGAATTCAGGGTCTGAACATTAAACCAGGCAGTAAGCAAAGGGAGCAATTAGGAGCCAGGATCAGGGTACTTGGCCAGGGATGGAGATATGGAGGTCAGGACCTGGGGGAAGCCCAGGCTAGAAATGGAATTCAAGGTCAAGAGTGTAAGAGAATGGAATTGGGATGTCAATCAAAGCAAAAAGCAGAAGGAAGCAGAATGAACGAGGGTGATGGTGACAGTTGTTCTGGAAAAGATCAGAACCAGAAAGGCAGAGCCCAGTGCAAAAGAGGGGCTGCTGCCCTGTTGCCTGGTGGTATGGCCTCCTTTCCTAAGAGTTCTCAGCTTGGTTTTCGTGTCTCTTCTTTAACTCCTCCATTAGGTCCTGTGCCTCTGGCTCTGTCTTAACCCCTCCACTACGGAGGCTGTGTGGCAGAAGGATGGACAATGGTGGTGAGCACAGACTTGGTATCTAGACAACCTGATTGTGAATTCTGCCTCTGCCCTGTACTAGCTGATTAACTTTGGACAAGTTACTAAACCTCTTTGTGCCTCAGCTTTTCCATCTGTTGAGTGGAGATAATAATAGTGCTGAACTGTAGGGCTGTTAAAGGGAATCGAATTTTAGTCAATGTATGGAAAGCACTTAGAACAGAGCACATGATAGGCATCATGTACATGTTTGCTTATTATTATTATGAAATGAATGTCTTAGTCCTTGGAGAAGAGGGTCATGCACAGACCATCAGAGCTTGGAAGTTTACCAAATCTTTTGGAAGCCAAACTGTGCCAAGATTGGGGGGAAAAGTTTCAAATTTGGGATATTGTTATTGTACATACAAGAGGAAAAAAAGTTCATTTTTCCAAGTTTTTGCCTGATTGTCCCAGAAAGAAAACATTTTCATTGTGTGGTCATGATTGGGAACACATGTGAACCACACCCCACTTAGCTCAGCCCCTTTCCGTCCTTAGTCTGTCTCTCTCTCCCTCACTCCTGCTCTCTGTTACTAATTAGAAAGAAACCAAGTAGAATTTGGTGTTTCCTTCCCAGTCTTGATAGGGGAGCCTGTAGTGGATTAATTACCTCAAGCCGTTCTGGCTTCCCTAAGGAACAATCAGTGATGGGACTTGGGGTCCGGTGGCTTAGGGAGGCATGGCAAATTTAAATCTCCACCCAAAGGGAACAGAAATTAATTTAAATAGGAGGCAGTGTGGTCTGAAGTTTCGTGGAAGAGGATAAGTAATCAAAATTATGTTTTCTGTCTTAGCTCAACCACTAACTTCTTGTGAGACTTGGTTCTGTAGCAGAATTTAGCTTGTGGGGGAAATAAATCTGCCTTTCAGCCAGGGAGATGGTGAACAATGATAATCGCTATCATTTAATGAGTTCTTACTGGTAAGAACCAGGCATGGTACTTATGGTTTTATATATATTATATATATGTGAGTGTATGTATATATAAAAAATTATATATATTATACATATATGTATATATGTGTATATATTACTTATACATTATCTACATATATGTAGATAATGTATTCATATATACTGTGCATAGTATATACAAATATTATATATAAATTTTTATATGTGATATATGCACAGCCACACATGCATATACATACACACACACACATATATATATATTTATATATATATGTATTGGGTTGGCTAAAAAGTTTGGGCTTTTCCATAAGAGCTTATGGAAAAACCCGAATGAACTTTTTGGCCAATCCAATTTTAAATACACACACACACGCGCACACACACACACATACACACACACACACACACACACACACACACACACACACATATATATATATATATATATATATTAGGTAAAACAGTAAATACCATTCCTGGTACTTACCAGTAAGAACTCATTAAGCAACTGCAGTTGTCATATATATACATACACATGTATATACATTACATATATATATGTGTAGATGTATATAGATATACATATCTTTTATGTACATATACATGTATATATATAACATATATGTGCATATATATATATATTTAATCCTCCCTGATAAGGCTGTGATTATCCCCATCATATAAATGAGGAAACAGGATCAGTAAATGATGTATGTGATTTTCCCAAGGACCCAAATCTGGAAAGTGACAGGATACATATGTCATGCTCAGTTCTGACTTACCCTGAGTCCCAGATCTTAACTGTTCCATCATACCATGCATTAATACAAGGAAGTGCAATTATGCATTTTAGAATTATTTTGAAAAAAAAGATCAAGAAACACTTTTGAAGGGTTGCTAAGATGGCTCAGTTGGCTGAGCAATCCATTCCTCAAGCACCCTGATTACTCTGTGTTACTCTACTCATTTTACTTTGGCTACAATTGGGTTTTTGGCTTTGAGCTTTTAATTAACAAAACTAATCCAGAAATCAGTTAGTTGTTCCCATATATATGGATATAGTATTTCTTCTGGAGGGTTATGGGGCCGAAAGCTGGGGCAGATTCAAGCAAGATGCTCTGTCTGAAGTCAGCAGGGAGTTGTGTGGGAGGGCAGTCGTGGACACAACAGTGCTTCCAGGGCCTTTCCCAGTTGAGGAAGGACCTGATGTCCCATGGCAAATCGGAGGGGGAAGTCAGAGAAAGGATTCAGGCTGGTCGCCCAAAGAAGGGAACGATGTAAGGGTTGATTTGGGTGTTTTCGACATATGATTAATCCCTTTGCTCCCAGAATCACTTCAGATTGGCTCAGCTTCACATGCAAATCCATTGCCCAGCCCCTGCCATGAGCTTCTTCAGGTGGAACACGGCAGCTGTGTGTCTTCGTGATATTACCATGACTCTAGATCTGGAGTTGATGGCCAGTGGCCAGATTCACTGTCACCCTAACCCTTCTGTAAGGACAACTCCAATTTCCCCCTTATTCCAGAACCTTGCAATAAGAATATTGTACGGGTCCTCCGTTTTCCTCACACTGCCCACTCAGGCACTCAGGAGAACTCAAACGGAACATTATGAAGGCATAAGGAATTCCCTGGGGACACTGAGGGAAATGAGGTAATTTCTTTACTGGTGGATATTGCATGCCCCCATTAAACAGCAGCAAGAACCCCAGAGAAGAAAGCGTACGTAACAACAAAAAACAAAGCTCCGAACGAAGGAGAAGGCAGGCTTGTTTCAATCATCTGCCCCTTGTCCTGTAATAAAAATGTATTTTTTTTTCCTGAGAACAATTTAGTGTGGCCAATAAAAGCCCAGCTAATTTCTAAATCAGCATGCAGCCAAGTCAGCCACCCAAGAGCTCTCTCCTAGGGCAATATTTCTGAGGCACACACAATCTATACTAAAGTGATCAACTTGCCTCCGTCCTGCCAAGGGGATGCGTTAGCAGAGCCCAAAATATGACAAGAGGAAATTTATGTGCAACTTTTACACATAATATCTCATTATGACTCTTCCCAATCTTTCAATTTTAAAAATAAATGGCCTTTGTAATGATTTTACCAGGAGAACATCTAAACTAAGATTAAAAAGAAAGGAGGGAAGTGGTTCAGCTCTTGTGATTTCTTCCTTTTCTCCTGGTCTTACTTTATGGAAATTCACTCTTTCACTCTTCCTTTCTTCTTTCCTTCCCTCCCTCCTTCTTTCCCTTCCATTCCTCTCTTTCTTTTCCCTCCTTCCCTCTTCCATCCTTTCCTTCCTTCCTCCCTTCCTCCCTTCCCTCTTTCCTCTTTTTCTCTTTCTTTCCCCTCATCTAAGAAGAAGTAAAAATGTTAGGATCTGACATTTTATCTAAAGGAACAAGATCTCTGTTAGAAGCAAAAACGACTCTGACTCATTGGTACATGACACAAGTTTCCACTTAGAATGGAGTGTTTCTTGCCTAAGAATCTGGTGTTAATTGATATCATATCCCCAAACTCTCCCATCAGTTTCCTCCTGTCTCCCACCCTTGTGTCTTACAACATGATTGCCGACAGAGGCACACCCACAAACACAGGAGTAGATCCCTTGGGCTTCCTCATGTCACATATCCCCATGTTACCTCCTCTGCTCATTCTGGGTCCAGGACTGCTGACCTGGCATCCCCGTGCTTTGTGGGGCAGCCAGCAGAGTGGGAGACAGGGGATGGTGGTCACTGTCCATCATCAGTTGACAGTTGGGCCCAACTCTTTAGAGAGATCCAACATTTCTTCCCCTGGTGTTGGCCTGAAGCTTTAAAACTTTGTCCATTCTTTATCCGGTGGAGATATCCAGCTCCTGGGCTCCCATCTCCTTGTATATGTATCTTTCTCTCTTCTGCTAGAGAGCCCACCTCCTGTGGCCTGTATCCTGGGACACAGCTGCCCCTGGTGATGTCTCCCAAAAGTAGGGCTCCGGGGCTTGTTGTTTATATTCATCAATTTATATGTTCCAGCATTATCCATAAAGAATGGACTCTACTCAGGCTTGGAATTCATAGGTGAATTAAACAGTGTAGCTCTCCTTGAAGAACTCAGTCTAGCTGGGGACACAGACCCATAAACAATTAAAGCCATTCCATCGTGAAAGTGTCAGAACGGAGGGTGACTGTGGAGGCAGGTGTGATTGGCTGTGCTTGGGAGTGTCAGGCCAGCCTTGATTCAGAAATGATGTGCCTTGAATTCAAGCCAGGGTAGAGGATTTACTGAGAGCCACTGAAGGAAGAAGTGCTAATGGAAATTTTCTGAACATCGTGCCTTCTTAATCTCAGTCTGAGCTGAATCTATGTGAGATGGGATTCTATTTCAAGGTGGCAAAGCATGTTTTCCTGTGTGTATGAGAAGAAAGGGCTATCTTAATTTCACTCCAGGCATCAAACAGATCCAGTCAAATCAGAGGCAGAGAATTGAGGCAGAAACACTGGTGGTTTGATCCTTGACTTGGAATCCAAAGCACTTGGTTGAAGCCATGAGAAAAATCAAAATTACCATGGTGAGCTGGACAATGGATGTTAACCTGGGCCTCTGATGGATACTCTAAAGCCCTACAAAATATGTTTCATCTTCACCATCTCCAACCTATTCTTTATGCTCTTTGCTGTCAATAAACATTTTGGCCACAGCTTAATGAACATTTGTCACCTGAGTAGTATCAACAAGATGGTACTTACATGCACGACCTTATTTAACCTCCACAGCTCTTTGGAAGGAGACCTTTTCATTTCTGTGATACTGATGAAGACATTGAGTTCACAGATGTTCAACAACTTGTCTATGGCCTACAGTCATAAATGTCAGGGTGAGGATTCAGCTTCAGGGCTCCTAAAAGGCAGACAATACTTCTCAGGGCTGCTTGCTACTGCATCCAGGCTGTATACTTCCAGCCCTGTCCTTTGACTATCCATGTCTTCTCCCTGCCTCCTGTCCTCAATCTGAGTTCTGTCTCCTCCCACACCTCTGAAAATGTCCCTGTGTGCAGTGACCTTCCCCTTTGTGAAGTCCTTTCATGAGCATTTATTATCAATCACATGTTAGTCTCTGGTTTAGGTCTTTTCACAAGTGGCTAGGCTTCAGTCTTCACACCGAACTTGAGAGGTAGATCAGAAAGCACACCTCCACCACCCACTAAACAAAAGTAGAGACTGCAATTCATAGAGTTCAACTAACATACAGAATTCAACTAACAGGCAAAACAGCACATACTTGTCAATGATGAGACCAAGGCTTGATTCTGCTCCCCCAGACAAAATTCACTGCCTTCTCCTCTGTGATTCTCTAACAACTTTGCTTTGTTTCAACGATCACCATGATGCTTGGCATTCATAGATAATCAACAAATATTTTGAACAATAAATGAATGGATTAGTTATATTAGGGAGGAGTTATAGGTTAGCAGAAAAGCACATGGATTCTGAGATTGGACTCCCGGGGTTTAAACATAGGCTCTGCCACTGACTAGTCACAGAGTCATGGACAGGGGGGCTTCCCCTTCTGTCTCATTGGCTGGGACACCTAGAGTCCCATATCTAGGATATAGATATATCTTCTATATAGGACACCTAGAGTCTCATGCATATCTATGACCAATCACTAGCAAATTCATGAAACTGGTCCCAAACTGCCTCTGTTTTGAACACCTGCCATATTTTCTATCCCAGAGACACACAGTACAGCTGTTGATTGACTGATTAATTTTCATTTAAAGAGAATATGAAAGCCTATGTTTTTCCCAGAGTGGGAAAATGGGAACAGCATGGAGGTGAAAGGAAGGAAAGCAAGAAGATAGAGTAAAATTAATATTTGCTCTGCACTTACTAAATTATGGACCCCAGATTTGCACATTGATGCTGGTCTTCTACTTTAAACCTCCCAACCACATTTCAAATGGAGAAGTAATGTAAATGCAGAAACAGAATCACAGAGAATGTACTTTATCTTCCAAGATCATGAAGCTGTTGAGTATCTGGCCAAGATGAATATGTCTTCTGATTCTAAATCCAGTGCTTTCTTAGTAACAGAATTGGAAATCCTCACTCTCTTAAACAAGCCCTCAGTGCCAGGGCTTGGATTCAGGATCCAAGGTCTGGATGAGAATTGGGGGACGGTGAACTTTGACTCCAGTAGACGCCTCTTTGTCAGAAGGCAGAGAAACTTCAGGACACACCATGGAGAAGTGATCTGCTGAACTTTTACTTCTTTATATAACTCTATCCCACCAAACTGAAATGGAAAAGTCAAGACAGTCTTGCTCTTTAAAAAATACTTGATGTGAAAACCCCCGAGAAAAGGAGTTAACTATCTCTTTTTTTTTTCCTCAAAGTATAAACAGTGTTTTTCCTCTCTCTTTAAGTGATAAATTTGAGGCTAAAACATGAAGTGGAACACATTATGTAGAAAGTGCTTATTTTCTTCTGATGTTTGATAGGGATTACGACTGGTAAAAGCCCAAACTCTGTTTCCCCTTTTATGCAATCTGTCATTTTTGTCAAACAAGAAGCTGATTAAGTTTCTATCAAAAGAACAAAAGGCTCCAGAAAGATTCTTCTTAAAAAAGAAGAGGCCTCAACAATTACCCCATGGAAAATACATTTAGTGTTGAGCCTGTGACTTAACTCTAAAGCTGGTGTACCCTTTCTGTTTAAACGGCGAGTGTTAGGAACATGCTGACCAATCCCATTGAATTCACCCTCTGACATGTAAGAGAACCTTATGAACCACTGACACCAAAATCTCCGAATATTCATCATGCATACTGGGGGGATTTCTTTTTAGTGGATGTATTTCAAGTCAGCCATTGTAAATGGAAAAAGGAGGTGATTCTGTCAGGAACAAATAGGATGGATGGAAGGGAGAAAATGCTTGTGGCTGGTTGTAAAATTGGCTACACGTGACTCCCCTCCCTCTCTCCATGGCCTTTGGTAGTGCCTTCCTACACTGTCTCTGCTCTGTTGCCATGACTTGATTCGGCCAATGTGACCCAAGCTGATACTTGGACAGGGAATGCACATTGGGCCCTCTCTGGCCACCCTTAAGAATCTTGTGGCCAATGACAGGGAAATTAGCCTGAACCAGCCTATTGGATTCTGAGAGACATGGGGTCGAGTCATCCCTGTAGTCCCAGCTGACTTTGTGCCAACCGCTAGATATGTGAGTGAGGCCATTCTAGACCACCCAGCCTCTGCCAAGCGAACCCCAACCGGAAGAACTCCCCAGCCAGAGAGTCATGAATCTCACAAAACTCAGTGAAGCATGGGAAATAATAAATGCTTATAGTTATAGAGATTTTGGGGATGGTCTGTTCTGCAGCAAAAGCTAAGCAACCCGATGATCTTCTCTTTCCAGATTCCAGTCTCAGTCTGTTGACTATGACAGGGTAAGGTTCTAATCATAATTCAGAATGCCCTGTTTTTGAGATCTACCATCAGAGGCTTTCAGGCATAGAGCCTGTATTTAGCAAATTCAAAAAGTTGACCCCCTTGTTTATATGGCTTGTCGTCCTGCCACCCACATGCAGCTTTGACCTAAGATTTAAACTCTTATTCACTAGCTACTGAACTCTCCCTTTTTCAGATATGATACCTTTTGTTTGTCTTATTGTTGGACTATAACCCATCCAGTTTTTCATGTATGTAGCTCAGTCTTGGCACTGCCAGGTGTACGAGATTCTGACTGCTAAGTGGAGAAGACTGGTGAGACATCAAGATACCCAAATTGCCTCTGTCTTGAATTTTCTCATAATCACTGTCCTCATCACACTCCTTCTCAATGCTTTTCTTTTTCTCACCTCTAGGAGAAGCTCCCTTAGGTGATATGGAACTGTATTAAAGAGGGAAAAGATCTAAGCCAAACTTTTTGAACTTCTCTTTTGTGAGTAATATAGACATGCTTCCTGGATACAGTAGTCCCCCTTCTGGTGCCCAGGGAATCTGAATTTTGGCTTACTTTGACAAGCTAACTCTTCCATACAGACTTGCATTAATAACCAGTCAAACCTGGGGTATCTTCCCTTTCTGTCTTCATTTCATGCAGTCATTATAATCAAGTGTGTTGTCTTGAGCTTAAACCAACTTTCATTTCAGAGTCATCCCCTGGCCTTGGAAAACCCCCAGAGACTGTGAACTCAAGCAGGTTAGGAAAATCATCAAACCCACACAGATTTGCTATGTACCAGAAGCCTCCTGCATTTTCTGTGAAACAAAGAGAAGAGACTCCAAGCCCCAGTGCCAGACCAGATGAGCCCATTTTCATATAGATACTGGGAGAGAAGTTGCCACTTGTGTTTTCCTGCTGGCAGCCAACCCTACCCATCTCTGGCCTCGCCACAGACTGCCTCCCTGAACTCAGCCAGCAAAACACGTCTGCTCACAACCTCACTTCATTTCTGGCCTTTTTCTTTTCTTCTTTTTTTTTTTTTTAAGAAAGTCAAATAAACTTAACCTGGGGTGACTCAAGGGATGTTTCATGTTCTTGTTGTTGTAAAGCACAGAGTGTGCCAGTAACAGCATGAGAAGGTCACAAGAATTATAACAGAATGAATGATACCTTCTTATTAGTCTAATGGAGAGGAAAAATAATGGTGATCTGGAGGCATCAAAGATCTCTAGTTTTCATTTCTAGGGCATAAAATAATTCTTGGGCTATATCCCAAGAATTCCAGTTTTGTTATGGCAATGACATCATGTTGTTGCTTGTCCATACTGCTGCTGTTTAGGAGCTGCCTAGAGAATAGGCATTTGAACCCACACAACATCTAAGACCACAGCTTCTATGTGACCAATTTGGGAGGGCTCACTTTTGCTATAGTTCTCTTAGTTCTTTGATTAGATTATTTCTCAAAATCACGGTATAACTTGAGTCCTGATACAAGGACAGGTTTAGGTTGACAAAGTCATTGGGGTCAGGGCTGTGAGTCAAAGGCTTATGGAGGAAATTCTTAGCATCTTCCTCACTTTAGTTTTTGCTTTAGATGTAACTTTGTGATACCAGTAACTGAAATGGGAGGGGACTGAGGTGCCAAGGAACAGAGTCTGTATGTTACTGAAACTAAGTTGATATAAATTCAAATTAGAGTATTATAACTTTAAGATGTTAAATGCATTCTTCATGGTAACCACAAGGAAAATCGTTATAGAATACACACACTAAAAAAATGAGAATGGAATTAAAACATTTCACTGGAAAAATAAAATCAACTAAACACAAGAGAGGAGAGAAAATGAGGAACAGAATGCATCTAGAAATGAGGAACAGGGTATATAGAAAACAAAGAGCAAAATTACATAAGTAAGTCTCTCCTTATCAGTAATTAATTTAAACATAAATGGATTAAACTCTCCAGTCAAAAGACAAAGATTGTTGGAATGAAAAGAACAAACAAACAAAAATAACCCAAATATGACCCAACTACTGCTGTCTACAAGAGGCTCACTTAGCTCCAAAGACACAAATGGTTTGAAAATAGGTTGAAAATGAAAGGGTGGAAAAGACATTCCATGAAAATAGCAACCAAAACAGAGCAGGGATGGCTATACTAATATCAGACAAAATAGACTTCAAATCAAAAAAGGTTAAGGAGAAAAAGGAGGACATTTTATATTAATAAAATGTGCAACACAGCTAGAAGATATAACCATTATAAGCATTTGTACGCCTAATAACAGATAGTCAAAATATATAAGGCAAAAATTGAAAAAAAATTGAAGGGAGAAATAGACAGTTCTACAATAGTAGTTGAGGACTTCAATACCCCACTCTCAATAATGCATAAAGCAACCAAACAGAAGAAAAATAAGTAAGTAGAAGACCTGAACAACACAATAAACCAACTAGATACCCAACGGTATGTACCCTTTTCTTAATTGTACTTGGGACATTATCTGGGATAAGCCATATGTTAGATCACAAGTTAAGCTTTAGTAGATTTAAAAAGATAGAGATCATATAAAGTATCTTCTCTGACCACGATGGGATAAAGTTAGAAATCAATAACAGAAGAAAAACTGGGAAATTCACAAACTTGTGGAAATTAAACAACAGTCTCAAACAGCAAATAGATCAAAGAAGAAAGCACAAGGGAAATTAGATAATACTTAGAGATGAACAAAATAAAAACATACCAAAACTTATAAGACCCTTGTCATACACCATATACAAAAATTAATTCAAAGCAATTCAAAGACCTAAATGAAAGAGTTAAAACTATGAAACTCTTAGATGATAATATGGGATTAAATCTTCACAACTTTGGATTTAACAATTACTTCCTGGAATTGACACCAAGGGCACAGATAAAAAGAAAAAATAGACACACTGGATTTCATAAAAATAAAAAAATTTTGTGCATCAAAGGACACCAACAACAGAGTGAAAAGGCAATCCATAGAAGGGGGAAAATATGCAAATTTTATATATCTAGTAAGGAATTCATATCCAGAATATGTGGAGAACTCCTAAAATTCAACAACAAAAATATGAGTAATCCAATTAAAAAATGACCAAAGGATTTGAATAGATATGTCTCCAGAGAAGTATATAAATGTCTAATAAGCACATTAAAAAATGTTCAACATCACTAATCACTAGAGAAATGTAAATCAGAACCACAATGACATATCACCTTACACTCATTGGAATGACCACTATAAAACAAAACAAAACAGAAAATAAGTGGTGTTGGTGAGGATGTGAAGAAATTGGAAACCTTGTACATATTTGGTGGGAGTGTAAAATGATACAACTACTGTGGAAAACATTATGGCATTTCCTCAAAATAATTAAAAGTAGAATCACCATATGATGGAGCAGTTCCATTTCTGGGTATATATCCCAAAGAGTTGAAAGCAGGGTCTCAAAATGATATTTGTACCCCCATGTTTATAGCAGTGTTATTTACAATAGCTAAAATGTGGAGGCAACCCAAGTGTCCATTGACAGATGGATAGATAAACAAAATGTGGTACATACAAAAAATGGAATATTAGCCTAAAAGAGGACAAATATTTTGACATTTGCTACAACAATGATGAACTTTGGGTGCATTATGCTAAGTGAAATAAGCCAGTAACAAAAGACAAATACTGTATGATTCCACTTATATGAGGTAATTAGAGTAGTCAAATGCATAGGGAAAGAAAGTAGAATGGTGGTTACCAGGGGCTGTGGGAAAGAGAGAATGGGAATTTACTTTTTAATGGGTGCAGAGTTTACATTTTGCAGGATTTAAAGAGTTCTGGAGATGGTTGATGGTGATGGTTGCACAATATGAATTTATTTAATACCACTGAACTGTATACTTAAACATGACTAAGATACAAAGTATTATGTGATGTGTATTCTACCCCAATTTTAATAAATGGAAAAAAATGGCAGAGCACAGCATCCTGATCCCGGAAAAGAGACAGATCCCTTAGTTCAGGGACCGAACTGACGGGTCTGCAGTTGAGGACCTTTGAGTGTATAGCACCTGACTTAGGGGAAAACCTGATGCATTTGCTTCACTTCCATTGGGAACATTAGGGAAGATGGCAGTTCAGTGGATACACATGGACAAATGATTCACCTTGGACTGACTCCAGGGTCAGAGGCAATCAGACTTCGAGTTGAGGAGCTTCAGTTAAAGAAGTTTGGGAAGCAGCAGTTAACAGAAACCTCATCCAACTAGGACCAGGTCTATGACCCTCAGTGCTCAGTGCCTACTCATGTTTTCCAGTACTGTTACACAACTCTGTTTTGTTTCAGGCAGGAAGGAAAAATCCAGAGATGCGTTAGCCTTGAAGGAGTTGTATATTCCAAGACCCTGTGAGTGCCTTAAATAAGCAAAAATAACTCTGTCCTGTAAATGTCCTCATTGCCGAGGTGTGTGGAAGGGCTAAGGTGGAGCTAGCTGAACCAACTCAGCAGGGAATTGTTTTATGAAAATTCAGATTCCTACTGAGATTGCTTGCATTTCAGAATTAATTCAAACAGCTGCAGAGACATCATTCATGGCCGTGAATTGAAATGATACAATTTGCCATCCTTTCCCTTGAGGAAGACATTGGTTCTCCCAAGGGCTCTTTAGAATTAGATTTCTTGAACCACCATGAAAAGTTGCTGCCTTGGACTCAATCATTTTTTCGTTTGTAGCAAATATATCATCCTTTGTGGCAGTGGTTTTCTCTCTCTGTCAGTTTACCCACTGTGTAGGGTGAGGGTGTTCTGGGGTCTGGGGTTGGCTTTGAGTCTCCAGATGTAGAACAGAGGGGAGTAAGAGTGGGAGGAACTTGTTTACTTCCTGCAGGGCTCTGTTGTTAGATGCTTACCAGCTATGGATTTGGAGTGACTGCTAGAATTTCACTCCAGCTGCCAGTGGATGAGGCAAAGAGTGTTCCCATCCTACCTGCACCCTGCCATCTCCAGGTTCTGGGGAACAAACAACAAACAATCAAACAAAAGCACCAGGATTAATGTGGAACCATCAATGAAGGAAATTGCATATTATAATTTTCAGCAATGGATTCTTCAAAGCAGGGAGTGGGATTGCTGTTGTTTCAGGGAAGAAAAAGTTAAAAAAATATCTGAACTAATTGACTCAATCAGTAATAATTCCTTTTAGTAGATATACCAGGTACTAAACACATAGTAGGTGTATGTCACTGTGCAAAGTGCTTTGTATGCATTTGCTCATGGAATCCTCACACCACCAGCTTGGGAGAGGGACTGTGACACTGTATAGATACGGAAACTGAGAAAGGGAGATACTAAGTGGCTTGCCCAGTTTTAGCAGGTAAGGTTAATCTGACAGCAGAAACTGCATTCTGAAAAACTCTGGCATCTTGTCACCTGCTCAGTCTGACTTTGGAGAAATTCTAATTTTAAAGTTGCCAAGGCACACTTGTAGTTCATGGAGTTCATGTTAGATATGAGGGTTTTTGGTTTGGGGGTTTTTTGTTTGTATTTTTATTTTATTTTATTTTAGCTGAGTTGTCGAGAGAGCAGAATTCTTTAAAATAAAAATACTTATTGTTAACTTTGATTTTTATGCTACTAAGCATCCAAAATGACTACCTTTGAACAGGGCAGGGGCAAAGAGGCAAAGAGACTTTATTAAGTTCTGGAGGCCTCAGAAAGACAAATCACAGTTTGGAGACAAGACGGCACTGACTTGTCTCTGTTGCTCCACGCCAAGCCTACCTATAACCTTCGGCTGGATGGGCAGGGGTTATGAGGAGAAAGTCTGTATGGCCTTCCCCAAGGCAATGGAGAGCCTGTGCCTGGGCAGCCTGGGGGAAATAGTGAGAATTAGTTCTACAAGGGTAAGAGAAAAACAGTTGCTCCAACCACTATCTAAGAGGGAACTAGGGAGCTTCCCTGGTGGCGCAGTGTTTGGGAGTCTGCCTGCCAATGCAGGGGACATGGGTTCGTGCCCCGGTCTGGGAAGATCCCACATGCCGCAGAGCGGCTGGGCCCGTGAGCCATGGCCGCTGAGCCTATGCGTCTGGAGCCTGTGCTCCTCAATGGGAGAGGCCACAACAGTGAGAGGCCCGGGTACCGCAAAAAAAAAAGAAAAAGAAACGTCTGACATTTGTGTCAAAATTAAACCTGTGTTTGAATATTTTTTTTAAATCAATACTAAAGCAAAGCAAATAATAAATTCTACACATGTGCAAGATTGAAGATTAGAATATGTAAAAACTAAATTGATAACATTGATAACAAAAATGCATACAAACCACCAGGAAAAAAAATGGCAAAATATGCGAATGACAGTTGCAAGTATAAAAGGGCAATGGAAACAAAGGAATGAGTACCCAATCTCTTTATTAGTAAGAAAAATTTTAAAAATTAACAAGGTAGTCTTTTATACCTAAGAGATAAGATGAAAAAGTGTTATTTATGGCAAATAGGAATGTAGACAATATGGAATTCATATTGTTGCTGTCAATGTGAATCAGTAGAACAGCTTTTTTTTAACAGCAATTTCCAAGTATCTTAAAAATTATATATATATTTGTTGACCCAATAATCGCACTCCTGAGAAGCTAATTTATAGAAATAAAAATACCAATATGTAGGGATCCATACATGGAAATAAATATTCATTTCAGGATTTTTAACAGTAACAAAAACTGAGGTGAGGGAGTGAATAGTATTCTGAGATATACAGGTTGAGTAGATTATGGTACATTCACAATAAGGAATTTTATGTTACCACTAAAAGAAGATGTTAGGTTCAGACCAAATGATTTGAAAGGATTACTGTAATCTACAGTGAAGGGAGAAAATCAAGATGTAGAGAAACATTATGTACTGTGGTCATTTTTAAAAATAAAATAATGGCAAAATCTTTGCTATCTATAACCATATTAATTAACTTAAATCAATATCAACAGTTAAAGCTATAACTATAGGTACTGGGTCATGTGAACATTGAATAGGCTATGGAATGTTAGCAGTAAGTGGTTAATATTAGTTATTTGGGACAGGGTGGGGGACCAGGGAAGGGAAAGCAGGAGACACATTAATGTTTTAAAAAACTGTATTAAAATATCTAAAATAAGAAATAACCTAATATTTGTATATACGTACATACACGTATATAAAATGTGTGTGAAAAGATGATCAGTAACATGTTGATTTTTGTTATGTTGGTACAGCAGGATTTCAAGAGACATTAAATTTAATTTAATATTTCATCTTTATTTTTACGATAAAAATATATTAACTGCATAATCCTAAGAAACTGTGAAGCTAGTTTCACTGTTGAAAAATAAGGAAGGAAGAAAATTTTGTTTCTTCCAGTTGTCTACATAAGCCTTCTTGGCCAACTCAATATGAACCAAAAGTAAGTAGTCATGGGTACTCAGAAAAGGAGTCTCTGTAAATAACTAGTCGTTCATGTCAGTGGGTCATAACAGATCTTCACGTGGTTTACTTTCTACACTCTTTAATTTTCTGCTCACTGTTAGCTCTTCAGAGAGGGTTTTTCTGACTACTTTATCCATTTTACCCATCACAAATCATTGCCTAACCCTTCGAGTTGACTTGATGTTAACATTTATTGCACATGGTTGAAATCAAAGTTTATTTTCAGCCTTCCTCTTTTAATAATAATTTAAAAAATGCAATTCATGCTCTTTTCCTTTGAAAAAATATGGCTTTAGCTGTGACCAACGATTTTTATTATGAGGTTTGCTTTTCTGTTCCCCCATTCATTCTTCTAAAACTAAATAGTAATTTTCATTTTCCCCTCTTCATCAGGTGTTGCTTCAAAATGTTTTAAAATAGAAATGTGCTAGTTACATTTTTTAGGGGCAGACATTTATTGACTTCCATTTTTTGGAGGGGAGGGGGATATAATTCAAAAATAGGGCCCATAAAATGTGTCCTTTGGCAATTTACTGAGCATTTTTGTGGCTATGTATGTAGTTAATTTATTTTTTGCTGTGTTCCAAGGACATATATTTCCATTTTGTTAACATAACATATTTTATTTAAATCTATTAAATTGTGTTTATTCATTATATTCTTCAAATGTTCTATTATTACCCACATGGGTTTTTATATTCTAAAATAGTTACACTGAAATTTTCCAAACAAATATATTTTAACAAATTACAATGTTTCAAGAATTCTAACCCAATACTTACATTTTGCTGCAGGGTTCTTTGCTATATAAGGATGTACATCCTTTGTAAGTCTCTTTTATGGACTCTTGCATTCTATTATTATATAATATCCTTCTTTATCCTGTTTAGTGTCTATGGCCTTGAGTTTTCTTTGCCCTGATATCAGTATTTTCTCCAGCATTTTGGTTATTTGTATTTGTCACATAGCACACAATAATGATTTTTTTTCTTCATTCTCTTCTCTCCTGGTGATTTAGAAGCTCTATTGTATTTTTAAGGCTATTAGTGATTCCCACTTCTAATTGTCAAAATTAAACCTGTATTTCTCCCACTGACACTTCACATATCTACTCCTCCACTTCCACTGAGATGAATGTTTTAGAATAGAGTCACTTTTACCTCAGTATAAAACCTTCAGAACTGCTGTAAACTGCTAAACATGACTCTGAAGATCATGCTATTAGTGAGTGGTTCCTGACCTCTGGCCAGCTCCAGTTCTCAAGTAAGTATTGGTTGGTTAAAGTTCTTATCTTTTATAAGAACAACATGTGGTTGGAAAGTAACTGCCTGTGACCATTTGGGACATTCTCAATGGAGGCAACATTTCATTGGATACAGTGTACTATTCACCATCTTTACTTTCCTGATATTTGACAATACAGATCTACAAATAATACTGTATTATATGTTTCATTAAATTCATAACACCATGGACCTGCATTTTGCAACAATTGAATTATTTGGACCCCATATATCCCATCATGGTTGAATTTTTTAAAAAATAGATTTATTTATTTATTTGGTTGGTTGGTTGGTTATTTATTTATTTATTTATTTTTATGGCTGCGTTGGGTCTTAGTTCCTGTGCACAGCTTTCTCTAGTTGCAGCGGGAGCGGGATATTCTTCGTTGTGGTGCATAGACTTCTCATTGAGGTGGCTTCTCTTGTTGCAGAGCACAGGCTCTAGTCACATAGGCTCAGTAGTTGTGGCACATGGTCTCAGTAGTTGTGGCTCACAGGCTCTAGAGCGCAGGCTCAGTAGTTGTGGCGCACAGGCTTAGTTGCTCTGCTGCATGTGGGATCTACCCAGACCAGGGCTTGAACCCATGCCCCCTACATTGGCAGGCAGATTCTTAACCACTGAGCCACCAGGGAAGCCCTCATGGTGGAATTTTATCATATTTTAATTTTCTGCTCTTTGCTACTCCCTCCCTCCCCTCCCATTCCCTTACTACTGGATTTTGCTGAGAGAGTTGTGTTTGTTTTCAGTTTAGTTTGTTTTTTATGGAGGGCAGTCTATTGAAAGGTCTTCCCTTGCTACATGTGTCATTCTTCCCCAGACTACTTACTTCGTACCTATGCTACAAATGCACAGTAGCCTTACCATCATCCAATTATACACAACTATACATATGAGGCATATGTCTATATAAACATATATATATATAGTGTTCATCTATCTTTTTATCTACCTCTACCTGCTATATATTTATTTGTTGCCTATCACTATATCTTTCCCTTTTATAACTTACAATATGTTGAAATGTCTGATCTTATTGAAATTTAGCATGCGCAGATACTTCCTCAGACAATGGACATGGATTGTACTCTCTTAGACCTTTCCTGACTCTTTTTTTGGCCAATAGATGTATTATATTTTCCTATGTGTAAGATATTGACATTGCAGCCATCTCCTTTCAAGAGTCTGTAGGTGTTGCAGAATAGTTTCCCATACTGAAGAGAAATCTGACAGGTTTACTCAGTTATGTAAAAAAAATCAGCTACTTATAAATAGAAACTTTAAAGATTTGTATGTGGCTTAGAATTTCGAAGGTTTAAATTTTTTTTTTGGTAATTTTTGAGATCAAGTGAGAAATTTTAAACTGCAAATGTATCCCCCTTTAGCTCAAATAAATTCTTATGTTTTTTTAAAAAATTATTGCTTTCCCTCTTCTCTTTCCTTTTCTTCTCCTGTTAATCCAATGATTCCAATCAGATTTCCTGACTCTGTCCTCAAAACTCTTATTTTTCCTCTTGAACCTATGCCTATGTGTTTCTGCTTTATTTTATGACACTTTTTATCAACATCATTTTTCAAATCTTTAATTACATGCTTGACGAGATTATACTTTTTTATAATTTATGTATTGATTTTTGAAACTGGAAAATCATTAACTAACTAAATTATTTCCCTAATTTTATCTCTTTGAGAATTCTTCCCTAGACTATTTCCCTTTCTCCAAAACTGACATGGAAATTGACCTCTCATACAAGGACAGACAGATCCAGAAGTATCTAAACCACAGAAGCCAACAAAGTTTAAGCAGAAACCTGACCCCTGCTATTCCTAGATCTTTTTCTTAATGATAAAATGAATAGATTATTATTTAAAACAGATGGAAGGATTTGTTTTTAACTCCTAAAACTTCTGGAACTCCTAAACCAACATGGAAATATTTTAACAACACTGGGGTAATAGAAATAAGCATTTTACATAATAATTCAGATCCTCTTGGAGCATCATGAGGTATAGGAATTATGCTGGCAGAAGTGTTAATTTCCACACTTTGAAAGGTCTAATTGTGTAGTCCATACATGATCCAGAGACCAGACCAAAATAAGGCTACTTTCCTCTCCCTTCCACAATCTCAGCATCTGTCCCCTCCCCATTTCTGTCTTGTATTTAGCTTAGGAACTAGACATAGTAGTGACTGATTGGGCATGCCAGAGGCCAGTACCCAATTGGGTGGGGGCTTTTGTGTAGGAGGGGAGAGGGCGAGAGTTAGAGAGGACTCTTAGAAAGGTTATGAGAACAGAATGGAGGGAGTCCAGGTGAGGCTGGATTTCTCTGCTGACCCCAGTACACACAGGAGACAGTGCTCAGACCCTGTACCTGTGAAAAGAGCTCAGTCAGGTATCAGACTCATAGCTCCAACTCTAATCTCCTTCCAGCTCTTCAAAGGTTTTATTATTTTGTTCCAACAAGTCAATTACTGATTAAACTTCCCCCAGGATTCCAGCAAGATATTCCTGTTACTGACTGAACTACTTTTCCTTCATTTTACAATCAAGAGCCATCTCCTGACTTCTACACAAAGCTTTGCAAAATGAAATTATAATAAATCACAACTAAAAATCCTCCCATAAAAGGGAAAAAATAATAACTTAATGGTGGAGAAAGTTGGCACTACCCTAACCAAATGATGAAGGTTAATCAAGTGATGAAGTTTAACATCATCAATAATGCCATGTGGATATCACGTATCCCTTATGGGAGTCTTTCCAAAAACCATAACCATAAGGAAACAGGCAAACTCAAGCTGAGGGACAACCTATAAAATACCTTACAAGTATTCCTCAAAATAGTAAGATCATGAAAAACAAGGGAAAAGTAAGAAACTGTCACAAACTGCAGTACACTTAAGAGACATAATGATAAAATGAAATGTGATGTGCTGGATTTGATCCCAAAACAACAGAAAAGGATATTAATGGGAAAACTGTGAACTTCAAATAAAGTCTGGAATTACAGTAAAGCACCAATGTTGGTTTCTCAGTTTTGACAAATACACAATGGTAATATATGACGGTAACTTTAGGGAAAACTCAAACTGATAGGTGTGGGGAAACTCTCTGTACTATCTTTCCTATTGTTTTTATCAATCTAAAATAACTCCAAAATTAAAAGTATTTTTAAAAATTCTCCCGTAATCTAAAAACTACAGTTTACCCCCTCAGCTCTAGGCTAGACGCACTTAATTACTTCTCCTTTAGATCCAGTTACCTAGAAAGGCAAGTGTACCAGAATATGATTCGGACACTCACAAATATTTATTGAGCACCTACTGTATGCCAATGACCTGATGGTTTAACTGTGGTGTGTAGATACTACATACATGCTGTGGCAAAGTCATTGTCACTGGAGAAACGGTTTCTTGGAGCATGTTTCTCTTTCTGCTGATTTCCTCCATGTCAATAGCTATCTGAAAGTTTAATCAAGATACTGAGGACTTTGTTTTCTTATATCTTCTTTTTATAGCTCTTTGAACATATTCAGTAACTCTCATTTGGGTAATGTGCTGAGTTTGCTACCAATATTTCGAGTAAATGGGAACAGTCTCTGAATTGGTGTCTCTGTGCAAAGACTGAGTTGTTCAAAGGACATGGGCCACAGCTGGATGCACACCTTCATTCCCGCCTTCAGTCAGGTCCAAACCGGATGGTGAGCAGAACAATGGGAGAAAGATAGCATCAATTTCTTGGCCAGCAAAAAGTACAAGAAATAGTATTTCCCCTTCCCCTGAAACCTGATGGGAATTCAAGAATCAAGCATGATCCTGGGGTGAGAGGAGAGGGTGTTTGGGAAAGGAAAGAGGAGAAAAGGCATAAGCTGAGCCAAGGGTCTCGCTCTCCCTTGCCTTCTTCCTCTGCAGGGATGCCTGTGGGGAAGGAAATAGGCCATTAGCAAGTGTGTGTTCATTCCTGACACATTTGAGATAATTCCCGTCAGCCATGGTCTCATCATTGTTGGATGGGCCATTGGAAGGTGACTGTGAACTCTCTGCTTTCAAATCAGAAGAGAGGTTTTGGGCTGCAGCCAGATCCTCTCTGGCCATCAATATATCCTACCTTGGATTGCAGCAAGAGAGAAGGAAGGATTTTCTCTAGGACATCAAGCTTCCCAAGACAGGCATTCATATGTTCTCTTTGCCACTGAGTCTTTAAAAATTACATACAGTTTAGGTCAATTTAAAAACCTCTGACCAAACAACACCTCATTTTCCAGAAAGAGGAAACATGGTGATGCCTAACTTCTCTCTAAACTGAAAACTTTCTTGGTTGGATGTCAAACACCTAAATTCTCAAGTTTTGCACAAAGTAGGCCCTCAGGAAAAAAAAAAAAAAAAAGGTGCTGATGGCTGTAAAAATGCATTTTAAAATATAATAGGTTTTTTATTATGAGATTAATGTTTACCATGCATTGGGTGGAGTGTGATGAGAGGCATGATACAGCTGATCAAACTTGGAGGTGAAGGATGGTGTGACTACATTTCCAAATATTCAGACAAAAGGAAAAAGAGCATCCCGGAGTCATTACCTGAATAAAATGAAGAAGGCAAAGACCACTGTAAGTCATATAGTTATTAAAACTACATTCTAATTTGCTGTTTCTATCTAGTACACATGCAATGATGCAGATCATCATGGGACAAGACAGATGCATGGACAAATGCTTAATAATCTCTTTCTTGCATTGTACATCAGTCGACACAGTGGTGTAGACTAAGAGGTGCATCTCAAGAGAAGGAACTTTTATTTTTTAATGAGGCAGAATTTATGCCCATAGTGATAGGTGGACACACTCAGTGGCTGAATGTCTTGCTATTTAGAAAACCTTTCTTCTCTGGAAAATTATTTCTGGGGTTCAGACCCTGGAATACAGGGCTTCTTCTAGTTAGTAAATTCCTTTGAAGTTAGTCCAAGATTATATTTCCAACTAGAAAATAAACCAAAAAAAAAAAAAACCCTCAGAGGAAAGATTTGGGTCTTTGCCTTCTTTATGCTAACAACATTTTATTGGTTATATAAAAACTCAGGAATTGTGCAAGTATTAAGAAAGAGCTGAGGAGGAAATATACCAGAGATAAAGACATGGGAAAGAGGTAAACTTTCCCTTCCAGTCTCTTGTGAAAGCAAATCCAAGCTTGGAAAAAAGGCTCTCCAGATGGGATCAAGAACAAACCTCCACATTTTACTGGTCCCAGGAATTAGAGAAAAACTCTCCAAAATAGAAATTTTAGAACATTTCTGGTTAAGGTTCTATAAGACATGTGAAATTTATGAAATCAAAATAAGAACATTAAGTGAAGCAAAGAAAGGCAGGAAAGATAGATAAGGGGGGAATTAAAAGATGCATTATTTCCTTAACTTTTACATTAAGGACCCATGAGGAAAGTGGTATGTAACAGATTTTACGCTAAAGATAATGTATATCACAAGAGAGAAAAGGGGAAAACAACTTTGAAACTTAGAAGAAAAAAAAAGAAGCCTAAAGGAATATAGGGAATATATACCCACACACATACAACAGAAGTATCTCAGAGAAGGACAGAAAAGATTGACTGGAAATAATAATTAAAGAAATAAAGAATATTCTTGAGTAAAAGAAAATAATCTGCTGACTAAAATAATGCATCATCCTTGGCAAAATTAATAAAAATAGAATAAAATCCAAGACTTACGCAGGTAGCATACAATTTAAATATGAAGTATACATCCTAAAAGGAAGTGTGAAGAAAAGGTAGGTTGATTTAAATAGACACCAAATCACGGTAGCTTCATATTTTGATATCTGCCACTTGAGTGTATGAATCAATAGAAACTACTGAGTTCTGAGGGGGAAATATACTGGCCAAAATATCCCATAACCAATCAGTGAGAGCAGACGGAAAACGTTCTCGGACAGGCATGGGCTCAGAACTGAGGCAATCTGTGTTGTCTTGCTGAGAAAATTACTCTCAGTCACTCTACCTGGGCCAAAGATAAATCAATATCAACAACTCAAGAATGAGGAAGTTGTGGTAATAAAGGATTGATGGTGTCCCTTTGGGCATTGTACTTCTTAGCTTGTATTGAGTTCTTTCTACTGCTTGACTAATGGTGGGGTACATGGCATGTGGCAAGCTCTTCCTTTTAAGAGGGAAAGGCATTGCACTTGTAAAACAGGACAAATGGACGTGTCCCCTCCCACCAGCCCCAGAGGGAGAACTAACACAGAACTCCATCAGAATATGCTCTGCAGTCAGCAAAGGTAAAATCAAAGGCAGCTCCAGGAGTGAGCCCTGGATATCTCCTGCTGGCTTTTTGCAGCTCTCCTCACAGATCTGGCTGAATCTCTCTGAAAAGGGAAACGAAAGAGCAAGAGAAAGATTCTATGTCGGCAATTCTCTCTCTGTAGCTTTTATTTTTTTACATAAAAAAAAAAATTCTCTGGGTTAAACTGAGGCAATCAGAACCCAGTTTTCTCCTCCATTGTTGCTTTCTCTTTTACATGTCATGAACAACTAAATAAATTGGCAGGTTAAATTTCATATAACAATGATGTTTATAAGTATAATGTAAGCCTCATTTTTCACACTCTGTCCAAAGTTTTCTTGTGAGAACTCTTTCTAATCACTGGGAAGAGGTTTTGGTAGTTTTTTCAGAATCCTTATATATTTTACCAAAGTTGTCTTCAGTGTGAAACTTTCCTAAAATTTTCAGTGTGACTGGAATAAACTGCCTTATGAAAGGTATTAATGCATTCACAAGCATTCCTTCCTAAAGACACATGTCACAACCAATCAGAGGCTGTAGGATAACCAGGAGATAAATGGTTCATAGAGCAGGAATATGAAGAAAACCCATACGGAGCAAGTCCCCTGTAACTAATGCAAAGCCTCAAGCTTGCCTTTAACCAGTTGGGAAGGCATTCATACAGACTTCTTTCTACTCTGTGATTCTTCCCTCAGCATTTATTCTGTAATCATCTTACAATCATGAAAATTTGGCATTTTAATTTCATCCCTCGGGGAAATATGTGGATACTGGCACCATGACAAGTATAACAGTATAAAAGGACAATTACCTTAGGCTTACACTCCATTTTATTTTTCAGATTTCCAAGAAAGAACTAAAATTTCAAGTTTCATAGCAAAAAATTTTACTGTGACTTCACATGCATGGTCTTTCACTACATGAGAATCTCCAAAAAGCTGTGTGTTCTAACTCAGTTTCTTTTCTTGGTAGCCTAACCATAATTCATCCATTTTCAATCATTCCAAAAATGTATTTTTAGCACCCACTATATGACAGACACCATGGTGGCCATTGGGAAGCAGTATGGTATGGCAGTGAAGAATGGGAGCTTTGGGCACCCATAGTTGGGGTTAGGACCCCAGCTGCTATTTGCCATCTATTATGGCCTTGTGTGTGTTCCTTAACTTGTCTGAGTCCTATTTTCTCATTTATGAGAAGAGGAAAATACTTAAATCAATTTTTCAGATTATTGTGAGGATTATAGGAGAGTATACATGTAAAACACTTAGATGATGATGATGATGATGGTGGTGGCAATGATGATTATTTGTATTAGTCTGCTCAGGCTGTCATAACAAAATACCTTAGCCTAGGTTGTTCAAACAACAGAAATTTATTCGCTCCAAGTTCTGGAGGCTGGAAAGTCCAAGATCAAAGTCCAGCAGGTTTAAATGTCTGGTAAGAATTCTCTTCCTGGCTTGCAGATGACTATGTTCTGCTGAGTCCTCATATGGCAGAGAGAGGGTGAACAAGCTCTCTGATGCCTTTTCCTGTAAGAGCATTAATCCCATTGGGTCAGGGCTCCATCCTCATCTAACCCTTATTGCCTCCCAAAGTTCTCATCCCCAAATACATTAGGGCTTAGGACTTCAAAAGCTAATTTTGGGGAGACCCAACTTAGTCCATAGCATTATTATCACTGTTACTTCCACTTTCCAGCAGCTACATTTCATCATTTATTTCAAAGGGATAAGAATACTTATCTTTTTTTTTTTTTTTTTTTTTTGCAGTACGCGGACCTCTCACTGTTGTGGCCTCTCCCGTTGTGGAGCACAGGCTCAGCGTCCATGGCTCACGGGCCCAGCCACTCCGCGACATGTGGGATCTTCCCGGACCGGGGCATGAACCCGTGTCCCCTGCATCGGCAGGAGGACTCTCAACCACTGCACCACCAGGGAAGCCCAAGAATACTTATCTTTTTAAGATGCCAGAACTCCTATGGAAATTGCATAATTAAAATAAGCCACCTTGAGACTTACCTGGTGACGCAGTTGTTGAGAGTCCGCCTGCCGATGCAGGGGACACGAGTTTGATCCCTGGTTCAGGAAGATGCCACATGCTGCAGAGCAACTAAGCCCATGCACCACAACTACTGAGCTTGCACTCTAGAGCCCGTGAGCCACAACTACTGAGCCCAAGAGCTGCAACTGCTGAAGCCTGGACACTCTAGGGTCTGCATGCTTCGACTACTGAGCCCACGTGCTGCAACTACTGAAGCCTGCACACCTAGAGCCCATGCTCTGCAACAAAAGAAGCCACAACCATGAGAAGCCTGTGCACCACAACGAAGAGTAACCCCCACTCGCCACAACTAGAGAAAGCCTGCGCATAGCAATGAAGACCTAATGCAGCCAAAAAAAATTTTTTTTAATAAATAATTTTAAAAAGCCCCAAAAAACCACGTTTGGACCTTCTAGAAATGACTCAGCTTCTGCTTTATGGACTTTCTAAATTTAAGCATCCTCTATATTCTCAAGATCCACTTTCTGTCCAACCACACTCTTCAGTCACCCATAGCAGATGTCAGCTCCAGTAAACACTGTAACCCAAGGATTGTAAACATTTCTGAGGCAATACTTAGAATGGTAACAGGCCATCCCTCTAATTTGGCTGAGACATTGTTCATAACATCAGGATTAAATAGTCGGCTCATACCCTGTGCACACAAGCGACTCCAACAATAGGGTCCACAGCTGACCCAATAATGAACTTTCTTAATCTATCCCTGAAAAGAAAAACAGTCTTGTCGTTCATCTTCATCTGGGCTTCTCAAGGTTTCTGGAACACCCATCTAACTTGCTCCTTAAGTAAGAACACTGGAGTTCCTGTTATGTGGGAGGAAGGACACATTGCACTGGGATGGTCCATTTTCATTAGCAGAGCAATGACCTCATCATGTACTTGTTCAGGTGGAATTGAGGACATGAACAAAGGTTTGCTGGAAATGGTTCCAGTCAACTGTTAAATACTCTGGACTTGTAACCTGGTTGTTGAATCAGAGCTTGAAACTGGTCAAGGTGGGACTATTTACACCATGAAAATCAGCAAATACTCCGAGTTGGGGCTTTTTCTCCTCTAGAAGTTTATTGACATACCAGTAGACTTTAACTTCCCCCATTTTGAAAAGTTCTAAACTGGGATAGGTCTTAGCCATACCTGGGGATATGTTTTGTTTTGTTTGTTTGTTTTTTCATCTAAAATACAGATTCTTGGCCTCCACACAATTATCTAATGCATGATACTCTCTACTACTCTCCTGGCGTGTGTACTTTAGAAGACAAAAAGTTGTTACAGAACTGGAACACACATTTTTAAAGAATTTATAAAAACAAAAATATGTACTGGAAGGACATAGGGGGAGGGGAATGAGAGTGAGGAGTGGGAATAAAACCAAGGAAAAAATAAGTAAATCAAGTGAGGGGTCTTGCACAGATAATAAAATCATGCCAGGACCTATGGCATTTAAATAATTCTACCTCCTGTACCTGAGGTGTAAGTGTGGGGTGGGAAGTACATCGTGGAAATGTCTGTGTTGAGTGTAATATATGCACATAGACTTGTAACACAGCAAACTACTGAAGGAAGGTATCACTTCTCACTAGTTTCTGTGCCCCCAATATTTACTGCAATGCTTGGCATAGAGAAAGCATTCAGAACATGTTTCTAAAACATCCAAATCAGTGATTGAATGAGTGAATAATAATAACAATAACAATAATAACAATACAACCTCAATCTTTCAGCTCAGTTACCTTTCACCATGGATACCAATAAAATTGTTTCCAATACACATAAGATGCCATCACTGACTTGTTTGGAACCTTCCAATGATTTCCCATCCTACCTAAACTCACTAGCCCTGGCCCCAAGCCTTTTGCCTGCCTAATTCTCATCTTGTACTCTCCTCTGCCTCTCATTCACTTGGTTCTGGCCACACTAAACCTTCTCTCCTCCCCTTGAATGTCTCATTCCTGGCTCAGATATTTTATACCTTGCTCTCTTTTCCTTTAGACCTTGACTTGGCTCACTCCTTGACTCATGCAGGTCTTTGCCCAAATGTCATCTCCTCATGGAAAATTTCCCTGGACAATCTATCTAAAATAGAACTGCCATCATCTCAACAATGTTTGATCTCCTTAATGTGTTTTACTATTCTTCATAGCACTTACACTTTCTGACATTTGTTTATTCAACTATTTGTTCATTGTCTCCATCTTTTTGAAGATGGACTCTCTATGAGACTGGGGACTTTGTCCATCTTGTGTGTACAGTACCCTTGATTTTTGGAACAGTGCCCATCACAGTAGAATATCATTAAACTTTTGATGATCTTTTGATGATTGATGAATGAATGAGTGAATGACTTTATTAACAAAAATTCAAGAGTGATTGGCCAATGCACCATGAATGAAAGGGGTATCCTGATTTCCAAGGTGATAACCCTGCTAGCTGCTCCCATAGGCAGGCTCATGATCCCACAGTGTCAAGTGTGGCAGCTCTCCAGTCTGAACCTCTAATTATAGGCCAGGTTCTGAGTAACAGAAACAGAACATAGTCACACGTGTAATGCAGGCAATTAGAATTCAACATCTAAAAGCTACCTAAATGTATCGCCCAACTCCAACTTCAACCCTTACTTCAGTTCATGACATTGGCAAAGCCAAACTATGGGGTATCATCCTAGATTTTCTGATTTACTCTACACACTGCCACCCTCAGAGATACCATTCTCAAATGAGAGTGATCATGCCATGTCCTCGGTAAAAGCTTATACGTACTTATGGGTTAGAGCCCAGACCTCTTAGAAAGGCCTCAAGGCTACTACTCCTCTGACTCAGACCTATTTTTCCATTTTCAACTTTAGAGTCGTATCCTCACTTCCTGCCACTGGCTAGATTTTTTACTCCACACGTGCTAAGTCTAGCTTTCAGTTTCTTGAATCCACCATGCTCATTCATGCCATCATCTTTTTACTTTTTAAGATCCTCTGACTAGACTATCCTACCTCTCCCAGCCTGGCATATGAATCATTCAGTACTCCAACAGGAAGCCTTTCCTGACAACCACCAACCTGATTTAATTGCCTTCTCCTGATACGTTTTTTGGAAATACTAAGTGGGCTCCTGGTTCTAACAGTTTCCCTCTTGAAAAAGCTCCAACAAGAGTGCTAATCTCCAGGGTACACATGTTTAACCCCATCACTGAACCAGCTAAGTCTACAAGGAAATACTTTACAAATGCTGAGAAAAGAGGGCCAAAGACCTAATTAATTTTTCAACACTGAAGTCTGAGTTTTACAATTTGTCTCTATTTTATGATAATAAATTTCTCTAAAATAAGCAGGTCCTGGTGATTGGGCAAGGGGCCAGCAATTCTCCTTTGGCAAGGAGTTGCCTTGACTCAGGCTGTGTATATTTGGAGAACAATGCCACAGGTCAAATGTCAACATTAGCCCAGTTCCCTTCCAATAGAGAATGTGGGCCTCCCGTGTGTGCCAAATGCTAAGAGATAGCCATGGATGCCCCTCTGGCTCTCACTCTAAGAGCACTTTGGGCCTTTGTGTATGCCAATATTTTCAAATTCATTTCACAGGCTTGTAGAATTCATGATCTGGAAGTGACCTTAGAAATGAGTAAGTTAATCATTTACTTATTCCATAGGGAAGAAATACCCATGCCTCTAACACTAGCTTTCAGCCCATTCCTACTTTTTAACCAATCCTAGCTGTTCAGAAAGATAATCTGCCATTCCTATTCTGGAGTCAAGGAGAACTCATGTATCAATATTTTAAGAAATTAGACAATTAACTGCAAGTTGTCACTGAGGGTAGAAACAATCACTACCCTATTTCAAAAGGCATAGGTGATATGCATCCCCTTAATGCTTTAGAAATGGTCTGGATTAAAAACTTCATGGTGGGGCTTGGTAAATGATAGAGACGATGCTTCCTTAAGTCTTATATACCTAAGCCTTTTTTTTTGGTGCATGCCACGTGGCATGTGGGATCTTAGTTCCCCGACCAGGGATCGAACCCTTGCCCCCTGCATTGGAAGCGTGGAGTCTTAACCATTGGACCACCAAGGAAGTCTCCATACCTAGGTCTTTTGAAAGCTGAATTTTCTTTTTGCCTCAAGTATTTGTTTTCTATTTCTGTGTAGCAGATGAAAACAACACACATTTATGAGCTCACACTTTCTATAGGTCAGAAGTCTGGGTGCACAAGACTGGATTCTCTGCTCAGGATCTCATAAAACTGAAGTCGAGGGAACAGCAGGGCTGCTATCCTCATTTGATGTTCAGAGTCCTCTTCCAAGCTCATCAGCTGCTGGTAGAATTTGTTTCCTTGTGGTTGTTGGACTGAAATCCCTGCTTCCTTGCTGGCTGTCAGCCAGAGGCCATTCTCAGCTCCTAGAAGCTGCCCATGTCACCCACCATCTTTAAGCCAGCAATGATACATTGAATCCTTGTATTTCAAACCTCTGACTTCCTCATCTTTGATGCTGGAGGAAACACTCTGCTTTTAAAAGGTTCATGTGACTAGGTCAGTCTCACTGGATAACTTCCTGATCGGTTGATTTGGGACCTTGATTACATCTGCAAAATCCCTTCACAGCACACCAAAATTAGTGCTTGATTTAATAACTTGCAGTATGTGCATTGAAAACCAGGGGCCAGAGATCTTGGGGGTACACCACAGAATTCTGCCTACCCCACGTCCTCAGAGTCACCAAGAACTTGGATTTCAGAAAGAACACGTAACTTCTTTTCTATCCTCACCCTGACTTTTCTCTTTTATATACCTAACGTTTTTCTACACATTTTTGCCTGGGTGTCCTACAGGCATCTTGAACTCAGTGTGTCCTTGTTTCAGATGGCATGGCAGAATAGAATGGGATGGATTTGGAGAGAGAGTCAGGTGTAGCAGAGCCATGCTGGTCATATCAAAGAATGTTGGCTGTACTGACATTGTAGTGACATGACATGAAAGACATTTAGGTAGGTGTGCAATATGATCAGGTGTGTTGGAAAGGTGAATGAGTGCATGTGAAGAGACCAGTGCAGAATAATTGCAGTGCCCAGGTAAGAAGTGATGGTGGCCTGAACTGGGGTCAAAGGTGTAGGAAAGAGACCTTTCACACTAACACAGTATAACTAGACTTGCACTCAGCATTCTCTACACTTCTCTTTCATGTTACTCATTGCATTATTTTGGAACTGTCGCTTGGCTTGTCTCTCTCCCCATCTTGACTGTTTTATCACATCATATCCCCAGCACAGTTTTGGTACATAGTAGGCAATCAGAAAATGCTCATGAATCCTCTATTGTGTTCTCTATGCCATAGCCCCCGATTCAGCTGCCTCCTTTTGGAAACTTCTGCTGGAATTGTTTCTGCTTTCCCTGACTCAGATCATATGGTGTGCCTCACTTGACCCAGTAGCAGCTGGGGTTCCTGTTGTCTTCCCTCTGTACTCCCAAGGTCTAGCCCTTTCAACCCAAATTGAAGTTCCCTCCTCCCAGCTCACCTTGGCTCCTGGTTACTGGCCAGGATTGAACAAGCTCCCTCATGTCTCTGGTTGAACTGAATATTTTATTGTCTCCCTGTACCCCAAAGGCTACAACAGAGACCACTTTGGTTCCACCTTCCTGATACTCCATCTCCATTTCTCTCCCAGTCTGCCATGCAACCCCTGCCATGCTGCCTCTCTTGGCCTCCTGGACCAGTTCACCAATGAATAAGTGCAGGAGTTTCTACAGCCCCCAGACACACTAGGACAGAACATTTATATATAATAGCCTTTTGCTATTCTTTCCAGTCTTAGGATTCCAAAATGCCTTTGCGTGGTCTGATGAGTCCAGTTGGAAATATTTCCAAGTTTCTTGTGAGGCATCTTCAATATGACTTCTCCTCTCTGCTGGGCAAGTCCTGTGAAAATTACTTTATTCGTAGATTTCATTGACTTCATTTGAATTTTACTTTCAGTCCTATTAGAAGAAAAGCCACTTGCTCCCACACCCTCCCCTCCCCCTTCAAATGAGCCTCAAGGGAACTGTTTGTGTTTTGTTACTAAGACTGTTGTTGAACTTGAGGCTCCAGTAAGAGCAAGACCCTCTTGAGTCTTGGCAAACAAAACTCACACGGCCTCACTCTGTTGGTTTTGTCCTCTCAGTCCTGGTCCTTCATGGGCAATTTGTAAAATTAGGAAATTAAGAAAACAGAGACTGAAAAAGACTTGGGAAACGCTTATTAAGGAAAATCCCTTCATAGAGATGAAATGTCAACAACAGATTTGCCAAGGGAATCTGAACTGTAGACTCTCATATGGGATGCTGTAAATAATGAGTATTCTCTCTCTCTCTGTGTCTCTGTCCTGCAAAACCCAGTAGGTGCTAAGTGAACGTTAATTTATTTTCTCTAGATGGTCAGGAGGGGAAAACTACCTTTGGGTCCAAAAAGGGCAATTTATGAATAAACATCTTCCATGAAAGACTGAGGCTCACCCAGCTCTTCCTTGCTGTAATTTTTCCTGGAGCCCCTCATTGTACTCAATCCCCCCGCCGTCTGGACGCATGCATTTCATACTTCTGATCCCAGAAGTATGAGGGATGCTGCTTGAATGAGTTGGCAGATTCTCCTTTTCTCGCAGTTAATATGATATTTTCCTCCATGTGTGAAATATCACACTTGTAAACATTTTACCAGGAGGTTTATTTGCAAATGAGAAACCATTTTCAGGAGGAGAGATGAGGTCCTGGTTCTGATTTTCCCCATGAATGTTCTGAGTCAGCCAAAAGGATACTTATGCCCAATGGGCATCAAGAATAAGAAAGAAAGGAATTCCATATAAAGTTTTGTAAGGCAAAAAACAAAGACGGGTTGTATCTTCAGTGTGACCACAACTTTCACTTTAAATAAGTTTTACTTAAATCACATCGTTTGAAATTTACATCCAGGGTCTGCCAGGCATTAAGGCTCTCTACTTTTATAGGAAGATAGTTCGTTCTTCACTGGCTCACAGGGTACAAAGGGAGGCATCTGGGCACCATGTGAGGCACAGATACCCTTTAATGTCACCTCTCCCAGGCTGAGAAGCCAGCTCTGCACCCTGGCGTGGGTCTCAACTCCACCTCCTTGGCTGCAAGGTAAAGAAATAGTGATCATAAACTGCTCTCAGTCTGTGATCTTTTTGAAGCAGAAAGTTGTATCTTATTCAGTCTTATTCATTGGTCTTGTCCCCATTGTCTAGAACTAGGGCACAAACGTGTATGTGTGAGAGAGAGAGAGAGAAAATGAAGAAGGAGGAGGGGAGGAGGGAGGAGGAAGAGAAGAAGGGAGGGAGAGACAGAGAAACCCAGCAGAACAGGCTGCTTAGAGGATATGAAAGTAAGAAGGGCACACAAACAACTTCAACTATAAAATTCCCTAAACCTCCAGCAATGTGCTGCTTCCCTTCGTTAATCAAAGCAGCTAAAGAGAGACTGTCACCATTAAAGCCACGAGATCTGCTTGGCTATCCTTGTTGCTAGGTATATCCTGAGGTCAGAGAAGACCCACCAGATCATCATTACCTCTTCCATCTCAGGAGTAGGGGCTGTGAGAGATGTGAACCTGTTAATAACAAGGCAGAAAGCAGCAGGGAGAAGTGATAATAACGTAGGTGTGCAATTGTGTATTTAGTGGACAAATTAGACACTTTACATATTTTGCTAGATTTTGTAACTTATTCTGAGAGTTAAGTCTGAGACATTTTGTCAAATTTTGTTGACATTTGGGCTTCCCTGGTGGTGCAGTGGTTGAGAGTCCGCCTGCCGATGCAGGGGGCACGGGTTCGTGCCCCGGTCCGGGAAGATCCCACATGCCGCGGAGCGGCTGGGCCCGTGAGCCATGGCCGCTGAGCCTGCGCATCCGGAGCCTGTGCTCCGCAACGGGAGAGGCCACAACAGTGAGAGGCCCGTGTACTGCAAAAAAAAAAAATTGTTGACATTTTACATATTACAATCAAATACAACCTCCATCATGCAGAGGAACATCATTATTCTGAATTACTGAAGATCCTCAGGTTCCCAGAAAGACTTTAGCGACCTACCCTCAACTATTAGTTTCATGAGGGGTGAGTGAATTTGAGCTATTTGAACTACATGGAATTTTCAGAGTGCATTTTATGGCTAGGGGCTTTTTTTCTTTTCTTTTTTTTCTCTTTTCTTTTATTTTACCCTAAATCATTTGACTTGCTCAGGAACCCTGTTCTCATACCCAAGTACCCACAATCAATGTAGAGATGAGAAAATGAAGGCTTAGCGAACTTAAATAATTTGTCTAAGATCATAGACTTACATCTGGCAAAGCTGATATTTGAAATTAGGTCTATATGTCCTCAAAGCTCAGTCTCTTTTCATCACACCATGAAACTGAAATAAAAAACCAGTTGGAGCTTCATTGGTATGGGCTTCTACATGTCCCAGTAGAGAGAAAGATAAATGTTCCAGACAGGGACTTAGAAAGGCTGAGAAGCCCCCAAATGGTGATCACTTCTAGACTATTGAAACTACTCTTACCAAGCTCATGGTGACCTCAGTGTTGACAAAGCCAGTGAATACTCTGGAAACCAGTATTCTTATGTGTAAATAATGGAAACTCAACATGGAAACCCAGGAGTAGAACTGATATAGACACACAATTCTAAGTGGATCCTGAGGTGAAAGTTAACAGTCTCCTCCTCCTCCCCTTTTCTCCTTTTCCTTCCTTCCCTTTCCCTTTTTCTCCCCTGTCCCCCTCCCTTTTCCCTTCCTCCCCCTTCCTCTCTGCACATCCCTTGCTTCATCCTATATTGGTGGCATTCCCTCCTACTGTTCACTTCCTCCATTTATTTACATAAGAGAGAAGCAAAAATGTTACAGATGTTCCAGATTTACATCATGCCAGCCTTGCAATGTCAGAAGACAGAGATACATTCTTCTAGTGTCAATATATGAAATCTTCTGGAATGATCTTGATTGACACTTTTGGATCATAGTCTTACCCTGTACTTTCCCTTGTACTGATCTCTATGGACAAGGCCTAATGATTGGCAGCCCACTCTTGTGGTCTAGTGCAACAGGAAAATATGACTTGTCCTTCCCATCAAATATATGAACTAGGGGAAGGGCTATTTCTAAGGAGGAAGTGTAAGCTATTCCCATAGAAAGGGAGGGAGGGGTTCCAAGCAGAAAGTAATTGACAGATATCCATGAAGATACATTTTGAACCTAATCTCACTTCAATTCCCAGAAGTATGTGTCCTCTTCTTCCTGGATTTCCAAAATTTTCAGTTCTCTTCCAAGTTTGGAATTCCCCCTTAATAATCTATTTTAATATCATCTTCTTATAATGGGTACAAACTGTCTAGCAAGGCATGGAGTATCCTCATGGTTTGGTTAGTGGCAGTGATGAAAATGATGGTAGTGATGATAACAGATACCCTTTATAGCACCTAAGATGTGGCTATGAATTTGGACTCTGATGTCATGTATAGATAAAGCTGGTTTCAAACCAGGACTCACCACTTGCAAGTTGTAGGATCTTGTCACTGCACTTCAGTTTCCATATTTGCAATATGGTGGAAGGGGTAATAATAGCATTTACCTCAGAGCACTTTAGAGAAGGTTAGTTAGAAATATGCCCATAAAAGTGCTGGGCACAAAGCTTGACACATGTGAAATACGTCAAAAAAATGAAACCACTGTTTAAATGTCCCAGTCACAGCTCTAGACGTTTTATTTGATCCTCAACAATTGAGTAAAAAAGAAAATATGGACCTAATTTCTTTCACAGGTGAGGAAATAGAGGCTTAGGAAGAGTAGGATAATTTGCTCAAACACTCCTAGCTCATCAGGGACAGCCTGAGACAGGAAGAAATCTCATAGCCTTCAAATCCCTAACCATTTGATTGCAAAAAGTTCTTTGTCACTTTTGAACCAAATTTTAGGTCATAATCTGGTAACACTTGAAACTGGTTCTGTACCTGAATATTCAAGGTGAACAGTATCCAACATGGACAACAGGCATCCCTGTGGTGTTGCTCATGGCTCTGCTAGTTCTGTCTCAACATCCTTTCTTTAGTGTTCCATTTATCACCTCACAGAGAATCTCTAGGGTGGTTTTAGAACCGCTTCCACAGCACTGCTGCCCAAAGACTCCTGGGAAGCAATGAAGTTGACGTGCTGGCAGGTGTTATTATTTCTTTAATGAGCTGTAAGCTTTTTGCGGGATGAGTGGATTGAGACTAGGGCTCATGCCAGAGGCCTGTGTCTTCTGTCAGAGAACAGCTTCTCAGGGCTACCCAGCTGAGGGTAAAGATGCTTTTGAAAATGATTTCTGTTTAGTGAAGTCCTGAGAAGGGACCAGGCTTCCTCTCTATTCCTTCAACCGCTGCTCAAGTTTATGTCTGATTCTAGGATAAGTATTCCCATCTGTGTTATTCTATTAACTGAAAAGGAAGGAATTAGCGCATGAACTTGTCACATCTTGTGACCTGTTGCACACTGAGATGGGAGGTGGTGGTAAAACAGACAACATTCTTTCTCTCTGCCCCTTTCAGACTCACTGAGGAAACTAAGAAGAGCAGTTCTGACTACATGAAATGCACCAACCCCATCCTGAAAATCAGATGGGGCCTCTCCAAGCTACACCTTATGGAGAGCTGAGGGGAAAGGGTGGCAGAACCTCAAAGGAAACTCCCCTTGTCTGCCGAGCTCCAGATGGAAGACCTTCCCACGGAAATTCTTGCTGGAGATGCTTTGCTGATACAGAGTGCTGCCAGGGAAAAGGGCCTCTGGTGGGGCTGCTCTTGCCCTTTCTCAAGGGAGAACACCAGAACATTCTGAAGGTGGAAAAGGCCCTCAGAGGCTAGGTCTCAATGGAAGGACCCAATGGGAGGTCCTTCATGAAAAATCGCAGGGGTGTTCTGTACATGACCTGGTGGCTGTGACTAGTTTGTTGCACATAGATTTTCAATGCAACATGACAGCACACTGAAGGTGTGTTGGATCCGTGTTTCCGTTTTCCAAGGCTTTTACAGGAGTCCACACTTGACTAAGTGTTGGATATGGATTTGGAGCAAGAATCCACTTGGGTACAAAGTGTTCGAGAGAACTGGGCTCCATCTCGGGCCTCCCATTGGCATTGGTTGGAACCAGTTTTCCTTGGCAGAGACTCAGGAAATGAGACAAAGAGAAAAAAATAGAAAAGAAGAAAGAAAGTCTTTCTTTTGAATCCAACTAAATTACGTCCCTCTGTAATTGGCAGAGACCAAAGGTCAGAACAATCATTGGCTCTCCCTTCAAGGAGAGTGGAGACAGGACCGATCTCATAGGTGAGTTGGTCAAAGCTGAGAGAGGACTCTCTGCTCTCCAAAGAGGTTTCGCCCAGAAGAAGGGGCTCCCTGCCAACCTAGATGATCACTGAGAGGCATTGTCTGCTTCCTACTTCCCATGTTCTCTCAAAAAAGAAACACTCTGTTACACGAAGACAAACAATGATTCCAGGATCTCACTGACCCAGCCTATGTTATGACCTCTAGAAGTAATTCCTCTATCAGCAAAAATATAAATATGCTTTTTTTCTCCTTGATTTCCTCTGTTTCTAGAATTTTATGGCACATACAGAGAGCCATAGTTGAGGTAGCTCCATGAAGGTTGTTTCCCACCTCACCCACCACCAGTAAGTTGGGAATCAGTGAGGGTTGAGGGTGGAGTCTCATTTCCAATAAGCATCTGATCCACAGGACTCTGATCTGGGTGGTATATGGGCCCTGCTTTAAAACATTTTGCATTTGGAGATTCCATTGAGCCCTGAATTCACAGATAACACATGATTCAGCTAAATTGTCTAAATCTCAATGTGAACCATTCCGTGGAAATGATGTACTAGATCCCAACATTATCCACGATACGAAGCAAGACAGAAGAGCATGCCATCTACACTTCTGTGCCCTTTTTGTGTGTAACGTCCTTAACAATGAAAAGCTTTCCTGGACTTTAGATAAGCAGAGACCCCAGTAAGATAAATACAAAGAACATTTTATCAAGCACACCTTTCACACAATACTGCAGTGGCCATTGGTAATATACAGATGATCACAATGAATGATGGTCTAGAGGAGTTACAGCCTTGTAATAAATATTTTCAATTGATTATAATAAAGATATTAGATAACATCTATTATGTCCTGAATAGAGCTCAGGGACTGGAAGTATATTAAAGAATTTAATCAACTGTACGAAATAGGGGTTACTGTTATCCACATTTTACTGATGAGGAAACTGGAGCCCAAAAAGTTTGGAAAATTGGCTCACAAGTGTCCTACTGGTGATGCTGCTTTGATGCTCAACCAAGCAGTCCAACTACAAATTGCATATTCTTTAAAAGCTATCATGGTTCTCTGAGGAACTGGTAAAGGAGCAATAAATCTGACTGAGACAGAGAGGGCAAATGATGACAATTATTTCACACACTGTATTTTTCTCTATGCATTGCTTTGTCTCTACACAGCCATGATCTCATCTCCAAGTCTCTTGCCACATCACCATGTCTAACTTCCACTGCTCATTTGCACCCACAAAGCCAAACATATTCTAAGAATCCAACAGATTCCAATATAAACTGATCATTTACTCTAAATCTCCCTTTCTTCTTAGACTTTCTGGTCAAGTAGAAGATGTGGATTTCTCCTTAAAAAAAAATAATAGAGGCTACCAGATATAGTCTGTCTCCAACCCAAAAATGAATAGATCCTAGGCTGGAGTGTCAAGAAAAGACATACCCTTTCTTCCAACAAAGGTAAGTCTCCAACATACAATTGAAGTAAAATAATCACACATGTATTTATCACTATGACCACAGCACCTATTATAGTACCTTTAAATGCTAAATAAATATTTATAAAAGAATCCCTGCTTCCACTCTCGTTTTCCCTGTGTTGGATTCCATACTTAACGTTTGTTGATTCTTCATGACGTTGATGTAACATCTCCTATGTAGCAGGTATTTTCTAAGTCTTGTGACTGTAGAGCCAGAGAAGACAGAAACTTATCCTTAAGAGCTTATGGTTTAAGAAGCCAAAGCAGTCTTTTAAAACTTAGATCCAGGGCTTCTCTGGTGGCGCAGTGGTTGAGAGTCCGCCTGCCGATGCAGGGGACACAGGTTCGTGCCCCAGTCCGGGAAGATCCCACATGCCGCGGAGCGGCTGGGCCCCGTGAGTCATGGCCACTGAGCCTGCGCGTCCGAGCCTGCGCGTCCGGAGCCCGTGCTCCGCGACGGGAGAGGCCACAGCAGTGAGAGGCCCGCATACCACAAACAACAACAACAACAACAACAACAACAACAAAAGACCCTTAGATCCAGTTTCTGCTCTGGTTGAAGTTCTCCAAACTCCTCTCATTGTAAGTAAGAGTAACAACTGATCTCCTATGTGGCCTATAAGGTGCTTCTTGACCTATCTGTGCTTCTCACTTCATGCCACCTTTCTTCTTGTTGAATATCTGCAAGCTACATTGGCCTCTTGATCTTCCTCTGCCTTGAACTTGCTGAGCTCACTTCCCACTTTGGGCCTTTGTACTAGCTGCTTCTTCCCTGAATTTCCCTTTCATGATTGTCACCTGCCTGTGTCCTTTGGTCATTTATTTCTCAGCCTTAATGACTGCTCCTTGGAGAAGGTGTCCTAGATAATCCATAAAATAGTCTCCTACTCTGTATACCACCCTATGTTAATTCCTTGTATAGAGCTCCTGGCTATCTAATATGCTCTTGTTTATTAGTTTATCATCTGTCTCCCCTACTATAATGTAAGTTGTAATAAAGGTGACATTCAATTACTTGCTTGTCATTTTATCCCATTATTAGAACAGGACCAGACACATTGTTGATGATCAATAAAAAAGAGATGAAGAACTGAATTACTGAAAAAATAAACTTCTCCCCAAGTTACTGGACAAGACCTTCCCTTCTCTTCTTGCTCTGCAGCAGGTTAAAGGAGTGAGTTTTGTTTGTTTTAATTTTCAAGCATCTGTTTGTTATGTTTTCTAATCTGTTGATGACTTTGGAGTTTTGTTGCAGTGTTCTAACTAACTGTTGAAGTGTCAGGAATTAGAGAAACTTTTTTTTTTTTAATCAATAAAGTCTGGGTAGATAAACTGCATTACCTCCACAAAATGGAGAACTCTGCCATCATTAAAATGTTAATGCATGCTTTTATTTATTGATACGGAAAGGTTGTCATAACATATTATTGATTAAAACATTTCTGAAATAATATTAATCAGTTCATTGACGTTGTATGTATGCATTCTGAGAGATATTCAGTGAAATGTCAGTGTTTTTTTTCCGCAAGGTTGTGGGATCTTAGGTAATTTAAAACTATTATTTATAATTTTCTATAGATTAATATCTTTACAATGATTACACAATATTTCACTTGCTGGAAGGATATTTTGAAAAGTTCCTTTCATTAAAAAAGTAAAGTAAAAAAAAAAATCAAATGAACAACAACAACAACAAAAGAGACAAATGGTAACATGACTTACTGTGCTTGAAACATTTTCATGGATCCTGATTGCCCACAGAATGAAGTCTGAATTCTTAAAGGCCCTCTTTTACAATACCCACTTTCTCCCCAGTCTTGCCCTCTAACAATCCTAATTTAGAATTAGGTTTCTAAATCCAGTCATACCCCACCTTTTACAGTCCTCTAAGACTGCCATGCTTGGCCATGCTCTCATCATTTTCATGGAGGTTCCCTTTGCTAATAATGTCCTTCTCCACTCACCCCCATCAAAAACACATTTGCGCATGTTTGAGGATTCAGCTTTATACTTCCTCTGAGACCTTTCTTTAAACCTCATCAATGTCTGTGCCAACACCCTATTTCTCTCTTGCACCTATGTCTGAGTATCTCCCTGTTCACATTCATGTTCTGTTTAATAGCTGGCACTATGTCCTGATAATTAAAACATGTTTAATAATCACACAAAACATTCTTGTTCTGAACGCTCCTCAGCACAACACTGCAGATACTGTCATTACCCCCATTTGACAGTGCTGAATGTTTGAGTTTCCCAATTTGGCACAGTTGGTGGTAGTTCCAGGATTCAGGTCCAGCCAATTCACCTCCAGACTCTCTGCTCTTAACTACTATGTTTTCCTGCCTCCTAAGACACATTGTGGGCCTTTATTTAAATTTATGGACTGGCCAGTGCCACAACGGCATAAATTCTTTCTCTGGGGTGAAGCTCCATCCTAAATACAAAAAAAAAACCTCAACACTTATATATCCACAGTTTTTTGTGATTTAATTTATTTTCCTTGTACTATAATTATTACAGTTTCCTCTGAGGCAAAATTTTTTAAAGATGCACCTTCAATAATATGCCTCACGGTGGATGGCCCCCATCACGACACTTTTTTCTATTTGGTATTTTTGTTAGTACCTTAGAAGTGCACAGAGGTAGAGTACAGCCTATTACTAGAGATTTTAAAATAAAATTAGATATTCAATAATATAGAATGCTGTTCATTCAGTTGGCTGTAGTATATAAGAGCATGACACTCTGGACTCCAAATTCTACTTTCACCTTTTACTCACTGTGAGCCCTTGGGCAAGCTGCTTTTCTTTTTTTTTTTTTTTGCGGTAGGCGGGCCTCTCACTGTTGTGGCCTCTTCCGTTGCGGAGCACAGGCTCCGGACGCGCAGGCTCAGCGGCCATGGCTCATGGGCCCAGCCACTCCGCAGCATGTGGGATCTTCCCAGACCGGGGCACGAACCCGTGTCCCCTGCATTGTCAGGCAGACTCTCAACCACTGCATCACCGGGAAAGCCCTGCTTTTCTTTTTTATATCTCCTTTGCCTTATAAAACGGGCATGCTAATAGTACCTTCCTCACAATGTTATTTTTAGAATGCAGTGAAATAATACAGGTAAATGCTTAGTATGGTCTTCAACATAAGTGCTCAGTCAAGCATCAAATCCAAAAATTGGCTCTGGTTGTCACTATTTTCCACTCCAGGGGCCATATCACATTGGTAGGAGTAGAGACCAAGTCAGGAACTCAAAAGATTGAAGTCCTCCTGAAGGGAATGAACTTTCCTTACCAATCTCACACAAACATATCTTATAAGATTAGCAAATCCTGCCAACATTGACCTCTTCTTAGACTAAAATTCCCTTGTATTTTTATTCTAACAGGGTTGCTGTCTCCCTTTTGTCCAATTTTTCCAGTAACACTCTTCTCTAATTCTAGCTTAGCGTGAACCCCAGCTTCGAAAGGTAAGAGGTGGACAGGTCAGTACTTTGTCCCAGGAAGAAGGTAAAGAGATGAGGATAAAAATCTCTATTCTGCCAGATATAGAACTTTCTCTTTCTCACATTCAGACCACAATACCAACCAAGACAAGCTTGGTAACATTACCAGTCTAGCAGGGTCCTTGAGTGGGGACCCAATGTATACATCCTGGACATCAGACATGTCCAGGTATGCCTGGAAGTTTAGCCAGGCAAACTGGATATTAGCCTAGGAGCTTCTTGATTAGAATTCCAACCTATGAATCTCTTTCCTATCTGGCTCATAGCCCCTTTAGAGTAACTTTATTATTTTGTTGCAGGTCTTAATTTGCCTTTTGGTTCTTTCCCAAATGCAAAATTCACTGAGGTCTTCATGGATGTTTAATTTCTTAGCATTCATCCCATACCCAACAGAGGATCTGACCCACAGAACACAAACAATGTATATGTATGGAATAAATGAGTGAATGAATGAACGACAAAGAGCTAAAAGCTTGCAAGTTTGACCCAGTAAAATTGGTTTTCTTTGTAAAAGAGAGGACATTTTGAATAAAACACAGCATGTTGAGTTCTTAAAATGGCATTTTTTTCTACCCATGCCCATAAGAACTAGTGACAACAAACTGTAAGAAAACAATGTCAAGTAAAAAAATATCACAAATCTCTGTGACAATACTGAATATCCTTGCTTTAGGTCTATTCCCCAATAACATGTAATGAGAGGCTGTGGGGTGATTTCTCTCATTAGCAGCTTGGCCACTTGAGAACATTGAAGTACAGAAATAAGGAGAAGCTACAAACATATTCTGGAAGCCATCAAAGGAGACATCCCTGAAATGACCTGTGAGCCCATGTAAGCAGAGATTGAAAAGGAATCCACTTGAAGGGTGACTGGAGAAGGGAGATGTTTCCTGTGATGAAAAGTTGTGTTAAAAATACCATCTCTGCTACATACATGCTTTGTGGCCTTGGACATAAGACTCAGTTTATTCATCAGTAAAGTGGAAATTTTAATAATATCCACCGTGAACATTATTATCAGGTTAAATTATATTGGGGTGGCCAAAAAGTGCATTCTTTTTTTTTCTGTAACATGTTAAACTTTATGGCCAACCCAATATAACATACGCAAAGGGTTGTACATGGTTGCTAATGTGTTATTTTATAGTAAACATCATGGTGATGATAACGATGATGATGATAATGATAAGAAGAGGAGAACATGGTGTAAAATTTACCAGAAATACTCCATTCTCATCAGGGTAGGAAAGTCTTGAGTAGGGTTATCCCAATGCTGGCATGTTAGTAATGAGCCAGGGGAGGGCTATTTTATCACTATTCTCACAATCCAAAGGTGTTTTAAGATTATTGTGGTCAGGAAAAAAAATGAAGCTTGCAATTTTGAGGACTTATCCAGATGTACTTAGCAAGTGTCCATCTGGACTATCAGCCCAATTTCTGATGTTAGATCCAATTCATCATAAAGCAATACAGACGTGGATGGATCTAGAGACTGTCATACAGAGTGAAGTAAGTCAGAAAGAGAAAAACAAATATCGTATATTAACGCATATATGTGGAATCTAGAAAAATGGTACAGATGAACCGGTTTGCAAGGCAGGAACAGAGACACAGATGTAGAGAATAAACGTATGGACACCAAGAGGGGAAAGTTGGGGGGGGGTGAGGTGGGATGAAGTGGAAGATTGGGATTGACATATATACACTAATATGTATAAAATAGATAACTAATAAGAACCTGCTGTATAAAAAAATGAAATTGAATTTAAAAAAATATAAAGCAATTCAAATGTACCCGTAAGACACTGCAGTAAGAGATGACTATACCCTCACATGCTACTTTTTTTTTTTTCATGCTACTTCTAATGTGGGTGATGTGAATGGGTTCCTCTAAAGTCTGTGCAGAAGTTAAGTCTTGGAAAGACATTCATCAGAACAAGTAATTTAAAGGAAGAGAGCTTTTTGTGAAGGTAAATTAAACTAATATTCTCAGAAGTCTACCTGTAAAATAAGAGCTTAGAGAGTCAATCTGTCTCTCAAGAGCTTGTCCTTCTTCCTAGAGAATGAGTTTAAGATCTTTCTAGAAAAGGTTGGGTACTTGCATGTGGGAGCACATCTAAGCTATGGGGTCCAGAACGTCATCAGAGAAGTGTGACCATATGGTAGAACACAATGGAGAAATAACTTCATATTCTTATGGAAATCACATCCTAAAGGCAAATGAAGCTGGTTCTAGGAAGACTTCACTGAAATTCAGAGGGAAAACGTCTGAAACATAGATGATGAGTGTTCATTCTGTAGGGGTAATGTACATGTTTTGTATATTCTTATTATATTAATAAAACCTTATCTATCCTTAGTTATTTTTGCGTATTTGATGTGTCTAGTTGAGAATTTTACACACACACACACACACACACACACAGTTGGCCCTCCCTACGTGTGGGTTTTACATCCATGGATTCAACCAACTTTGTATCAAAAATATTTTAGAAAAAAATTTCCAGAAAGTTTCAAAAAGCAAAACTTGAATTTGCCCTATACTGGCAACTGTATGTATAGCATGTACATTGTACTTACAACTATTTACATAACATTTATATTGTATTAGGTATTATAAGTAATTTGGATATATTTAAAGTATATAGGAGGATATGCCTGCCTAGGTTATGTGCAAATATTATGTCATTTTGTATAAAGGAGTTGAGCATCTGTAAAATCTCGGAGGGGCCCTGGAACTAATCCTTCATGGATACTGAGGGACAACTGATATTCCAAACAAAAGTTTTCCTTTCAATTTCTAAAAGATTAATTTACATATTTATTTAATACTTTATTATTGAGAAAAGTATATAACAATCATTTATTCATAACGGAATATAACTCCAAGTAAATTAACTCTTTTCCTGTTTGTATTTTTTTTAACCCAGGATTCTACTCCATCTGATATAAAGTAGGATTCTACTCCATCTGATAATAAATATAAATAAATATAAACTGAATATCTATGTCATTCTTATTTGCACTTTCCTAATGCACATTTTCCAGATACTTTATGGTTAAAATTTCCAAGACACTTTAAAAAAGTATATTTTCCAAGAGGTATATTTTTGTTTCTCACTTGAACTGATGGTTTCTAAATATTGTGGTATTAAAATCATTTATATTTACTGTCATAAGAAATAAATTTGCACTTCCTTCTGTGATCTTATTTTATGTTTTCTGTATTTCATGCTTTCCTATCATTTCCCATATTTCCTGTCTTTTGCTAGTTGAACTCTGCTTTGATTTCTTTAATCTCCTCCAGTAATTTGGGAGGAATCATCCTGTTTTTGTTTCTACTAAATTTTGCAAAAGAACATACTTGATCTGCTATTTCTCTAATTATCAAGGTCAAGAAAAAACAATAGCTTTTGACTCTATCTTATTTCAATGAAGAAAGTTAGCACATTTTATTTTTTCATTCCTTCTCCCACTTCCCAGTATTTCAGAGTGTAATATGTATATTTATTTTAAAATTTAGAAAATCTTCCCTCTTGTTTCTTTTAAAAAATATTCTTGGCCTTGTTCTCATTAATTTCCACTTTAAATGTTCTTGTTCAATTTTCTTTTCCATTGTCTTTGCAGGGTCTTCCTACGTGGCCATTCCTCAAACGGTAATGTCCCCATCTCTGTTCTATGTCCTTTATCCCTTCCAATCTCGATAGTCTCTTCGGTTTTCTCATGTACTCTTAAGCATCTGGTCATCACTTTTGTGCTTATGAAGACTGAATCTCTATCCTCAAAGTAAATGTCTCTCCTGACATTTAGATTTTTATAACCAACAGCTTACTGGATATCTTTTCCCAGTCTTGAAGGAGTGGCCTTAGATAGGAGATGAACATTATTTTTCAATCTTATCCTAACTCTTGGTGTCTCTTTGAACATTTTGGATTCTCCAAGCAGCCTATTTCATATTTTAAAATTTTTATTTATTTATTTATTTATTTATTTATTATTAATTTATTTTTATTGAAGTATACTTGATTTACAATGTTGTGTTAATTTCTGCTGTACAGAAAAGTGACTCAGTGACATGGAAAAAACCTAAATATCCGTCAATAGATGAATGGATAAAGAAGATGTGGGATATATATACAGTGGAATACTACTCAGCCATAGAAAAGAATGCAATAATGCCATTGGCAGCAACATGGATGGACCTAGAGATCGTCATACTAAGTGAAATAAGTCAGAAAGAGAAAGACAAATACCATCCTATTTCATTTTTAGTAGCTCCCCGTTGCTAAGGGTGTGCCAAGACCTGTCAGTGTCCCAAAGGGCAAGATTTTAGTTAGCACCCAGATTCAGGCTGATTCGAAGCCAGACCCTCAGGCAGAAACTTTTAAAGAATGCAAATATATACAGTCCTGTGAGATGGCAAGCATAACCCTTGCTGGCCCCAGATCTGGAGGTGTCCCCTGGGGGATAGTAGCAAAAATCAGGGCCCCAGCTATAAGAGGCAGAGGGAGCCCAAAAAGATGACACCTGTCGGTTGAAGGATAAAGATGGCACCCATGGAGAAAAAATGGAAAGGAGAGAGAGAAAAAGGAGGGGAAAAAAAGAGAGGGAAAAAAAGAGAAAGAGAAAAAAAAAGTCACTGCCAGGTTTAGCAAGGTAGAGAGAGAGCACGAAAATGAAAATGGTACCCACCAGTGCCTCTGTCCCTGGAGATTATCCCAAAAGGCCCCTGTCCCTCAGGCCAATGCTCCGAAGTCAGTAAATAAATCACTTTCACATAAAGTCTTGTGCTTTTCAAATGGCTGTTTCTGCACTGGACACTGAGTTGAGTGAGTCCACAGTTGAGCACCTTAAGAGACATTTCTCAATTTGCCATTCATGGTTTGGGTCTTGTGAGCCCCATTGGTTTTCAAAGTCAGATGTTTTTGGTGTTCATCTCTCAGGTGAAAGTCTTGAAAGTTGGGGTGCCTGACGTGGGGTACGAACCCTTTGCTTCTCAGGGAGGAGTTCCGGGTTTGCAAGTTCCCTTCCAATTGTGAGTCACCCAGACAGGAGCGAGGTTTGGCAAGATCTATTTCGGCCTCTACTACCTTCCTCTGTTTTCCCAATTTGACGGAGCAGCTTAACCAGTTCTCAGGTCTTTAACAAAGGAAATTGTCCCATATATATCTGTGGATTTGCTCTGTCCATGGGAGGAAGTGAGTTCATGATCTTCCTATGTCTCCTTCTTCGACCACATCCCCTGGATATCTTCTTTAATATCTCAGAGACACACAGATCCTCAACAGAAACAACTACAGAAATAAAGGCTTCTAACATTCTTTCACTATTCTCTTTAAGTCAAGGGAATGTGGTGCCAAGAGCTAGCCAATAATGAGGACACTGCACAAAGAATTTTCATACTCAATCTTCATTTTAATACTCTGGTCTAAGGACTTAGGTGCCCAATTCTAAAAGTGGGAAAACTGAGTCTCAGGAAGGTTAAGAAACTATCCAAGACTCAGTTTAGGTTTTAAAACGTTCCATTTTTAATGTCTCCAACATCAAAACTTTGCTCTATTGTTTCTTTCCTTTATCTTTGTGGTTTGATTTCCTTTCTTCAAAGAGACAGAACTTAGTCTTCCATTTGGACTCATTATTGGGTTGTCCATTCTTTCCTGCATCTATCCCTAGGTTTTATTCAACCTAAAGAAACTATGAAGGAGGAATGGTTTATCTCCTATAGTTGGCCAGGAGAACAGCCCCGCTCTGGTGGGGGAAGGGGTTTTCTTAGACCCCCAACTCCTATGACTCTGGTGGAACAATCTGTTGTCAGGAACTGGACCTTGAGAGGAATGGAACCAGCCATGGGGATGTTATCCTACGGGATTCTGCATAAGAGAGTCATTGGCATTCAGAACTGTTATTCCTCTAGTTCTTATTTTACTTAAGAAAGTGAGTAGAACTAGAATAGCACAGAGTTTTATGAAAATGGACTACTTTGTTTGAAGGGCCATGTAGAAGTTTCTGGCTTAGTGTTAACCCTGGTGGATTCTTCCACTGGCCTTGCTTGTCTTTAGTGAGGTTTCTTGGCTCTGACACTTCAAGCCAACCTAAAAGATGGCAGAGCATTACAATGATCAAGTTAAAGGAGCTCTTAAGATTCCATGTAAATGGAATATATAACTTTGGGTGGTACAGAATGCCTACATTCCTGTAGTCCTGCTTCTGCAGACCAAGGCAAACATATTGTCCTTTGAATGTCTCAAAAGCTCTTTTTTTTTGTAATGCCAAATGCAATATTTGTTTGAAAAGACTACACCAGAAGTTTCCCAGCTGAGAAAACAGGCTTGTGAAAAATGGTTTCAGAAAATGAAATAAACCATGCAAAAGTTGTTCAGCATGTGTTTGAAATGAACATCTGGATATGAGCTGCTAAATTACCTCCTTCCTCCTCTCCCTTTTTCTCACAGCTGTGTGAAAGAGTCCTGAGGGCAGGGAAACAGGTCAATGGACCAAATTTCACCTTTTTCCCCTTCTTCTAATCCCTTTTGCACCTATGCAAGGAATCTAGCTCACATGTGTGTTTAATAAGTGGGTACAAATACAAGAAAAAAAATTATCTCAATTCCTGTTGATGCTCTGTGGCAATACCAAGGGAAAATAAACTCCGGATTTAAAAAATTTTCAAGCAAAACTTATGGTTCTAATAAAATATTGCTTTAAAGTTGACTTTTTTATATCAATAACTGAATAAAGCACTCATTTCTCTTCATTTCTTAAGCAAGAAGGAATGAGGATTATTATGTCACACTTACCCCAAAGTTAAGAAAATCCAGTGCCCAAGGTTCTGCCTTCTAACTTACAATTGAGAAACATGAATGGTCCTGTATGTTCTTACTGAATTTCCCATTGCATGTGTTTATTACACACCCCCTGCATAACGACTACTTCAACACATACATGATATTGTGATTTATAATAAAAAATATACATTTGGTCTTCAATCCAGTTCCTGGCACAGAGCTCTCCAAACCCTTGGAATTTCCTGAATGATGAGAGGGATCAACATGTCTCCTGTTATGTGAAGTGACTTTTAGACCCCACCCAAGGATGGAGTCTGGTTGCCAGGAGAACCAATCCTGTGATTAGAGGGTTGAAACTTTCAGTCCCACCCCACTGACCTTGCAGAGAAAAGAGGGACTGGAGGTTGAATCAATCACACATGGCCAATGATTTAGTCAATCATGTTCGTGTAATGAAGCCTCCATAAAAACCCAAAAGAACCCAAAAGGATAAGGCTCAGATTGCTTCTGGGCTGGTAAATACATGGAAGTATTGGGAAAGTGCTACACCTGGAGAGGGCGTGGAAGCTCCTTGCCCCTTCCCCACACCTTGTCCTATGCACCTCTTCCATCTGGCTGTTCCTGAGTTATATCCTTTTATACTAAATCAATTGATGTAGTAAGTAAAATGTTGCCTGAGTTCTGTGATCTGCTCTAGCAAATAAACCCAAGGAAGGAGGGGGTGGTGCGAACTTTGGATTTATAGCCAACTGATCAGAAGCATACGTATAACTACCTGGACTTGTGATTAGCATCTGAATGGGTATGATGGAGGCAGGGTGAAGTTTTATGGACTGAGCCCTTACCCTGGGGTATCTGATGTCATTTCTGGGTAGAGAGTGTCAGAATTGAATTGTAGGACAACCACATGGTATCTGGAGAATTGCTTTGCTGGAGGTGTGGAGGGACCCCCACATGTAATGAAGAACACCAGATTAGGTCCAAGAACACCAAAAAGAGCATGTATCTAAAGAAGCCATCTACTAAGTACACTTGGAAGAACAAGTTGACATTTTATAATTGCCTCATATCAGAATGACATGCTGGCAAATCTTTGGGGAGACATAATAGATGTTTTAACATAAAAGGAGGCTGACTTGAGTCTTCAACTCTACTGTCAGAAGCCAATGAGAAGAGGAGACTCAGTACTTAAAGAGGTTTTATCCTCTGTTCCAAGCATCTGTCTCCTCCAATAATCTCTCATCTTTTCTAGGATAGGAAAGAAGCCTTGCTCATCCCTGGCTCCTGGTGCTATAGCAACAAGTTTACACAGTATTTTACACATGCTCATTTGATGAATGAATGACTGACTGACTGACGGCAATTTCTAGCACAGGTTTTCCAATAACAAGAGATGAAGAAATGGCTAAATATTTGCAAGGAAAGTTTGAGAAGCACAGGGAAGAGATTTATTGGATTAGATGGACTTCAATTTCCTCCCATTTCTTAGAGTCTGAAATTCTATGTCCTCCCAAATTGTTTGGAAGATTCTTGTACACATGCCAAGATGATGTCTCAGCAATTCTTCTTCCTCATACCCCTCTGCTATTCTCTCAGACACTTCCCTAGTTCTTACTAGAAGCACTGTAGAAGCAGTCTTTGAACTTGACCACTGCCTGAAAGTTGCATGTCTCCAATTGCATCTCTTTCCAGTCGACTTTATTTTGTTTATTTTTATTGTTAAGCTCCTACTCTGTATTAAGCACTGTGCATAGCAGTTGATACATACTAGGGAGCTATTGAAGTATAGGGTAGACAAAAATTACCCGACCAAGTTATCAGGGAAGGCTCTTTTGTAGAAGCAAAGTTGAGGTCAACAGCAGTGAACTAGATGAAGAAAGCATCCATGAGAAGGGTATTCTAGTGTGAAAGAAAATCATGACTGGTATCATTGAGTTGAAACAGCTATATGGGAGATAGAAGTATAATGTATAAAAAGCTGAATCTGGAGAGTAAAACACAGGGAAAGAATTATGTGATGGGAAGTAGGGAGCAGAGGTCATGGTGGGGAGTCCCTATAATTCATAATAAGGCATTTGAACTTTATAACAGTCCAGCCCAAATGGATTAACTGAGAACCCAGACTCACCATTTATTCCTCACCAACACCATTTGCCAGGCTGTTCCCTCTGCCCGGCATAATCCTCTTCTCATTTCTATCTCTTTAACATTTTCTTACCCCTCAAAACCAATCCCAAATTTCGCTTCTCCAGAAACGTTTGACGATTTCCTTGAGTGGACACACATCTCTTCACAGGTACGTGTACCTCTCAGAACACTTCCGTATTCTACCTCACACTTGTGCTGGTTGGACTTGCGACATCCCACCCCACCCCAGACACTATGAGCTTCAGAAATGTCTCCTATCCTTTTCCTTGCTCCATTCAACTCAGTAACTATTTGTTTATGAACTGTGCATAATGGCATGCTCAAAAGAGAGTATTAATCAGGAGGAGCATGGTTCAGACTCTCTGTGTTAGAATCTTGACAGTATCACCTGCTTGATGTGGTATCTTGGATAAGTTGCTTCATCTCTTCCAGTGTCATTTTCTTCAACCATCAAATGGGAAGAGTGATAACACCTGTCCTATAGGACTTACAGGACTCTTAAAAATAATACTTGTGATTAACTCAGGCACATGCTCAAAATGTTAGTTCTTATGATAAAATCCTGAGGAAAGACTAGAGAGACTAAATTGTCAAGGCTGATTCACACTAATTTTCTCCCAGTTAAGACAAAATCTTCAGAGGACTTTGTATATCTTATGTCTCATCCTAGTGTCTTTGTCCTTAGCCAGCCTACAATAATACAACTTGGGAAAAAAAAAAACTTAAAGGAAAAAAAAGGATATCCATACACACATGCTAAAGCTGAGCTGAAGGAAGAAGTTGTGTGAAACTACTGAGTCACCCAAGGGTAAAGAATATTTGAGGAATGGGGAGAAGTTGCTCTTCCCTGAGCCTCCATTCTGCCTTCTGGTCTGTATTCCCTCTCACCACTTGAAACTGGGTCTTCCTTAGTGCCTGTTTTGCCCCCACTAAACTGTGCCCCATCCAGTCTCTCTCCCTGAGGAATAACTTGGATGATTATACTGACTATGTAATTTATTGTCCAAACCCAGACACTTTTGGGAGGGAAAGGGTGTTCTGTTAAATATTACACCGGGACCACAGGTATAATTGGACAGTCGCTGGTAACTCAAGCTGTGTGGTCATACAGGTTAGAACCAGCAATCTTGCTGACTTGAATCTCACAGGTTTCAGCTTCTTTCAAGTTCCTTCAGCCCCCAGACAAAGAAGACTACAGGCTCTTTCTGATCCTATTTATTTATTTATTTTTAATTAATTAATTTATTTATTTTGGGCTGCTTTGGGTCTTTGCTGCTGTGCACGGGCTTTCCCTAGTTGCGGTGAGCAGGGGCTACTCTTTGATGCAGTGCGTGGGCTTCTCATTGCAGTGGCTTCTCTTGTTCTGGAGCATGGGCTTTAGGCATGCAGACCTCAGTAGTTGCAGCATGCAGGTTCAGTAGTTGTGGCGCACGGGCTTAGTTGCTCCACGGCATGTGGGATCTTCCCGGACCAGGGATCGAACCTGTGTCCCCTGCATTGGCAGGCAAATTCTTAACCACTGCACCACCAGGGAAGTCCCCCCATTTATTTTTAATTGTCTCAGAATATTTTCAGCTCAGTGTTACACCTAGGTTTCCTGGAAGGCCGTGTCAATATATTGTGAAACATCTGGATCTTTAGGTATTAGAATGTCAGGATATAATGAGCCGTTTTCATCCCAAATCTTTAGAGTCATGTAGATAAACCAATTGGTTTTGATTCAAGGAATTTAACTGCTAGCTTCAATTAGCTGGGCTTCTTTAATATATTCTTTTTCTAATGTAGTAGTCAACTCAGATAAATTATTATTTATAGAGTACTTATTAAAATGCTACAGGGAAATCATTCCTGGAAACATTTTACTGTGTAACTGTAAATGATCAATCCCTCGCTTGCTGATTGAGTGTTTGGGGACTAAAGTCAGATCACAGGATCACAGTGACTAAAGGGAGACCTCCGATGGCATCCATGCCATCTCCACATTCGATCTCTGAACCCTTATAACAACACCACCACCAAGTAGGTACTTAGGAAATATTTGATATCCTGGTGATGGAGGGATTCATTCTTGCCCAAAGTAACTCTTTCCTTTGCTGGATGTCTTTGTCAGATAAAACTCATTCCTGGTTTTAAGTGGAAATCTCTTTCCGCAAATTCCCTGCATCAAGCCCTGTTCTCTCATGTGGGTTCCTTTCCCTGACAAAATTAATCTTTTGCAGCTCCAGTGTGCTCTTACTACATGTCAGGTAGTGAAAACAAGCGTGATCTGAGCCTGTGAGAAATAAGTACAGCCCGTGAAATGACAGTACAGCAAAGTGGGTTGCCCTATGGACTTGGGCTGAAGTGCTTGAGTTTGAATCCTGGGTCCACTTGTAACAAAGCAAGGCACTTAACCTCTCAGAGTCTTAGTTTTCTCATCTGTACAATAAGAAGATTACTAGGTATCTACCTTAAGGCATTCTTGAAAGATTATAAGAAGCATTGTATATAAAATCTCAGGATAGTGTCTCCTGGCACATGGTAAACACTCTGCAGCTATTACCACATAGAATCTCAGCAAATTGAGTCTGGGAGTTGTCCTGCAGTTGTAACATAAGTGCACTGTGGGCTGGGGGTTAGGACTGGCCACGATTTGACCCAAAAGCAGCCTCCTCAAAATACCCCATCAAGCCTTCCTCGTTCTTTGTATTGAATGCTGAATTACTTTCCGAAGGGAGTAAATCCTAGTGACTAAGAGTCAGAGCTAGACAATCATACTTAGCCCTGCATGTACATTAAATTCACTGAACAGTTGTTGTTGTTGTTTTTAATAATAGAAGTGAAATAAGAATTCTTGAGGGATAAGAAATTGATATTTTCTGAAAGCTCCTCAGGAAATTCTAATGTTCAGTCAGATTAAGAACAGATTAAAAATGGGTCTTTATAGGTCAGAATCTGGGCTACCTCAGTTACCAGCTGCACAACTTTGGGAAAGTTCCTTAATCTCCTTGGGCCTCAGTTCCCACATCTACATAATGGAGATAAAAAAAAAAGTTCCTTTCTTATAAAGCTATAATAATATTTAGATAAAATAGATTGATTTAGATAAATGTGGAGAGAGCAGAATACTTGTTCAGTATTTGTTCTAGATAGCTCGCTTTAATAGGTATCTTCTATTCTTACCCAATCTCCATCTATCCACTTTGTCTCAACCTTTCAGCAAGTATCAAAGAGTGCTGAGCACTGTCCTGGCTATAGGTGCAATCCAAGGTCCCAGACACCAGGATCTATCAAGAAACCCTTTTCTAACCTGGGTACATTTCAGGCTGATGGTGGCCCAGTTTGCTTTTTTAATAATTAAGGATAACTCGTATTTACAGAGCATTGGGGCAGACATGGGTCTCCAGTGGCAAAGCCATTAGAAGAGATGACAGCAAGCTTGCCAGCCTGGATTATGGCTTATATCAGCACTGGAATCTTCTGGCCAGTATGGATCATTTAAGGAGCTGCTCCAAGATTGGTAAAAGTGTTCTACATACTTGCTGGCCAAACTACAGTCCCCAGACCAGCAGCACTGAGATCACCTGGGAACCTGTTAGAACTACAAAGTCACTGGTCTTACCTCAGACCCACTGAATCCGAAAGTGAACAAAATCCCTGGGTGACTGGTGTGTACATTAGGTTTGAGAAGCATTGTTCTTCATGAAGAAGAATCCATACCCAAGGTTTGTGAAGTTTTCAAAAAGCAACTTTCAACCTGCCACCTACACAATTGGGTTGATGCCTAGATAAGTTCTTAACATCCCCGCCTTGAATCAAAGCCCTCTAAATCAGCTTCTCTCCATCTCTCCACTTCCTGTAGCACTGGTTTAGCATTTGAGTCATTTTCTGGTTGGATCCTGGTCCTTGTTGGGACATAGCATATGATGTTTTTCTTAATGGGGGGTCTCAAGACCAGTTGCTTATTCTAGTCACAGAAAGAGAGTCAGCCATTGGCTATTCCAGCTTTTCTCAATGGTTGATGTCACCGCCCTCTGATTTTTCACTCCAGAATTCTGTCATCTTCAGGAAGTTAGTGACTGTTGGAGCCTGGATTCAAATTGAAAACAAAGAGAAGTCTGGCCTCTGGTAATATGTGCTAAAGGCTTTCACTGAACAACAACAAAAAATCTCCAAAGCAAAGTCAGAGACTAGTTTGCCCCGATTATCATTTGGCTTTACACTGTCATCAAAGCATAATGAAATCCCTGATTTCACTGTATTTCAAACAGCTGGAGAAAAGACAGAGAGAAGTTAGTGAATAAAAATCTGGGGTAAATCTTGGAGTGTAATAGGTGTCTGTTATACTTACGTGCACGCATGCGCACACACACACACAAACACATACTGAGCATCTATCAGTGCTGGAGAATCAAAAAAGATCAACAAAACTGAGTCCCGTCACCACCTCTCATCCCTCACCCTTGTGGGGCTTACACCTTGAAGAGAAACAGATATGAACCAAATAACCACAAAAATATATGTTCTATTCTAACAGTGGCCATAAAAGAGAGGTACAAGTGCTATGAGAACATGAAAAAGGAGACAGATCTGTTCAGGAAGCTTTCACTGAAGAAGCAACAAAACTGAAGGGTGGGTAGTGTTAACCAGGCCAAGGCGGGTGTGACGGGGAGTCTGCCCAGCTGGTGCTAAGTCCCGTGACCGGGGGGAATTGATGCCCTTTGAGGAACTGAAACAAACTGGAGTGACAGGAGCCCAGAGAAGGGAGGAGGGGGAAGGAGGACAGAAAAGCTGAGTCTGGAGTGGTGGTGGGAGTGTTTGGTCTTCCTTCTAAGAGCACTGGGAAGCAATGGAGGCTTTCAAGTAGGGGACAACAAGGCCATAGGCATGTTCCTAAGAAAATGATCCTTCTACCAATGTAGAGAACAGATCGGAGGGAAGCAAAGGAGGATGCGGGGAGCAGACCAGTTAGGGTTGCAGTGCCGTCCCTAAGGCAGGGAGCATGGTGCTCGGATGGTGAAGGTGCTGGGGGCAATGACTAGAGGTGGGTTGTCCCAAGAGATAGGTAGATATTAAAATTGGAAGAATTCGGATTAGCTTGGTGGGCAGCAGCAGGGGAGAGGGAGGTGTTAAGGATAATAGTTTACAAAACTTCTTGGATGCTATTTTCTTGCCTGAAGCAGAGAGGGCTGGGCAAATACCAGGTTGGTAGGGTGGGGTGGTCATGAGCTGTATTTTGGGCATTTTGAGTTGGAAGCTTTCCCAAACAAAGATATGCAGCTCTGGACTTTGGATGAGAGTTCTAGGCTGGAAGGGGGGGTATATTTTAAAATATATAAATAATGAACTACCATTCATTGACTATTTCCTCTGTGCCAAGGCTAATCATCTATTATTTAATTTAATCTGTGCAGGACTCCATGAAAAGTCTGATGGTCCCCATGTTACAGATAAGGAAGAGGAGGCCCAGGGAGAACATACTGTCCATGCCCTGAACCACTGTGTCACACTGCCCCCTGCTGAGCACCTACTAAGTGCCAGGCTCTTAGAAAACACCAGGGTTTAAGGTATTCCAAGGAGCTTGTATTCTGGTAACATAAGTTCATGGATTTATGGGTCTCCCAGAGCAAACTGAAGGAGAAGCCCCGAGGTAGGAATTTCTGCCATTTTCCAATTACATTGCTACTCATCTCTAAGTCACATCCCACCTATGTTCACATACACGCGTACCTAGCACGCCTGTACCACCTGTATGCAGCTTCCTCTCCAGTCTTCTTTCTTAACTTTTTTAACCAGGAAAAAAATTTTCTTCTGATTCCTGACTTTAGGTTGCTCAAAGACAGGTAGGTTAAATCAGAAGGGTTTCACCAGGCTTCCTCTGAGCAACATGCTCCATTAGCCTTCAATTTCAGGGTTTCAGATGCACAAGAGGGGAGAGGAGCCCAACACAGCCGTCCTTTTGTAAGACAAAGGCTCTTCTCTGCTGTAAGCAGCTTCCCCTATTTACCTGTCTGTGCATTGTTCCAAGGACTACAGGAATGACACTCCTAAAATGAGCTATGAATGGAGATGGACTGACCAGAGCAGCTCAAGAAAGAAGAGCGTTTATACAAAATGATCCCTTTGAGCACCTTCTGCTTTTGCCCAGACATTGAAGCTAAACAGGGAAGAATTTCACTGCTCCCATTACCCAGGGGAGTTTGCGATCCGAAACTGGGAAATTTTCCATAGGTTACATGGAACGGAATGTATGGATCAGTACTGAAAACATTAATCGGTCATTAATCTTTGTTTTGTATTATTTTAGTAACAATAGTACTAGTGAAGCTTAACCAGTGGGGTCTCTGTGTGTATATGTATGTATGTGCCTGTACAGAAAAAAGTATACATTTTCAATGATCCAGTTTGGATTTAACTACAATTCAATTTTATATGATGAAGTATCTTTTTGCTGTTTGAAATAATATCAATTTCCTAATTAAAAAACTATTTAGGTGAGGGATGATGGCAGCCAATTTTATCATGAAGTGAGAGATCTTAAGCAGTTGAGCCTGTTGCTATGTTTTATTCCTATTAATACTATAAAAGTTTTCTTCTTTGTTCTCACTCATGCTTTTTGTATATTGTGGTTTTCCTTCAACTTATATCCCAAAACATAAAAGACACGATATTTGGATTACCTTCTAAAGAATTCAGAGCAATGATTTTTTTCTTTTTTTTTGCCGTGTGCGGGCCTCTCACTGTTGCGGCCTCTCCCGTTGCGGAGCACAGGCTCCGGACGTGCAGGCTCAGTGGCCATGGCTCACGGGCCCAGCCGCTCTGCGGCGTATGGCATCCTCCCGGACCGGGGCATGAACCTGTGTCCCCGGCATTGGCAGGCATACTCGCAACCACTGCGCCACCAGGGAAGCCCTTAGAGCAATGACATCTTTGAGCAAATAACCAGTACCATTCTCAAGGACTTTCTGAGGTTATTGACTTTCAGCAAATGTATGAGAACACATAAACCCAAGCCCAAAGAGGATCACCTCGTTCGGAACATGCTTTTTTCCAGAAATGTTATTATAATTTATTTTTACTCAAAGAGGACAATGTCTTCGTTATAAATCACTTGACTGTTTGTGGGTAATAGAAAATGGTCTTATTAGAAGCAGGGTGGGGAGAAAATTATGAGCTGTTCTTCCCTGCTTTTGCCCCCTGGTACCTCAAAGCAGAGCCTAGTATCACTCATGCAAAAAAAATAAAGATCATATCATTGTCCACACATTGGTGTGCATATAATGTTGGTAATTCTATCAAACCCAGATTGAAAGCAATTCTAAGAGGTTCTATATTTCTACCCGAGGCAGTTGCTTCACCTGCGCCCTAGATATCATTTATTTCTGCTTTTTCAATAACTTTGCACTCTCTGGACTGTAGATCCTTCCAGAATATCATTTGCTCAACTCTCTCCATTCTGAAGAAAAAAATCTTTGATTTTACTTCCCCTTAACTCTTTTGCTGTGTGCCCTCTTTTAACATTTATCAAAAAGTTGTCCACACTCCTATATCCATTTTCTAGAAGTGTACTCATTTCTCCAAACATGCTTCATTTGGATCTCCAGGAAATAGTTTGTTTTCAACACCATGAAAGGCTGCCACATCACTAAATATTTGGGTTGGTCAAAAAGTCGGTTCAGGTTTTTCCATAACATCTTACAGAAAAACCCAAACGAACTTTTTGGCCAGCCCAATAAAATGGACACTTCAATTTCTTTTTCTTTCTTTCACTCATTAGTTCATTTGTTCATTCATGCAATCATTCATTCATTCAAGTATTTATTGAATGCCTGCTATGTACCCAAGTTCGTTTCTAGGAATCGGGGATACAGCAATGAACAAACTGATATGAACCTCTGTTCTTTTGGAGTTTACCATTCTAGTGTAGGGTTACAGATTATATATTTTAAAAGTAAAGTTGCATATTCTGTATCAGTGAGGGATAACTCAACAGAGTTCATTTAACTTGATAATTCCTTGTTTGGAACAATCTTGGCTCCTGTGACCTGAGACTCTCCTGCTTTTCTTCTATCTCTGGATGATTTTTTTCTTTTTATCATCTCTTTTTTTTTTTGCCTTTTTTCTTTATTCAATACCAGAGTCCCTCAAGATTTTTCATTAATTTTCTTTGTATTATTTTTCTTTATTTCTTTGGCACTCATTTGTGTGTATTATATTTTATTCCTAGCTGATTTTTAAAATTATTAATTCCCATTGTTTTGGCCACCACCAGATTCTAATGATGCTAAAACTAATTAATTAAAACCCAGAGATAGGTTTATTGTAAAGCTAAGAGAGTCTGTTATATTTATGTCAGACCCCTCAGTTCACGGACCTCTGTGAGTGTTGGGAGATTCTAGGAATGGTAGAATATTCCAGATATAGAGTGAAGTACCAGTTATGATCAGGGAGCATCTCAACATAAACATCCCTGATAAGCTGCCTAAAAAAATCGCAGAAAAAAAAGAAGCTGAATCTTCAAGATGCCAATAATTTGTTCCAACTTCTTTTCCAACCCTAAATAAATAATTACCTTTTATACCTAAGCTTGTAATTCTCTTTATTTTTTCTGAAAGAGGGCCCCCAAGTTGTATAATCTTCAGGCCACATAAAAATTAGATCCTTCTCTGTCTAAAACTGGCCTCTCTTCTGAGGTCTAGTCAGTGCCAAAGTCTTCTTAAGTTTCTACTGATTCCATCACTAGTCTCTAATCCATATTCCAGAACTACCTCCTTTCTTCCTGGATTAGTGTAATACTGTCTACCTGGTCTTGCCAATCACAGTGAAGCTCCCAACTGGCTCCACTACACTCTGACAGCCAAATGCATTCTTCACAGTATAAAAAATGTGAATTGTATAAACACAAATCATTAATACCACTGGCATCTCAGGACCCTTCAGCAGCTTTCCATTGTTCTTAGAATCTAAGGCTGATATTAAATCCAACATTTGTAACATGGCACCCATGTGCTCTAGCTCTTTCTGACATCTCCATTCTCATTCCCATCTCCCATTCTATGAAACCATAGGCTTTTTCTCATTTCCTCCCAAAGACAGAACTCTATCAGGATTGTGCCACATGAGCTTTTCACTTGTTGGGATTCTCTTATCCAAGATTGTTAACCTGACTAATTCTTAAGGTTTTGCTTAAATATCTTTTCTCTATAGAATCCCTCTGCCCCTAGATCCAGGGATAGAATTTGCTTCACTAAAAATATATGGTATCTAGAGAACAAACTAGTGGTTACCAGTGGGGAGAGGAAAGAGGAGAGAGGCAGAATAGCTGTAGGGGATTAAGAAGTACAAACTACTATGTATAAAATAAATAAACTTCAAGGATATATTGTACAGCCCATGGAATATAGCCAATATTTTATAATAACTTTAAATGGAGTGTAACCTATAAAAATTTTGAATAACTGTTGTACACCCGAAATGAATATAATACTGTAAATCAACTATACTTCAATAAATTTTTTTTTCATATGAAAAAAATGTATATACATAATTGTAAGGGGGAGGTGAGTTACGTCTAAAGCAAGATCAGGTTGCCATTGCCACAAGAAGGTGGGTGAATACAATGTTGAAAGACTAAACTAAACTGGTGCAGACTGCTAGATGTTTACTGCATCCTGTTTCTTCTTCTTCCAGGACATATAGCCCTGTGACTGACTTCTTACCAGTGAAATACAGGTGAATCGGTCTGGCCCCATGCAGTCCTCCAATCTCAAGCTCATTCCCTCTTCGCTTGTCTTTTTTTTTTTTTTTTTTTTTCTCTTTTTGACCACATCACAGGGCTTGTAGGATCTTAGTCCCTCAACCGGAGATCGAACCCGGGCCCCTTGCAGTGGAAGCATGGAGTCCTAAACACTGGACTGCCAGGAAATTCCCCCTCTTTGCTTGTCTTCTGGCATGATACAGAGGATCTAGTGGAGGACTCTGAGACCCTAGAACTGAATGTAAAACTACCTTCCAAATACGCACTTGGCTTTTGAGTAAGAAATAAATTCCATTAGTTTAAGCCTCTAAGATAGGGCGGTTGTTTGTATTACAGATACTATTACTTACTCTTATACCTCAAACAATAAATTAAGAAATAAGCACGCACTATATGTCTTCATGCCCAAGCCATTTCACTTTCTACTCAGGAAAACAAAAAAATTTTTGGACTCCCATATCCCTACCTGGGTATAGAGTGGCAAAATAGCTCAATTAGAATGCCATTGGACTATGGTTCTTGCAGCAATCTTGAGATTCAGAGGACTGTTCATTTTGATGGGCAATAGGCATAGTTGTTAAAAGCTGGAACTTTGGAATCTTCCTAAAGTGTACTGATTGCATTATGGCCTGACTGTATCCACATCCTTTGTCCTTTATTTGATAGTCCCTTCCCATGCTAACTCTGGGTTCAACCACATGATTTCCTTGGCCACCGAGTTGTTTGCAAACATGACGTAAGCAGTGTCTTGAAAAGCACATGCATGTTTTTCCTAGCTCTCTTGCCAACCTGGGCTTTTTCATTCTTACACTTCTTCCTTGCCATGAGAATGTGTTATTCTAACCTCCTGGAAAGATGTGAGAGATACATTGAGGAAAGTCAAGGTCAACCTAGAACACTTGACAGACAGCTAGCTGACCTCTTCCCCCCAGATGTCAGAGATATCAGCCAAAATGAACAGAACCCCCTCTCTAGCTCATGGTTGACAGCAGTAACATGAGTGAGGCAGGCAAGACCAGAAGAAGAACACAGCCTACCCTGAGACTCATTGACAATGAATGGTTATCATTTTGATCCATTGAGTTCGGAGGTGTCTTGTTGCAGAATATTATGAAGGTGGTAGATAACTGATCATTGTGAAAACCTCAGTGCTGACATTTATTAACACTGTGACCTTTGGCAAGTTACTTAATCTCTTGTTGCCTCAATTTTTACATCTAATAAACGGGACTTAGCATAGCTTCTTTCATAAGATTTATTGTGAAGAGTGATCAAGATAATGCATGAAAACCACGAAGCATAGTGATTGATGTATATAAGAAATCAGTAAATCTTAGATATGATGAAGAGGAAAGGAGAAGGAAGGGGAGAAATAAAACTAGAAGGAAGATGAGACCTTTTGTAAACCAAGAGTTTGGGTTCGTATTGTACGCTCAGCATTTCTTTTAAAAGGGTCTCTAAGAGAGAAAAAAAATTGAAGAAATATGAACCAATAGGTAGCCTATTCATTCATCACTCTGAAGAGTCTAAACTCTATTCTTTATTTTATAAGATACTGTCACTGGGAAATCACATACTTAGCCCATGTGAGCTCAGCCCCTTAGAAGACATTCTTCACTCAAATCTTGCTTCAAGTTTTTACCCTTGGTATTTATCAGAGCTGTTTTAAGCAAATGACCATTTAAAAAACCCTTGTCTTGGTTTTAATGTTGCTGTAAGGGCACTTTCTATTGTACCTATTAATGCCCCCTTAAGAAGTGTTCATGTAACATATTTCTTTTAAAATGTAGCAAAATACATAGAATGAAATGGAACCTATTACTTCTCCCTAGGAATCAATCTATTTCCTCCTTTTGGATAGGCTTTTCTTTTAACCCTGACCACCAGGAGGCTCAAATATATTATTAATCATAACAACTACATTACTGTTAAGTTTAGCATATTTATTTAATTCTTCAAAGACTCTGAATCCTTATGAACAAATCTCTAATGCTCTTTCTTACATGCCATTTGTTTTAGTCAGCTCAAGTTCATTTTAGAATGCATTATGCATAAGCAACAGTCTAGAACCAAATTTTCACAAACATTTGTCAAATCTAGACCAGAAACTGTTTCCTAAGGGCTTCAACTCAATCTCTGAAACTTGTTTTATGGTCTTTCAGCCGTGACTTTGGAAAACTCATCAGGTTGGTAACTGCTTTAGGGATCATAAAACAAAGTTTGCTCCTAAAGAGAAGAAAAGGCTTTAAGAAGGAGAAACATATGCATAGAACACAGGGTGAGAAAAGGCCCCTCAGAAGCTTTGCTGGCATGAGTCCCAAGCTCATGTTACCAGGGATATTTACATTAAAAATATATCATCTCCAGCTTGACCATTAGCTCTGAGGTCAAGCTCAAAATTCTGCTTGGGAGTTCTTCAGTTTTATTACCATTTGTCAGCTCAAGCTTCGGCTATGAATTCTCTGCCTTCTGAGGCATGAAGGCAAATAACGCAGCCTGAGGGCTGGAAATACTAGCCTTGATAGTGTGAGGTAGGAATGAGGGGCTTCTGAGATTTTCAGCAGGAAGTGACTGGTTGAAGTACTGGTGACCAAGAACTTACCTCTCACATATCAACTTTTCTATATTCAAGGAAATACCCACCAGGAGGTGAGTAGGACTGTATCTTGCCTTCTCTTCTAGGACCTGCTCCTGGAGATAAAAGTGTTTTACCCCTTTCCCACCAACCTGGAGCCCCCTGAGAGGGCTCTCCAGCTGCAGGAATGAGAGATGGAGAGGTTTATAAAGTTTCCATTGTTAATTATAGCCATAATTATATTATAGTTTTTACTAGGTTGCTACTCAATTTTAAACATTTTATCCTAAGCCTGACATTACTGAACACCTGTTAGGAAAGCATGTAAAATATACTTTTATTATTAATATAGTTTTGTTTTAAAACAATTTGCAGATCTACGTTTCAAGAAAACTTAAGTGAATACAAAATTCCAATTTCCATCTCGCTCAACAACACCACCAGTCAAAGTAATTCTGCGACAGACTACATAGTAGAGGAAAAAGAGCATGATCACCCAGAACTGAGGATGGGGAATGCCATTGCTAAGCAACAGCATATAAACAAAGCTCCAGCTCTCACTCGCATTCACAGCCCTAGTGTTGAACATCTTGTCCCAAACCAAACCTCATATCTCACTCAATGCATCTCTCAAGCTTCTTAGCAGATTGCTGTTTCACCAGTGTCAGTCACCTTTTGCTGTTTGAACTTGACATTAGGCACCAATCATCTTCTCATCTCTCACTGCTGAATTCAGATCTATTTTCCTGTTCATGGATTCTCTCTTCAGCTGTGTCTATGCTAGTGTTTCAGTTGTTTGTTAAGGCATATTTTTTATTTCTATATATTTTCTTTACTATTTTCTAGAAGTATTATTTGGTCCTTTTACAAATATGCTTATTTTGTATACCATATTTTCACATTGTTTTCTATGATATCATTTAATCCTTAATCACATTTAACAAAAATTTTAGTTTGCAGACATTTTCTAATTGTCAAATTATCTTTAATCCTTAGAGTTATTAGTGTGTGTGTGTGTGTGTGTGTGTGTGTGTGTGTGTTGTGTGTGTGTGTTGACTCACTCTCCCTTATAAATGTTTAGGCTGACTCCTGGTTCTGTTACCCATCTGGGCAGCCCCATAGTAGAAACACACCCCTTCTGGATGGTATAAAGGACAGGGAAAGCAATATATGTACAGGCAGCAGACCACCTAGGTACTTCCAGTCCTTCTCATGGAGAGCAAGGTTTTTGGTGTTTTTCTTTTTTTTTTTTTTTTTTTTTTTCATTTTATTACACCACAATTCCTTCTGTTCAGTCACATGCATGAGTTGAACAGGGATAGAACATAGATATGCAACTTTATGATTAATTGCTTACATCCTCTTGAGATAGTAGGATGAACAACAAATAAATGGTACCCAGAAGCTCTTTCATGCATATAGCTTCAAGTTAATTCTTAGGAACAGAAATTATGATCTCTTCCCTTTGTCTGCACCACAGACTCTTCCCCAGTGCATCCCCTAGGTGGCGCTCACCAGACTACAAATGCTTCTTCCTATCACCCTTCATAGGGAAAGGGAGGCCCCCTCATCAGTAAATGAGGAATGTGCATTGCAGTTTTCCTTTGTCACTCTGCTATGTTTGCTCAGACTTCAAGTGTGACCTTGGTTCATCCCACTCTTGCAGGTGCAGGAATAAACACATTAGGCAGTTTTCTTCTTTTTATTTTGTCTTTGTATCCTGAAGACTGTGTAACCTACAGAAACTAGCCCATTTCCAAATATAAAGAAACTAGGCTCAGAAGAATAAAATAATTTTTCTAGGTCACACAGGTAGGTAGAGGAGCTAGAACTTAAACCTTGTTCTTTCTGATTCCAGAGTTTGTGTTTATTTTCCCAATAGTGCATGTCAGAGGGGAGTGGACACATTAGCCTGATCAGAGGTCTTCCCCAAAAAGGCATACTAAAGGCAAGCCTTTTATCCTATCTTAAAAACTGATATAAATTTTATGGTTTAATTCATAATATTTTGTGTCAGTTTTAAAATGAAAATAAGATGGTTTTATGTTTTGAGTTATATTGCCTAATTTTTATTTTCATCTCTTTACCTTTACAGTTATTTTTTCTATTTTCGTTAAGGCCTTAGTTTGCTATCCACTAAGAATTCATGCTCTCTCTCCATAATAGAGTTGTTGTTGAAATGTCGCTACCCAATCAGGAACCAGAATTCCTGGCCTTCTTTGGGTAACATGGCTAATTTACACCCTATGGGACAGGGGCAGAAGTAATAAATGCCACGTAAAATCTTGACCTGTAAAAGACCCCATTTGAAACCTTGCCCTCTGTCCACCTGACACGTGGAGTGGATACCCAAGGGGACCTCAGAAATTATGCATTAAAGACGGCTGAGTCTCTATCAGTTGAGTTCTTCTCATAGGACAGAGACCTCACCCTCACCATTACTGCCAACAGGATTTTATAAGAGCAAGATATGAATGTCTACAGGGTTAGGACATTAAGTTTTCATAGTTTATGTCTTACATACAGCTGGCTTTAACTTACTACACCTTGTCCCCTGTCCTAGCCTGGTCTGATGAGCCTTACCTGGTCTGATGAGCCTTACCCAGGCCAAGTCTGATGAGCCTTACCCAGGCCAAGTCCTAACATCTGCTCCAAGAGATAAGTGCATGTTAGCATTGCCCCCTATATTTATCTCCTAGGGCTGCCATAACAAATGACCACAAACTGGTTGGCTTAAAACAGCAGAAATGTATTCCCTCACAGTTCTGGAGGTCATAGGTTCAACATCAGTTTCATTGGGCCCAAATCAAAATGATAATAGGGACACATTTTCCCTGGAGCCTCTAGGGGAGACTCAGTTCCTTGCCTCTTCTGGCTTTCAGTGGTTTCTAGCCTTCCTTGGCCTAGGCTGCATCACTCAAATCTCCACCTCCATCTTCAAATTGCCTTCTCCTCTGTGTTTATCAAATCTCCTCTACTTCTCTCTTATAAAGACATCTGATAAATTGAGGCCCCACCTGGGTAATACAAGATATCCCCCCCAAGTCAAGATCTATAACTTATTCACATCCGCAAAGACCCTTTTCCTTACAAGGTAACCTTTAAGGAAAGTCTTGGTATCCAATATCTTTGGAAGCTGACTTTTTAGCCTACTACACTATCCGAAATGGCTTGAGTGGAGCTCCAGAGCCACAGACTATGTAGAAGGAAAGAGGTCTTGAAATTGGGAGGATGGTGAGTTAGGGGAATACTAAGATCTCTCATTCACTTCTTTAGTGAGGATAAGAAAATATATTTTACACACACACAAACATACAGACACAGTGAGGAGAGAGGTCCAGAATCTGAGTGGATGCTTGAGTCACACAGGGACACTCACAATCACCTGGACCACAAACTGTAATCCTGAAGAGCCCAGTCAAAGGGAGAGCTGTGGGCTCATCCTTCTTTCTCCTTTTTTAAATAAGTCAGCAAATGTCATTCAGAACCTACTATGAGTCAGACACAGTTCTATGTGCTGCGATACATCAACAGAGAAGATGAAAAAAAAGTTCTAGCCCTGGTGGGGCTTTCATTCCAGCTGGGAGACAATTAACGATACACCTGATGAATACCTAAATTATGTGTAAATAAAAACAGTCCACTGGCCCCGTTTCCAATCTTCTGGCATCACTCCCGTTTCCTTGACTCCCCGAAAATTGAAACTAGCAACCATTAAGTCATTGCTGGGAGTTCTCTCATCACCTGGGTTGCATTTGGCTCTTCTCTTACAGTATTTCCGATTCGTTTTCATTTGGGGGATGTTTTTTAAGCATATAGTAAGCTGTTGCATTGCTATTGTTTTGTAGATTAGAAATCCTTTTCCTAGGGTTTGCACCAGACAGCTTCCACCGCACAGCCTTCTATTTTGGTGTTTATAGTTTTGTTTGTCTTTCATAAGTATGTTCACTCTGCCCTTAGTCACCCTATTTCTCCCAGTGAAGCTCACAGGCAGCCAGGACATAGACAACCTATCGCAGGCCCACCAACGCGCCAGGCACTCCTGTCTGGCCCTGCTCTCGGCACAACCTGATGAAAAGATGTCACTGCAGACAAGCGTTTAACCTCCTCACCTCTCCCCTTTGCCCTCTGCCTTGTCAGGGCAGCCATGGGGGGAAGGTGGGAGTGAGAAAAGAAATTAAATCAGGTGGATGAAAGCTCATACCCCGTCTCTAAGCAACCCTCAAAGTGAGTCCAGGAATTTAAACTGTAATATTATCCCCCAGGAACAGAAGCAAGAAAATGAGAAAGTCAGGGCCTTGCTGGGCTCAGTATTGGGGTGCCCGGGCAAGGCTGGCAACAGGGAAAGGACAGAAGTCTGGCCTCAGCTGAGGCACATCTGGGAGCAGGAAGAAAAGTGGGGCTCACACAGACATCCATGTGGGAGCAATCAGGAACGTGCCTGCCAAGCCTCCAGGGCTCTGGGGGACAATCAGAAACTCCAAACAAGCGCATGGAAAAGATAGAGCTTTTCTTTCTACCCCTGCTGAGAAATGCTGCCCATTGTGTTTCCATGGGAAGCTTTTGTGGTTAATTTTGAAAAATGAAGTGAGCAGGTAAACTGGAGCTAATGGCCTCAACCCCAGGGCAGACATCTGGGGCAATGTTGACTTTGTTGCCTGAGAGCCAGCTGGCCTTTGCACGGCTCCCACCTCCAGCCCCACTCCCTACCGGCCTCCAGCGGGGCTTCAGCTTCTAATGAACCAACAGAAAAGACCCTGATGCTGGGCTGCTGCTGCCGCCTGGCTTCTCGCTGAAGATCCATAAACGTTTGTTTTATGAATGAGTTTGCCTTGGGCACACTTGAAGATGTTTCCTCCCTTATCCAGAGAGGCAACTGCTTCCCAACAGCCCTCCCCTTGCCAGGGAGAAAGAGGCTCAGATCCAGGGAGAGGTAGGCTCAGCAGAACTTGTGACAGAAGCAATCCTCATGAGCTTGTCTTAATGACAGAGATGGTGGAGAGAAAAGCAACGTCCTATATACCAGACACTGTGCTGCTCGCCAGGCATACAGCCTTCCCCACCCTTACGACTGTGCAACACAAGATTTTTGTTTCTCCTTTTATAGATGAGAAAACTAATGAGTCTAAGGCATGGGACAGACCTAAAGCCACAAAGTAACTAGTGCCAAAGTTAGACGTAAACACAGGTCTAATTATTGAATGCAAGGCTTAAGAGTGTGTTCAGGAGGGTTCCCTGCCTGGATGCCATCCCAGCTCTGCCACTGACTTGCTTGGAATCTCAGGCAAGTTAATTTACCTCTCTGGGCCTTATTGCCCATGTGTTAAATAAGAAAGATGCCAGCCTCTGTCTCTTGGATGGTGGTGATTGACCAAGTGAGGTAATGAATGTAAAATATATTTTTAAAAAGCGCCCCATGAAAATAAATGTTCAAAAACTATTTCCTATTGCTATCACAGCATCAATGACCTTTCCACTAAAGTGTGGTTGGTTTCTAGAGAGTAAAGAAATGCCTGGTTCCTAATACGTACAGGAGAACCCTAAGGCACGTGTGGATGTGCCAGCTGGGCTGTGGTTGCTCTGATTTTAGATGGTCCCCCATGGGTAGGACAAAGCGTCCTTCCCCATTCCAAAGCCAGGTCTGCCCCCCGCCGCTGGGTGTGTGTGTGTAAGTTGGGGAGGGGGCCCCAGAAGGACTGCCACACCTGGGCTGAGGAGTGAGGTCTGGCTTCTGTACATCGCCTTGTGCAGGGGGCTGATCCATCTGTGGCCGCAGAAAGTCACCTTTCTAGGACGGGTGGGAGTCAGAGCCATTGACAAGTGGGGGTCTCCTAGAATGGAGTTCCCGGGCCTCTTTCCCATTCTACATCTCTGGATGGGGGATGGGGTCATGGACAGAAAAGAGAAAGTGAGAGTTGGTCGTTCCCTTCTCCCTGCTAAGGAGCCCCACTCTTTGATCGTTCACTCATTCATTCGTTCAACAATTTTCTCAGCACTCACCACATACCGGGCATGGCGCTAAGTGTTACACAAGAACAGAGGAGAAAAATACATGTGCAATTACACATGGATATAAGTTTACTGCAAGAAAAGTGTCCGGCCCCTTCCCATCCTTCACTGTAGGTCAGAAGTTTGGATGTATGCACAGAAGCAGGGAGGCACATACAACAACAATACAACTCACTAAAACACAGACTAGGGAGTGTTCTGTTGATGTGGGTCTGATTTGTCATTTCATGTTAGCCACACAGAGAGCTCCTGCATCTGTTTTTATTCTTTCACTCTTGCCCTTGAGCCCCCAAATCCCCCTACCCTGACACTTCACGGCTGTGCTTCCCCCATATTACTGTATTCCCCTGACTTCATGTCTGAGTTTACAGAGAGCAACTGTCAAGCAGGGGTTCAGAGAGAGCCCCCACGCTTTCACAAAGAGCAATTCTGTGTTTCCTTCTTCCAGAACATCAAACAAAACGCCTCCCCCTGGGCCCCTGATATCCATGTTGCCACCTCGTTAATGACTATCTGGGGTGAGGTTTTATGAGGTATTAGGGCAGATGTGAACAGATATGGGAGAACGGATGTCTTCTAGCCTGACTCATCATGGAGTAAAAGCCATGCTGACCTTTTTGTGTATTTTCCCAAGTCATCAGCATGAATTTACTGGGTTTTTATCCTGTGCCCACCATTTGCTCTGTGAGTCTGGGGAAGTGCAAGAAAGCACGGTTACTTTACTGGAGGAGTTTGATGGCTCAACCTCAAAACACACTAGAAATTCATGTGAGGGCAGGGTTCTAATTCTTGCTGCTGTCTCAGTGGCTTCAGTGGGAAGTCAGCAGCACAGTATCCAGAAAGACAAAGACATGAGGTAGTGTTATCTGGTGGCTATGGAGAGAGTATCTAGCACAAAGTGGATGCTCAATAAATATTAATTGAATAGATGATTCAATAAATAAATGAATGAGTGAGTGATGGGAAAGAGGTAGCAGCTGATATCCCCAGACTGCTATGATGATGTGAGTGATGATGTGAGTAGTGCTCTCTGGAGAGAAGAGGGAGGGTGAACAGGAGCTCGACTCAGGAGGTGCTTAGCACAAGTTCAACTAAGTACTTTAGATTCTGCTTCCTGGCAGGTTTTGAATCATTGTCGGGAAACAGAGGCACAAGCTCAGTCATCAGCAAGTGGGTACAAATGACTGGTATGATAAAAGAAATAATAATAAATGGCCAAAATGCTATATATTGAGCTCTTACTGTATGTTGAGAAGTTTCTAAATGTTTTGCATTTACTCTTAACAAAACTGTATCACATATACGCTCTATTTATTCCAAATTTGCAGAAAAATGGAAGAGAAGACAGAGGATGAAAAACTCTTCTCTTCTTTTAGTGCTGAGATTCAAATCCAAACAGTCTGATTCCAGAGGCTGTATTCTTAAGGAAACCACTGAGACAGGAAAAGAATTTAATTGAGTGGGCAGGTGAGTGTCTGGGGCTCCTCCCACAAAGAGCATGGTCATGTCCAGACACCACCTGTGGGAGGAGCTAAGTCAGTTCTACAGGGTTGACCCAGGGACTGGACCAAGATGGTACTGCTGGTAGCATCTTCATTCATGAGAGGGCAGGGAACAAGCTTGCACGTCTCCATTGCACATTCCTGAATGCTTTCTGGTTGTGCACCTTCTGGTGCCCTGCTAGCAGCTCAAATTGCCTCCAGGCCAACATTTAGCTTTCTCCCCAATTTAGTCTAGTCCACCTTCTCCACTTCCTCTCGTCTGCCCACGACACCATCATTCTTTTAGTTTTCCAGGGGGCGAAACAGAACCTCCAGATCTATTTCTTTCCCTTTGCACAACATGAAATCACTTGTAATCCTTACTAATTTTCCTCTCTTTAACTTAAAAAAAGTAATTATCATGATAGAAAGTTGCATGAATCTTCTACCTCTGCAGCTGCTTTTACAGCCGCATCGCCATCCCTACAGCCCTTCCCTGAGTTCAGATTTTTCTTGTTCGAAATGGTAAATGAATTCTTCGTTGATTCTTGCCTCCAGTTTCTCTCTCCTTGGTTGCATCCCCGACATGCTGCCAAACCAATCTCTAAAGTGCCCTTCGGAACATGTCACTCCTCCGAGCAGCAAGCTTCGACGGCTCCCCGTTGTCTGCCAAATAATGTCCAGATTCCTTAACCACGGCTTTTCACATCCACTTAGATCTGGTCTCAACCCAGTGCACATTTATTGAGTCCCTACTTCATCCCAGGCTCTGTGCTAGCTGTTGTAAACGTAAAAATGAGCCCAGGATGCTTCCTGCCCTTGGGGGAAAAAAAGAAGATAAGCTGGTCCCCAAATCTCCAGCCAGAGCTTCTTCCTACTCCAGCCCGCTGCTGAAGGTGTAAAGTGAGATTTTTGCTGTTCTCCAGAACTTCCTCAGCACTTTCTTGACTCTGCGTTCAGACACTTCCTCACTGTAATCTCCAACTGACCCTCTCCTGCTTTGATAGCCCCTTCACAGTGTCTTTCTGCAAGATGATCTTCAGCTCGCAATTTTGCACCTTTGTCACGAGGGATTGTGAGCTGCTGTGCATTACAGTTTTGCATCTACCTGTTTTCTCTCCCGTACCTTCGTTCCCCAAACTGATGTGCGACAGAAAGCTATTCCACAGAGTGCTAATTAATGTGTGTTCTTAGAATAAAGTTCAGCGATCTTTGGTAATGTTTGCCTTCAACAAAATTTGACAGTTTTCTCTCCTGCACGCCTTCTCAGAGACTTTATCGAGTGAATATTATGCATTAAGAATCTCCAAGAAAATGGTGGAGTATATAATACTTTCAAAACATGAAAATATGGGATATTTCCTCACATTATTTTTCATAAGACAGTTCACATCTGCTGGAAATAGTGTTCCACAAAACACAGTTGAGCAGAACACTGCTCTAGAAAGGAAGACCACTGAGTAATCATGATAATAGTAATACTAAGAAAAAAACTATTCTTTTTAGAAAATTTGCTCTGTGGTAGCTACCACATCAAGTGCTTTTACACCCAGTCTTTTATCTAATTTTCACAAACGTCCAGTGCATGAATGCTAATTTTAACCTATTTTGAAGATTAGGAAATAGAGGCTCAGAGTTGTTAAGTAACATTCCCAAGGTCATTATCATCAAGGAAGTAAATTGCAACAAGAAACCAACCTATCTAACCCCAGAGCCTGCGCTCTGAGGGAGAAAGCCTGTTTTTAAAATCTTTGTGATCCCTTTTCCCCCCAAATTCATAACGGTCTGTGACTTTTGAATGCTCTTATGATTTGGGTTTTACAGCCTGATTTTGCATTTGTGCTTTGATGCTTTACAACAGAAAGAGTAGAAAGAACCACTACTTCTAGGCTCAAGAGACCTGAGTTTATGACCCCAGATCTGCCTTTAATTAACCATGTGTCATCAGGCAAAGAATTTCTTCCCTCTAGGGCTCAGTTTCCTCAGCTCTAAAATAACAGTGAGGTTGGACTCGTTGATATCTGAGGTCTTTTAACCTCTTTTGACGTTGCTCTTCTCTTTGCCAAGTTTCTGTGATGAATAGAATTAGATGAGCCCTTTGTTGCCTATTGTGTTTGCCACTGAGAGAGTTGAAACCTTCCCTCAAAGGAATCCAGGGCATGGCCAATTCACTGTGTTGACTCTGAGGCCATTTCAGTGACCCACAGTCACTATCAGCATGAGGGGCAGAAGCACTGTCTTTTCCCAAATACTGTATGTTCTTCCATTGTAGTATTTTTTTTTTTAATGTGGAACATCAAATAAATTTCAAAATTTTATTTGGATGATATAAGTATAAATGAGTAAAAAAAAAAAAAACAGATGGGATACATTTCCCTTGCAATATATATGTGATTAAAAATTGAGGAGAAAATTTTTGTAGTAAATATGTTTTGGATTTCCTGAACCAAAAGCTTGAGACTTCCAAAGCACCAATATGTAGCTGCTTTGGCCATCCTTCAATGAACCATCAAATGCCAGTTGTCCTGGAAACCTGCCTACATCCTGGGATGCGATCTCCACTGAGCAGCTAAAATGGCTTAAACTCTTCCAGAGTAACATGGTTTGACTGTAGTTCACCCCTTGGGAAACTTCATACAAACAAGATGTCTGTCACCTGACCCCAGAGCCATAAGTGGCAGAGCTTAGAGAAATAAAAACAACAATAGAGGCTAATGCTAGTTTGGGGGTTTTTGTGAAGCAAAGCACAACATTTCAGAGATGGAAAATGTAGTCTATAAAAATGCTTCCTATTTAATTATTCCTACCCAGAGAATGAGGAATTAAAAATTAGTCCAAGCAGCCATAAGGGTTGGAAGGGGTAAGGAGAACAACCAAAAAGAAACCTGAAGATCCTCTTGTTAATTAAAATACTCTGAAACTTGGACTCCCAAGAGACTTGGATTTCAATGTGAGTTCTGCACTAGTTATGATAATGCTAATGTTATCATTTTAATTATGGCAGCTAGCGTTTATTGAGCATTTACCATGTGATTTCATTTATCTTTTTAACATCTGTAACAGACTCTGTTGATGCCTGCTATTTATCTTTTTTATTTATTATTTTATGTATCTTTTCAACATCTGTAGTGGATCATGTTGGTGCCCGACACTGACACCTCAGAGGTCACCAGCCAACAATCTCCCATGATACCAAAAGGGAACAATGTTTCTCTGTCATATGATGTCCTCTGGCCACAGGAGAACTTTGTCCCACTGCGGAACACCACCAAGAGTAATCAGGGATAGACATTGGTGAATAAATATCCCAACTTCCTTGCCCCTCAGCAGGACAATTCTGAGATGGTTCTATACAGATTCTCAGAGAGTCCCCAGTGAGATCACTGGGGGATATTAAAGAGTCATGTTCCAAGAACACTCAGCTGTCCACTGGGAAAAAAACCACCCATGAGACATTCTGTGGGGAGAAGCCCAGAGGGTTACAGGCATACTCGCTTGGGTACCACCCAAACTGGAGGATCGAAGAGCTAAGAACAGCCCCTGCTCTAGCTTTGTTGATTCTCCATACAGGTCTATATGCCATAAGCGTATCTGGGAGAATAGCCTTAGGATCCTGGCAAAAGGTTCAGTAGGGCTGGGGTTTGGTAAACATCACATTCAAGAACCATACTTCTTGTTTTCCCAAAAGGAATAAAACCGAATATTTTCATTGCTTTAAAAATCACATTCATTTTATTTTCTTATTATAAAAGTAAAATATGCACCTCTTATAATATATGAAAATATAAAAAAAAAACATACCCATAATCTCTCTACCCAAGAACAAGTATTAGCAGCTAATGCTTTTTGAATGGATTTATCTATAAAATTGATGGTAATAAAAGAACATACCTCAATGATTTGTTATGAGAAATAAATGATTTAATGCTTATATTTTGCTTAGAGCAGTGCCTGACACAGAGCAAGTGTTCAATAAAGATTAGCTATCGCATGATTTTCAAAATTTACCAAACATTTTCCTTTGCAATTTACATGACATTTCATTATGTCTTCACACACTAAAAAATAATAATAATCCACGTGAGGTGTTCGCCAATTTACCCGTGTTACAGCTGAACTGAATAAATGATCTTAGAATAAATCATTTTCATACTTTATACCCAGGATATGGCAAAGCCAAGATTTAAATTCATGTTTGCATTACTATGATTCTTTTTTTTACTGTAACACACCCTGTGTGTAACAACATGAAAAGATTCTTGAACCTTTGTTACTTCCATATGTTTGTGATCCTTGTTCCTTTCTCATAATTTCTTTCTAGTTAATAATTAGTAGTAAAACCACTGATATAAAAATGACCAATATTCTTTTCATTCTTGACAACAAAACATAGGAGAACAGAGGACCCCGTTCTGGGTCACTTCCTTCTGTGCTGCAGGGAATTGCTTTAATGATTATCCACTCTCTCATTTGCTTTCTCAATTTATCTTCCATGGCATCATCCCCTCAGCCTCTAAATATAGTCAAGGCTTTCCCATTCTAAGAAGAAAGTTTCCCTTAAATTATATACCATATATATTAGTTAGCGTAGACAACCTGCCTTACCAAAGAGTTCTCTTAATTCTTAAATCTCATGGTTCTGCTATGTTCTTAGTTCCTGGGTTCCTCTCCATTCTTCTGCAGTATGGGTGAAGATATAATAGAGACCCTTCAGTGGACAGCTTTATGGCCCAAGGCTGTAAAAGATGCACATCTCTTCTGCTCACATTAGGTTGGCCAGAAATAATTATTTCATCCCACTTGTGAAAGGAGGTTGTGGTATGTAGTCAAGTAGAGTGCCAAGGGGTAGAAGAGACCCCAGATGTTACTAGCACCATCAGTCTCAACCATGCAATTTCAAGAAACACCTCATCTCTGTTTTTTTCCCTTTTATCACTCTTGAAAGAAAAACAAAACTGACTAACCTCTGTAGAGTGTGTTACATTTAACATAGCATTGACCCACCTCAACTTTCATTCTCCTTAACATTTTACAATTTTGTATTATCTCTGCCCCCCTCCCTGATTCACTGCTTTCAAAGACACCCAAGGTCAATGAAATCTATGTCAAAATCTAGTGACTAGAGCAGAGTCTGACACACACTAGATAGATACTTATGTTTTATTGAATGGATGAATACAATATGCAACTTTGGTGATATTCAACTTCTCTGCACAAAAAGGCATTGATCTCACTTGACGTTAGACTATGTTCTAGATACTGGAGAGTCACTGGCTGAGCCCTTCACAAGCAGATGCTGACATAGAATTTGATATACAGTGTTACATTAGGCATGAATATTTTTGGAAGGGTGAGGCAAAAAGTAGGATCAGGACGACAGATAAATCAGCTTGTGGTGGAAGCCTGACAAAGACTGGGGAAACCGTATGGGAAGCTCTGGAGTGTGTATGGACCCTTGGTGTTGTCTCACATTGGGCTTGATCCATCATTGGTTAAGGTCTGCCATAGGAAAGGAATCTTCTTGGGTAAGATGGAGCTCTGCAGCTGAGGCAAAATTTGAAGGAGCTGACAGCTAAGCTCTTCTATAAAGGACAATCTGTGTGGCACAACTCTATGCCCACCAAATGGGACTATAAGAATGTAACATGATCTTTGATTCAAGATCTAGTAAGAGAAGTGATTATTCAAACTGTAAATTTCAAAATAATATAGTAAATGTGTCAAAGATATTTAGAGGGTGCTCTGGGTGTTTTGAAGCGGCATTTTGACATACTTGGGTGATAAAGGTGTGGTAGTGAATGCTTCCTGAAGCATTCGGTTCCTGCCCTGATCTTTGAAACATGCATAGGAGTCAACAGGAAAAGAAGTGGATAGAGAGTTTTCCAGACAGTGGGTACGTTGTGAACAGCAACAGAGGATATGTCTTCTCTTACTTTTCTCGAAATTCCTATCCTTACTGACATACCAGTTCCTTTATTTTCCCTCTTACTTCCTAAACATTAGATCTAACTAATCTTTTTACCTAGGTTCCCTTTTGCATGAGTTATATTCTTTTTTTCTTTTTTCAGTACGCGGGCCTCTCCTGTTGCGGAGCACAGGCTCCGGACGCGCAGGCTCCGGACGCACCGGCTCAGCGGCCATGGCTCAGGGGCCCAGCCGCTCTGCGGCATGTGGGATCTTCCCGGACCGGGGCACAAACCCGCGTCCCCTGCATCGGCAGGCGGACTCTCAACCACTGCGCCACCAGGGAAGCCCATGCATGGGTTATATTCTTTTTCCTAATGTTCTCACTAATCCCCAGTTCTAGCAGCCATTACTTCTAAACTAGCCTTTCTCAAGTGGGATCATTTGATGCTTTGAATAACATTTCTCACTTCTCTCAAGGATGGCACATAATTAATATTCTCCATGCACAGGAGGAAAGTCAATCCATTATGTACAATGGATTCCTTAGGACATTAGGGTTTAATTCTTTTGGAACCCTGGTTTAGAAAGGTGGCTCTAGACTGACGATCTCAAGTTAATATCTGCATCCTCAACCTCCTTACTGACCTTCAAGGCTGTTGAACCAATTTCCAGCTTCTCCTAGTAAGTCTATGGTACCAGACAGTCCACGTGTCCTAAACTTTCCCCTCCCTTTCCCTGCTCACACTTACTCCTAATTTTGATCTTTCTCGTTAGTCCAGGGGAACCACCATCCACCCAGACAACAGAATCCTCAATATCCCTCAATGGCCAGCATACCCAGGGGACTATGGAGTCCTCTAAAATGTCCTTCCATTTTCTCCTTCTGTTTTGAAATTCAGGCTTTGTATTTATTAAATTGTTATTTTCTCCTACCCAAACTCTTGTAACAAGCCCACCAACACACACACACACACACACACACACACACACACACACACACACACACACACACACACACTGTTCTTTCTGCTCCAGAATCTCCCAATTCCAATCTCCCCTTGCAACACCCACCTGTACCATCTTATTAAAGGGAACCCCGACCGTGTCATTCCTCTGTTTAAAAAGCTTCAGAGCTTCCTTGATTCCTTCACACAACGGTCTTTTCATTAAAAGCCAGAGGTAAGTTAGGGGCCTTTACCTTGTCGCCACGGCAATATTCTATAAAGCCCCCAAATAAGAAGGACTGTTTAACACCATCTGAACAATAAGAGATGCCCTCAGCTACTCACAGCTCCCTTTCACATGAGTAGTTTCTCTACACTGGCAAGTATTTGTGTTTCAGAATTATCTTTGCACCTAGAGACTTAGTAGGTGTCTAACAAATGCCCTATAAATATTTATTAATGAATAAATAAATGAACAAATGAACATCATTAAATACACACAATTCCTCATTCATATATTCAAAGTTCTCCACCACAATATTTTCACTTCCTTTTTCTGCCTAAACCCCATGATACCATGGTTTATAATCTACAATCCAGCCAAACACCATGGCTGGTCATGCTCTGAAATCTTGTTTCAGGCATTTGTCAATACCATTCCCTCCCCCTCAAAGTCCTGGTTTTATGCTTTCACTTGTCAAAATCCCACCCATCCTATCATGTCATATTTCATGATGTTTCTTCTTTCTGATTGATCACCAGATTTTAATTCTCTATTCCTAGAAATGCTACAGCACAGAAATATGTGCCCTTATCATATTCTTTCTGGTAATATGATTGTCACTACACAGGTAATGAGGCCCCATCTGCATATCTACCATGAGAATTCCAGTGTGGGATCTCAGCTAAGGTTGCCTGAGTTTCTGTTTGAGCAGAAACCCCACAAGCCTTGTAGAAAAGATTATGTTGATAATAGAGAGTTCAATCCTCTATTTTCAGTTAATCCTGAAGCCACAATATCTGTGCTTTACCTGTAGTTGGCTCTTAGTTATTCTTTTATTACATACTACAATCTTACATTTTAAAAATACACTCCACATTTTGCCTAAGTAGTGTGAACTGGGTTTCTGTCATGTGAACAAAAAAATGTCCTGCCTAATACACAGGCAGGGACAATGTAGTACCTCACATTGGCTTCTAAACAAGTCTTGACCTTCCTCTCTCCCTTCTTTCCTCCCTCCCTTCCTCCCTTCCTCCCTTCCTTCCTTCCTCCCTTCCTTCCTTCCTTCCTTCCTTCTGAGTCCAAGCTCATACAGGTCAATAAATCAAGAGATGAGTTGCTGGGATAAGGAATAGTGACTTTGTTAGTGTCCCAAAGAACCATCTTGCCTGGGATTCCAAAATACCAACTCTATTTAAGTTCAAGTTAATTACTTTGTAAAGGTTCATGTGACTGTGAATGTTTCAGTCCCACAGCCCTCCTAGGGCAGGGTTAAGACTAGGGTGAGACAAGTGGGGCACCCAGGATGCCTCATTTAAAAAGGCATCCCTCTTCACAACGCTGACAGTGAGCATCTCCTTACACTTTGTCCCCAAGGACTTTACTCACCTCATCTTAGTCCAGGCCATGAGAATCATGGTGAGGATTGAATGAGTTCTTACATATAAAGCACTCATAGTAGGAATTGATACATAGTAAGTGTTCATTAAAAATGGGGTATGGTTGTGTTGTTGTAATTGTTATAACTGCCATACTTTTTTATTATTATGACAACCAACATTTCCACTAATATCAGTAATTTATTGATGCTCATTTGACATTATGATAGAATTATTTTAGCTCTTTTGCAAGGAAGGTTTTTCCCATGCTTCCTACTTTTTGAGCAAAATGACAGCCAAACACACAACCTTAGAATGATGTAGCTTTAGAGAAGCAAGCATGACTACAGCAAAACTGGGAGGAGTTTAATTGGTGCGACAGCAACACAGAGCAGAGACTTAGCTCAGCTGACTTTGGGAAAGAAGTTTCCTGGAAAGGGAGGAAATTGGAAGACTAAGAACCCCAAAAGGACAGGTGACATGATGGTTAAGTGCTCAGGCTTTGGGACTCCTGGATTCAAGAGTTGGCTTTGCCACTTCCTGACTGAGTGACCTTGAGCAAATAATTTCCTTTCCTCTAAGATCCATTTTCTCATCTGTAATAGTAGGCCCTAGTTCAGTTGGCTGTGAGATAATGAAACATGACAATGCATATGAAGAAGTTAGCACAACTTGCATGTACTAAGCATCCCATTAAAGGGACAATTCTCCCTATGAACGCAAACCTAGCTTTAAGTTAGAAGTCATAGCCTCAGTGATTAACCCTCTTCCTTCTTCCACCCTTTCCCAACTCCACTCCCTTAAGGGAAGCAGAATACTTCATTTACAATTACTGTCATTAGAGATTCATGGGAAATCAAAAAAATAAATAAAGGGGCTATTCTATCTTCCCATCTTTCTGTGTTCCTTGTTATTGTCATGTTACTACGACATTGCTGTCCCTGTCCCTTTACTCCTAACCCCCATCTAAAGATCATCCTCTCGAGGCCAGTGTGGTCTGGAAACCCAAACCTCTTGTCTTTGATGAAGTCTGTTCTTTGCAAGGCAAGACGGTGGGGGAGGCAGGGGCTTCATCATCATCTTCCACCATGCCCAGCACCTGGTCAGCACCCTCAATGTGAGTTGGATTTTAGAATCTAAGCTCTTCAATCAAGGGAGAGAAGCACAGTCACTCCAATATTTCCTTTTCTAATCCTGTCTCAAGTCCTTCACTCTCTGTTTTCTGGGTATCTATCAATCCTGCCTGGTTAAGTAGCTGACATCTTGATGATAACTTTGTACCACTGCCCTTCATCCTTTGATTTGGGGATGATGATGCCTCCCTATGAAGATCATATGTCTACCCTGGACCTCCAGGCAAGATGACTTGACTCTGAGCCATAGCTAGAATGTTTATATACTTCCAGATTCAAACTGGGTAGAGGAAAGAGATGCTGACTAGGACAATGGACAGGACTGGATGGGGCTGGCTCTAGCAAACAAAGAGCTATAGTCCCTCTGGCCATCACACATTACCGCTTGCATGGCTACTTTGGGGAATACCTATTACCTATAGATCTATCTATAACTGGGCTCCTTTCTTCAAAGATGGCTCAGGCACTAATGCCTGTTTCATCAAATAAGCAGTCATTGGTATGGACCTAATGAAAGGGGAGAATATATCAAAAGTGGTCTCAGGACCACTGCCTCTGAGCCTTCAGTCTGAAATACAATCTTTCTCCCTGAGAGCAACAAAGGAGGTGGATGGACTTGAGCAAGGTGGTGCAACCCCTCTTGGCTGAAATTCCATTGACACCAGGGTGTTCCTTCCCTCCCACATTGCTCAGGGAACCCACACAGAGGAACATCTGGGCAGAGGCAATCTAAAAAACACACTGTGAAACATATTACCTCCCTCACACCAAGAGGAGCCCACCTAGTAAACAAGCAGGAAAGGGGCCCCACGGTGAATTCTGGAAGCTGAAATCCATCTCACCCCAGACCCGTCTTTCTGGAAAGAGTAAAGTCCAAGCCAACAATTCACGCTGAAGTCTTACAGCATCTGGGAAGGTGTCTTAGGAGTCAGGGCCATTCATACACAAGGGATCAGTCAGGACATGGAGTCACTGTCTGCCAGTTTGTCACACAGAGAGGAACAAGGAGATGGGAGAGGGAAAGTGTTGGGTTGGCAACAGCAAAGCATCTCCATGGAGTTCGCCTTGACTCAGTAATTGCTACATCTCCAAGTTCTGTGTTAAGTGATTTAGATGCAAAATTTCACTTGTTTTTCACAACCACCACCAGATCTGTGCATCACTCCCACTTTGTGGATCAGGCATATGAGGCTAGAGAAGATATGAAATTTCTCCATGGCACACAGCTTGCGAGTGCAGAGACAGGAAGAAAACCCAAGCTGGTCTGCTTTTCTAGCCTTTGCTTGTAGCCACACTGGGAGTGAGTAAAGCATTAATTTTCTTCCTCCAGATAACTTACCCAGCTTCCTGCCACAGTGTGGAATCCTCTAGATTCAGGAAGGAATTAAGGTTATGTCACAAGCTCTCTCATCTCCGAAGCACCATCTGTAAGAGCTCTGAGACTGTGTATTTGTATTTTCTAGGGTGCCCGCATGATGAAAAGACACTACTGACCTCTTGGGACAAAGGTGAACACCTGTGTGAGGAAAGTGCCCTTTGCTCCCTGGACATTTCTCAGGTGTGAAGGCAAAAAAGGGGAAGACAGGGAGGAGTCACAGATAATTAATTGAGTAACTTCACAGTTTCCAAAGTTTTGATTCCAATTAACCTCTGAACTTAGTTCTGGCCCAATCTGTTGACTCTCAGCATGATGAACCCAGGCCCCAAAACTAGTGTGACGTGTGTTTCCAGCAGCTTCCCTGGGGTCCTGATGAGGAAAGTACCAATTGGATTCATAACCAGGATTGTTGTGTGGGAAAATATGCCAGTGATTACAGGGAGAGTGCTCAAACTCAGGGAGGCTGATCCAGGACCAACACCTCGATTGCTTTCGAGCACAGAACATCGGAGGACAAACAGATGACTCGGATCTGCAAGCTGCGATCTAAATCAGCAACACCCACAAATAACCCCCTGTCCATTTGGGCTTCTGTCTGCCACTTAACTGCTGCATTGTCAACATCCTACTTTCCGTATCTCTTATTACTTCTCATTTACAGAGGCTAATGGGAAGTGATCGCTCCTCGGAGGGACTCTCCTGAGTTTCCATAGAATTACAAAGTGAATCAGGCCACAGGACTTGGCATTAGGGGGGTTCAAATCCTTGATGCACCTCTTTCCATCTGTGTAATCTTGGAAATGCTTCTAAAAATCTCTAAAAGCCTCTGTTTGTTTATCCATGTAAGGGGGCTAATAATTACGCCTACTTCATAGGGGTATTTGGGAGGACAAAATGAAATATTGCACATAAAATAAGACCTAGCACAAGGCTGGAGGATAATTATTGTTCAATGCAGAGTTTTGTTATTATTATTACTACTACTATTAGTATTATTGAGTATAAATTACAAGTGAATTCATTTGCTAGAGCTGCAATAAAAATGTCCGAATTGGTGGTTTAAACAAAGAAGTTATTGTCTCAGTTCTGGAGGCTGGAAGTTCAAAATCACACTGCAGAGTTGCTTCCATCTGAAGGCTGCGAGCCAGAGTCTGGTCCATGCCTCTCTCCTAGCTTCTGGTGATGTGCTGGCTATCTTTGGTGTTTCATGACTTGTAGATGCTTCTGTGATCTTTGCTTTCATCGCTCATGCTTTCATATCCCTGTGTCTGTGCCTGTTTCCAAATTTCCCTTTTTTATAAGGACATGAGTCATATTGGGTTAGGGGCTCATCCTACTCCAGTATGATCTCATCTTAACTTTAATTATATCTGCAATGACCCTGTTTCCAGGGTTTCCAAATAAAGCCACATTCTGAAGCACTAGGGATTAGGACTTCAACATATAAATTTTGAGTGAACACAATTTAATCCATAACAAAAAGTATAATATTTACTATACTTAATATTAGACCTCTATATTTATAACCATGTATGTTTTGAAGGAGCAGCACCTTCAACTTCCTTCAATGAACTTATCTATGAAACAGAAACAGACTCACAGACATAGAGAACAGACTTGTGGTTGCCGGTGGGGTAGGGAGAGGGAAGGATTGGGAATTTGGGGTTAGTAGATGCAAACTATTATATATAGGATGGATAAACAAAAAGTTCCTATTGTATAGCACAGGGAACTAAATTCAATATCCTATAATAAATCATAATGGAAGAGAATATGAAAAAGAATATACTATATATGTATAACTGAATCACCTTGCTATATAGCAGAAATTAACACAACATTGTAAATCAACTATACTTCAATAAATTTTTTTAAAAAAACAAAACTTCTTCAGACTGCCTGGTCATACTTCCTTCCAGAGGCCCCATGTTGTCATGTTGACACTTAAGGAGTAAGGGCTGGTGAAGATGGGAAAAAGCCAGAATCAGAGGTTGGGACAACACATATAACTAGAATTGCTGGGTAAGTGCAGAGGCCACTCACTGTTCAACAGAAAGTGCTCAAAATGATATTGCAAAATCAAGTTTGATTCCAATTACTCTACCTATTCAAAGCATTCCAATTTAGTAAGCTGAGCCTGGCAAAAGATCGTGACATGACTAGTATGTACTTGTACCATCCTTGATAAATGGTCTGGACAGACTTGAGCCCCAGCTAGTGAATCGAAATGGGTCAGTAGAAGATGCTCTGGCTCCAGGTAAAACGAATGGAGCTCTGAAGAGCTCCTCGTCCACCAGGCAGAACCAGAACACAAGGAGGGGAAAGGCACTCTAGCACTACTGACTGTACAATGTATAAAATATTGAAATTTGACAAGAAAACACATTAAAAGATATGCTTGTCTGAAAGCTAAATATTTCATTTCAGAATTATAATTATTTCTTGCCTATGACTCTTCCCTATCTTGAGATATTGCATATACATGCATAGATATAGATGTGTATATCTCTCAAAGAATTTTCTAGAATTCTTAATTTACTTTTCACAAAGACCTTTTCATATAGTCCTATTGTCATTACCATTTTATAGATTTGGAAACTGAGATACAGAGACTTGAAGAAATTGGCTTTACATTACTAAGTTATTGAGAAGAAGAAGAAGGAGGAGGAGAGGAAGAGGGTGGGGAGGGGGAAGGGAGAGGTGAGAAAGGAAGGAAGGAAGAGAAAGAAGTAAAAGCAGAGGAGAAAAATGAGAAGTAGAGATGGGAAAAGGGGAGAACCAGGAAAAATCATTTTTAATCACAGGTATGAGCACAAACTCTTCATCTACTAAGAGTGTCTAAATCAAGGGTCAGGACACTATAGGCCAATGGGTCAAATCTGGCACACAGTCTGTTGATGTAAATAAAGTTTTGTTGGAACGCAGCCATGCACACTCAATTATATGTTGTCTATGAGACATGATCTCAGAATTGAGTAGTTATGACAGAGACCATATGGCCCACAGAGGCAAAAATATTTACTATCTTGCCCTTTACCAAAAATGTTTACTGAACCTGAACGAAATCAGCTCATAATGTCAAATTTTTCAGATCTATTCTATGCAGGTGCACTATGAGCTTTGCTTGTGCGATAGAGCTGGATTTGCCCTGAACCATCCATAATTTTATCATCATGGGCCTTGAAATTAATACACCTCATTGGTAGAACAGTGTACCAGGGTGCAGAATGCAGCTAGTGAGGTAGGAAAACACCAACCAGTCCATGGGCATCATTCCCCCAGCCTGCAGGCAGGATGCTAATAATGCAGTTTTCCTTCAAAAAGACTCCCAAAGAAGTCAGAATAACGTCTTTGCTGAAATCTTCATTTTGGAAAGAAATGATCTGAAAAAGGCAGTTCATAGCAGGGGAAAGTCAGTAAAACTATGAAAAGTGCTTAATATTATTCATAAATTAAGAAATGCAGTATAAAGGGAGTAGTGATTTTAACCCATGAAAGTGAAATTTAAACGTTTATAGCAATGCCCAATATAGAAGTAGATTTCAAGAGTTAGACCTCCTAATAAACATCAATGTAATATTTTTTAAGAGAACCTATCAAATTTGTCCAAAGTCAAAATGCATTTATTTTTGACCCAACTATACTACTTCTAAGAATTTCTCCTAGAGAATGTTCATAAAGTTTATTATCTATCTACCTACCTATCTATCTACCATATATAAAAATAACACAAGCCTTTTTATTTTAACCTTGCTTCTGATACTAAAGAAACTTGGAAAGAAACATTGATGTGGAATTGTTTAATGAAGTGTGATGTATACTTATGATAAAGTCCTGGGTGGCAATTTAAAGAATACATCAGATATATATATATTTAATGACACATAAAGGTGTCCAAAGTCTACCAAGTGGAAGAAGTAAGCTACAGAATGGTACATAGAATCAAATTTTATGATATATCAGAATCATCTGAAGGTTTTGTTAAAGCATCCACCTTAGAATTTCTGATTCAATAGGTCTGGGGCAAAATCTGAAATTTTGCATTTTTAAAAAGTTCCCAGGTGAAGCTGATGCTGTTGGTCTTGGGACCAAACTTCAAAATCCATTGATGCAGGGTATGATACTATTGTATGTCTACTTGTATACGACTATACATATTCTAAGATAAATTAATATTGTTGGTTTTGGGGCATAGGACTGGGGAATGAAGAGGAGTTCAAATTTTATTTTCTATTTATACTATTTGAATTTGTACTACTAACATTTGTCTTAACCATATTAATAATACTTTTTGTTTTCAAAAATAACCCCTGTCAGTCACTTTATTATCACATCCCCTTTTATGCAAAATAATTCTTTCTTGAATAACTTCTAAATTCCAAGTATTTTCCCCTTGTCTGCAAGTAGAGAAGGCATTGCTGACAAGGAATATATTACTTATCTACTGCTGTGTAACAAATGACCCAAAACTTAGCAATTTATATTCAACAACAAAGATTTATTATCTCACATAGTTTCTGAGGTTTACAGGTCCAGAAGTTCAGCTGGGCGAGTCTGGCTCTTATAAGGCCTCAGTCAAGCTGTCAGCTGGGACTAACATCTCCTCAGGCTTTGAACTGGAGCTGGAGAATTAACTCTCAATTTACTTACGTGCCTGTTGGTGGGGGGCATTAGTTCCTCACCAAGTAAAACAAGTAATTTTTAATTATGATCTGGGCTCTCGAACAGCTTGAAATTGGTAATATGATGGCTTATCACTAGGATAAAAGTGTTCCTTGTTCTTACAACAGATCTATTTTTCATTGTAAATTAATAAATTATCATACTAGCAGCTAAGAAGAAAAGGAAGGACTACAGGATGGCAGAGAGGAAGAAAAAGAGGGAGGAAGGGAGGGAAGGGAATGAGGGAGGGAGGGAAAAAGGAATGAAGGTTGGGAGCAAGGAATAGAGAGAGAGCTAGGCCCTTCATATCTGAGCTTAGGGCTCATCACATTTCAGATAGTAGAATAATCAGATGATATGTTAATAATAAATTCAGGATTGGGATTAATTCATTCTTTTTTCAACATTCATTGAGCAGCTATTAAGTGCTAGACCTTGCCTTGGGACCTCATAATACAAAGCTGTAAAAGACCAGGGCTCTGCCCTCGACTCACGTGGAAGACCAGCCTACCGTCAAGGAAAACCAAACAAAAAGTAGCCAGCATTTAGTTAGTGCTAGTATGCTATACTACATACTCTTCTTGCACAATTTCATTTAAGTTTTACAATAACTCAGGAAAAAAGTATTTTTATTATGCTCATTTTGTAGAGGAGAAATTGAGGCACAGCTAGGTTAGGACTTGAGTTAAACCCAGAAGTATGTGCCCTCAGAGCCTGAGCTCTTAATCATATTAGCTTGAACCTCAGGTGCTGGCAATATAGCTTTGATATATGTCCTTAAATAAGTCCTTTGAGATGAGTCCCCACTTTGAGATGAGTAAGGAAACAAGGTATGGTAACAAAGTGGCTGATTCCACCAAGGGCATCAAAGAGGGACCTCTGACACTGAGACTGGGTTTTTAAGCATGACTTGAGGCTTACCATGGAGAAAAGGTGATGGATGTCTGGGCCAGAAGGAAAGATATTGTAGAGAGAAACACAGAAGGACATCTATATAGTCGTAGAATTCTAACTGATACAGAGGAAAGCAACGTGGGTGGTCTGGAGGGGAGATTTGGGACAAGGTGTGAAGGGCTTGGTATACCAAGCAAAGGACTTGAACTCAGTGTCGTGGGAAAAGGAAACCAGTAAATTCTTCAAGCAGAATGAGCTATTAAGATTCAACTCTTAGGGGCTTCCCTGGTGGCGCAGTGGTTGAGAGTCCGCCTGCCGATGCAGGGGACACAGGTTTGTGCCCCGGTCCGGGAAGATCCCACATGCCGCGGAGCGGCTGGGCCCATGAATCATGGCCGCTGAGCCTGCGCGTCTGGAGCCTGTGCTCCGCAATGGGAGAAGCCACAACAGTGAGAGGCCCGCGTACTGCAAAAAAAAAAAAATATATATATATATATATACATATATATATATATATTTAAAAGAAAAAGATTCAACTCTTAGAAGGATCTTTCTGGACCAAGTTGGGGAATGATCACCAGGAAGAGAAACTGTTGGTAGGGAGACAAGCTTGGGCCGATGTCAGTCGTGAAAGCAGAGGTGATGAAGGCAAAGTTGGACATTTTATGGGTAATAAGAAGAATGGGCTAGATCAGAGATATTTGAATGGTAGCTGGAGAGAGAAGGGAGAGGAAGAAGACCCCTCCATTATGCCTTGGCCAATTGGGGTATCAAGGTGGCTTTTACTGTAGTTGGGGACCAGAAGGAGAGCCACGTATGAGAAAGGGGTTTATCAATAGTGAATATTTCTTGAGACTTTACCATGCAGCAGGCACTGTGCCAAATTTATTATTTACAAGTACTATCTCATACTTCATCTTAAGAACAAGATAGGTATTAATTTTACCAGAAATTTGCAGAATAAGTAAACTGAGGCACAGAGGTGACTTTTCTTGCTTGTCCACACACCACTCACAAATATTAAAGCCAAGATTCCATCCCATGTCTTTAAATCTAGAGCCTGTGTCTGAACCACTATATAACATGGATGTATTATTTTATCTTGGTTTAAACAAAGACCTCCTTGGAAGAAAGGGGTAGGTGTGAGACTCTATGCTGAGATGGCAGACAGTCTTAAACATCATGCTAAGTGCCAAGGAGGTGTTTAGTTCCATCATATATTTTCAGAATAAAAGATGATGATGCTGTTCAGAAGTGACAGATTCAGTATGGCCTGTTCTTAGTAGAGAGTTGTCTTTCCCTCCCTCCTCCCACGCCAATAGTGAAGATGCATTTGCTCTGAACCATTAACTCTCTATGTTTGGGTTGCCCTGGTGACCAATGGCATTTGCAAGGCAGCTGGCTAAGGTCATAGGTCAGGCTCTAGCTATAGAAAACACACCCTGTGCCTTTGTCTCCTCAATAACCAAGCTGGTCTCACCAACAGAGAGGGCTAATTGGCTCCATCCCTTTGAAATGAAGGCCCAGCATAGCTGGGAGTTAATAAAATGTATCTAGAAGGGCACAGGCTCAAATCAAAATCACCAGGGAGAAGTTGGGGACCTACAGATTCCTGAGTCCCAACCCAGGCCTCCTGCATTAGAATCTCTTTAAGGAAATCCCAGGACTCTGCATATTTTTCTTAAATTTCCCAGGTTATTTTTATGCACAGCTAGGTTTCGGAAACCGTTGAAATCTCCTCCTCTCTTGTGTGCCTCTGAGGATAATCAAGTGGAATGGGGAGATCTCGGTGTTGAGCTGGGAAAAATACGGAAGAAGAATCAGTGTATATATCTCAAGTTTATCTTTCAGGAGTGCTTGTGGACGGCAGAACGGATGACAGTAGTAGGGGCAGGGGCACAGACATGAAGAGGAGATGGTATTCCTGCCTTGGTAGGAAGCTATTGCTTCTGGATCCCCACAAGACTCACATAGTAAGTACTGAGATTCTAGTAATGTTTACATAAGCAGAAAAGACCTCCAATGGCAATGCAATGCCACACCCCAACTTCCTGAAAAGGACCTCATTTGATTGAGGCAGTGATAACGTTAGCTTTGGGTGACTCCCTAGGAGACTCATGATGCAGAAAAGGAAGACAGCAACTCACGGCTTGACTCTCCTGGCTGTGAGTGTCAGCTTTGACTCTGGGTTACCCTATTTCCCAAGCTGTGAGGGGCCATCTGTGGGGATAACTGGCATAAAGACTGGCATTCATTTAAGCTCTTTGCTCTGAGTTCCTTTGGAAGATGAAACCTAGGTCTCAGGCTCTCCATCTACCTAGATCCTTGGTTTCCCTTAACATATATGTTTTTTTGGTTGCACCATGTGGCATGTAGGATCTTAGTTCCCCAACCAGGGATAGAACCTGCACCTCCTGCAGTGGAAGCGAGGAGTCCTAACCACTGGACCACCAGGGAAGTCCCTCCCCTAACATCTTTAGATACTGGGAATCATACTCCTGTGATTGTCACTTTCTAAGCTTGAGTTCATATAAGGACTGGCAGGCTGGCCCCATTCCCGCTACTCCTTCAGTCATGTCCATCAAGAGGCCACGTCCAGTATCTCTTCCAGGCATTTCTGTGTGTTACCGGTACCTTCTTCTGAAGGCATCAGCCTGCGAGCCCAGCTCTTACTCTTAAAGTATCTTCCTTTCCCTGGAATCGGGGCAGAGTCTATGGGAGCTGGGACCAACAGGATGACTTGGGAGTGATGAAAAGCCAGGGTCCAGGCTCAGGTTATAAGAAGCCAGCAGCTTCCACTTCCTGTCTCTAGAAACACTTGCTCTTAGATCTCTGGGCAATTGTGTAAGGAATCCAGTGCTCTTCTGGAGAGACCACTGGAGAGTCCTTGGGAAGCATGATGAGGGAAAGGAGCCCAGGTGAGATGAGCAGCCTGCTAAGAGAACCTGTCCTCCTCCAGATGTGGATCCACCTGGGATCTTCAGACTAAGCCAGCCACTGGATGAATGTCACCTAGAGAACCCAGGCAACGCCACAAGCAGCAGCAGAATAGGCCCATGGAGCCCTGCTTGAATTCCTGACCCACAAAATCATGAGGTACATACAATAAGATGATTTTTGTTCAAAGTCACTACGTTTTGGCATACTTGGTTAGCTAGCAAGACAACTGGAACAGAATCTCGAAGAATCTTAGTGAAGCCCTCCTAGAATGGTGGGTGGTTATTATTCCAAATGCCATCTATCTCAAGAGCTATAGTGTTGGCCACACTTGACCAGACAGAGAGAGTTGGCACCTTCTGGGAGCAGAGACACCATCAGTTCCCATGTTGGGACAACAGTAGCTGATATCCATAAGAGACCAATGGATCAATCCAGTCGGTGAAACTGCCCCTTCCCCAGCAGGGCATGAGCCTTTAAGAAAACGCTGTCAAGCATTCCACTTAGAAGAGTTATTTCTATTTCAAAGATTTTTGTTGAAATGGGATCAAAATAAAGGAAAGTCCCTGGAAGACCAAGACACAGTGACTTGGGAAAGTAGAACACAATGACTCTTAGCCTGATGACTCAGCTGACTTAATCCCGCCCTCAGGAGTAGACTGGGTCTGGGGGAAAAAAACACAATAACAATGAACCCCTGAAACCCACAGCTGCAGGTAGAGGTTTTCAATCAGAAGCATTACCAAACCCAGCTTTTAGCACCAATGGCTCCCAGGAGAAAAGTGCTAGTGATTTTCCAGATAAAGCTTTCTCTCTCTTTCTGCCCACCCCTCTTCTTGTTGGATGAAACCAGGAGCACCCAGAGCCCCTGAAACCTCAGTCCCAGAAACACAAAAGCAACACCCTGTCCTCCCAACCCCCCGCCCCCCAAGTTATGTCCAGGGAAGACCAGATCTGTACAGGCAAAGAGGAAGTGCCAAGGCAAGGGCCCTGCTAAGATTACAGGCTGTTAATAAGGAAGGACAGAAGCCAGGAGGTTTGATGTACAAGTCGACAAGCAGAGGTTAAGGGGGGAGAGCCAGGCAGGCTCATTTGCAAACTTGGTCCTGTTTCATTAAATGAGAGCCGAGACAGCCTGTCTCAGTCCAGCAGAGAAGGACCTCATTATCCACGTAGGGAGCAAGAGATAAGAATCTTTTAATAATTGCTGGGAATTTTTTTATTATGATGTGGAATGCCAATTTGGGCCTCTCCTCACAGGCTGGATACAAACAGCCTCCTTGGGAGTCAAAGCCGCTCCCCTCTGGCTGTGGTCATTAAGGACAAAGAGGAGAGAGATGGATGTTTGCTGAGAGAAAAGGGGCTCAGGGGGCCCCCTTGGCTGCCAGGAGCTGGCTTTCCACCAGGCAGCCCCGGGACTGGCTATCCTGTCTCCAGGACATTCCCGGAGCCCTGGGAGGCCAGCTGTCCAGGCTTGCCATCCTGGGTCCTATTTCCCTGTCTTCAGTTAGCCCTGAGTCTCCTTAAGGCATTCAGAATATCTGCAAAAGCCTGAGCTATTATTTTCTTCCACTTTTCAAAACGTCCAGTATAAGGATTTAAACAGAAACTTTATATCATGACTGGAGAGAGACAAGGCATGCTTCCTGTTCTGAGCAGCTATTAACTGTCCAAGTACAATGAAAACTCGACAACGATATTATGTTTTACCTGGACACCCTTGTCTACCAGAGACCTGGCTCTTTCTTTGTTTAAACGAAAGCTTCGAAAGGAGTTAAGGGTTCTAGACACTCTAGAACTAATTTGATGCGTTGCCTTTAAGGTAATCTCGGGAAGGAAAGAGAATTGAAAAGGGAATGACTTCTTTTTTCTTGATGTGAGTTCACCTCACGATTGGTGGAAGAATCCAGATTTGCGACACTCCCCTTAGGGGCCTCTTGTTGGAAACCCCAGATTGGAGACCTGTCTCCCGGGGCAGCATCTTGTCAGGCAGGGGCTGCAGTTCACCCTCAAAGGCTTAGAAGAAGGAAGGTTAAGGCATAACAAGCCCTGCAAGGTGCTGATCCTCTGGCCCTGGGCTGTGCTGGGGGCTCCCCTTTGATCCCACACAGCTGGGCTTTTAGCCCAACACGCCAAAGTGTTCCCACAAGTGGGTCCTTAATTCTTTCCACCGGCCTCTCTCCCCCTCCTGCCTTCACCGCCTCGAGGTCCCTTCCCTTTCCTCTCCCCCCTCCCTCCCTACATCGTGCCCCTTCGGGTAGATGCTGAATGACAGTGATGGTGGGTTTGAAGTCCAAGGTGTCAGGAGCAATGAGGCATCTTGGAGTCAGAGGGGCCTGGCTATTTCCATCTCCAGGGGCGAGGGCACCGTGCCCGAGACTGGAGGCTGGAGGAGCTGTCTGAGCGTTTGCTCAGGGCCTGCTCCTTGGCTGGATTTCAGAGAGGCCTGAGAAAGCCGGGGTGGTGCTCACTCCCTAGTGAGAGCTGTGCTGACAGCTCCGAGGAGGCTCCCGAGGGTCCCTGGTGCCCCAGCAGCTCCCAGGCAGACTGGCCGCCTCAGCACCTTTCTTGCCTACTCGCTGCTGCACTTCCGACATCACCCGGAGCAATCATTCATTCCTAAGAACAATAATAATTATCTGACAATCACAGCGACTGGGTCCTGGGGGGCAAGGAGTGTGCTCTTAGGAGCAGAAACCTCTGGGTTTGAATAACGTGTTTGCCACTTCCTAGCAGTGCAACATTAGAGGACTGATGTAACATGCCTGAACCTCAGTTTGCTTACCTGTACTAATGGGATGATCGTGGTACCTAACTGGGCTGAGATTTGAAGGCACAAAGAGGCTGAGCTGCACACAGAGATGAGGCAGGATGCAGGGAAGAAAAGGATGGAGCTGTGGTGTAGCTTTGCGGACACACGTGGGACATGAGTCCGAATGATGCTTCACCACCACTCAGTTAATCCCAGAGTCTTGGTCTCTTTATCCAGTAAATGGGAATAATTGTACCTCCCAAGATGGTTGAAAGAATGGAGTTTAGCTGTGAAATGTCCTGTAAGGAGGATGGGGAACAAGTCCCATTCACACCCAAGAAAGCAGAGAGAGGCCAGAGTGGAAGTGCAAGATGAACATGCTCAGACCTGGCTTTCAAGGCACCCTATTGTTGGCCTTTGAACTTCATGTCTCTGACCTTGACTTCTTTCCAGCCCAGACCTTCTCCAATCTGGCTTATCTCCACATGTGCATGGACCAATTGATACACGCTTCTAAATCTAAGGAGCTTATTTCTTCTATCCCGAATGTGCATCTTTCTCCTCTTTATCAGCTGGTATTGTATACACCTTGAAGTCACCTCCTCCAAGAGACTTTTCTGTTTTTGAAGCACAGAATGCCATAGAAAGAGAACTCAGCCTTTTCATATGAAATTGCTTGCTTCTCTAAGTAATGTGTTAAAAAAAGTTGGCCCTGGTGCTAGAGAAGCTGCCCTGGTCCCCTGCTCATCGCAAACCTGAAACAGAAGCTTTGGTGACTGCAGATGGCTTCAGGGTTACCATCCATATCGTTCTGTTAATGGGGTGCTTTTCAGCTGAGGAGATTCTCCAGCAGTGTGTTCTCAACTTGAATGAACACCAGGGATAAACTAGAATGCTGTGGTAGGAGACCTAGTTCATATAGTTAGAAATGGAGGAGAGAGGCAGCATTTTTTCTAGTTCATTTGGTGCACAGGCAACATGCTATTCAAAATTAAGTTTCAGGTACTTCCCTCGTGGTCCAGTGGTCAAGAGTCTGCCTTCCAATGTGGGGAATGCAGGTTCTATCCCTGGTCAGGGAACTAAGATCCCACATGCTGCGGGACAACTAAGCCTGTGTGCCATAACTATTGAGCTCGCGTGCCTCAATGAGAGAGCCCACATTGCTGCAAACTGCAGAGCCCACACACCCTAGAGCTCACCTGGCACAATTAGAGAGAGAAAACCTGCATGCCACAACTAGATAGAAGCCGGAGCAGACCGTGCACCGTAACGAAAAGATGCTGTATGCCTCAGCAAAGATCCCGTGTGCCGCAGCTAAGACCTGACGCAGCCAAAAAAAAAAAAAAAAAAAAAGGAAAATAAATAAATTAAATAAATAAATATTTTTAAAAAACGATATGTCATTTAAAAAAAAAAATAAGTTTCAGAGGCAACATTGATGCCATCCTGATCTTGAGCACCGTCACAGATACACATGCTCTTCAACACTCTGGCTGCCAATCCAGCCTTCTGACTCCCTATGCCTGAGTCCCCCTTTCCACCATGCTCCAATGCCGGCCTTCTCTTTCTTCAGGCTTCTACTTAAAAGACATCTTCTCCAGGAAAGCTCCCCTGACCACACTATATAAAGTCACACAACCTCCATGATTTTCTCTCCCTTCCTCCTATTAAGTTCTTTGGTAATACTTATTGCAATGAAAAGTGTTTTATTTTTATCATTATCTACCTGAGTATTTTTTGTCTCTCCCTGTATAATATGAGGTTCATGGTTTTAAGAGCCTTCTTCTTGTTTGCCATGATAGCCTAAAAGATCTGGTATATTAGGTGTTAACAGGTGTTTGTTGAATGAATACAGGAAGGTCCAAAGGGGCTCTGGGTGGGCCATGAAATAGACTTTTGAGACAAAGAGCTTCCAGAGGAAAAACAGCCCATGAACTGCTCAGGGACCCTTGGTAACATCATCCCCGTTTCTTCCTTTACCCTTGCACAGTGCTTTCAGGCACAAATGATTGCCTCCAAATCAAAGCCAGTACAAAATTAAAGCTTTATCATGGTAACCAATCAGCCACAGTTCCTTCTGTGTCTGAAAACTCTACGCAGAGAAAGAAAGAACCCTCTTTGGATGGTGAAGTTGATAAGGATGAATTGGAACTCTAAACAAAGTACTGAGCTAAGTCATGTGGGCTCTCCTCACTCGTTTTTGCATGAAGTGCTTTGAACTGGTGACATCCCAGAGAAGCAAGTCTGTAAACCCTGTTAGAGGCAGACACATTGTGTATTCGGCTTCAGTTGCCTCTCTTACCTAATTCCTCAATTCATTGCAAGTCCAACCTCAGGGCTTGTCAAAGACAGGCCAACAGAGCAACATCTACCACAATGGGAGTGGGTATTTCTACAGTGGCTAAGAGCTCACGTGTCAAAGCTAGATGGAGTGGGCTTTAAATTCTGGCTTCCACACCACAAGTTACTTGTCAGACCTCAGACAATTCAATTAACCTAACTTAGTCTCAGTTTGATGTCTGCAAAATGGGGATAAAAATACCTCTCTCATGAGATTTATGTGAAGAGTAAATGAGTCAATAATGGAAAAAAAATTGCTAATATTATTATAATGTGTTTTGGGATTTTCCCCACTGTAGCTGTGACTCACTGGGTTATTATACTCTTCACTCATCCATTTTGCCTAAATCTACTTCATAGGACTCTCTGCGACCAACAGTACAAATGCTCTGTGCATGACACCATAAAACTGCCACTGCCTTCAGAGAGTTGATGCACTTATACAAGAGAACGCCACATGCACAGATAATTGGAAAACAATTTGGGAAATTTTAAATAAAGGTAGGAAAATGTATGAAGTACCCAGAGGAATGAGCAATCTCATTTCTTGGGCTCGTCATGGAAAGCTTCATGGGGAATGTGGCTTTTGAGCTGGATGCAAGGTCAGGAAAACGACAGGAGGGAGGGGGTGTGTAAAGGCACAGAAGTGTGTGAGGGGACTGCATCCTCCCTGGGGGCTGAGGATTCAGGCTGTGCTATAGAGTGCCTGGGATGGAGTCATGACAGGTGCAAGATGAGTCATATAGACTTGGTTGTACAGTTGGATGGGGAACTTGTGGATACTGAGGACCAACTGCAGAGGGTAAACATGTGCAGATTTTGGTATCTCTTGGGGTCTGGGAACCAACCCCCTATGGATATCGAGAGATGACTGTACCTTCTTGTGAGGCCCTTGGAGAACCAAAGAAGTCAGGAGTTGGGGGGAGGGTGCTTGGCCAGGTTTATGTTAGAAACAGGGCAAGAGTGACAGCAGGTGGAACATTCAAGAAGCTGGTGTATTCACCCATTCTGGAGACAATACAGACTCATCTGCAGCAGGACATTGGGGTAGAGGGAGAAAAGCCAGAGGACTATTTTGAAGGCTCATGGAAAGGCTGGGTAAACGGGTGGCAGAGCAGACATCTGCCTGAAGGAGGTTTCTTGGAGTAGCAACCAAACCTAGTGAAACGAATCAGAACAGACCTGTGCTCATATCCCTGTCAACTGTTTGTCAGTCCCAGGAGGAGCTGAGGAAGCTGGAATAAGCCCTTCCCCATTGCATCAAGCCCGGGAAGGTAGGGCCACCTTATGACCTGACGTATGAGTTCAAAGGAGTTTGGCACTTCAGACTAATGGAAAAATCCACGTCCTGCTAGACCATCTTCCCTGACAATATTGTCTTTGGGATGCATCCATTCCCACTTTTTTCCTTTGGTTGTTACTTTGACCATGACATCTCCTTTGGGTAGTAGGAGTGAGGCCTCAGAACGCAGCAGTTACAGTAAATGATGTCCACTGGAAAGGCCCTCTGCCTGCTGACCTCTCCCTGGAACTCCAGGCCACTCATAGTTTAGCCTGGTTATCCAGTGGGTCAAGGGAGCAGCAAGGAGAATGGGGAGAAAGATGATCCATAGCTTTGCACTGAGGCTCAAGCCTGCCAGGAAAAGCTATGCTTCTGAATGTGTATCTCATGTGATTAGCAAAACACACGGGGTCCAAGGATGCTCCCTAAGACTGGGCTAATTCTCTGATGTTCCAGGAGCACTGTCTCCACAGGGGGTGGGCAAGAGAATGCTCTCAGATAGAAGGACTGGCAAGACTGGGGCAGGGGTCCTGCCTATGCCACAGAGGCAAAATGAGAGAGAGAGACACACACACATACACCTAAGGGAAAGTTAACAAGAATAAAATAAAGATAGATAGCATTTTTTTGTGGTCTTAACCTGTATCAGACAATGTACCAGACAATGCTACGAGGCAGGAACATTCCCATCCCTATCAACTTTCCCCTGAATAACTGCAAGGAAGTCCTAAGAGGTCCCCACATTACCTTCCATAGAGCAGCCACAGCTATCCTCTCAATCTGTAAATCACATCACGAAGCTGCCTTTCTCAGAATCCTCCCATTACTTCCCATCTTCTTTAGAATAACAACCAGAGTCTCTACCGGAGATGTCAAGGCCACCCGTGCTCACTTGTCTCCACCCCTCTCTCCTTTGCTCACTCTGCTCTAGTCCCTCTAGCCACCCTGCTGCTCCTTAGACTGAAAGCCTCAGGCCCTTTGCACATCTGTTTCCTCTGCTTGGAACCTTCTTCCTGCACGACTCAGCATAGCTTGCTCTCTCATTTCGTTCACATATTTGCTCAAAAGTCTCTTGGGAGAGGACTTCTCTGACAGTTTTAGCTAAGAGAGCACTGCTCTCTACTGCCTTACACTGTTTTATCTTTTCATTGTAACACTCACCACCTGACATACCACGTGTCCTTTTGTTCACTGTTGATTCTCTGCCTCCCCAACTAGAATGTAAGTTTATGAAGGCAAGGGTTTGGTGTGCTTCTTCCCTGTATTCTCAAGGGTAAAAAAGTGTCTGGCTTGTAGAGTTTGTCCAGTAAATACTACTGAATATAAGAGTGAGTGGAAAAATTATTATGGGCCAAGCTCAATGCCTTTATGTTATTTAATCCTTCTATCAAATCTTTGAGGGAGCTTCCACTGTTACTCCTATTCTGTAAATGAGGAAAGGGAAGTTTTCAGGGGTGGGATAATTTGCTTGGTGTGGCAATGCTAGTGGGCAGGAGAGCAGGGATTGCAGCCCAGATGGTCAGATTCTCTGGTCCATTAGGTAAGGTGATCAATGCCAAACATCTGGAAGAAAATGAGGATCAGTGAAGGTCTCCTATCCCTGAATAATCCAGGTAAAAATAGTTTCATGCCCAGGTATTTGCAATGTGGGCTTTGTACAGAGTGAACTCCTTTGGGGGAAAAATCATGAAAATACTTCTGTCCCACAACCCAGGAAAGGCAGGGGCTGCAAAAATTGCTCCAGGAGAGGAGAGATTGCAGATTCTCTGTATATCCTCAGCCCTGTGTCCCTGACTCACCTGTGAGCTCAGCCCCACCTCAGCCTCAAAGCCAAGACCAGCATAAAGCAAACAATGACTTCCTGGCTTGGCAGTGAGCGTTGGGTCTGCCTTGTTTCTCACACCACCTCAAATCTTGTGACCATGTCTGATGTTCCCATGGTGAGACCCTTACTTTGTGCTGGTGCTCAGAATCCATGATCTTCTAGAGCAAGTCCAGTCTAGCCCCAGTTAAGCATTGCCAAGACACCTTTTTTTGGTATGACTAGGCACCTTCTACCTGCTTCCAGATTTCTCAGTACCAACCTGCTACTTGCCCTTTTTTCTGTGCTACCTATTTATACCTTCCGTGATGCTCTGTGGTCCCACCTTTATCTCATCTCCTGTGATCCCCTTCTTCAGATCTTTCTCATTTCTATCTCTGGATTCCAACCAACACGCAGACCCTGATGCCACCTCAGTCTCAGTTTTGATATCTTAATAGACGTCCAAAATTCAGTATTTAGATACTAGAAATTTGGTGCCATTAACAGAAATAGCAGAGCCCAGGAAAGGGGGTGGGTAGGGGTCCTAAGGCGGAGCTGATTTAAAATGTAAATTATTCGCACACTTTGAGCCAGCACATATATCTTGGTATTGATCGAAGCTCTTCGGAAGCTATTTACGTTTTCAGCACACCTATAAGCCTGAGATTTATACTGCATTTGGTGTTTAACTAGCCTCTTAATGCATCTTGTTGAGCCTAAGTATTGGTGGGTATATTGTAAATTTTAGCCTTGGTGCTGAATTGATTTGCTTAGTGGAGTTGAACTTAGGCTATTAAAATAAATAAATAAAATGAATAACAGGGACTTCCAGGACCTCATATCATATTAAAATCAACCAAAGGCAGAGAGACACAGCCTCCAGAGTCATGATTCTGTATGTATTGTGGACCAGACTTAGGGCGTGAAGGATTCCTCTAGGTATGGCCTCACATAGTAAAACAGTAGCAGTGTAGAATTAAGGTAGAGACCACAGTGTAGGATGTGTACGTGTTGATTTGAAGGTAAGAAAACCTGAATTCACACTCTGACTTTATCCAGACACCCATAGCTGGATCTTCCTGCTCTTGGTTTCCGAGTGAGTGGCCCAGCTCAGTGATTAGACAGAGTTCTGGCTTCCTTCTAAGGATCTAGCCCATTGTGGCTAGGTTCCCCGTGTTTGGCTGGGTTCTGAGATATGCCCAGCCCTTGGAACAGCTCTCAGAATCTAGGGCTGGTGTGTGGTGGCATCTGTTGTTTTGTGACCCCTCAGAATCATGGATGGGTCTCAGTTATTTCCATATTCTAGTGAAACTAATGACTTTAGTGCATCTCAGGTAACCGAGGATCCAATTAATTTCAACACAGGACAGATACTTTCCAAAAGATTCACTTCAGGTAAAAGGCTTATTTTGTATCTTAGAGCTAGGGGAAAAAGTTCTGCAATGAGCAGACAATTTACAGCTTGTCATTGTCCTGGTTCTCTGAAATGGTAGTATTTTCCTTTGCAGTCAGTGCAGAGATGCTGGTTATCTGGGCTGGATTTTTACTGGGACTCAACATGTACTGCCAACCAGCCATTGTCAAGAGTAGGCTGTCATCAAAGGTTTTCTCTGAAGGAGGAACAGGTTCATGGAGGCTGGTTGTGACTCCAGGAGCAGATCTGTGGGGATGAGAACACCAGCGACCCTCCCTCTCTCCCTAGCTGGGTCAGGCTAGGTCTTCCTCACCCTCATTCAGCCTGAGTCTCTTGATTAGCTATTTGATACTTTCCCAAAGATGGCACAGTCCTCTCTTTATAAGGCATGAGCCTTGTCTCTAAGAATACTTGACCCTGAAATGAGAAGTAAACTTGGATTATCCACACTTTCAATGTCCCTCACTCTAACCTGGACTTACATGCTCATGGATTCCATCAGAGAAGTTATGTATTCTTGAAAATGTTGGAACCACATGAAAGCAAAGGATAAAAAGGAGAGAACATAAACAAATGTTTGTATTTGTGTACGTCCTTCATAGTCCCTATATTTTTTCAGTAGAAAATATTTTCAGGGCAACCTCTCAACAGGGCAACTAGGTCTTTGGCAAATAGACATGTTCAACAGTGAAGATAAAAGATACGGCAGGCCCTGGAGATCTCCTCTAGCTGAAACATAGAAGGCTGGGGTTCAGGAGATGAAGTAAAGAAAAGCTGTTTGGGAGGACTTATAAATACCAGGTTTAAGAGTTTGAATATTATTCTGTAGGACACTAGCTTATCCTGAAGGAGTTTTGAGCAAGAGAATGTGTTGTACAATTTGTATATTAGAAAGATTTTGCTGATGAAATCTTTGGGTAGATTGGGCATGGGTGAGCTTTGAGGCACAGGGATTAATTAAGGGACAGATGCTGTGGGTGATATGTAATGAGGCCCCCAAATCATGAGTGAATTCTAATGCCATTTACAAGGGGGATGACCTAAGGGGTCATTTCCTGGAGTTCATAATCACTCCATTACCATACACACACACACATACACACATCCCTACCTCACACCTTGCCTCCATACCACAGTGATTGTGCTCATTCATTTCTGAAATACCATTTAAAAAATGCATTTCAAAAACAACAGAAGTTGCCATGACTCTTTAATTTCTCTTAGAATATGATCTCTTCAACACCCTGGACATGCATGAGGAACTGGAGAAAGAATCAGTATTGTTGATTCCACTGAGGTTTTCAGCCTCCCTCATTTTAGTTCAGCATTCATCCTCTTCTTTCTTCCAAGACTGTCAACAGTGCAGGTGAGAAATTGCCACAAGTTTCTTCTATGAAACTCCGGTCTTCCTCAAAGCAGTGATGCTATTTCAATAAAAAGTCTCTGCAAAAGATCACCCTGCAGTAAAAATCCATTTAAATAGGCTCTGGTTTATTTACTGTAACTGGGACAGAATGAGATTGGATCTGGGGTAATCAAGGCCAAATTCATCAACACTTTGGGGGACAGCATATTTGGAATGGAGTATTTCAAAATGGGGTGGATGGCTGGACTGGAGCTGACTGGCCTTGGCTGAATTCTGGGAAGGGGCAAACCATTTCTTTGAGTTACATACTGATACTGAAATGCACAGTCCATGGAGTGATCTAGTCCAAACACCACCAGTTACCCCAGGTCTCACCTGTCATAATGCCCTCACCTGGCTTAAGAGGACTGTGGGACCAGCTGTGTTCAGTAGAATAGACTATTCCCTTCAAGGTTTCTCTGTATCCCTCATAGATCGATGTAGGGGAGAGAAGATGACGTTGGGAAAACACTGAGCATCTTTTGTGTGTCTGGTGCTTTCCTAATTTTTAAAACTAAAATTAAGTTCTAGGTTCCACGTCAATTCCAATCTTGCCAAAAGGGTTTGATGAGAAAACAGCCATTCTGGGTTGCTACCCAGGCATTTTACAGTATAGCAACCCTGCTCACACCCAGAATCTGGCCATTTAGATAAGGACTGGAGTTTACGATTCCCCCTACAAATTCTCGCTTTGATTTTCTGAGGACAGCTTTTAAAATAATCACGTAGAATTGAGCCCACTAAATATTAGTGACCACCGCCCTAGGTGCTTGCTACTCTCCTCTCTATTTCCTGCTCACTCATGACCTGGGATGGAGGACTGCCTTTCCCCCAGCTCTTTGCACCCCTGTACTGGGATCTGTAAGTAATAAACCTTGTGATAAACAAATAAACATTTGTGTGAGTGTATTGAAACTGTGCCTTCCATCAAAATGGCCCTGGGGTTTCACCTCCCCAAAGTGGGAGCTCTGATGCTGAGGGAGCATCAATCCTCCTAATAATCATGTGAAAGAATATACCATTACAGCTTAATAGATGAGGAAACTGATACACAGAGCAGTTAAAAATCTCATGCTTACACAGCTAAGAAATAAGCAGTGTTGTCTTGATTCTGACACATGTCTGTAGGGCCCAGAACAAAAACGCTTTCACAATAGTCTTACTTGTGGAGTCAGAGCAGATCCTCCTGGAAGCCTGGGGTCAGGTGGAATTTATGTGGTATCAACAAGCATCTGTGAACTGAGCTGACTCTGCCCGTCTGCATGCCTACCTTTCTGGCTACCTTCCATCGTGTCCTTGGGAGTCTTGAATGCTGCATCTGTGACATTCAGTTTTGCTATGCAGCCCATCAGAGGCTGTTGTGTAAGAAGAGCTTGGGTACAATGCGGCTTGGGTTGGGTCCATCTCCATAGATGATTGATGAAAGGGAGAAAGGAACACCATGGAATCCTGATGAGGTATGGACCAGGGTGTAGGGTGTAAAGAATAGAGCAAGGGTCTTGAGGAAGGAGGATGGAGAGATTCTCTGTCTACGTGCCTAACTCCAGCCAGCAGGGCTTTCCCTGGGGACCAGATTGGGAGTGAGAAGGGAAGAACAATGACACTACTCCTGGGCTGGGCAGGTGACAGGGAATGGGAGCTTCTGGGAGCAGGGGCAGTTGGGCAGCACCTGCTGTGTCTACAAGTGGGCAGGTGTGGGTATCAGCAGCCGCAGTCTAGTGGGAGGCCCCAGGGCCCAGGCTCTGGTGGGTTTACCCTGGGCCTGGATGTTAGCCTTGGCAGTCCTGAGCGTTAGCCTTGGCCTTGACATGATTCCCCAGTGGCCAAACAGTCAGGCCAGCACACCTGAAAGTCATTAGCTTGGGGTCCCATTTTGCTGTCACATTTCCAAGCAGTGACCTGCAGCCATGTGTGACAGGGCAGGCACTTTATCAACTGGCTTTCCCAGCCCACCCCTCCCATTGACCTTCCTGTCTCCATCAGTCCCCGCCCGAGAACTGCTAATCCCCAAAACCCAGAGCTAACAAGGATCTTTTCTTTCCTCTTTCAAAAGTATTTATAAGATTTGACTATTATTTTCACAACCCATTTAAGTCAGTCTTCATCATTTTTCCATTAATGATGGGCTCTGAGGCTCAGAGTGCTTAAGTGACTTGCCCAGAATCACACAGCTAATAAGGTACAGAGTCTAGGCTGGAGCTGAGACCTTTATGATATCAACAGGCTACTGAAGTGGGGGCATCACACAACCATCCACCTCCAGTGCTCAAGCCAGTCTGCCGTGCTGTTTCCCAACTATGACATAAGAGCCCATCTTTTCTCCTGATAATAACCAAAGTCTCAATTTGTCTAACCAGTAGTTACCTGAAACCAATCCTCTTTTTGCTGCATTTGCAGCCATATAAAATGCCCCACATGGGCATTTTAATTTTGTCTTCTTTTAAAAATATTTCCTCTAGAAATATATTTTTCTAGCTTATGTTTATATTTCTCTGAAGCAATGCTTCTCAATCAGGGACATTTTGTCCCTTAGGGGATATTTGGCAATACCCAGAGACATTCTTGGGTCTCACAACTGGGGCAGGAGGGTATTTCTCAGTGTCTCATAGGTAGAGGTTAGGGATTCTGTTAAACATCCTGTGATGCACAAAACAGCTCTCCACAATAAAAAAATATATCCAGCCCTAAATGTCAAAATGCCAAGATTGAGAAACTACTCTAAGGCCATCAATAAGTGTACATAAAGATACTTTCTTCAGACTACTGTATTTCTAGAAATAAATACCATTGATAATACAGCAGCATGAGTCATTTGTGTGGTGCATTACAGCCAGCTTGCACCAGCTCATTAGAGCCTCCTGTGTGCATCTCTCCCCAACTCCACAACGACAATGTTGGTAGCTTGAAACTGACCATGATAGGAATATTTACACCAAGGAAAGTGGCAAATGCTACATATCAGGGATCTTTTTTTTTTTTTCTGGAGAGTCAGCTTATCAGCACATTATTAAGAACTTTCTATGTGAGAGGATCTTGCATTATCTTATTTAATCCTCACTATACTCTGAGGTAACTACTATCATTATTTCACTTAAGATTAGGAAACGGAGGCAGAGAAAGCTAAAGCAACTTGTCATATATAATACCATTATTAAGTGGTGGGGACAGGATTTGAAATCACGTGGTCCCACTCCAGAGTGTGCATGTTAAATACTTCACTGCCTGGTCAAACATTAATCAGAAATAACTGTAATTCACTATGTATTCCTGAGTTGGTCCATTTGAAATGGAAAAGTGGATATTTACATTAAATGTATTGGATTCCAATATCATTTTACAAATTTGATATCTTAGTAAGTGATAGAATTTTTGTGAAGTACTTCTTTTTAGGTAAATGTACACATTTTAAAGTGAATAAAGATTAAACAAACCCACTAAAGAGTTCTTAGAATCCTAAAAGTAGCTTTCCTTTAAATTGTTGCTTAAATGTCACCTTTCAATGAGATAGTCCCTAATCAATATTTTAAAATTGTAGCCCCATTACCTCCCCAGAGGCACACTCTATCCCCCTTCCTTCCTTATTTTCTCCATAGCACAAATTCCTTAAGACTATGTTTGTTTTTCACTTCAACATTCCTAACACCTAGAACAGCATGTGGCACATAATATACTCTCAAAAAAATTTTGTTGAATGAATAAATAAATGACAACTACAGAGGCTTCTCCAAGAATAGAAAATAATCCCATCACTCATGAAAATGCTCAGTGTTTGATACACATTTATGAGAAAGGTAAAGTAAGGCGGGATATGCCCTCAGACAAATTTGTTAAACTTCTTTTCAGTAACCAAAAATGGAAAAGACAAATTGGACAACTAAAACAAGTGAGCTGGTTTAGCTGAATTGACACTGCTCTTCTGAAATGGATGGAGTTTCTCTCCCAAGTCATTCCAGAGCACTAAGTATTTGCCTCCAAGATCTTTGGGGTGGACCTGGGGCCCTTAGAACAGCCACCCATATATACTAAATAAATGTGTACAAAATGGAATCTACCAGTGCTAAGGCTAGCAGAGGCCATGTTTATTAAAGAGGACCTCCTCATAAATGGCTCCATGAGTGATTCACAAAAACAGAAGTTCAAAATGTCCCCTTAGAAAGGAGTATGGTCTTGTTTAATGCTTCAACCTCCTAATGTTTGACCACTGTAGAGAATAGGGTTGCCAGGTGTAGCAATGAAAAATACAAGTCAACCGTTTAAAACTGAATTTCAAATTAAATGTAATATATATATATATATATATACACACACACACACACACTTTATATATACTATTGGCTGTTCATTGTTCATCTGAAGTTCAAACTTAACTGGATATTCCATAACTTATCTGACAAACTTAACAGGGAGGTTAGACAACACTCTAGTGTTTCCTGGTTACTGTCAGGGCTCCACTACACAGACTGCTGAGGAGGCAAGGATGGACACCAGGGACAGGAAGCAGTCCCAGGACATGATTGGTCAGCAATCCTGGGCACAGGCAATCCCTCCCTTCTGATCCAGAGAATCACAATATTTGAGAATCAAACTGTCCCATTCCTCGCATTTACCTAAAACTCCTGTTTGTTTTATTTTGTTTTGTTTCTATATCCACCCCCACCCAGTGATTTCTCTTACATTGGTTCTCCTGTGGTAGCAGTGACAGTTGTTCCAAAGCCTGGATGACTCACAGAATACAAGGGACCTCTTAAAAACAGATTCCCCAGTTCTCACCTAACAAGTAAGTCTGGGATTGGACCTGCGAGTCTGCTTTTTAAAAGCTCTTTGGGAGATTCTGATAATTGGCCATTTGGGGAGACAACTTGTTTTAGGCCTGTATCTGAATACTTCAGTTCTCCCGGACACTATGCACTGTTTGAGAACCTTGGGAGTCAGTTTCAAAGGGGTGGGGATCAAGGCTGGAATGAAATTTGGCCCACCCAAGGGATGGGAGTGATAATGCGGAATAGGGCTCAGGATGCTGTGGAAGGAGGGCTCAAAAGCCTAATAGACACTGTATAAAGGCTTCACACAGTGCTAGGGAAATAATGAGTGGGAGGTCTAAGATGAAATAGGTTGGCTTCTTCCATGAGGAATCTGGGTCACAATTCTAAACTCCATAAGAAAAACATCAGTTGGCATGAGGAAGGCAGTGCCCTGGGCTGGTTGGTAGCTCAAAAATCAAGTGATCTGAAAAATTAATTCATCACTCTAAGTTTGAGTGTCTTTATACATAAAATGAAGATTCATTAATTTTTTTTCATTCATTTATTGGACATGAGTGCCCATGAACCAATCATCTACTGGAGTATTAGAAATACAGTAATGAATAAAATAGGTAAGATGCCTACCTTCACAAAGCATACAGCCTATCAGAGAAGGCAGACAATAAACAAGGAAATGGGAACAAATAGTTATTACTATAACTAGTTATAGCTAGTGATTGCTAGTTAATGCTATAAAGGGAACAAATAGTTACAGGAGAAGATGTTTTCAATAAATTAAACACACCCATACACACATATAGAGGTGTGAGTGTAGAAGAAAAGAAGTAGAGAAGTATATCAATCAAGGTACAGCCAGGAAAGAAAATTACAGGTCAGATATTTCAATAGAATTCAATACAGGGAATTAGTTTCAAGATATAAGAAGAGTCAAAACAAGGAGTACTTCCCAGAAATTCTGCTGCTGGTGTCCTTGTCCCTGTGGTGAGCCACAGCAGCCCCCCACCTCTGCAGGAGACCCTCCAACACTAGCAGCAACTAAGGGACCCAGAGAAGACTTCTCTGCTTTGCCTGAACTCTACAAAGAACCAGATCCTTGGTACCAGCAGAGGACCCTTATGCCCATCTGCCTCCTCAGAGACTCCAGACCAATTTGGAGATTGGAAACTCTTAGGTTCCCAGAAGCTTTACCAGAAAAATTAGAAGGGTCAACTCCTAACAGGTGCAGGAATCTCAAGTAATTTGGGGGAACTGGAAAGGGGAGGAATTCACCTAAATCTCTATGATGAGATCTATGACAAGCCATTGGCATGGCTTTCCTGGCCCTTTTAAAAGTTCAGTCTGAAACTCCTTATAAAAAGTTCCAGCAAAGCCAATTTTAAAAAAGCCTATATGGAGAGAGCAGAAGCAAGAAGAACTACAATCCTGCAGCCTGTGGAACAAAAGCCACATTCTCAGAAAGACAGACAAAATGAAAAGGAAGAGGACTATGTACTAGATGAAGGAACAAGATAAAACCCCAGAAAAACTATATGAAGTGGAGACAGGCAATCCTCCAGAAAAAGAATTCAGCATAATGATAGTGAAGATGATCCAGGACCTCGGAAAAAGAATGGAGTCAAAGATCAAGAAGATGCAACAAATGTTTAACAAAGACCTAGAAGAATTAAAGAACAAACAAACAGAGATGAACAATACAATAACTGAAATGAAAACTATACTAGAAGGAATCAATAGCAGAATAACTGAGGCAGAAGAATGGATAAGTGACCTGGAAGACAGAATAGTGGAATTCACTGCTGCAGAACAGAATAAAGAAAAAATAATGAAAAGAAATGAAGACAGCCTAAGAGACCTCTGGGACAACATTAAATGCACCAACATTCGCATTTTAGGGATCCCAAAAGGAGAAGAGAGACAGAAAGGACCCAAGAAAATATTTGAAGAGATTATAGTTGGAAACTTCACTAACATGAGAAAGGAAATAGCCACCCAAGTCCAGGAAGCACAGAGAGTCCCAGGCAGAATCAACCCAAGGAGAGACACACCGAGACACATAGTAATCAAACTGACAAAAATTAGCGACAAAGAAAAATTATTAAAAGCAACAAGGGAAAAATGACAAATAACATACAAGGGAACTCCCATAAGTTTAAGAGCTGATTTCTCAGCAGAAACTCTACAAGCCAGAAAGGAGTGGCATGATATATTTAAAGTGTTGAAAGGGAAGAACCTACAACCAACATTACTCTACCCAGCAAGGATCTCATTCAGATTTGACAGAGAAATCAAAAGGTTTACAGACAAGCAAAAGCTAAGAGAATTCAGTACCACCAAACCAGCTCTACAACAAATGCTAAAGGAACTTCTCTAAGTGGGAAACACAAGAGAAGAAAAGGACCTACAAAAACAAACCCAAAACAATTAAGAAAATTGTCATAGGAACATACATATCGATAATTACCTTAAACGTGAATGGATTAAATGTTCCAACCAAAAGACATAGACTGGCTGAATGGATACAAAAACAAGACCCACATATATGCTGTCTACAAGAGAGCCATTTCAGACCTAGGGACACATATAGACTGCAAGTGAGGAGATGGACAAAGATAGTCCATGCAAATGGAAATCAAAAGAAAGCTGGAGTACCAATACTCATATCAGATAAAATAGACTTTAAAATAAAGAATGTTACAAGAGACAAGGAAGGACACTACATAATGATCAAGGGATTAATCCAAGAAGAAGATATAACAATTATAAATACATATGCACCCAACATAGGAGCACCTCAATACATAACACAACCGCTAACAGCTATAAAAGAGGAAATCGACAGCAACACAATAATAATGGGGGACTTTAACACCTCAGTTACACCAATGGACAGATCATCCAAAATAAAAATAAATAAGCAAACAGAAGCTTTAAATGACACAATAGCCCAGATAGATTTAACTGATATTTATAGGACATTCCATCCAAAAACAGCAGATGACACTTTCTTCTCAAGTGTGCACGGAACATTCTCCAGGATAGATCACATCTTGGGTCACAGATCAAGCCTCAGTAAATTTCAGAAAATTGAAATCATATCAAGCATCTTTTCTGACCACAACGCTATGAGATTAGAAATGAATTACAGGGGAAAAAAAACATAAAAAACACAAACACATGGAGGCTAAACAATATGTTACTAAATAACCAAGAGATCACTGAAGAAATCAAAGGGGAAATCAAAAAAATACCTAGAGAAAAATGACAATGAAAGTACGATGATCCAAAACTTATGGGATGCTTTAAAAGCAGTTCTAAGAGGGAAGTTTATACCAATACAATCCTACCTCAAGAAACAAGAATAACTCAAATAAACAATCTAACCATACATCTAAAGGAACTAGAGAAAGAACAACAAATAAAACCCAAAGTTGGTAGAAGGAAAGAAATCATAAAGATCAGAGCAGAAATAAATGAAATAGAAACCAAAAAAAATAGCAAAGATCAAAAAAACTAAATGCTGGTTCTTTGAGAAGATAAACAAAATTGATAAACCTTTAGCCAGACTCATCAAGAAAAAGAGGGAGAAGACTCAAATCAATAAAATTAGAAACGAAAAAGGAGAAGTTACAATGGACACCACAGAAATATAAAGAATCCTAAGAGACTACTACAAGCAACTCTATGTCAATAAAGTGGACAACCTGGAAGAAACAGACAAATTCTTAGAAAGGTGTAACCTTTCAAGACTGAACCAGGAAGAAATAGAAAATATGAACAGACCAATCACAAGTAATGAAATTGAAACTGTGATTAAAAATCTTCCAAAAAACAAAAGTCCAGGATCAAATGCTTCACAGGTGAATGCTATCAAACGTTTAGAGAAAAGCTAACACCCATCCTTCTCAAACTCTTCCAAAAAATTGCAGAGGAAGGGACATTCTCAAACTCATTCTAGGGAGCCACCATCACCCTGATACCAAAACCAGACAAAGATACTGCAAAAAAAAGAAAATTACAGACCAATATCACTGATGAATATAGATGCAAAAATCCTCAACAAAATACTAGCAAATGGAATCCAACAACAGATTAAAAGGATCATACACCATGATCAAGTGGGATTTATCTCAGGGATGCAAGGTTTCTTCAATATACACAAATCAATCGATATGATACACCATATTAACAAATTGAATAATAAAATCCATATAATCATCTCAATAGATGCAGAAAAAGGTTTTGACAAAATTCAACACCATTTGTGATAAAAACTCTCCAGAAAGTGGGCATAGAAGGAACTTACCTAAACATAATAAGGACCATAAACAACAAACCCACAGCAAACATCATTCTCAATGGTGAAAAACTGAAAGCATTTCCTCTAAGGTCAGGAACAAGACAAGGATGTCCACTCTCACCACTATTATTCAACATAGTTTTGGATGTCCTGGCCACTGAAATCAGAGAAGAAAAAGAAATAAGAAGAATACAAATTGGAAAAGAAGAAGTAAAACTGTCACTGTTTGCATATGACATGATACTATACTTAGATAATCCTAAAGATGCCACCAGAAAACTACTAGAGCTAATCACTGAATTTGGTAAAGATACAAAATTAATGCACAGAAATCTCTTGCATTCCTATACACTAACAAAGAAAGAGAAATTAAGGAAAAAATCTCAGTCACCATTGCAACAAAAGGAATAAAATACCTAGGAATAAACCTACCTAAGGAGGTCAAAGACGTGTACTCAGAAAACTATAAGACCCTGATGAAAGAAATCAAAGATGGCACAAACAGATGGAGAGATATACCATGTTTATGGATTGGAAGAATCAACATTGTGAAAATGACCATACTACCCAAAGCAATCTACAGATTCAATGCAATCCCTATGAAATTACCAATGCATTTTTTATAGAACTAGAACAAAAAATCTTAAAATTTGTATGGAGACCCAAAAAACCCCAAATAGCCAAAGCAATCTTGAGGGAAAAAATACAGAGCTGGAGGAATCAGGCTCCTGACTTTAGACTGTACTACAAAGCTACAGTAATCAAGACAGTATGGTACTGGCACAAAAACAGAAATATAGATCAATGGAACAGGATAGAAAGCCCAGAGATAAACCCACGCACCTATGGTCAACTAATCTATGACAAAGGAGGCAAGGGTATACAATGGACAAAAGACAGTGTCTTAAATAAGTGGTGCTGGGAAAACTGGATAGCTACATGTAAAAGAAAAATTAGAACACTCCCTAACACAGTACACAAAAATAAATTCAAAATGGATTAAAGACCTAAATGTAAGACCAGACACTATAAAACTCTTAGAGGGAAACACAGGAAGAACACTCTTTGACATAAATCACATCAAGATCTTTTTTTTTTTTTTGCTGTACGCAGGCCTCTCACTGTTGTGGCCTCTGCTGTTGCGGAGCACAGGCTCTGGACGTGCAGGCTCAGCGACCATGGCTCACGGGCCCAGCCGCTCCGCGGCATGTGGGATCTTCCCGGACCGGGGCACGAACCCGTGTCCCCTGCATCGGCAGGCGGACTCTCAACCACTGCGCCACCAGGGAAGCCCAAGATCTTTTTTTAACCCACCTCCTAGAGTAGTGGAAATAAAAAAAAATAAACAAATGGGACCTAATGAAATTTAAAAGCTTTTCACAGCAAAGGAAACTATAAACAAGATGAAAAGACAATCCTCAGAATGCAAGAAAATATTTGCAAATGAATCAGTGGACAAAGGATTAATCTCCAAAATATATAAACAGCTCATGCAGCTCAATATTAAAAAAATAAACAACCCAATCAAAAAATGGGCAGAAGACCTAAATAGACATTTCTCCAAAGAAGACATGCAGATGGCCAAGAGACACATGAAAAGCTGTAGTTTTGAAATGCAAATCAAAACTACAATGAGGTATCACCTCACACTGGTTAGAATTGGCATCATCAGAAAATCTACAAACAACAAATGCTGGAGAAGGTGTGGAGAAAAGGGAACCGTCTTGTACTGTTAGTGGGAATGTAAATTGATACAGCCACTATGGAGAATGGTATGGAGGTTCCTTAAAAAACTAAAAACAGAATTACCATATGACCCAGCAATCCCATTACTGGGAATATAACCCAGAGAAAACCATAGTTCAAAAAGACACACACAATGTTCATTGCAGCACTCTTTACAATAGCCAGGTCATGGAAGCAACCTAAATGTCCATCAACAGACAAATGGATAAAGAAGATGTGTACATATATACAATGGAATATTACTCAGCCATAAAAAAGAATGAAATTAGGTCATTTGTAGAGACGTGGATGGACCTAGAGAATGTCATACAGAGTGAAGTAAGTCAGAAAGAGAAAAACAAATATCGTATATTAATGCATATATGTGGAATCCAGAAAAGTGGTATAGATGAACCAGTTTGCAAGGCAGAAATAGAGACACATATGTAGAGAACAAGTGTACGGACACCAAGGGGGGAAAGTGGGGGATGGGGGTTGGTCTTGGGATGAACTGGGAGATTGGGATTGACATGTATACATCAATATGTATAAAATAGAAAAGTAATAAGAACCTGCTGTATAAAAAATAAATAAAGTTAAATAATAAAAAAAAAGAGTCAAAATAGCAAAGAGATGATAAGGGAAATCCAGAGATTAGCAACTATAGAAAGCCACTGTCTCATCTAGGGCTGGAGAGACAAAGGAAGGAATCCCAGGAACCCTGGAGAAGCTGGAACTGAGGCAGGCTTGCTGGGACCATTAAGGACCGGGTTGCCCAGAGGGAGCTGGTGCCACAACAGAAGCACAATTGCTGCAGAGATGAGGCCCCAAGTGGAGAGAGGGAGAACCTTACCTTTTCCCTGTCCTTCTATATCCTGCCAAGTTCTTTCATTGGCAGTGCCTTTTCAGAAGCTAGCAGTCAAGGGAGCCTGGAAATGTAGTTCCCTGTAACACAGAGCAGGTGGAGAAAAGGGTAGGGAATGCATCTGAGTGTAAACAGACAAATGGCCTGCATGATTGGTAAGTGACAGATTGGAAGGGTGAGATAATGAAGAGGCCAGTATCATTGAACTGTTTCCATGGTAGAGGAGTCTGTACATGTGAAATCCTTAGCACAGTGTATGGTGCATGGCACACACTCAATTCATATCAGTCTGATGACCTATTATTGATTCTAGGAAGTTCTGACAACCAAATTCATGCATGGGGATGGAACATTGGGCCAAGAAAGATGTCAGGCTGGAGAAAGTTGTGCATAAGAGCAAGGCAAGGACCCAGAGGGAATAGTGGTGCCAGAAGAACAGGATAGGAACTATGAAATGCCCTTAGCAGGTGCCTGGTTTCTTTACAGGTCCCGTAGGACAGACTGTATCTGACACTGGAGCTGAGGCCTGGCTCTCAGAGCAAAGCATGAGTCATGTTCAGCTAACGAGCCAAGGTGACTTGATGGTACACCCACCTGAGTGGATGAAGTTGCATGTGGGGGCAAAGGAAACTGTATTTTGGAGAAGGTAGTTCACTCCACCCCCTTTTCCCTACTTATGGCTGGTAACTGGGCAGAGAGAATGATATTCAGGAACTCCTGGATGTGATGGGGTGGTCACAATGAGAATATCACATAGAAAAGTTGTTTCCCCATATGAGGAATCAGGCTACTAGGTTTCCTACAGACCAAGGCAGCAGGATATATCACAGGATAAATGTACTTAGTATATCATATAGAGTGTGGGTAACATACAAGGCACACTGCAAAGGAGTTAGCTGAAAATAGTTTAATAAAAGGACTATTTACACAGATGTGAACTGAGGGTTGATGAAGCAACCCAGGAACAGTCACAGCTACAGAGGAAGCCGAGAGGAGGAACCTGGGACTGGTCCAGGGAGAGCCATGGGAAATGGTTGCCCAAGAGGAGTCATATAAGGCTCATGTCCGAACTGCCATGAGGCAGAAAGAGAGTGGTTATACGTATATACACTATCCTCCTAATTTTCTCTTCTTCTGCCTTCATTTGTCTTGCATCCTTTAGGCTGAGCTCAAGCAGAAGCAAGACAAAATGAACAGTACTCAGGTGTCAGCCTCTGGACACACAGGATACCAAAGGGCAGGGCAGGGATGAGGGTCGTGGCAAACATTAACTTATACAAAAAGGGTCTCAGACTCTGATAACATCAAGAAGATAGCTGGTTCTCACTCTAGCTGTTCAGCCAGAATCTTAAATTATGTCATTGACCAATTTCCCCTTCCTCTTATGGACTTAGGAAAAAGATCTGAGCAGAGTCTACAAAAGGAAGTACCTGTTCAAGAAAGAGTCTCCAAAATGGTGTGCTGTAGTCAGCTTACACCAGGTCATGAGAGGTGCTTGTTAAACTTTCAGATTTTTTGGTACCAGTTGTTAGACACAGCCATTATTAAAAATTAAATTAATAAATCACAATGAAATAAGTTGCATTAAAAATAAAGATAATAAATACTCAAAATTCATTGCTTTCTAATTATTCACTGTGTTTTACCATTATTTATGCATGTGAGGTTATTTACATCTATTGTATCCATGTGGTGGAAATACTATAAAATAATGTGCTGCTCTTCATCTATTCCTGACATAGACATTCAATGACTTCACGTGGGTAGTTTGAAATTGGCCATAGTGGGAATATCAACACCATGAAAATTTGCATATGCTGCAAATAAAGGTTGGTTGGTTGGTTGGTTAGGTTTTCCAAGAAAGCTGGTTATTGAACATTTATCAGCCCAACACTGTGGTCTCCCCTCCCCATTGAATCATGACCAGACGTTGAACAATGAAGAAAAAAAATAATGATGTCACACATCCTGAAATGCCTTTACTTCTTTGATGAGGAGAATCACTCAAGGGAAAGGTAAGCATTAGTTTCTGAAACTTTGGCTTTTTTTCACTTCCCTGAAGGTTTAAACAAAAAAATGTTGCTTTTCCAGGCTAAGACTTCAAGTAGTTAGAACAGGCTTGAGTCTGACATATTCTGAAATAGGAAGATAAATTGAATGAGGGGCCAAGAGAATGGGATTAGGCAGTATCTGGGGATTTGTTACACAGCTTGCTGAAATACAGAGGCCAGCAGAAGCAGGAAGGTCTTTATGTATGGTAAGTCCCCTACATATGAACGAGTTCTGTTCCGAGAGTGCATTCGTAAGTCCAATTTGTTCGTACGTCCAACAAAGTTAGCCTAGGTACCCAACTAACACAATCAGCTATATGGTACTGTACTGTAATAGGTTTATAATACTTTTCACACAAATAATACGTAAAATGCAAACAAACACAAAAAATAAAGAAACCATTTTTAATCTTATAGTACAATGCCTTGAAAAGTACAGTAGTATCAGCTACATCACCTCTGCTTTTACGCTTGCTTCTGGACATCCTCGGCTTGACATAAAGACACTGTACTACTGTACTCTATACAGTACTGTACAGTAAAGCACACAAAAGCACAACCACTTGTAGAAGATGCACGCACGTGACAATGTAGTCAGACATGTGAACTAACTTACGTGATTGGACATGTGAACACACGTTCACGTCTTTGAAAGTTTGCAACTTGGAGGTTCATATGTAGGGGACTTAGTGTATCAATATTTCCCCTTTATGGGAAGATTATGCTGGAAGAGGGTGAGCTTAGAGGTTAGACAAATCTGGATTTGAACTTCTTAGCAATGTGATATTGGGGAAAGTTTCTTCTTGTTTCCTTACCCACAAGTTGGAGATAATAATGTATACCTCCTAAATAGAGTGGAAAATATAGAGTGATAAAGTATGTGAAATAAATGAGAACAATTTATTCATTTATTAATTCACTTAGCAAATATTATCACTCTACATTGAAGGAACATGGTGAGGACAATGAATGTGGTCTCCTTATGGAGATCACAGTTTTGTAGGAGAGACATACATGACACATTGTACTTAAAATAATGTCACTATTAGGATGAAAGAGCCACTAAAGGAGTGTATGTGTCTATCAAGCTAAATTCTGAAGCATCAGGAAAAATGTGGGTACTCCACAACATTTGTGTTTTTTTTCTCTATTTCATCTTTTCCTCCTGTAGCCAATAATATCAGTGCCTGTCCGTATGCCTTGAGCCATATCACTTCAGTTTACTCAGAATATGCACCAGTGTCTGTAACTCTGCTTATGGATTTTCTCCAAAGCAGCTGAAGGCTGCCTTGCCCTCCTGAAGGCAGACAAGAAGTGCGAGGAAAACACCACTGGGAGCCTTCTTCCCCCACGCATGGAAGAATTCTGAGGCATTCATTGTCTGCCAGCATGTCTTCAAGAGAATTAAGCTCCAGGTGCCCACAGTGTGCGTTGCTAGCACACACCTTTTTTGGCTGCTGTCCCTTTTTCTTACTCCCCTTTTCCCCTACAGGTGTTTTCTGCACCTCCTGAATACACCACTTGCACCCAATTCCTTGACTCGGTTCTGCGCTTATGGGAACCTAAACCAAGAGAACGCTTCACTCAAACTTATCTGAGTCCCTAAGCTCCCATATCCCCCCAAGTTGGGCACAAAATGCATCCGAAAAAGCATGAACAGACTTCTATGAATAGATCAATCATATGATATAGGATCTAAACCAGGACATTCTGGAGCATGAAGGGGACACCATTAAAAGTACGCCAAGAGGATACTGTGCTGGGCAAATTGGTCCATGGTCAGCCTGTCTCAAAGATGCTTTAACCTTTCCAGTAATATATCCAGGCCAGCGTCCTGGTGGCTGACCAGTGGGGTGAGCACTCCTTAGGGAGAAAGCAGCACGGGTACTTAGCTAATCTGTCAGAACTTCGGGCCTCACAGTCCCAGAGCAAGCAAAACAGAGGCACACTGGATGCGGGGGAAGCACATTTCTACCTAGGGCACTCCAGAAACACAGTTTTTAGGAAAAAAACAACACAGATTTGTCAACGTCCTGTCACCTCCTCTGGGCAGCCGCAGCTTTTTAAGAGCCAAAGTGTCCCCAGTGAATGTGGATCACAACAGTGCACGAGAAATGAGTGACTGGGAGAGCTTTGCTGAAATGATGGCTGCTATTGGAGTGCTGCCTAGTTCATACATCTCCTGTGCATGGGGGCTGCTCTGGGTGCATGGGGTACGGGGAGGAGGGATTCCTAATGAAGTAAGTTTCTATGCAAACCCTGCAGCCCTCACCGATCAGGTTACAGCTTCTCTTTGTTAATTCCCATTGCATTTTAATTTCCCCCAAACATTTCAACTCAGATAGCTAAATAAGTTCAAATGTTCTTTTATAGAGTGACATAAAGAGCTTTTATAGCCTGAAAACAGTAAGCTTAGAGATCAACCATTCACCACCAAAGCAGGCATGTTTAAGCTGAAGAAAGAGATGACATTCTCTTCCTTATTGTTAGCTATGTTTTTCCCCCAAAACTAATAGGAAGTAGCGTGTAAATTAGCTGCCTTCTAAGTTGCCAGGGAAAGAAGTGAATGCATTTAACTCGGGGCATTTTGCTACAAGGCTGCCCCCCTCTGGCTCCCACCACAATGCTATTGGTGGAGAAATCCAATCCTTATAAGAGAGCAGTTCCAAGTTGCTGGTCACTCTTTTCCCCCCTTCTAGTTACCATTTCTGGCTTCTTACCACATCCTACACTTTTCTCTAAGTGCCAAAACATATGACTGAGATTAGAGTGAACTTGGACAACCCATAGTTCCAATGGGTGAGGTTGAAAGGCAGAGGAGCATGGGAGAAACAGAAGCAGAGGGACCCACACCCTCCTGCGCTAACACTGGCTGTTTCATTCCAGGAATAATTGTAGGGTTCTATTTTTAGGGCTCTTCTTTCATTTGGGGATTAGGAATCAAAAGCAACATTCATGCAGGAGGCTACCTGGATGGAGACGGAGGCTGGATATGCCAGGGTTCCAAGTCTTGCTTATTTGCACTGAAGTAGCCAAAGCTTGCCTATTCACTAACAAATAACTTTTGAATATCTGTTAATACCAGGCATGAGGTGGACACATCTCAGGGCAGCCCTCAAACTATTCCAATGCCTCTATCCCTCTCTCTACATCAGGTTTTATAATAATGTGTTGCAAACTCAGAAAGCATCACTTTACAACCCCTTGGTCTTTCTCTACAGCCATACTTCATACCACTGTCTACCATTCCCTTCAGCAACACAAGGCATCTTGCCATGTTCCTGAAAGCTGATTTTCTTCAAGCAACTGCATCCCTATTCTGGCCTCTAAGCCTGGAGGACCTTCCCTCTTTTAATCTTTAGAACCTATAAAAAAGCTTATGTTAGTTTGCTAGGGCTGCCATAACAAATTACCGCAAATCGGTTGGCTGAAACAACAGAAATTTATTCTCTCACCATTTTGGAGGCTAGAGTCAAAAATCAAGGTCTTCTGTCAGCAGGGCTGGTTTTTTTCCTGAAGGTTAAGGAAGAATATGATCCATATCTCTCCCCTAGCTTCTGGTGTTTCGCTGGCACACAAGGTGTTTGGCACACCTTGACTTGCAGAAGCAGCACCCTAATCTCTGCCTTCACCTTCACAGGGCGTTCTCCCCATATACATGTCACTGTGTCCAAATTTCCCCCTTTATATAAAAACTTCAGTCACATTGGATTAGGTTCCATCCTAACGACTTCATTTTAACTGATTATACCTGCAATGACCCTATTTCCATATAGGTCACCTTGTGAGGTACTGGGGTTTGGGACTTCAACTATGAATTTAGGGGGACACAATTCAATGCCCTTAACAATGCCCCTTCCATGAGTCAAAACAACAGAGTTGAGAGCTCTCCCCACATCCCTGGGCACACATTTAATTTTTCCTAAAAATACTCATTATATAGCAACAGTCTCATTGAACTTTAATTGTCTGCTCAACTATCTCCTGCATCGGTCTTTGAGTTGCACAAGATTGTGACCCTTCAGCCCATGGTTGTTCAGTGAATGTTTCTGAAAGAAATAACCCATTCAGAATTGCCTCCTTTTTGCTGAGGGCTGGAGGGAAGCACAAAGAGCAAAGTCATGAAGACACCACCAGCCACCTCCTTTTATAGAGAGGTCATAAGAGAGAAAGGGGGTTCCCTGGCCTCTGGAGATGGACTTCTTCTTCAGGGCCCCCTGCCCCACTGCCTTAAAGTCATTATTCATCCATCCACTTCTCCTGCTTTCTGTTTCTTTTTCTTTTTTCTTTCTTTCTTTCTTTTTTTTTTAATGCCCAACCTTCCTTACTCCCCCCTGCCACCAAGACACTTACCACATATGTCCCCAGTATGTGCTGAATCTCAACAGCTATTGTCATGAGGATGAAGGAAGTACAGAAAACTAGGAGTTTATCAAAGTATTCCTAATACAGTTTATAGGCTGTCAGCAGTTGTTTATGCCTTCATATTAATCCCGGGATTTATATTTATCTTATTCTGATGATATCATATGATGTATAATTGCTTTGGAGAGTTTGGAATTGCTTTTGTAGAACTATGGGCTTGAGTCATGAAGCCTAATGCCTTGTTGCCAACAGGCTTTTGTCATGTGGAGGAGGATGTTTCCTGTCTCTTCTCATTCAGAAGAGAGTGTTTCACACCCCAGTGAGTTAATAAAAATGGAGAGAGTGTGTGATCTTGATCTCACAGCAGGCTTTCTCAGAAGCTCTTAATTGGGGCTACATATGCTAGACACATTTGAAGTACTTGCCAGATTCCATAACCACGTTTGGAAATGGATCTCCTATTCCATCCTAAAAGAGAGACCGGGATAGTCATGATCATACTGGGTGACTCTGCTTCTGGGTCCCACCTGCAAAGTTCATGGGCAGTTACCTGACTCAGGTGGAGCCAGTCAGCTTTACTCTTGGGAAATGAATTGAGCCTCATGAAATATGCTGTAAGATTGGGACTGACTCTCAATCAATAAGGTCATACAAGGCTAGAGCCAGTGTTGCTATACAAACCGTACGCCAACTAGAGTTATAAGGAAGAAGAAACCTACAGCCTTCCAAAGGAAGTGACCTGCACAGAGGAGGGTGTAGTCTGTGCAGGGAAAAGCAAAGATGTGGAGCCACATTGACAAACACCTAGGGTCCAGGTTGCCTCATGACACATGTCCCTTGAATATGCCACTTTGGGGGTTCTTGTATTTATTGCAGCAATGTCATCCATGATGAAGGTCCCTTTGTGTGGCAGCTCTAAACAAAAAAACATAGCATAGGACTATTCTGATTTAGAGTTCAAAGTAGATGTTACTGATTCCAAGCTCTCACTCTGCTGGCGGCACAACAGGCCAATAAATCAGGAGACGAGGTGTTGACGCAAGGAATAGCAGCTTTATTTGGAAAGCCAGGCATCTGAGAAGATGGTGGACTAGCATCCTAGAGTACCATCTTATCAGGGTCTGGATGCTAATTTCTTTCATAGAATGGAGGGGGGAGGAGGTGAGGAAGTAAAGTAAAAAGTCATAAGTCTTGCAAAATATCTCCTGATTTGGGCCAGCCTCAGAGAGGGGGTGTGTTAATTTCTTCTTTTCTGCAGTTATTCACAGGTGGGCAGGGTCAGGGTGTTTCCCTGTGAGCTGAACAAAGGCACTCTAATTTAATATTCAGGCAGAGAAGCAGGGTTCCCCGAGGAAGGCCACCATGTATGCTTATAGTTATAAACAAAACAAAAGCAATGGAAAGCAAAGGTCAAAGTAAAAGAAACAGATCCAACATGGAGTCATATTTTTTTCTTCCCTGTTACGTAGTGGTAAATTTGGTGGTCTATGTATTAGTTACCTATGCTGCATAACAAATTATCCCAAAACATAGCATCTTCAAACATTAAACACTTATTATCTCACACTGTTTCTGTGAATCCAAGAGAGGGCTACCTGGGTGATTCTGGCTCCCAAAGTAGCAATTAGGCTACTGTTCATGGCTGCCTTCATCTGAAGACTTGACTGGGTTGGGAAATCCACTTCCACAGTGTTTCCCTTACCTGCTCACAAGTTAGTGCTGGTTATTGGCAGGAGGTCTCTGTTCCTCAGCCAGCGGCCCTCTCCATGGGGCTGTCAAGTGTTCTCATGGTGGGGCTGTTGGTTTCTCCACAGCTAGTGGGCTAAGAGAGAGTCAAGTACAAGCAGTATTTTATAACCTCACTATAAAAAGGCTACTCTAATTTTGACAACTTCCTACTGGTTACACATCTTTTCATGTACCTCTTGGCCATCTGTATGTCTTCTTTGGAGAAATGTCTCTTTAGGTCTTCTGCCAGTTTCTTTTTTTTGTGGTTCGCGGGTCTCACACTGTTGTGGCCTCTCCCATTGCAGAGCAACAGGCTCTGGACATGCAGGCTCAGCGGCCATGGCTCACGGGCCCAGCCGCTCCGGCGGCATGTGGGATCTTCCCAGACTGGGGCACGAACCTGTGTCCCCTGCATCGGCAGACGGACTCTCAACCACTGTGCCACCAGGGAAGCCCTTCTGCCCGTTTCTTGATTGAGTTGTTTGTTTTTTTGATATTGAGCTGCATGAGCAAAGGAAGTCAGACAGAGAAAGACAAGTATCATATGATATTGCTTACATGTGGAATCTAAAAAAATGATACACACGAACTTATTTACAAAGCAGAAACAGACTCACAGACTTAGAAAATAAGCTTATGGTTACCAAAGGCGAAAGGTGGGGGGAGGGATAAATCAGGAGTTTGGCATTAACATATACACACTACTATATTTAAAACAGATAACCAACAGGGACCCACTGTATAGCACAGGGAATGCTACTCAATATTCTATAATAACATAAACTGGAAAAGAATTTGAAAAAAGAATAGATATATGTATAACTGAGTCACTTTGCTGTACACCTGAAACTAACACATTGTAAATCAACTATACTCCAATATAAAATAAAAAATTTTAAAAAAAGTTACCCATGTATACACACTGGTCTATCTGCCAGACACACCTTGTCTCCATACATGTGTTCATATCATTCCTATGGTTTTAATGCCCCTCCTTCTCTCCATTCCTTAAACTCCCTGCTCATAATCATCCTCCAAGGTCTTATTTGCATGTCACCTCTTTTCAGTTTAGCTTCCGCTGATCTGCTGGTACCCAAAGAAAACATCTTGTGCCCCTTCCAGTGTTTCATGTACCTCCTGCCTAGCACTCTTGTCATATTTATTACATTCTGTGGTTGGACCAAGAAACAGAAATTATGCTAAGTACCGAAGACAGGAAATAGGTAGGGAATGGCTATATAGGTGCTGGAAAAGCTCAGAAGCTAACGGCCATGATCCGAAACCCAGGTACGGTATGAATCCCTGGAGTTGCGTCTCAGCCTCTGGGTGAATCTCAGGACTTCCTCAGAACTGCCAACCCCAGTTCAGGACAGCACAATTCACTGAATGCTGAAATGAGCAATGCTCAGTAATTCCAAACCAGTGATGGCAACATGTTAGAATATGTGTTCTTTGCCCAGCCCTTCAAATTACTAAGTTCTTCTCATCTGTCACTTGGTGGTGAGTAATCCCTAGTGATTGGAAAGATTGAATTGGAGCTATGTGTACCTCGGATCTCCCCTTGCCTTCTCCACTCAGCCTCCTAGGAGGGAAAGTGGATCAGGACTTCTCCCCTGGGGAACAGGGGGGAAAATGCTCTGGGGAGGGGTGTATGTGTGTGTGTGCATGTTGTTTGTAAATGAGAGTATCTACCAGGTCCTAGGGATGGGCGACACAGGTCTGTTGAAGGTGTGTTTGACAGTCTTGATGCAACTTTTTATTGGTCACTCTCCATCCCTGAGAATTAATCCTGTAAATTAACATTTATTGCTGCTTATTATGTACCAGGCACCGTGTTAACCCCTTTGTACACATTATTTCATTTCAGACTCATAACACCTGGCAAAGGAGGTATCAAAATCAACATTCCCATTTTACACATGGAGAAACTGAGGCTCAGAGAGGTGAAACAACTCAGAGTAAACAGTGGTGGCAGAATATGAATCAAGGAGTATCTAAGTCTAGGCCCCCCAGTATACTCTTGACTCTCCAGTTCTGCCATTTGCTCACCTCTTAACGGACAAGATGATAGCAAACAATTTTTAACACCCATCACACATTAAGTCCGTCAACAAACACCACCCTAAGGGCAGGGAGGTACACACAAGGTCACCATTCACCCGTTTACCTAGTAATGGCCAGTTGTCCCAGAACTCCAGTGGGTTTAGAAATTATCCCACCCCCTATCATTCTTAAAAGTCCCAGGTTCGGGACTTCCCTGCCGGTCCAGTGGTTAAAAATCCACACTTCCACTGCAGGGGGCACGGGCTCAAACCCTGGTTGGGGAACTGAGAAGATCCCACATGTGGCATGGCCAAAAAAAAAAAAAAGAAAGAAAAAAAATATCCCAGGTTTGATAACACATTATGTACTCACTCAATATAGAGGCACTGTTTGCTGCAGTACCTGGAACACAGTAGCTTCTTGCAAAGTATTAGTATAATTGAAAGGTACTTAGTTCTCTGGGGACCAGTATCATACCCAGGCTGAGGTGGTACCGCTAAACACTGTCTGCACCTCTCAGAGGAGGCAAGTGAGACCCTCACCATTAGAAATGACCCAAACCCAATGTCCCCTGCCCCATTATCCCGACACTTCCTTTCTCAGGAGCAACAGTGGGTCCCTAGGTTCAAGCACCCATGGTTTAACTCAACGCCTCTGAACCAGAGGACCCCGCACCCTTGACCCTGCAACCCTAGCACCATGATGTGGTCTGCCCTCCTGTTCTCCCACTTGCCTTATTTATTCCCACTTTCTGCATATGTGGCCTCTTCCCTCCCGAGTCTGGTCACTAATAATGCTCATTCCTAATGAATAGCCCCAGCACTGTGGGAACCACATGGTAAAGGAATGTCAGTATCTGCCAAGCCAGGGTCATGCTGGTGTCAGTGGCCTCAGCCCTCTCTGTGGTCACCGCTGGCGCAGGTTTAAAGGCATTCGTCAGTCCCAGCTACACCCCTGTCCTTGGGGGTCCCCACCTTTGATCTTTCACAAGCCTCTCCATAGCCACATCCTGGCTCTCGCAAGTTGTAAACTGCCCTGTCTGTCCTCTCTGGAAGCCAATGGAATTTTGTGCGTCTCTTTCTTCCATGTCTCAGTTGAAGCCTTTATACATGTTGGCCCAGACGCCTGGACTCTTCTTCCTCGTGTCCTCTGCCTGGCTGACCCTTTCTCACACCTTATATCTCAACTGACAAGCCATCCATTGTGAGAGGCCTCCCATGACCACTCTCTACTGAAGCATCCCTAAGCACACAGTTTATTACAAGTTAAATGACCACATTTAGCATCATTGTTTGGTTTCTCCACTAGAATAGAAGGGCCACAAGGCCAGGTCCAATGATTGACTTTCCAGCACTATCTCCCCAGATCAGGAATGGGCTGGACCACCATTGGTGAGATGTGGCTGTTTCCTCTGACTGTGCTCTATCTCCCAGGGCTGTGACTCCTTGTATTTCCCCAAAAAGGATCACTTGGTGTTTAACTTTTGCATCCAGCTGGGGTATGCGACTTTTTCATAGCTTCCATCTGATGCCTTCTTAAACTCCATGAATTCTCTAAAGTTAAGGATAACAGTTCATGCTTGTAAGTGGTTATTTATAATATTATCCTAAATCAAATTATTGATTTTTATGCCTGAAGTGTATTGGGTAAAAGTGAAGTTATGGAAATTATTGTTTATTGAGGGCTACTCTGTGCCATGAACTAGGCTAGGAATGTCACAGAATTCAAAGCAACTGTCTTGGACTCTTCAGACTGCTATAACAATAACTATAACTTGGGTGGCTTTTAATCAGCAAAAAGGAACATTATTTCTTACACTTCTGGAGGCTGGGAAGTGCAAGATTCAGTGTCTGGTGAGAACCCACTTTGGGGTTTGTAGAAGGTGCCTTCTTAGTGTCCTCATTTGGTCGAAGGGGCTAAGGAGCTCTGTGGGATCTCTTTTATAAAAGAACATGATTTAATCCTATTCATGAGGGCTCCATCTTCATGACCTAATCAGCTCCCAAAGGCTCCACTTTCTGATATCATCACCTTGGGGGTTAGGTTTCAACTTATGAATTTGGAGGGAACACAAATATTTAATCTATAGAAACAACTAATAAAATACATGGGTAATTGCTTTGCTAACAGTGACCTGGTATCTAGAAAGCTGTCTAGAAATGTTAGTTTGCATGGTTGGTGATGGTTAGCTTTAGTCCTTACAGCATTAATTGATCATATCTTGCTTTGATGGTTACAATTAAGATAAACCTCAACTCAGGGTAGCTTAAATGACAAGGGGAATTCAAAGGCTCATGTAACTCAGTGGTTCGAGTCCACTTTTGGTGCAGTACCATCCAGGATTTAAATGTTATATTAAAGAATAGTGTTCTATCTCATCATTTCTTGGTTGTGGTTGGCTGGGCAACATTTTCTGAAAAGCTCTTATTGAGGTCTGATGAGGACCACCAACAGCTTCTGAGGTTTACCTCCTTCCTCTTTCACATCCAGTGTGTGTTGTGGGGGAAGGAGGAAGGCACCTTTCAATTTGGTCCTCTGAAGAAACAGGCTGTCCTCTCCTTGCGACCTCAGAACATGTCCCCTTGGGCTAAGGATGCTGGCCAGGTTACATGCTGGGTCCTGAAGTTATCACTGTGGCCAGAGTGGGCTGGTCGTCCTAAGTCAATTACACATTCTGGGCTGACTGTCAATCTCATCACAAATGCACAGTGGGGGGATGGGAGAAGGGTGAGTTTCCTGTTGGCAATCAGTGCACTCTAGGAGGAGAAGCCAGTCCTGAGCGCTGGGAAGAGAACCAATAAATGTCCCTGCTGTAGCTTACCTCTACAGACATGATGTTTTGCTTAGATGTCAATCATTAATTCATTTATTGAAGGGACTTTATTCTAGCATCTGCCTTTTACCAGAGGAGCTGAAGACACAGAAATGATCATGATTGGACCACTGCTCATGAATAACTTGCAGCCCAAAGAGGAGGTTATTTTCTACAGCATTAAAGGATGCACAACAGAGGTGGCGCCTTCCCTGGATCTTAAAAGATGTCTCATTTTCCTAGCAGAAAGTGTTGGATGAGGGTGGAGAGTGAAGGAAGTCATTGCAGGTGTGTACAGTGGTGTAAAGACCTAAACAAGCCCCAGGAATGGAGGAGAGTTGCATGAAGTTAGAGCCCAGGAGGAAAGGATGAGAGTGACAGGAGGGAAGAAGAAAGAGAAAGTGGACCACGCTGAGATAAGCCATGTGCACCACTGTTCAAAGAACTGGTGAGATTTTATATCAGTGGATCTTAACCACAGTTCAGAGAGCAACTGGCTAAACAATTAAAAAAATATAAGTTTGCTTCCTAACTTTTGCCATAAAATAATATAAATTCTATATGGCTTTAAAAGTTAAAATAAAAAACAAAATGAATAACATTCCACTGTGTACATATATATATTATTCAGCCATAAGAAGGAAGGAAATAATGCCATTTGCAGCAACATGGATGGACCTAGAGATTATCATACTAAATGAAGTAAGTCAGACAGAGAAAGACAAATATCATATGATATCGCTTACATGTGGAATCTGAAAAGATGTTACAAATAAACTTATTTACAAAACAGAAATAGATTCACAGACATAGAAGACAAACTTATGGTTACCAAAGGGGAAGAAGCATGGAGATAAATTAGGAGTTTGAGATTAATTTATACATACTACTATATATAAAATAGATAACAAACAAGGACCTACTGTATAGCAAGGGAACTATACTCAATATCTCATAATAACCTATAACGGAAAAGAATCTGAAAAAGAATATAAATATGTAAAATTGAATCAGTTTGCTGTATACCTGAAACTACCACAACATTGTGTATCAACTATACTCCAATATAAAATTTAAAAAAAACAAAGATCATGAACATATGTTTAATCTTATTGTTCATAAATGAATGCAAATTAAAGTAGATTATAAGTTTTTTATCAGAGTAACAAAGAATTTTTGTTAGTTTTTCATGATGCTTACCAGTGTAGGCATGTGGTGGGAACACTGCGTCCTCTCTGGGCTCTTAAATAATAATTAGTCCTAATTATATAGGATTTAGCCTAGCATGGTTTTGAGCACTTCTATTCATATTAACCTATTTATTCACACAAGGAAACTTACATACAGTGCAGGTATGTGATGACGACCCCATGGCTATTAAGGAACAGAAACAGGGTTTTGTTTTTTTGTTGTTATTTTTTTTAAACACACTTTTTACTTATTTATTTTTTAATTAATTAATTAATTAATGTTTTTTTGGCGGTACGCGGGCCTGTCACTGTTGTGGCCTCTCCCGTTGCGGAGCACAGGCTCCGGATGCGCAGGCTCAGCGGCCATGGCTCACAGGCCCAGCCACTCCGGCGGCACGTGGGATCTTCCCGGACCGGGGCACAAACCTGTGTCCCCTGCATCGGCAGGCGGACTCTCAACCACTACGCCACCAGGGAAACCCAAAACAGGGTTTTGAATGTGGGTATATGGCCCCTGAATTTGTGCTTTAACCACTATTATTCTTATTCCATACCATGTGTCTAGTTCCAAACAAGATGAATAGAGGAAAAAAGCCATGAGGATTAGGTAGGAGGAGAGAGGATGATCCTAAGTCTGCACTGTGTGGATGACAAGCAGTATTGAGGAGACCTTTAAAAGGAGGAGCAATCACTTCCACTGCACTCACCATGCGTTTGTCCAGTCCCTTGTAGAGCAAGAAACTCGACCATCAGGGGTTAGGCAAAGCGAGAAACTTTTACCTCTGTTACCAAGGAGCTGATGTAGAGAAGCAGTTTCTAGTAGTCAAGTTTGCTCCAATAATCAGGGAAGACTCTGTCTAAAGAATATATTTTCTGTCATAAATTCACAAATGATTCATCTGCCTGGCTCAGAAATGTGGAACTTCACCTTGCCAGGAGGGAGAGGTGCACCCTCACTGCCCGAGGCGTCCCTGAAGGCAGGGGTCCTGGCCTGCCAGAAGAAGCCTTGCTCCATAGAAACTGCAGAAGTGAAGCCTGAGGTCTGAGGGTCTCCAGCTCAGATGTTCGTTCTTGGACCCCCTCCATCGGTTAGTCCAATGCTTCCCTGGGTGCTTAAGGATTCTTTGCTCAGTGAATTTATCCACAGAACAGCCCATCATGCCACGATGCTGCAGGAAGGTTGGCCTCCATTCTGGGATGAGAATGGCCTAACTTGCTTTAGGAGATGCTAAGAAAAAATTGGTCAGCTCTATATATTGAACCAAACAAAAGCCTTCCCATGGCCCAGCAATTCCATTCCTAGAAATACACCCAAGAAAAGATGAGGGCTGAGGTTCACCAAAAACACAAACGAGAATACTCAAAACCATTTAATTCAAAAAGCCAAAAACTGGAAAAAACCCTAAGGTCGACCACAGAACAGATGAAATTATTGTGGTATATCCACACCATGGACCAGCCGAGACACACACTGACATAGGCGAGCCTCACAGATGTGCTGAGCGAAAGGAGCCAGACAAAAAGACAGCACACTGAATGCTTCATTTAGATGAAGTTTAAAAACAGAGAAGGCCAAATATGGCTAGAGGTCAGAGAGTTCCCTGTATGGATGGTATTGATTGGGAAGGAGCAGGTGTTTTGGGGCTGCTAGAAACATTCTCCATTGTGGTCCGAGTGGTGGTTACACAGGTGTCTGCATATGTAAAATTTCATCAATCTGAACAGTTGATTTGTAGACCTCACTGCATGTCGGTTACATCTAAAGTTTACCAAGAGGGCTTCCCTGGTGGCACAGTGGTTGAGAATCCACCTGCCAATGCAGGGGACATGGGTTCGAGCCCTGGTCTGGGAAGATCCCACATGCCGCAGAGCAACTAAGCCCGTGAGCCACAATGACTGAGCCTGCGCTCTAGAGCCCACGAGCCACAACTACTGAGCCCACATGCCACAACTACTGAAGCCCGCACGTCTAGAGCCCATGCTCTGCAACAAGGGAAGCCACCGCAAAGAGAAGCGCTCGCACTGCAAGGAAGAGTAGCTCCCGCTCGCGGCAGCTAGAGAAAGCCTGCACGCAGCAACAAGGACCCAAAGCAGCCATAAATAAATAAATAAGTAAATAAATACATTTTAAAAAACTTACCAAGATATTTGGACAGAACGGCTTCATCTGTCTTGTTTAGTGTGTTCGTGAACAATCTGTATGGAATTCAAATGTTTAGAAGTTGAATAATCTGTTTCCATATCCTAAGAGTGATTGAATTCTCCCAAAGCCAAAACATATCACAAAACTCCAAATAATTAAATGTTTCCAATATTTCATGCAGATTCACACTTGAACATGGCATTAAGCCAAATGAAGAAGGTAAAGGACAAGAGCTAATGTTTATATAACCCTTACTGTGCGTGGGGCATTGCCTAAGCCCTTCAGGTATTTGATTTAATTACACAACAAAGCTATGGTTGTCGCTACCACAATGATCATTTCTATGTTGTATATTTGAGAATGAGAGGGCAGAAAGTGTAAGTGATTTCCTAAGGTCCCATCACTAGTAATTAGCGGCACTGAATCCAAACCCAGACATTCTGGCTCTAAAAACCTTGTGCTCAACCCTACCTCATATTTCTTCTGTTCAAATTGTCACCTCTTTTCAAGCCCAAAGATTGCCATCTTTATCTCAATTATATTACATTTAGGAAAGTCTCATTTTCAGCACTAGCATTAGCTTCTGAATTTGTCTGGGTTCTATTTATTTTGAAACAACATTATGTGCAAACTGCAATAAAAGACTATTTTCCAAATGTGTTTGAGTAGCGGCATTCAATCTTTCAAATAAAAATCTACCCCAAATCCCAAGGTAGGTAAAATGTTAAATTTTTCCAACTGAAGTGGGAGGAGGAAGCAGGGGGGTCCTGGAAGAAGATGGGGTTGTGGGGAGGGGAGGAGGCAAGGATCTTGGCAGCCGCTCCCTTCCCCTGGACTACACCTAAATGTTCACCCTGGAAAACTCTGAGCCGTAAAATTCCAATCATAGTCTCAAAAAAAGTAAATGAAAACAAAGATGGTATTTTTCATGCAAGTGGGAAACATTCTGAAATAAAGCTATGGACCAGCAGGCAGCACCATGGATGCCAGTTTGAGCTTGGCTTTCACCAGCTGGAACAAAGTGGTCCAAATCTGATTTGGAAATAGTGCTATATAGCATTTCTCTATAATATAAGAAAAGGTGCATGGATAAAATATTGAATATGGTCAACCCAAGGACCATGACCAATTTAGGATATAAAGAACAATTTTGCAGCAAAATTCTCCAGGCCTCAAGTCTTCAAATCAAACTCATCCACCTACTCCTAACCCTATTCCCTGGACTGGGACGCAATTTGTTTTCCAAAGTGTGAATATCCCTTGACTTTCCTGTGATTCAGTTTTGAAAAATCTGTGCTTTCATACCTCACATATTGACAATCCTGAACCAACTTTTCTATGTCAATATTGTTTTTAGCTTTTGGTTTCTTTTAATTTAAAAAATTAATACATGTACATGAAAAAAGAAAGAAAGAAATTAAATAAAACTTCAAACATCAAGAAGAGTATCTTGAAAGTAAATTTTCTTCCCATTCCAGAATGTCAGATGTAACTACTACAGTTGTTTCTCTTTTATCTTTCCAAAATCTTCTCTGTAGGACTGACATGTATGTCTGTGTGTGTGCTCTTTGTGCTTTACTTTACACACTTTTCTGAATCATGTCATTGTTCTTTTCATTTGTTCTTTGTGTTTACTTGAAAATATGTCTTACAAAGTTTGTTAAAGCTTCACCTAATTCTCTGTAAAGACTGAGCACTTTCCCATGTATTGATGAAACCAATTATTCAACTAGTTTCCATTGATGGGTATCTAGGTTGTTACCAATACTTGATCATTGCAAGCAAAGTTACAATAAGACTCCTCAGATGTTTCATGACACCCAGATGTAGGATACATTTTTGAAAATCTAGCTGCTGGAACAAAGTTTATGTGCATTAAAAAAAAAAAAAGATAGATGTTGGTAAACTGCCTCCAATTCACACTCCAAATAGTTAAGGACAATCCCCTGAACTGTGTATCATCAATTTCAAGTGACAACACTTATACCAAGGAAGGAGGATTTGGAGGTATGGAATGGGGGTTTCTCTTTGCCACCACAAGTTCAATTTCTGCAGAGGCACCATTTCACCAGTAGAATAGTGATTATTTAATAAACAATCCAACTTGTAGACTGACTGCAGGAGTTCTTCAGGGTGTATAATTATGGAAAGGCCAAACGAGGGTCAACCATTGGCCCATGCTGCCTGGCAGATAGCTGGGACCTAGGTCTGTGGTCAATGTCAGTAAGGCATGGTGTGAGCTCTCCTGAACCTTAAAGACAGAATCTGTATCAGCCAAGATGCTGATCTGCCTATGAAGCAAGATTCCAAGGTGGGAAAGGCCAATGAGAAGGAATAAGTGTGCTCAAACCAAGACCTTGCACACAATGCAAAAGAGTCAAGGGACCAAGCTAGAAGGACCTTAAGCACCTGTGGGCAGGCCTGCTCCTCAGGCAGGTATGAAGGTGACACCTGCAAGACCAAGGCAGACCCACCACCAAGCCTTAGGCTTATGTGGTCTCCATTTATAAAGTGCATGCCTTAGAGATTATTTTGAAGAAAGGCCTTAACACAAAACCTTTGGTTCAACGGGCCAGACTAAGTGTGTCTACGTTATCAAGGAGAGACCATCCATCTGGTTCCCACCCCAAAGTCTACGTTCATGGAAATTGAATTCATGGGATTTTACTATGCAGCTCTCTGAGCTCACAGGATGGATGAATCATTGAGGGTTTAGGATAAGGGTTAAAATTCACCCCAGAGCTAATTTAAGAAGCTTTCTCTGGACTTACATTAAAAATAAGATTTGATTTGCCAGGGCAGCTGTGGTCCAGAGAGTGAACCAAGACTTGATTTCCTGACAGAGTTGCCATTTACAGGCTGCAAGACCTGGGAATGAGAATACCTACCTCACAGGTGTTAATGTGAGCACTTAAACAGATGATGTATGTGAGGGCTTTGGGAAACAGGAGTGTCATAACAAATGTGCAAGCTCGGCTTTCCAGGCCAAGGCGGCCCAGAAGGAATAGCCGGTCACACACATGGGCCTACATCAGTCCAGAGTATGGGAAGGCCACAGCCCATACACACACTTGGGGCTGACCCCCCAGGGTGTCTTTGCATTCTTACACACATGGGCTTCTCTGTTACTCCACAGCATTTGTTCCCATTGCTCAGGCTCCTGGTGCCTTCAAGTCATGGGGAAATGTGGGTGCATCTCCTGTCCATGCTGAAGCTGCCAGGGCCACCTCCTCCTTGCCCTTGGAAAGTAATTTTCTCTTGGTCCAGTCATGGAGCTTGCTGGTTTATACAGCTGTGTCCTCCCCAGGCCAATATTATCCCTCAAAAAGAAACACCCTCATTCTGGTTACCTGTGGCTGCATAAAATATCACCCCACAAACCTGAAACTGAACAAGACCCTGTGGGTCTTCCCTCCTAGGCACGGAAGCCCTTCTGTGTCCCCCCATTTCTTGGTTGTAGGAAATAGGCTTCAGTCTCCATGACCTTCCCTGAGTTCCAAAGGGCAGATTTAAACAGTTGCTAACCAGGGAAGGGAGCAGATGCAGAGACAAGGCAGGAGCAGTCAAGAAACAAGAGTGTAGCCTTGGAACAGGGTCCTGGTTCCTCCTCAAGGTATACATATATCAGTATCTTTGAGCTCTTCTACAGAACTAAAACCCCCCAAAAATGGAGATGTTAACTACTTAATGAAGCATTCTTCATGCCAGAGAGAAGGTAACAGTTTGATAAACTCGAGAACCGTAAAAGCTCATCAGGAGACCACCTGAGGCCAGATTAAAGGAATTCAGACCCTGCACACACCCTGATCCTTGTCAGCAACCCCAGCCTTGAACCAATGCTATAAAACTCCTCACCAAATCTCCCTGGGTTGGGACAGTGTTTGAGGGCACGAGCCCACTGTGTCCTCTTTTGCCTGGCAAAGCAATAAAGCTATTCTTTTCTACTTCACTCAAAATTCTGTCTCTGAGATTTGATTCGGCACTGGTGCACAGAGATGGAGTTTCTGGCATCACACCTAGCTACTTAAGCAATGACATTCATGTTGCTCGTGATTCTGCAGTTTGAGCAGGGCTCAGAGAACAGGTCACTTCAGATCCACTCAGCATCACAGGGGGCTGGGATCATCTGGAAGGTCATTCACATCCATCTCTGACAATTAATGTTGAGGATTAGATGGAACCTTCACTGGAGCTAGGGCTGGACCACCTGGATGTGGTCTTTGTATGTAGCTGGTTGGCTTCCCCATGGCCTGGTATCTGGGTTCTAAGGGCAGGGGTGACTGCAGTGGGGGAGAAAGAGGAAGAGAGACAGAGAGGGAGATGGAACTGTATGACCTAGCCTTGGAAGCCACATGGTGTCACAGCAACATAATATTTATTAGAAGCAAGTCACTTCTAAATACTAAGACTGTCATGCAATCAAGGGAGCACCACACCCTTACCACCTTTTGGTGGTAAGAGTGTCAAGAATTTACAGGCATATTTTGAAAGCACCACACCCTTACATCCAGCCCCATAAGTATTACATTCTTCAATAAGGGCTAAAACCCTGCTTTGCCTGGCATTAGCAGGTTCCGAGTCTTTATTATGATTTATTAATGAAACGCCTCTTGCCATTTTACTGGCAAGTATTTGTTTTCAGTCCCCTTGCCCTGGGACTCAGATGTAAGTCACTTGATGCTAGACTGGGGAAATGATACTCTTCTGTACTCAGAGTCACACTTTCATTTTGTAACCAAGGTTTTTGTTTGTGGATTGTCTTGATGACTCCTGTTGTGTAACAAACTATCAAGACTTACATGCCTCAGAGTGGCTGGAGTTCAGCTGATTAGGCTTGGCTAGAGAAGCTTGCCTGGGGAAGCTCTGTTCTATCTCTCAACCTCCTCCTGGGACCAGGGTGTTAGCCAAGGCATGTGTCATCCATGGTGGGGGCAGAGACAGACTAGGGCAAGTAGAAATAGATAAGGCCTTTTAAGTCCTAGTCTCAGAATCAGTCAGCTCTCACTTCTACCCACACGTCATTGGTCAAACCAAATCACATGGTCAAGTCCAAAGTCAAGGGTAAGAGGAATGTACTCCACCTATGATAAGGCCATGGCATGTGCACGTGTGGATGCAGGGAATGGTGACGAATAAGAACTATAATGAGATCTAACCCATTAATCAATCTTTTATTTTTATTTTATTTTATTTTTTTAAAGAGAGGCATCTTGGGCTTCCCTGGCGACGCAGTGGTTGAGAGTCCACCTGCCGATGTAGGGGACACGGGTTCGTGCCCCGGTCCGGGAAGATCCCACATGCTCCAGAGCAGCTGGGCCCGTGAGCCATGGCCGCTGAGCCTGCGCATCCGGAGCCTGTGCTCCACAACGGAAGAGGCCACAACAGTGAGAGGCCCTCGTACCGCAAAAAAAGAGAGAGAGAGGCATCTTTTTAAAATTAATTAATTTATTTATTTATATTTTTGGTTGTGTTGGGTCTTCGTTTCTGTGCGAGGGCTTTCTCTAGTTGTGGCAAGTGGGGGCCACTCTTCATCACGGTGCGTGGGCCTCTCACTATCACGGCCTCTCCTGTTGCGGAGCACAGGCTCCAGACGCGCAGGCTCAGTAGTTGTAGCTCACAGGCCTAGTTGCTCTGCGGCATGCGGGATCTTCCCAGACCAGGGCTCAAACCCATGTTCCCTGCATTGGCAGGCAGACTCTCAACCACTGCACCACCAGGGAAGCCCAATCTTTTATTTTTATATTGACTGTCTTGTCCTTAAGGCAGAGATTACAAATGTCACCATCCCCACCTCCTACCTCCATGACAGCTGTGGTGCACAGAGTCCAGCATGCTTGATGGAGGGTCTGGAACACACTTCAGACCTTCTCTCAGCACAGTGCTCCACAGTAAATTGATTGGATCTGGAGAAAGAAAGAAACCACCTTTTGAGTAAATCCTATCCCAAGAGGCTTCTTTGTCTTCAATCCAATGTCCCGTTCCCCATCATGCAAAACTCTCCTGGCTTGTCTAGACATGTCAAGGTGCTAAGATGAGAACCGCAGAGGCTGCTCATACAAAGGTGTGCGAGAATTACCATTTGAACCATACACATCATTTTTTATTTGCTTCTTCTAGAATAAGGGAGGTCAAACATATTATCATGCACGCAGACCATGAACCAAGGAAACACTGTCCTGAGCGCCATGATAAGTCTATTCTCAAAGAGGAGGTCTCTTAAAATCACCTTTTCTTATGAATGGGAGGGGTCAGACTCCATTTAGGATGGAATGGCTGACATGCCATAAGTAAGACTGTGGTCCTAGGTCACACACTCAGGCACACACAGACAAACCCCCCACGGTGCACACTCAAGAGAACATCTAGATTCAGGCACTCAGAGGAGATTCCTAGGAATCACTCATTCCTATTAAAGATTCTAGTGGTGGACAGAGTCCCTTGTTCCTTTGTCCCAATTTTTATTGCCACTCGGTGGGTATTATATACTAAGAAAATAACATACTTGCTAAAAAAATGAGAAACGTGTTTCTTGACTATTTGTTGTTACTGATCAGAAGTAAGCCATTTCCTCAGATGCATTGAATAGCTCTTAAAATATAACAGGAAACATTAATTAAGCAGAAGATGCCCCTCTGGGGAGTCCCTCTCCTCCTCAGCCATAGGACAACAGAAGCCAACAGGGCAGGATGGGTGTAGGGGACCTGCACCAGTGAAGGCAAAAGGCAAAGCTTTCCAGGGAGGAAAGCAGCAAGGTCAGGTGTCTATGATCTACAGAAGGGGAGGTCAAGGATGCTTCAGAAGATAAGAAAATAAACCCATTTCTGGAATCTGTATCAGAGGTGACAGTGACATATGGATTAATATGTTGGTCAGGGAGATTTTTACTTTCCAGTCTCCCAGGAGGGCTTGCTTTGCTTTGCCTCTTCACTGTGGAAGGGTTGGCCCAGTCCACCTGCCCTAAAGCATGATGGTCATCTCTCGGAGACAATTGTCACCTTCAAAGGAAAGCTAACATTGTAGGACTGAAACTTTGCTTGGAACATTAATAATGTCTCTAGGGCTAAAGCACCCCCCTTTCCAAGACAGATTGTATGACCCATCTAGACAGTGGGAGGAGGGGGCATGGAGATGGGTCTTATTGCCAAACATTCAGTGAAGAAATCTTTAAGACAGACCAGCCAACCCAGCCCAAGTGCTAATTGGTTCACAGTTCCCTAATTAGTTTGTCATCTACCTGGACAGCTTAGCAGTTGGCTGGAAGCCCAGACCCTTACCAGCCAAATTCACAGCTCCGGGATTTGGAAATATAGCGGCAGTGACAATTCTGCACTCTGCCCACACATGGGCTTGCTGCATCCCTCCTGACCCCCGCATGTACACACCCTCTTGCTAAAATGTAACGGTGATAATGGATTCTCACAATGCTGTTAACAATCTCATTAGGCTGTTTGGTGTAAGGAGGAAGCAAGAGCCCTTCTAACTTCGCTCTAGCACTTTTTGAACAAACTACAGAGCTGCTCAGACCCATTTCCTCCTTAAGCAAAGGCTGCAGCTATGGTTGAAGGGGGTCCAGGAGACAGAGCTCCCAAATGTCTCTTCCATCATGGCTGAAAGTCTGTGTGCCACAAGCTATTAGCTCATCTGGATTAAGAACCACCTTCTCTCTCCTTCCCAAGTATTCACTATGAAGCCAAGACATTGCTTTCAGCCTCAGAATTTTACACTTGGGTAACATAACGGCTCTTGTCTGAAGGAAGAAAAAAATTGTACGTATGCCAAGTTCTGATATAATTTCTATCACAATATATCTTCAATGTATACAAACATAAAGCTTTGTATTAACTCTTTGTCCTCGTGTCTCATATACAACTATAATACAAAACCCATTCACAACTGGAACAGAAGCAAAACAACAATAGCCATTACATTTGAATTAAAATATTAATTCAATGTGCATCTTGTGTTGTGCTCCTGAAACTAAATTGCCATTTGAAATCTAAACATGGCACACTGATTACTCTGTTTCGACAGCATCTTTTCGGTTCCAGCAAGCTGATACTACAATGCACTGTGTGATGAGTCAATATCCATCCCACTCTCTCACATTGTTTGCCTGTTTGAGCTGTTACTGAAGCTTTGTTCTTACAAATGGATTGTGGACATTAATTGACCTTCACTTGAAAATGGACACCTTAGTTATGCAGTTAACTCTCCTCTCATCTTTTTTTTTTTTTGATAAAAACACAAATGGGAGTATAGGGAAATAAATGTGTCTAGTGTCTAGTAATATATAAGTAGAGAGTAGTTGTCTCTATGACCCGGAATATATTTGCACTGATGCTTTTTTACTATTATTATTAAAACAATAAAGACACCATTGGTCAAATAATTAACATTGTGGAAAATTGAACACCTGCCTTCTCTCTTTCCTAGGAGGCTCATTTACTTGGCTTGTAAACTGGCCCTCAGCAGTCTTCTTGATCCCCTTAAATATTAGTTTGAGTGTGTCTCATACTAAAGTTACAAGTCCAGCTACACTAGTGCAACTATGGTCTTTGCAAGATTTTTTTTTTCACACCGAATCTTTGCAAAGCCCTGTGTTTTTCTAATCTAGCCTAGGATAGACTGAAGTTACCGAGAAGGCAATAACACTTTGAGAGTTTTGAAACGTCAAAATCTGTCAATACATCCCTGAAGAATAAGACAGCCAATATCAGGATTTTCTTCAATGTACAGAAAAGTCTAGAGATGTTTCTCTAGAAGCTGTGTGTGTGCCCTGAGCAAGGCCCAGGACCAGGGTCAGGCAAGTAAGGTACTCACCTCAGGCGTCAAATTTAAGGGGATGCCAAGAAATCAGTATTCAAGATAAATAATAATTTAATGCAATATCTTTTTAAGAAATCAGAATTAATCCAAACACATCAATGATGAACAAATATCAATATTTTAAATAAAGACCATTTCTCTGTTGAGTCATATGGAGCTTGAGGTAACAGGAAAAATGTGTGTCTCTATACACATGTTTTTATATATTTTATTAGTGGCTAATTTTTTTGCAGAACATTAAAGTATTTGGGAAAATCTTGAAACTTGAAGTGTAAGTGGACTAAAACTGACATTATTTTCAGATTAAGTGTTTTGTTTATACCAAATTATAATTTATGATCATTTTACTTCAGCTTAAGTTAACTAAAAATTGTGTAAGATTGTCACTTGGTGAAGAAAAATCATCAACATGGCACTCTCTCAACTGAAAATGAGACAAGCAATGAAGTCAATTTTGAAAACATTGTTGATGTGTTTGCTTTCATGGAATCCAGGGCACACATATTTGCTTCTGTCTCAGGTTCCAATATGACTTGGCATGGCAGTCCTCTGGGCAAGGCAGAGGATAGATTTGAAGATTAATTAATTCTTGCAACAGAATAAATATGTTTTAAGTGTTAGTTGTTATTGTTATCACAATCTCTTCTCCTGAGCTCCAAATCAGAAGCAGGACTTCCGGCTGACTCTGCCAAATACGGTTCTGAAGAGCTGAGAGGAAGATGATGAAAGCAAGCTGGACAATAATCCAAGGTTTTCAGAAGTCGCCAAGTGCTGCTTCCATCTCGATGCTGTGTTATCTCCATGGTAACCTCAGAAGTAATGTTCCCCACTCCTCCCCTGCCCTCAGATTCTTCAACCCCTCTCAGCCATGTGGGCAGAGGAAAATCCAAATCTTATAGGGAAGAGGGGAAAGTGGAGATAACATGGTGTTGCAGAAGGCTTTGGGTGAGAGACCAGATGGTTTCCCAAATTCTATAACCCTACAGTCATCCTTGTGGAAATGGGGATGTGGAAACGCACTTCCTTAGCAGTGTTCCGTGCATTAAATGCCCCAATTTTTATAGGGTGCCTGAAGCAGTACCCAACACAGACTATGCCAAGAATAAATGTTTACAAATGAAAGAAAAAGGAAGGAAGGAATGTGTGCTGGTTTATGACAAGCTTTAATGTCTTAAAACAAGACTCATTTATCTCATGTTTCTGTAAGTTTGGAAGTCCAGGTGGGCTTGATTGGTTCTCTGCTGAACATCTCACAAGGTTGAAGTCAGTGGGTCAATTGGACTGGGTTCTTATCCTGAGACTCTGGAATGAAACCACTTACAAGTTATTTCAAGCTGGTTCCCTGCAAGGTCCCTTCTTTTTTGCTTAATCTTTATAACAACATTATATGATAAGCCATGATCCCATTTTACAGATGAAGAAACTCTTCAGCAATTGAACAATTCCCCCAAGGTTTCAGTGTTGTTCTGTCTAACTGATGACTCCAAGTTTTTGTTTGAAAATAAGAGAAAATACACATTAATGTGGAAATCAGGCAGTAATTAAAGGCTTGATTTCTTTCTGGAAAATGATGTGGCCATTGGAAAGCTTAACAAAGACAACTACACACCACATTAACCCTGCTTCCATATTTCCACTTGCCTTTTCAAAACACTTTGGCAATCTCAGGTCTTAGGAATTTATGCACAAAAGCTATAAAGTGCCCTGAGTCCTTCCAACCACCTAGAAAGGAATGTACTGGGTAGACACCAGGCTGCCTGATGTGGACCTAGGTTGGTATAAGTTTCTAATGCCAACTGAAAGCTGCCTATTTGCATATAACTTTATTTTCTAGTCCTCCAGTTTGGAAGCTATAGTCCCAATGCCTAAATACTGGAAATTCAGGGATCTACGAAAGTTTTGAGGAGGATGTTATAAGAAAATTCAAGTGCACATTCACTGGGTCACCTACTCTATTCCAGACTTTGTATGAGGCCCAGGTGATTTGACCACCAGAGGCCTATCCTTAGCTCTCATTGAGACTGTGAGATTGTGAGGCTATACTTTTGTCCCTTTCCTAGAAGTTGAGACAAGAAAACATTCAATAATTCAAAAAGACATCCCCCACCAAAGGCTTTCCCTAAAAGATAAAATTGAAGAATGGTGTAGTCATCAGTACAATGGGTCCCTGTTTTCTAACTTGGGCCACTTAATATAACCTGTGCTCAAAATTAAACTTGGTGTGAAGCTTGGGGTCTCTTTAAACTATTTACTTGGGGCTTCCCTGGTGGCACAGTAGTTAAGAATCCACCTGCCAATGCAGGGGACACAGGTTCGACCCCTGGTCCGGGAAGATCTCACATGCCTCAAAGCAACTAGCCCGTGCACCACAACTACTGAGCCTGTGCTCTAGAGCCCACGAGCCACAACTACTGAGCCCGTGTGCCACAACTACTGAGGCCCGCAGGCCTAGAGCCCATGCTCCACAACAAGAGAAGCCACCGCAATGAGAAGCCTGCGCACCGCAACGAAGAGTAGCCCCCGCTCTCCGCAACTAGAGAAAGCCCATGAGCAGCAACAAAGACACAACACAGACAAAAATAAGTAAATAAATTCATTAAGAAAAAAAAAAGTGTTTACTTGTTTAATCTTTTGGTCTCTGTTTTATCCTTATTTCTCAGTGGAGATTCTTTTTGAGAAATTCTAGTCCCTTTTGAAGAACCAAATGGGAAATGGATTTTCCCCCCTTTTAAGTCAGGATAGACAGGGAAGCAATGTGACCCTAACTCATTAACTGGCTGTCTTTGGGAGAGGGCCAGTGGCCCAGAAGAGAAGCCAGACGGGGTCAGAGACCTCAAACTGACAGATGTGGCAGTGGAGGATTCCAGGAAATAAGATCAAAGGCTGGCCAGGAACAAGAGCCACTTGCCCAGATGCAAAACCCCAGAGGGGTGAAGGTAAAGGCTTGGGCAGTGTTTGGACTGAGTCATGGGGGAAACTGGTTAGCAGCTAGGGTCAAGTTTGGGACAATGGAGCACTGTCCAAGGAACTTCAGAAAAGAGAGGGAGGGCAGGCAAGAAGGCATTGGTGACTCTGAGTTAGTTGCATCATCTATATAAATGGCTTTACTTAACCCCTCTTGTGGCCCCCATTATGTATGCCTGAATGTGACAATATGCTGTAAAAGGATAATGGGGCAGCATATAGATCAACTCCATTGTATAAGGATCAGGGAGAAACAAGCAAACAAATCCACGAACTTAAAGAAAAAAGAGAATTAGTAGGAGTTGTCTGTGACGATTACCCACTCTTCCTCAACTGTGTCATCACAGTGTCAAGTATCACATGGGCAGTTTACTGACCTATGAGCAAAAAATGGTGCCTGATGTGACTCAGTCTTCCATCTCTGACAGAATCAACACCCTCCCACTGAGAGATGAGACAATGAAGACTTGACCCTGAACCCTTTACTGAGCTTGGAAAGGGGTCTTGGACCAGTTTATTTTGACAAATTTTGCAAAATGCCTTTATCTGTGCTAATTTTTTAAAGACCCACTTAACTTGCAATCCATTTAAAATTTATTGAACAGCACATCCTATTATGTTGGCAGAATTTCCTCTTTAAAACAATGTCCTCGCTTCAAATATTTTAATGATAACACCAAGTAAGTAACTACTAAAACAACTCACAAAATAAAGCCTTCTTTGGACCAGACTGAACTAGGCAAAGAGGACATGGATGAAGAGGACATGCCAGAATTCCAACTAATAAATGGAGAAGAAAAGATGGAATTAGAAAATCACCCCTTGGCTACCACTACAATAATAATGGTTTCAGGCAAGGATCATTAATGGATGCTAAAATTAGTGGGTGTAAGTACTATGAGAAACAAGATATTTACATGGTCTCAGGGTATTTCCCCCCAAGATACTAATTAATTACAAAAAGAATAATAGTAACTTTACAGTGGAGAAGCCTGGCAGACAGCACTTAAATAAAGCAATGAAAGTAAACATCACCAAAAGATGGGGGAGGGGGGTGTCAAATCAACATCTTTGTCTCGTGATATGAAGTCCTAAGAAGTATATAACATCACTTCTGTGGTTTTCCTACCAAAATTGCATAGCCTGAATCTAATTATGAGGAAACCTCAGACAAACCCAAATTAAGGGGCATCCTACTGAATAACTAATTTGTACGGTTCCAATATGTCAAGATTATGAAAGACAAAGAAAAGCTAAGGAACTGTTCCAAATTAAAGGAGAACAAAGGGACAAGACAGATTAAAGGGACAGGACAACTAAATGCAACTATGCGCGCCCAGATTAGATACTGAATTGGTCCCAGGATTTAGCGGGATGACTGTTGAACTTTGAATAAGGCTGCAGATTAGATGATAGTATTGAATGAATGATCATTTCCTGATTTTGATAATTGAACTATGTAAGAAAATGCCTTTGATCTTAGATAACTCACACTGAAGTATTTAGAGGCAAAGTGGTATCCTTTATTCAAACATTTCAAAATAAAGTGTGTGTGTGTGTGTGTGTGCATGGATGGATAGATAGATAGATAGATAGATAGATATAGAAAGGGAAATAAATAAATAGAAAGGTAGATAGGTAGATAGATAGATAGGATAGAATGATTGATAGAATAATAAAGGAAATGTCAGTTTTTAATATTTGCAGATAATCTAGGTGAAGGTCATATGGAAATTACTTATACACTTCTTTAAACTTTTCTGTAAGTCTGAAATCATTTCAAAACAAAAAGTGAAAATAAAAATAGGAAGTATGTAAAAGAAGACATGGTCTCTGCCACCAAGTATCTCATAGCCTCATGGGGACAGATGGGCAAGTCACCATAAAGAGATAAACATAGTTCAGTAAACTACAGGGCAGGCAAAGGGGATGGGATATAATTTCTAGAAGTAAAAGAGAACAGACATTTTCTAGAAAAGACATTAAGTTTCAGTTAGGCAAACTCATTGCCTTCCTAGCCCTTAAGAAAAATGTTCAGGCTTATCATTTTGAAAAGCCAAGTCAGTTGCTTTATGTTGTTATAAGAAATGTTTTAGCTTACAGATCACTCTGCCCAAGAGTCCATCCATTTATCTATCCAGTAACATAGCCATTTATCCATCATTGGCTCCCCCAGACTGTGAACATTTTTTAAGCCATTTTACACCCAACTTACAGCAACTGTGCCCATCTCTTTCTTTGTTAGCAAAGATCCAAGTATTTTTAAGAGTTCTCCTCTGTTAGTAGTTTTGAAGTATACCATAGGGATAAGTTTCCATGGAGGAGTCCTCAACCTCATTTAACTTTGTTCTAACAAATCCAGTTGTGTGTCCCCTGTTTTCTACGGAGAGAGAAGTAGGGGTCTATAGGTATTAAAGCAGGTGCCTCTGTAAATAAAGGAAAATATTTCCAAGTGATTTCACTGAGTGCATGGATGTAAAGGAGTATTAATACCCCTGACTATCAGTGGGAACAATGGATATTCAGAAGCCAAAGGAGGAGAGAAATTTTGGGAGGTGACACAGAGAGTTTCCCAGTTTCCTGGGCAGGAATAGAAAACCCCCAGCAAGCTTGAGCCACTGAGTGCAGGAAAATTGAAGATATGTCTTCTTATCTTCAATCCAATACCACTGTTTTACCTTTTCCAGAATCATTGGCCTTGACTGAGTTAGTAAATTAATTAACTTCCAAATTCACAACTAGATGACGTGGCAAACAAGATTTGGAATCAAAGCAGAATCAGATGTTTCCTGATTTGCACTGACCTATCTCTAGTCAGTTCCAGGATGAGACCCTTATTTTTATCCCTGATAACTTCCACAAAAATCATATATGACCAATGACTGCTGATCATGAGTGCTGCCATGTGACATGGCATGAATATTTTACTTAAAATCAAATGCCTAAGAAAATAGTCTTGTTTCCTCATTCAGCATCCATTCATTCACTCAATAAGACTTCAGTGAATGTCTATTGTGAACCAAGAGCCATGTTCTTTTACAAAAGGTGGTCAATTGCAGACTTGTTGACATGTCATCCTAAGTGAGGAAAAGCTGGACTGAGAGTCAGGAGGTCTGGTTTGGACTTCGTTATGCTATTATGTACCTACATGTTCTTGGATAAATGGTGTCTCCTCTCTCAACCCTGGTTATCTCATCTGTAAGGTGAGGTTTTTTTAACAGTAGCTCTTTGGTACCTTACAGTACTATTTTGTTAATGGCCAGCCTTGATGGTCCACCTAACACCCCCCCAAAATATGACCTCAGACTGAAGAACTCATCCAAAGGGAAATATACTGAAGAGGAAAATGTATGGTCACTGTCACAAGATTACCCAGTACAGGTAAGAATATGGTTTTGCCAAAGGTGAGGAAAAATTCTCACTGAGGACGTTATAAGAAAGATAAACTTTGGCAGAAGAGAGACTCTAATCCTGTCAGAGAGAAAGAAAGATCTTTTCAGGTGAGAAAGTGGTTGTATTTTCAGATACCTGGGCAAGACAGACACAGATAGGAGTGCAGACTGGAAACAAAACACAGACTATTGTTCACTAATTGCAATGGATGCAATTAGCCTTTAACATTTTTACAAGGGAAACTTGTAAATATAAACTATATATTGTTTATATAAACTAAAGAAAAATTTTGTTGACTTGGGAAAATGACTGAGAGATGACTTATAAAGTATTTCCCAGGTCTAAAATGCTATGATACAATTCACCAAGCAACCATGTTGTTAACATTGGATTCATGGTTCCAGAGGGAAAAGTGTTTTCCTTAAAGACACTTAGGATGTTTAGACACCTGATCTGTCTCCTTTTCCAAATGTGACAAGACTTTGAGTTATTGCTTCATGAAGGGACTGGAAAACACCCTGAGAAGCTGTTTATTTCTTAACTGCTTTGCTGTAAGCTGCTGTCTTAAATTCTAAACAGTTTAATAAAACTTTCCAACAATTTCAGCGTTTTCTAAATTTAAGAGGCCATCTTTATGGTTTTTGGAAGAAAGGCCAGCAATATTGTCACTAAGCTATTCCAGGAGAAAACCTAATTTTAACAGATGAAATAATAAAAATTGAAGTGATGTAGCTTAAAACCCCCTAACTACTCAGTGTGCATGTGACTAACACCCCATTACCTCACCCGGCTGATTCAGAAAGATGAGTGTGTTAGACTGGAAGATTCATCTAAATATCGACCTCAGCTGCTTTGTGTTTAGTCAAGAGAGAAAGTTACTAAATCAGCTAACACATTGAACCCAAGACTGTGGACATCTAGGGGCCCATATCGTTTTGGTCCAGAAAAGGACCTAGAGGAAAGCTCTCATATGAACTCTTTCATTCCTTAAAACTAGATGTTTGCTAAACAGACATGGAGGCAAGTGTAGGGTTTCCCAACATCTATGGCAAAATCACTCCATTCTCATAACCATGCAAGGTACACATTATGATTTCAAAAGAAACAGGTTCAGAGGGTGAAGTGACTTATCTTAAGGCTCAGAACTTGCAGAGCTGGAATTTGAACCCAGGCTAGACTCCAACGTTCTTTTAGAGACCCAGGCTGCAGCCCCTTGGTGCGCTGCTGCCCTTTGCCTGGGCTTCACACTGAGACCTTGCCTCCATCTAAGAGGACTCTGCCGCTCACGTCTCCTCTAGTCATCCCTACTCCTTTCCTTGGCTTCTGGCAATCGTCCCATCTCCTTCTTCTTTGGGCTATGGTTTCTGCACCTATTCACTCGTTCTTGGCCTTGTGATAAGTCATGTGCAGAAAGCAGAAATATGCACGTAAGCTTTAAATGGCCGATCTTGGCAACAGACCCGTCACAGAATCAGCCCAGAAGCTATTCCTGTGCAAATTAACAGCTGAAGCAGACAGCCCAGCAAGCACTGTCCAGTGTGCTCACTTAGGGTGATCTTGATTTTCAGTAGATTTCTCCTTCCTGTTTCAAATGTCATTATTGGCACAGAAGGAGATAGGGGCATAAAGGTTTGCATTGTGATTAAGACTTGGCAGGGCTCAAATTCTTTGAGTTAAATATTTAAATGTCCCAGATTTCCCCTACTGTTTCAGAGCTGATGGCTGTTTTCCTCTGTATTAAAGGCCGTAACAAGCACCCGGCAAGAAAGTATACCATTATAGGGAAATAGGTCTTTCCCCCTTTCCTTTTCATAGGAGAAAGTTCAGGTGCATCAGAACCCATCCACTGAATCATCTGCCATAGTTTCTAATGCCGCCAGTGTATGAGCTAAAAACCCCAAATTCAGGAGCAAGTCCTCCACACTACCATCTCCCTCATCTGTCCCCATCATAGCCTAACCATTATAGATAAAGCCCTGTGGATTTTACCTCCCAAACCTTTCTCAAATTCGTGTACTCTTCTCCATTTCTATTGCCACCACCCTATTCCCAATCATCAGCATCTCTCTACTGACTGACACAGTTATCTCCCAAACGGACTCTTTGCCTTCACTTTGCTCCTATGATGATCCATTCACCACCCCATGGCTGGAGAGAGCTTCTCAAAATGCACACTTCTCTCTTTGCCCTCCCGATGTTGACATTTTAGTGATTCCACACTGATGGCAAGATGAAAACATAAACTCAGTAACATGGCCTGCCTGGACCCAAAATGTGCATCCCCTATCTGCCCTCTTAAGTCCATCACACACTTCCTCGCTCATCTGTACTCTCTTAGCTCCTGACACACCGTCCACCAAACTCTCCCTGACCCCAGGCCTTTACACAAGCTCTTTCCTCTGCCTGGAGTAACTATTGCCCACTTTGATGAGTTCTCAGCTCACCTGCCACTTCCTCAGAGAAGCTTCCCCTGACCCTTCAGATGGGACCATGCTCTCAATTTTATTCATTCGTTGTGCTTTGGATCTCCTTGTCATTGCATCTATGACAGTTGTAGTCTTAGTTCTTTGCGGGAGTATTTCCTTGATTTTTGTCTCCCCTTGTCAGACATTTGGGTTCAGAACCACGTCTGATTTCTACTAACCATTGAATCCCTAGTGCTGTGGAAGATTATGAGATACCTTAAAAATTAATCTCCTTATGGTATTTTTGAATATTTACTTGTATAAATGGATGCAGGGAGGAAAGCCTTGAAAAGTATTGCTAGTCTAATACCACTGTTTCTCACAAACTTAGTGATGTCTTAGTCAATGGGTTGATAAACACAAGATAGGTGAACACACTTCAACTCATGACGAACAGTATTTAAATTATAAGTAAATAAATGTAATTCTCTGTAACAAACACTCCAGCCAACATATAAATATCATTTTCAATAGCTAACACAGAAATCTGAAGGTTACAAGTCAATATTCTTTGCAGATACGTTTCAAACAAATCCCTCAATGTTATAGGAAAGCTCTTGTACTTTCTAGTAAATTTGCTTATAGACAAAAAACATTACAGTGACAGGATACAGAGTAAGTGTGGATTTAACTGCAAATACAAATTTAGTAACTGATATGGACACATTCTTTAATCTTCTTCCTTATCTTTCTACAGACATTGAAAGGTTAACCCAATGTATTGCATTCTCAAAAATACTGGTGTGTTAACTACTTCATCACAGAAAGTTTCTCCATTACACATCCCTTAAACGTGTAGCTTACGGGTTTCAACTACCCTTTTGACAAATATTGAATCAAATCATTTGGTCTTTTAATAATGTATATCTATAGAAACCAATATAGTGTTGACCATTTAGTTCGTGCTTAATAAATATATGTTGAACGAATAAATGGCCAGCTAAGCTGTAAAGTGGCCCGGGTGGGACAGGACCAGGAAGGTGATTGCATAGATAGCCAAGCCGTTCCTCTATAGCAGAGTTTCTCAACTTCCATGCTATTGACATTGAGGACTGGGTAATGCTTTTTGGTGCAGGGACTGTCCTATGCATTGTAGGATGTTTAGCAACTCCCGGAACCTCCACTTATTTGATGCCAGTAGCACCCCGCACCCCAGTGGTGGCAATCAAAAATGTCTCTAGACATTGCCAAATGTCCCCTGGGGGAGGGGGTCAAAATTGTCTCAAGTTGAGAGCCACTGATCTAGATTTACAAAGTGAAAATCAACTTGCTATTCACCATAGTTCAGCCAAAAGTGATTTTACAGTAATTACGTGGACAGCATTCACATAATCCTCGACCTTGTGAAGAGTAAGAGAACAGGATGTGTTCATGGCTTGGCCTCTTGGCATAGTGGAAAATTCAGAGACTTTGGAATCAAGCGGGCTTGTGTTTGCATCCCGGGTCTACCCACGTACTGCCTCTGATAGTGGGCAACTCATTCAACCACCTGGAGCCACAGAACCCTTGTCTCTCAAATGGAGAGAACAATAGCAGAGTGGTTCCAAAGAATATATAAGCCAATGTGCACATGTGAAGCAGTTATAGTCTCTGACGCAAAGTATGGACACAGTAGTGGTTGCTGTGGTCCAGTGGTAGTGGTCCAGTGGTTACTGTCAATGTTCTTTTGATAGCACTGCCTCCTACCTCCACCTTCCTTTCCTTGCTTGAACCCCTCTCAAGGCTCACCTTTCCACTTCACCAGCATACATACTGCTTCAGCCCTTTATAATCTCTGCCTCTGACTCCCAGGACCATCATATTTATGCTTTTGGGAACATTGCACATTACTTTCCTGAGTATTTAAAGATAAGTCTGTGCAATAACATACCTGTCTTTGGGGCCCTGGAACCTTCACCTCTTGCCACAACTATTGACTTGCCTCTAGTTGTAGTTTCTGACCAAGAGCTCTGTCGTTGGTGTGCCTTCTCTTGTTAAGAGGTCTTACGGTAACAGGTATCCTCAGTCTTGGCCAACAGTGCTGCAATTTAGCAGTTGGCAATAGGCTGTGGATGTCATTAAGCCGAGTGTCTCCCTCCCCAAACACCATACAGCCAGGCTTCTCGGTCACTGCTACGTGCACAGAGGTGTAGGCATGAAGAGGACCCACAGAATAAGCTCAGGATCCACAAGATCGGGGAAGAGAGTGTCCTTTGACTAGGTCCTCAATGGACTGGGGTGATGGGGAGCTTGGAGGCAGGCAACTTAATCGGGTCTGACCTAAGGAACCCAGTCACTTCCACGCAGTCTATGTGCTCTTGCAGTTGTGCCTGGAGAGAGCGCCACTGGCCCCTCCCATTGAACCATCTCATGGGGGTGAAGGAAGCATCTAGGATGGAAAAACCATAACACCTGTGTACACTTACAGGTGCCAGAATGGTAACAGCGGCCACAGTTCCATCAATACCCAAGACCTCTCTGAATGATAGGTTCTATCCGTTTAGATTGTTTAGTCTGATTTTTCACTTTGTATATTTAGAGAGGGGGGCTGTCATGCTAATCATTGGTTTTCTAAATCAAACTTAATCTTACAGATGAGTCACATTAATTTCCCTTCATCTCACGTGCTCTAAGGGGCGAGCCTAATTCCATTTAGAATCCACTAATTCATAATTCGTGAGTGTGTAGCAGGGGCAAGGCTATATGAGGAAAGCTTTGGGGGAAATTGATATTTTAGGAGACATATTTAAATAAGTAATGCATAAACTATTCTTATTCTACTAAAGATGCTATTTACATACAAGTAGGAAACTGTCCTTATCTCTTCATGAAAGAAGGCTATAGAGCAGCACTGCCCATAGAAATATAATGTAAGCCACATATGTTATTTTATTTTATTTTACATTTTAATTTTTTACTGAAGTACAGTTGATTTACAATGGTGTGTTAGTTTCTGGTGTACAGCAAAGTGATTCAGTTATACATATATACATATATATATGTTCGGTATATTCTTTTCTTATTCTTTTCTATTATGGTTTATTACAGGGTATTGACTATAGTTCCCTGTGCTGTACAGTAGGACCTTGTCGTATATCTATTTTATATGTAGTAGTTTATCTCTGTTAATCCCAAACTCCTAACTTATCCCTCCCCCACCCCCCTTTCCCCTTTGGTAACCATAAATTTGTTTTCTATGTCTATGAGTCTGTTTCTTTTTTGTAAATAAGTTAATCTGTGTCATATTTTAGATTCCACATATAAGTGATACCACATGGTGTTTGTCTTTCTCTGTCTGACTTATTTAGTATGATAATCTCTAGGTTCATCCATGATGCTGCAAATAGCACTATTTCATTCACTTTTATGTCTGAGTAGTATTCCATATCTTCTTTATCCATTCATCTGTTGATGGACATTTAGGTTCCTTCCATGTCTTGGCTATTGTAACACATGTGTAATTTTAAATGTTATAGTAGCCACATTTAAAAAGTGAAAATAACAGGTAAAGTTAATTTTAATAGTATCATTTATTTAACCCACTAGATGCAAAATATAATCATATCGATATGACATCAATATAAACATTATTGATATATTTGACATTCCTTTTCTCATACTAAGTCTTTGAAATCACTGTATGCATTTTGCTCTTACAGCCCATTTCAATACAGACTAGCGACATTTCAAGTGTCTCCTAGCCACACATGACTAGCAGCTCTCATATTGGACGGCACAGTGCCCTAGAAGGATCCATCCCATTTCCTGTCTTCCTCCTCCTCTTCTTCCTCCTCCTCATTGCCTCATGAGTCATCAGTGTAATAGACCTTCTGGTTGCTATTGTTCATGCATTTCCAAAGATAGCATATATTAACTTTGGTACATGCATTCCCTCTCTAGAATCCTCAGTGGGAATTAGTCATAATGTATACTAGGTTCATATTTTTCAACTCTTAAATGTGAGGTCAGGGTCTGTCAAGTTCAAGTAAAATAAAGGGAACATAAGAGTGGATTTCTGAATTTAAGCATATTTTGCAAACTCTGGAAAGGGTAGATTGTTGTAGTGTCTTTGGGACTTACAGAAGTTTAAGCTCTGCCACACTGAGTTCTCCCAAACCTTTGAATATGGACAGCCTGAAACTTTAGCCTAGATGACCTTTCACCTGAGGAGCTTCATTCCCAGACATCATTCCCAAGTCCATTAGCATTGTCTACACTGGCCCAGCAGACCAGAACATTAATCTACCTCGAAGGAGAAGAAGCTTGGACACCAAAAACCTGAGCAACAGAAAGCAGCTTAGTTTTCTCACCTTCGTGAAATGGATGAACACATTTCATTTAAGAAGTAGATATTTTGATGCTTATTTCATTTGCAACTTTCTTGTGACCACCATACAAATGTAATTAAGCCACAGAGAAAAAAAATATTGCCAGGTGAAAGTTCAGATTAAGATAAGGCTAGTGTTCAATCGTTAGCAATAATGAGGAAGATCTGTGTGTACAGTAGGTTAAGATGCTCATGATGTTACCAGATAAGCAAATTATAGGTCACTGTGTATTGCATGATCCTTGGCAAAATGTATGTTTAAAGATGTAGATGAGTTATGTAGATATAGACGTGGGGATAGATGAAGATATGGCTATGTCTGTAAAGTCAGGGAGATGAGGCACCATAAACTGAGAGTGTTGCTATGGAGGGTAAAATTAAATGAGCAAGTGGGCACATTTACTCCTAACTTTGTTTAAATTTTAATATTGCAGCTAGTCGGTTATTTCTTAGAATTATTAACATTATCAATATTATAATATTATCAATCACCATTGGTAGTAAAGGTAGTAAAGTACTAATATGATGAGAATAAGTCAATTCTGTTCTAAAAAAACTCCAGTGACAAGAGTCTCTGGTACTGAAACATTTACACACTTGCCCTGACCTTGCCTTGACATTGACCCATCTGATGCTGACCTCAAGTGCGGGCTAATTCAGCTACTAGAAACTAGGTGATAATTAACATTTACCAATCATTCAGTAAGAGCTTCACTTGTCTTCCCTGAACTTGTGTAACAGTTTCATGGGGTAGGTATTACGATTCCACTTTACAGATGAACAAACCAAGATAGAGAAAGATTGAGTCGTGTCACCAAGGTCACACGTTGGCCAGAATTAGGAGCACAGTGTGGTCTGGCCCTTCAGTGATGGCAATGTTTTTGACTCTGGTATTCTCACACCATTCAAGGGCCTGAGCAGCAGTACCCCCCAGATGTTGAAACTTCCACACATAAGCCACTTGAATTAGGTAAGATATATGTTTCATTTGGAAGAAGAAAATCTCTGCTCGAGCTCACCCGAGGATGGGTGGTTGCCAGAATCAACAGCCTCCTAAAATTGCCCGTAAAGCCAGGTGTCAACTTGCTGAAGTGCAAGCCAGAAAGAATAGGGCACCAAGGGAGGGTGGATGTGGGTGTTTTCAGCACGTTGTCAACATTCTAATGACTGCAAGTTTTGTTTTAAAGAGGATTTGAGCTGCAAAAGGTGTCACCAGCAACAGGCTGCAGTTTTAATGATTTAGCTTTAATTGCAGAAGTGAACCTCATGCTTTTGAGAAGTGTGGATTCCATAAACAGATTGAACGTGTTTTCTTGAGTGCTGCGTGTCTAACAGTTGGCGGGGTTCAGTTTATGAACTGCTTGTTTAGCATTGATTTGGCTGAATTTTTAAAATTATTATTATAATTACCCCCAAAGGGCTTCAAGTCACAAACACCACCAAAGGCAATGACAGATGATGACAAATTATTAATGTCTTCTTTCTGTTCTTCACTAATTTCATAATGTTATCTGCGCAAGCATCACCAGCCAACATGTATCCACCCTGAACGAGCTTTGGTGTAATGTGTTTTTCCTACACTCCAACACAGATATGTTTTGAAAAACTTAAAATAAAAACCTATGCAGTGAGAAGAGGAGAAAGATGAATACGATGAACACAGAAGAATTTTAGAGCAGTGAAAATACTCTATATGGTATTATAATGTTGGGCATATGTCATTATACATTTGTCCAAACCCATAGATTGTACAACATTGAGAGTGAACCCTAATGGAAACTAGGGACTTTGGGTGATTATGATGGGTCAGTGTAGGCTCATCTCTGGTAAAAAAGAAGTGTCCCATTCTGGTGAGTGATATTGATCATGGGGGAGGCTATGCATGTGTAGGGGCAGGGGATATATGGGAAATCTCTATGCCTTCCTCTTAATTTTGTTGTAAGCCTAAAACTTCTCTAAAAAAAAAAGTCTTAAAAAAAAAAACTATGTAGCTAAGAATTTTAAAAGATTACCCCCAAACATTTTCTCCTTATTTGTAAGATTCAGATACTTGTTAAGTGTAAAGTCAAGCTGGCCATTTTAATACCATTATCTCCCCTTCCCCCATCACAGCACCCTTCCCCGCTCCAGATTAATTACAGCCTGGATCTAACCCTCAGGCTTGGAAAACACTCTGCTGATGAAGTTTTCAGGGATAATGGATGGTTTGTAAGTTTCTTGTACAAATCGCTTCATTTTAAGTACCCTGGTCTGCCTACAAGTACTCCAAACCCCATAACTGTTTCTTGATTAGTCTAAGATATTTCATTTTGGCTGCAAATATGCTGCTTCCTTTGATGTATTTGAACAGAACATCTGGTTGCATCTAAAATGTACCAGTTCTGTGATTTTTGTTAAGCGTGTCAACTTCCTCTCCATGTCCTTCTTTTTTCATCTGTAAAATGGGGATAATAATCCATATTCTGCAGAAATGCTGATACAATTACAGGGGATAATGGATATATTATGTGTTTAGCACAGATCATAAATTGTTTCTTTCTTCTACTAGTTCATGATTCAGAAAAATGGAAATTGATTCAACAAAGAAGAAGTAGAGTGTAAAAAGCAATGTTAAGAAAGAAACTGGTAAACTTAATGGAAATGTTTTAAAATTTGTTTTAAAATCTAATAATTGTCATAATAATGCCTTTTTTAGGGGTTAGCTGATAATGGAGAGAAAGTAAATACTGGGAACAAGTAGCATAGAAGATGAAGATGGAAAAACCCCAGTTAAAGAGTTTCACAGGTCTTTTTGATGCCAAGAAAAGAGTTAAGTTGCCTAACATGAGACTTTGTTAAGATAATCAGGAATGTTAAAAACTTTAAGGATAAATACTAAAATAATAAGCAATATATAACTTCCAAAAGAGTAACGAGAAAAAGGGGAAAAAGCTAGAATATTCTAAGAGAAAATAGGAAATCAAATGGGGGCAGAGGGACACAAAGAAAATGCATTATAAATAGAAAACAATAAAACAGGTTCAAATCTATCAGATTGATATAAATTTAAAACTCATCCCCTACACACAAATAAACAATGTATGTAGTAAGTCTTAGAAACACTATTAAATGGTCAGGAAGGAGAAAAAAATGCAGAATACTAGCTGCCTTTGGTTATGAGAGGGCATTTATCAAAGAAAACAAAGCTTAAAGGAATAAAACAACTAGAATGAATTCTTTCAGTCAGATACATCAGCATGTGGAATTAGAGGATACCCACTAACTCTTCACTGATACTTTTGGGTTGATAAATATGTGATCCAGCATTCCCATGGGACAGAATTTTAGCTCTGCCTGTGAGTTAATTTCAGACCCAGGCAGACAAGTCTGATGAATTGCTTGGAACCACCTCTTGGCTGACTCTACTTGAAGGTAATAATTACACTCTACTTGAAGGTAATAATTACAAATAGAGAAAACCCTTAAAGAGAATTGCCACTTTTCCTAAGGCCCTCCGAGGAATCAAAACCCGTTCAGAAGTCCCAGTGTTTAAATCCCAAGACTCAAGAGTATGAGGTTTCATACTTTGCTATTCCTAGAACTCACAGCTCTCTTCCACCAAGGTTCGTTGTTGATTGGGCCCAGAGGGTTAGACTCTTCTCTCTTTTATGCTGGAAACATTTGTTTTTTGGGTTTTTTGTTTGTTTTTTTGCCTCCACTATGGCTCCCTGAAATTTGTTTCCCAGTGTATCACCTGCCATTCATATCTCGTGACTCTTGACTCTCTCTTGAGGACCATGCCAGATCTCTGAGAGCTGCCAACTACAGGTGCGTTTGCTTCAGTCAGTGCGCCCTCTTCCCTCTGTTATGTCCCACAAAATGCTTCTCTCTGATTGGAGGAGTTAGTCACAAATGCAAATGCTTTCAGGGGCCAGGCAGACAGAACAACTAGATAAGGGAGCCCAAGCGGGAAGGGGGTAGGAGGTGGGCATCTGGTAGTTCATCTTAGAGTTTTATCACTAGGGAATACAGCATAAAATAAACAGGGGTAGGACAGAGGGTTACAGGGGACACTGATTATCAAGATGACTGAGACTTCCCAAGAGACTACATCTAACCAACCCCTTTTAATTCTCTTGGGCATATTCCTAGGGGTAGAATTGCTGAGTCACACGGTAAATCCACGTTTATCAGTTTGTGGAACTGCAAGACTGTTTTTCAAGCAGCTGCATCATTTTACATTTCCACCAGCAGTGTATAAGGGTTCCAATTTCTTTACATTCTCACCAACACTTGTTATTGAATGTCTTTTTGATTATAGCCAACCTAATTGGTGTGAAGTGCTATCTCAGTGTGGTTTTGATTTGCATTTCCCGGATGACTAATGATGTTGAGCATTTTTTCATGTGATAATGGCTCATGTAATTTTTAATATTGGATATGGATAGTTTCCACCCAAAGGGACAGTTCTCTCTTCAGGGGGTCCCACGTGTCTGCTCAGGGGTATGATATTCATCCAGGCTTTGAAACTCACTAGTTACTCATTTCCACACATCTGGGCTGAAGAGAACAGATTCCGAAGAAAGAGGCAGAAAGCCAGAGATTTATGCTTCTGTCTTTCTTTTCTCCCTTTCCTGTCAAGGGCAGCTGGGTCTCTCCTGGAACAAATTCTCTCAGACAAATTCTCCACCAGACCAGCAACTCAAGGGGACACATGAGGAGCTTGTTGTTAAGAGTTTGAGCCAAACCACCAGAGCTTCCTGTGCCAGGTAAGCATGAATAGGGGCCGAAATCACCCATTACTAACCTCTCACCCATGACTGCCTGAGAGGTATTTCTCAGGCTCTAACCATGAAACCTGTTTCCTCTCTCCCCTCCGAAGCTTAGCCCAGAGAGGCATGATAATATCACTCAGCAAATGGAAAATATTTATTTTATGCTTATTCTAAGAAATGTGATCCATCAAAAATGAGCTGACAAGCCCTTTCATTTCCAAGGACAGTGTCCACACATTCCAGGCTGCCCCTGGACCTGGAATCAGACAAATCCAAGCCAGAGGCCAGTGAGGGCCATACAGATATCTTCATGGGTGATACTGCAGCATGAACTTAAGACACCATCTGCAGACTCAGACACCTAGGTTTCAGCCCAGCTCCCTCACCCCCTAGCTGTGAGATGCTTACGCATCTCTTAATGCATTTTCTCCACGATAAAACATCAATAATAATATTCCCTTCTTCATAGGACTGTTTTGAGAATTAAACAAGGCAATAACTGCTTGGTTCTCAGCAAAGGGCCTGGAACATACCAATCAATAAAGAAAAATTAGATATTCATATGTTTTGGTTGTCAACTCTGAAAGGGAAGGCCATTGCATTTCTCAAATCTGGTAAGTTTTGTCAAAGTTCTCATTAAAGCAGAAACATAGACTATTACATGTAGTTCGTTTTGACCAAATTACACAACTCATGAGTTAGCAAATTCATAGTTAGTAATCTGAAGGAATTGGTAAAATCTTTGTTTAATTCCAAAAGAAGCAACTGAACAACTATGGGATTGGGAAGATGGATCCAAATAGTCCCCAGATCAACTCTGAAAAGGATTTAGAGTCTGTGTAAGCCCCAAATTCAATAAGCTGCCCACAGTCCATGTGGCTTTGGTCTGCACAGTGACCTCTGGGTAGGGCTAATTTTGCTATATATTTCCTTTGTTAGGTCACAACTAACAAAGTTGCAGGGATCCCATTTATTGCAAACTAGATAGTGAAACCAAGTTTTTAAAGTATCAGGAAATCATGCTAAAAATGAAGCCAGGTGTAACAAAGAGCAATTCATTTGGAAACAAAATGCAAAGAAATAATGTAACTAATCTCACTATTATTTTCCTGTTTCTGCTGTGACAAATTGCTACAAAGTTAGTGGCTTAAAACAATGCACACCTATGTCTTAGAATTCTGGATGTTAGAAGTCTGAAATGGGTTTATAGGCTAAAATCAAAGTATTGGCGGGGATGAACTCCTTCTGGAGTTTCTAGGGGGAAATCATCCCCTTGTCTTTTCCAGCTTCCAGAGGCTGCTTGGGTTCGTTGGCTCCAGGCCTCCTCCCAGCAATCGCATCACTGCAACATCTGCTTTTGTCATCACATCTCCTTGTCTGACTCTGACCCTCCCACCTCCCTCTCATGAGGACCCTTGTGATTACATATCCAGGATACACTTCCATCTCAAGATCTTTAACATAATCACATCTGCAATATCCCTCTTATCAAGTAATGTAACACATTCACAAGTCTTGGGGATTAGGATGGGAACATCTTTGTGACACCATTATTCTGCCTGCCATACTTCCCTACCTGAAGGATTATTATGTGAAAGAGTGATAAAGGCAGAACTAATACAAAGGGGTGGAAGTGGCAAGAATGGAGAATTTGGCCCCAAACAGAAGAATCTCAGAAACAATAAGAGGTGAATTAAGATGATAGGAGCTTTTGTGGGGGATGTGGGCTCTTCTTTATTGATATTGGGTCCCCTCTTCTACACATTTACCCACTCAACCCATGCTGGGGGTTTGGATCACCTGGTCTCTGAGTCTTTCCAACTCTATGTGTCTAGATCTTTGTGAGTGCCTCAACACATGTTGAGGATTTGGAAGGTGTATCAGTCAGGATAGGCTATGCTATGCTGGGTAACAAACAACTCCAAGAACCTCAGTGGCTTCAATCAACATATTCATTGTGGGACTGCAGGGGGGCTCTAATCATTGTAGCCTCCCAAGGACTATGAAGCAACCACCATCTCAAATGCAGCTAGCCACTCTGCCAATGGGAAAGAGAGTTCTGGAGGGTCTAGAAAGAATAATTATGCCTGACCCAAAGGTGGCACATGTCACTTACACAAACAACTCCCTAGCCAGAACTGGTTGCATGGCTCCAACTAACCAAAATGAAGACAAGAAAAAAAAAAAAAAAAAGACAAGAACATGCAATCTGGAAGGCAAAGAGCTAGAAATAGCTGGTGAGCAGAAACAATGACCACAATAGTAAACAAGCTCTTTTCTCCCTCCCCATCAATTCATGAGTTTTAGCCATAAACTGGATTCCTTGTAACCACTAAAGGGTTCCTCTAAAAGGAGCTACTGTCTGTCTATTAGTTCTGGATTCACTGATGAGACAGGATTGTCTTATGCATGCTCTTCACTAATTTTATCTCCATGGTTAGAATTTGACTTTTAAAAGATTAATAATAAAATGATGATGATGATGATGATGATGATGATGGTGATGATGACAATGAATGTTTCCTGAAAATTCATGATGTGCTGAATGGTGTGCTAAGCACTTTTCACATTTACTTTCCTGGATCTTAGACAGGGGGCATAAACAAATCATGTTTCTCATTTCATAGCATACCTATATCATCAGACTCATGCAAAGAGTGCTCTGTGTTATTCATGTGTCCCCACTCCTCATTTTAGCAATCATAATGCCTTTGATATTATATCTCGATCTTGGGTATGTCTTTAAAAAACGTGTAATGTTATTGTTATGCAGGTATTTTTTAATGCATAAAAATTAAAGTACTGTGAACTTGGTTCTTGCTTTCATACAAGTAGCATCATTTTTATAAGATCTTTCCATGTTTGTAGGTATACACTCACACAGTTTATGGCTTATAAGAGCCACATAGTATTCCATAGTACATGTCCACTATATTTTACTTAACTTTTCCCTCAGCAGTGGGACTCCCAGGTGGCCTGTAATAGTTCCCTGATACTTTAATCTGAAGGTTGGCAAACTTTTTCTACAAAGATCCAGATAATAAATATTTTTGGCTTTGTGGTCCTTAAGGTCTTAGTTGCAAGTATTCAACTCTGCTGCAGTAGCGTCAAAGCATCCACAGACAGTACACAAATAAATGGGTGTGGCCAAATTTGGCCCAAGGGCCATAGTTTGACAAGTCCTGCTTCAAACAAGGCTGTGATGAACATCTTCTGTATGTCCCCTTGTGGACTTGTGTCACATTTTCTCTCAAATATACTGTAAAAACAAGAGTAAGATTGCAGCCTAATGGAGTAGACAAAGAATTGCTGGAGTTTTATTCTGAATGGCTACATCAGTCTATTCTTCCGACAACAGTTTATAGAAACGAAAGGTGTTTACCCACATCCTTCCCAACATGACCCAGCTATCTTAATTTTTGTCGATATGATGGGGTAAAATAGTATCTTGTTGCTTTTTTCACTCAATATCTCTATATATTAACTTCAATATCTCTTTCAATATCTCTTTATATATTAAAGACTTTCAATATCTCTTTATATATTAATTGGTCATTAGCACTGCCTTTTCTATGTATTGCCTGCTCATGACTTTTGCCTTTGTTCTCTATTTCTGGATATGTGTGGGAGTTTCTTATATAGTCTACACATTAGCCCTTTTTCAGTTTTAAAACTTGCAAGCAATTTTCAAGTAATCTCTCCCAATCTGTTAACTGTCTGTTAATCATGTCAGTCATGTGTTATACTCAGGAATTCTTAATTTTTGACAGTATATGATTTGGGCTTTTTAAGACTTGGTTAAGAAATCTGTCTACACTCCTAGGTCACAATAACAGTATTTTCTGTGATTAACCTTAGAGTTTGGCCTTTTATCTTGTGGCCTTTAATCCATCTTGGGGACCCTTTTATTTATAGTGAAGGCATATCCACTCTAATCTATATAGTGAGTCAGGTTTTCCAGAACCATCAGTCAAACCTGATGGATAAAACTTTACCCACTTGGGAGTTCCGTAGTGGCCTAGTGGTTAGCATTCTGGGCTTTCACTGCCGTGGCCCAGGTTCAATCCCTGGTTGGGGAACTGAGAGCTTTCTCTTCTGTTCCACCCATGTATGTATCCATTTGGGGGGCCTCCACCATATTGTTTTATTTCTATGGCTTGGTAATATATTTCAATATTTGGTACAGCATATCTCTCCTATTTGCTCTTCTTTTCCAAAACTCACTTAGCTATATATGGACTTTTATATTTCCATATACAATTGTATGCATTCATCTTGTCTCTAGATCCTTAAAAATATCTAGCTGGAATTTTTATTGAGACTACACTGAATTCACAGTTCAATTTGAAGCTAATTGATATCTGTTCAATATTAAGACATCTCCTTCATAAGTATGGAATATCCCTCAAATCATCTTTTATATCCTTTAATAGAGTTTTAACATTTTCTCCAGATGTTCTGTGCATTCTTTGTTAAGCTAATTTCTAGACACTTCATGTGTGTCTAGACATACTTCATGTGTCTCATGGCTATTTGGAATAGACTCTTGTTTCTTCTCTTTTTTATTTTTTTCTTTTCATCTAGTTGATTTTTGCTGCTATAGAGAAAGGCTATTGTTTTTGTGGATTGATTCTGCTTTCTTATATTGTAATCCTCACAAGCAGACTTACAAGAGTGATACTCTTATCCCATTTTGTAGGTGAAGTTAGGTAACTGAGCCAAGATCATTCAACTAATAAGAGGTGAAGCTAGTGGGTGATGATAAGCAGTATCTCCCATCACAGAGAGTTTTGACTGTGCAGGAGGGTAAGTAGCGACAGTATATTTAAAACTCCCTGGCATACGAAGAAGTGCTCAATTTACAAAATGGAAACTCCCTTTGCAAATAGTATTATTTGGCTATTCCTCTACTGACGCCTGCTGACTCCCAGGAACATGACTAACGCAAAGCATGTGGTCCATGGCCCAGTCAATAACAGTGCAAAGATAAGAAACTGCCTCCTTTCCCAATGGGCCATTCTAACACATTCCTCCACCAAGTTAAAATCGGCCCTGTCAAGGCAGCAGGATGCTCTGAATAGGGCTTCCCCAGACTCCCTGGCCGGGCTGGCACTCCTGTCATTTCCCTTGTCATTTCCCTAGTCCCAGCTGCCACACTAGCTCCCACTTGGAAGTCTCCTGTCTGGAGCCAGTGAGGTTTGTCTGCTTTCTTGGGTTTGGCTAATAAATTGGGATCGTGGGGTCAGGCAGCAGGGGACCTGGCACCCAGGGAGCCCCTGACACAGATTTTATTAGATTTCTCTTTGCAGGGCCCGGGATGCCATCCCAGCAGGGAGCCCACAATCGCTCAGTAACCAAGATTTTGTCATCTCTGGCTTGACAAGGTCATTTTTTACTAGAGAAGGAAAAATCCCACATTAATTATACAAGCAAACTGGGGCCAAGGCCGTTAGAGCTGGCCTCCCTCTTGTGTGAGGGGGGAGTAAGAGAGGAGGTTGGTTTCCTCTGTGAGTGGGGAGTGAAGCCAGGAGAGAGGAGGGTGTATGTGTGGAGGTTGGACTTCCGAGACCCTTCGTCTCTGAAATGCGTATGTGCTGTCTAATTCGAAATGTGTGTTTATCTAAAAGAGACTGCAAGGCGACTGAACCACGGAACAAGCATGATCAAACCCACACTCATTCATTCACTCAGCATATGCTCATAAAGCACCTGATAGTTGCCAAGCACACAGCCAGGCATTGAGAAGGAAAAAAATGATAAAAGAAGTATACTTGCTGCCCTCTTAGCAGTCTGTTAGTATCATAGAGGGCTGGTACCCTACCAGCCTACCTACCTGCCTACCTACCCAGACCTGGAAAGTCAAGGTGAGCACACCATCACTCTTCAGCTGAAAGTTAAGAAACTCTTGCACCCTTCCCGGTAGACCCCTGTGACGGATGTGCAAATTCTGAACCATTAGGCATCATACCATTTTAGCTTGGGATCGCTGTAGGCATTGAGCTAGCAGTGGTAACAATGAACTCAAAGCCTAAATTCTTCCTGAAAACTTGGTATCAACCGCTTGGCTCATAAAGATGGAAGCGTAAATGAAGGCTCTTCTTTCAGGGCTGGTGATGCCTTATGCAGAAGTCACAAAGATTCCGTCAATCTATGAACATTTACATTAAGCTTGTTGGAGTACATTGGGCAGGTTTCCCATATCCCTGGCCTACATATGCCTGTTCACCATCTTACTCCATGATCTGCCTTGTAGTTGGAGACAGTCATTCATCCCCCATGAGCTGTCTGTTTTGAAGTCTCTGGGAAGCCCATGGTTTCTTGTGTGCAGATGCTCCAGTAGCTACAACATTTGTACGTTGGGTATCTTCCACCTCCTGAAAGATTTCCCTTGACTACACTAGTTTATTTCATGTCCTTTCAGCAAAAGAACATTTCTTCTTCTGCCTGTGTCTATATCCCACTCCCTCCTCTCCTCCTCTGAGGCTAGACCCACCATGCCCCCTACAACAGTCTCTAAAGCACTTTTGATACAAAGCAGCAAAACAGCTCTGGCAGAGAACGCATCTTCCCTGTGCCATCTGCCAAAAAAGCTTCCAGAACATCAGTGTGACTCTAGGACCTGGATCAGCTTCTGAATTCTGCCATGTTTGACCTGAGCGACAATCAGCTGGTAAATTCATCTCTCTGACCATTTTAATCTTTATCTGTAAATACAGATAGAAAGAAAAAGCTCTCACAAGGAGAAGATCCATGTAAAGCTACTGATGATTCATTGTCTTTGACAGTATTGGCACTCCGGGAAGGCTCTTCCTATCTCACTTTCAGCAAATAACCTGAGCACTTGCTTTTACAAAATGATCAAGGCTATCTAGTATGAGTACAGCATCTCCCCTTTATTTCCTTCTACATGTTGATGGAGGTGCATTCGGATAAAGGTCAGGAATCTATGCACAGCTTAGATGGGTCCTTGGCTTCATGGCGTCCCAAAGTACAATCAAAAGTGTCAGCCAGGGCTGAGATTTTGTCTGGTGGCTGCATCAGGGAAGGATCCACTTCCAACCTCATGTAATTAGTGGTAAAACTCAGTAAAAGTTCTGGGTACACATCAACCAATGAACCATCTGGGAAAAGCATATAGAAAGCAGGATGACCAAGGAGGCGGACGTTGTAAAGGTCTAGGTAAGAGAGGATCAGTGGGGAAACATTGGGCCATCACCAAGTACACCAACTAAAATCTCCCTCTGCCTGTTTCCTCTTCTGAAAATGGGAATAATAGAGCCTACCAGATAAGGTTATTGGAAGGACTGAATGAATTAGTCCTTTTAAAGTGCTTAGGATAGGGTCCAGCACAAAGTAAGTTTTCTGTTGGCATTAGCTATTTTATTATTATTATTTATAATCCAGTTCACCTGGCCTTGCCTTCTCTGATTCATATCCTGTTGTTTTTCTGCTCTTCTGTGGTCTTTCCTGGCTCATAAACACAGTGAGTATCTCTTCCCTGCTGACCCTGGGATCCCCTGAAGGCGGCTTTGATGGGTCTGCCTTTCTGCCCAATTTCTCTGCCTCTTATGTGGTTCCGCAGGAGCAAACCAGAGCATCCCAGACTGGTCGTCACCTCCAGGCTGAGCTCAGCTCTGGGCTTTGAGAGTGAGTGACTGACTCCCTGGTCGGGACTTTTATTGTGGTTTCCTGATTGGTTCAGGATGGCTGGGCCTTTGCTACCCACCCCCATCTCCAAGTGAATTCCCAGTCCTGCCAGAGGCTGAAAGGAGAGTGACTTAGTCATTTGCTCCTCTGGCAACTTCTCCTGGCAGCAGTTCAAGGCAGCTTAGAAAACAGGGCAACAAGTGGCTGCAATATGTATTTCAAAAGCCTAGCAGACAAGAAAAGGAAATGAAAACCAGAAAAGCAGGGATAGTAATGTCTGAACCTGGAGGTACATCTAGACACCTCTAGGCACTGCAGACAATGCTCCCAGGCCCTCCAGGTAAGGGACATAGGAAGGCAGTACCAGCAAATGAGCTGGGGCTGAATGGCAAGGTTGATGCCCAGGGCGTCTCTCACCTTCTCTGTTATGCAAGTCAAAAATGAAGGAGGGGGGCTTCCCTGGTGGTGCAGTGGTTGAGAGTCCACCTGCCGATGCAGGGGACACGGTTTGTGCCCCGGTCTGGGAAGATCCCACATGCCTTGGAGCGGCTGGGCCCATGAGCCATGGCCGCTGAGCCTGTGCATCCGGAGCCTGTGCTCTGCAGCGGGAGAGGCCACAACAGTGAGAGGTCCGCGTACCACAAAAAAAAAAAAAAAAAAAAAATGAAGGAGGACTTCGTGGAGGACCATAACTAGGTACACCCGGCTTGCGGTCTGTGTTCAGAGTACAGGAAGGATGCCTTGTCCTGTGCCAGTCTCTGGCAGGACTCTTTGACACAGGCATGTTGAGATCCAGTGACTCATTGAACTGGACCTCTAGAATCCTGCCTTTCTTAAGGAGAGTGTACATGGGGAACAATGGTAAACAGTGATAAATGAGCTGGGATCTCTTCAACTAATTCCATCTTAGGACATCTGACTCTTATGAAAAAGGTGGATGTTGTCACTGCCTCCATTTCACAGATGAGGGAGGAAAACAAGGCACAGAGATGTGTAACTGTTGAATTAATGAATTTTTTACATGACTTCTGCCTCTCTAACCAGAATAGACGTTCCTTGAGAGCTGAGATTATCTGTCCTGTTCATCGTTTTATTGCAGGTATCTAAAATGGTCCCCGAAATATAGTAGATACTTAAAAACAAGTTTTTTAAATAAGCAAACTTATCAAAGACCAAAGAGCATTTAAACAGTATGCCCCCAACTCTTATAGGCTACATTATATTGTCTCTGATTTGACGTGTGCTCTAATGTCAGTTGTGGTGTTGGCAAAGTCTGGGGCAAGGTTATGGGAATGTGCTCCACAATCACATTTCCCCAAATGACTCTCAAATTTGGGAACTGTTAAGAAGGACCCCTACAAAAAGTGAGATGACAATGTGTGTGGTTTGAATGTAGGAATGTTCCATTCTTCCAGGACCCCATGTCCTGCCTTGGGTTGACCTTAGATCTAGATGGAGATGGTCCTCTATCCCTCTGCATCTGTATATCCACTCCAGGGAAAGGTTCTGCTTGCTTTTATGAAGATATGCTCATCCCACGGACTAATCACACTTACAAGGGAGTGAGGGACTGACATCAACAGTCTCACTAAGAACACTCAGATTGTGGGAAGAATGGTTTCACCTAGAGATTCTAGACTTAAAACAAACAAACAACAACAAAAAATATGCCCAGCAGGATTTCATACCACCAAGGTCTTAGTCATGATCTTTGGAAAGTTGTTGGCATTGTGACCTCTATTTACACTCCCTCATTTCCCTTTCACCATGCTCAAAGCATATACTGATAATTTTTCAGGGCATTCCTTCCTGTTGAGCTCTGATGTACCTTTAAAAATAGTGCCTATGCATCTCCTTTACGTCTTTATCTTTTATAAATCCTGACACACCCATCAGACCCATACATTGCTGATCTCTTACCTTCTCAGCTTCCCTTTTCCAGGTCTGGCCCTAACCTAGAATGGTTGAATGAAGCAGTGACCCACATAATGTAGTTGGGGGACAGTGAAAAACTCCTGTAAGGCTACAAATAACCCAGTAACTCAGTCATTTTTCTGCCATCTCTCTTAGTACATTGGTAATTTTTTTTAAATGGAGTTAACATCAGTCTAAATGTGATGCAAACTTTGGTTTTTCATTTAAATCTTATTGACTTTAAACAAGTCATTTAACATCGTTGAACCTCACTTTCTTTAAAATATGGATAATATCTTCAGTCATCCTTCCTGCTCTCCTCCTAGTGGGAGTATTCCAACTTCTTGGGGAAATTTCAATGTATTCATTTTTGTCTGGTACTTCATTCTTTGTTCTTTAGCACATTAATTTCTATAATATGAGTTACAAATAATGAGTAAATGTCCTGCCATTCCCATCCTCTGTGCCTGATAAATGCAGCTGATAAGTTATAGCACTCTTCCTTGCTGAACTCAAAGAGGTCCTCAGTTTTCTTCTCAACATAGGGTCTTGCCTCAGAAATGAGGCAAGATTAGCCCTACAATAAACACTGTTGTGGTCATGTCTAACATATCTTAAAAGCAAGATTCAAAAGATCTATCTACCTACCTACTTGAATACACACAGATCAAACACTCAACAATAGTAAACTTCATAATGCCTGCCATTCAATTAAGAATTAACAGACATGCAAACAAAACATAAAATAATGAGGAGAAAAATCAATCAGTTGAAACTTACTAGAACTGACACAGAGGTGAGAATTAGTAGACAAGGACATTAAAAGTTATTATAACTCTACCTCATATCTTTAAAAAAATTACATAGAGACAGGTAAGATATAAATATAAACCAAATCAAATTTGTCATTTAATCTAAAATGTTTGCGAGAAAATTCTACAGTGTCTGCAGATTAAATGTAACTGAAAAAAAATAGTAAATTTGAAGACATAGAAATAGAAATGATGCCCCCAAAATGGACAGATTAAAAAGTCTTAAAAAATGAAAAGAGCATGTGTGAGCTGTATGAAAAATTCAAGTGACCTAATATACATTAATATAGAGTACTCAACAGAGGAGAGAGGGTAGAGAAAAAATATTTGAGGAAATAATGACAAATTTTATTAAAAGTATAAATACACAAACTGAGAAGTTGTATGCATCCTAAACATAGAACTACAGAGAAAGCTACACCAAAGCACAGCATAATCAAATTTCTCAAAACCAGTGATTAAGGGAAAACTGTAAAGTAGCCAAAGAAAAAGGTCATGTTAACCACAAAAGAGCAAACATAAGTATTGCAGCAGATTTCATGTCAGAAACAAAAAAGACAGTGGAGCAGCATTTTGAAGTACTGAAAGGAAAAAAAGAAAAAGAAAAACCCGTCAGTGTAGAATTCTCTACCCAGCAAAAACATCTTTCAAACATGAAGGAAAATTAAAGTTTTTTTTTAACATACAAGCACTGAAATAATTTGTCATCTGAAAATGGTAGTTATACTACAAGAAATGATAAAAGAAAGACTTCAGGCAGAAGAAATGTGACGCCAGATGGAAATATGCATCTAAACCAGTGTTTCTCAACTGTTTTTCATTATCATCCCCCTAAGGAGTCTTTTGAACATTTTTTCCCTAATGGCCACCTCATAAAATTTTAATACCACAGATACAATGTATACTTGTTCATGCACTGCATGTATATCTTGCCTTTCTACATTAAAAGCAATACTTTTTGCCCCCACCCCACAAAATCAGTTTCACCCACTTGGAGGTAGTATCATCTCCACTGATAATACATGATGTTTCACTTTTCTGTTGGTGCTGTAAAAAAATTTACCACAAACTTAGTGGCTTAAGGTAACACAAATGTGTTAACTTACAATTCTGTAAATCAGAAGTCTGAATAGGTCTCACTAGACTAAAATCAAGATTTCAGCAGGGCTGTGCTCCTTTCAGAAGCCTCAAGAGAAGAATCTGCTTCCTTGTCTCTTCTAGCTTTTAACAGTGACCTACATTTCTTGGCTCGTGATCTCCTCTTTCATCTTTAAGGCATTAATGCTACAACCCTCTGACTATTCTGTTATAATCATACCTACCTCTGACCTCAGCCTCTGAATTCAGCCAGGAAAAGTTCTTAACTTTCAGGGAATCATGTGATTAGAATGCATCCATCCAAATAATCCAGGATGATGTTCTCATCCCAAGGTCCCTAAACTTAATCACATCTGCAAAGTCCTTTTACCATGGAAGAAAAATATTGATAGGTTCTAAGAATTAGGACATGGACATCTTTTTTGGGGGGGAGGGAATTGGCATTATTCTCCCTACCGCACATAATTTAAACAAAGAAATAAGTATAATAGTATAGGAAACAGCGACTATGTGGATAAACATATATGATTTTGTGCTTATTATGTAAATCCTTAAAATACAATTGACTGTTAAAACAAAATAACCATGCAGTACATGGTTTATAACTTATATAAAGGAGACATGCATTATAAATGCATGAAATCTAAGTACACTTACATTTAAGGTTCTTATAATATACATGACGTGTATAATATCACTTTTGTTAAGGATGTATACTGTAAACCCCAAAACAACTACTAAAATAAAATAATAAAAAGATATTTATACCTAAAGGAAACAAAATGGAGTCATAAAGAATACTTAGTTATCTCAAAAGAAAGCAGAAAAAAAATCAGAACAATGAGATAAGACAGAAAACAAAGAACAAGGTAGTAGATTTAATGAATCATATAAATAAACACTATAAATGTACATGATTTATACACTCCAATTAAAATGCTGAGATTGTCAGGTTGGATAAAAAAGTAAGACCTAACTAATGCCAATATTCTGATTCAGTCAGACCTAGGTCACATCTTAAATAAGAGTTGGAGCCAAAGCACATGAGCTTAGAGTGGTGATGAACTAGTTCCCCAGAAAGCAATCTTGGTAGAATTTCTATAAGAAGAGTGAATGGACACCGGGAGGACACTAGAGGGAAAAAATCAACAGATGGCTCCTCTTCCTAATGTGGAAAATAATATTTCTCCCTTCCTAATTTTTTCCAACAGAGGGCAACTTTGAATTAACTCCTTCTTTGGCCATTTTGAGATGTTTTCATAAAATAAATTATCTTCCTCTCTTCTCCTCTTTCCCTGGATCGTTATCTCCTCCTTTCTCACTAGATTGTCATTTGTGTTTATCAGTCAGTCTGTTTACCTTAAGAATGAACAAATTATCTAATCTGAACAACTGTAGCCTATGAAATCTTCAAAAAGAAGTAATATCCTTGACTATTTCTCCTCTGGACTGCCAACTACACAAACTATACTATTTATCCATCTCCCATTCATTCATTTTTTCACTCATTTATGACCAAGCTCAAATGTCACCACCTCAAAGAAGCCCTGTGTAGTGTTGGCCACACTTTCCTCTGTGTTCCTGCAACATGTTTGAAATCCTATTTGAAATGATCTGTGCTTTCTTTCTCTCTTTCCCACAATAGTGAACTATTTACAATAGACATGATAGATAATTTTTTAAAAAGTTTTTATTTTATTATACTAAATAGTATAGTATAATACTTTTGGCTGCATTGGGTCTTCATTGTTGCGCGGGCTTTCTCCAGTTGCAGTGAGCGGGGGCTACTCTTCATTGCGGTGCGCGGGCTTCTCACTGTGGTGGCTTCTCTTATTGCAGAGCAGGGGCTCTAGGTACATGGGCTTCAGTAGTTGTGACACACAGACTCTGTAGTTGTGGCTTGCAGGCTCTAGAGTGCAGGCTCAGTAGTTGTGGTGCACAGGCTTAGTTGCTCCACGGCATGTGGGATCTTCCCGGACCAGGGATCGAACCCGTGTCCCCTGCATTGGCAGGTGGATTCTTAATCACTGCATCACCAGGGAAGTCCCAAGCTTTTTTATCTTTATAGTCCCCAGTATCTAGCAGGAAGCCCAGTAGATAGCCCAGTAGTAGAATCATAGATTCTTAGTAATTATTTTCTAAACTAATCAATACAGAGATAAATGAATGAATGAATGAATGTCTCCTGCTGCATGGCAGTGTCCCATTGTCCCCCAGATGGCTAACAGGTTTCATCTTCACAGTCTACCATGAATAATACATAGTGTCTCTCTTGAGCTTTGTCTTAAGAAGGATCATCAGGTGATGCCTGGGTTCAGTAGAAAGAACACCACAATGGATCAGCAAAGTCTGGCAGAGTTGCTGGAGTGGTGAGAAATAACACATGTGATGAACCTCTGCAGCTGCTGTCTTTTGCTGTACCCTCTGCTCAGTTTTGTCTGTTGGCCAGTTTACTGGTCATATTCCAGTGCTGAACCCAGCAGGCCCCATTGTAGCCACAGAGATTCTGGTCAAGGAGTGGCCAAGATCATCAAAAATCAAAAGCCATATCAGATCAATTTTCTTGTAAATTCCTGATCAAGAAATGTGCTAGGGTCACTGATCTTGACATCACTGATCAATCAGTCTGATCCCCTGACCCCAGAGCCCAGCTGAATCCATGCTGGCTCCTTCCCAGGTTTACCACGACTCACAGACAAAGGCAATTGCAGCCGGACACTCACACCCCCAGCCAATTCTCCCTTTTTATACAAATTACAGCGCATAAATCGTTTCCTGTGAATACCAAGCCCTGCTCAAATTTCCTTTCCTGAGACGGAAACATTTTTTGACTTCCAGCTGAACAGTTCTCTCCTTAATACCAATTCCATCTCATGGAGCCAAGCAGAAAACTCCAGATACATCTAAACCTTCCCGGTGTGGGCCCTGTCAGAGCATCCTTCTAAGCCAAGAGCAGACTCACTGCAGATGTTCTCTCCCTGCACCACGCAGCATCTCCGTCTCTGCCATGATCATTTCTTCTTCTCACCTTCCTTCAAGTCATACCTGACTTTCAGATGCTGAAAAGATTCTCTCTTTATAGCCTCCCCAACCATTCTGCCCAGGGAGCAGTTTGAGGTGCCCATCTCTGAACACAATCCACAGGCCCGTGGAATTTGGGGCACATCTTTTGTTTCTGGAGGGTATAATGAAACAGTGTGGATCCTGTGTTCTGCGTGTCCCTCACAACCCAAGCTTTCTTGGGTGACTCTAGTCCCTTCTTGACTGCTGCAGTGGGTATTTCCCAAGAGTATGTGCCCTTCCTGTCTGTGGCCCCATAGTTCGGTCCTTTTTCTGTACTAGCGCTGCCCATTTTAGCACGGCAGAGCACACCTGCTCTGGATCTTCCTGACAATGTTCATCATGCGTCTACCCAGCAGACACCAAGCCCATCCCCTCCAGATCCCTCACTTTACCCTGACGCTTAGATGTGCAGTTCTCATTTTCAACTTCATTATTGTGATAGTCAAGAAGGAAGAGAGAAGATGCAGTAATGGACACTGCCAATGATCTGGAACTCCCACACGTGCTCCACCCTGAAGAGTCCTGGACACTGAAAGATGACAGTGCTATGATTTCTTCCTACTATTAGGACTGGAACTTCCCTGCAAATGCTCTCCACTGATTTCCCTGATACTGTGTGTCCCCTAGAAACTAGCTTCTCCTTTCCTTTAACAGAAATGAAAAAATAGTTATTATTTTCCAGAAAGGTGAAATTTTTGGGGCCTCACGTATAAATGCACTCAAGGGGGGTCTAGTTAAAGTTTTGAAAGGCAGACCAAGACCAGAAATCTGTGTTGGCACAGGACCTGGCACATCAAAGGTATTTAATAAATGTTTGTTCTATGAATGAGTGAATGAATGAATGAATTGATTACTGCCTGTAAATGTCTAAAGAGCTATGTTTATATCTGACCTACTTCTGTCTCTTCAAACTGGTCTTGTGCACAGCTACACACACACACACACATACACACACACCTTCTACCAAAACTGATTAAATGTCTTGAGCCTGATTGTGCAATCTCCCTGGTTTTTCCTTGACTGCTGCTGTCCTACACTCTGTGCTCAGCTCAGATTTTCTACACCCTGATTCTGATCTTCCCTTTGCCAGTTATTTGGGCTTTTTCTCTTCCCAAAGAAATACCTACCAGCCACTGGGGGAAACGTGTTCATAGCCCTCTGTTCATTCAGGAAGTAAAATGCCAGGCTTCTGTAACTATGTATATGTGGAGGGAGGGATATCATGCAGATAAGCTCTTACACCCTGCATTCTGGATCACTTCAAGATCTACTTGCTATTTTAGATCCATCACCTGGATCCACTGACATTTTCCTCCTGAGACTTTGAAGCATTTAATCCTGAGCTAATTCTATCTAAGGGTACCGTATGTGAGTCTTGTTAACCATTCCACATACACATAAGAGAAACTATAAGAGTTCTAGAGCAGAGCTCTGCAAAGCAGAGGCCTTAAAATGGAAACATCAGAGAAAGCAAATGTGTCTTCCAAGCAGAAGACTGGGTTCAATCCTGGTCCTACCATTTACTAAATGTTTTCTCTTGGGCAAGTTATTACCCGTCTGGAACCTAATCTTTTCATCTGGAAAATAATAATCGTAATAGTACCAACTTCGAAGGGATGCTATGAAAGTTGAATTAGATAGTTTGTACAAGCACTTAACATGCTGCCTGGCACACAACTAACGCATTCCTCAGGCAAGGAAATTCACTAGCTAACCACCTACCTGAGGAGTAAAGAGTCAGAACAGTTTCTCATAAGAATATCAGGTAGAATCTGAGCATCCTGACCACATCCTTGGGATAAAGCTGTTCTAGGAATAGACTGTTCTAGAAAAGAGGATGTTAAAGTTAGAGCTCAAATTTCAGACTATTTTAGTAGACACATAACTCTCTAGGTCAAAAGGTAAATACTGATACATTAAAAATCAAATAGACTAAATGCAATGTGGTACCCTGGATTGGATCCTGGAACAAAACATGAACATAGGGCTTCCCTGGTGGCTCAGTGCTTGAGAGTCCACCTGCTGATGCAGGGGACACGGGTTCATGCCCTGGTCCGGGAAGATCCCACATGTCGCGGAGCGGCTGGGCCTGTGAGCCATGGCTGCTGAGCCTGCGCGTCCGGACCCTGCGCTCCGCAATGGGAGAGGCCACAACAGTGAGAGGCCCGTGTACCGCAAACAAAACAAAGCAAAACAAAACATGACAATAGTGGAAAAACTGGTGAAATATAAATAGAGTCTGGAGTTTAGTTAATAGTAATTTACCAATGTTGGTTTGTTTGTTCTGACATGTGCACCGTGGTTATGGAAGTTGTTAATATTAGGGTAAGTGGAGTGAAAGATATACAGGAACTCTCTACATTAGCTCTGAGACATTTCTGTAAATCTATGGTTTTCCAAAGTTTAAAAGTTTTTTTTTTTTAAATATCGAATAGATCTCTTTGGACTTTGGAAAACTTTCCATAATGGACTCACTTAGACTTAAAGCCAGGTCTTTAATTTTTAGCTTTCTGGGTGTTACCTGGAAGGGATGGAAGATCTGAATTCCTTCTCCCTGGATGAAGCCAGCATGAGAGTCACTCTTGCTGCCTTATCCTGGATGATTTTCTCATTCCTCTAAATCTAGCTTAGCAGAGGAGGGGTCTGTTCCAGGCCAAAGCCTGGTCGCCAGTTTAGCTTAATCTGAAAGAAAGATGAGGTGTCAGAAAGGAAAAATGGCCAGCATTTGCTTTTCCTGAGCTCATTTTTCTCAGAAAAGTCAATGAATGTCTTATGACTATACCTCCTCTCCCCCTCACACATTGTCTCCACTGAACAATGTTCCTGGCTGTAGTTGAGAGAATTCATAATGGCTTCTGGAAAACCCTGATGCAGGTCCCTGGATCTCAAGCCCTGATGGCTAAGACAAGAGGTAGATACAGTATTTCATTAAGCAATGACAGTGATTCAAGAATGGTTTAGAGGGCTTCCCTGGTGGTGCCGTGGTTGAGAGTCCACCTGCCGATGCAGGGGACACGGGTTCGTGCCCCGGTCCGGGAAGATCCCACATGCTGCTGAGCGGCTGGACCCGTGAGCCACGGCCACTGAGCCTACGTGTCCGGAGCCTGTGCTCTGCAACGGGAGAGGCCACAACAGTGAGAGGCCCGCGTACTGCAAAAAAAAAAAAACATAAAAAATAAAAAAGATGGTTTAGAAAGTTTTACATACTTAACTGAAGTCTCATCCCATGAAATGAGGAAACTGAGGCTCAGCAAGTCTAGAGGACTTGTCCAAGGCCACAAAAATATATATGAGGAGCCATACAGAGGTGGAGCCACATAGAAATTCCACTTTTTCCCTGTTTCCCTCAGATACGTGCACACATGCATACATACACACACGCCTTCCCCAGAGGTGAAACCATCTCTGACTTGACGAAATGTGGGCCAGGCAAGTGTACTAAGTGCTTGACAGGCATTTAATTCTAACACGTATCCAGTATTAACCCCGTTTTACCAAAGGGATAAAGAGAGCCTACAGAAGTTTATTAACTTACGCAAGGTTTATATTATTTATAAAGTGGCAGGGCTAGAATACACTCTCAGCCAATCTGATTCCAAAGTCTAAGTTTTCAATCACTTCACCACTCAATAGATATTTACTGAATGAATTAATGAATGAAAGAATGGATGGACAACTTTGGGGGATGAGTGCCTAGTAATCTCAATAATACTGCACTCTGGATCCTATGTCTAGACCATGTGAGATCATTCCAACCCTTGTTAGAGAGTGAGGTGAAAGCTGTGGATCTATGTGAAAGCACAGGGAGAGAATAAATAAATAAAGGACTTGTCACCACCATTGAATTTAAAAAAAAAAATGAACTGAGCAGTGATGACAGTTATAAACTGAGTGCACCTAACTTTTGAGTGCAGAAATAGTGGAAAGAGTAAGAGAAGGTCCAAAATTCCTATCTCCCTATTCTACACTCCTATCATGTGCTTCTCACCAGGCAAGATCTGAAAAGGACAGAAAAACTCTTCAAGAGGAAGGCTCCAGGTTATCTTTAGAGACATGGTGGAGACGGATGAAGCATATGGACTCGAGATCAAACCTCTGCCCTGCAAATCAGGTGGCAGGAAGATATCTTAACAGATGGCAGAGCTGAGTGTTATCTCCTGTAGGTCTTCCTTTCATTTCCACTGGAGTGGACAGTCCCTGCAAGACTAGTGAGCATTCTGCTCCCCTGGGTCCCTTGTCTTTTTGTCTTTTCTCCCTTCTCTTGGAGCCTTGACAGGTACTTAATGTACGGTAAGGAGAATAATACCACCTGAAAATATTTTAATTGATAGAGACAAACACAAAATGTAAAGAAAACCTTAGTTCTGTTTCTCACTAGCTGTTGAATGTTTGACTTTGGGTAAGATGTTCAGCCTCCCTGGGCCTCTTTCTTTATCTAAGAAATGAGATAACACTCCCTAACTACCATGGTTATTAGGAGAATTAGACATCATCTCTCCAGAATCCCTTATGCTGTAGATGCCCTATACAACTTGTTTTTATATTTTTATCTTTATTGTCGTCATTGTCTATTTTATAAAACCTGTTTACATCAGCAGAGTCTCACAGACACATGCCACCCAAACACAAGGACTGAGGCCACATGTCCCCCAAATCCTGATACCACACAGGCAGATGAAAGCTTGAGCCTTAATAGGGCTTATCATCAGAGTGGAGAGATGAGAGGGTTCATCTGGGCTGGAAAAAGAAATAATGTGTCCAACTTGGCTGAAAGAGTCCCTTTTGGAGCCTCTAAGTTCATCGCTTGATCCAGTCAGCTAGAGGGGGGGGATGCCATCTCAGGTTGGGTTGCTGTGAAAAGATGGTCTTTGCTATCCATAGTCAGATTGTCAGTGAAATTCAACCTGAGCTCCAGACATGGACAGACTGATTAGCAAGAACACACACCATCAACAAACAAAACTAAATTAAACCTTACCTTTGGGGATATTACCTTGGATTCTTTTTTTCTGCTGCTTGATCCACCTTTAATGGATTTTGCTTAAAACTAGGGCAAAACAGTATATTAAAACCCAAGACCCTGTCCCAAGACTCCAGGAGGAGTGAAAAAGCCTGGAGAGAGCCTCGTTGTTCTCATTTGGGTGCACGTCCTGGCAAGAAATAGCATTGTAATCACTGGGAAAATGACCAGTGCCCCGATCAACCCTGCCCATACAGGATACAGGTAGAGGAAACAGTGCAGGGTTTTTGATGGGGGAATATTCCCTAAACGAGGTCCTTGGGAGAGAGGTAGGTATCCTTGGAGTTCAGGGCAGGAGTTTTCTGAAAAAAGAAAGGAGAAAACTGCATAACGACATCACCAGCAACAATCATGGTGACTAAAAAATAATGATACTAACAACAAAAACAGCAATAGCATCAACTATCTAGACGGAGGTTTAACACCAGACCCAGGGAAGAAGAAGAGCAGGGAAGAAGGAAGGAAGTAAAAGGGAAGAAAAAGAGGTGATGGAAGGAGGGAAACTATTTTTTTAAGTCCTAATTTTTTTTTTTTTTTTTTTCAGTACGCGGGCCTCTCACTGTTGTGGCCTCTCCCGTTGCGGAGCACAGGCTCTGGACGCGCAGGCACAGCGGCCTTGGCTTACTGGCTCAGCCGCTCTGCAGCATGTGGGATCTTCCTGGACCAGGGCACGAACCCGTGTCCCCTGCATCGGCAGGCGGACTCTCAACCACTGCGCCACCAGGGAAGCCCTTAAGTCCTAATTTTATACTCGATAACAATACAATGTTTTTTTACATCATTATTGTTTTTTAATCCTCAGAACTACCTTATGAGTTGTCTGCCATTTTTCATATAAAGAAATTGAGACAAACAAATGCGACAACTTCTCCCGTCTCATAGCTAGTAAGTGTGAGAAGTGGAACTGCTGACCAGGCCTCCTGGTACATTCTCCCAGGCTCGTCCTAAGAGTGAGTGTGATGCAGGGTGTCAGGCTGGACTTAGTGATTGTCTTCACAAAGTCATGATCCCACCCCAGGGAGCGATGGCCTGGTTTTCCTGCCAATTCACACTGGTAAGGAGAGGTTCACAGCATTCTCTGTTACCCCCCATCCTACTGTTAGGAGTTGTTTAGTACCAAAACACACACTCAGGTACATACAACTTGCAATGGCCCCATTCCTGGGTAAAAGAAAGACAGAGGCTAGGATACCACAGACTTTCATTCTGCTGACCCACTTTCTGCATAATTATGCCCTTTCTTCCTTCTTCCTTGTTTTCCTTGCTGTGATTCTCATCTGGCTTGCTTTTGTGTCCTCTCATCTTCTTTCTTCTTATGCCGGGAGTGTTGTTTTTTTTTTCTCTCTCTTTCTCTCTCTCTCTTTTAAGGCAGTTGTTTCCAATAAATCCTCGCTTGTTTTCTTTAAGTTGTTCAGTTATTTTAAGTTTCCTCTTCCACAACCCTCTGTCTGCATTTCTGCTTTCCATCTGGGCCACTTGGTCGTCTCCATTTCTGGAATGAAGACAAAGGAAGGTATTAGAAACGTACAGAATCTGGCTTGCTTCTGGGAACAGAAAGGCATGGCCAAGGACTAAATCACATCGGCCGATCTTTCCAGCACTTTTATTATATGTCAGGTCAACTAGTAACACAGTTGGAGGTACCTTGACTGGCCACTAGGCCAATTAGTTTTCCTGGTTTCCATTAAGACTCTCCAGTTATGCACTGAGTAGGGACCTTCAATCTGAGCGCTTCTATGTGTGTCTATCAGTCGGGATCATGGAAGAAAGCAAATGGCACACTGTTTAAATTGGACAACTTAAAATGAGTTTAATACAAGGATGATTTACAAAGGTGTAGGCAGGCTGTGGACAAATCACAAAGGGTGGGACAGTGTCCTGTGGATAGCAGCAGCAGAGCTCTGTTACCCCCTGTGGTCCTGAAGGGAAGGGGTTGGGAACAGCACCCCGGAGAGAAATGGCCATGTGACAGGAACTGCAATCTTAGTGAACAGAGGTGGCGAGCTTGGTACTCACAGTAAGAGAGATGAGAGAATACAAGCTTTCGCCTCACTCTCATTCTTCTCTAAACTGTCCTGCTGGAGCTCCCCATTGGCTGCCCCAACAAGAAGCCAGAAGTCAAGAAAACCCGTTGGGTTGGTCAATATTGGTCAAACTTCTGTGTCACAGTGGGAATGGGTGGAAAGTGGATCAGGAAGGCCAAATAGAAGTTACCCAGCAGAGCGAGCATGCAGGTACATAAACTTCTGTGCTCACATATGCATTCATGTATGCGCATGAGTGTGTGCTAGGCTGATGAAAAGAAACTTGATTTTGCTTTAAGGGAGGAGTCATTCAGGGGCTACCTCTTGTTCTGTTTGGCCTATATTGGTTACTGAGTATCTTGTTTTCTTCTAATTCTAATTGCTGAGTGTTTGAAGAAATGGGCAGAGTGCTGAGAAGTGGGAATCTCCTCTGGGATCATATGTGTGGAAAGCTATCTTCAGATAACAAGATGGCAAATGTTTACAATCTCCGGGATGAGCTACATCAAAAAGAAAGACTTAATCCTGCCTCTAAAGAACTCATTCCAGGAGAAATAAAAGTCAAATCAAAGGTGAATGCTTCTATTAGAAGAGGTACATTCCAACCACCACACCTGAGCAGATGATAGAGCCTTATCCAACTGATGGGGCATTAGGGAAAGAGAGACTTTTTCTCAGAGCTTTGGGCGAGAATGAAATCAAGGACTGGGTTGAGTCAAAAGCTCAGTAGAGACCTAAGGTGGAATACAGAAACTCTGAAAGAGATGCTAAGTTGGTAAGTCATACAGAGTAGGTATTTCATAGTTGGCACATTACACAATCTTTTTAACACAGCACATTATCCATAACCTAATGGTAGCACTTATACTTTGGGGTGTGTTGTTAGCATGTCTCTATCATTAGGTCAGGAAGGTCTTGTTGACCACCATATCCCTAACACCTATAGCTTGGCACATAGGTGGTTCTCAGCTTTAATCTACTGGATGAATGATATTTGTCCATTTCAAGGACTTTATATTGCACTAGGGTTTACCTCTGGGTTCCACTAAGTTGGAATACATAATACAGACTTCACTTTCGCCAACTGCTCCACAAGGTTGGGGTCATGAGTTTACTTTCAGACCCAAGGGGAGGCTATTTCTCTCATGAGTTTTCAGGTGGACAAGATTCACCACATTTGACTTGGATTTACCCGCAGCTCCTGTATCCTTGTTCCAGCCTTTTCCAAGGCCCAGATCATTAAGTTCTAATGTACTCCCCTGCTTTTACTCCACCTACATCCCCCCACCTACATCCTCTTTTGAATCCAGGCTTTAGATGGATGACTCCACATATATAGCTGCTTTTAAAAGTGACAATTAGTTTCCTCAGTTTTCTTATTCAAAGAATATATTTATTTAATTCCATTTTCTAAGGAGTTATAGATACTTGAGACAGGAAAAGGAGATATAAATATTCATTTGGTTGGTATTTGATCCTTGCCCTTCCATCTCTACAACCACTCTACTATTGTAATTCTGAACTTATAAAGGGGTAAGCCGATCACCGTGAAAATGAGATGACTTATCCAAGGTCTCATGGTGAGTCAGCGACAGTTGTACCATGATCAATCTGTGACAAACCCTGCATTCTTCCTGTTCTACCAATAACAATGGACCCCACTTCATCCCAAGTCCTCCTGTAACTGTGTCACTTTAAAAGAACTGAGAGGGAAGGAAGGGCACAACTGTCTTTCCTTGGCAAACCCCGTTTCCATTAGAATTTAATTTAGATTTAATAAAATGCTTAATGAATCTTAATTAAACGCAAATTGAAATTAAAAAAAAGGTTTAACAAGGTTTAACAGTGATGTGAGAGATCACACAATTCCACTTCAATAAATATTTTCCTAATAACAAATAACCATTTCATTAGTGAGGAAAAATGTTGCCATTAAATCTAAATTAAATTAAATTATCCATAATTTACTAGCATAGTTAACAGTATATGTTAATGAAAAATATGTAAGGATTTTTTTTCCCCTGCTTGTTACAAATGACTCCAGTTTAGAGAATTTTAAAAACACTCTTGAGTAGAGTGTAGTGGGCAGATGGTCTAAAGCCAATGAACAATCTCTGAGTCTCTGTCTTCTCATTCACAGAGACAGTGAGGTAAAGAAAGAGGAGATATGGGCTTTCCACAAATGCCACCTGGATTTCCACCAATGTCACAAGCATACAGTGGGGTATTGATCAGAGTGGGTGGAGAGACTGTGAAGCTAGGGGATCTCTGGCTCAAGAAAAAGGTGAAGAGAAAATTCAGGCCATATAAAATGGCACATATCAGATATGATAAGGAAAGATTGAGGATGCAGGATGTGAGAGGGGAAAAAAGAGCCAAACATTCATTCCTGTTGCACATGCATGTGTGTGTGTGTTTATACTTCCAATTTTTTATTTCTTCATGGTTGAGCATGAAGCATGTAAGGGAGAAGATCAGCGGGAGCCTGTACCAGGGAGAGAGAGACAGAGACAGAGAGACAGAAAGAGAGAGAGATAGGTAGATAGATTTCCAGAACAGGGGATCAAGTTCCAGAGTGGGGGACAGGTTTCCAGCAAAGAAGATAAGGCTTTAGGGAAAGGGCAATGGGTTTCCAAACAGGGCCCTCATTTGTGTTCTACTCTACAATGCTATTGGGAGGGATGTGAGCTGAGTTGTGTAACTTTGCAGCAATTTGAGGAGTGTCAGAGACAGCGTATTGCCAACCAATATTATCATTCCAACACGTAATTAATATAAAGATATTAATGCAATATTTTCATTCTATTTTATATCAAATTCTTTAAATCTGGTGTTTTACATTTACAGCACATCTCAGTTTAGACTGGACACATTTCAAGTGCTCACTAGCTACATGTGGCCACCATATTGGACAGCATGGATCTAGTAACTTCCAAAGTACAGCACAAACATTTAGGGACATGGGACAAACACTCAAATTTGTAGTTGGATATTCAGCCAGAAATTATTGTTTAGTTGCAGTTATTGAATATTGTGAAAAACCTTGATTTAACTGAAATTATTCACACATCAGTAAATGATGGACGTGAACAGTGCCAATAACAACAACAACAAAAAAGTTAATAGGGAGTCAGTGCATGACAGTGGATTCTATTAGAAAGACTAGTAATATTTTAACATTTGAAAAGTGATAGGATAAAAATCTCAGAGAAAATAAAGACTGGGAAGTAGCATCACAATTAGAAACTCTTCTTTCTTCTTCCAATGCTAAGAATTGCCATTGGCATTAGAAATCGAGGGTAGGATTACTTAGTTTCTTAGGGTTTATAAACACTGTGAGGATGGGTGTCAAATCTGTCTTACCACTGGAGTAACCTCATTGCTTAGTAAAGTGCCTCTACCTTAGTGGATGCTCAGAAAAAAATGTTTCTAGAATGAATAAAATGAAAGACAGGAGAGTAGACAGAAAAAGCACGTGCAATTTTCCTGAGAGTTGAATACAGAGATGCAAAGCCAGAAAGGAAAATCCCACGTGAGGGGAGGGGTTAATGCCACCTCTCTCCAGCTGTGCCTTGTCTTCACTTTCATTCCAAGGGGATGAGACAAAACATTTATAGTTTTCCTGCCCTGAGATGTCTCATCCACTTCCCTGGAGCTGCAGAAAAGGGTTATACAACAATCTGGATTATTTCTCCAACCTTCTGATTTCTAGTTTTACTCTCTCCAGTCTAGTCTTCAAACGGACCCCAGAGTATAATTGTTGACAGCATATGACTTCCTCTAGGGCAAGTTTTGTTCATCTCCATGTACCTAACTCAGTGTCTAGTGCAGTGCCTTTCACCTAGTAAGCCCTCCTAAAACAGCGGTTTGGAAGGAAGGAAAGAAGGAAGGGAGGGAGGGAGGGAGGGAGGAAGGAAGGAGGGAGGGAGAAAAGAAAATAAAGGAAGGGAGGAAGAAAGTTTAACAAAAAGTCCCATCAGCATTTTCAAGATGTCTTTGTACTTTAATGGGACATGATTTCGGTAAAACCTAAATTTGGTAATTTTGACATTATTTTAACTACACATTCAGGTCTAAAGTATTTATCTGCCAAAGCAGGGGAAATGCATTTGCTCTGGTTCACATGTGCAAACACAACGTTTCTGTAAAGGATTTTTTGTTCATCAGGGCAAAGTCCTTAGGTCCACACATCACTAAGACATTTTTGAATATGATAATGGTTCGTTTATTCTGTCTCCCAGGAGATAGAGACAACTTGATATTTGCAGTAAAAGAGACCCTCTTCTTAAGGCTGAATGATCCTTCATGGTTCTGTATTCTCAGACACAGATGCTGTTTAGTATGGCCATCAGCTCTGGGTTAGAGGAGTTGGGCTACAGACATTTTAAAACCCTCATGCCCTAGATAAAAATACTGTGTATCTGAGCCATTCTGAAAGGGGAAACAAAGTAATCTAAAGAGGCATTTTTGTAAAAGACCAATTTGTAGAAGTACTAGATGTTTTCTCTCTAGAAAAAAAAAAAAAGCATGTCATTTACTGGGAGGAAAAAAGATTGAAGGCCCTCCTGTCTGAGCTTTGTTATCTATTATTAGTTTTTCTGTTGGAGAGAAGTGAGGATATAGAGTTTTAACATTAAAAATACTAATAAGTATTTCAGCTGTCTTGGTATTGTGAGCTTAACACATCTGTATTTTTAATTAGTCCTTTCGTAAATGTGATTATGGCATGTCATGTGATCACCCTTGAAACCAACACCTGAAACTTTGAAAGGACAGCCATTCAGAGTCCCAGGGCTTGGACGGTGCACACAGGGACGTCCTGGTAATTGCATTAACAGTGTTATCAAGAGGTCTCCAGATCCAAATGATTTTCCTGTCTGTAAATTAAATAATAATATGGAAACAAAATCCACTGGGTCCAACAGGAAAGCACAAATATAACAGTGAGAATTTCCTGTCATGAGGACATTTCAAACCCCTGTAATCAAAAAGCCTACTGAATGGAGCCTGATGAAGCCCTCAGCCTCAGAGAATAAGTCACAGGGCACTCAGAGCTTTGGCCAGTTTCACCTGGATGAAGAGCTCAAGGTCCCACAGGGGCCAAAACTAAGCTTGAGGAGAGAGGGTGCAGGGCATCAACAGTGATTCTATGAAAAGCCCTCTTGGACACTCTGGCTTCTAAATTTCCACGGAGAAAGCATCCTACTCAGTGGTTGATGTAATTAAACAGTTCTCGGCACTCATGAGAAAGTATACATTTTAGTTTTGAGTATACGAAGGGCAACAAAGGCCTCCATCATAAGCTCATAGACTGGCGATTGCTCACTCTGATTCTTGCAAGTCATGCCAACCTGATGAGGGAGAGATATAGCCTTTGCTGATCTCAAAACCCCCGGGTTCACTGTGACTTGATGGCTAAGGCTTAGAAGGCTAATTGCCTTCAATCCATTCTTTTTCTTACATGAAGGGTTTTCTTCTTTACGTCCCAACACTTGTCCTTATCATTTCTTCTTAATGGTGATTAATAGAGAAAAGTCTATGCAAACCTACATTAGGTGAAGATTCCCCTTCTGCTCAACTTCCCATGTCAGAGTGTGTGACTTGGTATCAATGCGATTAAGTCCCCAAGAGTACTGGGAAATGTGGCTGCAGGTGATGAAGTCTAACCAAGGATTACGAATAACTTATTTGCTTCTCCATGTGAATGTGGGATGGGTTTAAAATGTAAGTATTAAAAGCACAATAAGAGATATATTTTTGAGAACTGATGTGTTTATTACTAACAAAATGATTTTAAGTAAAAAAAAAAAAAAAAGACCTTTTGGATATCTGGTGGCTTAAGTGTACATTTATAAAAACCTGCACAAAGATAAAGTCCAAAATTTACACTACAAACTCCAGTTATTATCTGCCCAATACAGCACATTTTAACAAAATTGAAAGAGAGTTTTGGTGACTTTCAAGCAATCCCTTACTCAAAAATCTGGCAATGTATTTCAGGAAATAAATGCAAGAAATTCTGGGAGTCCCATAAATGTTCCCAAATTTAGAGGGATGTTGCTGGAGACATGGGAATGGGATTAGAAAGTCAGAGGGTATCCCTTAGAGGTTTGTGCCTCAGTCTGTATGTTTCATGGCTTCATTTCCCCCATGGAAGGTGGGTTCTTCTCACCCAAGTTAGGACAGCAGAATAGTTCCCTAGGAGTAACACCTACTGGCTGGAGCCAGACTCCACCAATAAAAGCGAGAGGTTCTTCTTTATTCATATGCAGGCAAACATGCAATCTCCACTCTTCTTTTGAAGACGCACAAAATGCAAAGTTCCCTGGTAGAATACAGTTTGTACTGAAGGTCAAAATAAGGCTGTCTTCAACTTTGCCCTAAATCTAAGACTTACCTTAGCCAATCAGCCCCTAAGAGCCAATCACTATGTTATCATTATGTAGCAACACTGAGACGAGAAACGAGAGAGAGGGAGAGAGAGAGAGAGAGATGGAAGATCAGTATACCTGCCATGGCCTTGCTTATTACCTGGAAACCAGAATGTGAAAAAAAATAAGGGTCTGAGGGTCCTGACCTATAACTAACGGTCACCATCCCAATTCATAAAATGTGGTCCCAAGAATCAAATTCTTGGATCCTCAATACTTAGAGTAGAGCTTGTAAGGAAGATATGGCCAGAGATGTAGGAACAAGAAAAGAAATGCTCTCTCTCTCTCTTACTATTGATATTATGCATCACTAGTGACAGTGTTGGAGTTGTTATACAAATTGCATTAGCACAACTCTTGGACTCCTTCTGTTATATCATGTTGTCTCTCATTCACAATCAAGGGGTTCGTTCGTTCATTCATTCATCTTTCTATTTGGAATAAACATTTCTCCTTCAGAGGCCCCACCCTCCCTGTAAGCCAACGGGACTTTTATGTGACATGTTCAGCCTAGATTAAACTGATTTGAAATAACCTTAACTGTAAGAGCAAACTTGTGTCTTGTGGAGGGCGATGTATGAAAACTTCACGCTTTCAGTTAATGTTTCTACCCAATCTCTACTCAAAACTCAGCCTCTGATGAGAATACCAGCATTTCTCTTTTTATGTAACTTAAGAGATATAATGTGAAATAAAGATACTCCGAAAATCAAGGGCTAACTGATACAACTTTCCGCCAATGTACTTATGATCACATTATAAATAACAGGTCGATTTCATTTAAAATGTGTGTTCTTTCAAAACGGCATCATAAAAGAATTATTGATTCACATAGACAATTGACTAATTTTTTTCACAATAACGAAAAGAACTAAATGCATGGTAAAACAAACATTCATTGGAGACACTCAGCTATTTGGTATACACTTCCAGAGTAATATAGCAGAATTAATGCTTGGCATCACCTACAGAGTACATCTTTGTTTTTTTCACGTTGCATTTATGTGGCTACACATGTATAAGGCCCTTTCTCATGAAGCAGTAAATAATGGAGATTATTTATACAATGTCTATAGAAAATCAGCCCTCAAAAGTGAAAGGAACATAGCTGGTGACACAATTATGAATTTTTATTAAGAATCAATTCAAAAAAATTAGAGGAGAAAAAGGAAGTGAGAGCTGTTCAAGGCAAGGAGGAAAGGAGACCAAAATAGAACAAATCCAGAACATGGGTAGTTTCAGTTCAAGTCTGCTACAGGGTAAACAATACAGTCTTTTAACAAGAGTATTTTTGTATTACATTCCTAGTCTTCTTTCTTGTTGAATTTTTCTCATGTCTTCCTTCTCTGAAGTGAATTCAGAGAGTTATGTAAAGGATAAGTTGAATATATAAAAGGCTTCTGGCATAAAACTACAGGAAGCTAGTCACTCTTTCAGGATCCTGGGTGGTGTATGCTGGAAGAAACCTGAGCGAGCATATAATTCAAGCATTTTAGGTTTTAACTCTGATCAGTACATCACCCTCATTTATTATGGGTGTGCTGAGACTGTACTTTGGCTCAATCGGAACGAGAACAGCTATTGATTAACAATGTCTGGTATAGGCATAGCAATCCTGAGTAATAATGTGCGTGGTGTACGTTTGGCATCTCTGATTTAGTCCCAACCCCGCCATTGTATAGATGTGGAAACCGAAGCTCAGAGATCACTAAACAGCATGTCCCAACTCCCACAGGAGCAAAACTATGACAAGAGCCCCATCATCTAAGCACTAGAAACAGGTTTAAAATTAGATTCCAGACATCCTGATTCTCAATCCTATACCTTTTCCATTCTTCCCCACTCATCTTCCCTTTGCAAACATGTTCTACTAAATCTGTTGTTATTTTTTCTAATAAAAACACATGGCAATTTTATAATGTGAATCAACCAAAAAAATAAAAAAAAACAGCCAAACTTTGCCGTAAAGCCAAAAACCTCTGTAAGAGCTAATCTTAAAATGAAAAAACGCCAATTTATATCTCACTGTAAACATGTCCCACTGTGAAAATGAGGAGTGAGGGCAGATACAGGACAAAAGTCATCTCTATCTTCTGCAATAGAAGGTATTGATCTGGCAGGGCCAGGAGCCTGTCAATGTTATATATGGCAGCGAACCAGATTGGTGCACAGCAGATAGTATTGTTCAATAGTAATAAATAGTAATTATGTACAGGGATTGTCTCACTGATGCTCCATTCTCCTGCCTTCACTAATAATCAGAATCTGGTTCTTCCAGAGACCTCCCTTAACTCTTATTCTAACAAGGCAGTAATTCATTCTAGGTCCATGGAAGGTCCATACATCTCTCCTAAATGTCCCTTCTGCACAGGCACATAAGATGATCATAAGTTTAATTAAAGGTCACGACAGGGCTTCCCTAGTGGCGCAGTGGTTGAGAGTCCGCCTGTCGTTGCAGGGGACACGGGTTCGTGCCCCGGTCCGGGAGGATCCCACATGCCGTGGAGCGGCTGGGCCCGTGAGCCATGGCCGCTGAGCCTGCGCGTCCGGAGCCTGTGCTCCGCAACGGGAGAGGCCACAACAGTGAGAGGCCCGCGTACCGCAAAAAAACAAAAGGTCACAACAGCATCCTGGCCTCTTGTCCTCTTAATTCCGTGTTGTTCCTTGTGACCTGCCCTGACACTGGATGCCTGGCACATCCAGGGATAAGAGTCAAAGAGCTTCCATGTCCATGTTGTGATCTCTTATCTCCCCAGGAAAAAAAGATTCTCAACAGACTTTATTTGCAGACTTTGGGTAAAGGCTTAAATCACCATCCAGGTGTCACATTTTCATTGAAGGGCAGCAGTGCCAAATTCTTTCAAAGTATTTAGCATGATTGTAAGAGCCATACTAGAATTAAATGAGGGCATTTCAGTTAAAACTCCTCATGGTGGGCCAGCACTCTGGTGATTAACACTCACGTCACTCCCCCCTTGAAAAATAAAAATTGCTAGAGTTCCATAAGCGATATTAAATATAACATGCCTAAAATAGAGCACAGCTTAATCAGATAAAGACCTAAAATCTCAAATATCATCATACATGCCGCCTTTCATATGGAGAAAAATAAGTTACTGTGTCAGATGGCTTAGCTTTGCATCCTGTCTACGGTTTGCCTAGATTTACGAATTACAAGCCATTTCTTTTTCCTCCCCTGTAAATGGGAATAATAATAGTTATCTCGCAAGATTGGTAAGAATAAAACAAGAATACATACATTTAAGGAACTTATAACTATACCTTCTGCAAAACCACTAAATCATTTTTAATTGTTTTGGTTACCTGTAAACTGTATTAATATTAATATGATTGTCAGTCATATAAAATGAGGTCTTAGTAGCATGACGCTGCAAAATGCACTGTAGTTAGCCAAAATGCTAACTTCAAAATCGAATTTTCATATTTTCCATGTTTCATAAATCACACAAAAATCATAAGAAATTAAAATCCAGGAGAAGGTAAAGGTGGTAAATGGAGACATAGGCTTTGCCAGTTTGAAAATGCTTTTCCTAAAGGAATATCCGCCTTCCCAGGAGACAAGTACAGTTGTTTAATTTAACTTCAAAATCATTATTCCCCCCCTCCCTGCCACCAAAAGAAAGACTTGCATGTGTAAGGCTAGCTTGTACAGAGTATTTGGGAGCTCAACCATGGGATACTGGGGAGTGGGGGGCGAAGAGGGGAGACAGAGCAGGCAGGAGACAGAGAGTCAGCAGATCAATAGAACCACTTTAGGATAATGGCTGCAGCTGCAGAGGAGGAGAGGGGTTGGACCACAGGCCAGCTCCATCACTGCCAGGAAAGGCCCATTTGCAGGAACAAAGGGCTTCATCTGTCCTGTCAGGCCCAAGACCTAGCTCAGCGGCTCAAAGGCAGGACACTTCTCAGTGACGCCGACTACCTGCCGGCTACCTGCCGGCTCTGCCCTGTGCCAGCCTCGCAGCTCTTCCCTAGAAGCACATGGAATGGGGACAGGGAATGAGGTGGGTCAGGGAAGCACTGACACAAGGGACAGACCAGGGAGAGAGGGATTGACATCCCAGGCCTGCGAGGCCTGAGAGCTTCATGGAGGGTGGGATTAATGAATGTCTACAGACAGAAAGCAGAGCTCCCACTTTAGCCAATGGATGCAGACTCCTTCCCTCATTCCACCTTTTGACAGAGCTACTTTTAAAACGTGGAAAAACTGACTGGTTTGTTTTTCAGTCTTTCTTCCTTTCTCAAGTCCCTCTATAGAGTGTGTTCCTGAAAGGGAAAACGGCTCCATCCAGTTTGGCAAAAGGAGAGAGGGAAAAGCCAGAGACCGGGAAGCCCCATATATGCTGGAGGAAATGCCAGCTGGGCAGCAAAGTGCCAACCTTTTAGGATAAACTCAACTGTGTAAACAGCTAACAGCCCTGGATCACACACCATGAACCAGGCATAGGGGTTAGGTATTGTCACTATCTGCACAATTTTCTAAGTTAGGACGTGAAGCCTAGAGGCGTGATGTGATCTGTTTGAGGTCCCATTAATCCCTAAGTGATAGACCTAGAGCTCAAAACCAGCCAAGTCTGTCCAACATCATAGCTCATGCTTCACACCATCACCCTACACCAGTTACAGCAGGTTTAGGTATTTGGCAAATACCACAGTAATACTCAATGTGTTTGCTCCCTCTTAAAATGCGACCAGTGAATGGGTCTTCTTATATTAATCAGGGTTCTCCAGAAAACTAAAACCATTAGGATCCAGATAAAGAGAGAGATTGTGAGGGATTAGCTCATACAATTTTGGAGACTGAGAAGTTCAGTGATCTTCTGTTGGCGTGCCGGTGGCCCGGGAGAACGGACGTTTTAATTTCTAGTCCAAACCCAAAGGCCTGAGAACCAGGGAAGCCAATGGTGTAAGTCCCAGTTGGAGTCTTGAGGCCCCAGAACAAGTAGCACCAATGCCCAAGGGCAGCAGAAAGTACATTTCCCAGGTCAAGCAGAGAGAAAATTTGCCCTTTCTCTACATTTTATTCTATTCAGGCCCTCAAGGGATTGGATGATACCTGCACTGGTAAGGGAACTCTTTTACTCAGTCTACCAATTCAAATGCTAATCTCTTTCAGAAATACCCTCAGTGACACACCCACAAATAATGTTTTACCAGCTCTCTGAGCATCCCATAGGCCAGTCAAATTGACACAGAAAATTAAACCATCACACTTTCTAAGAGCTCTATTTGAGTGGACTTCATGGCTGTAACTTTTGTAGGTTGTAACACAGATTTCTGGAAAAGATGTAATTGCTCTGGAGGGAAATGATCACACTACTGGAATATATGTCCTGGCACCAGGCATGTTGGGGAGATGACCTGGAGTAGTAAACATTAAGAATGCTAATTGTGTGAAGTATTAATGAAGCATCTACTATGTGCTGAGTACTTTACATCCAGTTTCACAGTTAATCTTCACAACAATCCCTCTGAGGTAGATACTATTATACAGATAAGGAAAGAACTTTGTCATGTTTAGTTGCAGAGACTCTTTCAGCTGGTGAGTATGGTAGCCAAGATTCAAATGCTAAGACAGCCTGACTTCATAACCTATGCTCTTAACCACTGTGTCCTACTGTCTATTATTGGTCCATGTATTTCTCCTCTTCGGCATGGATGTGCCTGGCAGGTACATGTTGTAAGAAAGAAACAAGTGGATTATCTCAAAAGCAGGGGCCCAGGAAATCTCTCCTCCACGTGGAATTCTGTAGTGTCACTTTGGCCTCTTAGAATGGAGGACCTGCCTTGTATTACTTTTCCTCCAGAGACCTTTTATTGAACCAGACATTTTCTGAGAACTCACAGCATGGTGGAAATTATACTAAGGGCTGGAGGCAAGATGAACCAGAAGAACAAATCATCTGCCTTCAGAGGCCTCATAGCCTAGTGGGAGATACAAACATACTGAGAGATGCTTGTCATACAGGTATAACAATAGAGGTATACACAACACTCTGTGGGAATACACAGACTTTTATCAATGTACTCTATTCATGGGAGTAAGGGACACCTTTATGAAAGAAGAGACAAGGTTTGTGAATTTTGATATACGAGTTGGAATTTGCTACGAAAAAGATCAGGAGAAAGGCATGCTTGGAAGAACAAAGTGTGTATAAGATTTTGATTTTGAAATGCAAAGAGACTTCTGGCTTCTGCTTAGGATGTCAAAAGCTGAAAAGAGGATTGCTTCCACTTTACAAACTAAAAAATGCTGTGTACTCTACAAAATCCAAATTTTTCTTGAATCCACCAACTAGTCTGAAATTTCAGTAGAGACAGGTACCTCCAAGGAAAGACAAAACACATGCACTGGTTTGCTTGGGGCAGAGCATGGAAGGAAAACAAGGCTGCCATACAAGGGAGGAAGAAGCTAAACTTTTGAAAAATTGCTTGAGGCTGCATGAGAATTAGCACAAGAGTGTAGAAACCCAGCATATCTGAACAGTGTACATGAAGGCAGTTTGCAAGCACTCATAGAATCTTTTCCACAGACCCCACTGGATGTTGATGGGAAAGAATAGGGGCAAGCAGGGAACTGGAGAAGCAATCCTTTACACTCCAGGACTGGGGAAGGAAGGAGCCACTTCCTTCCCTGTTGGAAAGAAAAGAAACCCCACTCAAATCTTTCACCTTGTATTGCTTTCCTAGGGCTGCCATAACAAAGGATCACAGACAGGGTAACTTAACAACAGAAAATTTCCTCTCACAGTTCTGGAGGCTAGAAGTCCACGATCAAGGTGCTGGCAGGGTTGGTTCTTTCTAAGGGTGGTGAGGGAAGGATCTGTTCATGCCTCTCTCTCCTTGGCCTAGTCATCTTCTCCCTCTTTTTTCACATTATCTTCCCTCTGGGTGTGTCTGTGTCCAAATTTCCTCTTCTTATAAGGACACTGGTCATACTGGAATAAGACCAACACTAATGACCTCATTTTAACTTGATTACCTTTCTAAAAACCCTATCTCAAAATAAGGTGACATTCTGTGGTACAGGAGGTTAGGACTGCAGCATATGAATTCTGGGGAGGACATAATTCAGCTCAAACACACCCCCAAGAATCAAAAGACTTAAGTCATTGGGGGAAGGGCAAAAGGCTTTGTTAAGCTGATGAAAAAACAAGCCCCAAACTAGGAGAAAATGCTTGGAAAAACACACGTCTAATAAAGTATTCATATCTAGAATATGTAAAGAATTCTCAAGACACAAAGATAACAAACAACCTAATTTTTAAAATGGGCAAAAGATTTGAACAGATATTTTACAAAAGATGATAAATAAATAGCAAATAAAGACTTACAATGATGTTCAATATTATTAGTTATTAGAGAAAATCAAACTAAAAGCACAATGAGATAACACTACCAAATTCTAGTAACACTGTTATCAGAACTTAAATTTTGGTGATAGGAATTCAAAATGGTGTGACCACTTTAGAAAATAGTTGGACATTTTCTTGTAAAATTAAATGATAAGCTTATCTTACAACTCAGAAATTTCCATTCTAATACACAAGTGAAATGAAGGCATAATCTTGCACAAAAACCTCCATGTAAAATGTTTATAGTGTCTTTATTCATAATTACCCCAAACTGCAAACAGTCCAAATGTCCTTCAAAGGATGAATGGATAAACAAGCTGTACTACACACATAAAATATAATACTACTCATCAATAAAATGAGTCAACTACTGACACAGGCATCAAGACAAACCTCAAATGCATCATACTAAATAATAGAAACCAGATTCAAAAACTACTGAAAAGCCTGGAAATTTCAAAACTAAAGGGATGGAAAACAGATTTGCGGTTGCCAGGGGCATAAGGTGGTGGAAGGGGGCATGAGGTACTTTTTCAGTGTGACAGAATTGTTTTGTATCTTGATTGCGGTGGTGGTTACATGACTGCACAATAAAAGATGAATTTGACTGCATGTAAATTATATCCCACTTGAAAAATACTTAAAAAATACAAAGATAAATGGATGCGAATTGTAGCATTGGAGAAGTGTTAGATGTTCCAAGTGGTGGAGAGGGTTGTGTATGAGTGTAATGGAGACAATAAGGTGGGAAGTATGTGACTAAGAATGGTCTTCGGTAAACTTACCCCTTCAACTAAACAAGGGCAGTTCTCAGACCTAAAACTTTGAAAGAGACGGGAGCAATTATTATGCACATGGGAGGAATGGTTTCATAATGGCTTTGATTATAAGGAAAATTAAGTATCTGCAAGCTTCTAACTTACCAAAGCAACAACTATAACATGTGTAGTAGAGGGTATGCATGACAGAAATACGCATATATTTTTATGTGTATAGCTGTGTGTTACACGAAAAGAACATGTTGTAACTCTATGAATGTTCATAAGAAGTGTTCCTGATTCCTGATAAATTTCATTGTCAGACCTTACAGCTCTTTCCTGTTTCAAAATGCCTCAAATAGGTCTTCAGTAATTTAGCTGTTAGTGAGTTGATGATCTATGTCTTTATTATGAATGTGGTTATTATATTTGAATATTTAATCACTTCTTTCCATTGCTATAGTATTGATCATCCATTTCTCCTTATCATCTATAAGAGACTCTGTTATATGTATATGGACACTTCATGCTCAGTCTCAAATTTTCTAATATTCCTTTCATTTCTCTGTCTATTATTAATTTGTGTTCTTGATTTGTTTCTTGGGTTTAGCTTCTGCTTAGCTAATTCAATTTTCCACACTGTCAATTCTACTTGTTAATATTTCTAGTGATGATTTTAATCGTTCCATACAATTTTAGTTCTCTTCCACTGCAGTTTCCTTCCATCTCTTCTTGCTTAATAGAAGTGATATCTCTATTTCTATCTTAGGGAATGAGTCAAAACATACTTTTAGAATCAGAGTGTCACGTGTTAAAATTAAATTTTATTTCAAGCTATAGTTTCTCTGTGCTCTTTCTAATTTAGAGCCCAAGGGACCTATGTTCCAATGTTAGTTCTGCTTCTTACCAGCTGTGAAGATCTAGAGAAGGTAACTCTGCATTTTAATTCTGTTGTAGTAGATGCTGTTGATGGCCGGCTGTTGATTCCTCAGCCCACCAGAGTTCCCAGTTTCATACATAAAGTACCTACCTCTTTCATCGTCTCTGTCTGATGTCTCTCTGTAGGCCACGGAGCTTGCTCTGCCACACTCAGGCTCAATGCAGAAGCGTGTGCTGAGGTGGGACAATGAATAACCCCAGAGCAACTCTCAACTCATGGGAAATGGGAGGCAGTCATCTGGTGGGATAATTCTGAGATATATTCTATACAGTTATTCAGAAGATCTTCAACAGGAGAGTATTTATTGACGTTTCTACCTTCCCTGTCTTGCTTTCTCCATGTCTATATCTGTGTATTCTAGAATTATTTTCCAAATAAACTATCTGCATCCAAGCTTTTGCCTCGGGATCTTGGAGGAACCTAAATTAAGACATGCATCTCTCTCCTACTCTATTCTTTGAGGCTCCTCTGGTTGGATGCAGAGAAATCATTTGTCTTCTTTGGTCTGTTCATCTTTCCCATGGAAATCCAGATGTCATTCTATCATGTGGTATTCAAGTGGTCCATTCCAAGATACCTGATAATTCTCTATGAGACTGGATGGTGAGGCCCCCAAATTCCTGTGACTAAGAATCAAGCTATGCCCAGCTCATTCAATGGCAGTAAGGAGTAGGTAACTAGTTGATAATCAGATAATACAACAACCTCTTTTCACTTAAGGAGCTCTCTCTTCTCTCTTATCCCTCAATTAAATACGCTTCTATAAATCTCTTTAGTGTTCCATGTAAATGGCTCTCCTCTCTCTTTTTGTAAAACAAGAAACAGAATACCTACAAATTATACCATCCCAAAGAGAACTCCTTAGTTTTTCATTTCTTTGAGCAGGATCTCCCTTGGAAATCTGTGTGTGTGTATATGTTGAGCACTGAATGAAATGGAGAGGAATGAAGAATCTGAGGTTAAACTCTCTTACTCTCCCTCCCTGCCCCCAGAATAAGGAGACTGGGTTAAGATGGTACAAGTTAATATCTCCAGGATACATCAGCTAAGAGATTTGTGAAATATCCTATACATTCCACTTAATCTGGGGAATCACGAATTCTTCTGGACAGGGTAGTACTGGGTTTCAGTTCTTGCCTTGACATGTTTTTCTCCTAAAGGAACTTATCTTCCCCCCACCCTCAAAGGAATTCCTGGAACTCATAATGGGCAGCGGATTCAACAGCCCCAGCCTTAGCCTTCTCACTCCCGTATTTGGAGAGTGAGGGGAAGTGATGGGACACTAAACCCAGTTTGATCTTGTTTTTTTGTTTTTCTGATAATTTAAAGATGTATATAAATATAAAAACTCTTCCAGACTAAATTCAAACACATCCTCTTTGTGACAATAGACAATGGATTCCAGAAAATAATCATAATATTGCCTAAAGGCTTCTATTGGTTGCTAGTAATTGCCATTAGGTTTATATGGTTTTGCATATGTGCTCACTGCAGGACTTGCTTTGTAGTGTGTTTTAGTTTTTTTCTTTCTGAAGACAGCTCTTTACCTTTAACACTTATCATGTGCCCACTGTGGATCAGGCATTGTGTTGTGTGTTTTAGGGAAGTTGTCTGATTTAATCTTTATAGCAACTCTGAGGTGTAAATGTCATTTCTCCCATTTTAACAGATGTTAAACAGAGATGTTGAAGTGACAGAGTTAGAATTCATGTGTAATTCCTCTTGCTCCAAAGTTCATGCTTTGTATACTACACCATGCTTTTCTTTTGTATTGAGAATTCAGGTCCACTTTAAGGAGTTCACTGGACATTGTCATATACTGGTAGGGTCATGACTAAATCCCAAGGTCAGCCTTAAGCTCAGTTTCTCTGGATCCAGTAGGTAGATGGAGATGAAATATAGAAGCTTGATGAGCCATTCGAGTTGGAAACTTGAGTGTATATACTCTGGGATCCCCTATATGAATCCAGGCCCTACATTAACTCTTCCACTCACTGGCTCAGCATTGGGATAGGGAAATAAAATACTTTCTCATATGCTCTTTTCCATGTGGGTTTCTGCCTTCTACATTGTAGGTTGTTCTGTTGATTGGTTTGTAAAGAAAATGTGCCAAATGTTTTTGGAAAATTTACCCCCTAGGACATATCTAGCGAGATTGGGCAAGTAAGAGTCATATGTGACTGATGCCAATAACAACTCCCTCTCTCATTTTCCGAAAGATGAATTCTCAAAGGTTTCAACCCCAGGCCTGTTTATTACTAAGGAGGCTTCCAAATGACATTGGCAGATACCCATCGCTTATTATCTGACCCCTTTCTCTAAGGAGTTGGGGTGTCAGTTTTTATTATCCTGGGGACTATGACTTTAAGAATTGTGTTAAACTGTAAAAATAATCACTATTTTTTATATGTTTGGTGATTTTATATATATATATATGTGTGTGTGTGTGTGTGTGATATAGGGTCTAAATTTTTCTTTATTTTCTTAAAGAAGTCTATGGCAAAGAGTACTAAGTTTTCAGAAAATCAATTTCCCTCTCTTCTTAGGTACACAGTAGATTATAGCCCTGGCCTTCCTTGTAGGTAGATGCAACCATGAGATTGAGTTCTGGTCAATGGAATTTGGGTAAGTGATGTACACTTCTTTCAGCTAAGTCTGTAACACTCCTTTGAAGTCTTCCACTCTCTCTCTTCCCTCATCTGGTGGGTGGATGTCCATATGCAGGGTATCCTTGGAATTCACATCTTAAAGATAATAAAACCCATGGCAGGCTGGGATGCTGAGTAACTGGATACAGACTCCTTCACTAACTGAATATGATGTAGACAGAAAATACACATATACTGTGAGTGTTTATTCGTTACAGTGGCCAGCATTACCTTAACTATAGGGTCAAAAACTCAAAAGAGGTAAGAATGAATGCTAGGTTTCTTTACCACGTCAGTGCTCAATGTGTCATACAACCATGACCAGGCTCCCCAGTGAACTCAATGCTCTAGGCCTTTACCCCATAGATAAAAGGCTACATTTGGCCAATTTTACCCCATTGGTTTGTGAAGGACCTGGACCTCCCCAATGTCTTCTAATTCCTGTACTGTTTCCATTGTACTTCCTACTTCCCTGTTGTTTCAAAGGAAAAATCAGGAGGGGAACTCATGGCCATCAGAAAAGATGGGTATATCAACAAAGGAAGAGCACTGTAACTTATCGAAAAGGGTTATGTTTAAGATTCTTAAGGGATTTCCGGTCTTAGGATAACATTTATCAAGGTCAACATCAATAAATCAGGGATTAAATCTGTTTTGTTCACTATCAGTCATATCCACGAGGACTTAACTGTGCAGCAACAGTATAGGTACTCAATAAACATGTGCTGGATGAAATGTTCGCATGTGTATATGGACATATTCATATGTCAGGGAAGAATTGGCTCCCATTGGCTAGGTCTGAGTCTCCTGTGGCTGGAAAGATGTTCGCATACACTCTTAAAGCACAAAGGAACTTGCCTTTCCCTCCTTTACTCCCACGCTGAAGTGCTTACAATGGAGCACCAAGCCCTGCAATGGAACAGATGTCGGAGGAAGGGTGGGAATTAACAAGTGCCTATTACCCCTCCAGAATACCAATCATGAGGTCGAGAGCTGTGGATTTGGAGGAAGGGGGACATGAAGTGGCACTCAAGGAATGAGGACTGTCTATACTTTCCCACAAGCCCCTTCAAGGAGTTTGGATCTAGGGCAAGATGCAGAGGTTGCCACAGGAACAGTTGTGACAATAGCCCAAGAGGCCTTTCCCCTTGTCAAGCACACGTCGCCCAGATCACCCCTGACACCCAGAGTTCTAGTGCTCAGGGATGTAGGTAACTGAAATGCGAAGTCTTGCTGGAACTGCAAGTGTGGAAAGGAATGGCAGGATATAATGCTAGAAAGAGAGGCTGGGGTCAGGGTTCAAAAGACCTTGAGTGTGAGGGCAAATGATTTCAAATTAGAGGTTTTCAGAGGATGAATTTGTCTTAGTTCACAAGCTGACTGCATCTGGGTTCACAATGTCTCATTTCAGAATTCATGTACTCCAGATCTTTTATGGCCAGAAAGTTCTCTGTCTGTCTCTGCCCCCAACTAAGAGGGAAACAGTAGAATGATTTCTTGAGCTCTTAGACAGTCTTGTAGCCTGATACAATCTCCTTTACTTAAATACCCACCATTCCAACTATCCATCCAAAAATCATAATCCCAAGGCTCGACTGTTTTCTCTCTCAGAAACATCAGGACAGGTAGCACTGAGCACTGAGGTGAGATATCCTGTTATAGACATTTGAATTGGGTCACAAGTTACAGGAGCAGACATACTAGTGGGGTAATCACAGAAACTGTAGTAAGGGCTGAGAGAAAGTTACATGTCTCATATGAGAGACTTCATGACAGTGGAAATAGGCAAGAATGGGAATCATATGCAGAGGGCTTGAAACAAGTCTCTTTGGTTGACTAGTTATGTCCCTTATATTTGAACAATGAAAATAATGTAGGAAAATAATAATAATTAAAAATAATAATAATGGCAACAAGACTTAGAGCTATCTATGTGTCCAGCCCCGCTCTAAGCACATTGCATGCATGATATCACTTAATCTTCCTAACAATAATATACTAGGAATTAGTATTACATCCTTAATAGTTAGGTACTTCCATTGTTCCCCTAATAGTGTCTTATACCACAAATCTGTTGTGAGGATTAATTTAAATAATACAAGTTTTAAAAAAATGAATTGCCAAACGTTATTTTAATAATTGTAAATCACATTCTATACTTGATTACATCTATCTATCTATCTATCTATCTATCTATCTATCTATGTATCTATCTATATGTTTATCTATCTACCTATCTATCTATATGTCTATCTATCTATATAAAACATCTCCTTTGAGTTTATATTGCCCTGATGCATTTACTGTGTCCCCAAAGCATATTTTAAAAGATAATATTATTACACCTAAGAGCATTATTACTAATCTTTGCCTATACCTCTTTCCCATGGTTGTGAATTCCACCAGTTTATTGAACAACCATAGTTTATATATCTTTATACCTCCAGTAACTGGAACACTTTAAGCATTCTATAAATGTTTGAGACCTTATTGTGCATTATCATACATTAAGTACTTACTATATGTCAAGCACTATGCTAAGAACTTTAAATATATTATTCTGATATAGTCCTTTTTACAATGCTATCAATTCTCACATTTAAGCATGCATCAGAATCACTTAAGCAGGCATCAAGTCTTGTTAAAACACAAATTTCTGAGTCTCACTCCCAGGATTTCTGATTCAGTAAATCTGGGGTGGGGACCTAAGAATTTATACTTCTAGTAACTACCCAGGTGATGCTGATGCTACTGGTCCAGGAACCACACTGAGAATCGCTGCTAAAATTACCATTGGCATTTTAAGGATAAGAAAGTTAAATCCAAAAAGAGTTGTGTAACTACCTGCATGGGTTTTCTACAACAGCCATAACAAAGTATCATAAACTGAGTGGCTTAAACAACAGAAATTTATTGTCTCACAGTTTGGGAGACTATAAATTCAAGATAAAGGTGTGGGCAGGGTTAAGAATCTATCCTGGCCTCTCCCGTAGTTTCCAGTAGCTTGTGGACAATCTAACATTCCTTGGCTTGTAGAAGCATCACCCCAATCTCTCCCTCTGTGCATGTCTATGTCCAGGTTTCCCCTATATAGAAAGACACCAGTCATATTGGATTGCAGTCCACCCTAAAGACCTCATATGCACTTGATAACCCCTGTAAAGACCCCATCTCCAAATAAGGTTGCATTCTTCTTTCAGTACTGAGGGTTAGGACTTCAACATATGAATTTTGGGGGAACACAATTCAACTATAACATTAGCCTAATCCTAAGGTTACACAGCCAGTAAGTGTTAGAGGCAGAATTGAAACCCAAGACTGTGTGATTCCAGAGCCCATATCTGGAATATTTTCACTAATTGGACTCCCTTGGTGAATGAAATAAGTGAAGATATATACAAGCATATTAAAGAAGTTACTAGAGAAAAGGTAACTCAAGCCCTGCTTTTATGTCAAGTGACAACAGAAACCCCTTTTCCATGTTCCCTGTAAAGCATATGAGAGATACTCTTGAGTTCTGGAATTCTAATTGGACTGATAGATGATAAGAGGGTGCAGATGTAGACATGACTGTCCCTGGCTTACAGCTGCCATTCAAAATGCCCCAGTCAAGAATAAGACTTTTCTGTCTTGCTTGTAAAGAACACAGAATGTTCAGGACCTCAAATTAGAAAGTTTCCATTTTGTCAACTTTTTTGGACCTTCCTGCATCTAATCAGAAGGGATGCCTAGCCATTTCAGCTGAACCTGATACAATGCTAAAGGTAGTATCCACTATCATGTCCTTTTCTGGGACAGCTAGGCAGGGCTGGGAATGGAACGGCAGCAAGAGAGGCAGCAGGCAAGGTGGGGATAGAGCTAGCTAGGTCAAACAGCATGGTTGCATTTTCTCCCTCACTCTTGAAGCCTGAGATTTGTGGATAACATAAAAGGTTAGAGCCCCTCTTTGGAAGCCACAAATAACCCTGCTTGGGCTCTGACAGCTCGGCAGCCCTTGGCGTGCCATTACACATTTCTGCCTGGGATTCCAGCAGTGCATTCAAGCAGCTGGCCCCAAAGTGTTGTCTCCACAGAGCATGTCGTAGGAGCTCTGGGTCACTGGGGAGCCATTCCCCCCTATGACTCAGTGCCCAGAGACACAGCTCGATCTAATGAAATTACATACTTTCTGGAGTGATTAATAAACATGGTCTATTTCTCCATACGGGATGAATATTCTTAAGTAAAAGGAACGTGAGTACATAGGGGTGCACTCATGTGTAGACCTACCTCTGCCTAGCAATGGCTAAAACTCCATGGCCTTGGCACAGAGACCCTAAGGAAAGTGTCCCTAAAAATAGAGGTAAGTCCCTACCACACGCACACACAAGAGTGCTTGTAAAGCCTGGCAAAATCTGAATAAGTTTTGAACTCAAGTTAATAGTATTATATCATGTTAATTTCCTGATTTAGACATAGTACTCTGGTTACGTGCAATATAATTATTGCGGAAAGCTGGGTGAAGGGTACACAGGAGTGCTGCACTATTTTTGCAGCTTCTTATGAGTCTTAAACTACGTTAAAGATTACTTTCACAGTGAGAAAAGATATAATGAGACTATTGCAATTACTACAGCAGTAATTACTCCTGTAGTAGTCACTACAGCAACCACAACAAAAAAATAGGTAAAAATACTCTAGTAATTGGCATCGTAATCATCCACAGAAGTCATTAAAGTGTTATAACAATTTCCAAAACATATGTTGATTTTGAGAAACGGTTGGTGTCATCTTTTGTCAAATGTGAGTCTCTTGCTAATGGTGTCCCTGTTTGAGCCAGGATTTGACATAAGAAATTGCAACCAAAACAAAACAAAACAAAACACAGGGCTTCCCTGGTGGCGCAGTGGTTAAGAATCCACCTGCCAATGCAGGGGACACGGGTTCGAGCCCTGGTCCAGGAAGATCTCACATGCCGCGGAGCAGCTAAGCCCATGAGCCACAACTACTGAAACCCGAGCACCTAGAGTCCGTGCTCCACAACAAGAGAAGCCACCGCAATGAGAAGCCCGCACACCGCAATGAAGAGTAGCTCCCATTTGCTACAACTAGAGAAAGCCCGCGTGCAGCAACAAAGATCCAACCCAGCCATAAATAAAAAAATAAATGAAATTTATTAAAAAAACAAAAACCACGTCCACTGACACCCCCATGTAGGTAAGTCATTAGGTTATTGATGTTCAGCTCACTGCCTCCAGAGGGCAGCTGAGTGATGACTGCATGGCACACCTAGGCCCACCCTTGGATGTCAGCACTTTCCACATGACCCAGACCCAGAGTGCCTGCCCTTTGATCCATCCTTGCAATGTCACTGCCAATCTGGGTCAACCTGGAGCAATGGATGGGGATCGCACACTCTATGCTGCCGTCACCTTGGTCCACTAAGTAGCCGAATGGGGTTGCCAGAATCCATGCCCACACTGCTCTCAGGACGTTGTTGACCTAAAAAATAATAGACTGCCAGTTCTTTCTCCAACAGAGATGGGTTTATTCAAGATCAGTAGAGAATTGTGATTTGAGGTCTGCAGCCATGGCAAGCCACGTGCAAGTCCCCAAACAGCAAGGGAAGGAGAACCCTTTTATGGAGAGGAAAAGGAATTTGGGGAGGGCTAGAGTAAACAAAGAGTCCATGACTTTTCATTGGGTTAGTCCTTGCCAAGAAAGAAGAGGTGGCTTTCTTCTTCCTGCTGGGCTCTTCTGTCCTCACTGGGCATGAGAGCAACCCCTTCTAGTCTCCTGACTCTATGTAATTGAGGTTTGTCTACTGATTTTTTTTTACAACCTGATTTCATGGTCACCACTATCATGGCATCATTAGATACTTTCAGAATCACTAAATAGAAAATTTCTCTTTACCAGAATGATATCATTCATGGTACAGAAGCCTTTCCAACTTCTGCTGAATTAATAAACGCTTTCAAAGTTTTCCAATCCTTATAACATTATCTGAGATATTCCATTATCCTATATCTTTATAATCAATTAAATCATTCTGTGTTGGGAAACCTGTTTAACTAGGGTCATTGGAACACCCTAAGACAATTATCTTGAACTAATGAATGTATATTAGAAATAATATTATAAACTAATCATATAGTGTCTCACAGTTACTATTATAGTACTTATTAGCTGAAATGTAAGTATTTCAAGATTTTACCGACTGATTCATTTATATAAGTGCACATCAGCTAAATATCAGCTCTGCTTGAATGCAACACGTGGTTCTTTAGGGCTAGTCACAACTGTTTCCATTGTGAAACTACTCTACGGAATTTTCTTTCAGCATATCTGGAATACTCTTCTCACTCTCTTAAATGCCAAGGGAATTCTACTCCTTGAGTCTGAACGAACCTTATGAAAAAGACAATTGAGTAGTCTACAGTGTTGTTGGACCAGACTCCCTAGAAAACAAGCTGACATAAAGCTTATGCGTTAGTGCTTTGCTGGGAGGTGCAATTCCAGCACTGTGAGGATGAAGATAAAAGGGAAGTGAGGCAGGGAGGGAAAGCAAATACAAAGTGGTACTTGAATGCACTGTCCACAGCATTGTGAGAAAACATATCTGGTTGCTGGTTCATACACATGGCTCTGGAGCTAGTTCCTAGAAAGGAGCCTTAGGAATTTGTTGAGCATTGGAAGTTTTATGTAATTAATCCCTAAAAGTGATTGTTTTGAGGATAATGTTCTCGTGTATAGACAATTTCTCTCTGTTTATTACAACTTTATAATTTTATATTCTCTCCATCAATCTCTGAAGCTTCTCCATACATACCAAATTTTTATTGAAATATGTTTAAAATTATAAAAGATAGGGCCAACTGGACCTACATATGTGTACCATCAACCTTAAACTGTTTAAGAGGGTGTGGTGAAATGTTTAGTCTAATCTACTTCAATGTTCACAGGGCAATCTGGTATCATTGGTGTATGTTTTCATTGAGTTCAGTTGGCATAGATGTCTTTGGTGATTTCTACCCAAATATTCAGAGAAGAAAAAACAAAACAAAACAAACTCAGAACACAAAGAAAAATCTAGATACCATTATAGGTAATTGGATGCTTCTGAACACTGATACGGAGAGTAAGAGAGGTAAGCAGGGAATGAAAACTCTATTTTAAAAATCTCTATCAGCTATAAAGCTCTGTGATGGTTAATTTTCTGTGTCGATTTGACTGAGCTAAGGGATGCCAGGATAACGGATAAAACATTAATGGGTGTGCCTGCAAGGGTGTTTCAGGAAGAGATTAGCATTTGAATGGGAGAATTAAGTAAAGCAAAATCCTGGCTCTCTTCAAGGACTGTGAGCTTCTTCCAATCCTTTGAGCGCCCAGAAAGAACAAAAAGGCAGAAGAAGGGTGAATTTGTTCTCGCTTTGCTTGGACATCTGGTTCTCAAGCTTTCTGACTCAGATAAGGACTTACACCATCAGTCCCCTGATTGTCTGGCCTTCAGACTCAGACTGAATTACTGACTATCAGCTTTCCTGGTTCTCCAGCATGAAGATGGCAGATCATGGGACTTTGTAACCTCCATAGCCCTGTGAGCCAATTCCTATAATAAGTATCCTCTTGTATATATCTCTGTGTATCCTACTGGTTCTGTTTTTCTGGAGAACACTGACTAATACAAGCTCATGCCCACTTTCTCATAAATAACATACAATGATACTAATCCCTACCTTGAATGCCTTGCCAGATTGATTCCTGTCCAAGACTATATAAGGAATCCTGCCTAAGAATCCCACAATCCTCCTCTATACCTCTAGCCTATTTCCCAGCTTCTAGCTCCACCACCCCAACACCCAGCTTCCCCGGCTTCTTCCTAGCCCGGACCCCACTGGCCTGTTGTCCATATGCCCCATTCCCTCATGGCCCCAAATATGTCAGTTACACCATAGCACAAACATCCTACTTAGAACAATAGCTTTCAACCATCAATGTTCATTTAAGCCACCAATGGATATCTTTAAAAATACTGATTTCCAGTCCCCACCCAACACTACTGAATAGTTCTCAAGGGATAGAAACAGGACAATTTGTTTATATTTTTCAAACCATAATAGATGATTCTGAAGAACAGACATGGTGGTGAACCAATGAGTGAGAGCATGAGATTTGTCTCCTTTATTTCAGTCTTTGAAATTGCTTCAGCATCCTTCCCTTTGCCCTGCTTCTTCTTGCCTTGCCATCCACCTGCTATTCTGGGCACCAGTCATCTTCCTTGTTAATTGTTCCTCATTTCTGTCCATTTCACTTGATGACTTGATCTTAGAGTTGGTTGCATCATAACAGCCTAGAATCTCAGAATTAGATAGTACCCGAGATATTCCTAATCTTACCGTCCTTTCCACTGAAGGAACGTTTTGATAGCCTCTGTATCAGAGATTCTTAACCTGGGGTCTGAAAACTTCAGTAAAAAAAAAAAGTCTTTATTTTTACTAACCCCTATTGAAATTTAGCATTTCTTTCTATTATGACTATAGGCAACAATTACAGCTGTATTAGTGGTACCTTAAACATGGTCATTAATAGATATTACAGATAGTTTTATATCGATGCTGTTATCACAGCTGTCTTGAAATATTATGTATACTCCTTATGGCCTCTAAATTATAGAATTACTTGATCTCATGCTAGATCTTGTTATTTAATGTTAATAAAAAGTCACATCCAATAGAGTATTTCAACTATTTTAAATATTTTTATATTTTTCAAGATAATTTATCTCCTTATGAATCTATGTATTTTATTCCATATATTTAAGAAGAGTGAGATACCACCACACACACACCAAAATGGCAAAAATTAAAGAGATAGACAACACCAGCGTTAGCAAGTATGTAGGGTAATCAGAATTCTCATACATTGCTGGTGAGAATATAAGATGGAATATCTGTTGGGGAAGGTCTAGTGGTTTCTTACAAAATTAGGTATCACCTACTCTGTGCCCAACAGCCCCTCTCCTAGGAATTTACCCAAGAGAAACGAAGATGTATGTCCACAAAAAGGCATACAAAAATGTTCGTTGCAGCTTTATTCATAATATTAAAAAAAATTAAAAATTGAATGAGCCCAGATGTCCAGCAATCCATCAATAGAAGAATGAATAAACCATACATGGGTTATTCAAACAATGGAGTACCACTTAGGAATAATAATAGTAATAATAATAATAATAAATGAACTACTGATGCATATCGTAGCAGCATGGCTGAATCTCAAAAACATTATGCTGAGTGAAAGAAGCCTTACCCCAAAGAGTAAATATTGTATATTCCTTTCACATGAAGTTCTAGAGCAGGCAAAACCAACCTATGTTGGGGAAAAAAAACCAGTTAGAACCATTGCCTCTAGTGGTGTTGGAGTGGGGGGTGGACTGGGAAAGAACACGGGCACAGCTTCTTTCACTGAGCATATATTTTTGGTTTTTTTTAAGGATGTTAAAACTCAGGTTTTATTATTTTTTTTCAGTTATAATGGCAAAGTTTAAATGTTTATTTCTTCCCAGAGCAAAGATGTACTTCTGTTATCACTCTCCTGTTATAATTTTACTACCCAAGATAGCTACTGGCATGAAGGGAGAGGGAAGAGGGTGGGATGATTGCTATGTGACAATCCATCTGGTAACCCAGAGCTGCTGTGAGAGGAGGGACCGTGGGGAGAGATGGTCCTGCAGGAGGCCCACGAGGAAACGACAGGCCTGTCCCACCCTACAGTGGGCTCGGCCTGTAGCTCCCAGCTCTCTAAGAGGTATCATTCAGGCTACCTTGCTCAGCCTATACCCTATCCCCCTTCCTGTTCTTTCTTCTTGGGCTGCTTCTGCTAACAGACTCTGATTAGGCCCCTTGTTTGTACACCAGCCTTTGATCATTAAGACAAAAACATACTTGCTACCCTCAAACTATACATGGCAGGTAAAATCAAGCAAAAAACATTGGGAAGTCTTAATGCATTACCTTATATCCTGGCTAATCACATCTAGTGACCAGATATTTTCTAATCACAGTTCCATATGGTGTTAATGATTTTTAAATATAAAATGTGTACAGTTAAAGAGAACATTTCTCCAGCTGTACCAGTACGAAATCAGCTTTTTTTGAATAAGGTGTGTTTTACTCCCCTGGTTTAAGAATCACCCAAAGGCTCAAGACTGAACCCTCTGCAGCTGATTCGTTTCTGGGCTCCATGACCAGTACACATCAGAAACTTAGCCAAGCCACTCCCCAAGACCACCAAGCCCTAAAGTTATGATGGATTGGCATAAATCCATCCATCAGTGCCACAGGAAAAAAGTCCATGCTCAATGGAAGCATTATCTACACATTAGACAAAAGCCACTAGCAAACCTGAAACAACTCTGATGGCTAGGCTGGAAGTTACACTTCCTTTATTTTAAAATTTTCAGGGTCCGATCATAGTTTTTGAGCTTCACCTTGTTGGTGTATTGCCAATACTTCTATCCTATTTAGTGTTGCCTAGTATTCCATGGATACTCCACAGACTGTTTATCAAGTCTCCTACTGATAGACACGTTGGCTGCTACGTTTGGGGCTATTATGAGGAAGTTATTATGAAAATGCTTGTACAAATCTTTTTTTTGGGGAGGGCGGACCTAGAGATCCTCGCCTTCTGAAGATACCTTGATGCTTTCCTTCCAGAGTGGGCTGCCTGCTTATGCATACTCATGAACCCTCCCAGCAGCCCTCCTCAGGTTATCAGCCTTGCACCTCTGCATCGTGTCTTTAGAAATGGACAAAAATGCCTCACTGATAAAGTGTTGGAGTAAGTTAATGGGTCAGCTAGAAATAGCCCTTTTTCAGCCTCCACTGCTCCTGACCAGAGCTGGCTGAACAAGTGGCTGGTAACCTAAAGGTCCCTCAACATAGGAGTGGATAAAGAAGATGTGGTACATATCTACAATGGAATATTACTCAGCCATAAAAAAGAATGAAACAATGCCATTTGCAGCAACAGAGTTGTACCTAGAGCTTATCATACTAAGTGAAGTAAGTCAGACAGAGAAAGACAAATATCCTATGATATTGCTTATATGAGGAATCTAAAAAAATGATACACACGAACTTATTTACAAAACAGAAACAGACTCACAGACATAGAAAAAAACTTATGGTTACCAAAGGGGAAAGAGGGTGGGGAGGAATAAATTAGGGATTTGGGAGTAACATATGTACACTATTATATATTAAATAGATAAACAACAAGGGCCCGCTGTATAGCACAGGGAACTATCCTCAGTATTTCGTAATCCCCTTAAGTCAACTATACTTCAATTAAAAAAAATAATTAATTTAAAAAAACAAGTTTCTAGTACTTGCTGTCTCTCTCAAAGCATTTTTTTTTTTTAAACTTTTATTTATTTATGGTACGCGGGCCTCTCGCTGCTGTGGCCTCTCCCGTTGCGGAGCACAGGCTCCGGATGCACAGGTTCAGCGGCCATGGCTCACAGGCCCAGCCTCTCAGCGGCATGTGGGATCCTCCCGGATCGGGGCATGAACCCGTGTCTCCTGCATCGCCAGGCAGACTCGCAACCACTGTGCCAGCAGGGAAGCCCTCAAAGCATTTTTTAAAACACATGCTCCATTTAAACCTTGGCTAGCTTCAAGCCTGATCTACTTAAGGGTCTTCTCTCATACAATTTCAGCTACCTGAATGCAAGTCCACGTTTTGGAAATAGACATCATTCTTAACTGTGTTACTTCCCAACACCAGAACCCAGAGCCGTTTCTTTGGCCATCCTTTTATGGAGCCCATCGCTGCCTTTACGTGAGTTCTAGTGTTGCAATGCCATATTAATCTTCCAGGATATCACATGCTCCTGGTCTAACTGACTTCTATCATCAGCCTAAACATAATGGTTGACATCTGAATGACTCATTCATTGACCTTCTGTCCAGTTTCCTATGCCTCACGCTCAAATCAGTCCGCCTCTATTATCCATTGACAAAGACTGGCTAAAGTCTTAAAAATGGATGGATTTGGATCCTTACAAAATCTTTCCATGTGACCTCAGTGGCACTGCAAGTGACTGGATAAGGAAGGAGCAACATGGATTGTTTTACATCCTTTCTAAACTTCTCAAGACTTCATTCTTCAGTTCTCATTTAAAACAAATGTTTCACAAAAAAAGGTAATTACCCTCCTCACTTTCAAATGTCCTCTCTCGAATTTTAAAATGCTTTTGTCCCTATAATCACTCTCCTTTAAGTTTTCTTTGGTTTCCAATAAAGAAATTTCCTAGAAGGAAAGATGGTGGGTAGAGGAAAGGAAAGTATGCTTGTTGGGTAGCTTCTAGTGCCAGTTTCCATGTTCCATTTAAAAGCAAGTAGAATTAGGAGTTCTGTTTACTGTTAGGGACAAAGACTGGAAGTAAAAGCAGCATATATGAGATTGAAAATCATATCTCTGCCAGGTAGAGGAGTTCATAGGTAGATAATCCAAGACTGGTATAACTACCCTACACATTCATCAGAGACCCTAGACTTCATCTTTAGCCTCCACCATCCTTCACATGAAGCCTCTAGGTCTGAAAATGGCTGCAGGTGCTTCAACTATTACCAACTTCATTCCAGACAGCAGGAAAGAAGCAGCACGGAGGCAGTTGCCAGTGGTGTCAGCTCTCTCTAAGAAATCTCCACATCATCTTTTGGCTTACATCTCTTTAGGCAGTAATTACCAAAATGTAAGGGAGTTTAGGAAATGTCAACTTCTAGTTGGGCACTAGCATCCTAAATAAAATGGAAAATTTTTGGTTTTCCTAAGAAAGAAGACAGTGGATATCAAGTGGGACATAGGAGTTTCCGCAAAGGAGCAGATTCCAGGTTCCAGAATTGGGCCTATTTTACATAAAACCCATGCTATTTCTGTGTCACTAGAGCTCCCTGGTATGTTGTATACTTACATCCTTGGAGAACCACTAAATAACTTTCAGGGTGCTAATCGCTGCCTCTGATTTACCACATCTTTGTTTTGCATCCCCTTCCAACATTGCAGACATCTGGGCACCTTTCCTCCTTATTTAAAGTACACCAAGGGCAAGGGCCTGTTTAACTCATATTTTTATCTTTACAACAAAGCATAGAACCTAGTCCGTGGTTTTGATAGGTGTTGGATAATTGATCAATGATTGTAGATCTAAAATGCATTTGTCCCTCTTCGTCCAGGAAATGCTCTAGTCCCTCAGTGCCAACTTATACAAATGTTTTTTTGCTACTCCCAAATCTATCTGTTCTACCATCATTTGGGGTACACTTCTATTTTATTTAATAAAATAATTCCAACAGAAATACATGTGTGATGGCTTTATGGCCATCAATTGGATTGGGAATTTTGCCAAGCTTCTTAACACCCATTTTGCCCTCAGAATGTCAGTACTGCCTCTATATAATGCTCTTTACTTCTCACAGTTCATTCTTAAGAGACATTATCTCATCCAGCTCTGAAAGGTAAAACACTTTAGTGTTGTTACACTTAAGAGGGAAGGGAACAAAAACAGAAAGGCCTATGGCTGTCTAACTAATGCCATTACAGTAGATTACAAGGTGAGAGTGTTTATGTAGCTTTTTATAACACAAAACTCACTCATAACACTATCTGAAGATTGCAAAAGGAAAACATTAATGCCCGGAAATGTTACAGTAAAAATATTCTCTATGCTTTGGACCACATTATGGAAAGATATGTTTTATAAGGATAATATTACACGGGGTGCTTGCTGTCGCCTGCAAAGTGGTGTGAGTTTGTTGAGAAGTTAACTCTTACCATTCCCCCAAAAGGAAGATGATGGAAATGAATTACCCTACACTGTAAAAACCATAAGCTGAGGCATGAACTCAGTGACTAAACGTTGCAGAAGGGTAGAGACTCAGATCACAGCCTTGGCTTTCTTGTTAGACCCTGACTGCCAAGATGATAAAGCCACAGCTCTGTCAGCTAAAGACCTTCAAAGGAGGGTGCCCAGGATAGGGAGGTGAGGCTAGGATAATGCTGTATGGTGAAGGAGTCAGGAGCTGGAGATGCTGATTTTGGAGAAGAAGAGGTCCAAGGGGACATGGTCTCAAAGGAAAGGAGCAAGATTTGGTTTAATGAACTCAAGGGGAGGACCAAAATAATGAAGGAAAAAACCTACAAAAGACAGACTCTAGCCCTTTAAAAGGAATAACTGAAATTCTAAGCATCCTCAAAGCAATCCAGATAACCTCAGCAGGGAGAGAGTTCCCTTTAGCTAGAGGAATTAAACCAGAAAGTCCATGTCTACTTGGACAGAGGCATTGGCAAAAACTACCACTACGCTGGCCCAATCCCCCCTTATTTCTTACCAGACAATTTCAATAGTATCCTAACAAGTAACAAGTCTTCCTTCTTTGACCCTTTCCTTCCAGAAAAAAAAAATAATAATAATCTATAGGAGCCTGAATAATCCTTCTAAGAGAAATTAGATGCTCAAAACCATCCTATGAATTCTCTTTTCACCTCATGTGAAAGACGAAGTCCATAAAACGTTCTAAAGAATCTCTAAGGTATGTCTCCCTGCTACCTCTCTGAGTTAATCTCTGTTACTCTCTCCCATCCTTATTCTCCTCCAGCCACATGGACCACCTCGTTATAACACAAACACATCAGGCATGTTCCCACCCCAGGGCCTTTGCACTTGCTCTTCTTTCTGTCTGGAATGTTCTCCCTCCAGATATCCCCTTCTTGCTTGGATGTGTCACTAATTACTGATCTCTCCCCAGCTGTCATTTTTTCAGTGAACCCTTCACTGATTGCCCCTGCTTTTACACCACCTGTGCTCTGTCCCTGCTTTATTGTTTTTCATAGAACTCAACATCATCTGACACATCAAATTTTTCACTTGCTAATTTATGGTCTCCCTCCCCCCTAAGAAGGCAAGTTCCCTGAGAGCAAAGGGTTTTCTCTGTTTTGTTTATAAGATATAGCCAGAGTACCTGGAAGAGTGATGATGCCTGGCATTAGGTAGGTACTCAGGAAATAAGTACTGAATGAAAGTGTGATGCTTCTCAAAGACAACGTTCTAGACTCTGAGAAACAGGGCAGCAGGCTTATGGAGAGCCACTGAAGAGGTTTAAATGAGATTATAACATCGTTACATTTGTGTCTGAAATGTTCTCTCCAACAAAATGAGGATTGGAGAACTTGAGTTCTAAGCCATGCACATAATGGGAGACCGTGGAGAAGACTAAGCCGTAGTCCAGGCAAGAGGCAAAGAGCTCAAGATGGGTGTGCATTGAAGAGATGTTTTAGGATTTAAAACTGAGCAGAGAAATTCTGTTTTGGATGCCTAGTTTAACTGCACAAAGCTATTCAGTTGCCTAGAGGGCCCTTTCTCTGCTGAGCCCTTCATCACTACAGAGCCACACGGTCAAAACTTTCCTTTCCAGTGAGAGGGGGTGTAGGAATGTTTCCCTTGGCTGTCATAGTTCCAAATCAGGATCAATAGGATTAAATCCAAGCAGAGCCCAGATCTAGCCCTGCTCCAGAACAGACCGGACGTTTGGTGTGTGAACAGACAGCCCAGCTACCAACCCCCAGTTTCCATTACAAAAATAATAGAAGTTCGAGGGAAATGAGATTGGAAAACCAAAGTAAGTAGAAGACTCAAGACATCCTCCTATTTGTTTTTCTTCTGTTTCTAGGCCCTAAGCCAGGAGAGCCCTCTTCCCCATGGTTGCCTGGTTACAGCCTGAGCAGTTCACCAGGGTAACATCTGGAATAAAGGTGGGTGGGCAGGGAGCCAGGGCCTGCTCAACTTGAACGAGGTCTGAGAAAGAAAGGAAAATAAGATTTTTTTTTTCTAATTACTGCCCAACCTTGAGGACAAAGGAAGGAAATATTTGAGGTGAACTGAATATATGTTAAAAGGTTTTCTTTTAAAGGATTATTACAACTCATTAACATAGCAGAGGAATAGAAGGCATGATGCGATCTGTGGACGTTATGGTCATTTAATAACCTGTGTTTTGGATGGGCATTTGCTACCCAAGACCCTGAGCAACTCCAGATTTTGTGATATTTAGTATTATTCTGGAGTACAGCCTGGTTCAGCATAGAAGGAACTACATTCAAATACCTAATAATAAAAATAATATATAATATTATTTATATATTTATAAACATTTATTGATTGTTTATCCTGTTCCACTAAGGGTCGTAGGTATACTGTCTTATTTAATTCTTGCAACCCTTTGGAATAGGACTGGGCCTTAGCAATGGTAGGAAATTTCCTACTGCACATCTCATCCTCACCAGACAGTCTGATTACAAGACCTGCTTTCTTCTGCACTCTACTCTCCTGTCTCCCACAAGTTACCATACCCCCATCATGTGTTGCATCCCTCCCATGGATTAGGGAGATGGTTCAGCACCTGGTTTAAGAGCCTGGATATAGACTTCTTGAGTTAAAATTACAGCCTTGTGTTACCTTGAGCCAATAACTTATTCTGAGTCTCGTGTTCCTCATGGGTAAAAGGGGTTAATAATGACACTTGTTCCATGGGGTTTCTGGAAGAATGTAATGAGAAAACGTGTAAAGCTCTTAGCACACTGTGATTACTAGTGTTTAATAAACATTTACCTGTTGATATGATTATAATTTATATCTGGATTCTTTAATTGAGAGCACAGTCATCAAGCACTGATTGGGCCAAGAACCATGGGTGACGAGTAAAACACAATCATGGGCCTTGTGGTAAATCCACATTCTGATGGATCCTGTCTCAAACCCCACAACTTCACCTTCAATTTTCCAGAGAGGAAGTGTATACATTTGTCCACCGAATCACCCATTCCTTCTCCTCCCACAGGTGTACTTGGAAAAACCCATGTAAACAAATAAATTCATTTCCATGAACATGTATTGTGGATTTTTAGATACTGTGGGAGAATACTGAAGAAGTTGAAGACTTGGTTCTTGTCCTCTAAAACTTCCCCAGGAGGAACTGAAATCAGAATTAAAGCCAGAATGATTCCTATGTGGTGTAATGCCTCTTCTTGTATATTTTAATTGAGAATAGATCTGAACACCAGTATGGCTGGTATGGTTTGGTTATTCTAAACAATTTACCTATTTCTGTATTCCCAGTTAAAGAGAAAATATTAAGGAATTACATTGAATTAAACTGACCTTAGTTTTTAAACAAGTAGCTTTACCTCTTTGTTCCTTGGTTTCTTCATTTGTAAAATATGCATCATAATAACGATAATTGTACCTATTTACAGGCCTGTTAAGATTATAGAGAAAATGTAGAAAAGTACCTAGCACAGTGATAAGTATACAGTAAATGTCTTAGTCAGCTAGGACTGTTATAACAAAATGCCATAGACTGCATGATTTAGACAATGGACTTTTATTTCTTATAGTTCTGGAGGTTAGGGAATCCAAGATCAAGGTGCATCAGATTTAGTTCCAGGTGAAGATGTTCTTCCTGGCTCATAGGTGGCCATCCTATTGCTGTGTTCTCACATGGTGAAGGAAGAAAGCTCTGGTGTTATTTCCTCTTCTAATAAGGGTATTAATCTCATCATGGAGGCTCCGCCCTCATGACCTCAGCTAAACTTAATTAACTCCCAAGGGACATACCTCCCAATATTATCACACTGGGGACTAGGGCTTCAACATATGAATTTTAGGGGAATACATTTAGTCCATTACAGTAAGTGTACAATCAATGTGATCTGTAGTAACTTTTAACAATAATCATAATTCCTCCAGTAATTATAGTTTAAGAGTACCCTGATTTTAACTAAAATAGGACACCTGAAAGTAGATGTTCTACTCCTCAAAAAAAAAAAAAAAATAAGTCAGCCTAAATATTTTTGTTCAGGCAGAAATGATCACATGATTAAAACCTGGAAGCTAATTAAAGACAAGGAAGACACAACTAGAATGTAAGCTCAAAAGGGCGGAGCACATAACTGTTCTCTTTATCACTGTACCTACAGCATATAGCACAGACACTGGCACCCAGTAGGAGCTTAATAAATGTTAGTGAATGTGCCAAAGAACTACTGATTTCTGATAAGAAATAATCAACAAATAAATCCAAGATGGACCCTACTTATTGGTGTGTACCCTAGAACTCTAGTTGAAAAATATTCTATGCAATATTCTACTCAGGTAAACACTGTGGTCCAATCTAAGATCTTATCAGGTCTTTGGCTCAGGAACCTTATCTTTTATCAGTCAGATAGGTGTAAAGGATAACTATGGAGAGTAATATTGAGATTCATAGAATTCAAAGCACATGTGTTTTTGACACCCACAGCGTGTCAAGTCTTCCTGTTCTAGGCACTATGGATTCAACAATACATAAACCATGGTCTCTGCCTTCAAGATACACAGGGCTTAGCTAGAGAGATGGGCATGGAAACAAAGAAATAGACTTACTGAATTAAGTACTAGGCCAAAAACACTGTGTACCCATGGAAGAAGGAAGTAGCTTGGTAGTTAGGAAGCAATCAAGGAGATGACATGGTTGAGTCTTCGAAATGTGATTGTTCAGCACCCAGTTAGGGAAAGGGTATTCCAGGTTCAGGGACCAGCTTGCACAAAGACAGAGAGGTGTGAACATGTGTGCAGTGCAGGTGGAGGATGAGTTGGCGTGATGATGGGAGATAAGACGAGAATCCCTCAATCAAGGGCCACTACACTTTTTTACAAGTTTGTATTCTGTTCTCCAAGCAACAGAAAATCAAAGGGGGGAGGAAATTATCAAAAACAGAGTAGCCCCCGCTCGCTGCAACTAGAGAAAGCCCACGCACAGCAATGAAGACCCAACACAGCTAAAAATAAATAAATAAATTTATTTAAAAAACAAAAACAGAGGTAATAGTATCAGGGGTTAGTGCAGGTTGGCTTCAAAGGTTAAGAAAGCAGTATGAGGCATTTTCTTATGCACAAAGGAGGGAGCACAAGTTTGAGGAGAAGATGATAAGCTCAAGTTTGGGGTGTGCTCATTGCTGTGTGTCTACAAAGCAGCCAAAGAAGCAATAGAGATAATAGTTGAGAGCTCAGAACAGTGGTGTTAGCTGGGGAGAGTGTTTGGGGTCTTATGCTGATGAAGATGGAGACAGTGTGCTTGCTTGGAGCTGAGAAGGGGCCGTGATATGCAGAGCAGTGATTTCTTTCCCTTTTCTATGTCATGGATCTTTTGAGAATCTCCTGTAATGCTATGGACTCTCTGTCAGGAAAATGTCACAAAGCTACGTGCATACATGTAAAGAGTTCATTCAATTGCAGAATATTCTGAGACTCTGAGAGAACCATGGAGCCCCAGTTAAGAAACTGTGGAGTACTAGGAGGATGAAGAGGGGCCAAGTTGCAATCCTAATCATCTGGGTGGTGAAAAGATAGGAGAAAATACAGTGCAAGAGTTGACAACAGTGTCTCAATCCCCAACACCCAGGGCACATGCCTCCCAGAAAGCCAAGTGACATTTGCTTCTGAGTTTAAATATCCAGGTTTAGTAGAATAGACTTTTGGGCTCCTGTCAACTCTTTAAAATATTTGACAAACCTCCCTTTTCACCTTTATTTCTTTCTCCATATGCCTTTAAAGGAGCTACATGGATTCTCAATGAAAGCGCTGACTGGAAATTCTCTCTTTGGATGTCTTCACAACTAAGAGTTACTAATATGGACTGTGGAGAAATGTCTGCCCTGGTGGTAAAAGACATTTAGGGTTTTCTGTAGAGCTTCACAGGCTGGCAAGAGTTACTTGGAAAGCAAAACTAAATATGATAATGAGAGAAAACAGCTTCTGGGCTTACAAGCCTTCTTGTTCTTCTATAGCCAGCACTTGAAATCTCAGTAATGAGGTTTGTAATTGTTGGGGATCATTTGTCAATCAATAAAGCAGTCATGGAACAGTAAAGCCTGAATCTTTCCTGAATTCCTCTGAAACATCCCTTGTTCCTTCTACCTCCTAGTCTTGTTTTAACAATGCGACTGCCCTATTCACTGGTCTCCCTCTATCCAGTACTACAACCTGCCTTCACCATTGACCCCTCCTGTCCCTATCTGTCCATCACCCATTAACATGTACACACTGCTATATTTAACATGGATAACCAACAAAGACCTACTGTATAGCACAGGGAACTCTGCTCAATATTCTGTACCAACCTAATTGGGAAAAGAATTTGAAAAAGAATAGATACATGTAAATGTATAACTGAATCACTTTATGGTACACCTGAAACTAACACACCATTGTTCGTCAACTATGCTCCAATATAAAATAAAAAAAGTTTTCAAAATAAATAAATAATTTTTCTAAAAGGAAAATGTTGATTCAAACCGTCCCTTGCTTAGACTGGCATTCAAGGCCCTTCTGTTCTGGCCTCATGTCTCCTTACCTCCCACTTCCCCACGTCCTGAGCTTCAGTGACACTACATTACCTCATTCCTCAAGGCGTGCCTTCCTTTACCACCTTAGCACACACTGCCATCTTGTTCTAGAATATCTGGCAAATGCCCATCTGGCCTTCAAGGTCCTCCTCAGGTGTTGTACCCTGTAGGGTAATTCCTTCTGACCCCTTCCCTACTCTCAGCAAAGACAAGCTTTCTTTTCCTGAGCTCTCCCCACACTAGACCTGGAGCTCCCTGAGAGCCATTTGACATCATTCACAACATGCTTACTGCATGAATGGATCCAGTGGTCCCACCAACTTGGGTCTTGTGGTAAGTGTCCTGAATTAGGAAGAAATTCACTTTTTTTCCCTTTTATGAAGAGTTTGCTAAAACTCAAGGAAGTATGGGGCATATTTAATGTATTTAAAAACCTTTCCCAAGACCGGAATTAAAATGTAATTATGCAAATAATTCCTCCTAAGGTGCATGATATTTATTTTTTATTAAAGCAGGAGAACCTTGCAGCAATTGCTTCGTGTTACCATATGCACTTACGTACAGTTGACTGTCATGGCTGTCACAAATTCAGACTGTCTTCACCTTGTATTCATATGACTTCAACTTGAATTCTTTCCATTCCCTCCCCTTCCCTCTCCTCCTCTCCCTTCCTTCCCCTTTCTCCCTGGCTACTCGCAAAACAAATGTTAGCTGACTGCTTCCTCCCTCACCATCCTGTCTCAAGGAACACAGACCAGTGCTTCCAAACGTTAATGTGCAAAATCTGATTCAGTGCTCCCCAAGAGAGCCCATGAATCTAGGGCCAAGCCTGAGATTCTGCATTTCCAACAAGCTCCCAGGCAATGTGGACTACACTTCATAAGTCACAGGAATATAAAGCATGGAGGATGAATCAGGCAGAGACTATGCTCTCAACAACAAATGACAGTCTAGGGCCAGTCTCTACTACTGCCTCCTAGACAGGCAGATCCCCTTAGTGTCCACCAAGGCTGCTTCATCACAATCAAAGTACCAATATTTTTTTATGAAGATATAATTGACAGATTGGTGGTTGCCAGAGGTGAGAGATGGGGTGTGGGCCAAAAATGGGTGAAGGTGTGAAAAAGGTACAAACTTCCAGTTATAATATAAATAAGTCCTGGGGATGTAATGGACAGCATGATGACCATAATTAAAAACGTTGTATTGTATATTTGAAAGTGGCTGAGAGAGTAGATCTTAAAAGTTCTCATCAAAGTACCTATTCTTCACTGAAGTAGAGAAATATATGAGAGGATAGATGTGGGACTGGGAAAAGGGGAGAGGGTGACGTTCTTTCTGTGTCCCCAGAAATGAAGGCTTGGGTGGTGAGCCCAGGTTAGACCAGCATACTCATAAGTCAGATGTCACTTTTAAGCACAAGCTGAACAAACTATCAAAGTTCAGGTTTCAATTTTAAGACATTCAAAAATAGTTAAGGGAATCTCATTTTCATGGCTTGAAAATAAAAAAATTCAGGGAAGGGTAAAGTAAGAGACTGAATGACTTCCCAGAAACGTACGCAGAGGCGAAGGGGCTGAGGCTTCTCAGAGTCATCTAACTGGGTATCACAAGAAACTTGAGATTTCCTACAGTGGAGAGACTGTTAGGTAGGAAACTGATAAAGTCTTAACAGCTAACCACAGGCTCTCTCAGGGAGCACTAGAGAAGAGAGAGGGGTTTGGTGGGACTCTGCAAGTTTCCTGCCCAATCCATTGCACTGTTAAAGCAGCATAAAGCCAGAAACAAGGAGGCTCAGGAAATAAGACGAAATTTACTTACAGCCACCTAGCATCGTCTCTGTGCTTTAGAAGCTGAGATGCACAAAAGAACAAAGGTCCTTGCATTCCCACCTACCGAATGGCAGGTCAATGATCTTTCTGGTTCACTGCTTGAGAATTTGTTTTTTATCTCCTAATTGTGTCCCCTAGATTAATAGCTATTTGCCCCTCCCAGATGCATGCAATCATTCATGCATTTGTTCAGATACGCATTCTTGTATTTTATCACTCAGCAAATACTTATTGTGTATCTATTATATTATGTACCAGACACTGTACGTACGTTTTCACAAAAGGCAGTGAAAATAAAACATAAAATGAGACAGAATTTAGGATAAAGCTTCTCCCATTTTCAGTTGAGGTTGATTCGTTTATAGCATCCTTTGGCTATTGTTAGCTAATAACCGTCCCAACTTCAATGCTATCCAGAACATATACCTCCATCTTGTCCACAAGAATATCAAGATATCACAGGTCAAGTCCCTGATTACCTTCAGGTGCCCTATTTCTACTCTTTCTCCTTGAACTACCAACCTAAAGACTTATTTTAACCTAATTCCTGATTTATTTTACCTGATGCATGCTGGCCCCTGGTGAGCATAACATTTCTGTCAAAACACTCACCAATTATCTCTTTAGTAATCCATTCTCAAATGGTGCCTCAGAGTAAGTAAAATCACTGCTGCAAAATTTGATAAACCCTTTAAAGAATGTGACTATCTTTGCCTACAGTCCTTCCATGTTATTCACCATTCCTCAAAAATCACTCATATAACTTTAACCTATGTTCCTCACCATCTGTAGACATCACTCGAAAAATTGAGCTTGTCAGAGAGCTCCCTGTTCAGATATGTTGGAGATTCACAGCAGTTTCTTATTATTTGTCACAGTACTATGCAATTATCTAGCTTTTTAACACTTAAAAAGTATTACAAAAATGCCCATTTAAGAATTCCTACCCAGAAAATATTAATTTTGGTTGCTTCCATGGAACAAGATTCACAGTGTAGGAGAGATGGAGAGAGACTCTTCCTTTTTATTTTATACTTCTTATGTCACTTGAATTTTGGGGGCTTGGACATCTGATCTTTATTTAAAAAAACTCTTTAAAAATATGTATTCTACCAAGTGTGATAGATGTAAACCAATAATTATAAAACCTAGTGATAGGTATTCCTATCTGCCCCTATGAGATCCAGGCCACGCTCACTTGCAAAGGAAGTGACAAAGCCACAGAAAAGAGCCAGCACCCACAGCATTGTCTAGGACTACTCCCCCCGCTCCATTGCCTGTCCCCACCTCCTCACTGCCAACTTTGTTCTCTCTCCTGCCCTTGTCTGCTTGACTTTCCACGATGTCTTCATGCCTTTTTTCCACCTGGGGTATCACCATTTGCCTATGTCTCAGTTTCCCTGGCTCACTACTTCATTCTAGTCTGGGCTTATCTCCTTCCTTCTAGCTCAGCACATTAAGACTGACTCAGGGTGACAGACAATTAGTGTGAACTTGGCCTTCCTTGGATGAGATACTTCAAGAGAAAACCAAGCATCTTTGCAATGAATTGTCCCGGAAGTTTTAGATGTTCTCATAGAGTGGCTCATGTATATGTCCAATTAGACCTACTCTTCCCTTCCCAAGTCATTATTTAACCTTAGTAAATGTTTATCGTCCACATTTTCCCCACCCCCAGTTTCCATCATTTCCACCTTCATCACACACATATTTATGATTACATTTAACTTCAGAGAAGTTTTCCCTTATCTTTATTATACTCCTAGGAGAAGACGATATTAATAAGCCAAGCCAAAACTTCATTAGACATTCTGCTTTTGGGCAAAAAAAGATACTCAGAAGACTGCCTACTCTCCAGTGCCATGGCCTAGAAATCATCAAGTGAGAATACTCATTGGCAAAAGAAGCCACCTTGTATTCTTGTTCACCTGCCCAGGTCTAAAGGTCAGTAATCGGGGCTCTGGATCCCAACTGCTGCTTCTTCAGCAATCTCATTACATCATGACTCCACCACTCACCTTGCATTTTTCATTTCTTCCCCTCTATTGGCTACTTACAATTGGACTACAAACAATTCAATTGGTTTTTGTCTTAAAATAAAATAAGCAAAACAAGTCCCCTCAAAAGACCAGTTAAACCAGAATCTCTGGGATGGAGCCCAGGCATCAGTATCTTTTTAAATGCTCTCCAGGGGATTCAAATGTCCACCTCAAGTTGAGAACTGGTGTTCAAATACCTTCAAAGGCAGTATTTCCTTTTTTTTCACTCCCATGTGCATCTCGATTTATTGCATTCTGGTTTTGACCATCACAACTCTACTTAGTTGAGGACATCAATGCTCAGCCTAGTGGTCACTTTTCTGAACCATCTTCTTCTTGGAGAGGTCTAATTTGACACAATTTGCCTCCCCTTGCTTCATGAAACCCTCTCCTCTGGGATCATTTCCTGCTTTTCTTCTAAACTTGGACTGCTTCTCCTCATTTTCCACCATGGGCTCCTGTTTTTCCAGTTTTGGGGAGGAGTGAGGACAGGAAGCAGCCTATGTAGCAGGATTCTCCCCAGGGAGTTATAGGGCTAAAATTCTTATACGGATAATACTGTTCAGAAAACATTCGGGAAAAAAAAAAGTTACGAAAACTGAACTAATTCCAAAAAATGCAGGCAAACACCAGGAAACAGGGTAGAGAAGATGCCAACCAGATGTCGCTCAAAGCCAGCTGTAAGAGCTTGGGATCAGACCCCTAACTTGGTTCAGATGGAACACAAAAGCCAGATTCATCCAGAACAAAGCTCCTGGGAAACTTGGGCCAAGCTTTTATTCAGTCAGAGGAGCTTCAGCGTAAGTGGGCAGAACACAGTGACATAATTTCAGTCTCATCTACTATAAATTCAAGAATTTGCCCTTCCTTCGCCTTTGAGTCATATTCCGGGAGGGCAAACCCACATTGTACCACCTTGACTCCTGGGAAAAGGGCAAAGGATTAAGACTAGAAGGCAAGTCGAGAAGGATCAGAGAGCCGGACAGCTGTGGCAACAGCCCCTCCCAATCTCCAGGATCTGAGCCGTTATGGTTCTGTTTTAAAATAAACGAAGATTCAGATGAACAGAAAGTTTGTGTTTCACATTAACATTGTGGCTTTTTCTCAGCTGGGTGTTTTTATTTTCTCTGTCACTTTGCATTACAGGAATAACACAGCTTTCCAAGGGAACAGCTCCATCAGATAAGTAAACAGCATAGAGCGAGGAGTATATAGATGGCAGAATCTGAGGCTCTTTGACTCAAGGAAGCTTTGGCCGTAAATGTCTGTGGCTGCTGGTCCAGACCATGAGCTTCAGGCTCAGCTCTAAGTGGGCTGGCAAAGAGGCCAGACCTCATCTCCTAGGCTTTGCTGCCTTGCATTTTCTCATGGGTCAGAAAAGAAGCAGCTGGGAAAATTGCTCATCACACTTGCCCCAGCCTTTCCCAGCACAGTTGTGGGCACTGCCTACTGCCACCAGCATCCTCAGCCCTATCCAAGCCAAGGGTAATGGAGACACAGCTTAGGAAGATATCAGTACTTCCCTGCCCACCGGGAAGGTGACTTTCAGGAATAGTTACTATTCTGTAAATGGTGGCCAACAAATGTGGGCGTGAGAGGGAATACATACCCAGATATCCACATGGGCTCTTTCATCCCAAACTCCTGTGTGTTTTCTAAAGCCTGATTGACTGGCTCTTCTCCTTTACGTGCTCCTGACTCTCACTTTTGATTCTTTGAGTAATGTACCCCAGGAAAGCATCACGGCCTCACAGCCTAAACCTTCTCTCCACAAGGACTCGTACTGGTGGGAACGGCCCTACGACATCCTGAATGTGCCTCATTGAGTGAGCCTGACATTATAGAATTAAAAAAAACTCTGCTAGGACACAGACCCTCTGCCAAAGTCCCCACCCCTACAATAAGATTTCTTACACATCAACCTTCACCTGGATGGAACTTGACTCTGCGTTATTCTTGGGGTTGGTGACTTAAGTGATTTTTCTCTTCCTGAAGCAAGTCTAGTGAGTCCTTCCGAAGTCCCAACTCCTGCTGTCTCCTTCTCACTTCCTCCTTCCTGTTGGGAAATCTCAGCTGGCCCTTATATTGAACCACCCAGCAGTGGAATAGAAAGAATTACTGTGGAAACTCTTAATTTTCTCTCGCCAATTTCACTTTGGCAAACACGGGGTCTCTCTTGAAACCTTTTACGCTGATCACATGATATAAAACTGAAAAATTGAGCTTAGGCCAAAAATGCACATACTTTAATAAATTAAGGGGTAAAACCAAATCCATTTTCAAAATACAGGTTGCCATTACAACTAGTGATAGGAGCACAAAGAAAAATGCCTGTGATCCTTCAACCCCTGACAATTTATTTCTACATGGGCAGTCCTAGCAAACTACCCATGTAGAAATAAGCTTGTTTAGCTTTCAAGTAAACAAGAATCTGGTTACTGGGACAAGAATCTGGCTGGAAGTCATGTTTTCTACTTTGATATCTTAATTTATTGATAAAAACCATTCAAAACATCTATCAGCATTTCTGCTCATAGGATGGGCCTGACTAATCACTTCTTTATAATGTTTTATAATTTCAAATTTTGCATTTAGACAGAGTAATAGAGTGAACTCCCAAATACCCATCACCCAACTTCAACAATTATAAACTCATAGCCAATCCAGTTTTATCTGAACTGGTACCCATTTGGCCTCTCTCTCATATTATTTTAAAGCATATCCATGATATCTATCATTGTGTCAATAAATATTTTAATATTTACCTCTACAAAACTAGGGCTTCCTTTTTTAAAACTTCCTTTTTTATTTGGCCACACCGCGAGGCATGCGGGATCTTAGTTCCCTGACCAGGGACTGGACCCGAGCCCTGGCAATGAAAGCACCGAGTCCTAACCACTGGACCACCAGGCAATTCCTCTTTAAACTTTTTATTATAGAAGACTTCAAACGTAGATAAAAGTAGAGAGTACAATGAACTTCCAAGTATCTATCAGCCTCCTTCAACAATCACCAGCTTATGATCAATTGTATTTTATTTATGCCTCCCACTCATTCCCTCTGCCCCAGATTATTTTGAGGCAAATTTCAGACATCATATCATTTCACTGTAAATAGTTCAGAGTATATCTCTAAAATATGAATTTTTCTTAAATATAACCAGGACACTGTTATCACATCTAAAGAAAATGATTCCTTACAGCTATCAAATATTTAGTCAGTATTCACATTTTCCCAACAGGGCTGCCTTTTTAACTATCGTTACATTATCAACCTAAAAAATTAACAATTGCTTATCAGTTGTATCGAACCCTCAATCAGTGTTCAGATTTTTCCTTGATCTCTTTTTAATGTGTTTGTATAGGGTTTTAATAAAAATTGAGATTGAAATAAAATTCATATGTTGCAGTTGTTGATATATCACTTACCTCTCTTTTAATCCATAAGCCTTCCCTCCATAAGCCTTCCCTCCTTCCCCCCTCTTCCCTTCCTCTTTTTTTTTTTCCCTCTCTTTTCTTTGTAATATATTAGTTGAATAAACAGGGTCACGTGTCTGGCTTCTGTTGTTTGCACTCCTGTGGTGCTGTTTAACATGTTCGACTTTCCTCTGTACGACCTTAATGGTTAATCGTTCCACCCTTGACTATGCATCCAATAGAACTTCCTGGTCTCCATTCTAAGCCTCAGACTTCTGGCTCCTGAATGATGGAAACCTAAGGCTGTGTGATGCACTGGAAAGAGGACAAGGTTTTAATCTGTCATCAACCTACTATATGACCTTGGGCAAATAAGACTCACCTTCCTTGGTTATAAATGTGGATACTAACATTGCCTTGGAAGGTTTCTTTGGGACTTAAGAGTAAGTATTATAAACACAGAGTATCTTGAGTGGCACACAGTCCAGCTAGTCATGCACCTGAGAGCTGTGCTGCATAGTGGAGGGAACACAGATTTTGAGGCCAGACCCCCTTGAATAGGGCCATCTGTCAAGTGAGGGTAAAATATTTAATTTTGTCTTAATGACTGAAGAGATGATGTATGTAACATGCATAGTCCAGCGCTTGGAGCGTGATGTCTGTGGCAATTGTAGGTAAGGACAATGGTCTATATTGATCAAAGAAGGCTAGAAGATAGGAAAGATGGAGTTCAATATGGTTTTCTTTTCAAAATTATCTTTGGCAAGCTTCTTTCTAATAATTTCCATTATACCTTAAAAGCCAAAAGCCAAAAATGTGGATAAATACAATATGCAATGAGAACACAGAAAAGAGAATGAAAAACTTTTCTTGCAAATACCAAGAAATAATCTGCAGGAGTCATAACAACTGGATTGGGCCTTAAAGGGTGAGTATGTGTTTGGTATTTGAGTGAGCAAAAAAGCATATAAAGAGGAAGGAACGGCACTGGCAAGGGTAGAACTGGGTCGCAAGCTCAAATGACTTCAGAAAAATTGGTTGGGGTTCACCTCGTTAGCAGTGGACAGTGATGATGTGGCTCAGGTATAACAATCTTTGTCGTGGTGAGATGGAGGGATTCAAATGGAGAGCTAGGATGATATTGTGAGAAAAGGAAGTAAATTAGGAAGTCATGATAATAGAATAGGTAAGAGATAGAAAAAACCAATGGAGTGGCAAACCATGTCAGGTCACCATAAGTGTCAGCAAAGTGTTAGATGAAATATCTCTGAAGATTGCATAGGAAGGTAACTTTTTGCCTAAAGTAATCATGGAGTAGGTAGCATTTGAATCTGAACTAATAAATCAAATTTTATGTAGAACTTATGCTCAACAAGTAAAATTTGGGCAATGGTCTAGAGAAAGGAACACAAAGTTGTGAGGGTTATCCCCAGGACAGGTCCATGGAAATCACAACCTCCCATCATTGCTTCTGATTCCCTGAAAGTGAAAGACAGCACACACACACACACACACACACATCCCTCCCCGACCCAACATCCCATGTCATGATTCAGCTCTATTTACTTTAGTGGTTCCTAAAATGTGTTCTGTAGAGCTGTATTCTACAGGTGCTTCATGGGGAAATGAAAGTGGGGGAAAAGGGGAAGGAGAAAAGGAAGGAAGGAAAGAAGGAAGGAAGGAAGGGAGGGAGGAAAGAAGGAAGGGAGGGAGGAAGAAGAGAAGAAAATACTTTCTAAACTAGTTTGGAAAATTCTAGCTTAAACAGAATTTTTTAGAAGTTTCTTTACTGCAGGACTTCTCAGAGCCTTTGTTTAAAGTATTGCAAATCTCCAACATAAGCACAGAGTACTTTAAGAGATTCCTCTCCTCCCACAAGGAGCATCTTGGACAAGTATTTTATGTACAATCATATTCGGGGGAATGCTAACATCAATGGTGGCTAACTGCTTCTTAGAGATATCTCAGGAGCTAATTCTGACGGCAAAGAGACTGAGCTGATGGAGACAGTTCTGCTGCAGTTATTGCTGAGCGAATACAGACCTTGCTGGAATGTAAGTCCTTTACATCACTTAGTTCTTTCCTATTTGGTCCAGACTAGTGTGCATAATTATATCTGAGCTAGATGGATGTTTCAAGCATGGATTTGAAGAGAAAGCTCTTTTACAGCCCTAGCTGATTCATCTCCTAATCCCACGAGGGGAAAGCTCCAAGTGGACACCAGTTTAAAAGAGAGCCTCACAGATAAAGGGGAGAAGGAGAATTGTTTAGATGCTAAAGCATCTCTAAGATTCCATTTCCAATCCAACGTAGTTACAGGAGGGTTCAAACTGGAATCCAGGACGTCCAAGAAAACAAGCTGTTTAGTCAAAGCCTAAAGGATGCTTAATGGCCCTCGTAGCACGTGTGCTCACGCACATACACACACACACGCATATGTGTGTGTATTCTGCACGTGAACATAAAATGGGCTGAAGGTTTTTGTTGTCAGCCTCTACCTGCCACAGATTTGCCCTTATTTTGCCAGTGTTGGCTCAACCATACCAGCCTCTTATCCATCTAGGAACAAAGCTAACAAGATGTGACCCCTTCACAGGTGGTCCCCTGTGACCACCTTCAAGATGTAGGCATGGTCTCAAGTCTGACTGCAGCCCTGCCCACAGAGTAGCATCACCTAAATAACATCCTGTAACCTCTCCACCCTTGAGAGCTAGGGAGAGGTCATCTACTCTGTTGCCAGGTTGGGACCCCCAGATCTGCTCTTTAAATCAGGGGGCTCTGCCCAGTTCCTGGAGCCCCAGTGATGCTCTGCTTCAAAAGCATCACCTGGATTCCTACCAGATCTCTTATGTTTACAGGTACCCTCTTCTATTGCCTGGGACATTTCAATTATTCTATTCTCTCTAGAACAGCACTGCCCAACAGAACTTTCTGCAATGATGGAAATATTCTGTATCCACACTGTATAGTACAGTAGCTACCCTGCCCCATCATCTTCCCCAGTAATCATCTGGAAGCCACATCAGCACCCTTTGACACACACACCAGCCTTGTGGCCTTGGAGAGTCACTGTACTGAGCCCCAAATCCATCCTCTAGTGGGATAATTACACATGTCTCAGAGGGACATCGTTAGAGGGTATTAAATGAGACAACACTTGTGTAGTGCCTATCACAGAGCCTACCACACAGCAAGGGCTCAATAAATGTTTATTCCCTCTCTCTTTATCCACTTTAGCCAGTGACTGAAATGCTCAGATGAGTCATGTTTCTCTGGGTAACTTTAAGACTGCCTTGTTCATGATGCTAGAATGCTAAATCCCATAAACGTTTGAAAGGAAACCTTGGATCAGTGATTGGAAAACTGTTTTGGCTTTCCTCTCCTGCAGCATGGCTCAAGCTGGTCTCCTCATCCCCAGCACTGGTTTCTGAAAAGCCTAACCTTCATTTCCTTCCTGCCTCAATCAAGGAGCAGCCCCTTTCTGGGGGAGGCTGGAAATGGGATCCATTGTTCATTTGCATTGTGCAACCTTTCCTCAATTAAAAAGAAAAAAGTCCTCTAGAATGTGTAGGTTGGAGGCTTTGCTTCCTCCCTCTTAAAAGAGGCCCTAGGGACAGCTGGTAGGGCAGCTGCAGCCCAAAAGGAAGGGAGAAATGGGTGGAGAGGCATTCCAGGATGCTCTTCTTTCAGAGGGAGAAGCTGGGCATGCTCTTTGTAGTCCAGAGGTCTGCTGGAACCTTCCCGACCCTTGAGACACAGGCACAATTTTCTTGAATCCCCAAGTATCTAGTCTGTGGCCTCACCACATTTCTCCAAATTCCAGGATGCTTATAATTTTTATAATATTATGGTTTCCTCTACCTCTGGGGATCCTTATTGCCTCAACATAGGATGAATGTCAAGCTTTTCATCATTTTTTATATATATATATATATATATACACACACACAAAAAAAAACATAGAACAGAAATCACTCACACAGAGCATTTTTTTTTTTTTTTTGCAGTATGCGGGCCTTTCACTGTTGTGGCCTCTCCTGTTGCGGAGCACAGGCTCCGGACGCGGAAGCCCAGTGTCCATGGCTCAGGGGCCTAGCCGCTCCGCCGCATGTGGGATCTTCACGGACCGGGGCACGAACCCGTGTCCCCTGCATCGGCAGGCGGACTCTCAACCACTGCGCCACCAGGGAAGCCCACGCAGAGCATATTCTGATGTACTAGACTTTATACCAAGCTGGAGTTTCACCATGAGATCACATAACATAATAGGAACTTAAAAACTAATAGGCTTTCTTGTTTGCCGAAGGCAAGCTACCCACACCTGGAGCTCCTAGTTGGTCCTCCTGCCAGTGAACGCTGCTTCCTCCTTTCTTCTCACCCTCGTGCTCTCACTTTCTCTTCCTCACCTTCTGCTTCCTCAAATTCCCAGAAGACTTCAAATTACTCATCTTATACCTTGATGAGCAGTTCTGCAACTTCTAACTCCTTCTTCTAGATCTGGATTGCTAAATGAATCAAGACAGTCAGCTCAAGAAGTAGCTTCTCATTTAACAGAGACTTCCCTTCTTAGAAGACAATTGTGATGTCAAATGGTATTTTTTTTTCCCTGATGCAAATGGAAAATGAAAGGGAGAACTAACATAGTTCTCTGTTAGGACACCTAAGAATCTTGCAGCTGTTGTAGTATGTACTGAGGGAGTGTTAACTACAGGTGCAAAATTCTGGCCCCTATTACATATATATGCATATTGAAATGATATAATATAAATATAATATCATAATATAATATATCATGTTTATTATATAATGATAATTTAAATATCACATTATAATTTATATTATTAACTATTAAAATAATAATATTACTAAAAAGAAGAGCAAAGGAATTCTTATCTGGGTAAGTTATCTTTTTGGAAATCATTCCAGAACTAAGTCCTCTAATTCCACAATGCTATAATAAAATTATCCAACTCTTATAAATGTTCCAGGAAAAATAATACCTTGAAAATCAAGGAACTGAAACAAGTAGGAAAACTTGAAATTGAATAGTTAGAACCCTACAAACAGAGAAGAAAGGATTAGGAAGGAATAGGAACTGGATCCAGTTTTCCAAGAGGGGGTTGTTGGTAGAAGAATAAGCAGGAAAAATCAGCTTAGATGTGGCTGGGGTTAGAATACCCATGAGTCACAAGGTACCTGTAGAAGAGGCTGCCAAGGAAAGGTGTAGACTCAGCTTGAAACACAGAATATTCTCCAGAATCGACACTCTAGGTTGGTGTCTCATTTCACAGATGGATAAAGTGAAGTTCAGAGAGGGGAAGTGGTTTACTAAGCCAGTAGGTAGGATTGGAACAAGGTCTTCAGAAAATTCTGTGCACGTGCTTATAAAACCCAGGTCTTCTGACTGTTAATACAGAACTTCTCTAAGACAAAGGAGGTCCTGGGGTTCTAATCAATTTTCCTCATCTTCAAAATTAGCTTATTAAATTAAAAAAAGTCTCATGGCGCGGTGCTAATGAGCTCTAAGGAGTGGAAGACTGCCCTATCTTTTTTATCTTTAAGTGTACCATAGACATTTCTAGAATCAATTATTTTTCTATTAAAGAAATATAGACTCAATGTGGAAACTTAGACAAATATAAAAAAATTAAAATAAAAATGAATAATGTTCATAGTTCTATCACTCTCACAGTCAATGGAAATAATTTAATGCATTTCCTTTGTACGGTGTTTTTTTCTTATGCACTTTATATTGTTGAGAACATAGTACTTGTATGATTTGTGTATTTTCTTACTTAAATTATAGCATAAACTCTGCTCATATTACCCTCGTTATGTTAAAAATTCTGCATAACATCATTTTCATGGCTACAAAAGCTTCACTGCATTTAGTGGGGTATAATTAACTTACTTCACACTCTTACATGTTTATATCATTTCTAATATTTTGTAATGACTAGTGACATTTTGATGAATGCCTTTATGCTAAAAAAAAAAGTTAATTTTTTTTTAAAATTTAGATTATGACTGTTCTGGCTTGAATTGTGTTTCCCCAAATGATGTCCAAATCCTAATGCCTAGTACCTGTTAATGTGACCTTATTTGGAAATAGGGTCTTTGCAGATGATCAAGTTAAGATGAGGTCATTAGGGTGGGCCCTAACCCAATATGACTGGACTCCCTATAAAAAGGGGAAGTTTGGATACAGAGATGGACATGCACACGTGTAGAATGCCACGTCAAGATGACGGCAGGATTCACTATGCTGCATTTACAGGCCAAGGAATGCCAGAGGTTGCCAGCAAACCGCCAGAAGCTAGGAGAGAGGCACGAAACAGTCTCATTTTCAGTCCTCAGAAGGGACCAGCCCTGCCCATACCTTGATCTCAGACTTCTAGCCTCCAGAACTGAGACAATTTGTTGCTATCGTTTAAGCCTCCGAGTTTGTGGTACCTCATAAGAGCAGCCAGAGGAAACTAATATGATGTCCTTGGAAAAAGTCCCCAAAGTGTAAATACCTGGTCAAAGGGTGCAAATATTTTAACATTCTTGGTACATTTTGCCAGGTTGCAATTTTTTCCCAATTTTATGCTGATTTCTAACTCTATTAAATATGAGTGAGAATATATGTTTTATCGTAATCTCCCCAGAATATTGTTTTTATAAACTTTGCTAATTTATTTGACAAACTATATCACACTGATTTTGTACTCAAATTTCTTTGATTACCACTGAGATTAAATACTGTCCACATTTATTAGCCATTTTTTGTTTTCTATATTGTGAGCTCTATGTCCTGTCCATGTCTTTTGAAATTATACCCATATTTAACTTGTGGAATATTTAGCCTAATGGACTTCTTTCCTTTTCTAGTCATATGAATTCCTTTTATAGCATAGATAGTAATTATCTTTCTGCCATACTCAATGCAAATATGTCTCCAATGTGCAGTGTTATTTTTGTTTTGCTTCTTATCCTTTGATTATGTATTCTGACAGAACAACATTTTTGAGGGCTTTTAAACTTAAATATGTTAAAATACTTATGTTATTTAGGCTAAGACAGAATTTTGTTATAAAATATAATCCTTTAATTAGTCTAGAATGCAGTATTTGGGGATAGAGTGTTAAGTGAGGATTATTTAGTTGTATTAACAAATCACTAACCCAGTAACCCCATAAACTAGTGATTTATCTTTCTCTTCCTTACATGGTGAAACATTGCATATAAATATAAAATATTATATAGCTTTACATATGAGAGTGCCTGTAGATATAAATATCTTATTGGAGAGCTCTTCTCTAGCTATTGGTGGCCAGAAATTAGATTTAACCAACAAAAGCCCTAGAGATAACACTGGACCAAAAAAGTCAAGAAGGGATATTTGGTCTTAATCTTTCTATGCTTTCTCGGTTCAATATTTAAGGAAGCCTCAGACCATCCCCTAAACTCCTGAATATCCTTTACCTGCCCCATTGTCCCTCTGTTCTTTCTCCCCTAGTTTTCAGTAATATCTGTCTTCTGCACTTGCCTATATGTTCCATGAAGGCAGAAAAGCTTTCTGACATCTTTCCAGCTGCACCCTTGATGCCTAACATGATGTCTAGATTATAATAGACTTTCCAAAACATAATTAGTAAATTAGGGACTGTTTACCCCACTAGACTGTAAACGACTGTCTTTGCCTAGAATGTTCTTCTCTTTCCCATTACCTGGTTAATACAGAGTTGTGGTTAAGAATGTGTCCTCTAGACCCAAACTGCCTGGGCTCAAACCTAGGGCAACTCTACTCATCCTTCTTAGGCCTCAATCTCTTTTTTTGTGAACCAGTAATAAAAATGGTACCCACCTCACTGGGTTTCATTTAAGGATGAAATGAGTTATGAGCACAGATACCTACTTACTATCCTTAGGATCCTATCTTAAAGGACAGCTCCTCAGAAAGGCCTTTGCCACCCTCCCCAGACTAGATTAGGTCACCTTACACCTCCTCTACTTTTCTGTCCTTTGTGCCACCCATTTATCCTAATAGTTATTTGTAAATTTCTTTCTTATGTCTCCCATTAAACTTTTAGTTCCAATATGAAGGGATGGTGTCTTTCTTGTTTATTGTAGCCTCTCCTGTTCTCAGCAAATTTCCTAGTTTGCAGGGATCCTTCATACAATGGAAAAATAAATAAAATAATGTGAATTATTGAATGAATGAATGAACATATTCTTGTGGAGGAGGGAACTCACCTTAAGGGAAGAAATTGTGATCTTTCATGTGCCTACACCAGAAACTGACAAACTATAGCCTTTGGTTGTAAAAGCTTTATTGAGACACAGCCACACCCATTCACTGACACATTGTCCATGGCTGATTTTGCACTACAGTGGCAGAGTTTGAGTAGTTGTAACAGAGACTTAATGCATGGGCTACAAAACCTAAAATATTTACTATCTGGCTCTTTATAGAAAATATTGTAGTGGCATTGATTCTCAAACATGAGAATACATCAGAATCACCTAGAGATCTTGTTAAAAGAAACATAGGGCTTCCCTGGTGGTGCAGTGGTTGAGAGTCCGCCTGCCGATGCAGGGGACACGGGTTCGTGCCCCGGTCCGGGAAGATCCCACATGCCGCCGGAGCGGCTGGGCCCCTGAGCCATGGCCCCTGGGCCTGCGCATCTGGAGCCTGTGCTCCGCAATGGGAGAGGCCACAACAGTGAGAGGCCCGTGTAATGCCAAAAAAAAAAAAAAAAGCATAAATGAACTCCACCCTCAGAGTTTCTGTAGGTTTGGGATAAGGCCCCCAAATTTGCATTTCTAACAAATTCCCAATTTATGCTGGTCCTGCTGGTACAAGGACCCGCTCTGAGTCACACTGGTCTTTAATATTCAAACACACCTGTATGATTCCTTGTACATATCTGGGTATACATGCACAGCTGCAACTCCAGGACCTAACACTGACAATTCCTGACAACGAAGTGATCCATGATTTCCTTCAGTTTTAATCAAGTAGAAGACCCATTGCCAAGACAACTTAGAGGCTAATTTTGTGGCCTTGATCGTCCCCAGAATTTTCAGAGAAGGAGCTGACCCGAGAGATTCTATTGAAGTACACATGTGATCCTAACAGGACCACTGCCCACAAAACCCGAGCTGAGACTTCTGCTGTCATCACACTAATGTCAGGACTAGAAAAGGTAAATGAGTGGAGCCTCTCCTTTCTCTGACATACTATTGATAATACAAATAATAGCAATAAAAATTAACTTTGATTGATGGCTATATGCTCTAGGAAAGTGTTTTCTAACAACATATGAGTTATGTACAATAATTATTCCCATTTTACAGGGGAGAAAATTGAGGTTCACAGAGGTCATGCCATCGTGCCAAAGTTGGACAGCTGGGAAGTGGCTTAGCCAGGCTTGGAAGAGAGTTAGTCCAACTCCAGAGCCCATACCAACCATAGTGACACTTCTCTACATAGACTCCTCATGCTTGCAGGAAGGGGAAAGTTTCCATAGTCGTCAGGCTGAGGGGGACTGATGTGTGTTCATTCTCACTCAAATCTCTGGCATAGCAAGGAGCTATTGGATTAATTAGCAATTGGATCTCATTTAGAATAATCTGTTAGATAAACCCCAGTCAAACCTCCAATCAACCACGCACAGATCTGGAATTCCCAGTCTCCTAGCAAGATCCCAGGGGGCGCTGTGATGCACACCTAAACCTTGTTTTATTGAAGGCTTCGTTGCCGTAGCTGTTAGGCATGCCACAACCTTCAGCTGCCGAGTTAACCCATCTCACCCAAACTCACCCTGGATTCAATGACCAGTTAATGCCATGGTGTTGAAAAGATGAGCCCAACTGGGGACAATTCTGAAGGGAGATTCTAGCTCCAGATTTCCTCACGTGGTGGACCAAGTTTGTCACTGGAGCTGCGTCACAGCTGGACTTTTCCCTCTGCCCACCTCTGCTTATCTCACCTCCTATCCACAGGTGTGGATCCCAGGGGAACTGCTAGTAAACATCCTGCTTGTCTCAGTCTGTGTCCCAGGGAACCCAGCTGGCAACAGAGACACCCCCTGTCTGAAGCCACTTTCAGCACAGCCTTACCTTCTACCCGTGACAGTAGCTCTATATTCAGTAGCTCCATGAATCCACCAGAACTTTCCAGCTGAAACTGCCTCCTTCTTTCCTTTTGAAAATATTCACCCAATTATCATCATTTATGGTCTCCTATTGCAGCAGGAAGTCCTGAGGAGGGTTAGTTCAAATGGTGCCCTGCCACAGAAACTCAGTCATAGATCAAGGCAAAAGCTGTCTGGAGTTTGCAGCCAAATATAGTAAAAAATGTTGAATATATCACATTCCCACACCAAAATGGTACTGCTTTAGCCAGTCTATTTCCTTCTCCACGCCTTGATTTAGTGGCTTCCTCTGGTTTATGAAATATTTTTCACCCAGGGCCCACTGAAAACATCTTCATAAAATAGAGTTCCTCCTTGGGCAGGTCACTTTCCTATTGAATTTTAACGTTTCAAGAAGGAAAAGGGGAGTCTTTCTGACCCAGATATTATTTGAACAAGTACTTAAGTGGGTTCCTAGATGCCAGGATTTAGGCTCCATTGACAGTCAGTATAATCACCAGCTTGTAAAACAAAATCTTAAGTTCATGCCTGTATAGAGCACAGTGAACAGGCGCTGCTCAAATCACTCCAGTGATGTGACACAATTTCATTTCTGCCAATGACCACAGTGCCAGCCTTGAATTCATACAGTTAGTAAGTGACAAAGCCAAGATTTGAAACAGGCAAGCCTGAATACTTAGCCCATGATATTTTAAACATACCGTGCAATTCAACAAATATTTATTGGACATAATTTATGTGCGCATAAGTGTAGTATTTCTGAAATACCTGTGTGTGCGCTAGTCTCTCTCTCTGTCTCTGTCTTTCTCTTTCCGTTTTGTCTACCATTGTAGCTCCAAAAACAGGAGCAAAAGACTTCCATAATGAAGAGGAAGGAGAAGCCAGCTCATTCTTCCCTTCGGAATTAGAGAGAAAGATGGAGGGTAGCTTTTCTATTTGGATCTTGGAGAATTACGGAAGAAAGAAGAGCAGTGGCCAGTGAGAGATATAGGATTCTTTCTTTCTTCTCTGCACCAAGTGGGAAAGTTAGGAAGCTGAGAAGAAACTCTGACCTGACCCCCAATTTGGGGCACTTGCAAGACTGGACCTCACAGGCTGCCCCCACCAGAGCATGAGGTAGCTGACTCTGAATTTATATGACAGAAAAGTATGAGTGAGCAAAGAGAGAGCTTCTGTTGGTACTCCAGACAACCCTGTCTTCCCTGTAGTATAGCAGAAATCCAGAAGTTTCTGCATAGTCCAGGAGATAAAAAGTAGCTGAGAGTCTACCAAGAAGGTCTAGTCAGAGGTGTCATGGAGTGGTTCTTCTTGCAGGCACAGCCCAATCCTTGTCTCTCCTGGTGTTACAGGTAGATGGTGCTTTTCATTCATTTCCCAGTCCAAAAGCCCACCTGGAGCCCTCACACCACCCCACTAAGGACCCTTCTGTCCATTATCCCAATAAGGTTACTGGCAAAGAATTGCTGTGTTGGATCTGCTCAAGTTTCTTTTAGAAACATGTGTGATGTGGCAGTCTCTTAAGTGTTTTACGTGTATAAACTACTTAATCCTCAATAACTCCTTGATTTGGGCGCTGTTATCAACATCCTCATTTCACAGATGGGGAATCAGGCAGGGGGAGAAGTGGCTTGCCCAAGGTCACGTATTGGCAAGAGGCAGACCTGGGATCCACACACAAGAGTCCATGAACTTGACCATTATGCTACATTGTCTCTCCTTTAAGGAGTTACTCCTGAATGACAAGTATACCAAATACCAAAGTCATCCACACCTTTGATTTTACACTTTCACTCTGCATTAAGAATTGCACAGGCAGCTTATTAAAATTCATGTTCCTAAGACCCTCCCAGACAGACTGAATCAGAATCAGGACAGGTGATTCTGTCCTGTCTGACACAGGTCAGACAAGTGTGTTAATCAAACACACTTTGATTAACTCTCCCTCAAATCTCCCCTCTTCTTTCCTTTTCTCTTCCCTAAATAGTCACTAGGTGGTTAAGGCCATGTACCTAGGACATAATCTCAGCCCCTAAGCTGCTCTATAACCGAGCAGAACTCTGAAGGCACAAACAACTTCAGCCCCGATAAGCATCTGTCCACAAGGAATATCCACATGCACCAGGAAGCGTCCTACAGCTGGCATGCAGGAGGCTCCGATTTGGGGGCAGGATCCCTGGAAAATTCCCGACTACGTGGGGTTGTTCAAAAGAGCCCCAAGGAGGTGCCCCACTGCCCTGCCCAGGTGATAAGCATCATCGTTGGGTGTCACATTCACATGTCACTGGGCTCTGGGTCCATATTTCTCTCAGCTCCCTGGGCCCTCGGCTATGTAAGCCAAGATCTCTGTCTGTATCCCTCTTGGGGGCTCCCGGAATGTCTTCTGGTGAAGTTTATTATCAGTCACTGCCTCACGGGCAATTTGTTCAGTGAACCTTTCCAGCTCAGCTTAAAAATCTCAGAAAGGCAACTTCTGAGATGTGGGCAGTTTGGGGAGGAAGGGGAGACTGGGAACCCAGATGGTGGGGAGGATGCCTGCCTCAGCCTCAGCTGAGTGTGGATGGCCAAGGGAGTGAATTAGGGGTAGCCTTCCCTGTGGTCTTCCTCCCACCCTCCCTCATCTGCTCAAGGAGAGATCCCCAAAAGTAACCCCGGAAGATGACAGAGACCTTGGAAAAATGCAAAGGTATTTTGAGGTCTTCTCACCCTCCTTGGATAGAGGAGCAAACTAAGGCCCAGAGAGGAAAGAAACTTGCTTGAATCTTGCAACCAAAGTCAGGAAAGATCTCAGAGCTCTTTCCACACGTGCTTCTGTCTGGAGGATATTTTCAAGAGTCCGTATGGCTCCATAAGCCATATTATGGGGCTGAGGCAAAGATGGGTGGAGGCATCAAGGGGGAAAAGGATGTAACCATTTGACAGAATATTTCCCCAGGAGTGTCTCAGACTTGAGAAAAATGCTGGGCTTCCCCTGGCATGTAGCAGGACCAGACTGCAATGGTTTTCTGCAGGTGGTGACCAAAGGCTAGGGTAGACAGAGGTCAATACCTTTTGTGTGTAGGGCCAAGGGAAGACAATCTGAGAAATGCTTCCTTGGGGAGGACTGAAGCAAACACCAGAAGTCGTTGATCCAAAGCAGGAGGAAGAGGAGGAAGCTGGGTACCAGCCAGAGAGCCACGGAGGTGTCCAGAAGGAGGGAGTGGGGTTGAAGCAGATGGTCAACCTGAACAGGACTGGTTCCCTCAGCCAATGATGACAGCTCCAGCTTCCCAGCTTTCTAGAGGGTCCATGGCCTTCGGTTTTCGTTAGCAAGAAGTATCAAAGGTGCCAACCTCAGAGAGATAAATAAAAACTTACAGCGTTAACAGGAAAAAGCTAGGACAAAAAGAAGACAAGGAGAAGGGGAGATTTGACTGAGAAACAAAAGGAATATCATAAAACCCACAGTCGCCTTCGTTAACCCTGAAATGCCCAGCTTGGATTTGACAGTCATATTTGGAATTGTGGGACTTATACCCACAATAGAAAAAACGAGCTGAGCAGGGCCTGGGGCAAATGTACAGGGAGATGTCCCAGCTGCAAAGTGTAGGCTGAAAGATGAGGTCCCTCTAGAAGCAAGAGGATGAAGGCAAAGATGCATTGCAGGCTGGGGAAAGGCCAGTCTGGGGCCAGGGTAGCCCTGAGGCTGGGGTGGAAGGTCTGCAACTTGTCTGGTGACAGGCAAGGGGAAAACAGGGCACTGGATCCAAGAAAGACATTGGAGATGAGCAGGGAGAGCTGATCTGAAAGAACCAGTGGATAGGGTGGTGATTGGGGTTGCCGAGGGACTATCATTCTATGGAAAGCCAGGTACATGGTGAGCGGCAAAGCAGCATTGTGGTCCACTTCAGGGTCATCTCATTGGCCTCATCATCTTTGTGAGCATTTATTGAGCACTCACTGTTGCCAAAATTGTGCTATTTTACTGATGCTATTTCACACTAAGCTTAGAAACTAGCACAAGTATGCTTCAAAATCCAAATATGTTTGGATCCTGCATGCAGGGAGGGAGGGAGGATAATGAACGACATCTCTAAGTTTCAGGAAATGAGTAGGAAGAGTTCAGATGGCAAGGAATTTATTCAAAAATGTATCTGGATCTGTTTAGTTCCCGTATTTGGACAGCAAGAGTTTGCATAGTAAGAATCCAAATAGCGAGGCAGACCTGTACCACGTTTATCTCCAGTTTACCGATCACGAAAGCCATGGTCACAGAGATAATATAATTTGTCCAGATTAACCCATTAGGGATGGAACCAGAATTTGTGCCCAGATCTGTCTGGCTCCAGAGTCGAGTTTGTTGTGCTTCCTCCTAGCCTAACAGGGAAGGGATATTAGGGCTGTTCGGGAGCTGAGCAGGGAACTGGGGTGAGATTTGAATGGGGGATCCCTGGAAGACTTGTGAGTAACTAGGAAAAGTAGCATCTGAGAGCATGGACTGCGGCTGAGGACTGAGGGCAGACCATTTTTAGCCTGATATCCTTTTGGCTTTTCTTTTCAGCCCCAAGTACATATCAAAGCATCTTTGATTCCATAGAACCCAGGCATGCCAGTGTGCATCATCTCAGCTCTCAAAACCATCGTCCATTTCCAACCAGCCCCAGTGAATGAAAGGAGGGGAAACTACTTTTCTGACTGACAGAATTCATCAAAATGAATTGGCAACACCTATCAGCCTGAAACAGCAGTTTGCGACTTGCCCAGTAACAAATCTTCCCGGGGACATTATCTCACAGGAAACGACACAGGATAAATTTTTATTTCAATAGGATTCCTCCCTCCCCTTACCTCCTCCCCACTTCAAAAAGATTTAACATCTAATTCAGGTTTTGATGAGTCACTTCATCTCTGTAGAAACACTGTTGATCTCTGTCAGACCCCAACGGCCTTGGGCAGAACAAACTGAAGGGCTGGGGGAGTGTGGACCGTAGGCAGTGATAAATAAATACATTACCCACTGCCTCTGAAGGAGCACCGTGACCTCCAACACAACTGCCGAGTTGCAGCTGCTTAACAAAAGTCACCCTGTTTTCCTGCAACCTCAGGGTCTTCGAGTGCCAAAGCAAGAGAAAGAGGCACAACAAGGTAACCTCATTCAGGATCCAGAAACAGCTGGGCTTGATGGCTCTGGTCAGAGCCTCTCCTTGGAGTTCCAAAACAAGACAGACACCTCCTAGGAGATCAAGAACAGAAGGAAGAATATGCCTGGAAACTCTTTTCCCAATGAGGAAACTGAAACTCTGAAGAAGTAGGTAAACTGACAAAGGCCACGTAGGTAGAAAATGGTAGAGTGAAGAATCCAATGTAAATTTTGCTTAAAAATAATTTCATGAACGGATTGGGTTTCATGGGGCTCAGTACAAATATTGTTGCTTTAAAGAAAATGTCACTTTTTTTCTAGTGAACCTTATCCAAGGTACCATTTATTAAGTGTAAATCTTTACATACAGGGACTTCCCTGGTGGTCCAGTGGTTAAGAATCTGCCTTCCAATGCAAGGGAGGTGGGTTCGATCCCTGGTCGGGGAACTAAGAACCTACATGCCGCAGGGCAACTAAGCCCGCATGCCGCAACTACTGAGCCTGCGTGCCATAACGAAAGATTCCTGTTTGCCACAACTAAGATCCCGCGTGCTGCAACTAAGACACGATGCAGCCAAATAAATAAGTATATTTAAAAAAAAATCTTTACACACACACAAAATATGAAACTGATTGTAGGGGAAAAATGGCTGAATAGTAATTATTTAAATTAATTAAAGCATAGAGGTGTTCAGAGTAGGACCACAGAACTGTTCTAATCTTAGGGTAATTGATAACAAGTCCTTATTGGAAAAAAGCAAAAATATCCATTTTTAAGTAAAATATAAACTCATGAATTGTTAAAACAAAAAGACTTGTTTGAATTCCACAGAAAAGTCAACAATTCTGTGCAGTTATCTGAGAGCTGGAAGAGATGTCAGCTGTCATTTCATACTTATCTCACAAAGTGAGAACGGAGAACGAGAGAGATGGATTGAGCTGCCCAAGGTTGCAGAGCTAGTTCACAGCACAGCTGGAAAAAAAACAACCGTACCTTCACTCTCTGACAAAGACATTTCATGTGACCACTTCACGTTGCCTTTTTTTTCACAGAAGAAAATAAAACACAATGAACTTGAACCATAGAATGCTTTCGTTAATGAGAAATGCACCAACCAGTTTGTGACAAGCATTGTTTTAACAAAGAGTCAAGTGGGGGCTTTCCTGGTGGCGCAGTGGTTGAGGGTCCGCCTGCCGATGCAGGGGACACGGGTTCGTGCCCCGGTCCAGGAAGATCCCGCATGCTGCGGAGCGGCTGGGCCCGTGAGCCATGGCCGCTGAGCCTGCGCGTCCAGAGCCTGTGCTCCACAACGGGAGAGGCCACAGCGGTGAGAGGCCTGCTTACTGCAAAAAAAAAAAAGAGTCAAGTGGATCTGGGAAAATGACCAGAAGGAAGGCCTTTGTCCATGGGCTTGACTAAGAACTCACTTAACCTAACAGATAGCACCATGCCTGGCACACAGTAAATGGGCCATAAATACGTGTGGGGCAGATAAATTACCCTTCACGTCGGACAAATGAACAGTGCGTGGAATCTCTCAACAGTGCCCATTCTAGACAGCTCTCTGACACTGAATCTTGTTTATCCCCTACAAGCGTCTGCCATTGTTTATTTCCCTGCTTCTCTTTCCCTCTGTCTCTCCACTTGACTATTGCTCTAGAAGGTCAAGAACCATATTGTTTGTTCACCAACCCACCAGAAGCACCAGCTGTCTCTGGATACTCAACAAATGTGAGCAGAGTGAATGAGTGCCCGCCGGGTTTCCTTGCTGGAACTCTCCACTGATAATGTCTGTCTCTCCTGCTTTGGGTTATAAGAGTGATCCAGTAACTCATAAAATGCTAGCATCAAAAGAGATCTGAGTGGTGCCTATAAATTTACAGTTTAAAAAATTGTTTATAGACGGGGAATTTTTCTTCAAGATCGTCTGTCTTGTCTATAGCAGACTTTAGATTAGAATTTAGTTCAGTGCTTATTTCATGATAAATGATATGTATATGAATCTATATGTGCATTGTTTATGCTCTGTTGTGTGTGTGTGTGTGTGTGTGTGTGTGTGTGTGTGTGTCCGATGGAAAGTAAGACCACTGGCTTTGCCACAGACACTTTCATGGCTGAGGCTTCTGGAAAGAAATCATCTCAATTGTGGCAGCCAAGGAGCTGATCTGCTCAGATCTCCCTTCATGGGAACCTGCTGCAGGGAGCATGGGTGATTGACAGGCTCCAGCCGCCATACCTTTGAATCCATCACCTTGGTAATGTCAGGCCAAGATTCTGGGGCTGCTCCCAGCCAGTGACCAAGCACAGCAGGGAGTATTGGAGTAGGGCTTCCGGGATGCCTCTGATGGGCAACTGTGGTACTGAAACTCCTCACGGATCAGCCTGGTGGGAACTTTGTCAGCAACGTGCTGTAGTCAGAGTCTCCTCTTGTCCAGACCTTCCATCCCACTATCCTTTCTTAGATGGCAGACCTGCATCATGGTCTGAAGGCCCTCCTGCCTAACTTTACTTCCTCCCTTTTTATCTGGCACAGACATTCCCCACTCAAATCTCTTGCATGTCTGGTCCCCTCTTGGTATCTATTTCTCCAAGGACCCAAACTGACCCAGTGGTGTGAATGTTCTTGACAACTGAGTTCTGTCCTGGTCCACCTGTTACTTGATTCTCTGAGACTCAAAGACCACTCTATTCCACAAGCTTGGGTGTGAGAGCATCCCTGCTTCCATCCTCCCTCTATCAGTGTGTGGTCTCCCTCCTGTCTCCCCTCCCCACTCACTGTAGCCTCATAGGCTACCTGGGATGTGCGGCACTGCCATGGCGCTGGGACGACTTGTGCCCCAGGTCCTCAGCCACAGTCTCTGTGTTCTGCCACATGACATGCTCCCTGGGACTTTGAGGGGACTCAGAGGAATGTGCTCTGGAAGCTGGTGGAATGGCCAGATGAGGTCCCACAGATGACTGTAGAAGGATGTGGAAGCCCCTTCCCCATGGAACTGAGTGGACCATGTCAAGGCCTTCCTTCCCCCCAGGACCACTTACATATTAGTCCACAAGATTACAGGGAAAGCCTCATGTCTCTGTGAGAAAGGAGGAGGTAAGGACATTGCTAAGCCCTGAGCACTAACTATGTATCAAACACTGATACGTAGTGGAATATGAGACTAGTGTATCCCCCAAGGATCTTACAGGCTAATGGAAGTGAAGTGGCATTCAATTGTATAGCGACAGCAGTTCTGAAAAGGGCTAAACTCAGACAAGGGACTTGTTTAAACAGCCCATTCCTCAGGAGGCCAATGGGCCAGGGCCCGAGTTAATTGCTTTGCCTGCATTCTCACCTTTAATGATTGCATCCACCTTACGAAGGAAAGGTTGTTATCATTCCCATCTGGTAGATAAAGATACCTTTACAGAAGCTATATTCTCTGCCCAAGGACACCCCATTCACAATGCTATATATCTGGCTCCAATACTTATGCTTTTAGCCACCACATTAAATAGATGCGTCCATGAAACAAACCAGGAGCAGGTCACCGGGCAAGCCGAGCGAGGAGTGGAAGCTGGTTGACACTGGACCTCGTGTGGTTCCCTCAGTGGACAAGGAGTGCAGAAAGAGGGGACAGAGCCACAGGCCTGGAGAAGAGAGGTCCTTCCTTGACAAGGCTATGGTGATGCGGGTCCTGACCTGGACTCCATGAGGCAAACATGGAAACGTCCGGAATCAGATCCACAGACTGACAGAGCCATGGCCTCATGGTGGAGATGGAGACACTGAGACCAGAGAGTGGAAGGGATGCCTCCCCAAGGGCACAGTGCTGAGCAGGGGCTGAGCTCAGGACAGAATCTGAATGGCTGACTCCATCATTGCCTTAGCATCTTTGGGCCCTTATCGACTGAGGTTGTAGGTCGGGGTAAGTCTTTTTTACTTATTTCATTTTATCGGAGTATAGTTGATTTACTATGTTGTGTTAGTTTCAGATGTACAGCATACTATATATAAAGTGATTAACAAACAAGGGGCAAATCTTTAGGGGAGAGCCTGACAACAGAAGACCTTCCTTGGCATGATCACACCCTGGGGCAATTTTGTACATCTCAGAGGAGATCGAGTTAGACCCTGCTCAGCTTACTTTTCCTTTGTTTCCTAGGGCTTCCCAAAAGGGCTCTTGCTCTTCTCAGCTGCTCACAGGTCGTCCAGGGTCTTCCTGTGCTGTCCCACTTCAGGACCCCATCCCAGAGGGGGAGCTCACATTCCATTGTCATCCTTGACTTTAGAAAATTTTCCCGATTGTCAGAGCAGAAGCCAACGGCCTGTTTCTGAATCTGAGCTGTCCTACTCAATACTGATGCCCCCCATCACCCACCTGTAGGCACACATGCACATGAACGCACATGAACACACACACATACACACACATAAGCACACACCCCAGGCCTCAAGCAGTGCAGCCTGGCATGGCTCAGCTCTCAACAAAGATCCCACGTCCAGATCTCCTGGTTCACCTTACCCCCCAGACGAATGTATGAACCCCACAGTTGCAGCTGGTCTATGGCTTCTTTCAAGGCTGAGGAGACCAGTAACAAGAGCAATAGTTCTCAATAAGCACTAGCGTTAGGCTTGGTGCTGAATTCCTTACATAAATCGTCTCATTTAATCTTTACAAAGCAACCTAGGGGGCTGATATTATCATGCCACTTGTACAGATAAAGAAACCGAGGCTCAGAGAGGTTAAGTAACTCACTGAAGGTCACAGAGGCAGGAAGGAGCAGAGCTGCATTTGGCTTCTTATCCCCAAGACAATGAGGCTGGAGATTTAGGAAGTCCCAAAGCTGTGACAGACCCCTGATAAAATTAGAGGGATAGAAGAGTCTGGTTTCAATGATTTCTTTCTAGGAGAATGTTTTTCTGAAAAGATCCGTGGGTGAAACATATTGTCCCCCAAATATAACACTATAAGGAATTTCGTGAACCGACAGCATAGCCTCTGTGTCACGGGCATATGCAAGTACAGAAGCCTGGACCACCTTGGGCTCTGGGGATGGATTCCCCGCTGAGTGACCCCTGGCCTGAATCTTGGAAAATAAACATTTGATGGGAAAATCTTAGGGGTGGAACACTCCAAATAGAGGAAACATCATAAACAAAAGGCTTAGAGGGAAGACACAGATCAATATATTAGGAAAAGTGTATAAGGTGAGTATAGCTGAAGGTGAGACCAAGCAAATAGTAAGAGTTTAGGGTACAGGCCCTTGAGGGCATGATAAGACATATGAATTTTATTTTGTAGCAGCACTGTGTCCCCTTAGCAAGAGTCAGCATGAGAGTAATCTGTTCAGATTGTCACTTTCAATAGCTCACTCTGGGGGAGATTCTGATTAAAACAGGGATGCTGGTGATCCAGTGTATTGCAGAGATCATGACGGAAGAAAATGAAGCCTGGGGAAGGGCAGCAGGATCAGTAACAGAGAAACGAGCCCAGGGTTTTGAAAGTCCATGACCTTGTAAAATAACGGCTGCAACAATGCAGGAAATAAAGGCAGGTTGACTATATATATAGTAAACTCAAATCTTTCTGAAACAAGGATGTTTCAATCCTGGGACAGGCATAACTGGACATTTATTGAGTGCTTATGACTACGTAAGGATTAAATTCCACACAGCAACCCAATGATGACTACTGTTATCACCATTTTACAGATGGGAAAACGGAGGCTTAGAAACATGCACTGATTTCCCCAGCGTCTTTTAACTACTGAGTTAGAGAGCAGAGTTCAAGGCAAAGAATTCTGACTTTAGAACCCAGCTACAATTTCTCCACATTTTGTCATGGCCAGAAATTGGAGGCCAAGGAAGGTGGTGGTGGGAGCGGGCATTCAGTGTCCCTCTGCATTCAGGAAGAGTGGCTTCAGGGGAGGTCACCTTCCATCAGTCTAATCCAGGGTTTCTCAGTTTCAGCACTATTGACATTAAGAGGGCAGATAATTCTCTGCTGCGGGGGCTAGCCTGTGCATTCCTGGCCTCCACCCACTAGGTGGCAGTAGTTGAGATAACCAAAACTATCTCTAAACTTTCCAAATGTCCTCTCAGGCAGTGGAGGGGGACAAAATTGCCCACAGTTAAGAATCACCGATCTAACCTTATCTTAGGATGTCCAAGCAAGAGAGAGCTGCGTTTGAAATCCATTAAAATTAGAGGCAGATGAGGAGTTCCCAGAGGCAGCTGATAATCTGTAGTCTCACAGAGAGCCCTCTGCTCTGCATATTATTACTGGAATATTCCTGGGTGGTCAGATTCACTCTATTGAGGCTCCCTCGGCCCTCTACCCCAGCCATCAGAGAGGACCAGACTTTGAAGAGGGGGAAAAAAAAGTGTTCTCTAGGATCCAGAACGTATTTCTATGAATTAAAGGGTCAGAGTTTAAGTGGGCAATTCTGAGCGAGTCACCTGAGACGCCAAATTAGCTTTGCTTCTCTGCATATTAATTCCCCTCTGGTGTCCTGTTTAATGATTTAATGATGTTTAACTCTGAAGTTCTTCAAAGCTGAGGAATTTGTACACCCCCTAAGGCAGTTTCTACCTCCCTGGAGCTGGAAATCCTTTGGAGCACCATTCTAAGACCCCCTCCTGCAGGTCTTGCCTGTGGGGCGACCACAGGCAGAGTCTGGGCCAGCCCAGGGCTGTGGGTTAAGTCCCAGGAAGTAGGTCTGTGATTCAGAAAAAGAGTGTAGCTGAAGAGATGGAGGAGAGAGGGAAAGATGCTTAATGAGAGTCTACTGCTCCATTTCTCTGTTCTAAGAGGGACTTTAATCTTATATTCGATCATTTCTGTAATAAGGATTCATTTTATATTTAACATTTACATTTAAAGTGGCAGTATTTCTTCAGCCTCTAAAGACCTGCTATTAAATTGATGGTGGGTACTACAAATAACAGCACCTTAGAATGGAATAAACATGGCATAAACCAAATAAATGTAAACATGGATAAAGAGACACATACAAACATGCTTTTTACATTGATAAAGATAATGAGTTTTACATGTAAATGCATTTAAACATATAATATACCTGGGAGGTAGGTCCGTTTTTCTCCTTTTTACAGATGAGGAAATTGAAGTTCCAGGTACTTAAGTTATACTCCCAAGTCTCACAGTAGGTGGAAAAGGGGGTGGGGGGGATTATAGTACCAGACGGTCTTTGGTCACTGCATCCCATTATTTGGGATCCATGTTTATTCCACAACCCTCCAAACCTTAGCATGTTCCAGTCCCCGGCTACCTCATAGTATCCCTCTTCCTGCCCAAATTGGACTCTTTGTCTTCATATATGACAAGCATCCTGTGTACCAATACACAAGCATCCTTGAGCTTCAGCATCTCCTACTCTGTGTGCGTCTTTAAAAGGTAGGTTAAGTAGCCCTGACCCAGTTGCATAAAAGACAAAATGAAATATCCCATGAAGGTCTCTGGCATGGTGCCTGGCATCTAGTAAAAATAGCAATAACTTTATACAGCCCTTAATATGTGCCAGTCCCTATTTTAAGTGCTTTGAGTATATTAACTGATTTTATGCTCAAAACAAACTTGTGATATAGGTATATCGCTATGTCCATTTGACAGATGAGGAAACTGAAGCAAAGAGAGGCGAAATGACTTGTCCAAGGTCACAAGGCTTACAGGTGAAAGAGCTGAGATTTGACCAGACACTCTGGTCCCAGCAGCCACACTCTTACGATTCTGCAACTTTACTCAGTAAGTATTGTCCACCTCTATCCCCCTCTTCCCAACCTCCTACAGAATTTCTCATGCTCAACAGTAATTTGACAGCTACTGTATAATGCCTTATATTACACTTTCATGTGATTGTCTCATTTACCCAACACCTCTAAAATATTTATATTCTGACAGCAGCATGATAAGTTTTTGGAAACCATGCCTGAATCGGGCAGTAAGATGTTAGATGTAAAAGTACTAAGCTGGCACTTCAAGTGGCCTCAACAAGCCTTGGACACATGGTCACTCAGCTGCAGTCCCAGGGAGCTGTCACATCCTGGAAGGTTTTGCCTCCTCTTCCAGCCAAGTTTTCTTCCTGCCTAAATACTGGGAGTTTTTATAGCCAGAACGCAGGAGTTGACTGTCCAAGATGAATGCTGAAAAGGGAGCAGCATCAGCATGAAGCCACAAAAGTATAAAGTATACAGAGTAGAAGCAAGGAAAACAAGACCAGTGTGAGTAGAATAGAATATAGGTTTCCCCCACTATCCGAAAGTAAAGCGTTCCTATGAGACCTCTTGTAAGCTGAAATGGCATAAGCGAAGAAGCAATTACCTCAGGACACATCTCGCTAACAGATGCACAAAATAAATCAAGATAAAGCACAGATGCTCAAAGACACAGTTCAAAGCCACAGAGGCTGGGTGCTGAGATGCTGAGTGTGGTTCCCAGGAAAGGAATTAGGAGGTGCCTCTCTTGCTGTTTGGGGTGTGTGCTGCCTCTGTAAGGGCTCCTTGCAAAACTAATGCTGAATGTGATTTTGGCTTTTCAGCCTTTTTCATAAAAATGAAAATTCTCTTTGGATTTCTTTCAGTTAGCAAAAAGAGGTACTAATGTAGGTCTTTCATAAAAGCAAAACAAAAAAGGATTTGAAAAATAATAGATACATGTATATGTATAACTGAATCACTGTGCTGTACACCTGAAACTAACACAACATTGTTAATCAACTATATATCCAATATAAAATATCCAATATAAAATAAAATTAAAAACTATCCAATATAAAATAAAAATTTAAAAATAAAAGCAAAATGGCATAAAGTGAACTTTTAAAAAGTGAGAGAGACCTGTATGACACTACGTAAGACATTTAAATATAAGGAGGAGTTAAAAAACACCGGCCAGTCCATTCCAGTTGGGAAAGAGAACAGAATACTTATCTTTACGTAAAGGGCAACCCATGTGCATCGAGGTTTCAAAGGTTTGCCCCAGAAAGAAAACCACAGACATCATCCCTGGATGTAAGTCATCTCTGGATGTTTCTACATTGTAGCGTGTAACTCAAATATGAGTTCCCACTTCTATTACTATTGTTGCCGCTGTTAGCCCGACTCACTGGCTAGATTGGGGAAGTTTATATAGCACGCAGTTACATAATAGCTAACATTTATTGCGATTTTACCATGTGCCAGGAGCTGCTCCAAGCATTTTGCACACATTAACTCTTTTAATTGCCCCTTTGACTCAGTGATGTAGGGAGTGTGACCAACACTGCTCTTGGACCTGGGCAAGACAGGATCGTCTCCTGGTTCCTGCACTTTGGACACTGCATTCGACAAGCATACACACAAAAATAGCTTTGTTCAAATCTCATGCTGGGGCTCCTTGGAGAAATGGCTGATTCTTGGACAGTGATGGAAAATATACAAGACGAGCCTGTGGTACTTCATAGTGCCGAAAAGTAAGGAAGTGCTCAAAAAAGGTTAAACACACACACACATACACGTGCACACACACAAGGATGGGAGTATGTCTAAGGGACACAAGAGTCAACTAAAAGGGACCCTAAGGACCACAACTGGAACAATTTTAGAAAAATAATTTAAGTAGTATTCGATTATAACCAAAATATAAGATAAATATCCATAAGTCCAGACTGATATAAATATATGATTTAACACACAAATAAATGGAAGAGAAGAGACAAATCTCCCACACAGAAGAATTTTGGATAATTTATGTTAATAAATTCAAGGAGGTGAAGCCTGGGTGGCTCATACTGATTTCCTTCCAAAGAGCATAGTATGGAAAAGGGGTGAGGGGATGAGTAACTTTACATGGAGGAACCTGACAAACACTACCTTAGCCAGGTGACCAAGGTCAGCAACAGCAGTGATAAGTCCTTTCGATAGTGTGTACCCTTGGTATCATGTGATGAGAGTGGTACACCACCTCTGGCATCTTCTTCCTAAAATCAATAAGCACAGTATAATCATAAAAAAAAAAAACAGACAAATCCCAATTTTGTCTCAAAACTCAAATTTTTCTAGGCCATCAGAAACAAGGAAAATCTGAGATACTCACATGCAAAAGGACCCTAAGGAGACGTGACTCCTAAATATAATGTGATATTATATATTCCAGCATGGGATCCTGGAAGAGAAATAGGATATTAGGGGGAAACTGAGGAAGTCTGATTAAAGTATGTATTTTAGTTAATAATAATGCACCAATATTGGGCCATTAATTGTAACAAAGATGCTAAATCAATGTAAGATGTTAAAAATAGAGCAAACTGGATGTCTATGAATTTTCTGTATTAGCCTCACAATTTTTTCTGTTAATATAAAGCTATTCTAAAATTTTAAAAGTGTATTTAAATAAAAATTTTAAATACCTCACAATGCTTCTGTCATGTGGGAGTCAGTGCCCTACAGAGCCACTCTCCTGAGTAACACTATTAAGATCCCAGGGAAATGTTTGTCACCGTTCTTGACCGATGGATGACCTTGACACCAAAGGACACTGTGTTTGAATGCCATGAGGTCTGAGGGTTACACTGCTGCCATCTTCAGAGATGGATGCTGCTCTGAAGTTGGGAAGGATTTGAAAGGAGAGAAAAGATAAATTAATTAGCTTGTCAGATCTTTCCTACCCACATGAATGCTATAGATTCTTCTATACCCAAGCATCATTTCCTGGTGGTGACAAGCATGCATTTCCTTGCTTCTTTTTGTGTTCCAATTTAGAGCTCTCAAGCTGTTCATAAATCAGCACAGTATTCACAACCATCGCACAGAGCAGCTATGGAATATTTTGCGATGTTAAGCAATTTGTATTACTCTGAAATTTGGACACACGTAAGTCTAGACCTCACAGGCATGAAGCATGATACCACTTTGTTACACAAGCAACTAGATGAATGTCGAATCCCAGAGTGGTGATTTTTTTCAAATTTCTCCACAAAATTTTAATCAAATTTTTCATAGATAAAAATGCAACTTTATTGAAATGTTATTAGATTATTAACATTTATTCATTTTAATGTGTTTGCCTTTTGCTTTTTTAAATAAACTTTTTGTTTTGCCTTTTGCTTTTAATAAGTTATTTTCAATACTTTAGAATACTAATCGTTTTGAAAACATTAAAATTATTTTTATATTTTACATGTACTTTTTCACTTTTTACATTTACATTTCCAACATTGACTTTAGTTTACATTTTTGATGGATATAAAAATATGACTCTATGGAAATATATACACTCTGAATAAATTACATTTTATGTTATAATGGTTTAGGTCATTATTGTCGATAGAACATAAATTATGTGAAGATCTGATTATAATAACATCATTAGTGACTTTACTGAGAAAACTGAAAGAATAAATAAATTTTATGGAATAAATATAAAATAAACTATGAATCACATATGTCTTTAGTTTATTACTCACCCAACATCCCAATTCCACTAACAACACACTCACACCCATGGAATAATAATTAAATACAGCCATCTTTTCTACTTTGATGTCTTTGAATTGTTTAAATATGATAGCTTTACACATTTTTATTTTGAAGGTATATGTGTCAAAGTTGAAGGATAGAAAACATTTACTTTAAGAGTTTGCAAGCTTGATGTACAGCTTTTAAATATTTAGTCATTAGTATAAAGGTCTCTGTTTGTACCCATGCCCCAGACCTGCAAATATCAGGGATCCAGACTGTAAGGCCATTTTACAGACCAGAGGCACAGAGGCACAGAACAGTTACAGTACTTGCCTGATTCCCCCCAGCTGGGAGCCCTGGTAGAGCTGGATCCAAATAAGGCAGAGCCCAGGCTCTTAACCACCAAGATACTGCCTCTCATGGGCCTTTGGAAGTACTTGCTCTCTGCGCCCTGATTCCAGTTAAAACATTTGCCTCCTGGAGAAGACTCTCAAGTCTTCCTTTTAAATAAGAATTCTGAGTTCAGGGAAAAACACACAGAGACTATATCCTAGGACTGGAGCAGAGGATGGGGAACCGCCTTAGCACCTCTAAATCACAGCCTATCTCTTATCTTTACAAAGGTTAGAGTCCTATCTCAAGTAGCTCTAGAGAAAATATAAAACAACAAACAAAAGCTCTGGAGATCAACCTTGAAGTGAGAAAAAAAAAATCTCTCATCGAAAGGCAAAAACATATATTCTCTCCTTTCACTCCCCACATGAAGACCCCTTGCCACCTCCATTCTCCCAGATTCATTTCTCCTGGCCATCGATGTGAGAGAGGAAGCAGGGAAGGGCCCTGTCTCCATCCCCACCCTCTTCTGTTTCCAGTTTCTTTTCCTGACAGCACTGGCAGAAGCAATTGCTGTCAGGCTGTAATTTAAAGCAAACCAGTGCAAACTTGAACCAGCTTTAGGTAGGTGATTGATGAGTCGAACTCGATTTTTTTTCCCACTTGCATGAGATTCTTACAAGTAGGTATTATGATCCTAACACCTCTAATATTATTCCTTAATCTACTCAACAGCAATGTTTGGCATCTAGCTTTATAATAAAAGGTATCAATTAGGATCTGTCGATGTTTTCAGAGGCAATATCTAATTATAGTCACTTGCTATAGGCTATCTTGTTAAAAAATTTGAGCAGAATGAGTAAGTATTCCTGACAAGTTCAATGCATTATTAAAGGTGTAATTACTCAGTTATTGCTCATGTAATCCTGAGTTAATTATGTGGCTTCAAAATTCATCACTTTTATGTTTATTGAACTTTGATAAGTTCACCCATATCTGATTTATCCCAATGATCCATTCCTTTCCTTATTTCAAACTGCATCTTTCAGACCAATTGGTTAGAAAGTGAATAGACTCTGGAACACTCTAGACCCAGAACTGACAGCAGTGGTTGTCCTTGGACTGCTGATGGTGTAGACAAGATAGGACCAACTTGTGGCAGTGGCCAGAGCTTTGCTCCTCACACTCAAATTGAGAGAACTCAAAAGTTAAAATGCTGGTAAGTAAAGACCTTAATTCTGACTCACACAAATCTTGAGAAAAGTGCTTCTGAGCAGCTTGCAGGTAAATGCTAAGTGAGGAACGTGGAACAGAAGAAGACTCTTAGAGGCAGGCAAGGTAGGAATGTTCAACCTCATTTTCAAGTGTGCAAACTCAGGCTCAGACAGGCTAAGGTACAGGATTCTGCTATCAAGAGCAGAGAAGGCTCAAATCAATAAAATTAGAAATGAAAAAGGAGAAGTTACAAATGACACCACAGAAATACATAGGATCATGAGACTACCACAAGCAACTCTATGCCAATAAAATGGACAACGTAGAAAAAATTGACAAATTCTTAGAAAGGTACAATCTTCCAAGACTGAACCAGGAAGAAATAGAAAATATGAACAGACCAATCACAAGTACTGAAATTGAAACTGTGATTAAAAAATTCCAACAAACAAAAGTCCAGGACCAGATGCCTTCACAGGTGAATTCTATCAAACATTTAGAGAAAAGTTAGCACCTACCCTTCTGAAACTCTTCAAAAAAAATTGCACAGGAAGGAACACTCCCAAGCTCATTCTATGAGGCCACCATCACCTGGATACCAAAACTAGACAAAGATACCACAAAAAAATAAAATTTCAGGTCAATATCAGTGATGAACATAGATGCAAAATCCTCAACAAAATACTAGCAAACCAAACCCAACAATACATTAAAAGGATCATACACCATGATCAAGTGGGATTTATCCCAGGAATATACACAAATTAGTCAATGTGATACACAATATTACAAACTGAAGAATAAAAACCATATGCTCATCTCAATAGATGCAGAAAAAGCTTTTGACAAAATTCAACACCTGCTTATGATAAAAACTCTCCAGAAAGTAGGCATAGAGGGAAACTACCTCAATATAATAATAAAGGCCATATATGACAAACCCATAGCTAACATCATTCTCAACTGTGAAAAACTGAAAGCATTTCCTCTAAGACCAGGAACAAGACAAATATGTCCACTCTCACGACTTTTATTCAATGGTAAACAGAAAAGAAAAAGAAATAAAAGGAATACAAATTGGAAAAGAATAAATAAAAGAGTCACTGTTTGCAGATGACATGATACTATGCATAGAAAAACCTAAGGATGTTACCAGAAAACTACTAGACCTCATCAGTGAATTCGGCAAAGTTGCAGGATACAAAATTAATACACAGAAATCACTTGCATTCCTGTATACTAACAATGAAAGATCAGAAAGAGAAATTAAGGAAACAATCCCATTTGCCTACGCATCAAAAAGAATAAAATACCTAGGAATAAACCTATCTAAGGAGAGTCCTTGTGAAATAGAGGCCTTTACACATGTGGCTGGTAAATGAGGAAAATCTTCCCCAGACTGTGGGAAGACCATGCCTTTCCCACACTGTTGGTGGGAATGTAAATTGGTATAACCTTTATGGAGAACACTATGGAGTTTCCTTAAAAAACTAAATATAGAACTACCATATGATCCAGCAATCCCACTCCTGGGCATATATCTGGAGAAAACCATAATTTGAAAAGATACACACACTCCAATGTTCATTGCAGCACTATTTACAATAGCCAAGACATGGAAGCAACCTAATTGTCCATCAATGGATGAATGGATAAAGAAGATGTGGTACATATATACAATGGAATATTATTAAGCCATAAAAAGGAATGAAATAATGCCATTTGCAGCAACATGGATGGGCCTAGAGGTTATCATACTAAGTGAAGTAAGTCAGCCAGAGAAAGACAAATACCATATGATATCACTCATATGTGGAATCTAATAAAAATGATACAAATGAACTTATTTACAAAACAGAAACAGACTCACAGATCTTGAAATCAAACTTGTGGTTACCAAAGGGGAAATGTGGGGGGAAGTGATAAATTAGAAGATTGAGATTAACATATACACACTACTATATGTAAAATAGATAACTAATAAGGACCTACTGTATAGCACAGGGAACCTACTCAATATTCTGTAACAACCTATATGGGAAAAGAATCTGGGAAAAAAATGGATATATACGTATATATGTATATGTATATATACATATATATATATATATACACATATATATATCTGATTCACTTTGCTGTACAGCAGAAAGTAACACAACATTGTAAATCAACTATACTCCGATAAAAATATTTTTTAAAAGTTTAAATAGATGCTGGCATGCCTCGACTTCTCTAAAGACTACATTATGAACTTCTCAAAGGACATCTTATTAAAATTCCTGTTTTGGGATTTGCTGTTCAATTGATATACAAAGATAGATAATGATAGTGATGATGAGGTTAGATAGATAGATAGGAACTTGTTTTGTTTTGGAGAGAACGATGGGAACTTTAGAACCTCAAAAATGTTCCTTTCTTGAAATCTGGTCTTCCTGAACACAATGCTTAACTTTTCTAAGCAGCTCTGCTAATAACTCTTCATTAATTACACCGTTATCTGTCCCCGTATTTGGGATACCTCCATTCTGCCCATTTCAGTAACTCCAAGCAAGACTATCCCCTTCCCAGGCTGGAAGACAGCTCTCACATGTCCTTTCCTTTCTCAAAACCAAATGCCTAGTGGGAAGCAGCTGCATAGCACAGGGAGATCAGCTCTGTGCTTTGTGACCACCTAGAGAGATGCGATAGGGAAGGTGGGAGAGAGACGCAAGAGGGAGGAGATATGGGGACATATGTATACGTATAGTTGATTCACTTTGTTATAAAGCAGAAACTAACACACCATTGTCAAGCAATTATACTACAATAAAGATGTGAAAAAAAGCAAAAAACAAAAAAACAAATGCCTTTCTCAAAACCAAATGCCCTCAATTCTTCAATCAGTCCACAGATGCTGTAGTTTCTTGATGAGTCTTGATTCTGGTCATCACTCCCGGGCTGTCCAGGCCCCAATATGATTCCCATAGTTACTGATGGCACTCCAGATTTTTCCCAGCAGATGCCAGGCTCCTTGGCTCAGCACTTTCTAGGAGTCTCAATGCTTAGGCAATAGCAGATGCTAAAGACAAAAAGCAGCCCTAGGAAGAAGGTTACTTTAAATTGCCTGCAAAAAGGGACACGAGTAGGTCAGACTTGCCTTTATTTATCTTATTTGTGAGCATAATTTCTCATCATACTTTGGTGGAACAACTTTTGTTCACATCCCGAGTGGATTCATCACCCAGGTTATTGCCTTCCTGGGTGCCCTCAGACCCCTGGAAGTCAGCACATGTGGTGCTGCTGAGCTGGATGCTGGAGACATCTGATCTACCAAGGAAAACTCAGGCAGACAAAACTGTGGTTATTACCCAGGCTAGGAAGCAACGGAGGTGACAAATTCCACTTTCTTCCTGTTCGGAGGAAGAATCTTCAATTAAGTAAAAATTGATTTTCTAATGATTTTTTTTTTCTCCTGCTGGCCATTGGTGGAGTGCTTGAACCGGCTCCAGCTCTGCCTTATAGGAGAGAAGTTAAGTCGCTGCCACTGCTGACAAAAGAACTGGTCTCAAGTGTGGGAAACAACTTAATCCTTTTTATGTTGGGCAAAACAGAGGATGGTGCCCATCATGGAAGGGGAAATGGCTCAACTGAAAAAAACTCAAAAATTCCAGGCCCTTTTGTTGGAAATGTGAAACTCTGTGAGTGCTGCACGTCTTTTTGTGACTCAGTGGTGACAGTCTGAGCCACCCAAATGCTATCAAGTACAACTAAGAGAATCTTGATGTAGAGACTAAGGAGGTCATGGTGGAGCAAGTCTTGAGGCTTCTACACTTACCCTCTTGGACCGCCCAGGTTATGAAGAAGTCTGGAATGAAAGACAACACCTAGAGAGAAAGGGAGAGAGATGCAGCCTGTGTAGCTCTCCCAGCTGCCCCATCAGCTAATGGCAGCTGGAGAAGAAGTAAATTGTGGTAAGCCACTATTTTGTGGATGGCTTGATATGCGGCAATAGATAAGTGATATTTTCCCAACTGGAAAACTCAAAGTTACAATGGCAAAACTACTCCACCTTAGCTTTCCTCTCTCCCACATGTGTGGCTCTCTACACGAAAATGTATCCCAAGCCTTCGCCCATCCTCTTCCCCATCCCAAGGAAGAGATGTCTTTCTTTGCCAAAGGTAATTGGTACTCATGATTCTATCAGCTGCTCCTTCCTCTGGGATCTGCACCCTCAATTATCTTCTTTGCGAATATTCTCTTCACATTCCTTCCATTCTTCAGATATGCCTGTTAGCTCTCCTCCAATCCTCTCTTGGCTTCTCTATGGTGTCGTCTCACTTTGTTGCCTTCTCGCCTTGTGGGTCTTGAGTGTGGGCTCTGGAGTCAGGCAGCCTTGGGTTGGAGTTTTCATTTTAATTTTAGTTCTGCCACATATTGCCTGAGTGACCTTGGGTCAGTTGTTTAACTTTTCTAAGTCCAGTTTTCTGGCACATAAAATGGAGATCACAATAGTACCTAGGTCATCGTTTTTTGTTTTTTTTTTGTTTTCTTTTTAATAGGGATATTCATTGAGGGAGCAGAGTCCATGGACCTGACTCCTGTGGTCACACCTGTTTCCAGTCACCATCACAGTTCTCCTCTTACCACTTAATGACAGCAGTGACCTCGCTTTCCTGAGCAGCTAAGATTGAAAACAAAATAGGGCTGGACCACAGTGTGACTTGAGCACCTATTAAAGCCTTTGCCCTTGATACCATAGGTAACACATTGCCTCAAAGAAAGAAAGATTCCCTGTTGGCCCAACCAAACGGTAGAGACACCTGCCCTGAACCTTTCCATACGTGAGACCTGCCTCTAGCCAGTGCTTCACTAGCTTGGCATCAGAGTAGAAGCCTCATCTCTCTCTCTCTCATCTTCACTTAATAGAACTTAGCAGAAGGCCTTACTTCTATAAGGAAAAGAAAAGAATGGATGGTGCATAGATGTAAACAAACGCTTGTTGATGGAGTGAATAACTGGCATGGCATATGCTGGGTCCCCTGTGACCCATGTAAGTGTTTATCACATATAAATAAGTCAGGTGAATATCTCTGTTTCACAGATGTGCTCCTTTTTTAAACTGAATTATTCAGTCTTTTAGGGACATGATTCCTAATCTTGACCATATGTTGTTTGGGGGCCTGGGGACCCATGATTCCCCATAGAAAGAGAATAGGAAAGAGGACAGGTATGGAAATTCCAATGTTCATGCCAGTTTTTTCCACATTTTGCTCAAGGATGGGACTCAAGAGGGTAGGACTACACTGGGAAGGAAGGGGCAAGTGGAATGTTGTCTGCACAGCTGTGTAGTTCATGTAATTCAGGAAGGTGAACAGCTCAGACCACCCACAGTCCAGAGCAGGGTAAGAGTAGGAACGCTGAGCACCTGGGCGGGCTGAGGAACAGCCAATTCCCAGGGTTTGGCCCTCACCCCCATTAAACAAACATGGAGCCCCAGCTCCTTTTATTAGCTGAGTGGGAAGAGAGAAAATTGAAGTGTAATAGAAAAGTAACTCTGCACAAATTTTATTTCAGTTAAAAAATAAAATGCTCTTTAATTCCACCTTTTTACTCTGAAGCCCAGTATCTGGAATAACTCAAGCAATGATGATGAGCTTAGGTATTTCTTTTAATTATCCAGTGCTACCTCGCAGCCCAGCCCTACTGCAAGCACTCAGCTACTCCAAGCAAAGCCATTCTAACAATTTCGATTAAATCCTGGCCTCTTCCCAACTGCACACAAATTAAAAAAGCATTACCGGACGATTCTAGCTCCAGCTCTTGGAAGTGGTGTTATATAAAGAAAGAGGAAGGTTGCCAAAGGGTTGTTGGCATTTCCTTAGCCACAGGGGAGGATTAACCCCCTGGGTTTCTTGGGATGGAGAGATTTTCTTTTCCTCCCAATTTCAACAGTCTTTTTTCTATTGTTGTTTTGCACTGTTCCTTCAAGCACACTTTAAACAGATTTGTGATGTAGAAGGCACTGATGAGTTTTTAAATAGCATACATTTCCCCCAAAGCTTTGGGGATGGCCCCCAAGACATGTTTCTAAGACGATGTCTCTGCTTGTCGCAAGTTGACCAGTTTCACAATGTAGGGGAAAGTCTGATTTAGAAGACCTCCCCAGGTAATTGTTTCACTTGTCTGGAGACTTGAATAAGGGCCTCTGGGTCTGCTTAACTTTAGAGTCAGTCTCCCTTAGAGACCAGAGGAATCTAGCATCATTGCTCAAAGCACTGCTCTCCACGGCCTCCTGATGCCACAGGTTCACAGTTCTCTACCTCTCTTCCCTTTGGGGCAACAAGACTGACGAGAGGCAAAAGGTGAGAGGGAGGACACCCAAGCACACCTAAAGGAAGGAGAGACCAAGTCCCACCCATCAGACCCTGGAAGAAAACTGAGGCTCACAGATGTGTGAGTCCGGCTTGAGAACACACATCCCACAGGTGGCAAAACCTGAAATCAAGTCCAGGTGTATTGACTCCTCCTCCAATTCTTTTTCCACTCTGCCATGCCACTTCTCAGTGGAGAAATGCCCATTGCTGGTCACAGGGAGATGTGATGATTCAAGAAGGTGAGGGTACAAGGCAAGAAAAATGGAGGCAAGGATCCAGGATGATGGGAATTCTTACCGATAGATAGGCCTCTCTGGACCCTAAGACTTTGTAAACTTTTTATTGATGTGCTCTTATCACCAGTGTACAGCTGGATAAGTTTCCCCCAAACTGAATGCACTCATAAACTAGAACCAATCAAAAAGCAAAACATGACCACCTCCCAAAAGCCTTCCTCACCGCCTCTCCCAGTCACTACCCTGCCCAAGGTGGCATCATCCTAATGTTTAACACCAGAGTGGTTTCACTTGCTGTTGTGCCTTAAATCAAAGGAACCACACAATATGCCCTCTTTTGTGTCTGTCTTCTTTCATTTAACATCGTCCCCACTGTCTGATTTATCCTCATTTACATGTGTGGCTGTCGATTGGTCAGTCTCATTGAAGTATAGTACTCTATTGTTTAAATAGAACACATTGTTTAAACAGCAGTAAAATGTGTCTGCTTACTGTAAATGGCTGCTTGCAACCCCATCTATTTTTGATTGGCTTGATATTCATTTTGTGCCTTCAAAGTTTTGCCCTGTGCCACCCACCATCAGGCTTTTCTCTTTTTTTTAAAGATTTTTTGATGTGGGCCATTTTTAAAGTCTTTACTGAATTTGTTACTATATTGCTTCTGTTTCATGTTTTGGTTTTCTGGCCCCGAGGCATGTGGGATCTTAGCTCCCCAACCAGGGATCGAACCCGCACCCCCTGCATTGTAAGGCAAAGTCTTAACCACTGGACCATCAGGAAAGTCCCCCATCAGGCTTTTCTTAAAACTTAAACCACCTCTGCCTATTGTCAAGTGGATGCCATTCTAACTAAGACTTTCCCTCCAAATTTTGGGCTGTGGTGGCTGCTTTGGTTTCCCAGTAATTTTCTTATCTCTGAGGGGAGAAAGTTCACTTGGATGTGCTTTTTCTAGCCATCATCAGAGAAAAGCTTAAGGATCATTGAAAAAAAAAAAGAAAAGGATCATTGATTCCTGGGGTGGGGTGGGGGGAATAGATTTCAACTCTCCTGCACCAACTCTCATCTACTGACAGTGGCATCCTGGACACTGCAATAAGAAGTCTCCCTCCTAGGTCAGCAGCTGTGATTGATTACTAATGTCTGCCACTGGTGAGAGTAGAGGGGAATGGTTGTGGTCCGATGTTTTGTCCAACCTTCATTATACAGACAAGTAGCTGAAATCTGGGCAAGTCAAGGACTGAGCTGGACGTGGACCCATTCTCTTTGTTTATCACTGCAAAATCATTGAAATTGTTGGTTATTTATGTGACAATGAAGCTCTGTTAGAACCTGTTAGGAAAAGACTTGCAGAGGAATAAATTATCCTTCTTTCTTCTAAGAGGAGTCAAGTCAGGAAATGGAAAAAAAAGAGGGTGAGCCTGTAGGCTGGTTCCATGGCTGCCCCATTACCACCCTCCCTCCCCATTTATTAGTGCCCATGTCCAGGCTGGCTGCTCTCGAAGGGCAGCCAAGCTCTGTGGCCCAGGTCCAGAGGCGAAATCACTGCCTGCCTCACTTAAGAAAATACTCTCCTGTCTCCATCAATCAGTGAGCTCCCACTCAGAGCCCCTTTGCTGTCCCCACCCCAGCAAGGCCCAGATGTTTTATTTATGGGCTGGTCTCTTTAGGAGGGAGCAGAATCAGATACATATCTTGCTTCCTATTATTCATGAGCCTTAGGTAGAGGGATGCCACAGAGGCAGATGAGAAAAGCCTTCAATCAAATCTTGATGAAATAAACTAATTAAGGAGATTACACCTCCATAATGATGTTAATTGTACAGACAGGAAATCTCAGCCTTCCTGGCTGACTGGCTTTTCCTCCACAAGGCCATCCTTCAGCATCTTCAGAAATCAGTGGTGGTCCCTGCCTGTGTGTGCAGGGGCTGAGCCACTGCCAAGAGCCCAGGGCTTTCCTCCATGAAGACCAAAAGCCTTGGTTCTGAGATTCTCTTGCTCGTCCTGTTGCAAGGAATCGGAGTGTGGCCAGGGCCTTAGAGAAGACTGATTTATTACTGTCATTGTTGTTGTTAATCAGCTAGAAGCAGAGTGTCAGATGACTTTGTAAGAGTCAGGCTCATAGGAAGCACCCCGAAGTGGACATGGGGCTTCAACCCTCCCTCCCCCGTTCCTTGCCCATCCCAACCACCACCCCCAGGCCCACTGCAGCTAAAAGATATTCATACAAATTCCCTAAGTGGGAATCAGAATAAAACCTATTCATTCATTCATTTGTTCATTCATTCACTGTTTTATTCAGCAAATACTTATTAGGAGGCTACTCCGCGCTGGGCACCATTCATAGGAGTGACAAAACAGACAGATCCCTTGCTTTTACAGATCTTACATTTAATGAAGGAGAGAGACAATAAACACACAGGTACATGAGTAATGCATTGGAGAGTGGTAAGTGCTATGGAGAAAAGCAAAGCTGGGAGAGGCAGCTAGCGAGCGTGGGTATGAAGGGGACCCTGGTAATACTTTATTAGAGGTTCTCAGATGTTTCCTTAAGAGATGACATCTGTGCCAGCCGTGGGGTGAGGAGACTTCAGGGCAGAAGGGACAGTATGCATGGGTACCCCAAAACAGAAGAGAGTTGAGTGGGAAAAGACCACCAGGGGTTAGAACAGAGGTAGTGACACATGGTTTCAGGTGATAGCCTAACAAACATCTTCTCCTGATGGGCTAGCAGATCTATGCCAGCAGAGTCTGTTTTGTTCTTTAATATTTTTTCCCCTCACTCTTGTAGACCCTGCCCCAGCACACTGCCTGGCATATGGTAGGTGTTCGACACATACTTGTTGATTGAATAAATTATTAATGAACTAATGAGGGAAATGAGTGATGTGGAGGGATCTCTGTACCAAGGTGAGGGTGGATGCAGGTGCTAAAAGGCAGAGAGGCTAAGATGTGGACCTGCGTGGAGAGAGTTAGGAGGCAAGTGTCCCAGTGCCTAACCCAGGCCTTGGGCCAGGGAGCCGAGAAGGTCCTTTGTCAAACTCATCTGGTTTCCTTAGCATCTTGCCAGCCTAAGTCCCCGGGATGGTAACCTTGAACACGAAGCGGCTGGCTAAGGAGAGGACAATGGTGGTATTCTCCTTACCTGAGGCAATTCCTGACATCAACCGTATAAAGTTATTCCAAAGGACAGAATTCTATGTGTATCACATTGGTGGTAATACTACCACCTGGGAAGTTTATGTAGCAGGCAAGGAGTACGCAGGTCTAAAGCACACTTTAAAATGAAAATAAAGCAGCTATGAAGTGCCGCAGTTTATTAAATTAGTAAAAATACAAAATAAAATCTTTACACTTGATACTGGCAAGGAAACTGTCATGAATTACTGGTAGGCAGAGTATGTTCTGGCAACACTTTTTCAGAAAAAAAGCTGGGTAATAGATCTCCAGACAAATAAAAAAAAAAAGAGATTCTGCATTTAACTCAGTGATAATTCTGGGAATGCACTCAAGGTAAAATTCCTAAATATGAAAAAGCTATATGTTTGAAGATACACACTCCAGCATTATTTATAACAGTGAAAAACCCTTGTAAACTATCCAAACATCCAAAAATAGGGATATGGCTAATTTAATTCAGGTGTATATCTATAGTCACTGGAATTGTATGCAATGAGCACAATGAACATTTTCTAGCTGAAATGGAAACACAGAAATAAAGCAAGAAACAAAGTTAACGATATGTAGCAATTCCTGCGTTGTATTTCAAGTATAGGTTTGCATGTGGACAAAGGCACAAAGTGAATAAGCAGAAATGAGAGTTGTTTTATTTGGCTAATGGAAATATATGTCTTTAAGGAATGTAAATGAACTCTAAATTAAGCATAGGAGTTACCAAAAGTTTCTACTGTGACCTGATATAAAATAGAGCGATAGAGCCAGGTGCAGCATTAGGAAAAAGAGAGGAAATGAGGTGCAAAGAGGGCAAGATGCTTGCCTAAATCTCACCAGGAGATTTGTAGATGGGCTAGATTGTTCAAATGAATCAAAATCAATGGAAGACTTTTCTTTTTAACACAGATGTCCAGACTGAAACCCGCTGGATAAATTTGATTCAGTGAAACCAGGGAATTTATACTTTTTTTTTTTTTTTTTGCGGTACGCGGGCCTCTCACTGTTGTGGCCTCTCCCGTTGCGGAGCACAGGCTCCGGACGCGCAGGCTCAGCGGCCATGGCTCACGGGCCCAGCCGCTCCGCGGCATGTGGGATCTTCCCGGACCAGGGCACGAACCCGTGTCCCCTGCATCGGCAGGCGGACTCTCAACCACTGTGCCACCAGGGAAGCCCGGAATTTATACTTTTAAGCAGCTCCCCAGGTGACCTTGATAGCAGTCAGGACCGATAACCGGGAACAGGAGCGGCAGAACGAGCAGTAGGAGTCCGAGTGCCCCTTATGCCAAGGGTGCAATTTACTCAGTGGAGACTACACACCAGGTACTAGTTCAGCCGCTTTGTATGGACTATCCTTATTAATTCTTCCAATCACCTGCTGGAATAAGAACCACTATGATCACATTTTACAGATGAGGAGACTGAGGTATAAAGCAGCACAGAAACACGCAGACTATAGATGTCTACAGCCACTTGTATAACTGACCTTCCATCATTGAGGACTTGGCCACACTAGGGCACCCACAAGCAAACCCAGCAGTGATGACTGCCCTTCAAGCAGCCACTGCCACACGTTTGGGACCCTCACCCCTATTTGCACCATTCTTCTGGACCTGACTCCTTCCCTGCTCTGCCTCACATCCTTCTCTTACCTGGTCTCCACACAGGTCCATTGGATTTTGAGTGAGCAAAGGGAGAAAAACTCACACAACGTACCCTTGCGGGGAAGGGTATGCAGGGACTGTGGACTCTGGGACGTGGAGGAGGGGTCCTCAGCCATGTGCAGGGATTATAACAGTCAGGGTGACATGCCTTCCTGGACTAGACGGCTCTCTGCAGCTGAAGATTGATTACATGCAAACAGTTTTCGTGGCAATTGGCACATGTTCTAACAAAATCCAGTGCAGTCCAAGTCAGGCTAATTGTTTCAGAGCACAAACCACACGCTTTTGGGGACCTAGTGGCCCCACGAAGCCCCCAAGGTGGCTTTGAGCTATGCATGGCTTTTTGTCACTCACATCCTAGGATCTGCTTAGCAAGAGCAGGAGAGGGAAATTCAATGTTTCCAATCCAGAGCTCAAACTCCTTTCACATACGGAGTGACTCTTATTCATTCATTGGGCTCCTATAGTAGAAATTGGATGACCATCCTCTCTGGGCTGGGATAGCAACAGGCATAAGGGCAAAAAGAATTAGGAAACTAGATAAGGTCCCTGCCATCCTGGGGCTCGCAGTTGGATTGAAGGAGAGAAGAATTAATTAAAGAATCATGTGCGTAATGTACAATTATAGACAGAGATAAGTGCTGTAAAACGCTATGAGCATTTAACAGGGTTTCCTGGCCAGTTGGGAGGAAGGGTTAGCTGATGAGATCTGAAGGATGCACAAGACATTGACCAGAGAAAGGGACAGAAGAAACATGGTCCTTTCTAGAAGATATCTGGCTGGACTACAGAAAGGTCCTAGTTGATGGGGAAAGTGGGGAGTTGAAGAGTTGATGGGACCCTATCACGAGGAGGCCTTGTAATTGTTGCAGATGATCCAAAGCTCTCAATGGGGCTTCAGCTGGGAATGATATAATCAAATTTGCATTTTGGAAAAGGTGGCTCTGGCTGCTTTGCAGGAAATGGACCTAGGGGTAGGGGCAAGAATGAAAGGCGACAGAAATAGGAGGCTGAATCCCTGATTCAGGCTCTGGAGAGGGAAGCCTGGGCCAGAATGGGGAGTATGGATACAGAGAGAAGTAGATGGCGTCAAGAGGTAAGTGGACTTGGTCATGAACTGGGGTGAAGAAGGAAATGTGCAATCTCCAGGGATTACAGTTTACCTTACAAGGAGCCGCACCAGAATAAGTACTCACTGCATCATTAGTGATTGGCTTCTATGTGAGTGTTTTTGAACTTCAGAAACCTTGGGGAGAAAGTTCCAGAAAACTGGTCCTCAATAACCAGGACCCAAGAATAATTCCTGGTGTTTATTAGTCTTCACACCATTTTCTGGTCCAGAGGAATTAAGAGGGGGAAGGGGTTGTTTCAAGAGGAAAAGAACCTTCCCGTATCCTGCAGGATTACTGAACAGAAACTGGCCAGTGGTCTGCCCTGTGGGGTGACCTGTTCTCTATTGGAAATGAACAGGCTCCAGAACTGAGCCTCCGGACTGGATGTCAGAGTTGGGTCTAGCTGTGTCACTAACTCACCGTGGTTGGAACTGTGACAAAGTTCCCGAATGGTTTTGAATCCAGCACTGAAGCAGGAGGCTTTCTGCCCAGGGTCCTCAGAGCCACTTAACAGCCCCAAGCTCCCTGAACTGGAGCTGACCCCAAGGGCTCTAAGGGCTTGTAAAGAATTAGCAAGCACACAGACGCCAGAATTAGCAAGGCTGCAGAAACCCAGGGAAAAGGCAACGGGTGCTCCTGCTGCCTCCAAACAGAGGAAACTGCAACACTGACCTCAAAGGCCTCGGGTCTGCCTTGCAAACAGAGCTCCAGGGGCTGCTCAGAATGAGAGCTGGTCCCAGTGTTTGAGAGGAGCGTCAGAGTTCACGTTTCCCCACATGCCGGCAGCAGTTCCAATCATTGAGAACAATGGAAACTGGGCTGGCTCACAGACAGAATAAAGCCCAGGGGAAAAGGCCACGTGACAAATCCATCCCGTTTGCACACGTGCAGAAGAGCAGCCTCCCAGGGCTCTCCCTGCCAGCTCCTCCAGGCTCTACTCCAAACTCAGATCCCCGCAGCAAGATCCCAGGAAGGCTTCCATCCAGGACTTCCAATGTCACCACAGCTTGGTGCTGGCATCTTGACAATCAGGGATTTCTTGATAAGGGTGTGTGTTTAAAAATGCAGATTCCTCGTGGGACCTGGAGCCCAGGAATTTGCATTTTTGACAGGACACTGTCGTCCATGGGTCACTGCTCTGAGCAATACTTTTGAAGAATGTGGAAACATTTTTTTTTTTAACCTCGTACAGACTTCTCTGAGAATCTGCCAAAAGCTATGGAAGTCCTCTAGAAAATATACACACGTGTATTTTTGACCAGATTTTTGACAATTTCAGGGGTAGATAGACTGTGCTAAAGCCCAGTCCTTGTGCCTCCATGAAAAAGTGAGTGAAGTTGGAAGATAAAAGGAATGGGGAGAGAGGCTCTGATGCCAAAGTCACTGAGATATGGTCCCAGGGGAACAGATCTTCATGGCTTTGAGCCGTGCTCTTCCAAACCCTGTCATGCTGGGTACTTGACTTGCGACAGCCCAGAAGCAGCAAGAAAGGAAATTTAATACAAAGCAGGGACCTGGCTCCCCTGAGTTGAGAGTTATGACGTTTGAGGGGAACACTTAGGGATGATAGGTACCCGCACCATGCCATGGGTTCAAGAGTTGGAAAGAGGGAGCATTCACTAGGTTTTAAGAGTAAGGACATCACACCTATCAGTGCTGCATCTGGGTTCTGCCCTTTATTAGCTGTGTGACCCTAGAGATGTTACTTGATCTCCTTAAGTCTCAGCTTCCCCTTCTTAGTCAAATCAAATAATAATACCTAACTCACAGGGTTTGGTGAATATAAAATAATAAGATTAGAGCTCTTGTCAACTGAAAAAAAATGAACAACCTAAAATTTGAGAATTATGTTTTATTCGGAAAACATACTGAAGACTTAAGCCTAAGGAATGATTTCAATGAGCCCAGACTCTTGCGTCTTCCCATACACAGAAAAGAGCTAAATTCATTAACTTGAAATGTATGGTGTTTCTTTAATAAACAGTAACCCTTTAATGTTCCAACTACCTGGTTTTTGTTGTAAAAACTTCTATGTATTCTGGCTCCTCCCTTAACTCTTCGGAACAGTCCCTCAGAGCTATCTGAGAGGCTGTCTCCCGGTCTTAAGTCCTCGGTATGTCCATCAAATAAAATATAATTCTCAACTTTTAGATTGTGCATTTTTTTTCAGTCAGCACACTTACAGTGCCTGGTGCCTTATAAGGGCTCAGTAAACTGTATTATCAACATTATCACTCCTTTCTTGAAATTCAGACTTCTCTTGCCTCTTCCATCTCGGTATTTTACAAAGCACCTAGTACTTAATAGAACAGGAATAAGGATTTAACAGATGCTTAAAGGAGATAGGGAGGGAATAAGAGAGAAAGAGAGAAGGTGAGTGAATAAATGAATGAATGACAAGCATTAAGGATGCTGGTCGAGGATCTTGATTTGGGGCATCCTGGTATAAAAACTTTAGCATCACCATTCCAGATCAAAATTAGATTTTCCAAGCAGAGCCAAAGTTACTTTTTTCAGGTCCTTCATTTGCCAAAGAAGGGCACAGAGGTCACTGGGCTGGCTGCTTCAGAAAACCTTTTACCATATTTCAGGGTAAGTCACCTAAGGCACCATGGAGCCTGCCTGTTTCAGCTTCCTGCCATCGACAATTAAGTGGGCATTGTTAATTAAATTATCACCACACTTAATTCAGAGTCAGATAACAGTGATTTTAATGAACTTGGATTGCTTTTGGGTAAGACTATGCACTCATTGGAGGAGCAACCTTCCTGCTATATTGCTAATGGAATTCAATTGTATCTGTTAGAGTGGATGACAACAGCACCACCAATACCCGGGACATTTGTTTTAAGGAAGTGGAGTGGATTTAGCATGAGGGTGGGTGTTAGCTATATCCAGAACCTATGTTGTCAAGATCGGAGGCAAGTGGAGGGAGAGTTCTTCAGAGGCCTGGATGTCAGGATTTAAGAAAGAATGCTGAATTTTCCAGCAATCCACAGTAGCCCTCCAACCAAATCCAAACTCAGTCATGTCATAAATGCCAGTATAAAACATGTCAAAGCCTGGGTTCCTGGATTAATGAACGAATGAATTCATTAATGTCAGTTGCCCGTTCCAAAAGCTCAAATAGATTTTTCTATCAGGAATGACAGAGGAACAGACCAATTGGAGTGATATGGAGTCAGAGTGGAAGAATGCTTTAAAGCAGGGGTCAGCAATTGTTCTGTAATGAGCCAGAAATTAAATATTTTAGTCTTTGTGTGCCATGTGATCTACTCAACTTTGTTACTATAATGTAGCCTTAAATAAATGGATGTAGCTGTGTTCCTATAAACCTTTATCAACAAAAACAGGCAGTGGGCTGGATTCGGTGGCCAGAGGTCTTAGTTTAAAGGAAGGTAATGTCACTATAGAACATGTAGTTGAAACAGGCAAGATTATTTTACACACCCTCATGGAATAGCAACCAGTGTTTAACTAGAAAGTAGACCAAAATGATTTGCAATTTTCCATCGATTTTAAACAGATAAATAAATGATGCTATGGGTCTATTCTTTTGTATTTTAAATTTCAAAAATAAAAACTCATTACAGAAAAATTCAAAAGCAGAGATGAAAAAAAGAGGTTTCATAAGCGCAAATACAAATTACACTTTGGCATATTTCCTTCCAGCCAGGTTTCAGTGGACACTTAACATAATTGTCATCATGTCATCATTTTAAATTTGTTCCTTTTACTTAACATCATATTTCAAGCTTTTCAATGTTGCTACATAATTTTCAATGTCATCCTTTTAAGTAGATGTATAATACTCTTTTTTTATGAATATACTATAATGGTTTACTAAATCGTTCCCCTATCGGACATTTTGCTTGATTTCTGTCTTTGTACCACTATGACATCACTGTGGTAACAATTTTGTCTGCATTTTGGGATTGTTTTCAGGGTAGATTCCCTGAAGTTGAATTATGGAGTCAAAGCATCCAGATATGTTGATACAGATAAAAATGCCAAAAATTTCCCAAAAGTATATGCTAATGCAATCTGCAAATAGAAGTGGTCTAGAGTGCTACCCCAAATTGAGCATCTGTAGTTATAAAAACTGTTCTCTTTAGTAGTTTTGAACATACTTGCTATGAGGTTCTGGCCTCCTCCAAATCAGAGAAGTCTGTAAACTGTTTCTGGAGGAATGGTAAACTCAGACTTTACTTAGAACCAATCATAAATCAAACCCAGTCAACAGATGTTAGCTGAGTGCCTGGCTCCTGCAAGGCCTCTCCACAGCCTCGTTCTCATCAAGTGGAGGCAGAAGTGACCTTCCTAATCCAAAACTGAATCCAGGAAGAGCTTGGCAGGGAGAGACAAGGGCAAGAAAAACCACTGGAAGTTATCCTCCCAACTTCATTCTAGATCCTAGAGAATAATACTAAAATACAGACACCACACATTCTGAATCAAAATTCAAGCTTGAGGGCTGTCATCATTTCCTAGCGCTGCTGTAACAAAGTGCCACAAACAGGGTGGTTTAAGACAACAGAAAATTATTCTTTCACTGCTCAGGAGGCAAGAAGCCTGAAGTCAAGGTATCAGCAGAGAAGAATCTGAAGACTCTAGAGAAAACCCTTCCTCGTCGCTCCTAACTTCTGGTGGTTGTCAGCAATCCTTGGCATTCCTTGGCTTGTAGCTTCATCTTTCTAAAGCCCGTCTCCATCTTTGCATGATCTCCCCTCTGTGCCTGCGTTTCTACATCTTTGTGTTGTCATAGGACCTTATAAGGATACCAGTCATTGGATTTAGGGCTTACCTCATTCCAGTATGACCTCATCTTAACTTGATTACATCTGCAAAGACCCTATTTCCAAATAAGACCACATTCACAGGAACTGGAGGTAAGGATTTGGACATATCTTTGGGGAGCATACAATTCAACGCACAATGGGGGCAACAAGGAAAATGGGTACAATTGAGACTTTCTTGGGAAATCGGGTGTTCTGGTTATTGTACATTCACAGTGCCAGCCTTCATTAAACTTCAAGTTCATCCCTCCAGGAGAGTCAGTCCATATGTCTGGGGGCGGGGGTGAAGCAGTCGCATCTTCTAGGGTGCTTTCCCCAACTTCCCCTCCACTTTGTGTATGTCTCCTATAGAGGAAAGCATAGCCCTGAACAGTCATGATTACTTGTACATTTACGTCTCCGATAGACTTTGAGTTCCCTGAGGACAGAGGGTAGGGTGTTCTTCATTTTGCCAAGCCCTGGTAGCAGGCGCATGGTAGGTACACAGAAAGCTTGTATTGAGTTGCATTGATGGGTGTCCATCCATTTTGAAACATCAGTTTGAATTTATTCTTCTTTATCCACCTTTCTATCCTACCAGCACTAGACCTACCACAAACCACAGAATTAAGTTCATTAATATTCATTATTCCAGCAACCCCATCACCATCCCTTAGTTTTCTGCAGTAGCTTCTTAGCCTGCAGTCAAATGAGCTCAGGGAAAATGATGTGACTTGGCTTTGGAAATATATTCCTTCGGCTGCCAGAATAGATTTAGCGGACTCGGAGCTCAGTTAGTCACTCCTTCCACGACTGCCTCTGTGCACACAGAGTACCACGACATCCCTGAGTTATGAGGGGCCATTCCATGGCTCTGATGGATTTGATTGTTTTATGCACTGACTTAAGATCTCATTTCCTGCCACATTCACAAACACTTTCTGGGCCACTGCAGGGAAACTTCTCATGTTGGTTTTATGTTGCCCCCGCTTCCATCCAGCTCCAGTAGGGACAAGATTGCAGAGTTCTGAGTTTCTCATCTGAGCAAAAGCCTCAAAAAGATCAAATGATTTAAGAATTGCCAAAGGTGGTTGCTGTATCTCCCAGCCAACCTTCGTGTGTGTGTGTGTGTGTGTGTGTGTGTATGATACTCTTTTTGGTTGAGTCTCACTGGAAGTACACTGCAAAAGATATGAAATCGAGGAGAAGATGACCCTATTAGGCAAACAACGAGCTGATATCTACAGAGCACTGCAGATCATTTTGCAAAGGGAAAGAAATATTCTTTGCTAAAAATGCCCAGTATGAAGACAGCAAATTCTCTTCATTGTTTATCGGATGACTTTTAGCATCTATTTACTTTGTTTCACCATCATGTAGACAAACTCTGTTGTGTTTTCCCCATCATCAATTTGGTCAAAGCAGCACTTCCACACATTTTCCGAGTTAATCACATTTATTCTTACCCCAGGGATGCCTCTCTTCCCAGGTGGAGCGTGGGTTCCATGAGGGGAGAGTCCAACTTGGCTTTGTTTACTGCTGAATCAATGAAACTGAGCTGCTGGACTTGGTTCATAGTGAATCTTCTACTATAATTCAAGGAGAAATTATCAGTGTCCCCAGATGAAGAGGTTAGCCGCACAGCTACAGAGAAGAGACCCCTGTTCATCTGACACAAGTTAAGAAAGGAAGGATGAGTGTAGAGCAGTCATTCTCAAAGTAGTGTCCCTAGACCAGCAGCCTTGGCATCTCCTGGGGATTCAGTAGAAATGCACGTTCTCTGTCCATCCCAAACCTAATGAATCAGAAACCCTGGGGTTGGGGTCCAGCAATCTGAGTGTTAAGAAACCTCCTAACTAATTTTGACTCACAGTTAATGTTTGACAACTACAGAGAGATAAAGAAATATACAAGGATACAAGTCCATATTCTGGGAGGGAGGGAGGAAGGCAGCTCTTAAGTTGACTCCAGTAATTTTGAGACAAGAGAACACAAAATGTGTTAAGAGACAAATGAAGTTTTAGAATACTCAAGAAGGAGACAAAAACGTAGCTTCAAGCAAAATATGGGAGTGTGCCATCTTACCTGGCAGCCAGAGAAGAACCGCCACTCGGTGTCATAATCGTGATGACTCTGTCAAAGGTACATAAAATATGCTGTAATACAAGCATCATGGGTCAGTTTGTTTTAGACAATGATAAAAAATATTTTTATTCATCATTACAAAACATTAAAACATATCACCTACAACCCCCAAGTAAGCAGTACTCCCTTTCCTGTCCCTTACATCACACAACCCCCCTCCAAAAAAAACTCAAATGCCTGCAGTGGTTCATGGGAAATAAGTGAAATAATTTCAAAGTCCAGGAATTTGGTGAGATTGGAATTACACACTCATAAAGACAGCCATTTGTTCATATATGTATTTTTTTCTTCCGGAGGTCATAGAGACCCAAGAATAGGAGGGGGAAAGAAAATGGCAAGTTTGATTCTGAGCCGGAGAATCAAACCCACCCACTGGGTGGGTGGGTGCAGTGGATAGAGTAAGAGGCTGATGGGAAGGAGGAAGGTGATGGGTTGAAATGACGGTTTACAGACCTAGGCTGAGAGACATTTAACCCAGAGGAGGAGATGGATGTCCTGAGACATTGGAGAAGACTGCAGTCCCGGGGTTCTCCCCTACATGGAGTGTGTGTTTTCTGAGATGGGGAAGAGGCAGCAGAGAGGGAAGAGGTCAGAGCCGGGCACACTGAGTGCACTCTCCAAGACATCCTTCCATATGCATTCAAGAACAATTTACTATGCCTCTCCTTAGTGACAGGCCCTGTGTCGGGTACTGGATATGTGACTGACACAGACTCTGCTACGTCACTTACCAACAGCATGGCTCATCTAGCTCTTTTACCAAGACAGCTACCTTGGAGTGAACTACCTCTTTCACCCAGCTGGAAATTCACAGTGCCTTCTGACGCTCTTAGTGTCCAGGAAAGATGCTGAGAATGAGAAACGCCCCTCTCCTGGTCTGGATGGCTGAGCTGCACGTTCACTGGGCAGTAGAACAGAGTGGTGATAAATCTGCCCTGGAGACTGGGAGCCAGATTTGAATCCTGGCCCATCTCTTCTTAGCTACGTGGCCTTGGGCTCTGTGGCTCTCAGACTTACTACTCTTCTTCATCTGCAAAATGGGGATTTTGATAAGGACTAAATGTGCAAACCCAAGTAAAGTACAGAGCATGGAGCCTGTTAAGCATTTCATAAATTTTATTATTATTATTATTATATTATCCTGAATGAGGACAAGACCATTAAACCCATAATCTCTCAGCTACAGCTGTCTACACTCTGTGTAAACCCCCATCCCTCCCTCCCACCCCACCACTTATCTCCTCACTCTCCCCCACCCTTTCCCCCCTTCCTAGTACGTGCACAAGGCTAAAATTGTACCTCCATGCAGTAAGCACTTAGTAGCACTAAGTTTCTGATTTTGCTCCATTAGGACTTGGTGGTCCACATTTGGGCTTCCTGCTTCATGATGGACTCAGCAATCCCATAGGAATTCTCCCTAGGAATTGGCCTGAGCCTGAACTCTCTATACCCTCTATGTTCTAAGGCAAAGCTTCCAGACCATCCCAGGACTCCCGAGGCATTACCATTGGACCCATGGATTCCATCTTCGTCCATGAATGAAGATGATTCTCATGGGAATGAAAAAAAGGGCTTCGCAGGAAAGCTGGGATACTTAGTGGGAAATTGGGGGAGGCAATTCCAGGCAGAGGGAACAGAGTGCAAGGCACCAACACGTTGAAATGTTCTGAATAGCTGGAAAAGAGGACATCTGAATTCAAGAACAAAGGGATGAACCAAAATGTGGGAATGGGGAGCTGGCCAAGCTGCAGAGAGGATAGATGTGGGGTAGCAAGGACCCAATAAGTGGTCAATGTAGGCAGGAGGGAATTTGCATGAAATCAACATCCTCCCTGCCCTTGAGTATAGTCAGCAAATCAAGAAGCTATACTGGATTCTTTTAAGTATGTATTTTTCATTGTTTTTCTCTGACATCTTTCTACCCTTTGGACCTGCTGAGATGTCCACAGCCCAGCTGGCCTAAGCTGGATTGCCTTCCGAGGAGGCTGTACCGGGGTAACCCCACTGCACCCCACCAGGAATGTGGATGAGGGGCAGCCTCTTCTCAGTGCTCCATTCTGATCCCCTCGTGTGTGCATTTTCATGAAGGAATGTGTAGTCTGCCAATTTCATTTTCATTTATCCCTGGACAATTTGTTAACTTCAAGAATCCTTGGATGCCAACCTAGATGTCTTTATAATTGCTGTCTCTGTCAGAGTCTGTGTGAAAAATGTCACCAGGAGAATGAAGTCAGAAAGCAAAGTTGCAGGTTGTTCCTCAGGAAGGTGACAACGACCGAAAGCATTACTTGCTTTCAGGACAGTTTTGAGATCATTTCCAGCACCTGAAAGAAAAGACTTTTGTAAAATTGGCAAAGCTAGCCTGCTGACATTGACAGCAAGTTCATAATGCGCATGTTCATGTACTTGAGAGGAGCAGGCTCATACCTCCCAGAGGAAGGCTCAAGAACTAGTTAGAAAAGGCTTGCATCAAAGGCAAGAAAGTTTAAAGACTTTACAAACCATAAAAACTAGTGTTGGGCTTCCCTGGTGGCGCAGTGGTTGAGAGTCCGCCTGCCGATGCAGGGGACACGGGTTCGTGCCCCGGTCCGGGAGGATCCCACATGCCGCAGAGCAGCTGCACCTGTGAGCCATGGCTGCTGGGCCTGCGCGTCCAGAGCCTGTGCTCCGCAACTGGAGAGGCCACAACAGTGAGAGGCCCGCGTACCGCAAAAAAGAAAAAAAAAAAACTAGTGTTTTTCCCCCATCTCTTGAATAATGCAGTTAGAGGGAAAAGATCTCTTTCTGCATAGCAGATGCCACTCTCTAGTTCTACATTTGGGGGTGATTCCCTTTCTTTTGGGGGCTTCCATTTTCTTGTTTGTAGGAGAATTGAACTAAGTTATTCTCAATAAAAAGTCATGTTTTCTTCAGAGATTGTCTTCATTTATAGTTATCTTCTCTTATGAAGATCATTTTAGTGCAAATCCTCAAAGCTGCTCGAATAACTTCAGAGGTAGGACTCTCACCATCTGCTACAACAGAGCTGAGCCAAACCCTGCTCCCTCTCTGCTTCTGTAAGCAAAGCTTTACGGAAACACAGCTACATCCATTTGCCTATGGTCTATGGCTGCTTTCCTACTACAAAGTCAGAGTTGTGTAATTGCCACAACGAGAAAGAAACCCGCAAAGCTGAGCATCTTTATCTGGCCCTTTACAGAAAGTTTTCCAACCCATGTGCTGAAACACCCTCTTAACTCTTTTGACCACTCTAAATATTACACAACCCTTCCTTCACCAAAAAGTGGTTTCTTTGATCCAAAAATCAGATCTAGTAGGTATAAGAAATGCTATAGCAATCCCACTTCTGGGTTTATATCCCAAAGAACTGAAATCAGGATCTCAAAGAGCTATCTGCACTCTCATGTTTATTGCAGCACTATTCACGATAGTCAAGATATGAAGACAAGCTTGAATGTCCATCGATGGATAAATAAAGAAAATGTGATCTATGCATGCACTGGAATATTACTCAGTCTTAAAAGGAGTATCCTGCCATTTGCAACAACGTGGATGGACCCGGAGGACAGTATGCTAAGTGAAATAAGCCAGACATAGAAACACAAAACTGCATGATCTCACTGGTAGGTAGAATCTAAAATAGCCACACTCACAGAAGTGGATGGTAGAATAGTAATGGCCAGGGGCTGTGCGGAGGGGAAAATAAAAAGGTGATGGCCAAAGAGTACAAAGTTCCAGTTATGCTAGATCAATAAGTTATAAAGATCTATCACATAGCAGAGTGCCTAGAGCTAACAATATTGTATACTTGAAATTTGCCAAGAGGGTTGATCTTATGTTAAGTTTTCTTACAATAGTAATAATAATAAAGAAGGCAGCAGGAAACTTCAGAGGCAGTGGATATGTCTATGGCCTTGGTGATGGTTATGGTTTTAAGGGTATGTACTTATCTCCAAACTCACTGAGTTGTATACATTACATATGTGCATATTTTTACATGTCAATCATACCTCAATAAAATGGCTAAAAAAAAAGAGAGGAAAAAGGAAACGCTGCAGTATATTATCCCTTATCTGATACACGGTTCTCCTTTATGTCACCTTAAGAAGATCATTCTTGTCCTAAGAAAGTTCTTTCTATGCTCATCAGAGATCTGTAGACCTGTGGGAGCTGCCCTTTGGACTCAGCTCTGTCCCCTAGAGTCCGAGAGGTCAGTTCCTCTTCCACAAGGCAGCTCTCTGGATAATTAGCTGGTAAGGGTCACTGGGAGAAGCAGTCCCAATTCCTCCAAGATTTTCTCTTACATTTCAATTTAGCACTTCTTCTCCCCCATAACCCACCTCTGGGCACACATTGTTCCTCTGTGCTATCTGTACTGTGGATCTTAACACTAAGCACAAGGACCTGGATATCCTGGGACTTCTAAACATTCTATTCTAAGATTAGGTCCATGCAGGGGTCACTTCATACCACTGACATTGTTCATGTGTGCTTCTGATGTTAAGCCACATTCTCCCAGCCTGTTAGAATGTAGTTGGTCTCTAGGTCAATGTATGGACCTTTGCACTTAAAATGCAGAATGTCATCATTTATTTCAATATATCCAGTTAGATTTGGATCCAAGCATTACACCCTCTCTACTCAAATCAGTCCTAGAATTGTGCTTACATTCCTGCTTAATAACTTCTCAGTACTTACCCCTTCTACAACTGCTATTCATCCTGAACTATCAACAGCTGTCTGAACAAACTATGTTCCCTCTTACTACCATGCCCTTGTACCTGCTATGACCCATCACAATTGCCCTTCCCTTTCTACCCAGTGAATTTCTCTTATCAGTCCTTTGGGCATCACATCCTCCAGGAAGCCTTCCACAACCTCAATACTTGGAGTTCACCTCTCAACAATGTTTATTGTACTGTGTGAGCTTATGAATGGCAGTAATTGTGTCTTATTCATCACTGCATTGCCATTGTCCAGCACAGTGTTTGCATGTCATAGACACTAAGTACATTTTGTAAATTAATGAACAAACAAATGAAGGGGTAATCCAGACTGAGAAAGCCTTGAAGGCCATTCTGAGGAATACAGAAATGGGGACTGTGGACAATTTTTAACTGAGTCATGGCCATCATATGCCATGATCAGTTGAATTTTAGAAAGAGCAGTAAAGCCACTGTGAATGGAGGCTGAATATATTGAAGGAGCAAAAATGAGAGGTAGTTAATTCAGGAGTGAGATGATAGAGGCCAAAGGGTAGCAATGGAGCTGGAGAAGGGGCAGTATAATTGGAGTGACCACCTGAGGCAGAACCAGTAGGACTTGGTGATGAATTAAATGGGGATGATGGCGACAGATTACTCCTGAACGACTCAGTTCTGTTCAGTCAAGTTATGTGTTGAATAAGTGCCTGAAAGCACTTTGGTGCCTCTAACCATTCTGTAAACAAGTATCTTATTCCCAAACCTGGCTGATAATTCAGAATCACCTCAGGTGCTTTTAAATTAATACAGATTCTGAGACCTCCCACATGAGACCCACTGAATCAGAGTTGTTTGTAAAGCTCCCTGGTGATTTAGATGACCTGCCAGGTTTGGAAGCTCCTGGCTTTGTCTAGTTTGTCTAAAATGTCCTTCACTGCCTTCTTCTAAGCTTAGACTGTTGTCTTCTCTCTGCTAAGTCAAGATGGACGTGACCTCCCTTTATATTAACCCTCTATATTTTTTAATTTAACTGACTTACAAGATTTATTGATGTCTTTCTTTAATTATGTTTATTTTCTCTGAACACATCTCCTCACCTCTGGCAGTTACTAACAGAGTAATAGTGAACATGTTTTCCTTAAACTCTCTAAACTCAGTATTCTCACCTATAAAATGGAGATAACACTACCTCCTCTTTAGGGCTATTATAAGATGTTGAATATGAAGGTATATAGTACATGCATGAAACAAGACTGGGTACTGAATGAACATTTGGTCTCCCCACTCTCAGCTAACTGCAAGGACTTTTTAGAGCAGATGCATCTTAAGTAAACATCTTTTATATCCCAAAGAAGTCTAGGCCAATGCCTTGTGTATACCAGGTGCCCAGAGGATATTAAACTAATGAAGACTCAATCAATCAGCCAATTAATAGCTGAATCAATGGGTGAAGAATGAATGAATGAATGAAAATATTGGTTTCTAGTAACAAACAAATGGTCTATAAATGACCATCTCTAATCTCTAGGCTCATGGCCTCCAAACCCAGAAGCACATTATAATTTTCAAGGGACCTAAAAGTGTATAGAGCTCAGTTCCAGTCCATGGGGGCATTTCCCCACCACTATCACCAAGCAGTTCTCTGGACACCAACTGGATGTCCTACAGTTCAACTCAATTCTGACACTATCTACCTGTAAATAGCATCAGATCCTACAGCTTAAGAGTTCAGTCCTACAAGACAACCCTACTCACCCCACCCACTTAAGACAACAGTCAAAAGCCCAGGTTGTCACCTGTGCTTCTGACCAACTGGTTATAAATCAGAGGTTTCCATGACCCCCTCCTTCCTTGGGTTCAATTAATTTGCCAAAGCAGCTCACAGAACTCAGGAAAGATTTTACTTACAAGATCACTGGTTTCTTATAAAAGGATAAAACTCAGGAACAGCCAGATGGAAGAGAAGCATAGGGAAAGATGTGGGAAAAGCACGCAGGCCTTCCATGCCCCCTCCAGGTGCACCACTCCCCTTAGGACCTCCACGTGGTCACCACCCCAGAAGCTCTCTGAACCGCATTCTTTCGGATTATCATGGAGCCTTCATTACATAGGCACGATTGATTAAATCATTGGCCTTTGGTGATTGATTCAACCTCCAATCTCTCTCCCCTCCCTGGAGGTGGGTGTGGGGCTGAAAGCTCTAACCCTCCAATCACAACATTGGTTCCCTGGCAACCAGCCCCCATCCTTAGGTGTGGTCCAAAAGGCACTTCATACATGGAACAAGAGGCATCTTTATGGTTCTCATCACTAAAGAAATTCCAATAGTTTTAGGAGCTCTATGCCAGACACAGGGACTATATATGTCTTATAATAAATCATAATATCACAGGACCCTTTAAAAATTCAGATGCCTAAGTTCTGACCCAGATCTGTGAATCAAAATATCTGGTAAGTGGAGGCCCAAGAATCTGAATTGTAAAATGTCCCCTCTTAGATCCTGATACACAACCCATCTGGGGAAACCACTGCCCTAGAGAACCAGTAAGAGGCCATATTGCTTTGTTTAATGTAAGGAGATATGTTTTCTTGTTCTACAGTAGTTATTGAAAGTTTAATTTCGATTGATTGTTCAAAACATATCCATTAAGGTCCAACATCTGTTTAATAGGTATATCCTATTACACTCTTGTACTTAGGGCCACAGTCAAGACCTGACATAATCAGAGACACAGTTTAAACAAACTAATTACAGAAGGGAACCCAGGCACTGAGCTGAGCTGCGCAGGGGCCTTTGAATATGACATATGCATTTAATCAAAACCAGGCATCAGGGGAAAACAAGATATCCTAAGCTGGAATTATGCAGCATGTTGATTGTAGAGCAGATATTTCTAGGGCCAGCCTGGTCTTGGGACTCTGCGAACAACTGTTGCCACCTCCCCCACCCCCCCACTGCCTCAACATTCAACACTTCTGAAACCAGGCTAGACAAACTTTGTTTGATAGATGGCCCAAGAAGGGAGAAATCTAGCAAATAAAGACCCTCTTCATGCCTTTCTTTTGGGGTGATATGAAGCATGATATTGATGAAAAGAAATCTCTGTCTTGGCTGAATGACCAGTCCTGGCTCTTCATGAAATACTGGTCACATAGGTATTTGCTTCCATCCTTCCCAGCCTCATTCTCACTGCCTTGGGATTGTACCTTCCAATAGCGCGTTAGCGCTTTGTCTCAGATTCTGTTCTAGGGTATCCAGGCTAAGACATTAATTGCTAGGCACCTTTCTGTGCACTTTATATACACTATTTTCTTTAATCCCTAACTCTCTATCTAACATAGGTATCAATATTCCTTTTCATAGAAAAGGAAATTGAGGATAACAGAGTTAACTTATCCAAGGCAACTCATTGGATACATGGCAGGGACAAGATTAAAACATACATTCTTTAAAAGAAAAAAATTTTTTTAATTCAATGTTTATGTTCCTAACCACTATACACAATTCCATATTCCAACTCGTGACAGAACTTTCTGGAATCAGTTAAATATGGTGAAACTTGTTGGTAAACTTCTCCCAGCATGCTTACATAATCTAAAGCACACAGACTTGGATCAGCTTTATTAGCTTGGACTATAAGGGAGATATTTTCTGCTCCACACACTCCTTACACTTTAACCAGGACTCTCCTTGCCAGGTGGATCCATTTCCAAAAGACACCTATTCACTTCCATATCTGCCTGCCCTACCAAGCTAAGAGTTCCCAGTGGGAAAAACATGATATATTTATCTTTGTCTCCCTGGGGCCCATCATTGTGTAGTAGACACTAAATAATATTTAAATAATGAACTGAACAGTGAAGAATATAACATTTTAGAAAAGGTACTTTCACTTTGGTGTTTATGCCTACAACACAATAATTAGTTGAAAATGAGTTTACCACAGAATAGAGTTTACAAAGAAACTACATAGAGTTTAACTGTGAGCTCACTTAAGTACACCTTAAAACTTGACCTGAACCTGCAGTCATTCCTCAATTAGCAAGAACTACACTCCCCAGCCAGGTGTGGCACCGGTGCACGTGGTCACACTGGTTTGCTGGTCCTCTTCTGGAACTGTTCATGTCACTTATCAAGATCCTTACTAAAAACTCTACCAGGTTCTGAGTCAGTTTCAAATGTCTGTGATGCTTTACAGAGTAAATGACTTTGAAATAGAGCAAGACCTCAAAAAGTTCATCCACTACTCAAACCATCCTTTAATCTGAAAGCATTTCCTGTAGATTGACATTCGAAGTGATCTTTGGTTGCAGCTGGTCTAGGTTTTTCTTCCACCGTATGTTGACTTCACTTCCTTTTTGGTCCTCAAGTTCTTCCAGAATGAACTCTCCCTCAACTGGTCTTCTGGTCCCACCCTGTCTCCTACTGCTTTCTGATGATAACCTACCTTTTGTAAGGCCTTTCTCTTTACTGTTTTCTCTCCCACTTCTGCCCTGGACAGATGCTATGGCTCTGATCTAGAATGACCCCCTTCTTCTTCCTTGCATTCCTAGCCTATGCTTGAGCCTGTCTCCATGTTCATCCCCTCTGACATTTCCCTATTGACTAGAATGACCCCCTTCTTCTTCCTTGCATTCCAAGCCTGTGCTTGAGCCTGTCTCCATGTTCATCTCCTCTGACATTTCCCTACTGACTTATTCCACATTTATGATGACCATGTATTCAAAAGTTACACAATGTCCCAGGGAAAATCAGAAAATAATTGAATGCAGAGGTCTAAGTATCTCTTTACATGCTAAAGCTTGGTGCCTGATTCCAAAGGACCCTTCAGTATTTTCTTTCATTTTGTTTGAGTTTTTTGTTGGTTTTGGCTTTACTCCTCATCCAGTTACATATACTAATTCAGCAAGTACACTTGTTAATTGTTAATATGCACTTGGAATGGTGCTGGGTGCTACAAGAATTGCAATGGAGGAAAATTAGGAAAACTGGAAAAATCACACAATGATTCTTGACCCCTCTCTCCTATCCAGCCACACAGTAGAAGCCCAAGGATCCCAGCCCCAGAGCCCCTTCTCTTCTTCTAAGTAACTCAGGGTTTCTCTCATTCAGTGGTAAAATTCTCTCCCAATTTACATCTATGATATGATGACAGGCTGATTAATTTTTTAAGAAAACACCAGACAGTATACTGCAATAAAAGGTCTGGGAAATGACGGGGAAGTTCTAGTTACAAATGTTTATGTCCAGAGCTCCAGATACCAACCAAAATTGTTGGAAGACCTGTTTGAAGGAGGAAATACAAAAAGTGTGATACTGGGAAAATCCGCAACTTCTCCAAAACTTAATTTTACCACCTGTGGAATAGAAACAACAATAACAACAATAACACTTTCCTTCCAGTGCTTCACAAGTCTGTTACAAGGAAAAAAATAAGATAACATGTGTCAAGTGCTTGATAAACAGCAAAAGTTCTAAGCAGATGTAAGTTATTATATCTTATCCAGAGTTCAGAAAGACAATTAGGCACCCACATTATACCATGAATTCAACTGTGATTAATGCATTCACTTTGGAAACTTTAGGAATTAATAACCATTTGCCATACATTCATTATGATCACATTAATCATTATAATTGATTGGTTAATTAGCTAATTATGGTTTTAATGTAGATGTCATATGCATTTCCATAGGAATTCTTTGGTAATTCAACATTAATTAATGCCTGACCTTATCTTGATGCTAAACATCGTGGGAATGACCTTCTAGCATTTGATTTGATCAAAAGGGGACTTCACAAAACAATATAGTGGAGCAGGTATCATGATTTTCTGAACATTGGGATTTAGGTGGAGTAGTAAGAATTTCTGATAAGTCAAAAGCTTGGAATCTTTTTTTTTTAACAAGTACTTTTAAATTCTTCTCATTTTCTCTTTGTACAAACCCCACGCAGGAAACGTAGGCCCATTTCTACTATCCTAGATCCCCAGAGCAAGATTTTTCTCAAAATGGGAGGGGAGCATCTGAGAGAGAAATAGGAAACAGTTACTAAAAGCTAACCACCTGCCCACTGCTTTGCTGGTAACCACAGAAACACAAGAGGAATAATCTAGTCTCTGTCCCCAAGAATCTCACCATTTTTCTAGAAACCTCAAGAGTTGCACAAGAAACATAGAAATTCAGTAGAGCTTACTTTTAGGGATATTTAGAGGAAAATCTTATTTTTATTATTTGTTTATCACTGTTTTGTGATAGTTTACAGATTTGGGAATGCTTGGAAAAGAATTTAAGGGAAATCAGGAATAATTTTTAAATGGGGTGGGGGGGTCACTTGTTGGCTGTGGTGAATTGGGAAAAACTACTATATTTTGGAAACCCTCAAAATTTGGAAGTTAGTTAAATCTAAATTAATTGAAAGCTGGCAAGTACGGCAAACAAAGTGATTACACATACTTTTTATTATCCCATTGACTACTGTTTTATACTTCTGGGTGTGTATTATCCTAAAAGTGGAATATCTTTAAAAAATAGAAAGTGGAAGCATTGATATTCTGGGTTTCCTGGCTGATAAAATCACCTTAGTCATCACTGAAGTTTAAGACATATAACATTTGGAACACATTACAAAATCCATGAAATATGATGTCATGGCAGATTAACATCTAAGATTCCAACTACTACTATCACAAAAAGTAAGGTTTTAAAAATAACTGGAATGTATCCATTAGCACAAAATATTAATTTCCTCCTAAGACAGAAAGTTCAAATATAATTATGTACAATGCATTAACAGAAGAGGTCTGTGATTTTTACTTATGATCAAGGGATTTGAGCCATTTTTTTTTTCTAAAGAAAAGGTGAAATAAAACTCTAGTAATACATTTGGAATAGTCACCATTAAATTAAGAACTTGTAAGTAGAGTCATTTAGGGTGATAAAAGGGCACAGATAGAATCAATCAGCCGATGGAAGCTGACCACATATAAGTTGCAGGGAGGGAGAAACTCTTTCTTGAGAAGGGATTTGCATTAGCTCAGGTTCTCAGAAAAGTAGACTCTAAGACAGGATCTGAAACGCAAGAGATTTATTGGAAGTAAAAGGAGAGCGAGTGAGAAGGGATTTGCATTAGCTCAGGTTCTCAGAAAAATAGACTCTAAGACAGGATCTGAAACACAAGAGATTTATTGGAAGTAAAAGGAGAGTGAGCTAGAGAAGGCAGAAAGAGTCTTCAGACCATGATGCAGGTCTGATATCTGTGAAGGATTGCAGGAAGGAAGGAGGGTAGGCAGTCTCAGACTTCTGAACAGTTCCAAGAAAATTCCCAAGCCAGTAGATTACTAGGATATGAGCCCACTCCAATACCTCCTCAACTGTGAAGCCAGTCTCTTGGTTGAGTGCCGTGTTGTGTGGAATTCCATGTCTTTGGATTAGGCATTCCATGGCACCTGTGGCATTGTGCTGGCTGAAGCTCTGTGGGTAGGAAATGCAAACCCACACTTAAAGTAGGTGTCCATCCCTGCAAGGACTACCTGCCGACCCTTCTGAGAAGGAAGGAGCACATGAAATCAATTTGCTAACAAATTTGGTCTCCTCAAGAAATAGTGCCATATCAGGGCCTCAGTGTTGGTTACTGTTGCTGGGAAGTTGGAGATACAGGGGCAGCAGCTAGACTGGCCTGGGTAAGTGGAAGTCCATGCTATTGGGCCCATAGTAGCCTCCCCCTCTGTCACCATGGCCACTCTGTCTGTGTGCTCATTGTATGAGCTCTGGGGTGGCCAATAAAGAAGCTGGTTTAATGTCACCAGGCTGAGTCATTTCTATCTATTTGATTGTTCGGTACCTCTTTCATGGTTAATGCTTTTCTATTTGGGATGGAATTGTGGTACAAAAACCTACACTTTCTGCCCACTCTCACATGTCCATCCACATGCGTCTACCTCAGACTCTTATGGCTTACGTTGTCTAGGCCTTTTCCATCCAGGCCCCTGACGAATTGGCACAACTACTGGCCACTGCCTCAGAATCTAGATACATTCTCACCTTGGGCTACTTATCTTTCCACACAAAGTTGATGACTGGATGACTGTATTATGGGCTGACCTGTGTTCCTCCAAAATCAATATGTTGAAGTCCTAACCCCTGGTATCTCATAATAAAACTGTATTTGGAGATAAGGTCTTTAAAGTGGTAATTAAGCTACAATGAGGTTTTTATGGCCTTAATCCAATCTGACTGGTGTCCCTTTAAGGAAAGAAAATTTGGACACACAGAGAGACACCAGGGACACATGTGCACACAAAGGAAAGAGGACACAGTAAGAAAGCATCCATCCGCAAGCCAAAGAGAGAGATCACAGAAGAAACCAGCCCTACCAACACCTTGGTCTTGGACTTCTGTCCTCCAGAACTGTGAGAAAATAAATTCCTGTTGTTTAATTGACCCAGTCTATGACATTTTGTTATGACAGCCCTAGCAAACTAATACAGACTACTTTGAGCTCCACCCACTGGGAAGATCTTTCCTTCCTCCTGTCTTTGTAGGCATCTTTCAATGGTCTGAGTCACTGTGCTGCAAGGGTTTTCCCACCACTGAGACGATGTCTCACATCACCGCTGGTGAGATCTTCGGCCATTGAGTTGCCAGCCTGTGCCAGGGACTATTTCTGCCCCATATACCACTCAGGAGGAGAGCCTGTTTGCAACTGAGTGGCAGTGAGACAGTCCCCAAGCCCTGTTTTATTGCCTTGTACCACCCGTGTTCATTTAGATTCTCTGCGAAGACAGAATTAGATGTGTATGAGATTTTGTGCAAGAAATGTTTGTGAAGAAATAGGAAGAGGATGCTGAAGGAAAGCAAGAGAACCTTCACACCTGATGCCTGTGAAGGAGAAAAGAAAGGAAGGAGGATTGGATAAAAGGGTTTCAGATGCAACACAGTTCTGAGAACATCTTGACCAGGCCAATGGCAACTCCTCAAATCAAAGTCACCTGTTTTAAAAGGGTACAAACTGTCAGTTACAAGATGAATAAGGTCTGAAGATCTAATGTACAACATGATGTCCATAGTTGAAAATTCTGTACTGTATCACCAAAATTTACTAAGAGAGTAGAACTTAAGTGTTCTCACCAAAAACAAAACAAAAAAGAGAAACATGTGAGGTGATGGATGCATTAATTCACTGGACAGTAGGAATTTTTCATGATGTATCCATATATCATATCACCACATTGTACACTTAAAATATAGTATAATTTTATTTGTCAATTACACCTCAATAAAGCTGAAAAAAAGTCACTTATTAAAGGGGTCCTGAATCTTGCAAGAATGAACCTACCTTAGCATCCCCTACTGTACTGACTCATTGGTGTCTCATGGGAAGTATGGTCAAGGTTCCACTGTTGGGGTAGATCCAGAAGGGTCCCAGCTGGGAGTCATCAGTCATTGCCATCCCCCATAGCAGGGGATGTGAGCACAGCATTTTCATGGCCACCATGGAGCAACAAAAAGGTAGAAACAAAGTGTCACATTAGTGCCTCCTACTCCTGGGAGGACACAAATGGTACCATTATCCAAGTGGCCTTTAGCACTAAGTCTTGGTAAGCTTTAGGACAAGGTCTTGAGTCTTGTGAGAGAGCAAAGGAACAAGGAGAAATATGAGGATAACTTCTCTAAAATACCCGTTCCTTCGTTCTTCCATCAGCTATGATCAGCTGTTTGGCAGGAAGAAGAGAGAGGGGGACAAAGTGAATGAGAAAATGAATCATTGAACTCACTTCTAGGTCAGGGAAACATTTTAGTGGATTTGTTTCGCTTTGATGCCAATTAAACCCATGAGGTAGAATAGGCCAGTGAGTGAACCTGTGGGCTGGGGGAGTGGATACAAGATCTCCCTGTGGTTGCTGGGCCATGTTTATAATTTATTATTAACTATCTCTTCTGTGCCATGGTCTGTTGGACCATTCCAGGGAGCCAGCTTCTGGGGCCAGGACTGTGGTTCATCCAGGCAGATCAGACGGAACATTTTATTTACTTCTTCTTTCCTTAAATCTAGTATGACTCAACGTGGCTCAAGGCAGAAGAAGTTTTCTCGACCTTGATTGAAACAGTGAACTTAGGGAGAACTCAGAGTTAGACTACTGGCTACCCTGCTTCACTTATCACCTGACAAGTTAGAAAGATCTTGCTGGAAGGAATTCATACCTTTGATGCCATGGCCTTGTTCTAAGAACCTAAATAAACACTTTTTAAAAAGCTGTTCATCTACCATATTCCAGATGTAGTGTTACGCTCCCTGAGTTCATTCTTTCACTCAACAAATATTTACTGAGGGTTGCTACTCATCCTGTGCTGTGCATACCAAGCGTGAGATATGCAACCTTGAACAGAACAGACAAGACCCCTACTTTGGGTGATGGGAAAATATAAGGAGTGCAGAATATCAGCAATATCAAAATACCACAGTTTCAGATCGTGTTAAGCTCTGTGAGGAAAAGGAAGAAACAGAAGTGAGTGACCTATGTTATAAAATTTAATCTTCTCAAATCATCACTGTAAGCAGTGGCTAATATTCCTATGCTATCCATGAGGGAAGGGATGTTCAGAGAGGTGATTTAACCTACTGAAGTTCCAATAAAACAGACAAGAATGAGGATTTGAATACAGGCCAATATTTGCACTAGTATGTCAACCTAACTTATGCCAAAATAGTTTAAAATCTCAGTTCAGCCCCCAATTATGGCAAGAGTTCCCACTCTCTGGTCTCTCTTTTGCACTGTATGCAAAAGAAAAACTGCAAGGATGACATTTGCTAAATGTCATCCTTGCAGTTTCTGAAAGAGTCGCAGCGTCCTCTGCCCCCAGTCCTGGGCCCAGAATGGCCAAGAGTTTCCCCAGGCGTCCGGTGCTCCCCATGCTCCCCCGCGTGGCTCTGGGTGATGAATTTGCATGGTATGCAGATACAGCTTTGAGCAATGCTGACTCACGTAGAGTTGCTAATTCTGATTATATTGAGAAGACAGTTTAGTACTAGGCAAAACTTTTTGACTACTTGCTGAGCTCCTCTTCTAAAAAAAAATGATTTATTGAGGCATAATTGGCATACAGTTATCACACCTTATTTTTTTATGTGTTTGCTCATTTTAACATCTCTGTCAGTTCTGGTTCCATTTCAATTTATTTTTCTCCTCATCGTGGATCATACTTTGTTACTTCTTTGTATGCCTGGTAATCTCTGATTGAACGCAAGACATTGTCCATTTTACCTTGTTGTAATTGGAGATTTTTATAATCCTTAAAATATCCATTAGCTTGCTCCTGGATCTAGTGAAGTTATTTGGAAACAAGATCTGGAATCTTGCTTTTAAGACACGTTAAATAGGATCAGAGATGTACTCACTGTAGGGCTAATTATTCCCCACTCCTGATGCAGGATCCATTTGTGTAATTTACCCCGTACCCCATGCATTGTGAGGTTTCCAGTCTGGCTGGTCAGAGCATCCTGTGTGAGCATAGGGCACTCTTAACCCTAATCCCTTCTTTACATAAGTGTACTGATCACTACTCAGTTGAATGCTTGTGGGGAGCCCTCTGCCCTCTGCAGATACCTGGGGTTCCCTCTGTGCAGCTCTCACCCCTTCAGTACTCTGGTTGCCTGCATCTCCCTGGACTCTCAGCTCTGTCTCCTCAGCTGTCAGGCTACACCTGGGCTTCCCCTCCCTACACTGCAGCCTGGTAATTTTTATATTCCTATAAATATTCTTTAACTTTGTTCTAGAATGAAGTTAAATTACGTGGAAACATTATGGTCCTTGGAGGTCTTGTTTCTAAGATTTGTAAAGTGGGATCAGAGCAGTTCTCACTGTCAGGCAGATTATTCCCTAGACAGGAAGATGGGGCAATCTCAGGGCTCACCTCATTTTTTTAACCACCTCTCAAGAATCAGTGTCCTTTGTTGCCTTGTTGCGTCTTGCCTAGGTCTTGAAAAACATTACTGCATATACTTTGTCGTTTTTTTTCGTTGTTTTAATGGAGAGCAGAAATAGTCCCTCATACTTCATCTTGGTCTGAAGCATAAGTTCCCTCTCCTCATTTCCTTTTTTTTGTAAACAAAGATATAGCAGACCCCAAAGCTTTGCACAGGCAAAAATATAGGGCTAGAATTGAATGACTTTGTTTTGTTTGCTTTGTATTTCTTTTATGGTAAATTTATTTATAACAATCCATCCTGCTTTTCCATTAATGCTAACAGCAAGAAATTCCAGAGGTAAATGAATTTGTTTAAGTTTAAAAAGTAAATCCATTTAAAGAAAATAGTAAAGAAACAGCAGGACAAGAAATCAGATCATTCATCACTATGGAAGTAAAGGGATAACTAAAGTCCAGGGAAGGTTGCTCTCATTGGCCCCTGATTTCCAATCTGACTCCATCTCAGCCTCCTGCACTCTCCTTCAGCTGAATTCTTCTTTCTGGCTTTGAGGTCCCCACTTCACTACCTAGACCCACCCTGTGCTAATCTTTCTGAGAGCAAATGTCACACTCCAGTGATATTTTCACCCCCTGCATCAGCCTCCTTTGTTTTCCTCTAAATCTGCGCCACCCTGTCCAACAGCCACAAGCCACACGTAGATGCTGGCCAGTCCTAACTGAGATGTGTCATAACATGGAATACACGCTGGGTTTAGAAGACCATATAAAAAAAGAATTTAGAATATCTCATTAATGACGTTATATTCACTACATGAAGTAAGAATGTTTAGGATAGATTGGGCCAAAGAAAATACGTTATTAACATTAATTCCACCTTTTCCTTACCTTCTTTATACTAGAAGTTTTGACATTATCTGTGTGGCTTGCATTTTATTTCTTTTAGATGGCATTGCTCTTGTTGTCATGTAGATGCATCCTCCATTTACACCTCCCAAATGCCAGCACGACACCTGACAGAGAATAGGAGCTTATCAAACAGAGGTCAAATGTTAGTGATTGAATAAAAACTTAAATGAGCGGCTTTAACCGGATGGGGAGTTCAAAGAGGGAATATTGGACCCCAGGAGACAGCCGCAGTTTTTTCATCGCTATAATGGGAATAATAGCACATTCTTCATAGGAATACTGAAGATAACCTGAGGTCATTTATGGAGAACTCTTAACACTGGACCTGGATCAATAGACATGTTCAAGAGAAGTTAGACATTATAGGGGAAATGTCTCCACTTAGAATCATACCGTCTGAAAGACCCTAGCAGCTGTGTACCAAGAATGAAAAGAAAAGATTCTTTTTGCTGAGTTTTCTCTTGCTTGTTATGCAAATGTGCTTCATATACTTCCCAGGGCTCATGTATAAGAGCCCAGCTCTGTGGCTTATAACACCTTCACCTCCTGCCCATCCCCCGCTACTCACTGGTGTTCTGGTATCTTGCTCCCATAAGTCATGGGGTGTGTGTGTGTGTGTGTGTGTGTGTGTGTGTGTGTATCAGTAAAACACTTTCTTCCAGGTCTTATCTTATTGCTAAAAATAATGTACTTGTAAATTGCTTTATAAATTATTTATCATGAGGGCCTTCATCATGGAACAAGTGCTACAACGTACTGTGAAATGGGGGGCAGGGGGGACTGGCAAGGAAGGAGGGAGAGAAGGAGGCATTGGAATCACTTATAAATAATATATTCATTGGTCAAAGAAAGTTATCGCCTTTTATGAAGTGTTTGGAATCTGTCTTGCATACTAAGTGGGCGTCCTCTTGCAGACTCCTGGGTGATCGGCCCCAGCCTCCTTGTTGCTCCATCCCTGAATTTGGTGATTAGGATGCCATGTATTTATTTCAGACAAAGCCACAATTGCCACGTCTCATCACCTGGAAATAAACAGCAAACAGGGCTGACTGGTACCACCGAGTAAATACAAAGATGTGTTGGCAGCTCCTGGGAACGAAGTCTGAGTCTCTGAGTTGGGCTCTGCATTTGGTATTCATCGCGTAAGTGCTGCACCTAATGATGGCATTTGGTATTCATGTGGATGCCACACGTACTTCCAGAGATGCTGGGCTCTAATTTAGCATGGGTTAATGGACACCTCTATTAAAGTGTTATCGGAAGTTTGACATTCACATAACCCAGTTTGAAAATCAGACAAACCTAGACATTAAATTTGAAGGGGAGAAAATGTATAAGTCAAGTATATAAATGCCAACTTTAGACAGAAACATTAATCTGCCTTGGAGAGGGACAGTGGGTTGGTCCAAGCGCTTCTTGCTCTTTGGCTTTGCCTGGCTCCTCCCATGCCTGAAGCCTTGGCATCTTCCCCAACTGCCTTGGCCAATATTTCTGCGATAAGTGAGGATGAGGGAACAGAAGAAAGGGCACAGTTATATTAAATAAATGTGCCACTCACCTCCTAAAATCCCCACCATATCCTTGGCCCTTCTGCCTTAATCCTTTCAGTGGCTGTCTAAGTCACGCTTTATTATTCCCAGATAGAATGAAATTGAAAACCCATAGAACTTAACTGATTCTCGAAGGGTCACGCTTCACTAGTAAATAGTAGGAAAGGGTGAGAACATTCACTATACTAATATTTGTTTTCTCTATTCATTAATTTAACAAATATTTATTAGGTGCTTATTTTGTGCCAAACTCACTTACTAGCCCATTGATGTTAGTGAACAAAGCAGACTCTTCTACAACTACTTTGGGAAAAGGTCCAGCAGTATTTTATAAAAGTAAACTTATACTTACTTCATGACCCAGAAACTTCACTCCTAGGTATTTACCTAAGATTAATGAATGTAATCAGATACGTGTGGCCTCTTTATTCATAATAACCAAAGAACAAAGTAAATGAATATAATAGAATATGTGCAGCCTCTTTATTCATAATAGTCAAAAATAGAAAATAGCCCAAGTGTCCATCAACAGAACAGATTGTGCTATACCCATATACCCATACAATGGAATACTACTCAGCAATAAAAAAGAATGAACTATTGATATATGTCACAACTTGGAAGAATCTCAAAAACAGTATGTTGAATGAAAGACGTCTTGCAAAAAAGAATACATGCTCTATGGTTCCATTTATATGAAATTCTAGAAAAAGAAAAACTAATCAGTATCGAAAAAGATCAGAATAGTAGTTGCTTGAAAGGTGAGTGGAGTTGAGGTTTAACTAAGAAGGGGCATAAGGAAACATTTTGGGGTGACATTAATGTTTCATGTCTTGACAGGGGTTTGGGTTATATAAGTATATGCATTTTCAAAACTCATCAAATTGTATACTTAATACTTGTGTATTTCACTCTATGTGCATCTTACCTCAAGAACAAAAGAAGGATCATAAATGAATATTGAGCTCTGGTTAATAATGACATACATGCTGCAGTGCTTAGAGGTGAAGCATACGGATGTCTTCATCTCAGGTTGAAATGAGGCAAGTGATAAGAAGGATGGATAGATGGATGGATGGTAAGGAGGATGGAGGGGTTGATGGATGGATGGATGGAAGATGGATGGAAGGATGGAGGAAGGCATAGAGGGAAGGATGGATGGATGGATAAATATGTGATAAAGATAATATAGTACAATATTACTTGTGTGCTATAAGGGATGTGTATAAGGAGGTTCATGTTACTATTCTTTCAACATTTCTGTATGTTTATATTTTTCCATTGAGACACACTGAGAAAAAATATTTTAAAATAAACAAAAAGGCTCTTTCTTTGTGTTCATGTTGCTGACATTTTAGCAGTGAAAAAAAAACATAAACAAGCTAAATACATGGACAAATATAAAATTGCTTATTTTGGTGACTGTTATGAGGAGCAGAGATAGGATGCAGCATGAGAAATATATTGGAAATACTTGTTAAATGGAAGATCAAGGGAAACCTCTTTTGGGAAGTGGGGTTGGGAGAAGTGAGACTTGAAGTTGAGAAAGAAACAATGATGAAAATTGTGGGCATCCAGGTGAGACGGAGGAGCATGCCCCAAAGAGAGGACAGAGGAAGTGAAGACCCCAAGGCAAGAAAGCACTTAGCACATGGAAAGACCTGGACAAAGACCAGTGTAGAGGGAGTGTGGCCAACCAAGGAAGAACCAGTGAGAGGGCTTCCCTGGTGGCGCAGTGGTTGAGAGTCTGCCTGCCGATTCAGGGGATGCAGGTTCGTGCCCCGGTCCGGGAAGATCCCACATGCTGCGGAGCGGCTGGGCCCGTGAGACATGGCCACTGAGCCTGCGCGTCCGGAGCCTGTGCTCCGCAACGGGAGAGGCCACAACAATGAGAGGCCCGCGTACAGCAAAAAAAAAAAAAAAAAAAAAAAGAACCAGCGAGAGATGAGGGTGGAAAGGGAGGGACCATTCAGTAGTGCATAGACCCTGATAAGTTGAGGTCATCCCTGGGTTAGTCAGAGCACACCTAGTGTATTGTGCTCAAAGCCCAGTGACAAAACAACAACAGTAATGATCGCTGCTATATACCAAGTGCCTCTTACATGCCAGGCACTGTCTAAGAGCTTGTAATTTAGATCATTTAACTTCACATCTCTCCAAGTTATATACTATATTTTAAATCGATATATACATATGCATGTCCCATTTTAAACTCGAGGAAACTGAGGTTTGGGAGAGGTTAGGTAGTTTCCCCAAAGTCACGCAGCTTGTCCAAGGTGGAGCTGGGATGTGAGTCTGAGATAATAAAGGGGCCTGGGAATGCTCAAGCTGCCAGTAGAGAAATCTCCCTGGAACCACAACTGTTCTCTTCCAATCTATAAAGCTATCATGGGCAAGAAAGACTTTATTTGTACCTTATAATCACAAAGATCTGAATCAACATCAATAAGATGATATTCTGAAAAAGCAAATTTGAAGCCAATGCTAGGAAACAAACAAACAAAATTGTAATGAACAGCTTTTCCCAGAGACGGAAAAAGCCACAGCAGAAGTTATAACTGATGAAAGACTTCCTTCCCTTGGAGCCACTGGAGCCCAGGTTAGATGGCCCCAGGACACAGGGACTCAAACATCAGACATGGGCTGGACCTGAGGACTTTTAAGTACCTCCCAGCCCTGAGACTGTGGGACAACACATCAAGCTCTGTATGTGGCTGCAGCTTCTCCAGCAGGTTGGCAGCAGCTGTCTTCCTAGAGCTCTATTAATAACAACTCCAGGGATGCCGCATACACAAACAACATTTTCCAGTTAAGACACATTTATTGCTGGCCTTGTGAGAATCACCGGTGAGACAGGAGTGCAGGCTAAATAGAAAAAGTCTGAACTGGCAATGCAAGCACAATTACAGCTCACAAGGGGGAATCAGTGAGACTTTCCTGAGTGGGAAAGCTGCCTAGCATTTGCTGGTTTACGATGTTATCCTATGGGGGGCTAAACAGATAACCTGGAAGTGCCCAGTGCCTAGGGACAGATCTCTATGGACTCAGAGATTTCTCTGGTTTTGGGAATATAGGGTGTATGGCAGCCCAAGTGGAAAAAATATTCAAATCAATTGTAGCCCTGAACTCAGCCAGGGAGGCCAGCCAGGGTTGTCATCGCCATTCCCATGTTGTAGGTCTGTTATGTTTATCGTTTGCTGGCATCCTAACTCATAAGCGGATAAGAAATGAGATGGTCTGAGTGTGTGCTATGTTCCAGGTTCTGTGTTAAGCCCTGCATCGTGGCATTTCACTGAATCTTCACAGTGACTTTGTGAGTCAGCTTCTATTATTACCCCAGTTTATAGATGAAGACAGAGCTATTAAGTAACTTTTCCCAAATGTCACCATGGCAATATGGCAAAACTGGTATTCCAACCTACCCAGGTCAGACTCCACTGCTGCATGAGTGAATGAATGAATGGCAGCTTAAAGTAAAATCCTGAATTCAATAAACCTGAACCATTAGCTGGGGATTTAAGAAAAATAAAGAAGGGAAAATTATTTCAAAAAAAATAAAAAAGTTAAGGCTGAGGAAAGCAAAAGCACCACACACATAATTGCTTTATGCTTCCTAGTCGCCAAGCTGGAGAGAAAAGGAACGGATATAGGCTAGCTGGCTCTCGTGCCCACTAAAGGGAGGAAGGTAACTCGTCTAGAGAGAGTAGCTAGCAACCTGTCCCTGAGCCCCGTGTGCATGGACATCTCTGAGTAAGGTCCTAGCCCCAGGGATGAGCAATGTCCAAGCTTAGAATCCTATGTCTTCCCATCTAATGCATGTAACAGCCTTCAAAAAATTTTCATTTTGGGTATGAAGTGTATTGTTTCTTATCCAGCAATTGTCCTGGCCTTCTTAGGTATGGTTTGAATTCAGTGACACAGAATGATTACCATTATCTGGAAAAGAGAGTTGGTGTAGGTTGGCCAACACATGCATGCATCTATGGAGCAAACTCTAGGGTTACAACAAGTCCAAGGCTGCTCTGTTTATGCTGCTCAGCCTCCCCTGGGGTAGAGGACCAAGAGTCCATTGTCCTAAGGTAGAAACGGTCTAACTCTAAGTGCCCTGATAAAATCTAGTCCCCAGTTTCCCATCTGTTCAGTTGATTCCAAAGTAGGCCTTAATTGTTCTATCTTGGCTCTTGTTAGCAATACACACCATCTCCTTCATTTCTGTTCCAATGAGATGATCTCTGACTTATACAATATCATGGTACCTGTGTCTTGCTGGAGAAATGTTATTTGAAGAATTCAAGCAGTAAGTTGTTCCAGTTTCTGTAGAAAGAAAACCGAGGCTCAGGGGAGGTAAGGTACTGTCCTCAAGTTCATATACATTGTAAGTGATGAAACTGAGTTTCAAACCCAAGTATGTCAGACCCTAAATCTTCTTCCACTTCTTCCACCACCTTCTCTCTCTAATGAGGACAATTAATAGCCTACTTTTAATAGGTTTCAGCCACAGTGACAACCTAGGCTTCTCTGTTGAGGCTTACATTTTCCATGTTGTTTCAAAGTATGTGAAACTAAAGGATCAAGCCTCACACCAGAGTTTATAGTCTATGTTGCTTTCACTTTAGGCAAGATGGCTATTAAAACATCAGGCAAATGTCTTATTTGCTCTATTTTTTTTTCTTGCACTTGTTATTATTGTGTTTCCAACAAAATACTGCCCCTTTAAGAGTCAAGACCCCATGGTTTCTTATAGATTTCCCCTGGCAACTCTGAGATCCTGCCCTCTTAGCATCTGATTAAATATAAATGGGGAGGTAGGGTGCTCACTCACTTGTGGTCCTTTCCCTGGAAACCCCCATTACAAAAACATGGCTGAAGAAGGCTGGAAATAGGGCCAGCCCATTATCTATTAATTCTTAATAAACTGATGGATTATAACAATACTTGGATGATGAATAAGGATGGGTAGACAAGATCTTGTCTGTACCTAAGATCCAATCTGAACGAAAGCCAAGAAGCTGAAATGATACACCAGAGACCTGAGGAGACAGTGGGTGTCCATTTATACTAAACCCAGACAGATCTGAGTGGGGGACTCCCTGGCCACGTCTGAGGGGCTCCCTGTGTTTCCAGTCTGACCCAAAGCAATAGGCTTAAACAGGTGCTGTTACCAAACCCTTCCGTAGGCTTGTGCCCAAAACTTTTATGTCTGCCTCTATCTGTCTTTACAGCTCATATTATCTCACCCTGGGTCTAAGAATCAAGCCTCAAACCACTTTGTCACCTACTACAGGAGGATCCTAAGGTTACATTCTAGAAAGGACTATAGATGAGACAACCCAGGAGCTAGTTGGGGAAATCAGTTTCCTCTTAAGCGCCATCTTTAATGGGTTGGGACTGGCTGTTTGGAAGGCTGTGTTGCAGACTCTGAAGCTTTGTCCAAGCCCAGTGGGAAAGAGGCAGTAATTGATTAGTGATGTTTTCCACAGACACAGGCAGTAGGAGTGAGAGCAGCAAATGTGTCTAACATTTGCCACATCTGAGAGAAGTTCTCTGTCTTTCTAATGTAGACTAGAGTTTCCCATCCTTGCAATTAGTTTACTGCCTGCAGCAAAGCTATGAGGCAGGCAAAGTCTCTGTCTCATGAAAGAAGCAGATTATGGGCAGGACTTGGAGAAATTAATCTTCAGACGCAACTTCATGAAGATGCATGTGGTTTCCAGATACACTTCATTGTCATGGCAGGTCTTACCCACATTCTCTCTTTCCTGATCAGCCTGAGACATGAACACTTAAGTTCATTTTTAGCTCCTGGCTTCTAGGGTTGGCTCCTTTCCTAATATCTTTCTATGCACATGCTCAGTATAATTCTCTAATAACCTTCCATGCCCTGATCAAAATCTGCCTTCTCTAAGGACCTCAAAAATGTTCTCTAGGGGCCTTTATGTTCTCCAATCTTGGCACGGTCGGTAATGTCCCTTCACACGTATTTATTTCAGTCCCTTCACTCTGCAAAAGAGAAGTCTGAGATGTAGAAAAGGCAAGAGATTTTTGAGAGACCACGCAGAGATATAGTAATAGGAGAGCAGTGATGCTGACTCCTGACTTCTAGTCCAAGTCTTCCCAGTGTGATGTGTGTGACGGATCTGCTCCCGAGACCAACACCAGAGAGCAAGTCCATTCCTGTAAGGTAACACCTGATACTTACAACACACTGTATGACATATTCTTACTGTCATAACCACAGTGGGACCCCCTAGGCAAAGACTTAAGCTATGTACCCTCGAGAGGTCCTGGTATGTCTGGGGAACCACTGGGGAAAACCATCATGCTTTAAATTTCATATAGTCCAAGAACTCACAATTGAGTCCAAGCCAGAACTTTGAGGCTGAGATCTAGGATATATAAGCTATCAGGAATAAAGACTGCCTCTGAATCCCTCAGCCAGCTCATCTTAAGGTAGAGAAATAACACCGAGGTAAAGTTCATGAACTACGTTTGTTCATTTGATGTCTTTTTTCCCAGGTGGCATGCAAAGACATTTGAATTCTTTTCAAAATCCCTTGTTTAACTGACTAGGTGATCGTCGTGTGGGCAGGAATCGGTCTATCTTCTTCTTCTTTTTTTTTTTTGCGGTACGCGGGCCTCTCACTGTTGTGGCCTCTCCCGTTGCGGAGCACAGGCTCCGGATGCACAGGCTCAGCGGCCATGGCTCACTGGCCTAGACGCTCCGTGGCATGTGGGATCTTCCCAGACCGGAGCATGAACCCGTGTCCCCTGCATCTGCAGGTGGACTCTCAACCACTGCACCACCAGGGAAGCCCCAGGTCTGTTTTCTTGATCACAGAGTTCCCATCCCCCTCTCAAGTGTCTAGAACAGAACCAGGCATGTGGCTGGTGTGGATGAGAGAACACATGAATCTTCGGGGAGAATGTGTGTGGGTTACATAGACTATAGGGGAAGAGACCTGATGCTGGATATAATCTAGGATTAGTTCAGAAGGAGATCATGGGAAGCCCGTGACATTGTACTGACATTGCACTATGACCACACAAAAGCCAGAGTGTGATGGGAAAAAGAATGGATTCAAGATGCAGTCTGCCTTGGTTCCCATCCCACATTTAACATAGGCTCTGACAAGTCACTTAACCTTCCTATCACTCAGCTTCCTCATCTGCACAATGGAGATAATAATAGTACTTACCTCCTAGAGTTAAGAGGATTAACTGAGTTAATGTATAAAGTGTTTGGAATGGTTCCTGAATTCTCTAGACTGTTTTTTGGGTTTTTTTAAAAATTTTATTTAATTTTATTTTTTATACAGCATATACTTATTAGTTATCAATTTTATACACATTAGTGTGTATATGTCAATCCCAATCTCCCAATTCATCCCACCACCACCCACCCTCCATCCCCCCACCCCCATTTTCATCCCTTGACGTCCATAAGTTTGTTCTCTACATCTGTGTCTTTATTTCTGTCTAGGCTGGTTTTGGGAGGCTATTTAACAAGATTCAATACTAAAGAAAAATGAAAAGGACCTGATAGAGTAACAATAGAAATTTACCTATTTGTTCCCCAGCATTATTGGGGTGACAATTCTAATTTTAGTTTAGAGACCAGCCCCTTCATCATCCTGTCTTCAAGGTTTGGGAGGAGCAGGGAGTGAAGCACGTAACCCAGAGTATCTTCTTTCCAGGCTGCAGTTAGGAATGGGCACATAACCTAAGTCTATATGATCAGGAAAATTCTCCAGACTATATGGCTATGACCATCTAGGACTCCTTGCCACTGGATGTAAAGCTGGAAGGAGCAGCTAGCAGCCACTTTACAAGAGAAGGAGAGTCTGCCTGGGGATGGAAACAAAACAGAAAACACAGTTATTCAAGTTGAGAGGCTATATATATATATATTATATATATATATATTTTATATATATATATATATGACATCATTTGACCCCCTCAGTTGAGTAACATCTAAAGGCTGTTACTCATGGAGTTTTCAGTTATATAAGCCAATAAATTTCCTTTTTGCTTAAGCCAGTTTGGATTGCGTTTTCTGTGCCTTACAACTGAAAAAGTCTTCGGTTACAGATACCTATGAGTTTAAGAGCAATGTCTGAGACTTTGGCTTTGGATACCACGTGTAAGAACTACTGCCAAGCCTAACACCTTGAAGTGATTAATAGCTCATCAAGACTTTGGGTAGTTTATTCCACCTCTGGGGCACTCTATTTCTTGCTGTGGGAAAAATGGGAATGATAAAACCAACCTTAGGGGTTGCCTTAAGAATTAAATGATAAAATATATAGAAAATGCCTAACATGGTGGCCTTCATATTTGGGGGCTCTCAGTTAATGTCTAGGAAGATTTCCCAGAAATGTGGGAGTTCATATGAAAATACATTTGTAATTCAGATCATAATTATTTCTACAGGAGTTTTAATTGACAAGATAACAGAAGAGTGTGCTGAAATTAAGGTGTGTTCTTGATGAAGGGTAGAAGTTTTAAAAAAAAAAGCAAAGGAGACAGGATGCAAATTATTTTCCTTCTAAGAGTGTAGCAAAATAATAACAAAGCATTCTGGATTTATCATCAACAAGTTTTATATTCTAAAGCAGTATTTGTCAAATTTTCCTATGAAAAATAATAGATAGTATACTGGTTTGTAACACAGATTCATGGGCCCCACCTCAGACTTGTCAATTGGAATATCTAGGGAATAAGCCTGAGAATCTGCATTTTGTAACCACTAGCTACAAATGCTACCCTAAATGTAAGTTTGGGAAAGTGTAATATTCAAGATGTTTCAGGCATATCATGCAACTTTTCTTCCCACTACATCTCTGATTAGCTAAAGATGGTGTCACCATTTTAGAAATTAAGTAAACAAAAGAAAGCTGTGCAATTTTGTTAGTGCCAGAAAAAGTTGTAAAGGCTGGAAACTTGTTAGCTCCAACTTTTGACTGTGTACCCAGATTCTCCAGAAAGGAGAGTGGAAAATGCACTGTGTCCAAAGATGCTCATTACGATGATATCTAAGTTAAGAAAACTGGAAAACACCCTTGAGCTAGACGTCATGATGCCCTACCCAGATGGAGCTGCAGGGACCTGTAAGACAGCCCTCAGCTATCTGCCCTCTTTGAGAATTTCCTCACCAGAAGATAACTGCCGTATCTGACATTATACCCCACAGCCAACAACTGATGGATATGGTGTATGAAGCCCCTGTCTTCATGCCCCAGCTTGAGACAATTCTGCAAGACCATCCCCACCTCAAACATCTTGCAGGGGTCAGCTTCCCCCTCTGTCCAATTCTGCTTTCTATCCCTACCTTCCATGGGGGTTGCACCCTCAGGAACACTCTGTAATCAACCTTCTGCTGCTAATCCCCTTCTTGGCGCCCACTTTCCCTGACAGTCAACGGGAACAATCCTCCAGATTTAGAAATGTGGAACTAGTTAGATACATCATTTTCTAGCCATTGGATGCAATACTTTGTTGTCATTCTGTGAAGAAAATTAATATGAAACATAAGTGAAAAAATATAATTGATGAAAGCACATGACAATATTCCATGGAGGTCATAATTACTATTATGTAATATGTAGCCACAGGGATGGGTCCGGAAAGAATGCACAAAAACTAAAGAGTTGTTTGGGATGGAGAGAGAAGGTGGGTTATTTGAGATTTATTTTGAAGTGTTTGCCATCATTGTTATGACATCATTTCCATTGCAGAATGAAAGACAGAAAGGTACACTGAAGAATGAATCACATATTAATCTGATAAAGAGAAGTCTAAAAAATGACAATAGCGCATATCCTACCTTGTGGAGAATAGTGCATGGGGAGAAGAGTTGGATCACATGCTTATTGCTATGGTCCTCTGTCCTGTTGCTGTTATGCTCTCTCCTGGTTGGAAGATGGGGGGTCGGGGTGGAGGGAGGGAGGAGCTGTCTTAGGCAGCCAAGCAGGAAAGCTCAGCCCCATGACTGCCGGCCAGGTAGGTCTGCAGGAGGACTGTACCACCTACCTTGCTCACCTCTTTGTTCTAGCATCATATACCCTTTCTAAGTTTGCTCACAAAGTTACTCCAACTTATCCATCAGAGCATCTGTAAGTGCCCTCATTCTGAAAAGCTAAATCAAACTTAGAACAATTCTTGCCCTTAGTCCTCTGGACCAGGGACAATTCTGGGTCTTTTTCTATAGTCTCCCAGACTTTAGTGGGGTTATGCCTGAGTTGTGTGCAGAGCTGACCTGTTCATCAATTCATCCTGAATCAGCTTCCTTCCCTTTCTTATCTCACTTCTCCACTCCCCTACTTCCTTCCTGTATGGTCAGGCCACTCAAAATGGCTATTCTCTTGCTCTCTGTACATCCCTGACCTGACCAGTGCCTGCTTCACCTACACCCCACTCACATGATTGACCTTCCTACATCCTTGCCCCCAGCCCCAGCTAGTGATTGTTCTTATCAAAGGGGTGGTGAGAGGTGTGCCCCTTTGCTGGTTTCCCTGGTAACTAATGAGCCCACCTGACATCATCCCCCACCCCAAGCGAAAACTGTCTCCACGTCCTGCCCACCCTCCACCGCACATGGTGGGATGTCACTCCAGGACCTTGCTTCAGACATTTAAGATGCCCCATCCATTAAACCACTGATGTCTCTGTTGCTCTTTCTTCAGTCTTAAAGCTGGGCAACTACAGGCCTTGCAAGCCTAGAGGGTGGAGCTCAACACTTCCCAACTCCCAGATTTACCTCTCCACTCAAATTCTTGTCTCAGCATCTCCTTTCGGGGGAACGCAGCCTAAGCCAATCTGCCCCCTTTCTTCCCTCATACCCCGTGTTATTAAAATGACACCCTCTGGGGTAGCAGACATTCACCAAAGGTTGCTAGCAACGACAAGGAGATGACATTGCACTGAATGTCAAGTGAATGTTAGTTGTTGTTGACCAAACATTCCTTGGCTGCCCCTGACACAGGGAATTTCTCAATGGTCTGTTTACTCTCCCGAGACCCTGACGAACTGGCCTCTTCTACAGATTTCTTCCCTTTCTCAATCTTCCTCACCTCTCCTCTCTTTCCTTCCAGGTGGCCTATGGAAATATAAAAATTATCCCCACACATCGAGGCTATGCCTGGGAAACCTAAGTGAAAGAAACATACCCCTTTCAACAAATTATCATCCCTGGGTTTCCTAAAACAAAAGCTATATCTATTCTTGAGTTGAAAGCAATCACTTTTGTCTTAAACACAGTTTTTTTCTACCTGTTTAGCATCTTTGGTATTAGCCTTTACCAGGCTCGCAGAAATGCCCCCTTTCTATGAATTCAATTACCATTCAATCTCTGACCCCAGGAGACAGCCACTCTCTTTCCCTGGAGGCATCTTCTCCACCAGATGAATGATGACAGCCTCTCACTGAGCACCTTTCCCCAGAAGACCCTTATTAGTGGTACTCCTCTGGCAATGCCCTCTCGTGTGCCCTGCTCCCCCCGCCCCCCAGTATTTCCCCTGGGACCTGAGTTCATCAGAGAAGGAGCTCAAGAAAGATTAAGAGAGGCACACCCTTGTGTGCCAGTTTCTCAAAAAATTAAACATAGACTTAGCATGGACCCAGCAATTCCACTTCTGGGTCTATACCCCAAAGAATTAAAATCAGGGACACAAATGGATATTTGTACACCCATGTTCATAGCAGCGTTATTCACAGTAGCCAAAAGGTGGAAGCAATGCAAGTGCCCATTAACAGATACAGGGATAAACAGAATGTGGTCTGTACATACAATGGAATATTATTCAGCCATAAAAGGAAGGAAATTCTGACACATGCTACAACACGAACCGAAGACATTATGCTAAGCGAAATAAACAGGTCACAAAAGGACAAATATAGTGTGATTCCACTTATGTAAAGTACCTCAAGTAGTCAAATTCATAGAAACAGAGAGTAGAATGGTGGTTGCCGAGGGCTGTGGAGAAGGAAGAATAAGGAGTTTAATGGGTACGGAGTTTCCGTTTCGAAAGATGAAGAAGTTCTGAAGATGGATGTTGGTGATGGTTGCACAACAGTGTGAATGTACGTAATGCCATTGAATGGTATGCTTAGAAAATGGTTTAAACGGTCAATTTTATGTTATGTATATTTTACCATGGCTTAAAAATAAAGATAAATGAAAAAAAAAAAAAAAGGCACACTCTCTTCACTGCTTCTGCTCCTCAGTAAACTGGTGACCAAAAATAGACCCCCAGCATTAGCACTGTGCCTGTCTTCTTAATTGTCTTGTTTTAGATGCAGATGTTTTTCACTTACAGACAGTGTTTTGGGGGGACTAGGAATACAGATTGTGCTGGTGTGGCATTTCTGAACCCAGTAAAACTTTGATTGGTTTGAATGGCTGTGCTCGGCTGAAGATAAACATCAAACCCAGGAAAGCTGCAGCCCTTTTCTTTTGCACAAGCTCTAACTTAACAAGACCTCTTTCAAGCAGGGATGCCTGTGGAATCAAGCATTTTCTTTGTTCCCTGAGATACTATTTTTTAATGCCTATGAGGAATGCGTGTGTGTTTTCTCTTTCATTTTTTTTTCTTTTTAAATATTTTTTAAAAATGGCTTTTTGCCTACCTAAGGTGAAAAAGCAGAAATGATCAGAGTTAGTTACTGCTTGAGTCTCAGAAGGGATGAGGGGGGAGGCAGCCTGGCAGAATCTCTTACCCAAAATACCAAGGCAGAAGCACATCCCAGAGACCTTCCTGTTCATCTCTGCCCTTGTCCCTTGCTCTCACTCTTGATCAGGGCTGTTCTTCAAACTCTGGGGACCAGTCAGGACCCAAAGAAAAATGAAATTAGAGGGGTCCCCCTTAGGAGAGGGCTGGGTCTCTTAAGTTGAGAGTCCTGGGTTTGACTCCGAGCTCTGTTACTGAAGCCGAATCCAGCCTCTGTATCCCAACACTGAATTAAATCTTGGAGACAGAGTTTTGGGTGAAGTAGAAAAGAATAGTTTTATTGCTTTTCCAGGCAAAGGGGGCCACAGAAGGCTAATGCCCTCAGAACTATGTGTCCCAACCCGGGGGTGGCAGTGGGCGGTGGCTGTGAGGGGTCTCATAGTCCAGGGGCAGGGCTGCTGATAAGGATCAGGGTGCGGGCAGGGACCACATTCCTTCAATCCAGAGACCATCCGGCATCAGGTGATGATGAGTGAACTGTGACCTTCTCTGGAATAAAGAGTGTTTCATCAAGTCTTCCTTTTGGTGGGAATTCTAGTTCTGCAGAAGAGCTCAAAGATAATGTTATGTGTATCCCTTGAGGGGGAGCCAGGACCCTGCCCCCAAGGCTGCAGTATTGTTTCTTGACTGCTCCTCCCTTATCTCCACATCCCCTCCCTTCCTTGATTAGTAACTGTGTGAACCTGCCCTTTGGAACTCAGGGAAGGGGACACAGAAAGGCTTTTGTGCCCTATAGCTCCATAGGGTCCTGCTCTGTTTCATTACTTACTAGTTTTCTGACTTTATTGATGTGCTAAGTTCCAGTTTCAGCATCTGTAAAATGGGAGTGATAATAGTATTTACTTTACAATGTAGTGGTGAAGATTAAATGAGATAATAATGTGGACAAAGAATGTCGACTGCCTTATCAGTAAACAAAGGATGTTTCAAGCCTTCAGCCACTGTAGCCCCTGGCTGAGCACCCTGAGGGGATTCAGGATGGGGGGAGAAAAACAAGATAGTGACCCTAGATAGTTAAGGTGCGTATCAAAAGAATGATTTCAATGAGCCCAGACTGTTGCATCTTCCCATAACAAAGAAAAGGGCTGAATTCATTAACTTGAGATGTCTGTTTTCTCTTTAGTTAACAGTAACCTTTTTGATGTTCTTAGTACCTGTTTATTTTATTTTATTTTTTTCAAAAACTCCTATATATCCTGGTTCCTCCCTTACCTCTTTGGAACAGACCCTCAGAGCCATCTGAAAGACTGACTCCTGGGCTTTGGTCCTCAATTTGTCTGCTGAACAAAACATAATTCTCAACTTTTAGGTTGTACATTTTTTCTCAGTCAACAATAATGAGAAAACACCGTGGCACACAATAACATCTCAGTAAAGTTTAGTTCTTGTGATAGAAAGGGCATTTTACATTAGTAACTCCTGATTCTGAAGAGGAAAAGAAAAGCTTACAGTTGATCATGGAAGAAAGACTCTGTGCTTATAATTTGAAAAATCCAAACGTGCCCTTTAAAAACACAGCTCACCCCGAAGGCTGCTAAAGAGATGTCCAATGGAATATAAGGAGATATATCTTATTTTCAAAAGGGTTACCTCATCCCTGAAGTTTGGCAATAGTGATTTTCCACACACAGGCAAGAATTTTATAGATTCCTTTTAATAACGACCTGCCAGGATCAGTAACAGTGACAGTATATCGTTTCATGACTCCAAATTCAACTCTTCTTAAAAGTACTGGAGCAAAATGCCAACCAAGTGTGGGATTTACTGACTTAGCTGTGGAGGAAAGAAATTCTGCAGATCAGATCAATACAGCCAGTAAAAACAAACTGCACAATCCCCATTTTCTGCCGGAGGTCTGTAAGTGAGGGCATTAGATGAGATACCTGAATTATTCCTGAACACTTCATCTTGAGTGGCTGGAAATGGTATTTTACAACCATTACAGGGAAAGACTATGATTTTAGGTCACGATGATTAAATTAAGCATCCTGTACAAAAAAGTTATAGTTAACATTTTGCGGGGGGGGTTCAAAAATTAGAATCCATAAGGGAATAGTTTTAATCGGTCAGAGTAAAGGGACAAACTCAAACTTCCAATTAATTAGTTCAATGACTTTTAGGAACCACATCTCCTGCAATAAGAAGATATAAATTTAGAATATAATTTTTTTTGGACAACTGACAGCCATATATGGAAGCATGATTACCCATGACTACTTTTAAAACTATTTTATCATTGTCATCACCATTATCATTGTATTTTTACTAATAATGTTACTTTAGCACAAGAGCAATTTCCACCTAGGGAACTAGCCATTTTTGTCCACCTAGGGAACTAGCCATTTTGAAGATCTGACATGTATTACTGATAAGGGTATAAGTTAGTGGTTATTTCGAAGGATAATTTAGCCTTGTCCATTATAATAGAAAACCCATATTTGCTTCAACCCAAGAGTACTACTGCTAAGTAACTCTCTGAGAAAAATATTCAGAAATGTGGCCAAAAAATGAAAACAACCCATACGGTTCAATGAAACATTGTGTGTGCAAATGAAAACATGAATATAATGTGAACGACCTTCATTCAGGGAATGGTAAAATAAGCTGTACGTGTCCACAATGTTAAACATTTGGCAACAATTAAAACAAATAAAATAAGTATATACCCATAGACGTGAGACGATATCTATAATCAGCAGAATATGTTTAACAACTGGCTCTCCAGGGGAAAAAAAGCCCTGATTTGCAGTGTTTGCTGCTTCCCGTGGTGTAAATATTCCCACCACGGCCAGCTTCAAGCTGTCAATGTGATGCTATTGAATGTGGAGTTGGAAAGAGATGCCTGTGTTGGCTCTCATGAGTGGGTGATGCTCGGCTCCAGTATCTCACTGTCAGTATATTGTTATGCAGGCTGATACATGCAATATACTATACAACTAAACCACACATCACTGTGCACTTTTCTGTGTACATACACATCAAACTGGGTAAGTGGATCACCTCTGGGGAGGGAAGCGAGCCTGCTGGTGGAGAGGTTGTTAAATAATGACTTCCGCTTTGTATTATTTGAACACTTTTAAGCTGAAAATGTATTAACTGTGTTTTTAAACTACATTTAAAGAATAATGGCAATTATATGGAACATGTCCTTGAAAAGGTAGATGAGATTTTGATAAACTGGCCTGAGACAGGCTTGAACACAGAGGGATTGATAGACAAAGAGATGGAAAGAGATTGGATTCGATTAGAGATAGATTAGATAGATTAAGAGATAGATAGTATAGATTGATAGATTAGATTGATAGATTAGATTAGAAACAGGGGAAACCTAGTCGTGATATTAAAAAATCTCCTAGTATGTGATGTGCATCACAATTATAATGATTAGTACACCCCTCAAAATACCTGGAATCTTCCTTCATAATAAATCCTGGGTGAATGTTCAAATCAGACCCAAACAGTAAAGGGTGATTCATAACTGGTTGATCATTACCTACACACACCCCGCCATACACACTGACTGTTTCTCTGTTCTTTGAACACACTATGATCTTTTCTACCTCAAGGCCTTTAAATTTGTTATAAAGTTTGCCTAGAATATTCTTCCTTCATATTTTCCCAGGTCTAGCTCATCTCCATCTTTCAGGTCCCAGCCGAAATGCCTTTGTGTGGGTATCAGTGTAGTTGGGGCTAAACGATGGCCTGTCTTGGATACGGCACTAAGGAGCTCGGACATCATCCTGAAGGCAACAGGGGAGATTTGACAGATTTTTGAGCAGAAGAGAGATTTGTTAGAGACAGAGCTTTAGATAAATCATTTTTGTGGTGTTTTGTAGGATGAATCAAAAAGGGACAAGATCGAAGGCAAGAAGACTAATGACAAGACCATTGCAAAAGTCAAAATGAGATATGAAGATCAAAAATAATGATGGGGAAGACCGATTGAAGCACGACTTATGAATCAGTAAATGAATAAACATGCATAAACACACACACATGATTTTTGCACACATGCCTCAAACACAGAACATCCTTAGATCACAGCACAAGGAGAAAAGATGTCCAACAATGTGAAATGTGAAAATACGTGATGAGATCTGCACCTTGAAGGTTTCAATTGGGTTTTTGGATTTTAGGTCCACTCAGCATTGAGTGGGAACAGGACAGAAGGACAGATCATCATTCCCTTCCTTTAATCTACACATGAAGAAGTCAGGTCTGCATCTGGAAATCAGCTCGTTATTGATCTTAACCTTGTTAATATTCATGAAGCTCTATCAAGAGGTAGGAGATTTTAACACGGTGGCCCCCACACTCTAAATCAATTCTCATTGATTTCAATAGGCTTCGTCCATCCAAACATTGACATTGCCCCCTCCCATGAAAACCTGTTCCCAAGGTCCTTTGGAACACATGAGTGGTACAAGAAGCTGGTCAGCCTTGCCTGCCATTGTCTGGACTTTGGGAGCACTCAGAGTGGAGAGAGATGATAAACATTTGAGCTGCATCTGCTCCTCTTTGGGGCTATGTGAGGCTGACTGTCTCCTAAATCCATTCAGCCACAAAGCTATGCTCCCCTCAAGTCCCAGCTACCCAGAGGGAAGATGGAGCCCTTCCTACCTTTAGGCACATGTCAATTTCAGGACAAGGCTGATTTTTCCAAAAGCTTAGATGCTACCTGTCCTTAAGGGCCTCTTACAGGTTCAGATGACAACCCACTCTGTCCTCAAATACAATTGAGTTCAGAGCAGAATCTCACAACCAAATCCATAGCTCTGGTTCAGAGTGTTTTATTCTCCTCAACCTGCCCAAGGAAAGGGCTGAGCCATTGCTCAAGGCAAAGGTTTCCTTTGAAGGGCTGGGAACCCAATTCAGGTGACTTTAATTTTGTTATATCTTTTCCTCATTTTTTCTTTTTATTTCTATATTTTTATTTTTGTTATTAGATTTGTGTTTTATTTTATTAATGAAAGTATTTGCCTCATGTACCAGGAAAATGTCCAAACGGTGAGTTGTAAGGCAGAATTAGCTCCTGATTATACTACAAGGAAGAAGAGTTATAACTGAACTTGGTAAAGCTTGTGAACACCAGCCACATGACAAGAAACTGAAGGTAGCTTCTGGCCAACAGCCTGCAAGAAAGTGATTTCTGCCAACAAATACATAAGCAGATTCTTCCCCAGACGAGCCTCAGATGAGACTCCAACCCTGACTGACAGCTTGATTGCAGTCTTGTAGGAACCCAGCTGAACCCTGCCTACACTCTGTACCCACAGAAACTGTAAGATAATAAATGTGTGTTGTTCTAAGCCACTGAGTTGTGTTAATTTGATACGCAGTAATACCTAGCCAACAGCATGCTTGTGTAGTTTACATTGCTGAAGGCGCACTGCAATTTAGTAGTTGAGATATCAAATATCAGGTCCACCAAGAATCAATTATCAAACTCCACTTATTAAGAGAGTTTGGTAGATACTTGGCACTGACTTTACATATTCTAATCCTCCCCAGATGCTACGAGGTATATACAATCATTATCCCCATTTTGCTGATGAGGAGACTGAACTACAAAGCAGTGAACTAGCTTTCCCAGTGCTACCCAGATTTATAATCATGGAGCATTGCTTCAAACTGGGTCTATCTAACTGCAAAGGATGCTCTTAAACACTGAACTGTCTCAGGTGCTAAAACCACACCACAGAGTGTGTGGCCCAAAAAAACAGATCAGGTAGGCCTTTGCCCATGTAGGTATTTGTGCTAGCCTTGATGATCTAGGTATTATAGATGAGGAAACTGAGGCTCATGGATTTCAAACGTTTCATCATAGGTCATCTACACTGGATGGCACCAGGATTGGAATCTGGGTCAGTTAACATCAAAGCCCATGCCATTTCTATCTCTTTCACTGCTTTCTTGCTCTGTATAAAAGTATAGCCTGAACCTCCCCTTTATTTTTATTTATCATCCCAATTTAGCAAACTCCTCTGAACTGTTCTTTCGTGCATTCATCAAACATTTACTAAGCCTTTGCTTTGTGTCAAGGACATTTCAGGCCTTGGAAATACAAAGATAGATAAGACAGCACCTTTGTGTATGTTGTACTGGAGATTATTCTAGCAGCCAAGTTTCATCTATGTCGTTTGCTGTTGTAACATGGTACCTGGAACTTAGTAGATGCTATTATTTTTTAATCAGTGACTGTGCACATTATTGGAGGGAAAGCCTCTTTTGCTCCTGCTTTTGGCAGCTGCTCCTTTAACTCCACAAGGGAGTGGTCCCTAAATACACCGCTGATTTTCACACCTCCAGACATTTTCCTATGATCCCTTTTCTCCCTTTCTACCCAGAATGCCCTCTCAATCCTTCTTTGCCTGTCTGCATAACTCCTGCTAACCCTTCAAATCCTTGGAATGACACCACCTTCTGCAGCAGGTACTCCACCCTTTACCAGCACAATTAATCCTGCCTTGGTCACTTTTCCCCCAGCAATTTCATACATTTGATTAGAGCACCTAACATATTCCATTATGGTTATTAGTTTTCGAATTTCTTTCCTCTGTCAGGCTGAGAGTACTTTGCAAATCCAGCTCCCAACTCAGCACAGAGTAGCAGCTCAACGAATGTTGGATGAACTGAATTCAGTTCATTCATTCCACAAATATTTACAAATCCCATCCTCTGTGCCAGGAATGAGATTCGGGGATTCAGCAGTGAACAAAATATGCAAAAATCTCTGCCCACTTGGAGCTGATATTGTATCGATTCCACTTGAGATGCCAGGTTCTATTGGATCCTGTTGGCCAGGTTTTAATTAGCTTCCTTTGTACTGTCTTTCAGTCTGATGCCAGTCCCTGGCTACGTGACTTGGGATTTATTTTGGGAAGCCAGTTTGTGCAAACATCTCTCCAAGCCCTGGGAAATCCTCGAAAAGTCTTTAAATCGAGGAGACCATGTTGTTAACAGACATACCAGCACAAATCTGTCCAAATGAAGTTGTCTTCTCAGAAGCAGCCCCTGTGGGAAGCCATGCTCTCAGTGAGGCTGCCAATGTCTGGACTATTTTTGGACTCTTATTTTGGAGCTGTACATGGGATTTACAGCCCATTTGTGAACAGACTCAATGGGGGGAAATGTCCCTTTTCAAGGCTTCATTTGCCACTAAATAATGCCTAGCCGTGTTTCATAGATGAGACAGGGAATGAGCTCACCAATCCAGCTTTGTGGAAGCCAGAAGGAGAAAAGGAAAAACCAGAAATGCATGCAGGTGTGTTTACTAGGCAGTGATACCATCTCTTAGCAGATGTTACCCACACAGCAACCTGTATCCTGATCAGTAACCTCTCTTCCCTGGTTACAGTTTATTTATCCATTCCCCACTGGTTGTCATTGATGTATTGATATGTATTGGTATTGATAGGATGTCCCTGATATATGTCACTGTTGCAGTTGGTGAATCCAATGTTCCCTATTCACAAGCAGCACTTCCGAGAGTATTTGTGCAATACCCAGCAATTGAAGTTTCAGGTCATAAAGTGTGCACATAGGCAATTTGACCCGTTATTGCTAAACTGATCTCCAAATGAGATGTACTCACTTACAGTCATTCTGCAGTTTGTGAGAGCATCCCTTTCTTCACGTACTCAGCGAAAATCGGCATCACATAATGGGTGGGAAATGGTATCTCATTGTAACTTGGTATCTATGACTTATTAATGTGCTTGAGCATTTTTTCCTATATGCGTATTGGCTGTTTGATTTTCATATTCTGTGCATCCTCTGTTTATATCCTTTGTCCATTTTTTTCTAGTGGACTATTTGTCTTTATATTATTGATTTATAGGAGTGCTTTCTATATTCCGGATAGAAACTTTTTGTCAGTTATTTATACAAATGTCCGTTGGCATATGGGAGACTTTACTTCCTTTTTTCAAAGTTATCAATTTTATCCTTTATGTTCTGTGTTTTTTGTTCATTATTTAAAAAAACCCAACAACCTCTCTACTCCAAGATCACAAAGATATTCTCATAAATTTTCTTCTAAAAGTTCTATTATTTTGTATTTATTACTTGAAGATTTGATGTTTGTATATGGTCTAAAGTAGGGACAAAATGTTCTTTTTTTTTTTTTCTATAAATATAGCCATTTTCCCCACAGCATTTACTGAATAAAACATTCCCCCTCACTACAACTCTTTGTTATGCCGCCGCTGTTTTTCACCAAGTTTCTATGTGTGTTTAAGGGCTTTTTCTGCACTGTCTGTTCTGTTCCTTTGATTAACTTGTCTATCTCAGTATCACATTTACACTGCTTTAATTACCATAGCTTTAAAATAAATATTGCTGTATGGAGCAGCAAGCACCCCGCTTCTTCACAAGTATCTTAGCTATCTCTGGACCTTTATTTTTCCAAGAATATCTTAGGATTAATTTTTTCAAGTTCCACCAAAAAGAAACAAACAAACAAAAACCTGTATGGATTTGATTCAATTTTCTTTGCTTTAAATTGACTTTGTTTTCCAAGAAAAGATAAAATATTCCTTTAGGGAAAGGAAGTAGGAGAGACACCTTTGGGTTTTAGGATATTGGAACCAGGAGTTTGCTTTGGTTCCTGTGCTACCATGAGAGACTTTCTCAGTGTCACCATCACATCCCCACCCTGGATGCCAGGCTGATGGGGTCAGCCGGCATGTGGACACACCTGCAGCTTGCCACTGGGCCCCAGCTGCAGCGGTCCTGCCTCTCCCAGGGCCCAGCCCCAAACTTGACTCTCAGTGTGACACCTCCCTGCCGAGGTCCTGAATCCCATTCAGCGTCCCCCATCCTTGCCTCAGCTCATGCCCTCGCCTGCTCGCCCTTACAGTATCACATCAATGACCTAATTATTCTCCCCAAAGTATCAAGCCCACCCATCCCCTCATCACACTGTTTCCAGACTGGTCTTCCAAACAGTTGGTCATGACATCTCTCCAGAGAGGCTGGATGTGACTTCTCAGAGCTGGGCTGATACAGTAGCCATTCATTCTAAGGACCATTTAAATGTATGTCTTAATGAATTACAATTCAAAACAATAAAAATTCATATTAGACACATTTCAAGAGCTCACCTCCTCAGTAGTCACATATTGTTGCTATCACACCTACATTTCTACCATCACAGAAGGTTCTAGCGGGCCGGACCACAGAGGCTCCTAACATCTCTGGTTCCCCAGAGTAAGAGCCAAACGCTGTACATGACACCTGTTGCTCCTGCCCTCATAGCCCCCACCTGCCCATTTCTCTCCCTGCCTGCCTGCTTGGATTACCATCTGGACATTTTCTCAGCCCTCCAAGCACCTTAGACCTTCCTGATCTGGGTTCCGGGTCAGTCTGTCCCTGTAGCTTAGAAGGCCCTTCCTCCTCCAGCTTTTCTCCCTCCTAAGTCGATTTCTCCCTTCAGGGCTCTGCTTAAACACCACCGCACCTCTAACATCTCCTCCTCCCCAGTCTTCTTCTCGCAGCTTCGACAACGCACTACCTACATCTCTATGGCACTCAGGCTCTATGTTACTAAACTAAGTTCACGTAGGACAGCGATTGTCCACACAGTTCCATATACCCTCGGATCCCAGCTCAGAGCCCTGCCCCTAGAAACTGTCAGTGCATAATTATGGAACCTAGTTAAGCACAAACGTCCCCCCACCTCGCGTGTTAATCTGCTCGCTCCAAGCACCCCTCTGCCCTATCCCTTAGCCCCTGCCTGCCCCCAACCCCCTTTGCTACTCACTCCCTATGTTTAATTCCACTTAATTGCAAAATGGTCTGCTTGGCTCCCTGTGCCGCCAAAAGTGTTTGTGTAAACAGCAGAGAGATCCTGTTCATTATAAAGACTTCCTCACATTCATTGCAGCCAGTTCCGGTCTCCTCTGATTGTAGAGGAGATAGGACCAGCCACTTGGAGACAGGAAGGAGTTTATTGAAAGGGAACACAGCAGCTCTGAAGAGAGAAAGCAAGATATACACGTGGTGCATGGGGTACATGCTTCTGTGCCTTAGGAGAGACAGAGAGGGACAAGGAGAGATGGAGAAAGAGAGAGAGGAAGAAGAGGAAGAGAGCAGGAAGAAGAGCAGAGACACAAAGCAAAGTCAGAACAGAGAGAGACCCAGACAGAGACTCGTAGCTGGAGGTAGACAGACAAAAGCGGTCCCAGGAGCATACCATCAGAGACGATGAGTGGAGGGTAAAGATGACCAAGCTGCTACATGCCCCACCACCACAGCATGCTTGTTCGCAGGCAGCACAGGTCACAACAGGCATGATGAATAGAGAGCGCTGACACACAGAAAGTTGGAAAAGCCCTCAAGAGATCAAATAGAAACCAAATTCAACTTCAGCCACCAGAATCTTAAAGACCAGCAAGATCAACCCTGAATGTCGTTCATGTTTATCTCATCCTGCCCCTCTAAAAAGACCCAGAAAGAAGTTGGCGCTGTGGGCTGTGGTTCCTTTGGAGCTCCCTAGCTAGAGTTCTTAGCGAGAATCGGTGTCTCTGCTGTGAACAGCACCAAATTGAGGCTTTAGTGCAACAGGCAAAGTATGACCAAAGCTTTTTTTCCCTAAATTTGTGACTTCTGGAGTTTTCAGAGTTTAGAATGTGCCAGATGAAATGATGCCTGGTCACTGGAGAGGGACAGCCTTTTAATGATAGTGAGAGGCTGCTTTCAAGCCACATAAGAAATCTTGTCCTATCTCTCTCCAGATTCCTCAAAAGTCTACTCTCAAGTTCTATCAGCTTAGGCATCAATCTGGGCAACTTGCTGCCTCATTTGCTCATCTGTTCACACACATTCATCAAGTACCTCGTGTGGTTCAGCATCATGCCAGGTGCTTCAGTGGCAAATGACACAAACATTCCTTGCACACATGGGGTTCTGTGTATAGTACGGACAAGCAGACACTAAAGAAAGAATCATATAAATACAAACTGCACAAGAAATATGGATGTGAGCAACAAATTAAAAGAGCATGGGGCCCCAAAAGAATTGAAAGCAGAGAATTCATCTTCATAAACTAGGGCTACCATAACAAAATACCAAAGACTGGGTGGCTTCAACAACAGAAATGTATCTCTCATAGTCCTGGAAACTGTAATTCTGAGATCAGGATGCCAACATGGTCAAGTTCTGGTGGGACCTCTCCTCCTGGCCTGCAGATGGTTGCATTCTCACTGTGTCCTCACATGACAGAGAGGAAGCTCTGTGCCTCTTCCTCTTATTCTAAGGGCACTAGTCCCATTATGGGAGTCCCACCCTCATGACCTCATCTAAACCTTATTACCTCCCAAAGGCCCTATCTCCTAATATCATCACATTGTGAGCACACAATCATTCAGTCCCTAACCGAATCAATAAGTTGCTTATATATGAATGTTCATAGCGATACTACCTACAATAGCCAAAAGGTGGAAACTACCCAAATGCCCATCACAGGATGAATGATAAACAAATTATGGCATATACATACAATGTAATATTCCACCTTAAAAAGGAATTAAGTACTGATGTATGCTACAACCTGAATGAAATTGAAAACACCATGCTAAGTGAAAAAAATACAGTTACAAAAGGTCACAAATGCTATGATCCCATTTATATAAAATACCCAGAATATGTAAATCCATAGAGACAGAACACAATAGGTGGTTGTCAAGGTCTGAGAAGAGGGGCAATGGATAGTAACTGCTTAATGGATACAGTGTTTCCTTTTGGGGTGATGAAAATATTCTAGAACTAGATAGAGGTGGTAGTTGCACAGCATTGTGAATGTACTAAATGCCACTAACTCATTCTCTTTAAAAATGGTTCATTTTATGTTATGTGATCTTTACCTTAATAGAAAAAAAAAGGTGGCCCTAAGAAATGGAATATTATGGAATGACCTAATTTAAACTGAGAGCCAAGGAAAGGCAACTCTGAGGAAGTGGCATGTGTACGAAACTTAAAGGATGAGTAGAAGTTAGTAGGGGGAATAGTGGAGGCAGCAGGATGTGGGCAGTGAATAATATCCAGGAAAGCCATCGAGTGAGAAAGAGCTGCTTGGCACATTTGAGAATGAGAAGGGAGCCAGGGTGGCTGGAGGACAGAGAGCAAAGGAAACTGAGGCCAGAGGTAAAATCAGACAGTCAGCGGCATATCTTTATGGGCATTTTGGTTTTTGGTTTTAGCATTGATGGGCATGGAAAAGAGAAGTGACATGATCTGGTATACATTTAAGATCAATCTGGCTGCTTTGAGAAGAATGGATTGGAGGTAAACAGAAATGGTATCAGGCTCTTGATTAGAATCAATCTCTCCTTCTCCCTCTCTCTCTCCTTTTCTCTCTCTCTTTTTTTTTTTTTTTTCCTTTTCTTGTTTCTATATATGAACAGAATCTGGGCTGAGTTTAGAATTCTTACATCTCAGCTTTTTTACCATGAAAGTTCTGTAGACGTTACTCCATTTTTTCCTAACATTTCTGGTGGCAGAAAAGAAGTCTGGAGCTGACTGGGTTTCTCATTCTTTCTATTTCTTATGTTCACCTCATTCCTTCTTCCTTTTTCCTTAAGATTAAAGCAAAATTATCAAGATGTAGCTAGGTATTTCACTCATGCTCACACTATGGCTTTTCCAAGGAATCTATTTTTTTGGCTCAGAAAAGTTTCTTCTATTACATCTCTGATTTCTGCTTTCTTCTTTTTCTTCTGGGATCTTTTTCAGAAACAAATTAGATCTGTTCCATCTCCATTTTTGTCTCCCACTCCTTGCCTCTTTTTACTCATCACCATCCTTGTTCTGGCTCTTTCCTCCGCATTCCAGGCACTCTTAATCCATTCCTGTTCTGCATCACATATTTAACCATTGCAGTGCTGCCTCTTCTTTTTAGGATTCCTAAAACAGGTACTGAATTCTGTCCTTACATCCCTCTCTCTTAGGTAATTTAGTTTTTTTTTTTACACTGCCTACATTTTGCCCATCTCTGTTTTCACTTAAATCTTATTATTCCACTTCTCATCTCTGTTTTCAGAGACCCTGATTTCTACCACAGTATTGAAAACACAAGAAGACATTCTTGACGTTGTCTTTGTTTCTTACATCCTTTGCATATTGCATGCATTTTCTCAATCTTTTGTAATCTGAAATGTTTCACAGAGCTGATGTTGCTGCTTTAGATATTCATCATTAAGCCATGGGATGTGTAAGCAGGGCTGGTGTTTTTCCATAAACATTTTGAGTAAATTGTCTTTGCTTCCCCTTCTGGTTCCCTTTGGTTGTTCTTGGCTTCACAGATCTCCAACTGGAGGGCTTCTTCGGTGTAAATTTATAACACTCTCATTGTTATTGAGCAGCCGGAGGGGAGTTGGGAGGAAGCATGAGCTGTGAGCAGTGTTCACAGGAATATTTATCTCTGCAGCAATTCTTTCCATGCCTGGTGAAGCTGTTGTTGTTCTCGGTTCTGTGTTTTGCATTCACATTTTATTTGGCACACCCTCTACTCCAGTATAAACTTTGGCGATGCCCAGGCTCCTTCCTGGTGCTACTGCTTGACACTTGGAGGAAATGCCTCTATAACCCCCTGAGAGGGCTTTCTTTGATGTGGCAGTTACTTGATGTTGGGTCTTCTCAGTGCCCCAGGTTTCAGAAGCTTCTGATCTTTTTCAGTGCAGGTCACAGAGCCAAGGTACCACCAGGGGAGCTTCCCTCACCTTCAACAAATCCTACTCCTAATTAGGAAAACTTAAGGTTTTCCCCCAGCCTATGCACCCAATGCTTTCCATGATGCACAAGTCCTCACTATTGTGACCCCTTTTTTCTTCATGCAGCCACCACATTAATCCTGGATCCTCAAAGTGCTACTGTCAAAATGATGCTGATCCTTGAAGTTCAAATCCTTGAAGTTCAAAAGTTAAGCCCAAATTAGGTCATCCTCTTCCACGTGGCTTTTCCATGCACCCAAGTCTTACTCTTCCAGATAAGTGCATAAGAGTCTATCAGAGCCCCTGTTTGTTACTTGTGATACTGAGGCAGGACATAGATGGGCCCCAGGATGAACAGTTTCTCCCCTGTGGACAGAAACTCCATAGTAGCAGAAATTTCATAAAAGCAGGATGATGGACGAGGCTGGGCCATGTCCAGATTAGAGATAATAGACCACATTTTCCTCGTTCTCAAAGTCAAGGAGACCTTCCCGACTACACTTTCACAGAAAGGTTCCTTGGAAGTCAAAAAAGGAGGGGGCGCCACCTCACAGTAAGTGCTGTCAACTACGCATATGTCTCTTCATTATAATCCATCTTGACTAAGAGATGCACTCGCACATGTGGGAAGACCCTGAGATATACCAAATGCGGACTCAGAACCAGGCAAAGCAAGATGATTGGTCAAAGGAAACCCAGAAGAAATGCTCCATAAAAGTGATTCAAACTGCCGCAAGGGTGCGACTCTCTCTCTGAGCTCGCTCCTACATGTCTATAGGATACGTGTCTAACCACACATACAGTACCCTTTCTCCTAGTAAACACTTTACTTGTTTCACTACTTTCTGTCTTTGTGGGAATACTTTTCTGCAAAGCTGACTGGCCAGTGCCTTGTCACTAGCCACTGGTCCCTGGTGGTCTGGTGGCTAGGATTCAGTGCTCTCACTGCCACTGCCCGACCTCAATCTATGGCCGGAAACCAAAACCCTACTTCAAGTCACTGAAGGCTGAGGCCACCCAAGATCAATATGAATGCTCTTTTCTAGGAAAGAGTTATAAGTTGAACCTTTGGTGCCTTCCTCAGTTCAATGCCTTCTGCACTATGTCTACCCAAGCTTTCTCAGTCCTCCATAGTTATATTGGGTCATTCCTTAGTTTTCAGTTCTCCCCTGCCCACTCCTTCCCTTTGTTATTTCTTCAGTGGGGATTTGGCCTGAGGTGGGGTAGAGAGTTTAAAAAGAATTTAAGAAGAGATATATGTGTGTGCTCACACTGACATCTAACCCAAACATCTGGGACTTGGACTTACTTGATGGGTTTTGCTGCCATTGTGCTAGCATCATATCTGTCTTAAGGTAACAGTATGTACTGGTGAGCACCTGTGCTGGGTGTATGGCCTAAGGCAACAATATGCAGTGTGTTCAGGTGAACATATAAATATAACTCTCCCAATATGCAGACTTACTGAACAAACACAAAAGCTACCAAACTTAGAAAAGAAAAAATCCCACTTGGACCCATTTAGGTGATTAAATGTCTTTTTACTTTCCTTTTGCACCACAAATTTAGATAGCATACGAATCAAATATTTAAGGATTTAAAAGTAAATAGAGAAACTAACAATGGCTTTAAAAGGGTTTAAAGATGATTAAAAGACTATTAAAATGTACGCCAAAGTAAAAACTAAAGTAACACATTACCGGAGATTCTTATGCTCTGCCTGTGTTGCTTATTTTTTGGCAGGTAGCAGAGAGGCAGAGTTAAACTAATCTTCATTGTTTTTAAGGTGTAAGTGTTTCCTACAATAAACAAGCATAGATGACTTTAATAAATATAAAACAGGGAGAAAAATGAGGATGAGGGACACTGTTGTTCACCTAACAGGATAACCATATTGCTGATCACATTGAGAGCAGGCATATTTTCATCTATTTCAAGGCTAAATATTCAACCTGATATTATCCCCCCTCCTTTCCTGTTGTGTTCCAGCAAAATGGAATAAGACATTTGGGACCCAGGGAACAGTCCGTTATGAGTATTTGGCAAATGTGACCAGGAACTTGGAGAGATGGCTAGTCTGACTTAATGACAGAGAAATAACAAATTAATGTATAAAACTGTACAAAGAATCATAGCCATTTTCACAAGAGGCAGAACTACACTAGACCCTCCTATGTATTACTTACTCTCAGAACCTGTTTCCATTTTTCTTTGGGCTCTTACCTCTTGTAAAATATGGAATATAGGAGTGTAGGTATATAGTCTAGGAAAAAGAAGTCCACTACATAATGAAGACAGTGAGAAATATCTGATGGTGCTGTTTTTTTTCGTGTGCTTGATAAAATATGATTTTTGTGCATACACAAGGATTAGGGTTAGTGGTGAAAGTCTTGCATTTTATTGTCTCTGAAGTAGAGCTGTGAAAGCAACCTAAGCGTCCATCAACAGATGAATGGATAAAGAAGATATGGTGTATATATATATATATATATATATATATATATATATGAATACTATATATACATATATATAGGAATACTACTCAGCCATAAACAAGAATGAAATTTTGCCAACTGCAACAACATGGATGGACTTGGAGGGTATTATGCTAAATGAAATAAGTCAGACAGAGGACAAATACTGTATGATATTACTTATATGTGGAATCTAAAAAATACAACAAACTAGTAAATATAACAAAAAAAGCAGACTCAGATATAGAGAACAAACTAGTGGTTACCAGTGGGCAGAGGGAAATGGGGAGGGGCAATAGAGAGGTAGGGGATTAAGAGGTACAAACTATGAGGTATAAAGTAAGCCACAAGGAGATATTTTACGACATGGGGAATATAGCTAATATTTTATAATAACTATAAATGGAGTATAACCTTTACAAATTGTGAATCACTATATTGTACACCTGTGACTTACATTGTACAACAGCTGTACTTCAATTTTTAAAAGTGGGCTGTGGAATATTTTCCTCTTGATTTTCTTAGGGTATGTCCAAGAAGCACACATGTCATGACATTCTGTCCTGATGTTCTTATTTTAATAACGAACAAAAATCAATGCCACCTTCTCCCAGACCAAATGGGCAATTGTCAGAATGGTGGTATAATTTCTGCTGAAACATTTGAGTTCTTCATTGTTGCTTTATTTAAAACCCTCCTTCCTTTAGAAAGTGTCTGCTACTGTGCTGTGTGGAAAATGGTGATCATCCCTTTTCCTCCTCTTTGGACTGGGCTATGGGAAGTTTGTGCTCAGAAGTGGGGTCCTGTCCACCTTCCATCATGCAAACAGCCTGAGCAATGATTATTTATTTACAGCAGCTAATACAATTGGTGGTAACGACTTCATAGGCAACCTCTAAGTGCAGGCAAGATGAAAAATTTACTAAATTGGAGAATAAAAATGCATAAGAAAATGTACAGAATCAATATTTCATGGCCTTTGCTTTACCTTGCTGTTCACAAATCTCTACCCGAGTTCGCATTAATATTTAAAGCAACAGTCATGCGACAAGTTCAAACTCTGGGTTATTTCACATTAGTTTAGCTTTAGAGGAGTTTTGTTGTTGTTTGTTTCATAAAGTCATGAGGAGCTGAGGAAGGGGGACACAGGAAGTCGTTTAGCCAGGTGACTCTAGCTTTGCTTTTTTTTTCAAGCAGGAAGACAAAAATGATGTCTGACATTCATAAAAAAGTTGTTTTAGTCATTCTACTTCTGAACTAAGCCTTACCAATCTTCCTGTTCAATCCTGTGCCAGATTTAAAAGATTATTTTTAAAACCTTGGAAAGCCAATTATTTTGTCAGAAATCAAACATTTATTCACTCATTAGTATGAGCTAAGCTCTAAGTAATATACATAAAACTTAATTGTCCTAAAGCTGCTCAACATCACAAGTTATTAGAGAAATGCAAATCAAAACTACAGTGAGGTATCACCTCACACCAGTTAGAATGGGCTTCATCAGAAAATCTACAAACAAGAAATGCTGGAGAGGGTGTGGAGAAAAGGGAACCCTCTTGCACTGTTGGTGGGAATGTAAACTGATATAACCACTATGGAGAACAGTATGAAGGTTCCTTAAAAAACTAAAAATAGAATTACCATATGACCCAGCAATCCCACTACTGGGCATATACCCAGAGAAAACCATAATTCAAAAGGACTCATGCACCCCAATGTTCCTTGCAGCACTGTTTACAATAGCCATGTCATGGAAACACATCGACAGACGAATGGATAAGGAAGATGTGGTACATATATACAATGGAATATTACTCAGCCATAAAAAGGAATGAAATTGTGTCATTTGTAGAGACGTGGATGGACCTAGAGTCTGTCGTACAGAGTGAAGTCAGAAAGAGAAAAACAAATATCGTATATTAACACATATATGTGGAATATAGAAAAATGGTACAGATGAATAGGTTTGCAAGGCAGAAACAGAGACACAGATGTAGAGAACAAACGTATGGACAGCAAGGGGGGAAAGTGGGGTGGCGGGAGGTGGTAGGATGAATTGGGAGATTGGGATTGACATATGCACACTAACATGTATAAAATAGATAACTAATAAGAACCTGCTATATAAAAAATAAAATAAAATTCAAAATAAGAAAAAAGAAATATGAACATTTTGTGAGAAAAGAAAAACAACTTGATTGTCCTGGAGAAGAACCGTAATCCCTAAATTCTCCATATTTCCATGAATTTATGAAATGACACTCAGTGAATAGGTTCTGCCATTAACCTAGGCAGCTAGGTTAATGGACACACAATTGATGCAATCTGAATACTGAAGGCAGAATATCTTTTGTGTGTGGTGTAAGTTTTGAGTAAATGCAGACAGAAGGATAGCAATTAATATCTCCTTTCTCGATGCTTTACCAAATACTTAAAGGGACATTGGCATAAAGTTCATAAAATCTACAAAATGTTACATTTATATCCAATGATTTCTTCATTTTTATTTGCTTATTTGTTTGTTTTGTTTGGGTCAGTACACAAGGAATTTGGAACTTAGTAATACAGCATTCATTTCACTACTTACCATTAATCTAAAGTCCCTAAACTATTTTAACTTACTACTTTGTCAAGATATGGGCTTGGATTGCACATAGATACAACTGGAATGAGAAAAAGAAACAGTCCTGTTGCTAGAGAGAGTCTTGAGGACCACCCAGAAACTGCTTCTCAGCGAAGCATTATTCTTCAGAGTGTCAAGTATGTGAGGATTTGTGAAGGTTTTGTATCCATGTCTAGAGATTATTTTACATATGGATGCCTTGGGTCATCTAAAGAAACCTGACTCTGACCAGTGCACAAATAAATACCACAAAGCAAGAGTACAAGATGGCCAACAGCCTTTCTGTTTGGGTCTTGAATTATTTCTAATCCCTGTGAGTCAAAAAGCATTAACTCTATGGTTTCAATGTTCCCCATGTCACATGTTTATTGTCTTCTAATCTAAGCCTGAAAATGGATGTTTTAGTGAAAGTTAGAAATCTATTCAAAGATTTAGAGTGATAGCACAATAATCCCAATGTAAGTTGTGTTGCTAATCATATGCATTTCCATTTTAAGCTCAAGGCAGTGATAGGAAGAAAAGGTGAGAGGTAGGATGCTAAGACCACTACAAAAGCACCAGAAACGCCTTTTGAAGTGTTCTACCCTACATATAATAAATTCAAGTTGTGGCACAAACTCAAGTAGTTTATAGTATATGGGTGGTAGAAGACAGGTAATTGAGGGTGTTTCAGGCTTGCTTGCCCAGCCCAGACCTCTGGATCAGAATCTACTCTTAATTTCCTTATCAACTAATTGAGGCATAAGTCACATCCATTTAAAGTGTAAAATTTGATGCATTTTGGCAGTCATCTACACACATGAAACCACCCCGACTATCAAAACCCTAAAAAATTCCATCACCCCAAAAGATCATGCCCCTTTGCAGTCCTTCCTTCCTTCTGCTCTGGCCCCAGGTAAACATTGGTCTGATTTTTTTGTCACTATGGGTTAGTTGACATTTTATATAAACAGAATCACAGTATATGCTCCCCTTTGGGTCTGACTTTTTTCACTGGGAACAATGCTTTTGAGATTCACCATGCTGTTGACCTTATTAGTAGCTCATGGAGTACTATTCCATGATCTGTATGTACTTGTTTTGTTTCTCCCTTCACCAACTGATGTCTATTTAAGTTGTTTCCAGATTTTTGACTACTATGAATAAAACCACTATGAACATTCATTGTTACGTCTTTGTGACGACATTTTTTTGGGATAAATACCTAAGAGTGGAGTGGCCAGATCATATGCCATGTGTATGTTTAACTTTTAAGCAAATACCAGTTTTCCAAAGTGGTTTTACCATTCTACGTACCTGCTAGCAGTGTATGTGATAGGGGGTTGAACCACACCCTTAATAACACTTGGTATTCTTCTTCACCTCATTAATTTTGGTTATTTCCAGTGCTGTGTGGTGGTACCTTTTTGGGGTCTGCATTTTCCTGCTCACTAATGATGTTGAGAGAATCTGCATTTTGACAAGATCTACCACGTGCTTTACATACACAGTAAAGTTTGAGTAGCATTGATGTGGAGAACTTGAGCAGACCGAGAAGGTTCAGCGTAAGTGCTAGTAGAGGCCATGATAAGAGCCAGGAACTATGGTAAACTCAGTGATGACCACACATTAGTGGTGACTCCAATCCGCATGGTTGGGTACTTTCTACAGCAGCGTAAGAACTGAAGTGGCATGTGGTAGGCTTCTGTAATGGATCATTTATTTCTTAAACTCACATTTTTCTTCTTATTTTGGAAAACAGAGATAGTTTAAAGAGGAAGAAAACTAAAATTTTCTATAAATCTGTGATGTAGATGTAATCTTTTTATCTATAGCTTTGATACTATATTAATTTCCTATTGCTGCTATAACAAATTACCATCCACCATCTTATTATCTTACAGTTCTGGAGGTCAGAAGTCTGAAAATGAGCCTTATGGGGCTAAAATCAAGATGTTGGCGGGGCTGAGTTCCTTCTGGAGTCTCCAGAAGAGAATCATAACTTGCCTTTTCCAGCTTTAAGAGGCTGCCCACTTTCCTTAGCTCATGGCCCCGTTCCAGCAACAGCATCACTCTAACCTCTACTCCCTTTTCTGTCACATCTGCTTCTTTGCTTTTGACTGTCCTACCTTTTTTCTTTCATTGATAAGGACCCCTATGATTACATCAGGCTCACCCAGATAATCCAGGATAATCTCTGATCTCAAGACCCTTGACTTAATCACATCTGCAAAGTCCCTTATGTCATGTATGGTAGCACATCTTTGGGGGCCATTATTCTGCCTACCATGCATGCATTTCTTTCCAAGCATATTTTTCTACCTAGTATGACAGTATTTAAATACATACTAAATCAGGATGTTTTGAAAATCTTCTCTCCCCTTCCTTATAAGGAGAAAAGCCATTTTTATGGATAGAGAGGAAGGCTGAAGAAGCCGAGAGAAGGTCAATTAATCCACAGGATAATAATACATAGCAATAATAACAGCAAGAATAATAACAGTTAACAATTATTTAGTTCTTTTTTAAAAATAAATTCATTTATTTATTTATGGCTGCATTGGGTCTTCGTTGCTGCGTGCGGGCTTTCTCTAGTTGTGGCGAATGGGGTCTACTCTTGGTTGCAGTGCACGGGCTTCTCATTGTGGTGGCGTCTCTTTTTGTGGAGTATGGGCTCTAGGAGCGCGGGCTCCAGTAGTTGTGGTGCATGGGCTCAGTAGTTGTGGCTCACGGGCTCTAGAATACAGGCTCATTAGTAGTGGCGCATGGGCTTATTTGCTCTGCATCATGTGGGATCTTCACAGACCAGAGCTCAAACCTGTGTCCCCCACATTGACAGGCAGATTCTTAACCACTGTGCCACCAGGGAAGCCCCAATTATTTAGTTCTTAAGCCAAACAAAATTCTATGTATTCATACATACTGACTAATTTAATCTTTAAAAAATGCTGCACGCTCTGGAATGTTTGTATCCCCCCAAAATTCATATGATGAAATCTTAATTCCCAGGATGATGGTATTAAGATGCAGGGCCTTTGAGAAGTGCTTTATCATGAGGATGGAGCCCATCATGAATGGGATTAATACTCTTTTAAAAGAGGCCACACAGAGCTCCCTAGCCCCTTCCTGCATGTGAGAACACAGCAAGAAGTTCTATAAAACAGGAAGTGGGTCCTCACCAGCACCAACTCTGCTGGTCTCTTGATCTTGAACTTCCTAGTCTCCAGAACTGTGAGAAATACATGTCTATTGTTCATAAGCCACCCAATTTATGTTATTTTTGTTATAGCATCCCAAACAGACTAAGACAAACCTCATGAGGCTCTGTGTTAGTTATTCCCATTTTACAGGTGTGTAACTGAGGCACGGAGAGATTAAGAAACTCACTCAAGATTCTACAGCTAGGCAATTTCAGAGGCAGGATTCAAACCCAGGCTCTGTGGTTAAAGTGTTCATTTTTTTAAATGCACTGGGTTAGTCAAAGTTCTTCAGAGAAACAGAACCACTTGTATATATATATATATATATATAAATATATATATATATATATATATATAGAGAGAGAGAGAGAGAGAGACAGAGAGAGAGACAGAGAGAGAGAGAGACAGAGAGAGAGATTTATCATGAGTCTTGGCTCCCAAGTTTATGGAGCCTGAGAAGTCCTATGATTTGTCTTCTGCAAGATGGTGGCCCAGAAAAGCCAGGGGTGTGATTTAGTCTGAGTCCAAAGGGCTGAGGACCAGGGAAGCCAACAGTGTAAACCCCAGTCTGAGGGCTGGAGATGATATGAGATATCTCAGCTCAAGCAGGTGAACAGGAAACAAAAAAGGACAAATTCCTCCTTTCTCTGCCTTTTTGTTCTATCTGGGCTCTTCAAGGTGTTGGATGACACCCACTCACATTGGGAAGGACCATCTGCTTTTTACTGAGAGCACAGATTCAGATGCTAATCTCATCCAGAAACACCCTCACCAGCACATCCAGAAATAATATTTAATCTGGGCACCTTTTGGCCCAGTCAAGTTGACACAAAATTAACTGTCACAACTTGACATGGCAATAACTGGAAAAAGATGAAAACAAGACAGAGGTGGAGAAGGATGGAGGAGGTTAGAGGGGTAAATGATGGCAGGGGCAGAGATGTTTATATGAAATTGGACTATCTTAGAGGTAAATAGAAGAGAGGGAAGAATAGTTTAGCTAGCTACTGGAGGCACTTGGATTTGGAAGAAAGCTATTGAAAGGAGGGCTTTTAGGAATTTTTCCCGTATGATGAGCAGTGGACCTCTTTGCCTAGTATCCCAGCGAAACCATTATAGAGGTCCATACTACCTGTCAATGCATTTGGGGTTAGCTGTAGCTTTGTCTAGTTTTGCCTTCTGTTTGATATTGTAGATATTTTGCTGAGGTGAGCTTCAAGGTAAAAGAAGGGAGGACTAGTTTATCTCAGGGATCAGCTCTGGTTATTGTCTCTGCTGCTTTTGATTCACTTCCTGTTTTCTTTTTTTTTTTGAATGTTACAACAGGAGCATTTTCCTGTAATAAAAATATTTTTCAAAAATATGACTTGAATGGCCGCCTAACATTTGTCATCTGAATGCCTCATCACAGTTTGTGTGAGCGACAGTAATTGTGCAGGGCCGGGATGAATGGCCTCATCAAAGAGCAGGCTGTCCTTGCAAATCAGGGTGAGGCTCCTCCCCCTGTGCCCAGTTCAGAGAGTTCTCCAGCCTTGCAGTGTATCTGGAGCAAGGTATTTTCTGAACAGGGGGTTGGGGGAGAAGTAGTGACTGCCATGCAGCAGTTACTGCTTGTTCCCTGCATTCTCTGGGGCAACAAGATGGGCTTTTTCTCTCTCAGGGTCATGATCTGAAGGTTGTACACAGTGTCCGTGTTGTCAGAAAGGGCACACATGGGACTTTGTATGGGACTTGTCCAAGCTTCAGGGCAATTATAACTGAACTAACTTCCCTTGGGAAAGAAAAGGTGTCAGATGAGTAACCCCAAACCAGACATTCTCAGAAACAGAAATAAAGTAACCTGGTCACCATCCATATTTGCATTCTCTTGCATGATTTCAATAAATTATCTTTTTTCATCATCATGAGAAACCCGTGAGGGAGATACTATCCCTATTTTATGAACAAGGAAACAGACTCAGAGATTGTTGCCTAAGCTCACATGATAAGTATGTGGCAAGTTGGGCCTCAAGCTCAAATCTTTTGGATCCCAAATTCCATACTCTTGACCTTGGGTCCAGTGCCACTTGCATCAGGGCCTGATTTGAAAGACATGCAGGCATAATTTATGATGTGCCTGTGCTGCTCAGATCAGGGCTCCCCAACTCTTCCCACCATCCCCTCAAACCTCCATTTCCAGGGGGTAAATGTTTGCACCCCAACACCCCACCGAGGACCAGCATCCTCCTTGAGTGGAAGGGCAGTCTATAGACCCTACCACCTGGGCAACTACTGCTAGCCCTTCCCTGCCAGGCCTCTTCTACTTTCCCCATCTGTAAGGGGTCCAGGGTCCTGCCCAGTCTGGCTTTAAGTTTTTGTGCACCATACCAGTCACAACCACACCCTCATCAGCTCACGTTTTGAATCTATTAATATACATTCTGCTTTGGTATTTAGAAATCGTTTGCAGGGTAGATAAAAAATATTAGGCATTTTTTGTAGTTAACATTTTAATAGCACTCACTTAATTTCAAATAAAAATCTTTATTACATGTTCTGTAGCTGTATGCTTTTCAATATTTTTTAATTTTCAGAATTGACTATAAATTGTGTTCTTTATGACTAGAGATGGTAGCCAATGCTCATTAAGAAGGTTGTATTGTATCTTATCTGTATCGTAAATACGACAAGAAAAAAATCCAATATCATTGCACTAGAAGTCAAGAGTGCCAAGATCTTAGGAAAAAGTGGCAATCACTTATTACTTATTATAATTCATTAAGCTGGTAGGAAATATTTAGATAGTTAACTGGCATTTAACAAGATAGCTATAGTGAGTAAATGAGACATTAAGTTCTCTTCTTAAATGCCCATTAGGTTTGCTTTAGAAATTAATTGATATCTAATTCATCTGCTATCAACTATTTTACCCTTTGCCCGCTGAGAAGTTCAACATATTCATGATAAATAGAGGTAAAAGAAAGGGGAACTTAGATTTACTGAGTTCTGCATCAGCCTAATTTAAAAGACAAATGTCTTCATGGTCCCATCAAAGGGGCATCATCGCTGGGTTTAGAGGGAGAAGGCTTCTGACCACATGCCCAGCTGGACCTGTCCAAACCCTCAGCGTCAAAGGCCCATAGAAGGATGGTGAACAAGCAACACATTGAAGGAGCCAGAAGACCCTTCAGTGTGGAACAAGTAAGATATCTGCACGTGTTCAGACTAAACGCATCTAAATGGCATTCAGAAATGGTTGTGGATGACATGGAGTGGGCAAGTGGCTTGTTCATAAATACCTGAGGGTCAGTCCTTGGGAACATGGGGGAGAAATGTTTTCTGTTCCTCTAGACAGTAGAGCAGTGGACTAAAATTATACTTAGTGGACAGGAAGAGCTTCCCAGATTGCCCTGCAAGGAAAGATTCACTGCCCCAAATGCTGGGATTGCAGCCAACAGATTATCAACTTCTTCAATTGTCTCCTCCTTCAGGGTTTGCCTCTGCTGCCGAGAGCTGCCCCCAACAAGGGCACACTCTTCCTGGGACGGTCCCCAGCCAGAGAAGGATTACAGGAGGCATAATTTCGCCCCCACCATGGGACAACACTAATGAGCCACATAGGCTCCAAAGAGACCCCCAGAATTGGCCAAGGCTTTGTTGTTGCATCACGGTTCAAACCTTCCCTTTGCCCAATCCTGCTTCTGTTCCTTCCCTTCCATAGGTATTGATTCCCTGTAAATATCCCACACACCAAATGGTCTCACCGTCCGCTTTTGGAGATCCTAATTTGTAATGTATAAGGAAGGATGAGGGTGATTTTGTCCAATATAAGTGCTGTCACTGCTTTGCCCCCATATGATGGACCATTAGGTTCCCTCAAGTCCTCCCACAACTATTTCTGGGAGTCACCAAGTGGTGTTTCATGGGCATTCCCAGTGACCATGGCAGAGTTTCAGCTCTCTTTGACCTTTCCTATTCTGTCTATTGTTGTTGCCTCTTCCTGAAGTTAAGTTGCCTCCTTATGGCCACATTTTCTCCTGTGGCAGAAATTGCCAGCTGATCACTTAATCTATGTTCTTTCAGGCAAAGAACTAGACTACATGCCCAGCATGCCTTGCAGTCAAGTATGGTCATGAAATTGAAGTCTAGACAATAGAATGTGGGCAAATGTGATGTGTGCCTCTTTCCGTCTTGACCACATCTCACACTTGATCCTCTGAGAGCTCTCCTCCTCCACTGGCTGAATGCAATGACTCCAAAACCCAAGATAGAGGAAGCCTGGGTCTCGACTTTTGGTCAACATGCAAGGTCTCCCTCAGGTGAGGAATACCCATTGCCTTAGTGAGAGAGGAGCTTCTATTTTCTTAAATCACCGAGATTTGATGGTTTATCAGTTATAACAGCCAGATTTAGCTAAAGTAAGATAGCTCCCATCAGACTCCACTGCCTAAGATAGCTCCCATCAGACTCCACTGCCTAAGGCCAGGGATTCTGCTGAGAACTTCTGCCACCTCTGTGGACACTTGTATTTCCTGCTGATCAACACCCCTGCTACTGATGAGACACAGAAGACCTAAGGTCTCAAAATTAATCCATGTTCTCAATACACACAATTCAAGGACAGTTTTTAAGAATTTGGTGAGAATGTGTTTCCCTCTGTGTCATTATGCTTTGATGAATGAGCCTCAAAGTAGTGCTAGTCATACCCTAATACCGAGTGTCTTGAACCAGTTCTTTAGAATTCAATTAAAGCAAATATTCCTCTCCATGGGAGGCTGACCCAAGAGGTAAATAGGATCAACAGTAAGCTCTACTCAGAATTTCCCCTTCCCTTTTGGCAAATAGACTTCGGGCTTGAATCATGCTCACTATTCCTGACTCTCTCTTCCTTCATCTTGAGTTTCCCCCATGAGGCTCCTTAGTCAGCCCTCACTGTAAGCAGACTTCTGAAGGACTAATCTCACCAAGTTAGGGTTCCATGAGGGCAGAGATCTCATGAGCCTTTTTCACCATTGTATCCCCAGTATCTGAAAGAGTTCTTGGTGCACAGAAAATATGCAATGATGTTTGTCGAATGGGTAATGAATGTGTGACATTAAGTAAAGAGCACCACTTATGATCCTGAGAGACCTTTTACAGGTTCTGCACTATGATCAGTCTTGGGGAAGAAAGCAACAAGCAATAGAGTTTGTAGGATAGACAATCTTGAGAATTCGGTGTTTCTGCTGCACTCAGCCCTCTCAGACACCCAGCCTGATGGCCATCAGTGATGGTCAACTTCTCTTTAAACAAACTTTATTTTCACTGAAACAAGAAAACAGGTATAACCTCAAACCATAAATTATGAAGCATACTAGCCCAATACTGTAAAATCTGTATCACAGAGAAGTGAGAAGTTGACATCTCACATTTCCCCCCAGACCTTGAGCACAGAACATATTTTTTGTAGAAGTAACAATTAGGGTGTTAAGAGCCTAAGCCAATGGTTCTTGGATTAGTGTCACATGGTCTAGGGAGGTAGTTAGGCTTCTAGAGCAGGGAATACATCCCTCTAGAAACTTCCAGGGAGGGTCTGAAGAAAAGACACTATGGAGACACACCAATTCCATTCTCTCTTACCAGCTTCCCAGATGAAGAAGCTGCCAGAGGCGGGGGTGGGTGGTGGGTGGGTGGGGGGGAGGCGTAAAGTAGACAAGAAGCAGCACAGAGTTTCTATGTCAAAGCCTTGCTACTCAAAGTGTCGTCTCAGGACCCTCAGCATGTGATGGTTAATTTTATGTGTCAACTTGTCTGGCCATGGTACTCAGGTATCTAGTCAAACACTATTCTAGATGTTTTTGTGAAGGTTTTTTTTTTTTTTTTTTTTTGTGGTACGCGGGCCTCTTATTGTTGTGGCCTCTCCCGTTGCGGGACGCACAGGCTCAGCGGCCATGGCTCACGGGCCTAGTCGCTCCGCAGCATGTAGGATCTTCCCGGACTGGGGCACGAACCCGTGTCCCCTGCATCAGCAGGAGGACTCTCAACCACTATGCCACCAGGGAAGCCCGTGAAGGTATTTTTGAATGAGATTAACATTTACACTAGCAGACTTTGAGTAAAGCAGATTTTTCTCCATAATATGTGTGGGCCTCATTCAATCAGTTGAAAACCTTAAGAAAAAGACTAAAAAGAAGAGGGAACTCTGCCAGCAGACTGCCTTTGGGCTAGAATGGCAACCCTTCCTTGGGTCTCCAGCCCACCTGCCTACCCTACAGATTTTGGACTTGCCAGCCGCCAAAATTATGTGAACCAATTCCTTTAAATAAACGTCTCTCTGTTCTGTTTTTCTGGAGAATCTTAATACAACATTCAAAGCAATATCTCTTAAGTCCCTTTCCCTCTGTGTCCTTCTTCCTACAACCTCTTGTCCTCTAGGAAGACAGGAATGTCACCATACTCTGAGCCCCTAAATTAATAGTCTGTTTTACTCATCTGTAATTTTTCCTTGACTAACATAAAATGTCTTATAAGTTGCAGTTTCTTTCTTCATGTAGCTGAAATGAAAGTTTCTGGGGGGTAAAAATTGCCTAATGTACATTAGCACCAGTTCACAGCTCTTAGTGAAGCACCTGGCTCACTTAAGGTGATGTGAAAGTCTGGTAAGAGCTAGAATAAGTTACTCTACTCAATGTAAGAGAGCTGGCCAGGAGCTCATTGTTTCTTCTTGTATCAAGTCGTGATGATCTCTTACGGAAGGCACCACAACATCTTCAGTGATGGGACATGGAAATCATGTAAAATCAATTACTCTCAACATCCTCCCAATAAAGTCTTGTCTACATGTCAACAATCAGCTGGAGCTTCAGTCAATTCAGCCAACTGTAGTAAGACAATGAATGAATTGACAGGTTGTCCCAGTGGTCCAGCTTCTGTCTTTCCATGCTATCTTAACATGGTCTTAGACTGTAGCACTCTGCATATATTACCTTTAGATACCTCATTTGAACAACAACAACAAAAGAGAGTGTCTTATTCATCTCTGGTTCTCAAACACTTGTGAATGAAAAGATCACCTGGACATCTTGGTTTTTTGTTATAGTTGTTTTGGTTTTGTTTGGTTTTATCTTGTTTAACCAGGAGAATTCTACTGCTTACCATCTACTCCCTCATCTCATCCCAGGATTCTGACTCACACGGTAGGGGGTGGTTCCCTGGAATCTACTTGTTCTCCTAGATTATTTCAATGTATCTGGTCCGCAGATCACACTGAAAAACACTAAAGTAGAGAATCTGGTTTTCTCAGCTAAAGTCATTGACAAATTGAATGAACCTGGGTTGAAATAGTTATGAGAATAACTCACTGACATTTCCCCTGCATTTGAAAGGTTATTTCCAATCACTTTAATCCCCTGGACTCAGGGCTAGCTAGTCATTGCTTGTTGGTTCAAAGGCTTCCTGAAATATTGTAAAGTGACAAATTGTTGCTGTCTCCAAGATAAGAAATGAATCTCTGCTGGCAGTCCCAGACACAGGAAAAGAGACTCTCAGACCCTGTTCTATGAATTCAGCTCTTTTGGTCTTGATTATATCATTTAATACAAGCAGATATGAACAAAAATCATAAAGACCTAAGAAGGAAGATTGAGAAAGGCAGGAAACATTTAGATTTTCCGCTTGCTCCCAAGTCATAAGAGGATGCCTACTTATACTTATTCAGTTTATTGACACTTTTGTGAATGCTAGTCAAAGTGCAGCTAGTCAATATCATGTACAACACAAATCAAAACTTCCCAGAACCATGGCTCAGATTGATGAAGCCCTATAACAACCTCAATCCACCTAGAACCAAGCTCGATTCTGCAGGTTACACAAAACTCTGCTTATGCAAATTCTTCTCCTAGTATCAGACATAACGTAAGGTTCCAGAGAGTCAGTGAGATTCATATCACATAGTGAAATAGAATGTACAGGAATGATTTCCATCATTGAAGTAAGCATGCCACGTAAGTGGCAGTGACCACGAGAAGATCTCTCACATTTCTGCTGCTCTGTTCATCCTCATCCAATCCTGTGTCATTTCTCTCTTTAACATATCCTAATTATGGCTCAAAAGTACCTATTCAAGCAAAGGTATAAAGTCCATAGGAAGTAGCTCTAAAACAAAGCTCTAAAACAAAACAAAGTGATTAGATCCAGGGTGATTGATAAATTCGAACTTCATGCCAACCTCTGAAATATACAATGGAAGTGAGGCTGCTTCTGCTTACATGGAAGGAGCATAAATGTATTCTAAAGTAGGCTCAACTTAAGCAAAATGCTAAGTGCTTGAAACTTTCCAGAGCAAAATGACAGGAGCATCTGTAAGTGAGAATTAGGTCCAGAACTAGGACCATGATAAGTACCCAACAAATGCACTAAGCTTCATGATTTAACAAATACTTAGAGAATGGCTGCCCAGTGAGTTAGGGCATTACAGGGAGAGACAAGAAGGAAACAAAAAAGAAAAAAGAATGGGTCCCTGCCCTTGAGGGATAAGAGAATTTTGCATAAAGAACACAATGTGAACAAAGACACAACATCAGGAGACTTCTTAGTGTGTCTAAGCTTCATAAATGATTATTACAAAATGAATGAGCAATTGTCTGAATGTTTTGGGAAGGTTAATCTGCATAGAAATTATGAGGTTGGTGAAAAGAGCTCTAAAGATGAGGATGAATCTTTGGGTTGTAGGCAGCAAATGACACCAAAGGGCACCATCATAAGACTAGTGATATGGGTCAAACTCTGAGAGTTTCTCAGGATATCTCATGCCTTGACCCATGCCATCTGGATCCTAATGCTATCCAAGACCCAGGCCCCAGCTACAAGGATCTCTAGCTAAGTCTCCATTCATGGCCCTGGGACCTCCACAATTTTTTAGGACTCAGTCTCTCATCCATTTATTAACTGATCTATTTTTGTCCTCGGTATCTACTGAGCGCCTTCTCTGACTCACGCTCGATGCAAGATACAGTGATATAGAGACACTGAGCATAGCTCCTACCCTCAAGAAGCTCACAGTCTAGCAAAAGATGCTCTGTAGGAAACAGGTATTACTTAAAAAAAAAAAAAACACAAAACAAACACCACCACCAACAGCAAAAACCCACGGTACCACACAAGGCATCAGAACCAATGGAGGAAGGAGAGTTTTACCTTCCCCAAGAGTGTAATCAGATGCTAACTAACAAAGAGTAACCTCAGAAACCCTGTTGGACCACTGCACAGTGAAGGGAGGGGTGGTTAACAGTGGAGATCACCGCTGCTTCTTAACCCCTTGGGCCTAAAAGTGCCACAGTTTCGTTTTAAACAGATTCTTATAATTTATATACAGTAACATGTACAGATCTTAGGTGTTTACTTCAATGAGCTTTTTTTCAAATGAGTACAGCTGTGTAACCCAATGAAAGGATTCAGTTTTAAAGGGCAGAAGAGGATAAATGGAGGCAAGAAAGTGATCTTATCACGGACATAGAGAACAAACTGGCAATTGCCAAGGGGGAGGAGATTAGAGGAGGGATGGAGAGGGAGGCTGGGATTAGCAGATGTAGGCTTTTATATATAGAATGGATAAACAACAGGGCCCTACTGTAGAGCACAGAGAACTAGATTCAATATCTTATGATAAACCATAATAGAAAAGAATATAAAAAAGAATGTTTATATATGTATAACTGAATCACTTTGCTGTACAGCACTAATTAACAGAACATTGTAAATCAACTATACTTCAATAAAACAATTTAAAAAATTAAAAAGAAAGTGATTCTGCTTGACATAATAATGCACAGCATTGACCCCACAGAATCGAAGAGTAACTTTGATATAGCAGGAGGCTGAGCCCCATATGGAAGAAATTGTGGACAGATTTTTTTTAAAGAACTGGTGTACCTAATTTCTCATTTTAAACCATTTCAAGGCATTTTCTCATTGGACAAGTTTTCCTTTTTGCCAAAGCTTCTGAAAAATCTACCTGTGCAGGACCTCGTTGTAGTGAGTTTGGTGAATGTGTGTGTGGCTCTGTCTGTGAGTTTAGGTTATCAGGGTGTATGTAAAGAGCAAAAAGGAGTGAGTCCCATGTTTAAGCCACCATCCAGGTGAGAGATTGAGGGATAACCTCCAAGTGTAGAACTAGGAACAAGAATCCAGTGAATTTTCCTTTGGAACACTTACCACAATAATCATTTCACATTTCTTTATATGACCCTTGCTTTGATTGCTCTCTGACCCATCGTTCAGGTTGGATTCTCTGGAAGCAGGTGCTAGGATGGAGTTTGGGGTACACGATGTTTATTAGGAAATAGGGACCAACACGTATGAAAGGGAGGAGAAGGAGGAAGCAGGATTGGGCAGAGAAAGAAGTCAATTCGTGATGCAGCCTCCATAAAGCCTCAGCCAACCCTGCAGGGAGCTCCAGAACAAATAATGCCGGAGGCAGGCTGCCCCAGGAAGGGCATGATCTTGGGGAAGCAGCCCTCTGCAGAGGAGGCAGAAGCTGAGCTGGTGGTTCTCTGCTGACCACACTCCTCTCCTTCCTTGGAGGAATCTGGTTGGTGTATCTCTGCGTGGTCTACCACACCGGCTAAAGAGGACAAGCCACAAGAGGACAAAAGCGTGTCTGATTTTGCCCACCACTGCTAGCAGAGCATGGGACATCTAGTAGGCACTCAAAAATCTTTGTGGTTAATTAATTACTCAAAGCAAGAGCCATGAGCACATAACACCTCCATGAATTCTCATAAATGGAGACTTCCACTGGTGTTTTCTAGATGTGAAACAGCAGGCATTCCCCCCTCAGAAAAAATAATTACATAAATTTAAGATAGAAGTATGCACATTCTAGGGAAGTGTAGTAGAGGGACACTTACACCAGAATGGAAGCTTGAGGTAGGTGTCCTGTGAAAAGCTCTTGGAGTGGATGACTTTGAGTTGAGTCTTGAAAGATAATTTGAAATGTATTAGGTAAAAGTGGAGGTGACTGGATGTGAGTGAAGAGGTCGTGAAAGAAAAGATGAAAATAACTCTGGCTTGAGCAGGGAGGTAGATGATGGTGCCATTTACCAACAACCACAGGAAATGTGCAGGAAGGAGGGCAAGTTCAGTGTTGCTCATGTTTGGTTAGACTGGGGCATCCAGTAGCCAGAGATGTGCGTGTCTGAAGCCCAGAGTTGAGATCCAGAGCAAAATCACGTAGGAAGTGATGCCCCCTCCATTTCTCCAATTGAGAAAAAAACAGACCAAATAGGAAAATCCAATATGCTTACGTATTTAGGGATGGGTAAGATTAATAGGGGTCTATTATCAAGGAGTTTTCAGTTACAGGTGACTGGGGAAACCCGATTTGAACTAACACAGCAACAGCAACAAAATATTACCTCTTCCTTTCCCTCATTTCTGCATATCAGCCTCTTGCCTCTTCCCCTGCACAGACAGACTCCTGCAAAATGTCAGTGAGCATCTCAGCGTTCACAAACCAGCGGTTCCGTGGCTAGAGAGGAAAAGTTTTCTGTCAATTCAAGTTAGAAATGTCCAAGGAATGACTTTGATGATGAATCGCATGCTCTCTTTGAACTGACTGCTATGGCTGTGGGGATGGGGAGAGCCAGGACTAACCCAGCCTGGGCCATTTGTCCCTCTTATCAGAGTGGTGGCTTCAGTCACTGTAGCAACAGAAAGAGGGTGCCAGATGGACAGAAACTGCAGACACCACAAGGATTGAGAAAAGGCACAGCCTGAGAAGAAGGATATAAACACGGGAGAATAATGCCCAGCAGCTGAGTGAGTCTCAAAGGCTGTTAAACACATACTCACACAAATCATCCCACACACACACACACACACATGCACACACTAAAAAACAAAAAAAACATAGGGCTATGTTATGACTAGAGGGGCGTATTAGTTTCCTATGGCTACCATAGCAAATTAACACAAACCTGTTAGCTTAAACAAAAGCAATTTATCCCCTAACAGTTCTGGTAGCCAGGAATCCAAAATCAGGTGTGGATGAGCCGTGTTCTCTCCAAAGGCTCTAGGGGAGAATCCTCTCCTGCCTCTTCTAGTTTCTGGTGGCCCCAGGCCTTTCTTGGCTTGTGACAACATCATGCCAACCTCAGTTTTCATCTTCACTTGGTCTTCTCTATGAGTCTCTGTGTCTCAAATCTCCCTCGGCCTTTCTCCTAGAAGGAAAGACACCTGCCATTGGATTTGGGGTGTACCCTAAATCCAGGATGAGCTCATCTTGAGATCCTTAACTTAATTATATCTGCAAAGACCCATTTTCCAAATAAGGTGACATACACAGGTTCCAGGGTTAGGACTTGGACATATCTTTTGGGGACCCACTATTCAACCCACTACACATAAGACACATCTATTTGGACATATTGGACACAAGGCAATACGGAGAGGTGGGGACTGTGGCGTATTGGAGGGTATGTGTCCCATCCAAAGCCAGTCATGTTAACTCTGTGTGGCCAAATAAAACACATCCAGCATCTAGATATGGTCCATGGGTGCCCAGTTTTGAACCCAGAGCTATCCTGGATGCTTCTTTTCGTGGGTGATACCTTAATAGTTATGTCACAGTAAATCCCTAAATTTCCAGTCACAATTGCAATGGCAGCTAAGGATGCCAGATTTTTCTTAAAGTCTGATGTTCAGCTCAAAACTGACTTCGCCATCCACTTCCTGCTTGGCAGAAACCGGAAGAAGGATTGTATCCCTTATGTAAAGTGACAAATGAGTAAGTGACTAGGGGCCACTCCAGTTCTGCACAAACCATAAACAAACAAAGCTCAGTGGAGTGGCTTCAGTCAGGACTGCCTTTGTCACTACACCATCAGAACTGAGTCTTAGAGCTGCTTTTCCTGGCTGAGTCCTGGGGGCCACATCCTGGACCTTTCATACCTGCCTCAATGTAAAAAGGACTGATGTGAGACCTTGTGTTTGACAGTCAAAAAATAGTGAGTTCCAATGCCCTGGACCATCTTCTCTGTGTGTCTCTCTGTCTCAAATCTTCCTAAGCCTCTCGTTAATAGCAAGCAGTTGGTATCATTCATTTTGCTTGTAGAGAAACCCTAAAAAGATAAGCACGATCCAGGCACTGTGGAGAAGAGGGAATTGGTTAACAATTCAGAATCAGAGGAAGCTCTTTGTAAAAAAAAATTATTGGAGTGTAGCTGATTTACAACGTTGTGTTAGTTTCGGGTGTACAGCAAAGTGAATCAGTTATACATGTACATATATCCACTCTTTTAAAGATTCTTTTCCCATATCGGCCATTACAGAATATAGAGTAGAGTTCCCTGTGCTATAACAGTAGGTCCTTATTAGTTATCTTCTATATATAGTAGTGTGTATAGAGGAAGCTTTGAGAGGTTCTGCAAGAATTAGGAGAGGTCACCCACTAGAGTGAAAACGCTCCCAGGGGCATGAATCAAGATTCAGAAGTCCAGGAGGGAAAGAGGTTCATTAGCATTCAATAAAGGTCTTGTCATGGACCAGAGGATACGGAACACTGGATTCCTCATCGGGCGGCAGGTGGGTGTCGGAGCTGGCTGTGGACCGCACCGTCTGTAGCCAGTTGGCGACAGCTTTCCTCTGTGGCAAATGCACAGCAAGCATGCAGTGTGATAAAATGTCAGTGACAAATCCAGTGCAATCAGGTGGGAAATCCCCCCTGAGTAATAACACCTCCTCATCACTCATCCCGACCTCCTCCCTTCCCACACGTCTGATGCAGAGAACTCAGCACTATTTTACCTTCAGCTCTGAGCTCTACACAGGTAAGCCATTGAAAGTCTTTTCTCCCAGAGCCCTGGGGCACTGAGAGGGTTAATCTTGTCATGTCAAGATTCTCCTCAGATGCCAGCCCAACTCAGCATCAATTTGACACAGATTTCTTTGGGGGAATCTGGGTTAATCTTTCTGGGCGGGCTGTCCATTTGACGGACGGAAAACAGTTCTGGAATCAGCCTGTACACCTCCTGCGTGTCTCCCCCACTAGCCCCGTCTCCGGATGAAAAATTTAAAAGGGCAATTAAATTTAAAAAAAGCAATCTGATGTTTACAGGCCCTCATAGGTAATTTATAAATGCTGCATTCCAAGGGCCAGTTTTGCTTAAAGAATTTAATTTGGAGAGAGGCTTCTGTGGGAAAGCAGGATCTGTCTCCCATGCCCACGGGAGATGAATTGAAAAATACAAAAGGCTTGGCTGACATCGGTGGCGGCGCAGTAATGGCTGTCCAGTTTCCTAAGGATTTCTGTGTGCATATGTGTACGCAGACTACCTATGCAAGCGATGCTTTACTCTCTGTGTCTGCTTTTATACCTGTGTGCTAAATAAATTCATGGAGGCATAAATACTTAGGGATCCCAAAGATGCTAGACTTAAATGCAATGTGGTTTCCCTAATTGGATCTTGGAACAGAAAGATGGACAATAGTGAAAAAGCTGGCAAAATACAAATAAAGTGGGGAGTTGTTATTAGTAATGTACCAATGTTAACTCCGTAGTTTGGACAGAAGTACCCTGACTATATAAGATGTAACATTAGGAAAGGCCATGCTAGAACTCTCTGTCCTTTGTCTTTGCTACTTTGCTGTAAATCTAAAATTATTCCAAAGTGAAAGTTTCATTTAAAAAGAAATGCTAGAGGTCATCAATCTAATATTTCTCAACTATTCTCTTGTCTGAAGATCTGAGAAATAACTATTTGCATTTGGCCAAGCTCATACAACCACCACCCAGTGTAAGGAGAGCAGATTGCAGCCCTGATCCCTTTTATTCTCTCTCTTAACCTTTTATGTGCTTCACAATTTGCAGTTACTTTATTAATCTATTCACCAATTTTGCATCTATTTCTCCCAGTAGAATGTAAGTGTCCCGAGAGGAGGACACGTGATTACTTCATCTCATCTCAGTATCTCTGCTTCCTAGCCGGGCACCTGGTATAGAGTATGCAGTAATAAAACCTTAATAAGTCTAAAAATGGAAGTTTTTGCATTTCATTTCCCTTCCCTCCTCGTAAGATCACCCACTTCTGGAATCAGTGGCGCTGGCAGCTGTTTAAACAGCTACCAGGCAACATTGCATCTAGGGAGGAGAGTGTGATGTCTCCTTTCATAGAAAGGGTGAGCTCCATGGGGGTAGGAGCATTTGTGCCTTCTTCCTGCCTGGATCGTTGTTGATGCTTATTAAACATTTTGAGGTTGAATGTCAGAGAAGTGTTGGACATAGAAAAACAGGTGGAAGGGGCTGTGCGATGCCATGGGAACTGAAGGACAAATCTAGATGGGGGTGGGGGGTCAGAGAGAAACAGCCTTGGGGTGCAGAAGGAGAAATGTTCTGAAAACTTGAGCATCAGTTTCCCAAAGGGAAAAAGAAGAGGAAAGCAAGATGCAGGGGTCTGGAGGATCCCAACCAGCGGTCAGGAAGGAGTACCTAGAATACATACTGTTTGCCTCACTTGACGGAACATGCAATGTATGTCTTCTCTACTGCACCCTCTCTGCATCTCCCATCATCAGGCATTCTCTCAAGTTCCTTCCCTGTGGCTGTCATCAACTTAACTCCTCTTGTTTTCCACTGCTACTAATAAAGTCATTATAACAGAAAAAATGTACTAAGGATTTGTTATGTAAAAATTTTACATCTATTATCTCACTTAATCTTCATAAGATTAATATGAAGCAAAAATTATTATTCCTGTAATTTTTACAGATGAGGAAACTGAGAATAGGGAAATATAGTAACTTGCCTAAAGTCACACAGCAAGGAAGTTGCAGAGGGCAGGGTTTGTGCCCAGGTTTCTGTGATTCCAAGGTCAGCACTATTATAATGCTGTTGACCAAGACCAAAGAATCAACTACCTGTTCCAAGAAGGTGGTGCCTGGATCTTCGTCCTCCTCCTCAGGTATCTCTTATCTGTAGTTCTACTGCACCTATCTTAATTCAGTTGGTCGTGATCTCTTACCTGAACCATGACATTTGCTTCCATCAGTCTGTCCTCTGATTCTACAGAATCATCTTTCTAAACAGAAGTTCCAGTCCTTATATCCCCTATCCAGATATTTTCATGAATCTCAAGTATCAATGAAATGAGAAAAATGTCCATCCACCTTAGAATTCCAGTTCTGCTCCTACCCAAACAATCTCTGGCATATTATTTAAGCAACATGAAACAGTTTTCTCACATCTAAAATGGAAATTATGATTCCTATTTAACTGCAAGGAGTAAATAAAATAACACATGATAACTGCCTAATAAAGCAAAAGTCCCACAGAAATGCCTTAATGAATTTATTGTATTTCTTCTAGAAGGCCAGTTACCTAATAGATCTTTGGAACTGAGGAGACAAAGGGCATAAGAGAAGAATCAGAGAGGCTGGGACTTGGAGTTTTGCTTCAGATGCCAGGAACTCACTTCCTAGGATTTTGCAGCATCTTCCAGAGTCTAAAACTGTGTTTTGACTTGTCTTTTCTGAAACAATGGGATGCATGCAGCTCAGTGAATCGGCAGCTGTGATGGAGGAGAAAGAAAAGGAGATCTTCTACTTAGCAAAGGATCCAGGCTAGATCCTTTGGCTGGAAGGTCTTGGCTAGAAGGTCTCTCTTGGAGTGTAGAGACAGACTGAAAGCACATCTCAGCAACTAAACATGTGCAGCCAGGCCATAGACTCAGGCTTGATGCCCTAAGAGATCTTCATCACCATGCCTTGGAAGTCCCACACAATTTGTTCTTCTGGCTAGACCCCTCCAGGTAACATCCATGCCTGGAAGGTAAGTAATCTACTGATAGTTAAACTACTAATAAGTAGAGGATCATGGATCAATCAGAAATTTCAAATATTAGGGTCAGTATTTCAAAAAATACTGTAAAATGTGTACATTCACCTGCTACAAGTTTGCATGGGCAGGAGCCATATCAAGTCCATTGGAATTCCTGATTCCCTTATGTCGATCAAAAATTTTGATCCCTTGTTATGTGTATTTCAGTTAATAAAAATGAGGAGCATGACTATTCAGTAATAAATGCAGCTTGTTTGGGTATATGCAGAATTTTGCAAAACATAGTAGAATGGGTGTGGTTACCATAACACACGGGCTCATCAGTTTAGTGGAATTCAACAGTTTTGAGTCCTTCCAAATTTCATCTTTGATGCTGGGAATTTGAAGATTGATATGACACAGGCACAGTCCTCCAGAAATATCTCATCTTGTTGGGGAAACAGGTAGATGCAGAAATAGTATCTGTGTGATATAGCAAATACAAAGGTAGTTACATGTGTGAGATGCTACAAGAATGTAGAAAGAGAATGCCTGGCCAGGCTGGTTTGGAGGAGGTGTGGGAAAGGGGGCTTTCTGAAGGAAGTGATGCCTAAACTCGGTCATGAAGGAAAAGTAGAACTTACCCTGCCAAAGGGAGGTTGTACAGGCAGAAGGAATAGCGTGAACAAAGAAGGAAGATATAAGAAAGTACAATACCATTGGTGCAAAGATTGGCCACAGCTGTCCCACAACCTATTTGAATTAATATTTATCATGGTAGGTCTCCATGGATTGCTTCATTCATTCAACAAGCATTTACTGAGTGAAAGGCTATTCTATGCCAAGCCTAGCATCAGGCACACAGGATGAACAGCTCAAGTGTCGTATCTCAAAAAATTAACATGTCAGGAGACAGAACGATTGCAATACTGTGCAATAAGCTTGAAAGACCTCACCCATAATGCATTCTGGATCAGGAGACTTATTTGATAGAAATACTTTGAAAATGTTTTTTTATCTTGACACTGGATATGTGTCCATTCTGTTTAATTATTCCTCAGTCAATAATAACCATTCATATCACCTACCCTAACTGTCATTTTAGGTAAAATTTTTAAATACATCCAGAAAAAAAAAATTGTACATAGCGCTCTCTCTTTTAAAAATCTATGTAGAGCTAAGTTATTATATAAATCCCAATCATGATTTTATATTTTTGTTTGACTCATCTTTTTTTTTTTCTTGTTTTTTTTTTTTTTTTTGGCCACACAGCGCAGCATGTGGGATCTTTGTTACCCAGCCAGGAATGGAACCCATGCCCCCTGCAGTGGAAGCCCAGAGCCCTAACCACTGGACCTCCAGGGAATTCCCTGTTTGACTCCTTGATTAAGCATGCACACAATCTAAAAATTTTATTATTTCTTGGATTTGTTTTTTCAGAACTCTTTTTTAAAATTTCTTTTCTTGAGCTAGTTTTATGCTGATTTTGCTAACCATTAAATAATTTCTCAAGTTGAACATTTTCCTTTAATTCTTGATTTTTGAATACTAATGCTATGGTTTTATGCCTAATGTAGTTCTGACCATATCCCATGAGATTTGATATGCACTAAGTCCATTATTTTCTAAAGAGTTAATGTTAGTTTTTAAATCATTTGATTAATTGAGGAAGGGTTTTTCTTCTCCCACACTTTCCAAGTGGTTTTTATTTAAGCCTATTCTTGCAATTTCTAGAATCTATTGTACTCTGGTTAGAGAATATGAGCTGTTTAATTTCTACTCATTAGAATTTATTGAGGATTTCACTACGGTTAAGAATATGTTAAATTTTAGTAAATTTCTACGGATATTGGAAAAAATGTTTTTCCTTTTTATGGAAACTAATGTTAAATATTCATATATTCAGCCTAATAAATTTTTTAATACATCTTTATTGGAGTATAATCGCTTCACAATGCTATGTTAGTTTCTGCTGTACAGCAAAGTGAATCAGCCATATGTACACATATATCCCCGTATCACCTCCTTCTTGAGCCTCCCTCCCACCCTCCCTATCCCACCTCTCTAGGTCATCGCAAAGCACCTAGCTGATCTCCCTGTGCTATGCTGCTGCTTCCTACTAGCTATCTATTTTGCATTTGGTAGTGTATATATGTCCATGCTACTCTCACTTCACCCCAGCTTCCCCTTTTCCCCGCCCTCAAGTCCATTCTCTATGTTTACGTCTTTATTCCTGCCCTGCCACTAGGTTCATCAGTACCATTTTTTTTTTTTTTTAGATTCCATATGTAAGCATTAGAATACAGTATTTGTTTTTTTCTTTCTGACTTACTTCACTCTGTATGAAAGACTCTAGGTCCATCCACCTCACTACAAATAACTCAATTTTGTTTCCTTTTATGGCTTAATAATATTCCATTGTACATCTGTGTCTCTCTCCCTTGCAAACCTGTTCATCTGTACCATTTGTCTAGATTCCACATATATGCATTAATATACGATATTTGTTTCTCTTTTTCTGACTTACTTCACTCTGTATGACATTCTCTAGGTCCATCCACATCTCTACAAATGACCCAATTTCGTTCCTTTTTATGGCTGAGTAAATATTCCATTGCATATATGTACCACATCTTCTTTATCCATTCGTCTGTTGATGGGCATTTAGATTGCTTCCAAGACCTGGCTATTGTAAATAGTGCTGCAATGAACATTGTGAATTATGGTTTTCTCAGGGAATATGCTCAGTAGCTGGATTGCTGAGTCATATGGTAGTTCTATTTTTAGTTTTTTAGGGAACTTCCATATTGTTCTCCATAGTGGCTGTATCAATTTACATTCCCACCAACAGTGCAGGAGGGTTCCCTTTTCACCACACCCTTTCCATCATTTATTGTTTTTAGATTTTTTGATAATGGCCATTCTGACCAGTGTGCAGTGATACCTCATTGTAGTTTTGATTTGCATTTCTCTAATAATTAGTGATGTTGAACAGTTTTTCATGTGCCTCTTGGCCATCTGTATGTCTTCTTTGGTGAAATGTCTATTTAGGTCTTCTACCCATTTTTTAACTGGTTGTTTGTTTTTTTGATATTGACCTCCACGAGCTGTTTGTATATTTTGGAGATTAATCCTTTGTCCATTGTTTCATTGGCAAATATTTTCTCCCATTCTGAGGGCTGTCTTTTTGTCTTGTTTATGGTTTCCTTTGCTGTGCAAAAGCTTTTGAGTTTCATTAGGTCCCATTTCTTTAATTTCGTTTTTATTCTCATTACTCTAGGAGGTGGGTCAAAAAAGATCTTGCAGTGGTTTATGTCAAAGAGTGGTTTTCCTATGTTTTCCTCTAAGAATTTTAGAGTGTCTGGTCTCCCATTTCGGTCTTTAATCCATTTGGAGTTTATTTTTGTGTACGGTCTTAGGTAGTGTTCTAATTTCATTCTTTTACATGTAGCTGTCCAGTTTTCCCAACACCACTTATTGAAGAGGCTGTCTTTTCTCCATTGTATGTTCTTGCCTCCTTTGTTGTAAATTAGGTGACTATATGTGCGTGGGTTTATCTCTGGGCTTTCTATCTTGTACCACTGATCTATATTTCTGTTTTTGTGCCAGTACTGTACTGTCTTGATTACTGTAGCTTTGTAGTACAACTTGAAGTCAGGGAGCCTGATTCCTCCAGCTCCATTTTTCTTTCTTCAGATTGCTTTGGCTATTCGGGGTCTTTTGTGTTTCCATATGAATTGTAAAATTTTTTGTTCTAAATCTGTGAAGAATGCCATTGGTAGTTTGATAGGGATTGCATTGAATCTGTAGATTGCTTTGGGTAGTAGATTCACTTTCACAATGTTGATTCTTCCAATCCAAGAACATGGTATATTTCTCCACCTTGTTTATGTCATCACTGATTTCTTCTATCAGTGTTTTATAGTTTTCTAAGTACAAGTCTTTTGCCTCCTTAGGTAAGTTTATTCCTAGGTATTTTATTCTTTTTGTTGCAATGGTAAATGGGATGGTTTCTTGAATTTCTCTTTCTGATTTTTCGTTGTTAGTGTGTAGGAATGCCAGAGATTTCTGTGTATTAATTTTGTATCCTGCAACCTTACCAAATTCATTGATTAGTTCTAATAGTTTTCTGGTGGCATCTTTAGAATTTTCTATATGTAGTATCATGTCATCTGCAAACAGTGACAGTTTTACTTCTTCTTTTCCAATTTGTACTCCTTTAATTTCTTTTTCTTCTCTGATTGCTGTGGCTAGGACTTCCAAAGCTATGTTGAATAAGAGTGGCAAGAGTGGACATCCTTGTCTTGCTCCTGATTTTTAGTGGAAATGTGTTCAGTTTTTCACCATTGAGAATGATGTTTGCTGTGGGTTTGCCTTTATTATGTTGAGGTAATTTCCCTCTATGCCCATTTTCTGGAGAGTTTTTGTCATAAATGGGGACTGAATTGTGTCAAATGTTTTTTCTGCATCTATTGAAATGATCATATGGTTTTTATTCCTTAATTTGTTAATATGGTGTATCACATTGATTAATTTGCATATATTGAAGAATCCTTGCATCCCTGGGATAAATCCCACTTGATCATGGTGTAAGATCCTTTTAATATGTTGTTGGATTCTGTTTGCTAATATTTTGTTCAGGATTTTCCCATCTATGTTCATCAGTGATATTGGTCTTTAATTTTCTTTTTTTGTGATATCTTTTTCTAGTTTTGGTATCAGGGGTGATGATGACTTCATAGAATGAATTTGGGAATGTTCCTCCCTCTGCAGTTTTTTGGAAGAGTTTGAGAAATATCAGTGTTAGCTCTTCTCTAAATGTTTGATAGAATTCACCTGTGAAGCCATCTCATCCTGGACTTTTGTTTGTTGGAAGATTTTTAATTACAGTTTCAATTTCATTACTTGTGATAGGTCTGTTTATATTTTCTAATTCTTCCTTGTTCAGTCTTGGAAAATTGTACCTTTACAAGAATTTGTCCATTTCTTCATGGTTGTCCATTTTACTGGCATAGAGTTGTTTGTAGTAGTCTCTTATACTCCTTTGTATTTCTGCAGTGTCAATTGTGATTTCTCCTTTTCCTTTCTAATTTTATTGATTTGCATCCTTTCCCTTTTTTTCTTGATGAGTGTGGCTAAGAGTTTATCAATTTTGTTTATCTTCTCAGAGAAGCAGCTTTTAGTTTTATTGATCTTTGCTATTGTTTTCTTCGTTTCTATTTCATTTATTTCTTCTCTGATCTTTATGATTTCTCTCCTTCTACTGACTTTGGGTTTTCTTTGTTCTTCTTTCTCTAGTTGCTTTAGGTGTAGGGTTAGATTGTTTATTTGAGAGTTTACTTGTTTCTTGAGGTGAGAGTGAATAGCTGTAGTCTTCCCTCTTAGAACTGCTTTTGCTGTGTCCCATAGGTTTTGGGTCATTGTGTTTTCATTGTCATTTGTTTCTATGTATTTTTTTATTTCTTCTTTGATTTCTTCAGTGATCTCTTGGTTATTTAGTAGCGCACTGTTTAGCCTCCATGTATTTGTATTTTTTACAGTTTTTTTCTTTTAATTGATTTCCAGTCTCATAGTGTTGTGGTCAGAAAACATGCTTGATATGATTTCAATTTTCTTAAATTTACCAAGGTTTGACCCAAGATGTGAGCTATCCTGGAGCATGTTCTATGTGCACTTGAGAAGAAAGTGTATTCCGCCACTTTCAGATGGAATATTCTATAAATATCAATTAAATCTATCTGGTCTATTGTGTCATTTAAAGCTTGTGTTTCCTTATTTATTTTCTGTTTGGATGATCTGTCCATTGGTGTAAGTGGGGTGTTAAAGTCCCCTACTATTATTGTGTCACTGTTGTTTTCCTCTTTCATGGTTGTTAGCATTTGCCTTATGTATTGAGGTCCTCCTATGTTGGGTGCATAAACATTTATAATTGTTATATCTTCTTGGATTGATCCCTTAATCACTATATACAGTTCTTCCTTATCTCTTGTAATAGTCTTCATTTTAAAGTCTATTTTATCTGGTACAAGTATTGCTACTCCAACTTTCTTTTGATTTCCATTTGCATGAAATATCTTTTTCCATGACTTCACTTTCAGTCTGTATGTGTCCCTAGGTCTGAAGTGGATCTCTTATAGACAGCATATATATGGTTCTTGTTTTTGTATCCATTCAGCCAGTCTGTGCCTTTTGGTTGGGGCATTTAATCCATTTACATTCAAGGTTATTATCGACATGTATGTTCCTATTACCATTTTCTTAATTGTTTTGGGTTTGTTTTTATGGGTCTTTTTCTTCTCTTGTGTTTCCCGCCTAGAGAAGTTTCTTTAGCATTTGTTGTAAAGCTGGTTTGATGGTGCTGAATCCTCTTCGCTTTTGCTTGTCTGAAAAGCTTTTGATTTCTCCATCGAGTCTGAATGAGATCCTTGCTGGGCAGCATAATCTTGGTTGTAGGTTTTTCTCTTTCATCACTTTAAGTATATCCTGCCACTCCCTTCTGGCCTGCAGAGTTTCTGCTGAAAAATCAGCTGATAATCTTATGGGGATTCCTTTGTATGTTATTTTTTGTTTTCCCTTGCTTCTTTTAATAGTTTTTCTTCGAATTTAATTTTTGTTAGCTTGATTAATATGTGTCCTGGTGTATGTTTCCTAGGGTTTATTCTGTATGGGACTTTCTGCACTTCCTGGACTTGGGTGACTATTTCCTTTCCCATGTTAGGGAAATTTTCCACTATAAACTCTTGAAATACTTTCTCAGACCCTTTCTTTTTCTCTTCTTCTTCTGGGACCCCTATAATTCGAATGTTGGTGCATTTAATGTTGTCCCAGAGGTCTCTGAGACTGTCCTCGATTCTTTTCATTCTTTTTTCTTTATTCTGTTCCCTGGGTATTATTTCCACCATTTTATCTTCCAGCTCACTTATCCGTTCTTCTGCCTCAGTTATTCTGTTATTGATTCCTTCCAGAGTATTTTTAATTTCAGTAATTGTGTTGTTCATCACTCTTTGCTCTTTAGTTCTTCTAGATCCTTGTTAAATGTTTCTTGTATTTTCTCCATTCTGTTTCTGAGATTTTAGATCATCTTTACTATCATTACTCTGAATTCTTTTTCAGGTAGATTGCCTATTTCCTCTTCATTTATTTGGTCTTATAGGTTTTTACCTAGCTCCTTCATCTGTGACATTTTCTTTGCTCTCTCATTTTTTTTTTTTTTTTTTGGATGGGTGGGATTGTGTTCCTGTCTTACTGGTTGTTTGGCCTGAGGCTTCCAAAACTGGAGTTTGTAGGCTGTTGGGTAGAGCTATGTCTTGGTGCTGAGATGAGGACCTCTGGGAGACCTCACTCCAATGAATATTCCCTGGGGGTTGTTGAATTTTACTAAATTTCTATGGATATTGGAAAAAAATTTTCCTTGTTATGGAAACTGATGTTTCCAAATATTCATGTATTCAGCCTAATAAATTTTAATACAAAATCCCATATATAGATTTTTGTCTTCATGATGTATGAAAGAATGAAAGTGTTTTGTTTTATCTCCCATATAATTGTATTTTAAATTTCTTGGTTTATTTTTTAACAGTTTTCTTTATATCATTTGATAATAATATATATGAAATATAATGAATCAAACTATTATAGCATAATTTTCAATAATACATTTTATCAACATAAACTACCCATTATCCTCAATATAAACTACCCACAATCCTCACTGTATTGTGCTTTAAATTATACTTTTGGTGATATTAATTCTCTACCTCTGCTTTCTGTTTGTTTGCATATGCCTGAAATATATTTTCTAATACTTTGAGTTTTAACATTTGTCAGTGAACTTCTAGATATAATTTTTGTAAGCTGCACAAAGTTGCATTATTCTTTAATTCAATTTATCTTTTAATAAAAGGATGTAAACCACTGGTACTTATTGTAATAACTGATACATTTACTCTCATATTCATTGAGTGCTTTATTTCTGTTTCTTTTGGGGAAGCTAGAGAATGAGATAATACCTGAAATTTCAGAGCTGCACCAGATGTTTAGCTTATAAAATGACAAATCTGCTATGGTAAAAATTTCCCTTCCTTCAGTCTTTGGATTAGACAAATTTTTGGTCTCCTCTATATTTACATGACCCTTGGGCTTACTTTATCAGTTAAATGAGACCAACCATTAATAAGTGAAGCTCACTTAATATCTTATGATGATTTTAACTTTCTCATGAAGATATATGAAAACATAAATAATTTAAAAATTAAACTGATCTATTAGTGTTGGGAAAGAGAAATGATTGAAACCATATAATTGCTACTGAAGTATCTCATAAAGTCAGAATGCTTCAGTTTATAAGGGTATGGCAACTCTCACTAGAAGCTAGAAACTCATGAGGAAAAGATAAAGACCTTCTAGAATAAACATCCCCAAATTCAGGAAGAAAACTGCCACCTCTGATGATACTTCCTAATAAGGTTATCTCAAACACTGTCACGTGATTATTGTGAAAGGCCATTGTGTAGAGGAAGCCCATGTCAGGAGCATGTCGTAAAATGATGCACTGGATAAATGTGACCTAAATAAGTCCACATACAAACATGCACACATTTGAGACAATCTAGACAAGTTTACTTTCTCTTCTCATTCATGTCCGAGTTTGACTGATGTAATCAATCAGTAATTGCTTATTGGCATAAAATAAATTTTATATTATTTACTTCTTGATTTTTTCAGGTACATTATACTATAACCATAGTAAGAAAAATTATTTATACTTAACTCTATATTTTGCAGTTTTAGTTGCTTTTTTCCAATTCTTTAATACCATGATTTCCTTTTCATGAGTTTTGGAGTTTTTTTCTATGTGGAATCTTCTCTGCAAGGTTATTTATAGGAGAATTTTTTTCTTTTAAGTGAGTGTTGCCTTTCTGGTCATCTGTCTTTCTGAAAATGGATTTCTTTTGCCCTTAACCAGGCACTCTCATTTTATCTAAGTAAAAAATTGTTAAATCTCTGTGTTTTTTCTCCCTCAGAACTCTGTAACCATTGTCTAAAGCATTTAGAGTTCCCCAGAAGATCTGAGACCATTCTGGTGTTTGTTCCTTTCTAAATAATCTGTTTATTTTCATGCAAGAATGCTTGTAGCAAAATTTATTTTAACTTCCAAATTCAAAATAATTTCATTGGGCTATGTCTCAGCATTGTTGTCTTTTCATTATAATTATTATTTTTTTTGATAATACTAGCATGGGGAGTCAGTCCAACTAACAAAGCCACTTTTCTAGACTTAAAAATTTTTTTTTTTCTCCTTTATTTTGTCTCTCCTCTGTCTTTCCTTTCCAGCCTCCTAGAATTCCCCTTGGATCTGTCCTCTTTTATCTCATCACTATTCTTTATTTTTTTTTTCAAGATATTTGCTTTATTCACTTTCCTCTGCTTTGCCTAATGGAGATTAACTGCCTGATGGATAGAAACATTGAAACAATGCAGCTGTCACAGTGGTCAAAATTACATTTTTGTTAATAAAAAATTTATTTTTTTCTTTCAACATATTTTCATGTCAGTATAATGCAATTCTTCTGAATGGAATTACTTATTTCATATTAAACCCATAGTGTATACAGTAATGCTTTATATCATAATTATAAATGAGCAAGCTTTTTGTAGTGGAAAAGCTTATTTTTAAAAATTTCTTAAAATTCTAAGAGAATTTCTTGAGCTTTTCTTCCCTTTCGGTATTCAGCTTTCTAGAGTCATGTTATCCAATACAGTAGTCACCAGCCACATGTGGCTATTTAAATTTAAACTTAACATTTAAATAAAATTCAATTAAAAGATGAGTTGCTCTGTCACACTTTTCAAGGGCATTGAGCCCCTGAAGCTACTGAAGTTACATGGGGCTAGTAACTACCAATGGATAGTACAGATAGAGAATAGCATTGGCAAACTACAGTCCATGTGTCACATCCAGCCCATAGCTTGTTTTTTGTTAATTAGGTTTTCCCTTTATTGATTTATTTTAATTGTGGCAAGATACATATAGCATAAAATTTGCCATTTAATCATTTTAAAGTGTACAATTCAGTAGCATTTAGTACATTTGCAATGTTGTACAACCATCACCACTATCTAGTTCCAGAACTAAAGAACCTATGTTTATTAAACAGTCACTCTCCACCAGCTACTTCCTCCTACCCCTGAAAACCACTAACCTGCTTTCTGTCTCTATGATTTAGTTATTCACATAAATGAAAACCAGCCTTTTGTGTCTGGCTTTCTTCACTTAGCATAATGGTTTCACAGTTCATCCATGTTGTAACATGGATCAGTACTTCATTCCTTTTCATGGCTGCATAATATGTCATTATATGGATATATCACTTTTTGTTTATCCATTAAGTTGTTGATGGACACTTGGGTTGTTTCTACTTTTTGCTTATTGTGAATAGTGTTGCTATGAACATTCATGTACAAGTTTTTGTTTGAACTCCTGTTTTCAGTTTTGGAGATATATAATTAGGAGTGAAATTACCAGTTTATATGATAATTCTATGTTTGAATTCTTGAGAAACAGCCAAACTCTTTTCCACAGAGGTCACATCATTTTACATTCTCACCAGCAGTGTATGAGAACTCCAATTTTTCCACATCCTCACCAATACTTGTTCTTTTTCTCTTTCTCTTTCTTTTTTCTTTTTTTTTTTTTGTGTATAGTTATCCTAGTGGATGTGAAGAGATACCCATGGACTACTTTTGTACATCCTGTTGGCTGAAATGTCTTTTAATCTTAAAGTTTTGTTTAAAAACATGGGGAATATGCAACAGACTATACGTGACCCACAAAGACTAAAATATTTACCATCTGATCCTTTACATAAACAAGTGTGCTGACCCTTGATATAGAACATTGTCATCATTACACAAATAGCTGTTGGACAATGCTCTGAGTATGTAACGGGCTGGTTAGTAACTCAGTTGTAGTTTTAAATTCAGCAACCTTATGTTCCATCTGTATCCATTCTTTACTAGTCTTATATTGTCTCCTGCCTCCTCACACTTTTTAGATATACTATCCTCTGGAATATTGCTGAAGATGCAAATTCTAATTTTTTTGAACTTTTCTTAGAGTAACTATTTAACATGGAGATGTTTGCTCTGAATCTTCAAATAGGTCCCCTTTTTTGACATGATCTATCCTCTCCTATGCTTGAGAAACTTTCCTGCTGCTCATCCTGAGAACCAAGAGCTGAGATAGATTGGGCAGATGGTGTAGATTCATATCTGGCTTTTTCAAACAAAGAACAGCTTAGATTTATTTTTCTTTAAGATTACCAGTTTAGAAATCCAATAGTGTGGTACGCATGGAAATGGGGCCCAATAAGTTTCATCATTTCATGATTAGGCTGGACAGTTCCCCTCCTTTATTTGGAAATGGCCGAAAGTTAATTGCACAAGGCCCACCCTCCTTGACAGGCACGGTTATGCAATTGGGAGTTAGCACTGGTAGTGCCAAAGTTCTTTGTCCAGCCTCCTTGCCAAGAATAAGTTTCTAGTGCTTGGCATGACCACCCAGAGTGACTGGGCTCAGATGAGCCTCCCCAAATATCCATGCTGTTCCCTTCCAATCATTCCTTGTTGATTGATAAAATTGTTCTACCAGCTGCTTTTCCAGGTCCTGTCTAAACAGACTCTTGCTTCACATGTGGGAAACAATTGATGGGGTATGTTCATCCTTCAATCCCTTCTCCTCTGAACTATATCTGCCAGGAACCCTTTGACAATTCTGACATATAAATGGCACCTTTCCCTCATTTTCATTGCAGACATACAATTTGTCATTGCGTCCTGTTGGTAATTAATAGGACTATGGATACTGTGGAAAGCTATTCATGCTCACAATGTCATTTATCCATAAATCCGAATTTAGATTTCATCTTTATAGTTTGGAGGAGAGTAATTTAGAAAAATAATGCATTAGTCTCAGTTAGCTATACCTTTAGAAACCCTAGAGGTTAGAAACACCAGGATAGAAACCAGGCAGCGCCCACCTTCTCACACAAGCTTAGCCCAATTCCAAGAAAAACTGCCCACAAGAAAATCGAAACCTTTAAACTAGTAACAGATGTTGCAGATGTTATAAGAAGCATTGTGCTTTCCCAGTACCCAAATTTCTAGCTGAATTATGAAGAGGAATCCATCTTTCATCTGCATGTGTGACAGCGTGTAGATGAAACATCGGTCTAAGACAGTAGGCACTAAACAAATATATGGGGGAAGATGTCTGGCTGGCTGACTTGCTGAAAGACTGGGTTTTTCACTTCTCATCCAGATGTTTTGGCTTTATGGAGGCATCGGCAGGGTCTGCCAAGCTGATGTGTGATCTCTGAGTGAAGGATGATACATGAGTACAGAGCATTATCCCGGCAAATGAGTACACGGCATTGTTGTATGTGAAATGAGGTCTCACTGGCTGCAACCAAGGCATGTGACAGACCTGCCGGTCCACTTCCAAGTGCTTCTGACAGATGAGCCCCCATTTGCATACATCTCATCATGACACATGCTGAAACTGTTAAGTTATTATTAGTACTGATAATGGAGTCTTCACCAGGAATGTATTCATATTCTTAATGTTGTCACTGCAGATTTTTTTGCTGTTAAGGAAAAAGCCTATCAGGCATAAATATTTATGCCTGGATGGATGTCAGATTCTTTCATCAGGAAGGGGATTGGTCTTAATTGAATCTTGGGGACAAATGTAGGCTCAGCATTGATTATAGGGCTCCATGTGAGCAGAGCTTTCTCAGACTCTGCCCAGGATTCCAGAGGCATGATCCTCTGTTAGGAGAACAGGTAAGTTCTCTCTTAAGGGGTGCTGGAAACTTAGCTGTGTTAGGGAGCAATTGTTTGGGAAGAGACTGGGCAGGACTTCATAGGACCAGACAAAGGGAATGCCACCTGTCTAGAGCTGGCTTCCCAAAGGCATTTTACAAATAGAGATTATTTCAAGCAGGCACAGGGCTGTAATCGTCCCAGGGCTGTAATTCTCCCAGTGGCTGTTGTTCTTTCATTGTCTGTCTGCTGCTCCAACACAGACAAGATGCCCGAACAAGATGGCCCTATAATATATGGGGGATGAATAAATACACTGATGGTAAGAAGCTGTGTTGGGGAAAATCCATAAAGCAGTTGACTCTCACTTACCTAGTCAGTACCGTTGTGATATTAGCTTCATTTCATAGATGTGGAACATGTGTGCCAGGTCCTATGCTCCACAGTGATAAACAGATTTAAAAGGTTCAGAGATAAAGAAGATACAGCCGAGGCTTCAGTTTACTCACAGCCCAGCGGAGTCTGGACAGATGCGAAAGAAACATGTCAAGCAGGGACAGAGGCTGGCACAAGCCAAGTGAAGTCCAGGAAACTGGATTCTGAGAAAAAGAACTGGGGCAGCGCCTGTGATAGGTGACCGGGTGGGCCAATGTCCCGGGCAGGAGGAGCCACAAGGGGGCTTTAAGCTGTCACGGGATTCCGAGAAGGTCACTTATTTCACAGCAGTAATAATGAAGTCCAGGAGGCAGGTAGCTCAGTGAAACAGACAAAGTTGTTCATTTGATTTAAGCATTTGAGGATCTAAATGCCATCCTGGCCACTCTCTCACTTAGAATCTTGGTTACCTGACCTGTAGAATGGACAGAATAATACCCACCTCAAAGAGTCACTCTGAAGATTGAAAGAAATCGAATATGTAACGTGCTAGACACATAGGAATTACTCAATAAATGCAGACCTCTTTACTTTCCTGCAGATGGCGCTGGGCTCCCCGTGTGATGTACGGAACAGAGACTCCGGTAATGGGTACCACTATTTAATTCACGGATCAGGATGCAGGAGGCAGAAGTTGATGCTCTCCTCTGTATGCTCACAAGACATGGACTACACAGCTCCTTATCATGTGCCTTATTGAATTGTTTTATGTCTTATTCAAAACCAAGTGACCTATTTGAGGGCTCTTACTCCTGTATTCCCAGCACCAAGTGCAGGACCTGAGAGATAGATGGTGCTTCATAAAGCTTCCTTGCTTGAACGACTGGGTGGATGGAGTCATGAGTGGGCTGATAGGTGGGGAGGTGGGTGTGAATGCTCTTCTAAATTGTCACACCTCAGTCCCTTCTAAGTAAAGCAGAGGACATCTTCAGATACTGGTCCCTCCAAGTTTGACGTATTTGCTGAGGGGGCCTGAAACTAGGCTGATGGGACGCATTTGAGGTCTAGGTATTAGATGAGGGATCCTGGCTAAGAGGAGCCAAGGAAAACCAAGGTCTCCTTCCATATAGGGAAAAGCAACTTTCACTGCCCCAGATAAAACTCATCACATGATCCAAAAATGCCATAGCCTACACCAGCCCACAAACTGAGCTCTATTCCCCTTTCATTTAGCCCTTTTTTTTTTTTTTGGTAAAACACTCTAAAAACCATCTTCAGAAAGAAACTCATGATTTGCACTTTCAGACAAAAATAAAATGAAGCACCAAAACAAGACCCCCAAAGTCACATTTGCAAGCGAACTGGCCTTTGGGTTGTTGGCAATTCCCAGACCAGCCCAGGCCAGGTGTTTGGCACCCTATGATGTCACAGCCCCACAGCTGGATTTTTCAGAGCTGGGCTGGGAAGAGCTGTGCACTGTTTTCTTCTCATTTCCCAGCTCTTTGGTACTCCCAGATGTTTTAATTACAGAGGAAAGGGAGCGGATGATTCTGCCCATATGTCTCCATTCCACACAAATAAATCTCCTCGCCGTCCTGCACAGCTCTGTGGCGTTGCGACTGTCCCACTGAAACGGATGCTGTCGGGTCTAATCACCATCTTCAATCCTTCAGTGAGCGTGTTAATTCCGGGAACACCGGCTGGGACTGCTGTCCCAGGGAAATAATCTAGAAACAATTAGACACCGTCGCAGCAAGATGCCGCCCCTCCTCTGGGGAGCTGGGTGCTCACCCAGTCTGATCTGGGAGCAGCCCACAGGGAGTTGAGTAGGAAGAGTTAGGAGGCGGCAGGGGGCGTGGGTGTCAGAACACAGGGCAATTATTTACAGCTGGGACTGTGGCATCCCCTGCAGCCCCTAATACCCTCAGGCACTAGGTCATTATCTATGGCATGCCCAGCTGCAAGGATGCCCTACCCTCTTAGGAACTTTGGGAGGAACTCAAAGGAGGTGTCCCAAACATGTAGCTATCGTGTATATACACACACACAGATTACAGTGAACTTTTCCAAGGAAACAGCAAAAGCTGGCAGGCGTATTTAGCATTCTGATTCAGTTTCACGAGATGCTAAATTTGCTTTTAATCGGAGCATCACTGATTAACACATAGATTAAGAAGAACAAACCCAGGGAAATTTTATGTGGTTTGGGGTCACCAATAGAGCTCTCTTTTCTTGACAAGGCCATCATGCCTAGGAGTAAATACAGAGGAAATTCCAAAGGGATAAATGTGTTTGAAGTGTCACACATATTGTAATGAAGCAAACACATCTTCTGTGAACATCTTGATGAAGTTTTATAAAATTTCACACCCGGGTAACCCCGCGCAGATCGGGCTCTGAGCAGCGCCAGCGCACCCGAGGCCTTCTTCCTGCTCCAACCCAGTCAATACCCACCTCAAAGGGAACAGGTAGTCTAACTAACCTCCTCTTTCTGAATTACATGTAAATGGAGTCATACACTCTTTGGAGAGCAGCTTCTGTTGTCAAAAAGATGTATGTGAGACCCATCCTTCTGGTTGTGTGTAGTGATAATTCTCTCAATTTTTCTCTCTCTCTCTCATTGATAGGCATCCTCTGAATATACCACGATCCATTCTACTGAGGTTGGGCATTTGGGTTGTTTGCAGTTTGGCACTATTATGTTTAAAGCTGTGACTGGGAATATTTTGCCCGTGACCACTTATTTGCTTGCGTAGATACTCAGGTGTGGAATAGGGTCTGAGGGTAGAACCACTTTTTCTTGAAGTCAATGTCATATGCTCCAACGTTACCCCAATCTAATCTCTTTCCCACATGGAAGTCCGATGATCTAACTAAAATATGTATCTGCTCAGGTCCCTTTGGGGTTTAAAATCCTTCAACCCTGCTCCATTGCCCTGGGGATAAAATCTAAACTTTCCACTCCCTAGAACCTGGTCTATCCTTTCACCTTTGAGCTTTCTCCATATCAGTCACACTGAACTCCCATCAATTTGTCTTTTGCCTTCAGCCTTCTCTCTCCCAGCCTTGGCCTCCATGGTCTCATCCGCCTAGAGATGTGTTTGCCTTTCACTGGCTGGCTCTTGCCCCTCCTACGGAATTTAGGGTAGTTGTCACTCCCCCAAGTAGCTGCCCCTCTGCTTCTTGACATCTTGTTGCCTTTTCAGCAACCTCTTTTCTCCATTCTCTTACTGCTGGATATTTCCACTTTGATTCCTTCTGTGCCCCATGCCCTGGTCTGTTCAGATTTGTTTTATTCTATTCTGCTACAATTTCTTTGCTTATACCCCCTTTCAATTATGAAGCTCTGTTGAAGCTGGCATTCCTTCACTGGTGTATTTATAGCATAACTGATTCATTCCAGCATTCATTCAACAAACCTTTTTGAATATATGAGACTCTGTTGGTAACAAAGTAGAGGTGGAGAGAGTAGGACCTCTGAGATATGTAATCTCTGTCCTTGGAATCTTCAACCTAGAAAAGGAGATGGGTTAAGCAGGATGGGTGGTGGGCAGTGGTAAGACATGGAATGAGGTAGATATGGGTTTGAGTCCTGGCCTTACCATTTACAGCTGTGTGACCCCAAGCAAAGCCCTTACCTTCTCTGAATATTGGTTTCTTTACCTGTATGAATGGCTGTAATGGCTGTAAATGGCTGTAATTCTTGACTCATGAATCTGTGGGAAGTAAATGTAAGTGAATATGTAAAACACCCAGTATAGGACAAAGAATATATTAAGTTCTAAATTAAAGGCCCTTCATGTGTTCCACATTAGAAAGGAATATAAAATAATGAGGGCCATGGGGGATGTTCCACGGAAGAAATCTGAGATCACAGAAATGAATTTTTGTTCCAAGAAGATTAAAAACAAACATCAACACCAACAATGAAAACAAGCAAACAACTTCCAATACTGGGTGAATGACTTGTGAAAAATAAAGTTACTGCCTATGTGGCTTTGTGTAAATAATGTGTGAAAAGAAAAAAATTCTGAAGATCTAGGGAAAGAGTGAGATAACAGAGAAAGCCATTTCCTGCCTGCCGGTCTGAAAGTCCTTCTTGATGGAGTCCTGTTCAAGACTCACCTGGAAAAACAAAATGGAGTTGGCGAGGTCAATCCCCACATCCCATCTAGGAAAAATGTGTTGCTTAAGAGGAAATCCCAGGTCCATTGCATGTACTGTTCCTTGAAAGATTAGAAAATGTGATTCATTCAGCACAAAGTCTGGAAACCTAGCAGGCCCAGGGAGTTTGCAGGATCATAGTGTACACTTCTCCAGGGCTCATGCCTTGGCCTGGTGCAAACTGAGAGAGACCTTTGGTTGATTCCGAGCCCAGGAGGAGACCAGAAAGAAGGTGGCACTGATGGAAGCCGTTCCTGCCAAGATGCAATGTGTTCCTTTATTTACCATCTTGGCCAGGGCATGGGAGTAAGTTTAAGGGGTTTCCACTTATCCATCAACAGAAGCCAAGGAACCAACATGGGCTTCTGCCATCTTCCAAGTATGCCTATTCATGGATCTCAAGAATGAGCCCAGGGTAAGTATGTGGTCACTATGAGCTGAACTTGGGCCAGCATTCATTTTATTATCTGGGTCCTATATGTCTCACCTCTAATATACAGAGGGATAAAATAATCCTTGAGTCTCTGGTCTCAGTGTTAACTCACATTCTATATCCAAGTATCTTTGAGATGTCTGTGTATTCTCTCTTTCCCTTGGATAGCAACCCAAGTAAATGCCTATAGATCCTTTTTGGGGAAGCACCGGAAGGCTCTCCACCATTGATATACTATGAGAACTTCCACCTGGACATCTGGCCTCAATCAATGGGTTCAGTATCTAAAAGTGGTTCATTTCCAGAAACTAGGCAAGTGATCATAACTTTGAATAGAGGTGGTTGCCCTCAGCTTCTTGGTCATCTGTCCTTGATACCTTTTGATTTTATAGATTAAACATCACACTTGGTGGTTGCCCATTTATCTTGACCCTAGGGTCACTTTGTTCTATTAACCATCCCATAGCTCTCTGCAGACCAGGCTCCTCTGGCTGCTGCTCTAACTGCCATCCTTTATGATAATTGCACCCACCTTATTTCTTAGGATGAAACACTACTATATGGCTTAAGTTGACTTGGAATTTTACACTTCTCACTCCTGGCAGGGGCTCCAGTAATGTAACAGCATCTGCTTTCATCATCCATGAGCTACAGAAGGCAAACACCATTGAGCTTCACAACAATGCTCGTGCTCTCCTCATCAGCACACATCTTGCTGTTTTGGTAAATAGCGTGTCCTTTGGAACCCTCCCATGGAATATCATTGGCTAGTGACTTTCCAAATATTATTTAGTATATTCTTTCTAGGATGCCCACTTCTCTGAGCCTTTTGATCTCTTCTTCCAATGTCTGTCATGGAAGTTCTAGTATGTCTGGTTCACTTAACATGGGCCATGATTTTCTGCAAGTTTCTAAGAGCCATCCCAGCCATGTGTTGGAATCCTCTCCTGGGGTCTTTGTCAAGGTGTTCAATACCACCTCAATAAAATCTCCCATATCTGACTTCAGTTTTTTCTCATCTTGCTCTGGCATCCTTTGGAGGTAGTCTCATACATATTCACTGAGATCCCACTGGTCCATGTTGGCTACATCCTGCAGCCCCTCTGGTGTTTCCTTCCTTAGCAAGCTCAGAACTTCCTAGTCCAAGTTATGTTATAATTTGAACATAGGTATTGGTCTGATGGCAAGGAAGCGATCTGGGGGTAGATCTCCAAGGTGGTATATGTTATCTTGCAAGACAATAGGCCTCTGAATCATCTTCAAGCATAAGGAAATGGTAGGCTGTAACAGGGAGGAGTGGGTTGCTCCCTCAGGCTCAGAGAGTTCAAGTGTGTCTAGGGGCTCCAGATATTCACATGCATCAACCCAATTGTTCTTACCCCAAGTCTCAGGATCCTAGTCTTTCTAACCAGGACACTGACTTGGCATGGAAGATATACTAGGGTTGAAGATGTAACCTTCTTTGGAGATCTACAACCCTGAAAATTATTCTCTGGACCCAAATATCAGCATTTTCTGCCCTCCAGCTGCCAGAGATGAAACTTGCTTTAAATGTTGCCAAGGAGGCCCTCTGACTTTCATGCTTCATATTATATTGGTGACTAATCATCTCCAGGGTTTCAATGTTTTTCTTTTTTCTAATGCATCAATTATGCCAGTCATCCCAGTCCATTGTCCTTATAATCATTATATCCCTTGAACATCTTAAAAACCTAGAGCTATTGTATTCACTTGTGTATTATCCTCTACCAGTTTCCCATCCCAGTTCACTACTGGTGCATTTTAACAATTGAGCCACTACCTCCTGCCGGGGGGGAAGTTAGTACTCCACCTACCATCACAGATGGGATATTCATTGCCAGCTGACCAGTAGGTAACCCAGCTGCAAAGTCCCACCTCAGAATCTGCTTCTTTGACCATTTCTGACATCAACTGTCTTAGACTGGGTTCCCTGGGAAATAGAATTTGAGATGAGGATTTGCCTATAGGAGATTAGGGAGTGGTCTTAGGAACAACAACTATGGGAGGATTTAGAAAGGAGAAATGGGCAGAAGGAGAAAGTAGACAGTGATGCAGTCACAACAAAGGGTTCAACTGAGCTCAACAAAGAGCTCTGGATCTGGGGTGGCCCTTCAGGTTGTTTTCTAATTAAGAAAAGTCTTTGTACCTTCTTATTTACCAGTTATTGGATGGATTACCTTCCCTAGAGAGGGGGTATAATCTATGGCAAGGCAGCTCCCTTTGGCCAAGGAAAATTCCAAAGAATGACTCAGCTATAAGCCGTCAGTAACTAACCCTTCAGCAGCTAGGGATATGAGCGCCTCATTCGTGAAGGGGAGATGGAGGCAGCCAATGATGATAGTATCTCCTACAATCTATATATGTTAAATGTTGATACATCATCTTTCAACAAAGCATCTTTGGAGGTTGTGGGAATCACTCTTATGGATCAGGGATGAATAGTTTTAAACCGAGCTCAGGCAGAAAAGGACTGTGAGAAACTTGATAAGCTCAGGTGAGGACCCCTAAGAATGTTGGCTCTGTGACATGTTTTTGTATTCATTCACTCAACAATTGTTGGATGAGAGCTGACCATATGCCCAACACTGTAAATAAAACAGTGTGTGAGACAAGGAAATTCCTGACCATCAAGAAGAGACAGGAAATGAACCAGCCACAAACCAAAAAGTAAGATCATTTCAGATAACCACAAATGCCTTTGTTAAAGCAGGGCAGTTGAATAGAGTGATGGAGAGAAAGAGAAGCTGCCTTCAGTAGAGTGCCCAGAGAAGACACCCTAGGGAGTAATATTTAGGCTGATCTTTAAAAAAATGGGAAGGTGCCAGTCACGTGAGAATCTAAGGCAAGAACATTCCACGCAGAGGGAGTCAAAACAGCGAAGTCCCTGAGGCAGAAATGTGCTTTTCTGTGTTGGAGGAACTAAAAATGTGACCTTCTCAAATATCTGACGACAGGTGTCAAGAAAATAGGAACTGTGATCATCCTGAGGGCAGACCTGGTCAATCAGACCCTCAACTCCTTCATACAGCTTCCAGCAAGACAGCTCACCAAGGAGCTCCCAGAGTAGGGGATGTCAGTCGTGACTCTTGGGGTCATCACGTGGTGTTGGGAGGTTCAAAGAAAAAGTGATATGAGAGGGCGGTCCAGGGGGAGCTGGGCCTTAAAGAATGAGAATGTGGGCACACAAACTTGAGAACCCATTAGAGGAAGCAGCCTAGACTAAGGCACAGGGTGAGCAGAAATTGTGGGAGGTGGCAACGAGCAATTCCTTTAAGCTGGAATGTAGGATTAGTGAAAAAGACTCAGTATGAAATTAGGCTCATCAGGGACTTGGGGACCATGGTCAGATTAACAAGGGTACCCTTGATACTGTAGTCATTGCAAAGCCACTGACCATTTTAGAGCCTAAGATGACGTACTTCAAGGTTTTCAAGAAGATGAATCCATCAGCACAACTCTGTGCTGTGGTAGAGGAAAGACTATAAATGGAAAAACTGCAGGCTGTGATAATAACCCCTGTAAGTCAAGGACATAGCACAGATTCCATGGATTTGTTATCTATTACCATAGAACATATTACCACAAACTTAGTGGCTGAGAAAAACACAAATTTATTACCTCCTTGTCTCCATGGATCAGGAGCCTGGTGCATTTTAGCCGCGTCGTCCGCTCAGGGACTCACAAGGCTGGAGATAAAGGGCCGGCTAGCTGTGTCCTCAGCTGGAGACTCAACTGGGGAAAGTTCAAGTTCCCTGAGGTTGTTCACTTCCTTGCAGTTGTAGAACTGAGGACCCTGTCTTCTTTCTGGCTGTCAGCCAGAGGTCACTTCTGCTCCCAGAGGCCACTCACAGGTCCTTGCCACATGGACCCTGTCATAATTTGGTAGTTTGCTCTTTCAAGGTCAACAAGAACAGCATTTGCTGCAATTCAAACCTCTCTGACTTTGTTTCTGACCTTTAGCCCCTTTGTTAAAAGGGGTCCCCTGATTAGGTCAGACCCACCACACTCTTGGGGAGAATATTATACAGGGCGACCCCCTGAGGGGGTGGGAATCCTGGGGACCATCTTAGAATTCTGTCCATCACATTCCTAACCCAGTGATAACTATTGAGCTGTGAGACCACAGATGGCTCCAGAAGTTTTACTTGAAAGAGTCTCAGGGGTATCTTCTCTATTCAGAAATGTCAACATTTATCTGTTCCAGGCTCCTCTCCAGCAGCCTCCACAGTAGACAGTACAACAGAAATATTCAAAAATGTAATTTTCCTTCTAGCCAAAGACCTGATTCTATGTGACATCACAATTTCTTTCTCAAGTTGCCAGATTTTTAAGAAGTGTTTAAATCTTTGCTACAAATTTACTTCTCACAGGTAGGACACATAAAGAAGGTTCAGCTAAGCAGGTCTGTCCCAGGAATGGAGTAGACAGTAACCATTTAAGGGAGTGTCCCAGGAAGCCATGCATTGTGGACCCTCAGCCCCCATCCAGGGCTAGCCTGTGAGGTCAGTGCCATAAGGGGCAGCCCTGAAAAGACAAAGGAGCAGGGGTGGGGTTGTGAGATTTCAGTCCCTAACTGACTGCCTCCACGTTTTTCTGCATACATTAAAGAAAATGTATGGGTACAAGAGTCTGGAATTCAACAGCTCATAACTACAATTAACCACCATTAATTAATGGCTACAAGATAAATGAGCCATGCAATCCGTTTATTCCTGGGTTGTAAGTATTTAAATTCACAGTAGGATGCAGGCCCATTTTTCACCAGTGTGAAATTAAAACAAGTTTGAATCAGGGCTGCATGTTGCAGGAAATAGGCAACAATTTCCTCTCTGAGTATTTTACATTTTGGGTCCTAGGAACTGGCAAGAGGCAGACAGAGGCAAGGAATTCCCATGCACAGCAGAAGTAGGAAGTGGAGTCCAGGATCTGAGCAAATGCCTTCCTAAAATCATAAGGACAATTATGATGTGATGAGACTGATTTTGTGCAGGGCTCTGTGCTAGGAAATGTCTAGGCAGCTTTTGATGTTAATCTTCACCACATCTGTATGAGGGACATTATTATTCCTATTTTCTACTCAAGGAAACTGATGCTTAGAGATCTTAAGAACTGCTATAGAAATAAAGTTGTTCTTCCTCATTCCTAAATTTCTTCCAGGATGCTCCCAAAGTGTGTCTTCAGATGACCTTGCCCCTAATTTTCACATATCATCACTCCCTGTGTCCTGACTTATCAAAACTCCCCAAATAATAACTGAATATTCTGCTTGCCCTTAGGTTATCAGTCCATCAACCGGACAGAGATAAGATTCAGAAGACAAGGGAAAGAGGAAAAGAAAAGATTTGATCTTACTTAATAGAAAACAAAATGAGATGGGGTTCTTATCTTCCCCACCAAGATGTTTATTCATTAGAGAGAGAACAGTAGTAACTTTGCAGTGAAAAAATTTAGCAGTCACCATTTTAACCAAGTGGTTAAAGCCAATGGGATTTTGAAACAAAATTTGTGGTAATGTCCAATCAGAAAATTTTTCTGAAAAAAACTTCTTTTTGCATAGGCATGAAGAAACCACTCTATTTTTAAATGTTTCATTCAGTTAAATTTTTCTAAATTTAAAAGGTCAGATACTGGTTATATGAGGACTCTAAAAAAAGTGATACAAATGAACTTATATAAAAACAGAAATAGACCCACAGACATAGAAAACAAACTTAAGGTTACCAAAGGGGAAAGGAGGGGGGATAAATTAGGAGTTTGGGATTAACAGATACACACTACTATATGTAAAATAGATAACCAACAAGGACCTACTGTATAGCACAGGGAGCTCTATTCCATATTTTGTAATAACCTATAAGAGAAAAGAATCTGAAAAAGAATATATATATGTATATATGTAACTGAATCACTTTGCTGTGTACCTGAAATAACAGACATTTTAAATCAACTATACTTCAATTAAAAAGTTACCAAAAAAAAAGATTAATGAAACAGAGTCCATAAAAAGAGAAAAAAAAGATTGGAAGGAAATATGTCCTTTGATTCACAAAACAGTTTGAAAACAAATGTAAATTATGCCTTATAACTGCTTGTGGAAGAAGCATGGAGTTAGTAAATAATACATTCTCAGCCCTTGTATCATGGCACCCAGGTGGCAATACTCTGCTTGGTGGAAAGCTACTATCAGATCAGAGGGGAAGAAAGGAAATAGCATATGAGACCCTTATGACTTGGGAGAGAAGAGATTGAAGAAAAAGATAGTCTGAGATCTTTGCTGAAGGAAATAAACAGAATTTGCCTGCTTTATCTACCATCTAATTAGCCATCTCTTTGTCAAATGGCATTTTAACTGTTTATTTTTGCTCAGCATCTCATGGAAGACAAATTGAAAAAATAAATAAATATCCACATTTTGAGGGTGAAGTCAAGGAAGCAGAGAAGCAGGGTCATGACTTTTAAAAAATCTTTTAGGGTTAGAGAAACTTGAGCATGTTAGCAGTGAGGAAGGAGCAAATGCAGGGAGAAAGATACTAAAAGTAAGAGACACACAAAATGAGCTACAATTATAAAACAAATCCTAGCCTCAGAACCATTCAGCCACTTGTACTCCATATCTCTCAGGACCAGAATCACTGAGATCAGAGGCCAGCAGAAATTTAGCAACTCCTTCCTAACCTAACCAAGCTTGGAAGGAATCATATTTCTGCTGGGCACTGGAGGACAGAGGTACGGAGAAGCCAGCTCCCTCTGCACCTCTGGAGGGTCAAGAAATGGCTGGAGGGTCAAGCAATGGTCAAGCAATGGCTGCAGTTTTCACTGCGTGGTCCATAGGATGGGTGCCACCCTGCTGCTAGCCTGTAACTGCCTTGATGGGCCTGCCAACCCCTTTTCAAGACTGGGATGCCCTCTCAGTACGCTTTGCCTTTGTGACCTTCTTTGTGTTGCATCAATCAGATGTGACGTGAATGTTACCTTGTAGAATTGGGCAGCAGGGGGCGCTGTGCTTCTGATGATCTAGGTAGCTTTGCTGTGAACTCCCCAATCTAAGCATTCATGCTACTTCTCAGTGAGTGAACCCTCACTGCTTCCCTTGATTTTCCCAAAGCTACAGTCAGGTTTGTCATATCCATTAGACAGAAGTATGTGATGTCATACCTCGATCCTGAAATCTGAGTTTGGTGTGCCTGTTCCTAAGTCTCGCTCAGCACGTGCCCAGTTCTTTGATCTTCCTAGCTCAATCACATTCAGTAATACCACCTCTTAACAAGGGTAACAATCCAACAGGAACAAATGTCTGATGAAGCTGGTAAACATTGCTGGTCACACTGTAATCTTGTACACCCAGAAACATTTTTAGATCATTTTGCAAAGTCTGAGAATTTTATTCAAAGAACATAATCCTTTAAAAACAAACACCAAAAAAGTGGTAAAAGCACTGTGTGTGAAGATATTTATTTCTGTGTGCATTTAATGTATAATTTAACATAATTGGAAGTAGCATAAATATCCAGCGATAGAGAAATGGTTAAGCAAATAAAATTATATCAACTTGACAGAATAGTATGCAGCCAATAAAAATGTTAATTAGCAATATGACAAAGAAACTCAACATTTGTTTATGATATAATGTTAAACGAACACAGCAGAATACAAAATTATATGTACACTGTGAGTAAAACTATAAAATTTTAAAACTATAGTAAAACTCTGAAAATTGTTTGCATGTGGACAGGGTCCAGAGTAAACATGAAAAATGAAAGCAGCTTTATTTCAGGTTTTTGTTATTGCAATTAAAATGCTGTTGCACAGTAAATTTTTAAAAAAAATTAAAAATAAAAGATGGGGACTTCCCTCGTGGTACAGTGGTTGAGAGTCCACCTGCCGATGCAGGGGACACGGGTTCGTGTCCCGGTTCGGGAAGATCCCACATGCCGCGGAGCGGCTGGGCCCGTGAGCCATGGCCGCTGAGCCTGCGCGTCCGGAGCCTGTTGCTCCGCAACGGGAGAGGCCACAACAGTGAGAGGCCCGCGTACTGCAAAAAAATATTTTTAAAATAAAAATTAAAAAAATAAAAGATGAAAGAGTTCAACCAAAAATGGAGCAATTTTCAGGGGAAGACACTTATTTGGGCTACGTTTTTGCATTTTTATTCCCAGGGGGAAAATTATATTTGGGAGAATGGATTATGTTTAGAATCATGAATAAATATCTAAGGAAGGATCCCAAGCTTTGCTCCTTCAAGATGATACCCCCAAATACTACAGTGTGAGATTTCCCTGCAGAACATTCCATACAACGGGCTCGGTAGATGGGGGAAGGGAATGGAAAAGCAGGGAGAGAAAGGATGTGTCTGAATCTCCCAGGGAACCTTTTCATAAACACAGAGGCTCATCCCTCCAGCCACTGGAGATTCCAGATCCCAGTCCCTGAACTTGGGAAAAGCTCCCCAAGTAATCCAGTACCCTCCTGGTCTCCCACCTAGAGCCACAGATTTGTGGCCTTTCGTCATTGCATTCAGGCTACACAAGGGCTGCCATAAAGGGCAACTCAGGAATCAGCGAGGCTCAGTCCTTCCCCTGGGAGCACTGCCATTTGCCCAAGAGAAGGAATAATCTAGTGTTCTCTTGGCAGCTCCTTCTTCTTGTGCCTCGACACTGAAGGAGTGGAAATGGAGAGAACACAGGGAGAGTGATGGAGGTTACCTCCCCTTTGCACAAAGGTCAAAGCCTGAGGTTAGTGGGAGCAACGCCAGGGGTTTTATAGTTAGAGAAATTAGAATCTTACTCTTCTCCACATATAGCTTTGTGATTCACAGGGTATAGCAGTTTCATTAATTTCTTAAAAATCTCAAATATTCTAACCCTTAACTCCCTGCCCAATTTTTATGTTTCTGTCACAATGTATTTCTCCACGGCTTTGAATAATAAACTGTTCTCTCTCCCTGGAATGATTTCACCCCATTTCTTTGCATATGAAGCTCCTATCCCTTCTCAGAAGGGTGAGTATTATCATCCCCATGTCATAGGCGACAAAACTGAAGGGAAGTAACTTTCTTGAGGTTACCCAGGACTGCAGAGCTAAGATTCGAATACAAATCTGTTCAACTTAAAACCCTAACCTGGTTCTACCACACCATGCCCCATGCATACAATAAGCATATAATATAAGGTCACAGGCTTTCCCAAACTATTTTTATTGTCATTAGTTTTGTACATGCTCATCTTCCCTGTTGGGCTGTTATAAGCCTGATGTCTATTGAATGAATGTGACAGCTTAGTGATGTTATTTATATACATAGGCACACGCATAAGGGCCTAACTCAAAACCACCCCTATTCTCTTCACTAGAGGCTGAGGCCCAGGCTCTGGCAGGGAGGAAGTTTTTCAATCACGAGTCTCAGCGTTCACACGTAAGCCAGGAATCTGATTGACTTTCTTTCCCTCTCAGCAAAATGGCGAGACCATAGCTTCAAATATTCAAATATTCTGGAAGGAAAAAAATTGCAGGTTACAAATACTGTTTCATTTATCTCATGAAATATGTACTTCCAAATGCAGAAAGATGACCGGACACATCCCTTTCTAACGCAAGAACAGGGCTGCTAGCTGGAGGAAAAGCCTTCAACACTGTGATGCAGGTCATGATGGAGAGACTGCCAGGAGCTCTTTGCCACGGTTCTGATCCTGACACTTCCCTGGACTCCCCGTTGTCCAGCCCGCCAGTGCATTGGTACTGCAGACAGAAGGTGGGCAGACCAGGAGCTGAGCACTGCCAGTGATGGGCTGGGAAATGCTGAATAGTCGGCTTTCTTGGGCAGAAATGGGAAAGGTGTGCCCTGATTGGTAGCATTTGCCAATTTCCATGGTATATATATTCCCAGCCTGGCCAGTTTCATGCCACCAACGGGCCCTTGACTCATTTGCATAATTCCTGAAAAGTCAGTAATAGACTCGTGAGCCAGTACAAGCCAGCTCGAGCTCAACACTGAGTTTGGCTACCCCTTTCATAGCAGCTATTTTAGATTAGGGCTACTGGGGGAGGTATAAAGGACTCATCAGAATATGATTCTGGAAATTCCCTTTCAAGCCACATCAGCATTACAGAACTTTACTTAACACAGAAATATCATGGACCCACCGAAACACAGGCTCCACAGCAGTAAAATACAATGATAAAAATACAAATAGGGACTTCCCCTGGTGGTCCAGTGGTTAAGACTCCACACTTCCAGTGCAGGGGGCCCGGGTTTGATCCCTGGTCAGGGAACACTGCATGCTGCAACTAAGACCCAGTGCAGCCAAATAACTAAATAAATAAAAATACAAATACATATTTATCTACATTTCTCTATCTCCCTCCATATTAAAAGAGGATTTTTTTTTAAGTAACTCTTTTGGATCAGTATGTAACTCCCCCCCCCCCACTTCCCCTGAGTCTGATAACAGACCAATCTGTTTCTTAGGGAGTAGAAGTGGGAAAACACCAAGGAGAGAAAAAGGGAATAGAGAAGAGCACTTAATAGTCTGTGATACTAGAAAGAAGAATAACTGTGTGGGCACCATCACTACCATCACTACCACCAGCACTGAGACTCCAATCTTATTGGAGCCCAATAAGATTACTTTGCAAACATGTGAGGAGCCCCGTCTCCCTGATACTTTTAATTTTACAAAGTCATTAAAATGGAGAGAAATGATAGGGAGTTGCAATTCTAAATCTACCATATCTTATTTTTCCTTTCCCTCCACCAATGCATCCTTGCCTTTTTGGTCCAGGCAGCTACCTGGCTTTAAGCTCTCCTTAGTGGCTTTCCCCATATCTCTTTAGGGAGTGACTCTGGGGTCAGATCTCCAAGGTCAATCCTGAGATGAGGATGTGTATACAAGTGACTTATCAAGGCAGTGCTCTCCAGGGAAACTGGGCTGGAAAGGGGGAACAGGACAGGGAAGGTGGGAAGCCAAACAAGGGTGTGATTTCAAGCCAAGTCCCACAGCCTGATCCTCCAGGGAACCCTGCAGTGTAAGTCACCCCTCACCCAGTGGTCACCCTCACTCCGGGCATGGGAGCTTTCAAACTCCTGCACCCACTTAGTCATTGGTTCAAGGCCACCTGGAGGTTATAAACTCCAAGGCTTATCAGACTCACTTCCGGTGTGAACGACGGGGCTCCAGCAGCCCGAAGGCAGTCCTCTGAGAAACAACTGCAGGCACTGGCTGTTTGGAGGGGACTCACACCAGAGAAAGGGTGTGCTGAAAGAGCCAAGGCGATCAGCACAGTGTGCAAACACAAATCCCACAGGATGAAGAATAAGGGAACGGGAGGACCAGGAGACCTAGAGATCCACGCTGTGTCTACCAGCATCTGCAGGCAGTAAATGCAAGCATCTGGACTCAGCACACTCTATCACTGGGTCATATTGCTAGCAGGATGCATTTTCCTTTGTTGAGTCTCTTATGGTCTCAGGAGAAATCTGGTAATCACTCACCACTCCTTATATAACCACCCATCCTTCTTATCCAGCTCCAGTCTCCAGGACACCGCTGTGTTCACCTCTCCTTCCTCTTTCCCCATCAAGTGAACAGGCGAAGTGGGGTTAGTCAGCATCACCATCCTCAACGTTTATTCTATCAAGAGCCACAAAACGCTTAACATGTTTTAGAATTGTTTGTACATAGGCTTGTTTTCACACCCAGCATTGTCCCAAACCTCCTTTGTGTCATACTTTCTTTGGCTCCCTTGATAGACTGGATCCTCATGAAGGTAAGAGTGAATAAGAGTGATTGCATCCTGGATCTGTTTGGAGCAACAGGCTCTATTGCATCACCACCAACACCTGAATAACCCTGCTGGTGGAAAGTTTGAAGCCACTATCACCTCAAACAGCCCTACTGTCATTTGCTGATCCTCTTATTGAATCACAACATCCACACAGATGTGGTCTGTGCATGGGAGAATCAGAGTTTTACTACAGAGGTCAGTGAACTACGGCATGCAGGCCAAACCCACTTGCCACCTGCTTTTGTAAATAAAGTTTTATTGGAACACAGCCATGAGCATTTGTTTATGTATTGTCTCTGGCTGCTTGAGTACTACAACAGCAAAGTTGAGTCATTGTGACAGAGATTGAATGACCTGCAAAAGCCTAAAATATTTAACATCTGGTCCTTTACAGAAAAAGTTTGCTGATCCTCATTATACTAGGTCTGGCAGGACTCAGAGACAAATATTCGAGAAATTCGTAAATTCTGTGAGTACTCTGTCAACGTGTGTTTCATCCAAGTCTTAAGAGTTGAACAAGAACCCTGGAGGAGAGAAGCCAGGTAGAACCAGTCAGATCCTCACATCATAGACATGACAAAGAACAGGCTTTGCTGAGGGACCAGGCAGGAGAGTAACAGCCACCCAGGAGGCTGCAGAAGAAAGAAATGTCCTCGCAACACTACAGAAGTGCATGTCAACCTAAATATTCTCCTTGACCATATCAAGACTGTGCCTTTTAGAGGGCCGGGGTTATGGCCATGGTCTGGCTCAGACTGGGTGCTCCAAAAGTGGATTTTGAAAGGAAGGAAGGAGAGAAGGAAGGAGGAGAGGAGAGAAAGAGGAAAGGAGGAGGGAGACCCACGGGAGAAGGAAAAAAGGAGAGAAAGAGTGAAAATACTCACCCTGTTTAGCTGCCTGGCTGCTGTAAGAGTTGTAACATCGTGATTCCGGAGCTCAGTCTGGAGCCACACCCAGCCAAGTATGCAACCCAGTAACCCAAGGAGAATACAGAACCATGCAATTCATCTGCCTTTTCTTCTCCAACTTCTCATCAAAAGGCCACATCATTTTCAGCCAGGCTTCTTAAAATGTCCCTCTTATTCCAGCATCTTGGCCCTCACACACTGCAGCTGCCCTCTGCCTTTCCAAGCGAGTTTCACCATCCCTGGCAAACCCCTCCCAGAGCTCGACCCTCTCCCTTTGCCCTTCCCTCCTGACATTGGGTTCCAAACCCCAAACCCCGACCCTCCTGACGGGAGGCTCCTTAGAAATGAGGGACAAGGGAAGACCTAGCATAAGTCAGAATCCTAGTTAGTGGGCCTCTTGGCCCTGTAGTTTGCTTCTACACCAGGAAATTTCCACCAGAATGAGATGGCTAATAGCATAGATCCTAGGACAGACTTTTCGAGCTGTATGACCTTGGGCTATTTTACTTTCTCTCTCAGTACTTCAATTTCCTCATCTGTAAAATGGGAATAATAATAACAGTATCTATCCATTGTATAGGCTTGTTATAGGATGAAATGAGTTAATTCCTCTAAAGCACTTAGATCCATACTGAGCCCATCAATCTCTATATAAAAGTTTGTTTAATAAAATCTTATCTTTCCAAGCTACTAGATCTTACCATTGAGGTCAGATCTGCTAGAATGGAAAGTTTGTCAACTCTAAAGTGATAAAAGAAAGTGATAAAATATTCCAAAGCTATTGATATCTTCAAAGAAAAAATGTGCCAAGGGAAAAAATATATAATGGTAAAACAGTATAAACTTAATGGGGTGGAGTAATGATACCATTTTAGAGCTTACTAAAAAGCAAACAGTCTGAAAGAATCAGTCATGGTTTTTAAATCTGAGGATATGCCCACATCCCATGAACGCTACTGTGTTTCCAATACGATGGTAGGCACTGAGTGTCTGCTCCAGGAGGCATATGGAGACCAGTTAAGCACATCTCCCTGTTCAAATAACTTTTCCCTGAGCTGGCTCCCGCTGCTGGGAAATATCTGGGGGTGGGGAAGGCACTAGGGGATGCTTAGTGGTGCCATGTGTGAGGGTCACATATTAACTATCACTGAGCCAGCTACGCTATTACTCACCAATATTAACAATTAGTGAGGGTTCATTAGTGCAGGGTCTAAGCTGCTTAAGACCTTGCAATGACTCTCCATTGCACACCTCAGCATGCACCATAAGCCCTCCGTGATCTCCCCAAAATCTCCTTCTCCATCCCCTAGTTGGCCCACCATGCCAGCTCATTCCCTCTGCAGGGCCGTTGCACACACAGCAGGAAGCTCCTTTCCCATACAGGAAACACCTCTTATCCTAAAAGCTTCAGCCCTCTCTGACCACCCTGGCTGACACAGGTACGCTTCTGTGCCCAAACCCTTTGTTTACTTCCTTAATTAAAGTTGCTGCAATTTATAACTATACATTTTCTTCAGTATCTTTTCTTTTTAAAAAAAAATTTGAATGAAAGATTCTTTACATTCTATACTGCTTTACAATTTTCAAAAGTTTCACTCACATGATTTCATGTCTGTTGTGACCTACTAACATGCGTCTTCCCTAAGATACAGTATCATGTCTATTTTATTCTCAGCTGTAATCTCAGAATTTCTTATACTGTCTGACATACAGGAAGGGCTCAATAAACACTCATTGAATGAGTGAATGAATGATGAATAAACAGTTCAAAGGGAATCATAGCAAACATATCTACGTTTAACTCCTAACTCTAACACAATCTATTACCTTGGGTAATTATGTCTCCATGTCTTTAAGTAATACATACCATATTACGTATTAGTAATACAGTAAAACATGATTAGAACAGAGCCCAGTATCTGACATACATGCATATTGCAATATACATAGGTATTGTCATTGTTATCATCGTTATTGTTATTATTAATAGTAATAGTGCCTGTGGTTCCAGTACTATGTCTCAGTTTCCTCTTCTAAGAAAAAGGGAAAAATAATCTGGTCTCACCTGTCTTTTGTGGACTGTCCCTAAATAAGCAAATGACAGTAACTCATATTGACAAGGGCATACATGTGGCTCTCTTTTTGTCTACAAGGAGAGCTCCAAGACCTCACCCTAGAGGTCTCACCCTGTTGGAGGAGGTGTGTTCAAATGCCAGGAGGGCATGTGGTTAATCCACCTCCCTACACGTTACAGCAGACAGGCAACCTTGACACTGTCAAAGCAGGGGACCAGCACACGCAGCATATGGACCTGCAGTGGAGCATATGGATCTGGTCCTAGAGAAAAGGCTCCCATATGCTCCCCGAGCTGGGCCTGCCTTGCCCACTCCCAGCCTCCCCACACTTCTGGCTGGTTCATAAATCAGCCGCTTCCCACCATCCCAGTGCACCGGCCGATCCATGTGTGATTAATGCACACATTTGCCTGCAGCCTGGAGAGAACCCCAGGTACAGGTGGGAGAGGAAGGAAAAAGACTTAATTGGAGTGGGGCGGGAGAGAAGGAGGGAAGACGGGGTCATTCCTCATTGCCATTGAACCAGCGCTATCTTTAGAAGTCCTGGCTTTGTAAGAATTAGTTTTCTTGGAAATCTGTCTTGCAGACTCCTCAGGAACCCCACTGTAGCCTAAGATATTGCCTGGACTTTACCTCCAAAGACTCAGAAGGATGATCGCTCCATTGTATCCTGTCCCACCCTCCATTATCCTCCAGGGCTTCTTCATCTGAGCTTAAACATATACATTCAGATCCTTTAAGAAAGGCTGGGGTCCCTGGAGACAGTAAGACTAGATGTGTCAGGCAGCAAATCCACTCAACTGTGTTTTAGACAAGTATTTTCCAACTGTGCCCAACAGAGGGCAAAGGGTTTTATGCAGAGGCCACAGTAAGGGGGGGCTCCAGGGTCCCATAGCTGGTTCAATCAGAGAAATTCTGCTTTGACTTTGTTTACAGGTTAGGCTATTCAAATCCAATTCAGCTGTGATTTTGTTAAGGCTCCTATGGCTGAAAAAAGTTGAGACCCATCCACTCAAATTAAAAATGTGGCAGATACAATGAGGTGTGTCTGCTGTAGAAAGCACGATTATAAAATGAACGATGGTTGCCATTCACTGGGCAGGAGACAGAACAGCACTGTAATGAACAGAAGAGATGCTAGGTCACTTTCCCATTCGGTGGTTGAATGACTTAGAGCAAGGAATTTTCCTCTCTGTGCCCCAATTTCATCATCTGTGAAATGGGAATTATAAATGGCACCTGACTTAGAGGACATGGGGGAGACTGAAGGAGATTAATCCAGGCCCTGCATCTCCATGATGCTGGAACATAATATACGACCAATACATATTTGCTATAATTTTTCTTCTTCTTCTGTGTGTCACTCACTGTGCTGAACACATTATTTTTATTATCTTTTGTCCTCCCACCTTTATTCCATGAAGGTTTATTCCAATTTTGTAGATTAGGAACCTGAGGGTAAGACCTAGACCTTGAACAATTGTCCCAAAATATCTACTCATGTCGTGGAGACCATTGGTGTTCTGGGGCCAGTTTGAGAATCATCCATCTAGGTGACTCTGGTTTATTCTTACTTGCCTGAAAACACCACACAATTTGATGTGATTAGGCTTTCTGCTCCCTTCTCTTGCATGTGTTCTCCTGTATGCATTCACCCATCCGTCCATTGAACTACCGATCCAGTTCAACAAACATTCGTTGAATACCTACTTAGTGTCAGGAACCTTAGTAAAGTCACTCGGCTTCTCTGAAGGTCAAAGAGCCTTTCAGTAAAATGTGGGTGTTTAGATGAACTACAGTGTAGGATTTTTATATAAAATGAAAACAATTATCTAGAAAGGATTTGCCAAGTGCAAAGTGCTCTCTCCATATTAGGGATACTTAGGGATAGAATGACCATACGTCTCAGTTTGCTTGGACATTCCTGGCAGAGTTATTAGTAGCAATGCTTTTGTCCTCAAAAGGTCCCATTTGTAGTTAAATCCTAGAGTCACCCTAGCTATGAAGAGGGTCATAATGGCCATGTATATTTACGTTGGTTCATCTAGAAGGAGGGGCTGGGAACTCTGCAGAAGTTTTGAGACCAGGTTAGGGATAAAATGGTTCTGAGTATGTTTTGAAGTATGGGCTTTGTGCCCATTAAAGAGATAGAAAATTGAGTCTGCCTTTCCGTAGGATCACAGCAACCTGGCACTGCAAGGGCTTGGCAGCAGGGAGGGGAAGAATTCAGGACCACCACTCTACCACCAAAGATAAGTGAGTTATCTGGGAGAACTTTACATAAACCAGTGTGACCTGATATTAAAAGACCCATGTATCCTGGATAGAAGAGCCCCCTCCAAAGGATTTGGGGGAACCCATAGAAAAGTGTTCCCCATGTGCTAATTAAAGGACACCATCAGCTACTGATATCTGCAAATTTATTCCTCTTCTCCAGGGCTAACCCCCAAGCCACATCATTTCTTGATTGTCCTCAGTGACTGTTATGCCCCACTGAGCCACAGTGCTTCTGCCAACAGTACAGTCACTTCTGCCAGACACAGTAGGGTCTCCCCCGGGGCCCTCCATCTACTCTTGGGCCCATGAGATCCTACTCTGTTATCCTGAGTCTCCGAGCTTACAGAGTAGGAGCGATTTCTCCCCTTCTCCTTTCATTGTCACTTTCTTTCAGAGGAGCCCTACAGTCACTTTGCTTGAGTTCTGGGTCTCCTGACATCTTCTAGTAAAATAATTCTTTTTACACATACTCATCATAGAGATTACAGAAGAGTATAGAAAGATGAGCCTGGAGACGAATCTAAGACACTAACACCAGGATGTACCCTCAAATAATCCCCTGGCTCATACTTCCTAAGTGTTTTACAGGGCAAAGCTTGATAAACCTGATATCCTGTTTCTATGGAATGAGTTCACTCCCTGGAGGTTCCCCAGAATTTCATTCAAAGAGACTTGAGCCAGTTTCTCTGTTCTGTAAAACACAGCATTTAAGAACACAGACTCGGGGGGGGGCAGATACATATGAACCCAATTCCATATGAACTGTGATCTTGAGCAAATTGTGAGCCCCTCTAAGCCTCAGCTTCTTTATCTGTGAAATGGAGATAACAAAAGCACCCATCGGTCAGGACTGCCATGAGGACTATGTTACACAATGCTGTAAAGGCTTTGAACAATGTCATGAAACAATACACATTCATCTTTATTTTAAGGTCTTCATTATTATCATCCTAATAGCGAGCAGGACCTAGCCTCCCAATGGGAGAGAATAAGGACTCTCCTATGAAAGGCGGAACAAACATGAGTGTTATTTCTATTTTTGTTTTCAGCCCTCACGCTCTACCCTGCAGCCCAAAGGCAAGCTCTTATCTGTAACTCAGATGTCACGGAATCAAGGCAGAATATCGACTTTCTTCTGCCTTTCAACTGGAAGTTCATTCTGTGGGGGAGTATAGGTGTCCCCCGTCCACCTAAATATTTCAATTTCTGTCTGAATGTTTGCCAGTCCGTTAGGAGAGCGTTGATAACAGGGAAGATAAAACATGTATTTAGAAAGAATGTGAGTGAGTGTGTGTAGATGTGTGGGGGTTTTTAGAAGTCTGTATAAGTGAACTCCTGATTCAGGATATGTCTGTGCTGGGGGCAAAGGCTGTCTTACGCAAGTCTCATTAGGAGAGTGACTGGTTGAAAGCCAGACCTGGATTATCACAAATGGATGCAGAGGGAGGCTGAAAATCAGGCCTCCTGCCCACTCAGCAGTTCTCGGCGCTGGCCCATCTCAGCCATCTAATGCCGTTCCTGCATTAGACGCTGCAAACACAATTGACTTCTGTTACTTATAAAGCCAACCACTTTAGTTCATTTAAACGTTTAGGTTGGACTTCAGAGATTTCTGAGAGGCTGGACAGCTCGACCAGCCACGACCAGTCCACCGCTCCAGCCCCACCCCAAGACTACATAACAAGAGAAGAATATTCCTTCATGCTACAGTCAGCACCCAGTCTCCATTAGCAGATGGACTTAAAGGTTGGTATTTCTGCATTTGAAAGTTCTGATCCAAACACGCACATCCCCAAATATTCTGTTTGTATCGTTCATTCATTGGACCCGTATTCAATGCACCACCTGTATACTGGGCCCAGGAATATAAAGAGAGATCATATATTGAAGGAATCTTTAGGATGCTCACAGACTATCACAGGAAATAGAGAGGCAAAGAAATGGGAATGACATATTGGTACTAACGCTGTGATAATTACAGAAAAAAATAAAGGAAAGAAAAGAAAAGAAAATGGTACTGGAACTCAGCAAGGACGGTATGAGAGAACCCAGGAAATGTTCAAACTAAACCTTAAGGGGGCTTCGTTTTTCAGGAGAAATATGGGATGAAGAATGTTCTAGGCAGAAGATGTTGGAGAAGAGGTGTAGAAGTTGAACTCAGGCAGATCTTTGGTTAAATGACATGACTACTTACTGGACCTTGGGCAAGTTACTCCATCTCCCAGAGCCTAAGCTGCCTCCTCTATAAAACTGAGCTGATTGAGCTTCCTAGGATTACAGTGGAGCTCAAATAGCTCACATTAGCAAATGGCTGAGAGAATGTGACTCATGGTGGATGTTCGTTATATGGTGCCTATTAGTTTAGTATGACTAGAGCTGCAGGGGGGGAAGACCACAAAGAATCTTGGAGTGGGGCGACTTATCCTGCAGACAAAAGGTTTCTGCTAATGGTTTTAAACCAAGGAGGAACATAGCCATGTTTGGGTTTCAAATAGATGTCATCAATGATGAGGTTAAAGATGACCTGAGGGTACAGCCAAAGGAAGCAGATGACAAAACCATGGACAATAGTTAGCTTATTCTTAGTTGTAAAAGGGTAAATTTTCTAAATAGAAACATGCAATCACAAGATCCGTATTCCTCATCGTGAAGCAAGCACCCACCTACCTTTAATGTTGCAGCATAAATCCTATCACATGTTCTGTTCAACATCTGAATTTCATTCTTCTCACGGAAGAATTGACTTACAAATCAACATAAAAGTCATGAGACAAGAGTCTCTTTCTACTCAGTGTTTCACCCTCCCTGCCTCTTTATTCCAAGACCTGCTTAGAGCCAGACAAACAATGTTGATTGAGAGAAAAGGCATTTCTCTGGCATCGTGTTGCTTGCTTTCTAAAAGTCCCAGTGGGAGAACCAAGGAAAACTGTTCTCCCAAAATTTCCCCAGAGTGCGTCCTTCCTGTAAAGAAAAAATAAATTCTAAACACAGTGTGTGTGCACGAGTGTGATGGCCCTTCCTCATGGAGCTCAAACATCACCTCCTGGCAAACAGTCAACACAAGCCCAGGTGACCACTCCCTCCTCTGTGGACACTAGCGCCATCTACCCCTTCATTGGTTGCATGGTGTTGCAATTAATTTCCTGCTCATGCCTGTCTCCCCAGCTAGGCCAAGAGCTCTTCCAAGTCTGAGATAAGATCTTATCCATATACTTATTTCCACCATGTGGCACAATGCCTGGCACCTAGCAGGTAGGAGATAAGGTTTGTTGAATGGATACGCATGGGTCTAATCTCCTTTCAAAGTCTCCCAACTTCCAGTTTTCACTAGAGTGAGCTGGGACCTTAAACACCACCAGAGATATGAGTACACAAGTCAGGGAACCCCAGGGGGCAAGGCAGGCTTCTAATGACTCCACCAGCGCTGTCTGTATACGTGAATAAGCTGTTTGCTTACAGAGCCCATGTGGATTAGTCAAGACTAGATATTTGTAGATTCTGTTCCTGGCAGCAACTCAGGAGCTGCAGGGAGGACACTGGGAGATGCTCTGTGCATCCTTCATGCCATCAGTCTCCCAGTTGAGGGGCTATTTTAGTTGTATTTGAATTTACCAGGTTCACCTGGGAAGGAGCTGTTCTTCATGGATATATATGAACTTCCCTTGAATCTAGGTATATTTATATCTGTACTTTCTCTGTGGAGAGTTGGTTCCTTAACTTTATAATTTTCTAGGACAGGAGTCAACAAACCATGGTCTACAGGTCAAATCGAATCCACAGCTTATTATTATAAATAAAGTTTCATTAGAACACAGCAACCTCCATGTCTTCACATATTATCAATGGCTGCTTTCACACTAGAACACTAGAGTTCGGTAATTTGTGATAGAGACTGCAGGGCCTGCAAAGCCGAAAATACTTATTCTCTGGGCCTTTACGAAAAACATCTGTAGCCCCCTGCTCTAATGCTTAACTTCAGGGGCAGTAGTTGTATTGACGTGTGCAGGCTCAGTGCTGAGCACTCGACACCCACATTGCTCAAAGGCGGCCACTACGATGATGCCCATTTCGTGGATGAGCTCATTTACTGAGCACCTACTACAGTGTTCCGGGCTCTGTGCTGAGCACCGGTACCACCACAACAAGCAAGGCATACACGATGCCCGCCTTAAGTCAGCTCCCAGGCTCTGTTCACCGAGCCATACTCTTTTTCGGAAAGCCTGTGTGCCCCCAGCCCTCAAGGGCACAAATCAGAGCCAAAGCACTCGTGGAGAATCCACGACTTTTCGGCTGTCAGAGGAACATCCTGCTCGCAGATGGGCCACAGCCAGAGCCCCTCCCATTCCTTCAGTGGGTGTGGTCCACATCCAGTTGAAACGCAAGGGGCAGACCTGTTGGTCACCTCCTGTTGATGACCCTTTGGGACAAGGAACTGAGAAAGACCCCAGGCCAGGCCTCCCGTAACAGTGGCTGGATCTCTGGGACCCACTCAGGGCAGGGTCTTCCGCGAACTCCTGACTAGTAAGATGTTAAACGAGGCCTGCATCTTTCCAAGGGGGGCGTGGCCGGGACTTCTTCCATTAGCGGCGCCTTCGGCTTTGGAGGCTCTTCCCTTTGTCCAGCACCTCCCGAGGAGCCTGCTGTTCTTTCCCCTTTGTTTTAAATGGGCCACGATGAAAAATGCTCACAATGGGACATTGCTGCGCAGGAGAAAGACCACGGAGGGAGAGAAAGGCAACAGAAGAGGACTGACCGCCCCAGCCCAGGCCGCTCGGAGCGGATCCTAATTAGGAGTCTGGCAGCGCATCCCTCAGCAGGAAGCCCGGATCATTAGCGCTGGCACCGCACACTCTCTGACTACGGTCTGCAGCCACGCGGCCGTGCTGGCACCACGCGGACCCCGCTCTTGGCTCCGCATCAGAACAGATGTCCAGAGAGGGATCTTTCTTGCTTTTTGTTTTTGTGTTTGGAGTTTTTTTTTTTTTTTTTTTGAAGCATTGCATGACCCCGTGCCAGAGACTTCTTGTGCCAAGATAATGGGTTTGGATGGATCAGCGAAGCAAGACAAGTCAAGAGGGATTTAAACAGTGCTTGTGTGCACTCCCGGGGTGAAAAACAGAGAGACATGGAAAGAAGCTGGATCGCTGTCTTGGAATTTGAGAGGTCGACCAAGAGGTGTCTTCCAGCACTGTGCTTAGTAGCAATGGAACTACTGCAGAACCTGCGCCTCTATGTCCACTGCTAGAGCCCCAGTCCAAGGCACGAATATCGTGCATCTACATCGGGGACTGGCAAGGATTCGTTGAAATAGTGCACACGTGAACACGCGTACACAGTGTGTTTGTGAACGTCTGTGTTCACACATCTCTAAAACATGGTAGATTTACCCAGAATGCCTTCCCCTGGCAGCAGAAAATGACAAAGTGACTCCTCCATTTTATTAATGGGAAACCTGATGAAAAGTGTTATTAAACATGTCATTGGATATTTTAGAGTAAATGGAACCAGATCCAAAATTTCAATGTAGGCTTCCTCATTGTCTTTGGGATTCCATGTAAATATGGACCATGTTGTCTGACAAACATTTGGGGCATGTCAATCGGTCAGCAAAAGAATGGACTTTTTTAAAAAAGTCAGGGCTGTTGTGCAGCACTATTTACAATAGCCAAGACATGGAAGCAACCTCAATATACATCAACAGAGGAATGGATAAAGATGTGGTACATACGTACAATGGAATATTTCTCAGCCATAAAAGAGAATGAAATAGTGCCATCTGCAGCAACATGGATGGACCTAGAGATATCAAACTAAATGAAGTAAGTCAGGCAGAGAAAGACAAATACTATATGATATCACTTATATGTGGAATCTAAAATATGACACAAATGAACTTATCTACGGAACAGAAACAGACTCACAGCGTAGAGAACAGACTTGTGGTTGCCAAGGTGGGGGTGGTGGTGGTGAGGAAGAGATGGATTGGGAATTTGGGGTTAGCAGAAGCAAACTATTATATATAGAATGGATAAACAACAAGGTCCTACTCTATATAGCACAGGGAACTATATCCAATATCCTGAGATAAACCAGAATGGAAAAGAATATATATATGTATAACCAAATTGTTTTGCTGTACAGCAGAAATTAACACAACATTATAAATCAACTATATTTCAATAAAATATTTTTTTAAAAAAAATCAGGTCTATTGTGGAAAATCCAAGATACACCATCACTATATAACATTAGAATTTAGTAAATATTCTGAAAGTGAATTGATAGAGCAAACACAGCCCACACAATTCAGCCTAGAAAGTCAAGGTATGTAACTTCTATTTGGGGACTGGCTTTGAAATGAAGACCACATGACATCAAAACGTTCAATTAAAATGCCATTTGTCCAGATGTTTGACCATATAATGCCAACAACAAGTTTGACTAATGTTTTGAATTTAATTGACCAGATGTTTTATTGGTAGGTGCCTTAATGAGTAGGAGAAATGTTTGTGGAGTTGAATCAAATTTCCCTGGGAAGAGTCTGCCTCACTGGAAACAGGGACTTAAATGTTGTTACTCCCATTAACCAGAGCTTATCAGAAGTTTTGAAATTGTCTCACCACCTTCATACCTAGTTTTTTAGGATACCTTGCTCTTTCATTGTAAGCTCAGAGAAGATAGTACCTTAGTTTGGGTCCCTCCAGAAGAAAATCCTAAAACAAAAAGTCAAGGGCAAATTTAGAAGCAATTGGTAAACCAAACACAGATTAAACACAGAAAAAACAGTTTTCAAAGAGTGGAAAGTAAATGGATTTGGAGGTAGAGGTCTCAGATTCAGTGTCAGGCATGCTGTTTACTTTGGGTGTGATAATAAAAACAGCAGATTACATGGAGGGCTTACTCTGTGCCCAGCACACAGCATCCTTCATCTATTTCACAGATGAGAATGTGCAGGCACTGAAGCATTAAGTCACATGTCCAAAGTTACCCAGCTGGGAAGTGTCAGAGGTGAGATTAGTTCTCAGATACTCTGGTTCGGAGCCAGAGCTGTCAGCCACGCCCCCTACAGTGTGTGATTCAGAGCTCGTTAGAACCTCAGTTTCTTCATCTCTGAGTGCAATGCCTGTCTTAGAGAGCAGCCATAAAGGGGTTAAACAGGATAAGGTAGAAGAAGGTGTGGAGTTTGTACAGCACTCTGTGCTTTGTGAGTTGAGTGTCCCACGAGTGTTAGTTACAACACCCATGTAAGAGCTGATTGTCAGTGTTTACATGTCCTGACTCGTCTCTAAGGCCTCTTCAAGCCGATGACATGATGTGGACCCCTGAGATCCAGTGGCTCTCCCTTTAACACAAAAGCACCCGTCCCTTTGCGGCTCAACACTGTGGCAGAGGAAGCCAGTGGCCACCCTCCCATGTCTCCATCCTCAGCATCTCTTTCTGCTCTTTCCACAACCTTGGGCTTCCCCAGCCATCTGAATAATTCATATTAATGTGGAGACTTAGGACACATGGGCATGGAGTGGCCAGACATCCTGAAACCCACATATGCACAGGATGAAGCAGTCTCTAGGACAAAGCCAGGGGGCCAGGCAGTTGGGACCAGGATGCTAGGTGGGGCTCCCAGAAGTAACCCACAGGTGTGTGGGACCCTCATTGGGCAGCACAAGGCAGCCCTATTCACAGGATGAGATCTCAGAAGGTCTTCCCACTGGGTTCACCTGGTTTTATTCCTCCATTATCCCAGTTCTTCATGAGTAGCTCTTATGTGCTGGGCGGGAGGGAAAGGTCAGTGGTAAATCAGGTAAACCCTCTGTCCCTCTGTCCCCTCCATGTCAGAGGCCAGGGCAGACAATACAGTGTTTCTGTTGTTAATACATCCACTAAGATGATCCAGAAACACAGTAGGGATTCTGTCTTTCTTCTAAAATAAACAATCCCTGTTCTAGAAGTTTACTATAAGGAGGGTTAAATGATACAAACTAGAATAATTGGAGCCAGAAGTAGGACCAGGGAATAGGGAGGGTATTTGGGTAGCTGGGTGGTCCGGAAAGGCCACTTAGAGAGAGAGGACCTGAGCTGATACTGAAACACTAAGAAAGAGGCAGCCACACACACACAGCTGGTGGGAAGCATTCTAGGCAGAGGAAATAGGCAGCACAAAGCCTCCAAGGCAGGCGTGAGCCTGACATGTGATTGGAACAGAAGGAAGGTATGGAGATTTGACACGCACAGGCAGAGACAAGCAGAGACCAGGTATGCACGTCCCCGAGGACCTTATCAGGAGTGTGTCTTTGAGTCTCAGTGTGATTGGAGGCGTGGAGGGCTTTGCATAACAGGGTCTCACAATTTTCTTTATGTGTTCGGAAAGTTTACTCTGGCTCGACTGTTAGAAAAGTGAGGCAGGCAGGGATACGGAACAGGAAGCTATGGTAGGCTTTTAGGAGGGATGGTGGCAGTCTGGACAAAGGTACCTAGAAGCAGTGGGATTGGGGTAGAAAGTTGGCACCAGACACTGTTGGGGTTTGGGATCCAGATTCTGTTACTGACCAGGGTTCTTTATCTCCTTCACCAATAGAAATTGATCAGAGGCCAGACAAGAAATTCAGGCAAGACTTTACTGGGGCCCCTGATGAAGCAGGGGGGAGAGAGAACAAGCAACAGGCTCCCTTGCTGGCTCCCTGAGGACAGGCAAGCTGGTTCCTTATATGGGGTGAGGGTAGGGGCAGGTCCAGGGGTCAGCCCAGGGGGGTGGCTTAGGGGTTTGCCCACCACTTTGGTGGTGTCGTGTGCAGGGGGCACGCGCAGTACACTGCTGTTGCTCCCGATGCCCTGCTTTTGCTCCTGGCTCTTCAGAAGTGGCAGTTGGGGGGGGGGTTGGTGTTTTCGTATCTTGTTGTCCATAATTTGCCCCAACTGCACATGCACGCAGTTATTTTTATTCCCTTATAGTTTCTTTGTATTCTGTTGCTCGAGAAGAGGTGTGTCCATGTGCCAGCACTGCAGCAAAGGGTCCCAGGTCCCAGCCTGTCTCACTTCCAGGCCTACAGAGGTGGCCTGAGAAAATCACAGTAGACCTGGCCCAGGAGGAGGCAGGACAGACACCCAGCAACCCCCAGGGGATGGGATTTCCTGTTGTTCAGGGTTTGTGTTAAACATGAGGAAAGAAGGAAGTAGGTTTAGCCAGAGAGAAGTGGGGATGAGGAAGGAAACTATGGTGAAGGTGAAGCAGAGGAGGATGATCACGCAAGAGGAAGCAGAGAAGACCCTGACGACACTTGGATTCCCCCAGATCTGGTTCTGCTTCCTGCTTCTGGGCTGAAGGACAGCTGGATGCCCAGGACCTTGTTTATGTCTCACAGCAGCTCTGCCAGGGGGAACTGAGCCCAAGAGAGGTCGGGTTCCCAAGGTCAACCTGTGACTGGCTGGACCTTGGTGGGTGCCTGTCCCTCCTGGGCCATATGCCTTTGCCCTGAAAGAAGGAAAAGTTCTAACCTCATTGTCATCAACTCCAGCTGTCACTTGGACATGGCTAGGAAATGGCTGAGGATGGAGGTGACACCACGGGGAGGGGCAAGTCTTAGTAGATTGCCCTCCCCCCTTAGCTCCTTTCAGTTTCAAAATTCACACGAATATAATGTACATTTATAAAACACTATCTCAAAAGTCATAATCCCATCAGGTCTCCATTTGAAATATTGTATAAACATAAATAATAGCAATAAAACCAAAAGAGAAAAAAATATAATAGAAGAAAGACAAAATTTTTGCTGTGTTTCTGAATTATTTTGGTGAACTTATCAACCACAAAGCTACTGTAATACAACTATCTATAAATAGCATAAAATGAAAGCAATAATTTCTGAGTCATATCTAAGTAACCCACAGTTAGAGGGCATTATTTTAGAAGTATAATTCTACCAGGTTTCCATTTGAGCCACTGGATACAGTAGTCCCTCCTTAACTGCAATTTTGCTTGCCAAAGTCCAAAAATATTAAATGGAAAATTCCAGAAATAAACAATTCATAAGTTTTAAGTTGCGTGTTGTTCAAGGGAGAGTCATGAAATCTCACACCGTCTCACTCTGTCCCACCCATGACATGGACATGCTTCATCCCTTTGTCCAGAGTATCCCATCCAATAGTCCCTTAGTATCCAATTAGACTGTCAGATTGACTGTCATGGTATCACAGTGCTTGTCATCAGGTAACTCTTATTTTACTTAATAATGGTCCCAAAGCCTAAGAGGGGTGATGCTGGCAATTCGGATATGCCGAAAAGAAGCCGTAAAGTGCTTCCTTTAATTGAAAAGGTTGAAAGTTCTCTTAACAAGGAAAGAACAAAAAAATTGTATGCTGAAGTTGCTAAGATCTATGGTAAGAATGAATCTTCTATCCATGAAATTGTGAAGCGGGAGAAGGAAACTTGTGCTATTTTGCTGTGGCACCTCAAACTGCAAAAGTTACAGCCACAATACGTGATAAGTGCTTAGATAAGAAGGAAAAGGCATTAAGCATGTACAGTAAGGTATTTTGAGAGAGGGAGAGAGAGAAAGACCACAGTCACATAACTTTTATTACAGTATGTTGTTAATATTTTTCTATTTTATTAGTAGTTATTGTTGTTAATCTCTTACTGTGCCTAATTTATAAATTCAACTTCATCATAGGTATGTATGTATAGAAAAAAAAAAAAAAACATGGTGTATGTAGGGTTCCGTACTTCTGAAGTTTCAGGCACTCACTGGGGATCTTGAATGCATCTCCTGCGGATAAGGGGGACTTGTATTAAATTAATTATTTAATAGCAATAAGACTAAAAGTCAAAAACCAAAATTATTTTATTGAAAAAGAAAAGCATCTTACCGTGGTTCTGGATCTTCAGTTCAGCTCATTGGAGAGTGGGATTAACTCAGAGATGATTCACTTCTGCTTTCAGGCTGTGTGGACAGCGTTTCAGGCTGTGTGGACAGCGTGTGGACAGTGGAGGTCTTTCTGTGGACAGTGGAGGATGTGTGGACCAGGGGAGTCCCTCAGTGGGAACGACCGCTAGGCAGTTTCTTTCTGATCTAGAAGTGCGGGGTAGGACAAAGAGTTCTATTCTCAGGAGCTGCTCCCTGGCGTCCCTTTGGAACATTTAATGTCTGACAAGGGGACAAGGTGGAAGACCAGAGCCTGGGCCACCAACACTCTGTTCTAGTGGGAGGGATAAATCGAAAGCACCAGGACACCTCCCTTGTTCTCTCAAAGAGGAGCTTCTCTCTCAGGATAGAGCCGACCCGATAGAGGGCTCTTTTTCCTGGGGCCCTGATCTGAGAAGGTAGCATTTATCCCACATCAGGCAGGAGGTTGAATCCCCACTTCATCATAGCCTGATGCTTCTCCTTCCTCTGGGATCTGGTCATCCAGAGGGTTCCCTGGCAGCCCTAGTGGACCTCTGCCAAATGCCCCATTTGCAACGTCAAGGATATAAGAATAATTTTAGAAATCTTTTTTTTTTTTCTTTTTTTTCCTGCGGTACGCGGGCCTCTCACTGCTGTGGCCTCTCCCGTTGCGGAGCACAGGCTCCGGACACGCAGGCTCAGCGGCCATGGCTCACGGGCCCAGCCGCTCTGCGGCATGTGGGATCTTCCCGGACCAGGGCACGAACCCGTGTCCCCTGCATAGGCAGGCGGACCCTCAACCACTGCGCCACCAGGGAAGCCCCCAAATATTTAAATATCCCTCAATATATATATATTTTTTGTCTCTGGGATGCATACTCTTCTCTTAAGTTATAAAGGTGTCTTTCAGTGAACAGAGCTTTCATTATCATGAGTTTTCTCTCATGGGAAATAAGCTGGCTTCTATAATAGCCAGAGATTCTTTCAAATTTTTCTGAAAGGATTTTGGCTTGTATTTTATAGGTGTCCAGCTCATCGCGTGCATTGCTGAGCTTGTCACCTGCGTTAGAAGGATTCTTTTCTACTCTACAGGGTAAATTCTCCCTAAATCAAATATTTGGTGAGAATTCTTGTTTTTTCCCCTTGATGCAGTTCTAAGAGAACTTGAAGTTCCCACAGAAGCTGTTATCTCTGCCTTTCTAACTGCGTTTTTTGCTGCTGTTGTTGTTTTTTCTGACCGCATAAAGCGTTATCAGTTTAGAGACTTTGCATATAATTTTAAGTGCATCATTTATTTAATCATTGTCAGTGAGTTTAGCGTACCTTTCATTTCCTTATTTTTCAAGAGTTTTTAATATTTAACTCAGCCACATCAATCACTGATTTCAAAACTCAGTTTTTGACTCAGATTCTAGGTGGTCTCTGTGTTTTGATGAATCCTAAGGTCCCACCATTCATGCCGTCTCCTCTAGGGGCTGCTGCACAATCTCTCACACTCTCATATTCCAGGTGTACCCAGAGACTTGGCCTGACTCTCCTTAGAATTTTCTGATATTCTTCTCTTCTGTATAATAAGTTGACTCACTCTCACTTTCAGTCCTTCAGCTTCTAGTGAAAGAAGCTTTAGACTTCCCTGAAGGCTGGAATATTTTGCCAAACATATTTTAGAGCAGCCTGAACCTGTTCATTCTTCTGATGGATTTTGAAAGATGTCATGATGACAGCTATTTGATTTTAGATGTATCCGGATTTATCTTATAAAGACTGGATCTTTCAGGATGTGTCAGCTGGCTTTTTGTTAATCCATTTGTTTACTGGTTCACTCCCCAGGTAGTAAAATAACATAAAATTTAAATTTTAGCCACTTTAAGCACATAGTTTGGTGACATTAAGTACATGCATATTGTTGTGCCACCTCATCAGTATTAATCCACAGAACTTTTTTGTCTTCCCAAACTGACACTCTGTGCCCATTAAAATATAACTCCCCGTTTCTTCCTCCCTCCATCTCCTGGCAACCACCATTCTACTTTCTGTCTCTATGAATTTAACTACTTGACGTACCTCATATAAGTGGAATCACACAGTACTTGTCCTTTTGTGCCTGGCTTATTTCACTAAGCCGACCCGCTGCATAGTCAAAAATCCGCATATAAATTTATAGTCGGCCCTCCATATCTGCGGTTCCACATCTGCAGATTCAATCAACTGCAGATTGTGTAGTACTGCAGTACGTATTTATCGAAAAAGAATCTACATGTAAGTGGACCCACACAGCTCAAACTCATGTTGTTCAAAGGTCACTGTATTTAATAATGTAAAACAAGTGATGTAAACCCCCTCAGTAACCAAGAAGTTGAAGGGGGTAGAGATGGCTTCAGGTATAGTTTGATCTACGGTCAAGCAATTTATTGACATGTCCTCTCTTGTGCCACTTCCTCTTCTCTGAAAACATGTATTCACACACACAAAAAAACTGTACATGAATGTCCATAGCAGCTTTATTCGTAATAGTCAAAAGCTGGAATCAGTCTAAATGCCCTTTAACAGTGCATAAACATGTAATACATTGGTGCTCTAGAATATTGGTCAGCAATAAAAAGGAATAAACTATTGATACATGCAATGGTTAACAGATGAGGCAGAAAAATAGCCAGTCTCAGTAGCAAAGAAACACAAATTAAAATAAGACTTCAGGGAATTCCCTGGCTGTCCAGTGGTTAGGACTAAGTGCTTTCACTGCCGACGGCATGGATTCAATCCCTGGTCAGGGAACTAAGACCCTGCAAGCCACGTGGCATGGCCAAAAAATTAACTAAATAAATAAATACAATTTCTTCAAAAAAATAAAATAAAATAAGACTTCAGTACTTGTCAAATTAGGTATTGAATTTCTACTTTTCCCTTTTTACCTCCCCGCTAACTTCCACAGTGCTTCCTGGGACCCCTTTCCCAAATCAACTACTTGCACTCAACATTCCTATCTCAGGGTTTGCTGCTGGGGAAACCTAACCTAAGACAGTTAGCGAAATGAGTAGGGAACCATGGCATGGATCACCGTCCCAGTGAAAAGAGATAAGGGAAGACTTAGGCAGGAGATAAGGGGGAAAGCCAACATGGTTTGCGATGCTTCCTGCTTCCCATGTAATCTGTCTCTTATCCTCACATTCCCCCAAAGAATTTCAGACTATAAGACTCTTGGTATCACTGTGTCCTTATGTGCCATCTGCATCCCCAACAGCTCCCAAATCAGTATTGTCTTCAGACTTCATTAGGGAACCACAGATTCCCTTCCCATCCTCCTATTTCATGAAGGCTTTGGAAAAACAAAGCAGAGGTAGGAGCTGCCTTCTCTCTCACAGTAACCTGGAGTTGGCCCTGGAGGCAGGGGCCAGGGTGTTAGAGGCCTCTGTATGTGCTGTGACTGACTTTTAATAAACACTAATGTGGAGGAGGAGACTGGTTAGAGCAAAATTTGCTTCAAATTAGAGCTGGAAAAGCAGGATCCAGTTATCCATGGGAAATAGCAACTTGTGAACTGGCCAAGATTATCACGCCATCATCAATCAGGGGGAAAGAAAAACACGACTTCCCTCGCCTTGCCCTCCTCCTCCCCCTCCTCCCCCTCCTCCCCCTCCTCCCCCTCCTCCCCCTCCCCCTCCTCCCCCTCCTCCTCCTCCCCCTCCTCCTCCTCCCCATCCTCCTCCTCCCCATCATCCTCCTCCCCCTCCTCCTCCTCCCCCTCCTCCCCCTCTTCCTCCTCCCCATCCTCTCCCTCCCCCTCCTCCTCCCCCTCGTCCTCCCCATCCTCCTCCTCCCCCTCCTCTCCCTCCCCCTCCTCCCCCTCCTCCTCTCACTAATGCTTTCCAGCCCAAACATGGAATGTTTTGTTTAAGGAAAAAGTTGTTGGATGTAATTAGTAATTCTATTATAGTAGTATATCTTTATCTAAATAAACAAAACCTGCTTTTCCACCATGAGAAATTACGTGGTGGGGATGGGGGAGGAGAGAATCAGGCTGAGATTTGGAGGCACTGAGTGAGTCTGCCCCTGGGTTTTATGAGAGTCCTGGAGTCAGTCTGTAGGATAAGTAAATGGGCTGATAGGAGATGTGGTATCAGAGGCCGAGTCAGCTCAGCTGCTTTGCTCCGACCCCTGGCAACGTCCCAAGCCAACATTGCTCCTGCTGCCCCCTCTGTTAAAGATGCTTCCTGCTTCCTAGTAGAGAACCCAAAAGAATGCACAAGAGCAAGAGATTAATGCCAGTGAGCAACCCACCTTCTTTAGGGAGAGCAGAAAAGAGGGCGTGGGAAGAAATCCCACAATCCCAAATACCCACCTGGGATTTGTAGTTCAAATCATTTTCACACTGAGGATTTTACTAACCTGCGTTAACATCCTGTCGTTTGTCCCTGAAGTCCCTCTGCTGGTGAGAGGTGAACAGGACATCAGGAAGTAAGTCAGAGAGGATGGCATAACATTCTCAAAAAGTGAAACCAACAAGTCAATCTCTGAGAGCAAAAAATCATCAGTACTTCTCTCTACCCAGCCTACCTCTTCCAGGGAGCTTTTGCATTTGCCTCTGGGCAGTGGAAGACAATTACACTTTCTTTCAATTAATGATGGTTGTTTTATGCATAAAGAGATTGTCCCATATTATAAATAAACATAATACAGGCTCATTTTATTAGAAAGTTTTGAAAAAAACAAAAATTATAAGGGTTGTTGTAAAGCAATTCTTCGTCACAATGAACTACAGAGAATAACTTTGCTGCATTTCCTTCCAGTCTTTTTTCTATGCAAGCTATTTTGGTTTATTTGTTTTATGCAGTTATGATCAAATCATACAGACAATGTTTGTTGAATGCCTGCTGTGTCAGGCTTTATGGTGATCCAAGCTGAATCAGGATCCTGGTGCCCCCTGAAAGCCAAACACTACCACAAAGTCTGTAGTCCCCATGGTCTACCTACCCAGGTCAGGTCAGGACAAGGAATGACACTGGTTACAGCAGTTTTTATGAATTGGTGGTTATCTGTGTGCTTTTGTTTGCAAAACCAATTTTGGAAGATGAGAAGGGCAGAGAATACATGCATGTTTACAAACACAACCAATAACATCATCATCATCATAAAAATAATAAAACATAATGACCAGCGTAAATTCTTCTCAATAGATACCAACTCCTGGTAGCATTGGGCATGAGGGAATGGATCCACCACTTATCATTCCAGGAGGGACCAAAGACCAATAGGAAGGAGTTCATAGTCATATCAGCAAAAAGGAAAGCAAAGATAGATTTCTAAGTTGCAATGCCTCCCATGCCTCTAGCTCATCTTTCTACAGCAATAATAATAGCCAACATTGTTGAGCATTTTCTATATGGCAGGCTAAATAGGTTCTGATGCCAATTCCAATGAGGGGGTGGTCCGCACACCGACAGGCATTTCTTGGGATACCAACCAGGTGTCCTGCAAGTCAACTCAATTCTGACACTATCTACCCAGGGACAGCATCAAATTCCACAGGTTAAGGGTTCAGTCCTACAAGACTGGTCATCCCCTTCAGACGCCAGTCAAAAGCCCAGTTTTTTGCCTATGCTTCTGGGCAACTGGCTATAAATCAGAGGTTCCTAAGGGCCACCCCCATGCTTGGGTTCAATTAATTTCCTAGAGCAACTCACAGAACTCAAAGAAACTTTTTACTTACTAGATTATCAGTTTGTTATAAAAGGATATAACTCAGGAACAGCCAGATGGAAGAAATGAATAGGGCAAGTTATTTGGAAAAGGACACGGAGCTTCCATGCCCTCTCCAGGTGCACCATTCACACATCTCCACGTGTTCACCAACCTGGAAGCTCTCCAAACTCTGCCCTTTGGGGGTTTTATGAAGGCTTCTTTACATAGTCATAAATAATTAAATCACTGGCCATTGGTGATTGATTCAACCTCCAGATGCTCTACCCTCCCAGGAGGGGGTTGGAGGTAGGTACTGAAATTTTCTACCCTCTCATCACTTGGTTGGTTCCCCTGGCAATCAGCCCCCAGCCTTAGGTTACCTAAAGACACCTTTATAACTCTATCAGAGGAAATTCCAAGGATTTAGGAGCCCTGTGCCAGGAACATGATGGAAGACTGAATATATATTTATTGTTATAAATCACATTATGATTATTATGCTAAACTCTTCATGTGCTGTATCCCCTTTCATTCACACAAAAAACCCAGAACATAGATACTATTATCCGCATTTTAAAGACTAGGAAGTAGAGACTCAGATGAAGCTAAGCAAACAGCCTGGTAGAATAAGTTTTAAGCTCCAGTTCCTAGCAACAATGTTTTGGTCTGTTCTGAGGGTGGCCTGTGAATGGAACTCAAATGTGCTCAGTCAAGTTGAAAGTCAGCCTTTAACATGGGCCCCAGAGCCAGTTCCCAGCCTCTTTCTGCTGTTCATCATTTGATACATGTGTACACTATTGACATTCTTATAGTCACTTCACTTCCCGCAACTAGAACGTTCCTTTCCTTCATAGATTTTCTGTTTAATATTTAGTGTCAATATTGCCCACTAGTCTGTAAGTTCCGTGAGAGCAAGGAGCATGATTCTCCTCCCACACAGTGTGTGTCATGTGGCAGGAACTCAGTAAACATTCACTGAATGAATGTACCCAGTGGGTAGGGATGACGCCACACATCTCTCTTTGCACATTGTTCAGAGTAGAAGACAATAAATGTCCAGAAGAAACCTACTCATGGAACCCTTGTTTCATCCCCTGAAGTAGTTCCTATGTGTCTCTATAAATTCTACCATCTGTTAAAGCCAACTTCAACTTTTGTCATCTCTAGAAAGTTGCTCTTAGGCATTGCAGTGTCATGAACACAAGCTTTGATATCAAACAAACATTGGTTGTAATCCCACTCCACCACTTAGTTAGTTGTGTGACCTTTGCTAAGATACTCAATTCTCTCAGCCTCAATGATCACATCTGTAAAGTGAGGTAACATTAGTCCCCACCATACAAGGTGATGACATATGTAAAGTCCTTACAACAGTATCTGGAATGTTGTAAGTGCTCATTTAAGGCAGGTTGCTATCATTCAAATTTAATGAATTGCCTTCTTTATCATCCGTTCGCACTACCTTATTTTCTATAGCAGCATGTACTTACTTTGGTGTTTCAAGAAGGCGGCAGCTCTTTCCAGGTGAGTCCAAAACATGCCTCTTGATTCCCTGCTGTATCCTTTAGTGCCACGTAAATTGTCATGACATGAGAGCAAGTACCCAACAAATATATGAATACTTCATGATGTTTCATTTATTATTTTTACTTTGGTTTGCTAGAGAATTTAGAAAATGTGTGAAAATAAAGAAAAAATTTTTAAATTACCCATAACTCCCACAACCACTCAGAAATGACCTAAGTGCTTATAGACAACTAATGATAACCTACTGTATAGCATAGAGAACTCTACTCAGTGCTCTGTGGTGACCTAAATGGGAAGGAAATCCAAAAAAAGTGGGGATATATGTATACAGGTAGCTGATTCACTTTGCTGTACAGCAGAAACTAACACAAAACTGTAAAGCAGCTATCCTCCAATAAAAATTAATTTTAAAAAAAAGAAATGACCTAAGATCTTCCCTTTCCATCCTCCCAAATATACATGAGATTATACTGTAAAAACAACTTCATGACCTGTATTTTTTTTACTCATTAACTATACATTTTCCCATAACATTATAAACATAATAATAAAGCATTTTAAGTGACTCTATTATATGCCACAACTTGACGTAGTTTACCGCCCCCCCCCCCATATCTGGCACAATGACTTGCTAATAATACTTGCTCAATAAATATCTTCCTACAAAAAAAAAAAAAAAAAAAAATCTTCCTACAAATGAATAATAAGTCAGGCAGACCCAAGTCGGACTGCCACACTTACTGTCTCCGTAAACTGAGACAAGCCCTTTAACCTATCTCTCACAGATGGAGAAGCTCAGAAAGCTTAAGTGACATACCCACCGTCACAGAGCTGGTGAGCACTGGAGCAAGCTCTTGCACCAACATACTCTGGTTGCACGACCCAGTTCTAACCATCACGACGCTCTCCTCTTGCTTGTCCCAGCGCACACAGTCCTTCCCTCTCACACGCTCAAGCCACACTCACCACTCAGTATGTGACACCAAACTCAGTCCAGAAGACATGCAATGGGCTGCCAGCTGGAGGGGCTGACAATGAGCTCTCCATTCTCTCGTGCCTTTTAGCCAAAGGCACAGGGACAGCCAAAGCTTTCATTGCCTCTGTTCAAACCAGGGAAGACAGAACCAAGAGCACATCAGGCAATTAACCACCAAGCACAGAAATCAAATAGGAGGAAGGTTGGCTATACAGCCTATATTTATTTCCTGTGGCTGTTTTAACAAAGTATCACATATTTGGGGCCTTAAAACAATAGGAAATTTTTCTCTGATAGTTCTAGATGCCAAAAGTCAAAAATCAACATGTGTTGCAAGCTCACGCACTTTCTAAAGATTTGGGGGGAGAATCCTTGCCTCTTCCAACTGCTGGCAGCTCCAGGCGCTTCTTGGTTTATGGCCATGTCCTTCTAGTGTCTGCTTCCTGGCCACATTGCCTTCTCTTCTGTGTATCTCTCTCAAAACACCCCCTGCCTCTCTCTTACAAGGATACATCTAATGGCATTTAGGGCTCAGGTGAACAATATAGGATAAACACCTCCTCTAAAGATCCTTATATTAATATCCTATTTTACCTTATAAGGCAACATCCACAGGTTCTAGGGATTTGATGTGGCTTTGCGGGGGGCATTTTTCAGTCTTTCCTACAGCCATATTCAGTGTAACCCCACTACCACCTCCAGCAGACACTGAGTACAGCAATGTTGCCACCTCTGCTCTTAGAATTGGATGTTTCTCCTGCTGCTTTTGCCATCACCACCCACCCCAAAGTAGTTTCTCCACTGTCACTGTGCCTTTGCTTCCCCAGCTCACAGTGCAAAGTCTTGAAACAGTATGTCTGGCTGAGCAGAGACCATGGACCCAGGCCCTTCCCTTAAAGGAAGCAGGGGTGGTGGTATCTGTCCTTTATGTCTCTCTAGGCAGAGGAAGGCTGGGCCTTTCCCCAAGTCTCATACAGTGGGGAATCCCCAACATCGGAGAGGGTTCATGTCCTGGACATGGAAAATTATCAATGTCCACTAGCCTCTCCCAGATCTTCTCTGTCATCCACAAGGTTCTTGCATGATCACACAGGCAGATCTTTCTGGTTCTTCTGTGCTGATTACTCATCAGGATTCTATGATTATGCTTGAGGGTAATGTCTGACCACAACCACTACGGCCACTGTCTGCTCTAAAAGTGCTGGAATCTATGAGACATTTACCTTCTTTGATGACCCCAAAGTTGCAAATACCTGTGATACCAACTCATCTGGGCAGTCCTAGATATCTCACAGGCAGACTATAGTACAAGCAAAAGGGGATATAAGCCTTCTTTCTTCTTCCCTTGGGCAGCACTGTGTCTCCTGAGCCCTCAGTCACTCTCGCCTTGGTTTCCATGGAGCTCTACATCCTCTGGCTCTTGCCTACAGCCCCTCTCCATGATCCTCAGATAGGAGTCCTTGGAGCTGGCCCAGAAAGTCTCTCAACTCTTTTCTTCCATCCCTCTTCAAGACAGCTGTGTGTGCAAGCTCTTCCCTCTTTCTCATTTAGCCAAAAGCCCTTCTGTATATCATGGGCTTCCACTCTTGACAGTCCTCCCTTGTATATAATTCTAAAACAGGGTAAAACTAAATACAGGCCAAATAAAGGTATGTGCCAAGGGCTATGGGAGCACAAAGAAAAGAAATGATTTGCAAGGCATCACAGAGGGTGCAGAATGTAAATTACATTTACATTCTGACCCCATCTGTTCTGTGCCAAACACATCGGGATACACCTACTTATCTCCAAGTCAGCTGCCACCATCATCTCACACCTGGAAGACTGATCCCTGGCTTTCGCCTGCCCCCTCTGCTTCATTTTCCACCAGAAGCCAAAGGAATTATTCTTGATGTAAAATAGACAATGTTGCCCACTCCTTAAATCTTTCAAAAGCTTCCCATATCACTTTGTGTTATGGGTTGAAAAAAAGATATGTTGAAGTCCTCACTCCTAGTACCTGTGAAGGTGACATCACTTTATTTGAAGATAGGTTCTTTGCAGATTTAATCAAGTGGAGATGAGGTCATTAGGGTGGGCCTTAGTCCAATATGACTGGGGTCTTTATAAGAAAAGAGATTTTTGGAAACAGACACAGACACGGAGGAAAGACAGTTATGTGAAGACAGGGAGGAGATTGGAGTTATGCTGCAATGAACCAAGAAATGCCCGGGCTACTAGAAGCTAGAAGAGGCAAGGGAGAATCCTCCCCTAGAGCTCTGGAGGGAGTATGGCCCTGCCAACACCTTGATTTCAGGCTGCCAGCCTCCAGAACTGTGAGGCAACAAATTTCTATTGTTTTAAGCCACTCAGGCTGTAATACTTTGTTATGGCAGCCCCAGGAAACTAACACACTTGGAATATGCTTTAAACCCCTTCCATGACACATAGCCACACATGACCTGGCAGTTGACTTTCACCTTCATCTCCTGACATTAAAAAAAAAAAAAACCTCCCTATATTCTAAATGCCTTGGTTTTCCTAGAGTGTACTGATGTCTCTCCCACTTTGGCTTTTTAGAACCACTGTCCCCTCTGCCCACTCTGTTCACACATCTTACACATCCGCTGTTCACACATCCGCCCCTTCCTCATCCTTCACAACTCAGTTTAAAAGGTCCTCACTCTGGGCTTCCCTGGTGGTGCAGTGGTTGAGAGTCCGCCTGCCGATGCAGGGGACACAGGTTCGTGCCCCGGTCCGGGAAAATCCCACATGCCGCGGAGCAGCTGGGCCCGTGAGCCATGGCCGCTGAGGCTGCGTGTCCGGAGCCTGTGTTCTGCAATGGGAGAGGCCACAACAGTGAGAGGCCCGCGTACCGCAAAAAAAAAAAAGAAAAAAAAGAAGTTCCAGGTGAGAGGTGAAGGCGGCTTGACCCAGGGCAGGAGCCATGGGGATGGAAAAGGACAGAAAAGGCAGAGATTGAAGTGATAGGATTCAGCAGATGATGGCACATGGGAGCGGAGCAGTTTGGGAGGGCGGAACACGGTGCCAGGTTCCCTGGCTGGAACGACTGGACACGGAGAAAGGGCCCTCAGTACCTGTAGGAGGCAGCTTTCAAAGGAATGTGTCCAAAAGTAAGTTAAGTAGATGTTTTCATTGGTTCCTAGTAAATGAAATGTCTCAAGCTTAACTAGGATGGTCAGTTGCATTTTTAAGGCTTTCCTGCTCAAAAAGAAAGAAATGAGTTGATTTTTCTGTGTGCCCTCCCTCTTTCAGAGAGGTCTTGACCATCTGGACCACAGGCCAAAACTGACTTTGGCCAGTTAAGCAGGGCCAGCAAAGCCCAGCCCGATTCTTGAGCCAAACCTCTCCACTCAGGACCGCTCAGACACCTCTCCCCCACCCCTCACTGAGCCAGGATGAATTTTTAACTCACTATTGATTAGGCAATTTTAAAATCAATTTTAATTAAATGAAAGATTTCTATCAGGATTGCTTCTTTCTGAACAGTAAATTGGACCTTGTAATAACACTTACATTGGAACATCTCTCATACAAGTAACAGAGTTCATCATAAATAAGTAAAGACCCTTCTCCTTATTATGCATTTGGGGAAAACCGAGGTTAGAGGTTTTGCCCAAGGCCCTGCAGTCATGGGGACAGAAATGGGGAACCTGAATAATGAGGATGGTGACGTCACATCTCACTACTACCACTCTCAACCTCCAAAATCCCTCTCTTTATATATGGAATAAAAAGAGAATAGATCCTTGTCAGTTACCGTGAAAGGGAAATTGGGAGTATTTAACTGACAAAGATGAAGCAAGCCCATTGAAAGATGTGCATAGAAGGTAGTTCATTATCAGAAGGCATTTTCCTGGTTAGAAATGGTCACGCTTGCTTGTAGAAATATTGCCCTAACAGAGAGAGTGCCTGCAAACATCACTCCTTTGCATGAGTCGCTGACACAAATCTGTTTCTTATCTTACAGCATTGCCTGTATCTCATACTGGGGAAACTGGGATACAGGGGCCCTCTGTCGGAACATCTGCTGTCAGGTTTTATCTTCCCCAAACTGCTTCAGCTGTACTTTTTTACATCACCCATCTGCAGATTCAGCCCTTTTCCAATTCCTGAACCAGTCTTGATGAGGATTTGACCAACTACATGTAGGGTGCAGACTTTATCTTAGTACCAATAGACCGGGACTCCATGATGGAGGCATGAGGCCTGATTGGCGGGCTTATCATGGAGCACTCCTTGTCTGCTCTCTTGAGTGGTCCATTGTCTTCTTGACTGACAGCTCCATCAGATGACAGCCCAGGATGTGATCCTTCATCTTGTATCCCAAGATGCGAGATACCTAAGACTTCACTTTAGTACAGTTTATTAAGATACATTTTTAAATATAAAGTTAAATTTACCTTTTCGTGTACAATTCTATGAAATTTGACAAATGCACAGTTGTGTAACCACCACCACCAAGATATAGAATGGCTCTATTACCACACCCCAAAATTCCCTCCTGTCCCTTTGCAGACAACGCTACACCTAGCCCCCAGCAACCACTGATCGGTTTTCTCTTCCTATAGTTTTGCCTTTTCCAGGCTGTCATGTGGTTGGAATCATGCAATGCCTCACTTTGTGAGTCTGGCTTCTTTCACTTATCAGAATGTATTTGAGATTCACCTATGTCGTTACCTATATCAGCTGTTCATTCCTCTTAATTACTGAACAGTATTTTATTGTATGGATGTACCACAGCTTGTTTATCCATGCACCAGCTGAAGGACATTTGGGTTGTTGACAATCTGGCATGATAAAGCTGCTATAATAATTCATACACAGGTTTTTGTGTTAACATCTATTATTTACTCTCGGGTAAACACTTAGGAGTGGGATTCCTGAGTGTCACAGTGAGTGTGTAACTTTCTAAGAAATCGCCACATGGCTTCCCAGAGTGGCTGGACCAGCTTCACATCCCTACCAGCAATATACCAGAGCTCCAATCACTCCACATCCTCTCAGCCCTTGGCATCCAGTTTCTTTGTTTTCCAGTCTAATAGGCACAATGCCTGAGATTTTACTTTGAATAAATGGATGCCACACAGTTTCCCACCTTTAGCAACACTGTTGGTTATCTATCCACCAGCCATTTTCCTTCTCCCTTGCTAATAGAACCCAGATTTTGTTCACCCGCATCCTGGTGGTCATGTCCTTCAGGGTAAGCCGGGTATGCTCCTAACCCCAGTCAGTGGCTGAATCCTGTTTTCTCCTTTTGGCCACTTATGATGTGTCCACTCCCTTGCTATCCAATAAGACGTTTTGTCAAGTAGATATAAAGAGTTCAGAGTCAAAAGGAAGATGTCTGGGCTTAAATCATGGCTCTGCTGCTTACTAGCTAGTGACCCTGCATAGCTACCTAAACTCTCAGAGCCTCTGGTCCTCTTCTGCAAAAAATGGGGATAATTGTAGAACCTACGTCGAGGGTTGCTTTAAGATCTGAATGAATCAATGCATGGAAGGTCTTAGCTTGTGCCCAGCAGATAAATATTATCATTATTATATTATCAAATGATTTCTCATTCCCTGCATGTTCCTGTCTATCTCCAGGAGTGAAGAGGTTTATATCCCCAGACAAGAGGTATTTAAAGAAAATTAACCAGATTAAAATCTCACACAGTTATTTCAAAACAGTTTACTTGTCTCTTAAACAAATAAACTAACAAATTTAAGAAGGCTTTATTCTCTGAAAAATAAGTCACCATTCTAACAGGCTCATTGAACAGATGCCTGACTAGTTCCTTTGAATCCACTGTTTGCCTGATGTGGGTCTGAACAGTTATGCACATGTGACAGCCACATCAGACTCTGGCATTGGTGGAGAAGGCTTGGTCTGCAGTGGTTTCTCCTCTGGCCACAAACCTAACCTGTGCCCAGTCATGGCCCTTGGGACTTTTGTTGCCCATTAGAATGAGGAGTCTCCTCTTGACCAAAGAACTAAAGGGGATAACTTCATTTTTGGACCATTTATCCTTTACCCTGGGTGGGTGATGAGACATCTGTCCTCTTAAAAAGATTGTCCTACCCTCCCATTCAATTTAACGTCTAGTAATATAAGACTGTTTCAGACACCACCCAAATAAAGGGGAAATATTCATGACAGGGTAAATAGGACATCAAGAAATTCTAACCTCTGCTTGTTCAGGCTGTTGCCCTATACTCCAGGAACAGTTTCTAGAAGAGTTGCAGGTACCTTCCAAGAGTAACTACTTCATCAAGATATTTTAGAAGCATTTCTCAAAAAGGGGATCATTATCTTTATTAGAGCCATCTGGAGGAAGACTCAGGAATCTGAAATTTAACATTATTGTACACTCTCAAGGTTGAAAACCGCTGCTTTAGAACAGGTGGCAAACTGTGGCCCGTGAGTCAAATCCTGCCAGCTGTCCGTTTTTGTAAATAAAGTTTTATTGGCAAACAGTCACACCCATTTGTTTGCATATTGCTTATGGCTGCTTTCATGCTAAAACAACAGAGTTGAGCAGTTGTAACAAAAACTTTATGGCCCACAAAACCTAAAATACTTACTATCTGGCCCTTTACAGGAAAAGCTGGCCAATCCCTGCTTTCAAGAAAAGAGACTGTGATATTTGCAGTTAAAGTCATAGGAAATAGAAAAATAGTCTAGGTCTATTACTGGTGTATAATGGTGTATTACTTTCCCTCCCTTCATTCTTTTGTACATATTATTTTAAATAATAATGTCAGAGAGTATATATATATATATATATATGTATACATATATATGTGTACTCATATATATATGTGTATATATATATATATATATATATATATAGAGAGAGAGAGAGAGAGAGAGAGAGAGAGAGAGAGAGAACATCCACTATGGGCCAGACACTACGCTATGTGTTGAAAACACAGTGATCCCTATGGAGCCCCTGTGAGATTTGTAGCTACGACTTATTTTATCAAACCTAAGTTACCATTGATTAAATACATCATTATTTTATGCACTATTAAGAAAGAAAAAAAATACCACCAACTAAATCATGGCATAGTGCCTCCTGATGTCTTAGAAATTTTATTTTCTAATTATTAAAAAGCTCTTTTAGATTTATTTTTATGGCTCTTGGCATACATAAAATAATTATAGGCAATACTACTGGTTAAGAGCTGCAGTCTCTGGGGTCTTCTTCCAGATTACTGACCACCCCCACTCCGCAAGGTACTTGCAGACACTCTCATGATCTTATCAGAAAGTATCAACAAAGAGTTTTCAGACCAAGTTCATGAATGTGAAGGCAATGACAACTATGTCCCAACTGTCACCTGGCCAACAGTGTTTATAAGAGGCAATCAATCATAACCCATTTTCAGATATGGTAAATGGCTGTTAAAATATGTGCAGCATAGGATTGATAAGATATGGTTTATTACTTGATGCATAAGAAGTCAAGGGAGAGAGGCTGGGTCCTAGCAAGTATGGCCCCCCAAAGATGGGTTGAGCCAGAAGGCAGGTGGGTATAGAACTCCTCTGTAACAGAGAGAGCCAGGGATGGCCTATAACTATCCCCCATCCTCACTACATTGTGCCACATGTACTACAATAAGTGGTCTGTTTCCACTTGAGACTGTGATATCTTTCAGGGCACAGGTGTGACTTCTTCGGTCTCTGAGCTCTAAGAGACAAAACAGTGTCTGGGAAATAGCACAGAGCAGCAGTCCTGGTTCCTGAAATGAGTAAGTGAAGAAACTTACAAAGGTAGACAGAGAGAAGGTGCTTTTCCAGCGGAAGCTGTAGAAAGCAATCCTTAGAGCCACCACATGTAACCAAGGATGTTTGAGAGTCACAGGTGGGAAGATGCATCCCTCCAGGAGCTTGACCCAGACTGGAGTCCGCTCAAGGGAAGGACGTGGAGAAATTTCTAAGTAAAGATTTGAGCTTATGGCAAACCGGGGCTGTGTCTGCACCTAGACCTTGGACTCCAACCCTTGAAGAAACCTAAGGGGCTTACAGTGGAGTCTCCTGATTTTATCTGTTCAGTGTCACGGAAGCAGCACTTCATGTCAAGGAAGAGCACTTCATGAGATTCTACTGGGAATGCCAATCACAGGCCTTACCTTTTCCCTGAATGACCTCAAGAATGGGCATGACCAACACTTCCATTAGTCACAATAGGTACTGGGCCTACTGCCTACAGTACCTTTGGGAGCCCAGGAAAATGTTATGATCTACATGAAAATCAGGAGGAAAAAAATGAACATAAACCATCCTGTATTATATGTGTCTTTATACCAACACAATAGTAAGATATAATTTTCAATTTTTTTTCTAATGGAGGATGGGACCCATGAAGGCATAACTGCCCCAGGTCCATGAAGGTTATAAGGGGGTCCTGAGAGTAGGCATGTGACACAGATCATGCCCATCAGAAACTCTCCCCAGAGCCTGACTCTCAGGAGATGAGCTATACTGACAGCAGGGCCAAGAGAAAGACTTGTCTGCCATATTGGTTTTGGAAATGCACATAAATCAGGAACCCTGGAAGGATGCACAAACTCATACTGTTGTTTACCTCTGAACAGTAGAAAGGAAAATGGGACTGGAGCCTGGGAAGTTAAGTTGGTTTTGTTTCATTTATTCAACCAAATAAAACAAGAGCAAAATAATAATAATAAAAACTCCACCAAAAGCAAATAGAAAATATAGCAAATGAATAACTATTGTTAAAACTGGTTGGGGGAAGATTAATGTTTGATTTATTATTTCTGTGTATGTATATAATATATATAGATATTATATAAATACACATTTTTATTTTATCAAAAACAATAAATGACTGTCCATTTATCCCTGAACCAACAATCACAGGAACCACTCTGGGCCCTTTTCTTTCTGAGGTTTGGTGGCTTAATTTTTCCTTTGAGTCTGCAAACTACTTGTATAATTAGGCTCTTTTCCCATTTCCTTCCACTTAATCAAGATGCTGTTTCTGTTGCTTGTAGTCAAGGAGTCTTAATCCAATCAAGTGTACTGCCAGATGCTGATGGTAGAGATGAACAATTTTCTAGGGTGGCAGGGGCCCTTTAACTTGGCTCTCATCCAGTCTGGAGGCCCTTAAAATGTCAGTTACATGTGGCACATATGAGCCTGGATGAACAATGGTCCAGACTTACTGGTCTACCCTGGCATCTTCTCCAGGCTACATACTGAGCAAAGGGTTGTACAAGCAAAAGGAGCATTCTTGACCAAGGGAACTGGGATTGGGGAATATGAAGGTGCAAGCAAAAGGGACAGGCACACTTGCTAAGTAACAGGTGGTTTGATGGTTACTTCTCCAGCATTCCCTGAAAACCCTGAGCATCTTATGATTCAGGTCTGAAAGTAATGAATAGTGACCACATAATTTATCATCCAAATGAGGATACATTTAAGAATGAAAGAGGGGCTTCCCTGGTGGAGCAGTGGTTGAGAATCCGCCTGCCGATGCAGGGGACACGGGTTCGTGCCCTGGTCCGGGAAGAGCCCACATGCCGCGGAGCGGCTGGGCCCGTGAGCCATGGCCACTGAGCCTGCGTGTCCAGAGCCTGTGCTCTGCAACGGGAGAGGCCACAACAGTGAGAGGCCCGCGTGCCGCAAAAAAAAAAAAAAAAAGAATGAAAGAGGATACTCTTATAATTACATTGGGACAACAGACATACATGAAAAAGTCCCAGGCAAATTGAGACATGTGGTCACCCAAGTTATGAAGCTTAATTATGTGCCTTGTCTAAGGTCACACAGCTATTGTTGGCTGAGTTGGGATCTGAGTTGGGTCCAGCTGGTTTCATCTCTAAGGAGAGAACGTTTCTTGGGAATTCTGAGAATTCCATGTGTTCTGGGCTGAACTGTGTTTCCCTCAAATTCATATGATGAAGCCCTTGTCCCCAGTACCTGAGACTTTAACCATGTTTGGAGATAAGGGTTAAAGGGGGTGATTAAGTTAAAATGAAGTCTTTATGGTGGGCCTTAATCCAATCTGACAGGTGTCCTTATAAGAAAGGAAATTTGTACACACAAAGAGACGCAAGGGATGCACTTGCCCAGAGAAAGAGACTACGTGAGGATACAGCTAGAAGGCACCATCTGCAAACCAGGGAGAGAGGCCTCAGGAGAAACCAAACCTGCAGATACCTTGATCTTAGACTTCTGGACTTCAGAATGGTGAGAAATAAATGTCTATTGTTTAAAGCACTCAGTCTGTGGTACTTTGTTGTAGTGGCCTTAACAAACTAATATACCACGTATGAGTTGGAAACAAAAAGCAATGCTAGAGAATCCTCTGGGATTCTAAACTCTTGGCCCTTCATCCTTGCCTGCATCCCTGTGGATCAGCAGTAAAGCCCATTTTACCATAAAGAGTCCTGTGTGCCTGTATCCTTGGACAGCAAGGGAGGGGGAGTGTGTTCCCCAAATTGTAGCTGTATCAAGGGTCAGAAACATCCAAAGGGACAGGATGGCGGCAGTCCTAAAGAGGAAAGGGAAGGAGGCTGCGTGGAAAGAAGTACTTAGGGAGTTGGCTTAGCCTGGAGACGTGCAGCGCCCTCCCCATACCTTCCCTCCCCTGTCCCACACCCCACCCCCGCAGACATTAAAGTCAGAAGGTCTGTGCTCCATCCCCGCCCCCACCAGACACCAGGGAGATTCAATTACATTTAGAGACACAATGTCTGCCTCCCCTGGATTAATTTCCGGATCCTGCCAAAGCTCGTCCTTATCTCTTTTTCCTTGCTGAGAGTAAGAACCCTATAAAATCATCTCTATCAGAGACCAAGAAATGAGCCAGGGCAAGGCAAACACAAGGATCAGGGCCTTGCGTTTCTCTGGGTTCAAAACTTACTTGTCTCCTCACATAGATCTGGGAAGGGCCCAAGCGTGACAGTTTGCCATTGAGCTCACATACCTCCTTTCTCTCTAAAAGGATCCATTCCGTCAGGGCAGTGGACAGGAGCTTGACAAACTGCAAGCATGAGTTACATAGTAGTATTGGCTCTAAGTCCCCAAAGTGCCAGCCCTGGTGCCATTCTGCTCTCACAGAGCTTTATGAGAACAATAATAGTAATTGTAACAGCAAGAGCTAGCACTTACAGAGTGTTTACAAAGCAACTCCTTCACTTACATGGCCTTATTTAACCCTCACAACAGTCCCATGAGATAGGACTACCTATCTACCCGTGAGGTAGATGACATTTTTATCCCCATTTGGCAGATAGGTAAACTGTGATTTAGAGAAATTAAACAACTTGGCCACAGTCCTGCAGCTGGCAAGGAGAAAAACATAAATCTCTTTAACACCAATGTATCAGCAATTGTCATAAAAATCAGAGTGCGAGGGACTCCATGGGGTATCAAGGGATGTCCAAATTTTGACTGATACTGTGAGTTAAAAAAATATAAAACATTCATTGAGTAAATCTGTGTAGTCACAATTTTCAGGCATTATTTTATTTAATCTGCACAGTAACCCTGTGACTTGGGTACTTTTATCATTACTGCCATTTTACAGAAAAAAAAAAAAGTTTGCCAAGGTTCTCCAGCAAAGTGAAAAAGCTCAAATTTGAACCAAGGTACCCTGAGTTCAGAACTCCCATTCTAAGCACTACACTCTCTGACCCTTCCTGTGACTGAAATATTTTGCTGGCTGAGCAGTGAGCTCTGAGTGTGAAGTCAGAGATAGATGATGTGGTATGAGCATAGCTCCAAGTTGTAATGCATACCCTGGGGTGTAGCTTCAGGGTCTGAGATACCCCAACTCCAATTTAAGAAGTGTGTCTCCTCAAATTCCCCAAGCAGGCTGGACGGTGTTGGATTTCTTGGTGGTTGTACTGTTTAATGTTCTTTCAAAGTGTGTTAGACCCTATCGCCCGCAATTACTCCCAGGTGCAAAATTGTATGCACAAACAGTTACAGCAGCAATTTACTGACTGTGAGCTCAATCAGCCAATTGTGAGCACAATTAGCTGCTCTCTGCTCATTTGGAAGGAGCCAGGGCGATGATTGCCTCTGCAATTAGCCAGTTGTGGGCAGCTCCGTTTGCTCGTACAATTTTGCACCTTCAAACATTGGAATGTGCAAAAGTGGTGCATGCTTTTTGGGCTCCAAGCATCCAACCTGATGTCTACCTACCAGTCTCTATATTTGTTCATAAGGGCCTGCCTCCTGCTGCAGTTTGGAGGCTGCAACCTCAGGGAAAGATAAGATACCATGACTGAGATCAAACCTCAAGGAATGCTACATAGCTGAAAAAACAAACCTTTCCATATTTTGACACAGGAGTGAGGGAAAAGAGATGAGACACTAACTTGGGTTGGCATAGGGAAATGTCTGGTCAAGGTTGGGAAGACCTAAACATTAGTAATTTGGGTCCAAGAGAGAGCTATCCAAAAATGTATCAGCTCAGAATGGGTAATATTTTGCATTACCAGAAGGACTTGCATTCAAGAGTCTGAAACTACTAGAAACTGGATTGACTGGGGAAATTAAAATGTCATTTAAGTCACTGGTGCGATCAACAGTTTTTCTCTCCCCTCTTCCTGTTTCCTACTTTAAAAAGTAAAACAAATCCTCCCACTAAAGTTGGGAATATTTCTGACCACCTGTTCTTACTGAGGAAAACCCAGAAATCCAGAGATTTTTATTGCAGCTGTACACAAAATGAGCTGCACTCTGATTGGATTTGTTCTAGTTTTCCTTTCACTATGAATTGATTAAAAAGAAAAGTTCACCATACTTTAATCAAGATTTTGCTGCAATGATAGGCTTTTCTACCTAGAAGCAACACATCTGTAGTTTTGTAGAGGAAATCAAAAGGAAGCGAGACTCACTGTTTGGTTAACCCATCTGTCCTGTGAGCCTTCTGTAACCTGAAGGTTGCCTGTAAACTCTAATTACTCTTAAACCTACTAGAATAGTGAAGCATTTTTCATAACAGCCAAAATGTGGAAACAACCAAAAGGCCCATCAACTGATGATGGATAAACAAAATGTGGTATATCCATACAAGAGAATAGTATTCAGCCTTAAAAAGGAATGAAGTACTAATATATCACACAACATGGGTGAACCTTGAAAATACTATATTAAGTGAAAGAAGCCAGCCGTGAAAGGCTACAGATAGTACAATTCCATTTACATGAACTGTTTGGAAGAAGCAAATCCGTAGAGATAGAAAGTAGATTAGTGGTTGCTACCCTGTAGGAGGTAGGAGGTGGGACTCAGGAGGGATTGCTAATGGATTTGGGGTCTTTTTTGGGGTGATGAAAATGTTCTGGAATTAGATAGTGGAATTAGATAGTTGAATAACCTTTTGAATATAGTGTCATCGTGGAATTGCATGTTTAAAGGTTGAATTTTATGGTATGTGAGTTATATCTCAATTTAATAAACTATTAGAGTAGAGAAAATTTTCCACTTGGGAGATTGGGAGTAGGTTGAACAAGTATGAGGACATTCCTGCATTGGCCTGTCAACAGGCCACTCAGAGAACCCCTGGGGAACAGCCATAGCAGGGAATAAAGAACTTAAAGGTAATTTCTGATGCAGGTCACAAGCCAATAATTACTGAACATCTACTGTATATGATTATTTAGTAAGCATTGAGAAGAAAGGTTCAATGCCTTTTGATCTAATGGAGGGGCGAGGAGATGGGAATAGATTTCAAATAAATAAGAAGTCCACTCCCTGGGTCAATATTTCCAAATTTCCATTCAAAATTTTGAGTTGCATAAGGCAACGTTTTCTTGGAACAGAATGGAAAGCAAAGGTCTGTAAGGGAATTTTTCTGAGCCACTACATTTTAGCCAGGACCAAGCCAACACAGTAAAGAGGGTGTTTTGGCTCTTTATATTTCTTATATTGAGTATGCTGAACTTTTTACTCTCCTTTACATGATATGGATTTTAAGTGAAGCAGTTATGCAGACAGTTGGATAAACCAGGAGTCTCAAGTTAAGTATAAAGGGAGGCATTGGTGCTCTAAATTAACATTCGCCTTCCCCTACCTGAATGGTAGCCCAAGGAGCTATAGACACAAAGGGCAATAGTCAAGTGTGAAGCAAATATTGTGCTATTAAGAGCTAGACAAGTTAATGCCCTCATTCTCCCTCCATCCCATCATTCTGAGACATACTTCTTGAAAGTGGTACCTTTGTGCATTGCTCCATTTCTTCACTGTCATTCATACTTGCATCTGATACCTGCCCTCACCACTCCCCCATCTGGTATTTGGTTGATTATGTGAGAAACACATGAATCCTGATAAGCTTATCTCATCCCCACTGTGCAATCCATAATCCCATTGCTTCAATCTCCTAAATTTCTCTCAAACGCATCTACACTGTGCCACCTTAATCCAGGCCACCACCATCTTGTCCCAGATAACCTCAGAGACCATCTTTTTCTGTTGTTTTTTATTTATTTATTTATTTTTGGCTGTGTTGGGTCTTCATTTCTGTGCATGGGCTTTCTCTAGTTGCAGCGAGCAGGGGGCCACTCTTCATCACGGTGCGTAGGCCTCTCACTGTCACGGCCTCTCTTGTTGCAGAGCACAGGCTCCAGATGCACAGGCTCAGTAGTTGTGGCTCATGGGCCTAGTTGCTCCGTGGCATGTGGGATCTTCCCAGACCAGGGCTCGAACCCATGTCCCCTGCATTGGCAGGCAGATTCTCAACCACTGCGCCACCAGGGAAGCCCCCTCAGAGACCTTCTAACTGGCCTGGTCCCATCCACACTTGCCCCATATCATAACTGATCCAAATTAAAATAATTCATTGGTCCCTTGGTTAAAACTCTTTATTTGATGCCCAATATTCTTAGAATAAAGATTAGAAAGTTTCACGGGGGGTCCTGTTTCAAATGTGAATGGGACCAGAATGAAAAGTATATCTGAAATGTCGGTATAATCCACTTTTCCTCCCCATCCCACTGCTACTGCCTCAGACCAGGCTTTTATCAATATAATATTATTAGAGTGAAATCACATGTGTATGGGGAGGAGTGGGAAGGCATGTTCTGAAGTTAACATGAAAAATCAATGTGTCAGACACAATGATATATGTTTGCCACTCCTCTTTCAATCCCCTCTTCCTGGCTACACAGGAAGACTACACTTCCCAGCTCCTCTTAGTGTTAGGTCAGGGCCATATGACTCGGACTGGCCAATGGAGTGTGAGCAGAAGTGATATAAGCCACTGAGTCTTACATTCAGCTACACATTGGAATCATCTGGGGAAGTTTAAAACATACTGATACATGAATCTCAACCTCCTGAAATTCTGATTTAATTGGGATTGGGCACAGCCTGAATATTTAAAAAAATTTAAAGTTTCCCTGATGATTCTAAGGTTCAGCAAAGTTTGAGAGCTGAGGTAAGCCATTCCCAGTTCTGGTCCTTAAAACCATTCCGTTTTATCATACCCTTCTTTGGTGACCTCAGAGACAAGCCAACCCAGATACTGGAAGCTGTCAGCCTGAGAATCTGAGCAATGTGTAGATATCTCTATTGGACTTGGAATCTGAATAAGAAGGACATCTTTATCATTCTAAAATTAATTTATTATCACAGCATAGCCTTCTGACTAATGCAGTGAAAAATCATATAAAGTCAAAATTACTTTCAACATGGCTTTAGGAATTGTTCTCAATGGAGTGGCCAACACAGGCCGTTTTTCCTTCATCATTGAAACAGGTCACTGCTTCTCCAGAAAATAGAATTGTTGGCTTACTTTTAAAGGATATAGTTTATAAAAATATGAATTATAAATACTAAAATTACAGTGAGATATTCATAAAGAATAAAGAAGCAGGCAGAAATTGCAATTCGCTGAGAGAACAGTAAATTCATATTGCCTCTCTCACACTCATTATAGGGCAGTGGTTCTCAACCTGGGTTATATTATTTAGAAGTATCTTTGGAGTTTTTAAAATACACCCAAGGGGGCTTCCCTGGTGGTGCAGTGGTTGAGAGTCCGCCTGCCAATGCAGGGGACACGGGTTCGTGCCCCGGTCCAGGAAGATCCCACATGCTGCGGAGCAGTTAGGCCCGTGAGCCATGGCCACTGAGCCTGCGTGTCCAGAGCCTGTGCTCCGCAATGGGAGAGGCCACAAGAGTGAGAGGCCTGCGTACCACAAAAATAAAACAAATAAAATAAAATAAATAAAATATACCTAAGGTCACAGCATTATAGATACTGTGATGGCACATTAATACTACAGCTACTTCTACAAGTTCTGATTCATGGAGACAAAAATGAGAAGCATCACCCCCTTGACCAAGTTTTTCTAAATCTTCATCTGTATGTTTACCAAATTGGTACCATGCTTTGTCTTCAAGGCTCCCAATGAGCTTAGATTTTATTCTTGATTTACTTTTCACATTCTTCTTTATCATGTTGTTAGGTGTTGAACAAACACAAAATACAGGGAGGGTAGAAGGATCTCAAAAATAGTATTTTTAACAAAAGAAGCCAGACATAAAAAATACCTACCATACAATTACATTTGCATGAAGCTCAAGAAAAGGCCAACTGGTCTATAACAATAGCAATCAAAACAGTGGTTGTGGGGCTTCCCTGGTGGTGCAGTGGTTGAGAGTCCGCCTGCCGATGCAGGGGACATGGGTTCATGCCCCGGTCTGGGAAGATCCCACATGCCGCGGAGCAGCTGGGCCCGTGAGCCATGGCCCCTGAGCCTGCGCATCTGGAGCCTGTGCTCCGCAACGGGAGAGGCCACAACAGTGAGAGGCCCATGTACAGCAAAAACAAAACAACACAAAACAAAACAAAAATAGTGGTTGCCTATTTGGGGGGGAGGCTGACTGAAAAGGGGCATGAAAGAATTTTTTCTGGGGTAATGGAAACGTTCTTGGTCTTGATCAAAATGGGTATATTCATATATACATATATATTAATATATCACATAACAATTGATATTTAGTGGATTATACACTTAACAGCTGTATATTTCACTGTATATAAATATTATCTTAATAATTTTTTAACAGAAAGGAAACTTTATAGTAAATAATATAGTGAAGGTTATGTGTTCCTCGAGACCAGTGACTTTCATTGGTTGCTCATCTTTTTTTTTCTGTTAAATCCTTAGGGTTGATGTCTCCCTGTGGTCCATAATCAATGCATGTCACCTTGAGTGGCCTTCACAAGCATGATAATTTACATATCACAGTCCTCAGTCATAAGGAATCAGAAACAAATTGAGAATAAGTTCCTCTTTGATACTATAACCTGCTGTACCTATATACAAAAACTTGAACAAGTCTGGAAAAAGGCAAGACAGAGGAAGACCTAAAGATTAGCTAAAATGGCTCTTAATGAAGGCCCTCCATGAAGCAGAAGGCTAAGATGGAGTGGAATTACCATCTATAAATTATAGTAGAATAGTGCAGAGGAGGCAGGGGCAGCTTTGCTCCTTGGAGAGCACAAGATAAGAAACAATGACGTTTTCTTACCAAAAAGGGTCTGCAATGCTGGTTGAAGATCACCCATTGGAGGTTTGTTTGAAGGAAAAATATTTTCCTTGAGGTTAGGAAGAGGAGAAGGACATTTATGTTATTAAGTTGTGCTATCAGTCATTCACACCTTGATGTAAAATATGTCAATCAACGGATTGCTTTTTAACTGCCTTGAATCAGCCTCATTCAGTTCACTCACCACCTTTAACACCAAAATAAGGACTAGCTCTCCACCTAGTCCTTCATGCTGACCCTTCTTCTAGAATATCCATTTGTTTACTGATCTACTGTTAATTGTCCTGTTTACAGATGTGTCTTCAATAAATATGTACCTGAGAGAACTTCCTTGGCAGTCCAGTGGTTGAGGCTCTGTACTTCCAATGCAGGGGGCACAGGTTCGATCCCTGGTTGGGGAATTAAGATCCCACATGCCATGTGGTGTGGCAAATAAATAAATAAATAAAACCTTCGATTTACAAAAAGAAGTATGTACCTACCACACAGTATGAGTTTAGCAAATAATTGTTGAATAAATAAGTGGCTTTCTGAAACATATAAGAGTTTCAGAGATCTTAAGGGAAACTTGATAAAGGGAGATAATAAATACACCCCTAACTGTAATAAAATTCCTAAATATAAGCCATAAAATTATAACTGGAGAAGGGAGGCAACAGGAGGTAGATGGGGAGGTGGGGTGGAAATTTTCTGCAGGAGAGCCAATTAGGAAAAGAAGGCAAGGTCAGACAGACTTTGTGATCCTCCCTTCCTTCAAAAATCTCTTTGCCTCCAGGGACCAGCCCCTGGTCCAGTCAAGAACGGTGAACTTAGGAAAAGGGGTCTGTTATTTTAATCTGAAGAAGCAAAAATGGAAGGTAAAATAATTTGACCCCCCCTCAAAGAAACTGATATGAAAGAGGCAACCAGATTAAAACATATGTTTTAAGGTATCTTTTGGTCATCAACAAGATTAAAATGATTTTGATCTTTGGTCAGCAAGAGTAGAGAGCTGTAGGTGTAGCAGAAACCAAATAAAGAACCCACCCCCGCCTCCAGTAGAGAACTAAGCTCCCAAGCTCATCCACACCACGTCTGCCAGGTTGGTCTTCTCTGGCTTAGTTTGGACCCCTCGGAGCTGAATTTAGGTTGATATCTGAGCCCAAGGATGACAAGCCCAGAGCTGGGTTGCTGCTTGAGATGGCTTGGCTGTTAGAAGCCCCATCTCTGCCCACTTTTAAATAATGCTTGAAGCAGCTCCTTTCTCAGATGTAATTTCTCTTTTAATCACTTTCAGATTCTGCAGGAGAACTTTAGAAAGAGACATCTTTAGTATGACTTTGAAGTGTGCTGTTTGTTTTTGGCTAACTGCAAATTAGCAGACATTTTAATTGTTGATGTTTGCTATTATGGTTGTTTTTGGTGGTCTGTGCGGTTGCTTGGACGAGTGAGAGCAAATGCTCTGTGAATAAAATTCTAGTCCTTAAACCAATTTGAGGAGGGGGTACCCCAGCAGCAGTGTGGGTGCTATTCATGACTCTAGCTCAGTTTCAACCATACTTGGTCCTGGAAAACCCAAAACACATTTGGCCCTGAGCACGTTTTTCCCTTGATTTTTAATCTTGTGAGCTATTTAAAGGGAATTTAATCCATATGTTTCTGATTCATTTAAATCACAAAAACATTGGGTTTTGAGAGTTATTTGATGTCCAAATGCCTTTTAAGACTTTTTAATAAACTTTCCAAGTCTTATTGCTTTAAAAACACATACTCACATTTTGCCAAGGGTGAGTGGATTCAGGCTCCAAAGGATTTGGGTTGAATTTGAAATTCTGAACTCGTAAATTATGGCAAGGTTAAGATGAAGCCTGTGTCTACACAATACCCGAGCAGCCCAATAGAAAGCCAAAATCCTAGGTTGTCATCCAGATGTTGCACAACTTCTAATGCGTGGCAAAACATCAACGAAACATCCGGATGGTTTACTGACTTTTTTCCTCTTGATTCAGATGTTTGCTGTTAAGGACGTGGGTAGCAGCTGTTGATCCTGGCACACTCGGAGGAGTTTATTTGAAAAGAGTCTCTCTATTCATATGTGGATCACAATGTTCATGGGATGGGGTAGGGGGAAGGAAAGAACTTGCTTTTCTTTATAAAAGCAGGTAGTGTGGAGTAAGTTGCTAAGATTTAGAGGGTGGAGAAAAGAGGCTATCAGATGTGTCTGAGCATCCCTTAAGGAGAGTGAGGAAAATAGACAAGGAGTTTAATAACATGTTTGCTACATCTTTCTAAGTGGAAGGAATATGAGTTAAAGCAAAACTGATAAGGTCTTTATGATCCTTTCCCCTAATAGGGAGAAGATCTAGGAGTGCCACGTGTAAAATAAAGGCAACTTCAGGTCTTTCACGAGATGAAGAGAGTGACAATAAATTAACAACAACTGACTTCTGTATAGACATTTCATGAGATAAAGAGACTAATAATTCAAGTAAATGACAATGTTAACAAAAACTTACTCATAATAGACCTTTCATGGTCTGTGTATTATTCGATTACAATAATAACTGAAATAATAATAACAATACCAAACTCACATGACAACTTTTTTTTTTTTTTTCCGGTACACGGGCCTCTCACTGTTGTGGCCTCTCCCGTTGCGGAGCACAGGCTCCAGGCGCGCAGGCTCAGCGGCCATGGCTCACGGACCCAGCCGCTCTGCGGCATGTGGCATCCTCCCGGACCGGGGCACGAACCCGTGTCCCCTGCATCGGCAGGCGGACTCTCAACCACTGCGCCACCAGGGAAGCCCCTCACATAACAACTTTGATAAGACACATATGGTTCTAAAGATTTTCCGATGTTTACATTGACTCCACCCAACAAATTTAGAGGTGGCTATTGTTCTTTCTTTAAGGAAGACCATTTACTTAGTGATTATTAAGAATAGTCAATAAGCTATACTCTTTAACTAATGTAGGTAGACCAGTGGTCCTCCACCAGGGATGGTTTTGCATACAAGGGGATATTTGCTGCTGTCTAGAGACAGTATGATTGTCACAACTGGGGGTAGATAGAGGCGCTATTGTCATCCAGGAAGTAAAAGCAAGAGATGTTGTTTAACATCCTACAATGCACAAAACCAGCCACCGAAACAAAGAATTAACCAGCCCAAAATGTCACTAGTGCTGAGGCTGGGGAATGCTGAGATAGACAAAAGAACAGGGAAACTTTTGACATTCAAGTTCAGGCTCTTGGTTGCTGATCTAGGCTCTTGGTTGTTGACCTGCCGATTTGAATTGCAAACCTTCTCAACACCAGAGCACCACGTGTTACAGAAAGTCAAACTGCTCTTGAGGAATGGTTCCAAATTTGAACTCTCATCAGCATCACCCAGAGCAATTGTTCAAACACAGATGGCTGGGCCCCACCCCCAGAGCTTCTGATTCAGGTCATCTGGGCTGGGGCCTGAGAATTTGCATTTCTAATGAGTGCCCAGGTGAGGTTGATGTTGCTGGTCCATGGGTCGCACCTTCAGAATCACTGCCTCTGAGCGTGAGGGCTGGTATATGAGGGCATGAGGGCTTCCTACTACTGAACCCTGGGATTGGAGAGAGAACATGGGGGTTCTGCCCTCGTAAAACTTAAAGCACAAAGAAGCAGAGTGGAATATATGTTCTTTGCAAGCACTTCATTCTGCCCTAAAGAGGTGAGGAAATTAGCTGAGTTATGCACACCCAAGTCTTGCTCTCAAATTTCCCTGCAGAAAATGTTGTCCACCTCCTACAGGGAGGAGAGGAGCTGATGAAGAGGTAGGTGAGGGAATAGACTAGTAGTAGATCCACCACATGGAATGAAACTTCAATGTTGGGTAAGAACTATCCCCCAAACAATCAGGCCTCTCTTTAGCAATCAAAAATGCCCTTCCTGAACACGTGACCCAAAGGAAGTCCTCTCACACTACATAAGCCAGTCTCTAGCAACTCAACCAGTATTGTCTTCTTCATAGCATTTACCATTAACTGAAACTAAGTATTGGACGATATATTATTTTCTTTCCCTCTCCACCCCCCATAGAATACAAGATTCATGCAGGTTGTGACTTTGTATTTCTTAGTAATTATGGTATCCCCAGCACCTAGAAGAATGCCTGGCACATAGTAGGCATTCTATAAATATTTGTTAAGTGAATGAATGAATCTTGCAAAAATTGCTGCAAGACCACGGTATCTCCTTTTCCCACAATAAGCTCCCCGCTTCCCTGCCTCATCCTGCAGGTCTCCTCACCTCACTTCCCTGCCCATCGTTGTTTTCTTTCCTTTTCTCCCCACGGGCTCCCCTGAGAGGTCATAAAACTATAAACAATGAGTACCTAGGATAGACTTAGCAGGCCCAGGGCACCACTTTGGACATTTCTTTGAAACTCACTTTACGCATTTCTGGGAAACACCAAAATATCATCCTGGAAAGAAAGATAACCCAGAAGTGATAATGATCATAGCAACAATAACAACCACAACAAAAACAATGACAACAGTAGTAGCTAACACTTACTGAGCCCCTACATCTCAACCAGTCCCCACAACAACCCATTGGGTTAAATACAATCATTTTCCTCATTCATTAAAGGAAGAAATTGAGGCTCAGAGAGGTTTTGGAATTCTCCCAAAGAAAAGTCACTAGTACACAGAAAAACTGGGTTTTGAACTCAGGCATCTGACTCCAAGGTCTGTGTTCTTAGCCAAAATAGGAGATCAGTAAATAGTTGCGGATTGATTGATTGACTGATTGATTGATTCAAGCAGAATTCCAGGCTGAGCATTGTCACCATCTGTCCTCACCTGTCATTAGGTTGCCATGTGAAATGAAGATTATTTCTCTTTCTGCAGCCTGTCCTCATCACTGATCTTTCAGTAAAACTCCCATCTAACCTGTCATATTAATGTTATTTTTACCGCTAAAAGTTTACCAAGTAAAATAGAAGTACTGGATTCCAGTTATAACACCAAAAAAGATACCATCTCTGTGGAATACTGTGCATTCCACAGCTTTCAGGTGACTAGATGAAATTTCCAATGGAAGGAAAAAGACAACTAAATTCAGACATATCCATGTCTTTGTTCATGTAGCTTCCTAAGGAACCGGAAAGCAACAGGACAATTTGCGTTACAAAGTTAACTTTGCTCCTGTCTTTTGATCTAGATTTCCCAGGAGCTCTATGACCCTGTGACTTTGGTTACTGGATTACAGCCCAGGGATAGGTAAAGCTGACCTTCAGGTAAGAACAGTAACAAAGCCCCTGTAGTGTCACTTCAGTGATCCCAATATTGTCTTTATTGGATACTTGAACTTACGTGATTTGAATGGAGACAATTCTCATCTTTAAAATGGAAACGCCCCTGGAAGGTCCAGCAACCAACCCCTGTTCACTTCCTGATCATCTCTTCTCCAGAGATCTTTCCTGGACCCATGACTTTTCTCCTTCCACCCACCGGTTCTCACTGTTGTTACTTATTCACTTGCTTCCTTTCTTTCATAACCATCTTTCTCATACCATTTTCTCTCTAGTCCCATCAGTGAAGAAGATCTTGTTAGCCACAGTTTCTATAACTTGTTTTATAAAATGTAAGTTGTATTGCTTGAATATTCTTAAATATTATGCCCTCCCTATTCTATTTTGTTTTCCCACCACTGTTCTTCTACCTGCTCCCAGGATGGTCTCCTCCATTCTTATTGTTTTAACATCCAGTGAGTTGCTGAGAGTCCCATATCCCTATCTCCAGCACAGATTTCTGTGGTGAGCTGCAGACAGCCAACACATGCCAGCTGGTGTCTCAAATGCACCACAAATGCACCATTGCATCACACTCTGCCCAACCTCCCCTCTCGTGCTTCTCCTCCTCTTCGGTTCTCCAAATCAGCTGATGAAACCAATATTTACTGGTCACTTGAGCCAAAATCTGAGGATCATACTGATTTTCTCTTTCATTCCATTTCAACTTCCAATCAGGCACCACATGCTGATGATTTTTCCTCAACATCTCTTCAATCTTCCTCCCCTTCTCCATCCTTATCAACATTACCTTAGAGGAGCCCATCATCATCTCTTTCCTGGACCACTACAGTGCTTTTTAACTGTTCTTTCTGACCCCAGTCCTATCCTTCTGCATCAAACTCACCCTCAGAATGGCCATCAGAGCATTTTACCTAAAATAAGTTTTATCTGGATGTTTGTTTGAAAGCATTCAGCTGCTTATTTTTTACAGAACAAATTCCAAGCTTCTTAACATGGAATGCAACACTCCATGATCACACATCTTCAAACTATACTACCTCTTGCTTAAGTTTGCCTCATTTTTCATGCTCCAGCAATTCCGAACTTCTCAGAGTTCCCTGGATACTCCATAATATTCATACCTCAGCATCTTTGTTTATGCTCGATTCTTTACCAGGAATACCCTTCTTTCTTTTTTTCCCTTAGTTACCTCCACATCTTTTGGGTTCAAGTTCAAGAGTCCCCTCTTTTCTAAAAGCTTTCTTTGTGTACCCTCCTGTCAGTTAGGTTATATGACCCTCATCTGGTCTCCCATTATGTTCTATGCTTTTCTGAATCCCAGCATTCACCACATGGTGTAATCATTTTCTATCTATCTATCTATCTATTATTACATAATACAATGGGATTCCTCAAAGCAGGGAAAATGTATTAATTTATTTTGTATTTCTTTATTTTGGCCATGCAGAGAGGCTTGTGGGATCTTAGTTCCCTGACCAGGGATTGAACCTGGGGCCACTGTAGTGAAAGAGAGCCACCAGGAAATTCCCTGTGCATTTATTTTTATATACCCAGGCCTAGCATATTTACCTCATAGTCAAGAACATGAATTTTGGAAAAAGGAAAACCAGGATTTGAACCTTGGTTGTGCTACTAACTAACCACGTTGACAATGAGATTTGCACTTCTAGGCTTCAGATTCCTCATATGTAAAGTCGTCAGGTCATTGTGTTATCACAAGGGTTCAATGAGAAAAGTATACTATATAATATACACAGTTCTTGTAACATGGTTAAGATTAGATATTCAATATTCAATAAAGGGTTATTATTATAACTGCAATAAGCATTTTGAACTGAACTTAGGATGAATCTATTTAAATAGATAGAATGACAAGGGTCTTGCTATTTTTGACACCTGCTGGGAACCTCTGTCATGTCTTAACGGGCCACCATGAGTCTATGTGCACATTGAGTCTCTGGCCTTCCTGGAAGAAATGGCACAAAGAATTAGGTCAATTCAGGCTTCTGATTCCACATGTCCTGCCCAAGGAGTCCTCCCAACTCCCACATCTAAAATTTCAACCCCTGGCATTAGCTTTCCCTTCCCAGCTTTGTTTTCTTCATTGTATTTTTCCCCACCTGAAATTATTTTCTATTTTAAGTTGTTAAGTTTTTATTATCTGTCTCCCCAGCTGGAATGTCTTGAAAAGCAATGGCTTTGTCTCATTCTCTGCTGTTCTCCATAATCCATAATAATCAGGGCCTGGCTCACAACAGGTACTCAGGAATATTTCTTGAGTAAATGAGTATATCAAAATCCATTAAACTTTTTGGTTCAAGATTATCTACATCCTTAAAAAGCATTGAAGACTTAACTACTTATGTGGGTTATACCCATGTATGCCATATTAAAATTTTAATTGAGAAAAAAATTAAAACAGAGTCTCAAAGACAGAAATTTGAGAGAAGATTTGGAAGAGGTGGCTCTGAAGAGGCAGGAGAATTGGAATAAGCAGGGGAAGAACCAAAACTTTAGTAGGCAAGGAACATTCTCTCTCAAAGAGATGCCACTGAAGAGAGAGAAAGACTTGGTAGGGGAAAATTGTGTCAAAATTTTAAAATTCAATGGAAGATTTGAAAAAGTGGAGAGTCACTCCTGACATCTGAATTACTGTTTGGAAAGACTACTTAGAAGAAACATCTTACAAATAAGTGCAAAAACAAATACAAAAATGCATAAGAGAATCTGAAAAGGAGATTCAAGGATGAAACGGTAAGAGACTTAGAGCATGAATCCAGGGGTCTTCATAAGTAATTAGCAGGAGAGCCAAAAGGACAACAGAAAATGGATGGGAGAAAAATAATAATCAAATAATAGAAGAAAACTGTGAATTGGAGCATATGCTGGTCTGATCTTCAGATGGAAAGAGTTCACTAAGCCTCAGGCAGAACTAAGGAAAAAAGACATACACTTGAAGTGCCTTGTGAAATTCCCAAACTTCAAAGAAAAGAGGGATCCTTGCAAGTTTTCAGAAAGAAAACAAGATTTTTAAACGATTTTTACTCATAACCCTCAGGCTTGAGCAGCTTGGGGGAGTAAATATTAAACATTTAACTAGCTGTCTCCTGAGTTGGCAGAGAATAGGACTAAAGGATCAGACAGAGAAGATTTAGGAAAGCAAAAGGGGCCGGTGCAAGAGCAGTGACTGGCAGAAAAGTTTATCTGCTCTTGCAGAAGCTCAGTGGAATTACTTGGGGGACTTTTCTAAAAATATGTGTGTGTACCCTTGAGGTCATGGCTCCCCATTTGAAAAGCGTTGCTTGGTAATCCTCAGTTATGGATAGGAGCAGTTTCATCTGTGCAGATCTTCATTCATTTATTCATTCAACTTGTGCTCATTGAGTAGCTACTCTGTCCCAGGCATTGGGACTCGACTCTGGCATGGAACTGTGAACAAGTCAGACAGACCCCTGCCTTTAAGGAGATGATATTCTAGTGGAAGAGGCAGATCAGCAAGTGCATGCATTAACATACAAGATAACTGAAGACTGAAATGAATATTATCTAGGAAATAAGCAGTTATGTGAAGGAGAGAAGGAAAGGCTATTGATAGGGGCTAGGGAGGTCAGGGAAGGAGGTGACATTAACCAGAGTCCTGAAGGACAAGGATGAATCAACTAAGGAAGGAACAAGGGTCCCAGGTCTCCAGGCAGAAGGAAAGGCAAGGAGAAAGGCCAGAAACAAGGAAGGTTTTGGTGTGTTTAAGAACAAAAAGAAGATTGTTGAGGTTACTGTAGTTAGACAGCAAGGGGACAGGAGATGAAGACAGAGAGGAGAGTGATAAGACAGAGAGGAGAGTGATAAGATCCAGGCTGCAGAGGGTCAGCTACTTGTGAGCCTGAGACCTTCATGGCTGGCGGAAGGGGTCTGTCCCGAGCTGACTCCATCCTGAATCCAGGACTGGGGTCTGGAGTGGGAAACCCAGTAGTGGAGGTGGAGGCCACCAGTGGTGGCTGTCACACCTGGTAAAGCTGTCATCACAGAGCATTAGCATAAGAAAGGGAGGCCCGCTGTGTTTGGGCTTGTCACCCTGCGGTGACAGGGTGCACAAATGTGGGCCGGCACCGGGAACTCTGCACTGACAATGTTGGGTACCACAGCTGTCACTCTGCCGGGGCCGGCCCGCCCACCCTACCCACGCTGCCATTAGAAACAGCAGCTACTGCCACTGCTCTTATTTCCACACAATGTGTCAATTGTCACTTGGCAGGGCTTTGCTGAGAGACATGGGCGGGGCACACCTGCTCGATGGGGCAGAAGAGGATGTAGCCTCCCACCTCCTCCCCACCCTGGAGTTGGGGCCCCTCTGCCTGTGCACCCAGGAGGCCCAGCCCTCTGTTCTGTGGGCTTAGACAGATGCAGAGAGGAAGTTCCTTGACTTTACCTCCCCCCACCCCGGTTTTCCTGCTGAGACTAAAACATACAGGCAAATAAATACCAAGTTACATGGGACGAAAGATGATTCCAGAAATGAGTTTGTTTAGAAAAGAAACTTAAATGACTCCAGAAATCAGGTTATATTTTTATTTATTTATTTTTCTTTAGATGTTGGGGGTAGGAGTTTATTAATTAATTTATTTATTTTTGTTGTGTGGGGATCTTTGTTTCCGTGCGAGGGCTTTCTCTAGTTGTGGCAAGTGGGGGCCACTCTTCATCGCGGTGCGCGGGCCTCTCACTATCGCGGCCTCTCTTGTTGCGGAGCACAGGCTCCAGACGCGCAGGCTCAGTAGTAGTGGCTCACGGGCCTAGTTGCTCCGCGGCATGTGGGATCCTCCCAGACCAGGGCTTGAACCCGTGTCCCCTGCATTAGCAGGCAGATTCTCAACCACTGCGCCACCAGGGAAGTCCCCAGGTTATGTTTATATTTTGTTTTGCTAACGTCAAGACTTCCCTTTTGCATCTGACCAAACTTCTCTTATAAACAAAAAACTGGACAATGATGTCCAACACTCTAGGAAGCTGGGAAAGTATAGAACGGAATAAAGCTGGATGGGGAGAACCAATATTTCCTGATCGTTTACTACAACCAACAATATCAATAGTAGCAAATAGATGACTGCAGTAATATTGCTAGTAATCGCTATCATAATATTTACTGGATGCTTAAAACATGCAAGGGACTTTGTATTATCTCTTTGATCCTCACAAAACCCTAAAAGGGGAAACACAGGCCCAGGCTGGTTAAAGAATTTACTCAAGGTCACGGTGAGTGAATAGCGGAGCAGGGCTCTAACCCAGATCGGCTGCCTCCACTGCTTTGCTTCTCTTTAAATCCTCAGGATAACCCAGTGAGCTAGGAGTTAACGATGAAGAAATGGAGATCGAGTGACGTTAAGTGGCTGGTGCCAGGATTCAAACCAGACCTCGCTCCTTCACTTTTCTTGGCGGCCTCTTGATTCTTCACTTTATCCCAGCTGCTGAGGCGTCAGCTTCCCTGTGGCCAGCTTCTCACTTGGATCTTTGATTTTGTTCATGTGTGCTTCTTCCAGATGTTTGACAATAAGCAGACTTCGGCTTTGGATTGAAGCAAGGTGCAAGTGCAGACAAGAACTGGAACTCCAGCTTAAGCTGTCCTGCACCCATCCATGCTACGGACCACCACATTTTTCGAAGGTTCATGCTCCTATTGTGTTTTTTGTTTTGTCTTGCTTTGTTTTCTGTTTTTTTTTTTTTTTTTTTTTTTGCGGTATGCGGGCCTCTCACTGCTGTGGCCTCTCCCGTTGCGGAGCACAGGCTCCGGACGTGCAGGATCAGTGGCCATGGCTCACGGACCCAACCACTCCACGGCATGTGGGATCTTCCTGGACTGGGGCATGAACCCGTGTCCCCTGCATCGGCAGGCGGACTCTCAACCACTGCGCCACCAGGGAAGCCCATCATGCTCCTATTGTTTGCAAGATGAGGGCATTGAGGCGTGGAGAGGGAACACACAATTTTGAGCTTGCAAAATTCACAGACTGGCAGAGCTGGCAGGCCCATTGGGACCAGCCAATACAACCCCCTCATTTTACAGCTGAGGAAACAAGACCCCAAGGTTAAGTAACTGCCCTAAGGTCACACAACCCATTAGCAGCAGAGCCCATATGGGAATCCCCAGACCCCAGTTTGGGCCTGAAGGAGAAAGCAGAGTGGAAAAATAGATGCAGAAGCCTGTGTGGCCGTCTGGGATCTGGGGTCTGAGTGATGTTCATGGAAACTACCCCTTTTAAGGTATTGCCTCAAGCTTGCTTCATGCCTGCTATGTCTGGCTGCAACACCCCATCCATTGCTAGCACTTAAGGGTGTTCCTTGAAGAGCTGCTGCTGGGCGAGTGTCCACAGACACTCATAGATGTGGGGACCAGCTGTGATGGGCAGAGTCATCGAGGATAGCTTTCAGAACTCCTATTCCTGAAAGCTTTAGGGTTCACAGCAGATCTTCAACAGCCAGTAGCGACCAATATCTATTGAGTGTTTCCCGTGTGGCTTACAACCCAGCAAATTACAATTTTCCCTAAAAGGAGGGAGAGTATTTAAGCAAATAAATTGGGAAATTGTGAGTTTAATCTAAGTGCTTTTTTTTCTTTTCTTTCTTCTTGGTGTTACAAGACTTATACAGGTTAGCATCCTCAGAAGGGGAGAAGATGTGCAGTGTCTCTGGAACGGTTGGGACCATGGAATCCCTTTTTTTTTCCTTCCAAATTTCATTTAAGACTGTTCTGAGAACAACTTTTCGGGGATCCTGGACTGGACCAAGAGGGCAGGTGGAGATTCAGGGACCTCATAAGGGGCATAGTCTCAACCCAGATACACTAGTATTGTACTTAGGTTTATGGTAACACAACAACTAATGTCAGACCCAAGATGCTATGCGTTGGAACACCTAGGCACCTCTTACTCAGGTTGAGATGAGCCTGTAGCCAGTTGGGACTTTCTCTGCTGGAGTATTTGACTGATGACCTCAGCTGAAGAGTCAGAAAATTCTGGGGCAAACAGAAGTAGTCAAGGGTACCACGTAGCAGCCATTGGATTCTGAGACCAGAGAATCTACACCCATATCCATTGCACTTGGGGCTACTAATGATTAGCCTCTAAGAAAGACTAAGGCAGAGCAGAGCTCACTACAACCGCACCCCTTCCCCAAAACACTCATTCTTCCTCTTCATACTTCCTTTCTTTCTGAATGGGTGGATTCTGTTGCTATGAAGGTATAGCTAAAGGCAAACTTGCAACCACTAAGGTCACTGCATGAGTCTAGAACTGTAAGCGTCCAATGCCGTAAGCCATGTGTCTTCAAGCTAATATGCAGAGAATTACACTGATCACACTTTATAAATCTGCACAGCTCTCTGCTTGTGCTAATGGCACTTCTCTTGGCATGAAGCTACTCAGTATGACACTAGGAAGTAGGCCCACATTCTGACTCCCACCCTACCCTCAGCAAAAGCATGATGTAGTTAAGGAAGAGGTCTCCTGCTAAACAGCAATATGCTGTTATTTAAACTCTCTCCTGCCTCCGGTTCCCTGAAACATAAAATCATAGTCCCTCTAATGTAAGGGGAACTTGTTTTCTTTTTCTTCTGAGCTGGAGGGTCTCGAGGGCAAGGACTGTCTTATTCATTGCTGAATTCCCACTGTGCCCGCATTGTGTCTTGCACACAGCAGGCACTCAATACATATTTGTTTAATGATGGGGCTGAGAACCAAATGAAGACAATTCATGCAGAAAGCTCTATTTCACCCAGTGGTTGATGCGGCAGTAGGAAGGAGAATGGAATGAGAGTAAAGCATGTGTCCAATTTGGTAACTCCAACTAATTGGAGTTACCTGGCTATGTTGGTATGTTGTAAAATGAGATTTCTGAAGATCATACTTGATTGCTCAGAGTACACAACTATACTAACAAAGCAAATACTCAGGTCCTCACATCTATTCAGGACTTAGATTAGATCCTGCTTTCTCCAAGCCAGTTCTGCAAAAGACACTGAGATCCTTTTCCAGAAGGCTCTGTTCTGGTCCAGTTGCCATCAGGCTAAACTACAAAAATAATCTATTCTGCAACTTTGATTCTCACCATTGAATGGAGTCTGAAAATAGACTTGCTACCATAAAATCTTGGTGGAGAGCTGTTATTGTGAGCTGGTCATTCTCCCTTTGCCTCTCCAAACCCATTCTTTGCCCTCTCCATCCTTCCCTGTTCTCTGGGACACTGACCTCAATGGACTATACCCCTGGGATCTCTTATGCTCTGGATTCCAGTGGGAGTTGGTCAATGAAGTCACCAGCAGGTGACTGGAGAGTGTGAAGAAAGTGAGATTGTGATATTTATTCTCCCAGATCCCTCTCTGCTGGGACATCATCTAGCCGTGGCTGTGTTTCTCAACCAAAAGCCATCACTACAGTATGTTGACCCTCTTATACCTATAGATCTCTCTCTAATTTCCATTAACAGCCCAGTCTCCTTGCTTCTTCAGCCTAGGGTAACAATGCCTTCTTCTACTGCTATTCCCTAGCTACTTCTCCATCATTTTTGGTCTTCTTTTACCTGGCTCACATTCCAATAAATAGTTCTCTAAGCTCTACCCAACCATCCCATCCAAGTATGCCATCTGTTTCCTATTAGGACCCTGACTATATACAGTGTGACCACAGAGCAGTAGCCTTTATTTTTCACTCATATTTACACAGTCCATATAAGTGAGATTATTTTTAGTTCCTTTATTTTCCTACTAGAAATTAGAATTGCATACACTAACTCTATTCCCTTCATCTACCAAAGTTTGGCCCCCTTCTCACTCCAGCTCTTATTATTACGTGAGGTCTTGACTGCTGATTTCTTGGGACCTCGATGCAGTGTTTAGCTACTCTAAACCATTATCCAATACTTAATGCTTCCAATGCTGTGTTTTTCCCACAGGTTGGAATTCTTTGGAAATGGCATGTTTACACTATGGATCTTACTATCCATGAACATAATAAAGCTCTCTTTTAGATTTTCTTTAATGGCCTTCAGTAAAGTGTTATAATCTTTTCTTGACGTATAACGCATTGAATTCCTAAGCCATTTGTAGTTTTTGTTTGCTGATAAAAATATTATGTATTTTATGTTATATTTTCTAATTGTTTATGACATATGTGAACATTTTTTAAATTTTTATACATTGGTTTTATATACAGCAACATTACTGATATCTCTTATGAGTAGTAATAATTATAAGGAGATTATCTTAGAATTTCTATGTGAAAAATCATATTGTTTAAAAATAATGACTTTTTGTCTTCCTTTTTAATCCTTATACTTTTATTTCTTAACATTGTTTTATTGTGCTGGTTGAAGCTTCCAAGATAGTATTGGGCAGCGTGATGAGAATAGGCATCCATATCTTCCTCATAACCTTAAAGAAAATACGTTGCACTTCCCTGGTGGCACAGTGGTTGAGAGTCCGCCTGCCGATGCAGGGGACACAGGTTCATGCCCTGGTCCGGGAGGATCCCACATGCCGCAGAGCGGCTGGGCCCATGAGCCATGGCCACTGAGCCTGTGCATCGGAGCCTGTGCTCTGCAACGGGAGAGGCCATAACAGTGAGAGGCCCACGTACCACAAAAAAAAAAAAAAAGAAAATACGTTTATGTTAAGTTACATTGATTATGATGCTTGCTGTCATTTCTCAGAAGATATTCTTTATCTGGTCAAGGAATTACTTTCTTGATTTACTAAGAAGATACTTTTTATCTGAACACAAAAGAAAATGTGAATAACTTTATCAAATTTTATTTCTACATTTATTTGTGTTAAAATATAATTTCCTCCTTTAGTTTATATATATTTAGATTAAGAGACTCAAATTAAACATACTTCTCTGCTGTGATGTAATCTCACTTGGTCGTTTCATCACATTAATTTATACTGATCACAGTCACAGATGATACAAAGCTTGAAGTGACAATGAAAATGGTGAGTAATTGGAATTAATCTCCAAATACCTCCACCATTGTAGTTTCAGTTCTTGGCAAAAGAATAGGTGCTTGGTATATCTTTGTTGAATGAATAAATAAACAAATGAGTTAAAAGAATACTTACATGAGTTGGAAGAATGGATCAGATCTAATACATTAAAACCAGATGATAGAAATGTAAATTACTGCACCTAGGTCTGTCGGTTGGGAAAGGACAGGACAAGAAAACACGGCTAAGAAAAACGCGGGTGACACAGCTAAGGAACTCAAGCTGATGGTAACTTGCTCACTGTGAGGCAATCACATGATCACATGATGAAGGAGCTGAGCCCAAATGAAACTTGGGTTTCATGTACAGAGTCTGCAGCTGGGTGGCTGTTTACTCTTTTGTTATTACTATCCTGTGCTGGCCATAGACCTCTGGAGCATTCTATTCACATTTCAGAATAGCTGTTGCTAACACCCAGAATCAGTTTGGGGTAGATGAAATAGATGAAACATCTGGAAACTATGAAGGAACAGTTGGCTGTTTTGCAGGGAGTTCATAAGACTTAGGATATTTTGGTGGCTTTATTGAAATAATTAACACTATCAAGCAGGAGAGGAATTAGATACTGTTATAGAATTCCAAAGGGTCAATAAGAATACTTAACAGGGAAATTGGATTTGTTTAATATAATGAAAACCTCTCAGATAAGTGAAGTGGTTTGTAATGAACTGAACCACCTTACATGGTACTGAGTTCCTCTGTATTAGATGTGCATTCTTCAACCCTGGGCTTCCATTTATCTGAGACATCATGGAGAAAAGTCACACCCAGTGTGGAGCTCTGGGTATGGCTGTTCAGATGCCTTCGGATTTCAAAATCATGTGAACTCACAATAGGTAGTAACCATCGTGTATCTACACATCACACATGTACAAACACAAAGTCCTAAACAGCATAGACTCGGTGTCATGGCCCAATCATGGCTTGTAGGCTGTTCAACAGATTTAGTAGCAAAAAAAATACTGCATCTTGTTCAAAGATGTAATCTGTCTGCTAGATAGGCCTACTGACAGTATCTTTCCAAACTATTTTCTAGGACAAAGGTTTAAAACTTTCAGCCTGAGGGATATATTCAGCCCACAAAAATTTTGTTTGGTCCCCATAGTGTGTGTGTGTGTGTGTGTGTGTGTGTGTGCAGGCACGTAGAAAACTGAAGGTATATACAATATGACAGTAATAAAACTATTAAGCATAGTCAGATAGTCCCAGTCTCATCAGAAATACAAGCTCTGCGTGTCTTCAGCAAGGAATTAATGTGTGATATAAATCCACTTTTGACAGCTAAGAACGGCTCTATTAAAAAGCCTACTATTAGATATTCATTTTGCATTGCTAATAAGCCTGAGCCCTGCATCCAGAAACACTTTGGCTCTGCCTGAAGTGGCTGGAAGTGGAGGAAAGAAAGGACTTCAATCAGAGCACACATCTCCACCTCGAGAACAGTGGCACAGGCAGGAGACTTCCTAACCACCTGTGGGACTTTCCCTGGAGACAGGACCACACCCAGAGAGGACCTGAATTCCTGAACTCTTTTTAACAAGTGACACCATTTTTACATGATAATTTTTATTGCACAAATCATTATATTTTTTAAATAGAAGAAATTTGGGGAAGAAAAGCCTTTTAAAATTCCCCAGATCTCACAAATCAGTTTTACTTTCTCTTCCTTTTCAAGCTCTTCTCTTAAGTCATTGTAGGTTAATGCATTTTTAACTATAAAATATACGTATAAATTGATATTATTTTTCCATTAAAATTATAACCTAAGTATGTTCTAATTAGCTGTTGTCTACAAAATAGTTTTTATAATTGTGAAATAATTAATATGTGTTAAATCAGATGTTGGCAAACTTTTTCTTAAAGAACCACTTGGTAAATGTTCTAGGTTTTGTAGGCCATGTGGTCTCTGTACAAGATACTCAACTCTGCATAAAAGCAGTCACACATAACATGCAAATAAATGGACATGGCTGTGTTCCCATATAGCTTCATTTACAAAAACAAGTGGAAGGTTCAGAGCTATAGTTTCAACACCAAAAATTATGATCAATAAAAATGAAAAAAATCACAAATTGGACCTCAACAAAATTAAAAATTTTGCTCTGTGAAATATCCTGTCAAGAGGATGAAAAGAAAAGTTACAGACTGAGAGAAAATACTTGAAAACCACATATATGTCAAAGGATTAACATCTAGAATATATAAAGTACCCTCAAAAGAGTAAAAAACAACAATCAAATAGAAAATAGACATGAACGGATATGTCAAATGACATACAGATGACAAATAAGCATATTAAAAGATGTTCAGCTTCATTAACCATTATGGAAATGCAAACTAAAACCACAATGTGATATTACCCACACACCTATCAGAATGGGTAAAAGTTTTTGTTTTTGTTTTGTTTTGTATTTTTACATTACAAGATTAAATGCTGGCAAGGATGCAGAGAAACTGGATCACTCATACTTGGCTGGTAGAAGTGTAAAATGGTACAGCCACTCTAAAAAATAGTTTGGCAGTTAGTTTTAAATGAAACATGAAATTATTTTATACCCCAGCAGTTGAACTCTTGAGCATTTATCCCAGAGAAATGAAAATTCATGTTCACATAAAGATCTGTACATGACTATTTATAACAGCTTTTTTCATGATAGTGAAAAACTGGAAACAAACCAGATAACCTTCAGTGGGTAACTGGTTAAACAAACAGTGGTGAATCCATACCATGGAATACTACTCAGCAATAAAAAGGAGTGAACTATTGATACACACAACAATTTGGATGAATTTCCAGAGAATCATGCTAAGTGAAAAAAAAAATTATAACGGTTACAAACTGTATGATTCCATTCATATAACATTCTTGAACTAATGAAATTATAGGAAAAAGGACAGATTGGTGGTCACCAAGGGTTAAGGAAGGAATACAAGGTGGGTTGGGATAGGAAGGAAATATATGTGATTATAAAAGCAACAAGAGCCTTGTGCTGATTGACCTGTTCTATACCTTTTCTGTGTGGTAGATACACAAAGCTACACATGTGATAAAATTGTATAGAGGTAAATACACACACACACACAGGAGTACAAGTATAATTGAGGAAATCTGAATAAGATTAGTGGATTGTATCTATGTCAAAATCCTAGTGTGGGCTTCCCTGGTGGCGCAGTGGTTGAGTCTGCCTGCCGATGCAGGGGACACGGGTTCGTGCCCCGGTCCGGGAAGATCCCACATGCCACGGAGCGGCTAGGCCCGGGAGCTATGGCCGCTGAGCCTGCGCATCTGGAGCCTGTGCTCCACAACGGGAGAGGCCACAACAGTGAGAGGCCCGCGTACCGCAAAAAAAAAATCCTAGTTGTGATATTATACTATGGGTTTGCAACATATTATCACTGAGGAAACTGAGTGAAGAGTATGTGGGTTCTCTCTGTATTCTTTCTTATAACTGCATGTGGATATACAATTATCTCAAACTTAAAAGTTTAAATAAAAAGGGGGAAAGGAGATGCCCAAAGAAATAGATTTTTCCAGTGACTAAGAGATATGGACATGTGGATGGCCCCAGAACACAGTGATAAAGGGCCCACACCCATGGATGAACTAACAGTGTGACGGAGAATGTATTTTTCAAACATTAAGCTTATTTGTTTTCATTTTTCTCTTAAATCATATGTCCTTGCAGTTTTCTGCTCTAAGGAAGAACTTAATCACTCCGGGGCAGATGTTAAACTTGAAATTTAAATTGAGGAGCGAGACAGGATGTCCTATATTATTTTAACACATCAAGAACCAAACCTAGAGGAATCAAAGATAGAGTTTTTCTCTCTATTGAGAAGTTAAGAAGTGTTGAGGTGATTCCGGTCCTGGATAATTTCCATTTACCCTCCCAAATTCACTTCCCACCTTCTCCGCTCTGCTCTGTGCCCCAGGAGACTAACTCACATGGGATCCATCAACCAATCCCCTTGTCCTTGACTTCTAGTTGGGTTCATCCAATTGGAGGACAGCAGGAGAGCAGAAGACAGGAGAGTGAGGTTAGATGTTTGTTCCCTTAGCTTCCTCGCTGCCAAGGCATCCTGAGTTCACTGTGTTCCTACATCACCAGACATATCTTCTGCCAGACCTCTCTCTCTAGACAGTTAACCTATCTACTTCCAGTGACTGGTCCCTCCACTTCCCCTTTAGACCCAGTGGTGGTACCAGCTCCCCACTGTTGCTAGCCCCAAGATACTGCGCTATGCCTTGTTATTTCCTTAAACCCATACCTCTGAATCTAGTCCCTTTTTTAAACTCTCCCCAAACTTCTCTTACCTTTTTGAAGGTCATCTCTTTCATTCAGGGACCTTAAAAAATAAACCATTTCTTCTGTACTAATCCAGCTGGACCATAAAACTTGTTGCCCTATGGTAGTAGGATAACCACTTAGGGCAAATTTTCTTTTTCTTTTTTTTTTAGGGGAAATTTTCTTAAATCCTTTTTGATTCCAGTGTAGACAGAAGGGAATAAGAGGCAGGCTTCCCACCCCCAATCCTCCTGCCACCAATTCTGGGGTGGAGCTGAGGGTTGGGGAGGTGATCACATCAAAATAAATTGGGTGGCCCTACTGTTGTCAAACAGATATTTGATAAATAAATATCTGTTAGACAATCCATTATGCTAGTCCCACACTTAGGTTTGCAATTTTTATCTATTATCTCATATAATCTTTACATTTAGGATAACATTATAATCTCCATTTTACATATTACAGAATACAAGTTTAGAGGCAAGGAAACTTACCTGAAATTCACAGCAAACAAATGGTGGAAACAGGACTCACATCCTCGTCCTTCTGACTACCAAACCTGCACAACTTTTACTTCTCTGTAAACAGCAGATTCACTAAGATTACTATATTCATCTGCGTGGGCTGCCATAACAAAATACCACAGATTAAAGAACAGAAAGTTATTTCTCATGGTTCTGGAAGTGGGGAAGTCCAAGATCAAGGTGCCAGCAAGATAGGTTTCATTCTGAGGCCTCTTTTCTTGGCTTGCAGGTGACCACCATCTCACTATGTAGTCACATGTCCTCTTTGTATGCAGGAAAAGCAAGCTCTCTCCTGTCTCTTCTTAAAAGGACACTAACCTCATGGGACAAGGGGTCCATCCTTATGACCTCATTTAACCTTAATTAGTTTTGTGAAGTCCTCATCTCCAAATACAGCCACAGTGAGGTTAAGAGTTCAGTATATGAATTGGGCATTGGGGACAGGCAGAGGACAAAACATTCAGTTCATAGAAATTACCTAGGTTAAAAAAAAAAAAAGAGTAACCAGAATGATTTGTTCCATTTTTAGAAGCTCAAAAGGCACACTTTTATAAAATTTTTCAACTTAAATTCAAGTCTTGTTCTCCCCTTAATATGTTGGTAAGAAATCCAGTATTTGCCTCTTGGGGCTATTTACTTTCCTCTTTTCCAATTTTTTAAACCGCAGAAGCACAAGCTGTCCAAAGCAGAGCACAATTGAATGGGGAGCCCCTTGGCATGAGGTCAGTCCATGATGTCCCTTTCTTTTTATTGCCACTCAGTGATGATATTGAAAGCTGAATGAGCACCCACATTCCCAGTATGCTGAGGACCCACTCCATGGTGGTGTATCACAGGTCCAGAGGGAGGACTGGAAACCATGGGCATCATCACCCTCCATCACCAGCCTGAAGGGAGGAAAATGTAAGCTTTCTTCTGACTTTCTTCTAAAGTGACTCAAACTCAGAACACATCTGAACTTCGTATTGCTCTTAGAAAGGAAAAAGGAAGTGGTTGAAGAAAGGATGGAATTCAACACAAATCAGCAAAAAGGAAAAAAAAATCTGAAACAGCTGTGTTTTATAAAGCAAACCTCAGAAGCATGGTTTTTATCTTCAATAGACCTGTTCCAAAATCCAAAAATCAGAATGACCCGGTCATAGATTTATTTTAAAAAGTATAGAAAAGAGTACCTTGTGGTACAGAGTAGAAGCATTGGGACTTTGTGGGTCAGATCTAAGTCAGGAGTCAAAAGACACTTGGTCCTCTTTCCGTTCATTTACTGAGGTAAGTCTCAATTAATCTATCAAACTCTCTGTCTCACACACACACACACACACACACACACACACAAACACGCACACACACACAACACCAGAGAAGACATTTCTGAATTCTGGGTGGCAAGAAAAGGACATAGAATGACAAGGTCTTTAATAAGAGATGGACCCATCTCTGTCCCAAAAGACCCATCCCTCTTCAAACACTCTACTATAAAATTGCACATAGACGAAGCACACTTGAGAGTGTGCCAGTTGACTCAAACCAAGAGGCTTAGGTAAAACTTCTGAGTAACAGTGTCCTTAGGTATGTGCTAAGTTCTGGAAGATACAAATAAGGCCTTGTTGTAAGTTCTCCGGTAAATGGGGATGACAGTCATGTACACACAGATCCCAAAACCACACAATCAATGAATCTAGAGAACGAAGTGATCTGGGGGACCAGAGGCAGGGATTTATAACTCCTCAAAGGACATTTGTTTAACATAAGTCTTAAAGGATAAATAGGAGCTCCTTTCCCACGAGATGCTTGTCTTTGCATTGCTTGAGGAATTTACTGAAAGAAGCACACACGCACTCACACAAACACACACACCCCAACTGAACACAGATGAAAGTTTATGTAGCTCATAAAGGTAAATGTTCTACTGTTTGCTAATCATCCAACCCTTCACGGTACTGGCACCAGATGAAAATTTCTCCCAGGAGTCTTCATAAAGAAGACAATGTATGATATAATAAACACCATTCTACAGCATCATTAAAATGGATATAACTATAAGCTTTACAGATCTGTTTTCTTATCAGAACCTCAATATAGACTCTCAAAGAACATCCAGTGGCAGCAGATGTACAGGGAACCAGTAGAACATCCAGGTGCCCAGCTTTCTCTTGGCCTAGTTTATTCCAAGAAAACATTTAAAAATATTTGGGAAAAGAGGTGGATTGTAGACCCTCCAAGCAAGCAATCCTTTTTGAATATTACTTCTCCCCAGAGACCGTGAAAGAGACTGAGGTCCGCGATCACTAGATCATACTCATTAGTAAATGCCTGTGACAAAGTTATCCTTTGTTGACTTTTGAGGATGGCCCCAAGTGCCATAGATATTCATAGTCAGGAGACTGTTAACATCATTTTGTAAAAATCAAGAAGTTGAGGAGGGAAATGAGCTCCAGTGGATGGGAAGAGTAGTCAAGAGTCTGGTCTTACAGAGTAGATGAAAGATGATGAGTATGATGAGATGGGGAAGAGCAGTGAGGAAATAAATATTACAGAGGCTACCCACATTACTCTTTCTGCAATAAAATATCCTCTACCACTTTTACTCAACCAATGGCAGGGAAACTCAGCAAAGAGTCCAAAAGCCTATTCATTTAATAAGCATTTCCTAAGCGTGTTATACATCATAGCACATGCCAGTTACTAAGATATTGGAGAGACAAAAGGCCTGATTTCTGCCCTTGAAAAATACAAGTAACTTACCACAAACACCTATAAGACTTGCCTTTTGCAGTTTCACTGTTAAGCATGGGCCAGTGCAGAGAAATCTGCACACCTAGATGGAATTCCCAAGGTCTTCCACAGAGATCACAGAGATGTCCCTGGTTCCTAGGGTAAGTATCAGATCCTTATGTACTTTGAGTAATAAAACCTCACTGTAAAGACAGATGAAGGAATATGAGGTCAAGGGAAAACATCTCCACCTGCTTCCCCAGTCCCAGCCCTTATACCGATAAAGCCTCTCTCTAATTAATCATCTGTGCTGGTAAGTGTCCACTGATCCTATTAAACAATAGGGCTGGGTGGAAGTTATGGGCCAGCATCGCTGCTAAGACCTTCCAACCCTCATTTATAAATTTAATAGCAGCACCGAGATATCTCAGGAGTGCAGTAGGTTATAGGCTAGTCTTTCCTTGGGGTATAATTTTATTTTCCTGCTCTGTGTGGATGTAATGTATTTATTCCAAGTTATTCTTTTTTCCCCAAAGTTGGTGAGTTGTACTCCTTGAGTACTATCCTAAATTGACAAATTCCAGGCTGCCAGCGCTTGTCGTCTGAAGGAAGAAAAATTAAAGAAGTCAGTAATCAATCTGTATTGTGTGAAGATTAATATGCCTGCCCCTCAGGTTAACCAGACGTAAGTGTAAATTGAAATGAAATGTTCAGAAAGTCCTCCTAATCATGCATGCTGTGATTATGAATCCTATATTTATTTACCGTTCTTTGAATCACCAAACACCAGGCAACTGGAAGAGACAGGGGTCAACAAACCCAAAATGAACTATTATCCCGGGCTAGGTGGCAGGCGACTGATTAATGGAAGCAAATCCAGGTGGCCTCACATCCAGGAGAAAAGGCAAATGCTTCCTCCACCAGAGGTCCTGATTCCCGCCCTGGTCGTCCTGGGGATGGACAGCAGTTCATGGACAAATCTAAGGGGAGGATGTCAAGGGGATGGATGAGTTATGTGAGCAGGGCCCATATTGGTCCTTTCTCAAATATCAGGCCATGAATTTATTCCAAGGACTTTGGGGAAAAGAGCTCCTGGAAGCAGATATGCAGAGATTGATGGAACATCGCACAGCTGGGAAGCACAGCTCAGCTTAGCGGCCTTGCTGGATCGCTTGTTTGAGTTCTACATGGTTCCAGCAGCTGTGTGTGTCTGTGCGTCTGTGGGTGTGTGCATCTCCCCTTTGGTGGGGGGGTATGACATTCCTGTGACTGTGAGGATGACTGACTCCACGTGGGAGTTGAACATGTGCCCCGTGTATATCTAAGTGGATAAATGTCTTGTGTTAATTATTTGTGAACTAGCAATGTCTCACTTCAACTTGGCTGTGTTTTAAAATTTAACCTAAATCAATAGCTTGTATCTTAAAACATGTTTTACCTCAGGGACACAGTGCTTAATCACATTGGGGGTGGGTCCAATTATCATACAATTAGAATAGGATTCATCCAATACAGCATCCAGTGTTTAGTGCCACGCTAACTGGCTTGGATTTCATTATGTGGGTCAGTGGTTCCCAGACTTTTATTTCAAGTAACAGAATTTTTTTCTTAAAGAATTAGGGACTAGCATTCAGTAACCAACTTTTTATTTTGCCTAGTAAGGAATTTAACAACACAAAAAACAACAGCAGCAGAAACAACAAAATAACGTACTCTCGTTATTCCATTTAAAAAGGATCAAAAAGGAGGAAGGACATAAATTTTAAGAAAAAAAAAAAACAGCAGAGAGGTCCACTTCTAAAAACTTAAAGAGATTTACCCTTATGAAAGAAAGCCTTGCCAATTATACTCTTACTTTTTCACTTTTTTTTTTTTTTTTGCTGTAAACCTGTGAAACTTCTTTATGGCCAAGTGTGTTATTGTTTAGACATGAGTTTGGGTATATACAGTTAATTTTATGTGTTAACTTGACTGGGCCACTGAGTGCCCAGATATTTGATTTAGTTAAATATTATTATTTTATTATTCTGGTTGTGTCTGTGAGTCTTTCTGGATGAGATAAACATTTGAATTGGTAGACTTGCCCTCCCCAATGTGGGTGGGCCCCAGCTAATCTACTGGAGGACTAAATAGAACAAAAAGCAAGATAAGGGAAAATTCACTTTGTCTGCCTGACTGTCTTCAAATTGGGACATTAGTCTTCTACTGCACTCAGACTGGAACTCATACCACCAGCTCTCCTGGGTCCCCAGCTTGTGGATGACAGATCATAGGTCTTCTCAGCCTCCATAATCATATGAGACAATTTCTTGTAATAAAGAGAGAGAGAGAGAGAGACAAAGAAATCTCCTATTGGTTCTATGTCTCTTGAGAACCCCAACTAATACAGATCTATATATTTATACACACACACACACACACACACACACACACATCACGTACATACACATGTATATGTATATGTGTATACATATATGTGTATACACATATACATACACATGTATATACATGAGTGCATATATGTATATCTCATAAACACATACACACACACCACAATACCATTACCTGGTGTTTCTGTGGGTCCATCAATCCCCTGAATGTCAATACGAACCCTAAGACATGGTGTTTCTTCATAGCCTGATATTGTTGGCTTCCATAGCAGTTGCTTCACTGGCATTATAATGGAATAAACACTGGACTCAGAGTCAAAACCACCAAATTCACACCCAGGACCTCTATTGCCCTATTAGTGGTATCACACATGTCACGTGACCTCCTTAGGTTTTTGTTTGCTCATCAGTAAAATAGACATCACTGTATTTATTTTGTAGAGTAACAGTCCCTGCTTACTTACTTACTTTTCTCTTTTGGCCTTTCTTCTCCATCCCCCTTTCCCTACTCAGCAAGTATTTTGCAGCTGGTCCCAGCCTTATCCTCCTGAACCCACTCCTTTCTCCACCACAGACCTCACTGGCCACAGACCCAGGCCAGGAAGTCATCTCTGGCTTCACTTCAAGGGAAGATGAGGCAGGATTTGAAGTCATGCCACCACCTCAAGCCCCACAGGCTAGTTCTGGACTAAAGGAGATGAAGCTGAGTAAAAATCAATGACAATTCCATGACATAGGTGGGAGGTGGTTGTTAAAGAAGTTACTATGCTTTTCTGTTGTAGTTCAGAGGATTTGTTAGTATAAGAAGAGACCCAGATACTGACTTCATTGAAAATGTGATCTGATGCAACCAAATAAATGAGGACTGAGATCTAGCTATACCCCTGACAAGCTGTGTGACCTTGGGCAAGTTACTTAACCTTGCTCTGTCTCAGTCGTCTCAAAGTGAAGATAACAATGCCATTTTTCACTGAAGGTTACTATGAAGAATAAATGAGATAATGCATTAAAAGCCCTTGGCACAGTCTAACACAATGGTTCTTAAGCTTTGATCTACATCAGAATCACCCGTAGGGCTTCTTAAAACAGAAATTTCTGGGTCTGACCCCCAGAGTTTCTGGTTTATTAAGTTTAAGATGGGCTCTGAGAGTCTGTACTTCTAACAGGTTCCCAGGTGATGCTGCTGTTGCTGGTGTGGGACCTCACTTTGAGAACCACTGGTCTAGTAAAGTGTTATCCATTGCAATGATGATGACAATCACGATCATGACCATGACTGCTACAAGGGACTCCAACTTTACATAAATAATAAAGTAATATGTAAACTTGTTTTACATAATTTGGAAAAAAAACATTTTAGTATGCCTCATGTGATAGCCTGGCAACTATTGTTGAAATCTTCTAATATAGTTCAGATAGGTTGGACTTTATATTTGGTACAAAGTTCTTAGGGCATGAATCATCTGTAAATGGATCAGGCAGAACCCCTATGGGCTATTAGTGGAAAGGATCTATGGACTATTAGTAGAGAGAAGAGATTTTTTGCTGAGAGAGGAACAGATAGAGAGTAAGGAGAACTGGGTCCTCTTTGGTTTTAAGGGATTTTCTTTGCAAAATCATAGGATTGAATTACATTTTCTCCAAGATTCAGCCCACTTCTGCTGAGCAGAGATTCTGTAATTAATTATAATCTAAAGCAGACTGAGAACACAGCAGTCCTGCCCCCAGGAAGCGAATTGCTGTTCAGAGCCCTTGGCCCAAGCCCCAGGAGGCCTTCCATTCAAGACCAGCATCACTCAACAGTTGAAGTTTCTATGGGGCCTGAAGAAGCTGGTTGCTTGTTGCATGAGAGTTGGGCAATTTCCTGGCCTGAAAGTCTGTGAAAGGAGGCAACTGACCCCTATTTCCCACTTATCTGAGACTGAGATGGGGAACTTGAGTTCAATGGATTGGGGGGATTTTTGTTTGTTTTTTTGGTTTTGGGGTGGTTTTTTTTTTTGGAAATGACTTTAGCCTCACATCTAAACTGAAGGAAAAAGAAAAGCCTTGAGTCTGGTTCTTCCATCCTCCCCACCAAACTTGGGCTGCATCCTAGTCGTGTGACCATCCTGATACCAGATCCCAGAAAGGCTCTGGCCCCCGTGGCTTGATTCTTCCTAAATATGAGAAGTCTCCATGTGTACTTGGGCTAGTAGGCAGTTGTATTTTCTCTTTTTGATTGTCTGTTCTTGGGACATAAACAACAGAGCAGCCCTCTCAGCTCCCTGAAAGAGAAACCATCTGTAATTCATTTCTGAGTACCTGGCATGAGAGTTCCACATACAGTAATACTCACAAATATTTGTTGAATGAATGAATAAATAAATGAATGGCCATCCATCTTAGGAAGTCTTAAGTGTTGAATTTCCCTATTAATCTTCCAAAAGCCCAAATATAGCTTATATTGAGCACTAATTATGTGGCTGAAACTACTCTAAGTACTTTTAAATAATACTGCGTTTCATTCTCAAAATAGCCCTATGAGGTCGAGTATTCTTATCATCACCCCATTATACAGATGGGTAAACTAAAAGTCAAGATTACATAGTGGCAGAACAGAGATTTGAGCCCAAGACAGTCTTCCCCTTTGGGGAGCACTTTGGACGGCTCTCTGGCTTCCATCCAAATACACACAGGCCATCAAGCCACTAGCAGACATCATTCTGGACACTTTCCGCTCCCCACCTTCATGACCTCTTGCATGCTCCGTGCATCTGCCTTCTGTCACCTCATCCACCTGCAGAGAGAGACACAGCATGAAGGGCAGGAGGCAGTAGCATGGAGGATCTAGCTACAGAGCTGAGATCTCAGGAACCGTGGGAGGGAGAAGGGATAGTGACAACACTTCCGTTGTCATCCTGCAGACAGCCACCATCATACATCCTCAGGGAGGTACTCCTTAGCAACAAGTTTCTGCCTTCATTTGTCTTCCCTGCAAAGAAGGCTCCAGGGAAAAAGGTTCAATTTCAGCATGATTTGATAGCTGTTTGGAAACTCCTACCGAGTCTCAGCAGGCTTATCAGTCCAGCAAGGAGTTTGAACTAACTCATTCAGGTAGGCCTGGGAAAGGCAGAACCCCAGCCATATATACAAGATCACAGATACACAGGCTCATGTTTTAACAGAAATAGGACCCTTTCCTTTATTGAACAACACTTCCTTGGCCATGTCCCTTTGTTACAGGTCAGTTGATTACTTAAAATAATGAAACAAGTCCAGTTCCCAACATACCCAATAATAATCATGTTAAGTCTGAAACCAGGGGCAAAAAAACCAATAATAATCCTCAGATCCATAGATTTTTTTAAATCTATGGTGTCTGAATGGCTAGGAAAATTTGAGTTCCCTCTTTAGCAAGGAAAGACCTTCTTTGTGCTTCTTTGATCAGCTTTTGCCTATGGCTCCTCTTTTGTATCCAGTTACAGGGCAGTGAGTCACCTCATCCCACAGCAAAGCCCTGAAGTACCACCTCCCTGATGGCAGTCCACAGCACCAAGTCAGGTCTACTGATGTCCCACAGAGGTTTTCACTGACAATGTCCATCAAAGGAGTTCACCACTGGGTCAGAACACAACAAGATGTGCACATCAAGCAGCCAAGGCCATTGCCTCCCATCCACTGTTTCTCCTTTTGATTCAGAAGAGGTGGGAGTTTTTTGTCCTCACCTCCCAAGACAGCCTTCCCCAGTGTCTGCCTGGGATGAAATTCCCTGAGGGGCTGAATACTTGGAAGTTCTCTCAATAGACATGCAGCATCTCAGTTAAACATTGTATGCTAACCTGGCTTCCTCAAAACTTGGATACTCTAGGAAATGATTGTAACCAATGTCTAGACATGGGATAAGATAATATTTCATGTTTTTCCCTTCCCAGGGCATAGACAAAAATGAAATAAGCTCTCCCAAATTCAAGTTACCTGTTATTTAGCTAAAAATCTCTAATTTCAAATGTACTCCAAATCCAGTTTAAAGAAATTCACTGTCCAGTTAGCTGTCAGATCAGTTTTCTCCATAAAAGGATATCTGATGAATTCATTTCTCTATTGAGCTAAATCAGTGGGTTTTAGCCATGGCTGTGTATTATAATCACCCGAGAAGCTTTTATTAAAATCCCGACTCCCAGCCCCATTCACAGAGCTCTTCTTCTAGGATGGAGGTCTCACGTTGTCAAGATTCCTAACTGATCCCAATGTACAGCTTGGACTGAGAACTGCTGTCTAACTGAACCTGACTTTGCTGTATGATAACCTACCACAGTTACTACACCAGCAAAGAGCACGTCTCTTATATCTGTAAAGGGCTGTTATTTATATGCTTCCCACGAGCATTAAAAGCTGAATATCCAAATTTTAGTGTCTTCAGAAAATCTTAGAGACACTAATGAATTAGCCAATTTGCACATCAGGTATGCTGGTGCTTTTCTGGATTAGGGCAGCACTTCACATCCTTCATCCATCATGTAGCAGCATCCTGGTACAGGTCTTCAATTCTGACTCTCTCAGGGTCAGACCTAGGCCAGGAAGTGCTGAGCATTTGTATAATGAATAGGGAAAAAATGCTGTCTCTGTCATTCAATAAATCGAAAATTCCTTTTCCACCCACTTTCTTCCTGGGCAGGAGGAGATACATGAAGATAAATAAGACACATAGGTGGGGACCAGATGAAAAAAGGCCTTCTTATGGATGTTCAGTTTCATTCCAAGGGCAAGGAAATGGCATTGATGGGTTTTTACTGGGGTGGGATGTGACAAGATCAAATGTTTTTATTTTACAAAGATCACCTGGCTATAGTGTGGAGACTGGAGAAGATGGGGGTAGAGAGTTGGGGTTGGGGGCAGATAGATGGTTATTGAAGCCACTTTAGCCAAAGACGCAAGTATCCTTGACTAGGACAAGGTCTTGGAAGAAAACATTTAAGAAGTGAAAGTGGCAGGATTTGATGAAGAAGGTGTATTTGGGGCTGAGAAAGAGGTAAGAGAACTCTCCAGCTTTCTGGCTGGAGCAACTGCATGAATGGCAATGAAGTTCAACCATCTGGAGAACATGGGGGACAGGAGCAGCTTTCTGAGTAAAACACTGAGTTCCAGTTTGGACTTCCTGAGAGAGAAGTGCTGAGGGACATTTGCCGTAGGTCACTGAGCCCATTTCAAATTCTCAGCACACAATCGCCTCACCCACTCGAAACCTTGGCTTCTGCTGGGGTGGCGAATGTACTTTTTTTGTAACCAAGGGAATAGAACTGGTTCTAGGTTTAAAGAAACATTGGAAAATGTTTCAGAAAGGAAAAAAATGTGCCACCTCTCATTCATTAGGATGGCTACTATAAAAAAAAGAAAAGAAAAGAACATGTGTTGGTAAGGATGTGAAGAAATTAGGACTTTTGTGCACCGTTGATGGGAATGGAAAGTGGTACAGCTGCTGTGAAAAAGTGTGGCAGCTCCTCGAAAAATCAAACACACAATTGCTATATGATCCAGCAATCCCTCTTATAAATATATACCCAAAAGAACTGAAATCAGGGACTCAAGGATATATTTGTAAGTCCATGTTCATAGCAGCATTATTCACAATAGCCAAGAGGTAGAAGCAACCCATGTGTACAATGAATGGATGAAATAATAAACAAAATGTGGCATACACAAACAGTGGACTATTACTCTGCCTTAAAAAAGGAAGGGAATGCTGACACATGATGCAACATGTGTGGAACTCTGAGGACGTTATGCTAAGTGAAATAAGCCAGTCACTACAGAACAAATACTGTATGATTCCACTTATATGAGGTTCCTAGAATAGTCTAATTATAGGGACAGAAGGTAGAATGGCGGTTTCCAGGGACTGGGGAGAAGGGGATTAGGGGAATTATTGTTTAATGGGTACAGAGTTTCGCTTTTGCAGGATGAAAAGAGATCTGTGGATGGATGGTCCTGATGGTGGCACAACACTGTGAATGTACTTGATGCCACTGAACTGTAAGCCAAAAAATGGTTAAGGTGGCAAATTTTACGTTATGTGCACTTTAGCACCATCTTTTTAAAAAGAAAAAGGTGTAGAAATGTATTGTTTCCATTAGCTCTCTATTCTTTTCTATCCTTAAGTCCCTGCCAGCCAGGCCACTAGGTTGTACCAATAACTGCAACTGTCCAAACTTTCCCTAATGATGGAAACCCAGCCAATGGCTGACTTCACCACCCTCTCCTAACGTGTTCGAAATTGAACGAATAATTCCTTCATATATTCAGGCTGACCAATGACTTACCATAGGCTCTAGGCCAGGTTGAATGGCAGCCTTCCATTTCAGCAGAAATGATAGAACTCACCCCCAACTGAGAAAGTGGAGTTTTCCAGGTTTGAGAATCAAAGATCCAAGTACCACCTCTCAACAGAGCCTGAACATCTGAGATCCCAGTCTGGTCCACAGCGCAGAAATGAGGGGAAGAACCACTTACAATGAGGCAGTCACACAAAAAGAAGGGCTGTTATGAGGATATGGGGAGGGGGAAGGGTAAGCTGTGACAAAGCGAGAGAGAGGCATGGACATATATATACACTACCAAACATAAGGTAGATAGCTAGTGGGAAGCAGCAGCATAGCACAGGGAGATCAGCTCAGTGCTTTGGGACCGCCTGGAGGGGTGGGATAGGGAGGGTGGGAGGGAGGGAGACGCAAGAGGGAAGAGATATGGGAACATATGTATATATATAACTGATTCACTTTGTTATAAAGCAGAAACTAACACACCATTGTAAAGCAATTATACTCCAATAAAGGTGTAAAAAAAAAAAAAAGAAGGACTGCTAGATGAGACCCTGGCAGTCTGTCAAGAGCCCCTCAAGATGGGAACCTCTTAAGTGATGTGGATGCTGGTTCAATCAGAACAGGTGTCCCCTCATTTAAGTGGTGGGTAATTGCAATTATTACTTTTCCCCTAAAAAATATTGACAAAAAAATCTCAGTCCATTTAGTCAGGGAATGAAAAAACAAATAATATCTGAACTCTACAGGTGTAAAAAAAAGAAGGCTCAAGCTTTAGAGTTCACAAATGTGTGTATGTGTGTGTGTGTGACTATGTGCATGTCTGTATATACACACACATATATCTGAAGCACAGGAAAGAGACTTGGGAGTCAGAAGAGGAAATGGCATGGGGAGGATGAATCACTTGGGGATGTGTGTTACGTAAGAAGATCTAGAACAGCGCTCTAAGGAATCCTAACATGTAAGAGAAGAAGTGGAACAGGCATGCATATAGCATTCTGAGAAGAAGAGGCAGAGGAGTGGGGGAAAACAAGGTATTGTATTCATAGGCTAGGCCTGGATGGCTGAAAAACAGAAGTGTATTTATTGTCTCACAGTTCCAGAAACTGGAAATCTGAAATCAAGGTGTCAGCAGGCTCTTTCTGAAGTCTGTGAGGGAAGGATCTGTCTCATGATTTTCCCCTGGTATCTGGTGTTTTGCTGGCAATCTTGGGCACTCCTTGACTTGTAGACACATCACCCCATCTCTTCCTTCGTCTTCACGTGGTGTTCTTCCTGTGTGTGTCTGTCTCCAAATTTCCCCTTTTCATAAGGACATGAGTTGTCCTGGAATAGAGAGGGCCTCGTCTTACATAATTCCATCTGCAACAAACCCATTTCCAAATAAGGTAACATTCTGAGGTACTGGAGGTTAGGACTTCAGTGTATACATTTTAAGGAGACATACTTCAACCATCAACAAGGGTGAGGGAAATCATCTGGGGTGAGCTTTTCTAGGACAGACTGTTTAACTGTTTCAGTGCTGCCAAGAAGTCATCCGAGATAAAGATGATAAAGTCTTGTCATGAATCAGAGCTCCTTCTCAACCTGCTCTGCCTCCTCATTTAGCTCATTGGATTTCAAATCTTAAAATGTAATAAAACACCAGGTGAAGAACATTTTCCACAAGAACTCAGATGATTTCTTGGCTACAGTCCTCACCAAGATGTTCCCCATAAACCAGCTCTCCTGATATGACCCTCACAACCCATTTGTTGAGCCCCAACTATGTGCCAGTTTCTATTGGAAGGATTCAAGCACAGTCTGCCCTATTTTCAAGAAGAGCTTTCCTCTGTTTACCCAAAACCACAAGCCAATGTACCAACAAAACTTCACGCTGCCCTCCCTTTTATCAATATATTATATCTGACACAAAGGCCTTCCAGAATGGCTGTTCCACTATTGATCATTGTTCCACTCTGTCATCTTACGGAGAAATCCATCAGGAATAATGGAAAACTGTTTGCAGCTTTTATTGACCATTCATTGGCCTTTGACTGTGAACAGGAACCAGCTATGGGTTAATCCTCAGAAACACCATGTAGACTTTCAGTAATTGAAGCTCATGCAAAACTTGCATTTTAATACCACAGTAAGATTAGCAGGTCTCTGGTAGAGCAGAAAGTGGTAATGAGCTGCCTGAAACAGTTTGTGCCCTGCTTCCCATTATACATGTCTGGAAGTTTGTTTTGGATAATGTGTTCCCTTGTCACAATGACTAGAAATGAACTGTCATCCTATATACTGACTAACTGTTGTCATCATCATCAGATATGTGTTGCCTATCCATGTATGCACTTGTTATTTATTGCAAACATACTAGTGTTAGCCCTGTAGTAGGCACTGGGGATGCAATAGTTGGCAAGACAGGCACAATGCCTTCTTCAATGCACTTCCTGGGTTGGGATGAAGACAGACAAATAATCAGCCAATAAAAAGAGTATGAGAAATACTTCTGCTAGTATCCACACAGGTGTACCAGAAGAGCATCTTGGTGAATGTTACCACCACCCACCCAGCTATTCCAGTCTCCCAGCATTTTATCCACCACCAAATCCTGTCAATCCCAGCTCCTAAATATTGGGTTGGCCAAAGGGTTCATTCGTTTTTTTCCGTAAGATGGCTCTAGTAGCACTTAGTTGTCTTTAACTTCATTCGAAACAATTTTGTTAGATTGTATGCGACAGCAGTCATATCAGCATGCATTTAAAAAGAGACTTATCAAAATTGGTGAATTTTTGTGTAGTCATTTTAATGTTGAAGATGGAAGAAAAAAAGCAACATTTTCGGGATATTATGCTTTATTATTTCAAGAAAGGTAAAAATGCGACTGAAACAAACAAACAAAAAGATTTGTGCAGTATATGGAGAAGGTGCTATGACTGGTCGAACGTGTCAAAAGTGGTTTGCAAAGTGTCATACTGGAGATTTCTCACTGGACGATGCTCCACGGTGCGTAGAGCAGTTGAAGTCGATAGCAATCAAATCGAAACAATAATTGAGAACAATCAAGGTTATACCACACAGGAGATGGCCGACATACTCAAAATATCCAAATCAAGCATTGAAAATCATTTTCACCAGCTTGGTTATGTTAATCGCTCTGATGTTTGGGTTCCACGTAAGTTGAGAAAACCCTTCTTGACCGTATTTCCTCATGCGATTCTCTACTTAAACGTAACAAAAACGTTCCATTTTTAAAACAAATTGTGATGTGCGATGAAAAGTGGATGCTCTACAATAATGTGGAACTGAAGAGATTGTGGGGCAAGGGAAATGAACCACAACCCACCACACCAAAGGCCAGTCTTCATCCAAAGAAGGTGATGTTGTATATATGGTGAGATTGGAAGGGAGTCCTCTATTATGAGCTCCTTCCAGAAAGCCAAACAATTAATTCCAGTACATACTGCTCCCAATTAGACCAACTGAAAGTGGCACTCAACAAAAAGCATCCAGAATTAGTCAACAGAAAATGCATAATCTTCCATCAGGATAACACAAGACTGCCTGTTTCTTTGATGACCAGGCAGAAACTGTTACAGCTTGACTGGCAAGTTCTGATTCATCTGCTGTATTCACCAGATTTTGCATCTTCGGATTTCCATTTATTTAGGTCTTTACAAAATTCTCTTAATGGAAAAAATTTCAATTCCCTGAAAGACTGTAAAAGGCACCTGGAACAATTCTTTGCTCAAAAAGTTAAAAAGTTTTGGGAAGGGCTTCCCTCGTGGCACAGTGGTTGAGAGTCCGCCTGCCAATGCAGGGGACACGGGCTCGTGCCCTGGTCCGGGAGGATCCCACATGCCGCGGAGCGGCTGGGCCCGTGAGCCATGGACGCTGAGCCTGCACGTCTGGAGCCTGTGCTCTGCAACGGGAGAGGCCACAACAGTGAGAGGCCCATGTACCGCAAAAAAAAAAAAAAGTTTTGGGAAGATGGAATTATGAAGTTGCCTGAAAAATGGCAGAAGGGAGTAGAACAAAAGGGTGAATACGTTGTTCAATAAAGTTCTTGGTGAAATTGAAAAATGTGTCTTTTATTTTTACTTAAAAATCAAAGGCACGTCTTTGGCCAACCAAGTATTTCTCAAAAACTGAATGTATTTTCTAGATTCTACTTCTTCAGTTCAAACAATATTCCACAAATATCAGTTCTATCATTTTTGACTTCTGATATGAGCTGAAGGGTTTGCACATTACTTTCATAATCTATTAATTCCCTCATTCAACACAACATTGTTGAACACATACTATGTACTAGGCAAAGGAGATGCAAAAGCAAAGACAGCATACAGGCACATTTCAGAGATACTGTAGGTTCGCTTCCAGACCACCACAATAAAGTGAATATCCCAATAAAGCGAGTCACACAATTATTTTGGTTTTCCAATGCATATAAAAGTTATTTTTATACTATACTGTAGTCTATTAAGTGTGCAATAGCATTATGTCTGAAAAAAACAATGTGCATGTTAATTTAAAACTACTTTAGTGCTAAAAAATGGCTCCATCATTGGAGCCTTCAGCAAGTTGTAATATTTTTGAAATAGTAACATCAAAGATTACTGTTCACAGATCACCATAACAAACACAATAATAATGAAAAAGTTTGAAATATTGTGAGAATTGCCAAAATTTGACACAGAAACACAAAGTGAGCGAATCTGTTGGAAAAATGGTGCCGATAGACTTGCTCGACGCAGGGTTGCTCCAAACCTTAATTTGTTAAAAATGTAATATCTGCAAAGCACAACGAAGCAAAATGCAATAAAATGAGGTATGTTTGTATATGATCCTTGGCCACATAAGACCATAAAAATCCCCAATGGGCCATGATGCCACCAAATCAATAAATCGAAATTTTAATTGGAAAGCTAGTTTAAGTAAATTTGCTTCATATGCTGCTCTGAGCATACAACCCTGGGGCTCCCAGGCTATGCCGCATGCTCCTTAAATTTTTCAGAATGGCTTTAGTTGTTCTCTCCTTCTATTCTTTATGTTCCTGCTCCACTTGGATTTATACTCTTTAACATCATTTATTATGCTAACAGACTTCATCCTTCGGGAATCCAAAGAATTAATGTCAAAATCTGAAGGGCAAAACTCTAGTTGACCTGGTTCATAAGGTGGCCACTGTGGCTTTCCTGATGACAAATGTGACACATTATAGAAATAAGGGGTTGCCTAAATCCAGGACTCACAGCAATCACTGAGAACAAAAAAGATATGTCACTAGATTAAGGATGGCAAACACCTGGCTTGTTTACCACTCCAGCCACTCCTGTCTCCATGTCAGACATGACTGATTGATCACAGATCTCTTTTCCTGCTGACCCCAGGCTTGACTTTAGGTTCTTTCTTAACACAGTGCTCCAGCAGCCACTGCCAATCAATCAGGCTTGGGACCTGAGATAAAATTTGTCATCTCTTCATTAGAGCCAGTGATTAGCAAAGAGAAAATTTCATGAAACAGGAGAAAAGGACTAAGGCAGAGCTGTATGGAAAAATAAAAATTAAAAAAAAAAAAAAGAAAGGAAGCCAGGATGGAAACTACAGCTTCATTGGCTTTACCCTTTGTAATTTCCTCTCCCAAATTCAACATGATCCCTAAAGAATGATTCTTTTTGTCCTGCTTGAGAAACTGGCTTATGCTGAACCAATCTCTCTTCCCAGGGGCGGGAGGGGTGTTGGTGGTGGGGGGTTCTCTACTGGTCAACCTGGGACAAAGAAGTATAGTCCTTGAATAACAACTCCACCAGAGCCTCCATGGAATAGGAGAGGGGCATTGCCCATTAGAAAGAGACACGGGTTAGAGCAGATAACTAGTGCCCACTCAAGCAGCACAAGAAGTTGAAAGACGGAAGAGCCCTTGCCTGGTTGGGGCCCTGAAAAAAGGCTTCATGGAGGCTGGGACATTTGAGATCAGGATGGATAGGAAGGTGCTGCTTCCCAGCTCAGAGTTGGGAAGGAATGTAAGAGGTTGACACAGACTAAGCGATATACATGGAGATACTGAACAGTCATCGATTGCCCGCATTTACAGCCTCTGTCCTGCCCATCTATAATCGAATCCTTTGCCTAGGACTGAGCCAGCTGGGTTGGCTGCAGTAATCACATATGAGCAATTTTACTAAAGATCACACTCAGTTAATTTGTATGATTAGGGAATTAGCAATTGCTTTCTCTGATCTCAAAGATTATTCAAAAACACACCATATTCTCAGAATAAGATTGGAATAAAAGTGGCTTTCAGATATAAATTAAAGTTCTGCTGAATATTGCCTAAAATAATGCAGTGTAGAGATTTACAGTAATAGGCCATTCCCTCTAGGGTTTCAGTACCTTCTCTGTTTAAAGTTCTCTCTCTCTCTCTCTCTCTCTCTCTCTCACACACACACACACACACACACACACACACACACACATTCTCTTTGCCCTTTGAACTGGAACAGTGATCCGTTCCCTGTGATTAAATTAGTGTAAGTAATAAGATATCATAGATTTGATTGATTTCCCTGGCAATGGTTATTAACCAGCCCAATTCAAAGCCAAGCAGGACCATTATTCTAAACATTGATTTCTGAAAAGGCATGCAAGGGAAGGAAATTCTCAGCTACAGAGATATTCCATGAGGAATTATCAGATAGGATGATATATAGTGAGGATTCTCAGACATGGCAATGAACCCCCAGGAATCCTCAAATACTATGATATACAGATGTCAGAGCCCACAGGGAGACTGAGCAATGCTGTGAATACACTTTACCAGTGTTCTCAGGGAATACTTCTTAGAGGTACCATAAAATGTAAGCAGTAAGAACTGTATTGTATGCCAATCATTGTATTTAATCCAACAAATATATACTTAGTAATTTCTCTGATCTATACTTGCTGAAGGCTTAGGAGACAAAAAGGAAACATGGCTTCAAGGTGTTCGCAGTGAACAGGTTGTGTTTCTTGAGGAAGGTTAAAAATGCCTTTCGCTCAGAAAGGATGGATATTTGGGATGTGGCTAACTGAATCAGAGGGTCCTCCTTTGCAAATAGGTTTCCATCTTTCAACAAAGAGTCACCCACTGGATAGAAGACTTTCACAGAGACGTGGGGGCATCTTTTTGACCACCTACAAGATGCACAGAGCTGTAAATCATGACATGAATCTCTCTGAGCTCCAGAGAAAAATAAATCTGTTAAATAAAGGAAAATTCTTCCTGTTCTCCAAACTCCTATGGCTTCTTCTGACCATGGAGCAGGAGGGAAGGGAATTTGGAAATGCATCCATGTGGCTCCCTTCAAGAGTGTCCACATCATATCCAACAGCCAAAGGAAAACTGGGTACTTCAATCCAAATCCATATATTGAAATGTATTTGAGTTTTATATGTGTTTTTACCTCCTGTGCTAAGGACAGGAAGCTCACAGAGTATAGTATTTGCAGCCACAGGCTCTGGAATCAGTTTTTCTAGGTTTGAATCCTGGCTGTAATACTTTCTAAGATATATTACTTAACCTCATCAGTTCTCACTTTCCCCATTAACCCATTATGGGTTTAATGATAGCAATTACTTCCTATGTTTGTCATAAAAGTGAGGGAGCTGATACATGCACGTAACGTGCTTACCCTGGTATCTGGCACACAGTGATGATCAAAAACTGATACAATTGATCTTGACCATTTGTCCTAAAGAAGAAAAGGTATGAAATGGCCTATAACCTTACAAAGTGATAAACAAATCACAGCTTCCTTCCTCTTTTGTTCCTTCTGACTCCAGAGGTACAAACAGGGCCATTGAGAGAATGTACATGGAAACAGGTTTTAATTTATTGTTAGAAAGTACATTCAATCATCAGAGCTATGCCACATTTCAATGGGCTGCACTGGGGGGTAATGAGTTCCCTGTCACTGGAAGTGTTCAAACAAAGGATTGAAGACCCACTTTCAGGGATTTCTGTTCTGTGTTTAACAGTGAATTGGATCTGATGACTGCTGGAGTCTCTCCTAAATTTATTTGGCTCTGATTCGATGACATAGTATATAAATGCTTCACTCTATCTACTGATGGAATAATGCTAAAGGAAGAAAAGAACCAGAAGTGAGACTCTGGGAGGACTACAGTTCTATCAGCTGCACCTCTTACCCCCAGCACACAGCACCACCATAGAACTAGTGAAGAGGAAGCATTCAGTAACTCTTAATTAAGCCAAAAATAGAGTGCAAATAGAATGAGTGGATATTGATGTTTCAGGTTTTTCAGCATGTGAGGATCTTGAGTTTCCTGCAAACAAAATCCACAGACAGCTTCTCTGGACCCGTTCGTTTTTGTGTTCTTAGTAGCCACACATAACTCACACCCCCATCCCATGCTTTAGAATTGTAAATCAGATGCATCACAGTTTTTAAAATGTGTGTGTGTGTGTGTGTGTGTGTGTGTGTGCGTGTGTGTGTGAAGGTTGGCGTGCCTGTGGGGCTTTTCCAAGTCCCGTATTTGTCTGAATGCCATTGATTTTTTGCCTAATTGTTATTCACTATGCTAATTTCCCCCACAAATCTCACATTCTATTGATCAAAAAGTAATAAACTCTCCAACAAACAAAACAAGCATTATTGCAATGTTGGGAAAACATCAGCTAATATCAATACCATATTTACAATTATCTTTAACACAAATTTTACCCATGATGCAGTGCATAAGCAGCTTCAGAGACCTACAGGTTAAAGGAGCATGTAAAAAAATCCTGTTTGCTTTTTTTCTGACCGAGCAAGAGGAGGCAAGTGCAACCAAGAAACACCTGAAGGTGCCCAGTAAGGAATTGATGGCTAGAATAAATGTCATTATCCCAATAGAGAAATCCATCACCTGCTTTGTTTTTCCTCTTTCTGTTTCTCTCTTCAATTTAAGGCACTGTGTTAATCATCATGGAAAGTGCAAAGGTGAGCAAAGCAGTCTTTTACTGCACTCCGAAATTATTGTTCCCTTGAAAAGAAAAAAAATGTAATTATTTAGTAGGAGCTTACAGCATTGTTGACTTGATTTTCTCATTGCGAGTCACCAGGCTACCACTGTGGGTGTCATTGTTTTGTCTGCTCAACATTCCTTCCTCTGAGCTGCCAACAACATCCTCCTTCTTTTTGAGAACTGTTAATGCCCATACTCTAACGATTGATTTCAGGAGAGCTGCCAATCGTCGTATTCCACCCTCATGGCCGTGTTTCATTGGTCCAGGGATGGGCACCCAACCCAAGCCTACCCAATCAGCACCATCCTTGAGGCTTTCCAAACCGAAACTGAAAATAATAAAGATACAAGTTGAGAGGCGTGAGAACTACCTGCGACTGTGATTCAAGCCAAATGGAGGAAGCCAATCTGAAAGGATAAAGCTCATAGGCTGAAAGAAGCATGGAAGAGAGATGCAGAACTGGAGTCCGGGTGACATTCAAGACACTCATTCCTACTGACCCTAGGCCTAGTTGAGGAATTGTTTACATGGGATGACAGTTTAAGCTCAGTTTATGTCACTTACCATCCAAAGAGCCCTCTCTAATACAAGCCTATCACTAGATAAAGGAAATCAAGGCAGATGACCCAACGGGACAGAGATAGAGGGTCCAGTACAGAAGGCTATTTCTAAGACACAGGCATCAGCGGTTAGGAGGAAGGGACAAGGGAGACTTGGTGATGGACCCACCCACACACATGTCACCTTGGTCTTGTTTAAATTGAAACTTCTTTATCAGATGATGATTGGTCCTGAAAATGATCAGCAGCTTGGGAGCTGCACTGAGCCTGACTCTAGAATAGATTTTTCCATATCATCCACCAATCTCTGGGGCAGTTGAAGAAAAAGCCATCAGCACCACACTTGAAGTTCAGGATAACTGATGTAGTGAAAGATGTCTGTTTGTTGTTCTGTTTTGCTTTGAATGAAACAATCATGGAGGCTTTTCCCAAGGTGCTCCTGTGTCTTATAGGATGCTGTCTCTGCATTAAGTTTTGGTTATATAGTGGCCAAACCAAGTCCTCCAGACTTGAGTCAATATGTCTTCTGCAGGGAACTACACTGGCCCTGCTGAGCTAGAGCAAGAATGGGCTTTGGAGATCCTAGATTTGGTTTTAAATTGCAGTTTTCAAACATTCTGTATGTGTAACCTCTGGAAAGTTATGAAATCTTTCTAAACTTCAGCTTTATGAGGAAGATAATATCACGCCTGTGGATCAGACATTCGCTAATGTCCAGAATAATAGTGCTGGCTGAAGCTCTGTGGGCAAGAAAAGTAAACCTATAGTCAGAATAAGTACCTAGTCTTATGAGGGTGAACCTTTCCCTTTCTATGATGAAAGAAGCTTAATATAATTACTGATTCTGGATGGTGTGGTATGTGATATGATCAGTAGATCACGCAGTCATGGGAACACTATTGCACCAGGTGGTCTTTTGGATCCGTAAAGAATAGTGTCGTAACACGGGCTCATTGTTCATCTCTGCTGCTAATTTTTTGGGCATTCAGACATAGACTGAGCAAGATAAGCCTGAGTAAGTGGGAGCACGTACTCTTAGGCCCATTTGTAGTCTCTATCTCTACCACTGTGATCCCTCGTTCACATGTGTGCCGGGTCTGGAATGGCCAATGAGGAGGTCTGACTATACCAACTGGCCGAATCATTTTGTGTACTTGGTTGTTCAAAGTTTTTTCCATGGTGAATATTTTGACAAATGTGAACAATGATATGTGATACAAATATCTTCAACTTTGTCCCCACTGCTTTATATTCTTCCATATGCCTCTATCCCAAACATCCTAGTCTCTGATTTTTCCAGTGAACTTTACATTTGGCCCATATGTGAAATATTGGATTTATGTACATTTAATTTTATCGTCATGGTGTGGGGATAGCCATTATTAGGTTCCCACCAAAACCAAAACTCTTCAAGGATAGATTCACAAATTTGTTCATAAAAAATTAAGGCTTCATATTTTAATTTTATTAAAATAAAATTTTAAATAAAACTTAGGAAACTATGTACAAGATATAGGATAGAAAAATAGTTAATATTCTTAATCAATAAAGAGATCATACAAAGCAATTTAAAATGAGCAGTCAAATAGAAAACATGGGAAAGAGCATGAATAGGCAATTCACAAAGACATATACAAGGACAATACACAGAAGAAAAGGTGCTCTATCTCAGCAATAGTCAAAGAAATGAAAATTTAAACATCAGCATAGCTCTTTGTGCCCTCAAGTAGTCAAAGAGTAAAAAGATCAATATTATCCACTATTGTTGAGGATACAGGGAAATGTGCACTCCTAAATTATTGTGGAAATATGACCTTGAAGAATCTTTCTGAAGTACAATTTACCAATCTAAATCAAAATTAAATATTCATACATCTAACTCCAGGCATCAACCTTCTAGGACTTATTCTAAGGAAATGACTGGGCAATTGTGTAAAGGTGTATGTACGTGATGTTCACATATGAGTTGCTTATAACAGCTTCATTGGAAAAAAAAAACCTGGAGATTCACCTATAAGACATCACGTGGCTTTTCAAATAAATGCAGTAGAGCTATGTATATTGACATAGAGATGTAGTAATACTGGACCAGGAAGTGATAGAGGCAGTTACCAAATTCTGCATGTGTGACAGTATGTATGGGCACAGGCAAAGGGAAAATCTGGAAGGCTATATCCCAAAATATTAGTAGTACTTATTGCTATTAGATGTAATTATTTTTACGTATCCACATTTAAATTTTTACAATTATGCCCTTTTTTAAGTTCTCTTTCAATTTTATTTCATTGTTGTAAGAATACTTAACATGAGTTCTACTGCCAACAGAATTTTAACTGTTCTTTATTGTTGACTGTAGGTGCAGTGTTGTACAGTAGATCTACAGAGCTCATTCATCTTGAGTAACTTAAACTTGATGTTTATTGATTAGTAACTTCCCATTTCCCCTTCCCTTCAGTCCCTGGCAACCACCAATCCTCTCTTCAATTCAATGGATTTGACCATTTCAGGTACCTCATATAAGTGAAATCATGCAATATTTGTCCTTCTAACAGGCTTATTTCACTTAGCATAATATTCTTAATATCCATGGTGCCTCGTATTGCACAGTTTTCCTCTTTTTTAAGACTGAGTAGTATTCCATTGTATTTTTGACCACATTTTCTTATCCATTCATCTGTCAATGGACATTAAGATTTTTTCATATCTTGGCTACTCTGAATGGTTCTGTAATGAACGTAAGCGTGCTAGTATCCTTTCAAGATCCTAATTTCAATTCTTTTGGTTAAATACCCAGAAGTTGGGTTGCTGTATCATATGGCAGTTCTATTTTTAATTTTTGAGGAGCCTTCATACTGTTTTCCACAGCAGCCCCACTATTTTGCATCCCCACCAACAGTGTGCAAAGGTTTCAATTTCTTCACATCCTCAGCAACACATATCGTCTTTTATTTTTTAAATGCATCAGTGGCATTAAGTGCATTCATATTGTTGTGCAACCATCACCACCATGCATCTCTATAAAAATTTCATCAAAACACGTTTGGTTTTTTTTCAATAACCATTTTTTTTATTGAAGTATGGTTAATTTACAATGTTGTGTTAGCTTCAGGTGTACAGCAAAGTGATTCAGTTTATATAAATATTCTTTTTGATTATAGGTTATTACAAGACATTGAATATAATTCCCTGTGCTATACAGTAGGTCCTTGTTGTCTATCTGTTTTATACATGGTAATGTGTATATGTTAATCCCAAACTCCTAATTTATCTTCCCCCACCTCACCTGCTATCCCCTCTAGTAACAATAAGTTTGTTTTCTATGTCTGTGAGTCTATTTCTCTTTTATAATAGGTTCATTTATGTCATTTTTTAGATTCTTCTGTTTTTTGATAATAACCATTCTGACAGGTGTGAGGTGATATCTCATTGTGCTTTAGATTTGCATTTCCCTGATGATTAGTGATATTGAGCACTTTTTCATATACCTGTTGGCCATTTGTATGTCTTCTTTGGATAAATGGCTATTCAAGTCCTTAGCTTAGCACAGGCAACAAAAACAAACAAGCAGGACTACATCAAACTAAAATTCTGCACAGCAGAGGAAACAAACAACGAGAGTGAAAGGTAAACAATAGAATGGGAGAAAATATTTGTAAAGTGTATATCTGAAAAGGGGTTTGTTTCTAAAATATATAAGGAACTCATGGAATTATGTCTTATTTTTATAACAAGAAAAAATCAATAAAGATATTTTCATCTTTAACAGAGGACAAAATTAAGAAGGTAATGTTTGAGATTAATGAATTCAGAGGAAAAGGAAAGCCTAAGAACGCAATGGTAAAGAAGGGACCGCTGCTGTGGGGAAAGTAAAGAGAGAAGTAGGGGGAGAGGTCTTGAAAATGATGACTCCGACTTAAACCTTCAACAGCAAGCAAGAGACATTTCACCTACTGAAGGTTAAACCTCTAAACCCCTGTCCTCATCAAGCTCCCCAAAAGAAATCCTATGTGGAAAAATAGCCAGTGGTCACACATCTTTAAAGAAGCACATCTAGAACCAGCACACATGTACCATGCACACAAATCAGTGTCCTCCGTTTGTCCCTCCTTAGAAACAAGTGTTGATCCCTTACTGACACAGTGATATCACGGACACAAATTATTTCCTCCGCAGCAAATTTGTCAAAGTAGTCCAAACTCAAAACAGAGACCTCTGAAAAGTTCCAAAATGTTAAATATGGAAAAAAAATAATAATCTGCTTAATGCATAATCTTTTAAATAGATAGATGATAGATATAGATAGATTGATAGATATAGATCGATAGATAGATAGATAGATAGATACCCTTTGATCACGCCTATTCCTTTATGTCTCTTCATGCACAGTTCTTTTGTGACAGAGGAATTGTTCAAAAACACAGATCCTCTTTTGTTTAATTAATAACCCCCCCAGAGATAAATCACCCCAGCAGCACCCTCTCTAAGCAACCCTGTGGCAATGACCTACTTTAAGAGCCTTTCATGTATAGCTTGGGTTTACTATGTATTTTGAAAATTACTGCTCAATAGCTATTTTGGGAGATCAGCATTTTCCTCAGTAAGTTTAGCAATGAAGACTCATTTTCCCACCTGGGAAGGAAGAACCAGAGAATAACAGAACTGAATTAAGAGATAATGAAGAGGAACTATTTATGTCCCTAGAAAACTAACAATAATAATAATAAGGTTAACTTTTATGAAGCACTTTACGCGCACTGCTTCATTTGATTCTCACAACAAACCTATATATTAGACACTATTTTTGCCCCCCTTTAACTGATGGGGAAACTGAGGCACAGAGAGGTTCAATAACTTCTTCCTAATCATGCAGCCAGCAAGAGGCAAAGACAGAATTCAGACTAAGGTAGTCCAGCTTCAGAGCCCAAGCTCACCACCATGCTATGCACAACCATCTAATGGGCATAAAATTGATGTTCATTTACTGCTAGGGACATGCCAGACATCCGATAAACATGATCACACTTAGTTCTCACAGTGACATTCAGTTGGCATAATCTTTATTTCCAGAGAGGTGAATTGAAGCACAGCAAAGAATGTGGTGAGATTTCTTTTTTTTATAATTATTGCGATAAGAACACTTAACATGAGATCCATCCTCTTAACAAATGTTTGCATGTACCATGTCACATTTTTTAAATTTTTATTTTGTATTGGAGTATAGCTGATTAACAATGTTGTGTTAGTTTCAGGTGTACAACACAGTGATTCAGTTATACATATACATGTAGCTATTATTTTTCAAATTCTTTTCCCATTTAGGTTATTAAAGAGTATTGAGCAGAGCTCCCTGTGCTATACAGTAGGTCCTTGTTGGTTATCTATTTTAAATATAGCAGTTTACATGTACCATACAGCACTGTTGTACAGTGTTGTAGGGCAGATCTTTAGACCTTTTTCATCTTACATAAGTGAAACTTTATACCCGTTAAACAGCACCTCCCCATATTCCCCTCCCCCAGCTCCAGGCAACCACCATTCTACCTTCTGTTTGTATGTGTTTGACTATTTTATATACCTCATAGAAGTGGAATCATGCAGTATTTGTCCTTCTGTCACTGGCTTATTTCATTTTAACATGATGTCACCCAGGTTCATCCATGTTGTCATGTATGGCAGGATTTCCTTCGTTTTATAACTGAATGATATTCCATGATATGTATAGATGACACATGTGGAGTGGCGGAAAGATCAGGCAGGTCCAGAACAAGGAAGAAAGGCTGAGAGGGAGAGTGGGTGCAAGACACATGATGACCAAGTCTAAATGGTCTCTATGGAAGGCTGAGAATCAGTGTGGAATAAAATGAAGTTACTAGGAGAAGTAGATATTGATACCACATTTGCTTTCTTCTTATTGGCTCTAGTCTTGGCCCCAATCCAGGTTGTAAACTAGGAAGTCTGTGGTTTCATCCATCCTATTAATTAAATAAAACCTTTACCTTTATCTGCACTTAGAACGACACAATTTCCTGGATGGTGCACTAAATCCCAGTGAGTATCCTCTCTGGGGAAGAAAGGACCCCATTCTTGCAGGGCAACATTTCACCACATCCTATATGTTCCCCACTGCACACAGCTATCTCCGCCCTAGCCTAGGAACTACAAGCATCTACAGAATGGGACATTCTGGAAAACAACAGATCCAACTTAACTTCCTTTTTCTACAGAACTGACTTGAAATATTGGCTTGAGTTTGAGAAGACTAAAATAACTGTGATGAATGTTATTTGAAAAATCTAAGATGTCATTAGGCCTTGCATTTTTTTGCCCTAAATCCATTTTCTATTAGGTTATTATTAATTAGCATTTGTTTAGCATCAACTATGTACTCAAAACCAGACTAGATGAATAAGAGAATAATCCTACCCAGGATGGGACACAAGTAGGATTTCTTTAAACAGCACACCACCTACACTTAACCCCCCCGAGGAACTGCACATACTGCAAAGAAATGTTCTGAAAATACATCTTCAGGGAAACAACTCAAATAAAAAGAATCACTTTCTACCAGTGGGACTTTGCATGCACTCATAATATGGAACAGGCAGAGTCCTGAGCCAAATAAAATTTTTTTAAGGAAAAAAAGAGTGAGATGTCATACAAAGTAACTGAAAATGTATTAGACTCAAAGTCTCCTGAAAGTTGTAAAGAACTGAAAATAGGAAGTGAGAAATTATTTTTCAATTATTTCATGGCAAGAACACTTAATAGAGATGTAGATAAATCTGATAACATGTATGCTAATATGATGGATAGATCTAGATAAAGAAAAAGAAGCATCTCTGTGAACCACATGATAAAAAAAAAAATACCTGGTTAGATTTTTGCCAAATTTGGAAGATATGTATGGGAATTATCCATGGTGCATTGTCTTAGTTTGAATTCCCCTAAAATCATACCCTAAGGATGGGGTAGGAGTTAGTTATTTGGGAAACCAGGCAGCACAGTGAGGGAGTGGGGAAGGGAGGAAAGCAGATAGAAGGGTGTGATAATAAGCCAGTTACTGCTGTGGGCACTGGGACTCAGTTTCGTTGGAGACTCACTGAAAAAATGTGTTGTCCCACTGAGGGGAGAAGCTGGGGTATTTTCCTACCAACTCCTGTCCAACACAAGTTATAGAGTTCCTGGAGGACCTTGCAAGCACCTCAGGCTGTCCTGTGTATGGCCGGAGAATGTCCTTGGGCAGACAGACACAGGTGCATAGGAAGCTGTTTGCGTTTCAGTGTTTCATCATATATATGCTCAATACAGAAGATACATGTTGAATTGGGCATGTATATTATACAGTATATATACACTAAACACATAATATGTATTCTTTTTTTTGAATTTTATTTTTTTTTTACAGCAGGCTCCTATTAGTTATCCATTTTACAAATATTAAGTATACATGTCAATCCCAATCGCCCAGTTCATCATACCACCACCACCACCCCTGCTACTTTCCCCCTTGGTGTCCATACATTTATGCTCTAAATCTGTGTCTCTATTTCTGCCCTGCAGACCGGTTCATCTGTACCATTTTTCTAGGTCCCACATATATGTGTTAATATGCAATATTTGTTTTTCTCTTTCTGACTTACTTCACTCTGTATGACAGTCTCTAGGTCCACCCACATCTCTAAAAATGACCCAATTTTGTTCATTTTTATGGCTGAGTGATATTCCATTGTATATATGTACCAAATCTTCTTTATCCATTTATCTGTCGATGGACATTTAGGTTGCTTCCATGACCTGGGTATTGTAAATAGTGCTGCAGTGAACACTGCGGTGGATGTGTCTTTTTGAATTATGATTTTCTCTGAGTATATGCCCAGTAGTGGGATTGCTGGGTCATATGGTAGTTCTATTTTTAGTTTTTTAGGGAACCTCCATACTGTTCTCCATAGTGACTGTATCAATTTACATTCCCACCAACAGTGCAGAAGGGTTCCCTTTTATCCACACCCTCTCCAGCATTTGTTGTTTGTAGATTTTCTGATGATGTCCATTCTAACTGGTGTGAGGTGCTACCTCACTGTAGTTTTGATTTGCATTTCTCTAATAATTAGTGATGTTGAGCAGCTTTTCATGTGCTTCTTGGCCATCTGTATGTCTTCTTTGGAGAAATGTCTATTTAGGTCTTCTGCCTATTTTTTGATTGGGTTTTTTGTTTTTTTTTTTAATATTGAGCTGCATGAGTTGCTTATATATTTTGGAGATTAATCCTTTGTCCATTGATTAGTTTGCAAATATTTTCTCCCATTCTGAGGGTTGTCTTTTCATCTTGTTTGTAGTTTCCTTTACTTTGCAAAAGCTTTTAAGTTTCATTAGGTCCCAATTGTTTATTTTTTTTATTTCCATTACTCTAGGAGGTGGATCAAAAAAATCTTGCTGTGATTTATGTCAGAGAGTGTTCTTCCTATGCTTTCCTCTAAGCGTTTCATAGTGTCCAGTCTTACATTTAGGTGTCTAATCCATTTTGAGTTTATTTTTGTGTACGGTGTTTGGGAGTGTTCTAATTTCATTCTTTTATGTGTAGCTGTCCAGATTTCCCAGTACCACTTATTGAAGACACTGTCTTTTCTCCATTGTATATCCTTGCCTAATTTGTCATAGATTAGTTGACCATAGGTGCATGGGTTTATCTCAGGGCTTTCTATCCTGTTCCATTGATCTATATTTCTGTTTTTGTGCCAGTACCATATTGTCTTGATTACCGTGGTTTTGTAGTATAGTCTGAAGTCAGGGAGTATGATTCCTCCAGCTCTGTTTTTTTCCCTCAAGACTGCTTTAGGTCTTTGGGGTCTTTTGTGTCTCCATACAAATTTTAAGACTTTTTTTGTTCTAGTTCTGTAAGAAATGCTATTGGTAATTTGATAAGGATCGCATTAAATCTGTAGATTGCTTTGGGTAATATAGTCATTTTCACAATATTATTCTTCCAATCCAAGAACATGGTATATCTCGCCATCTGTTTGTATCATCTTTAATTACTTTCATCAGTGTTTTACAGTTTTCTGCATACAGGTCTTTTGTCTCCCTAGGGAGGTTTATTCCTAGGTATTTTATTCTTTTTGTTGCAATGGTAAATGGGAGTGTTTCCTTAATTTCTCTTTCAGATATTTCACCATTGTGTATAGGAATGCAAGAGGTTTCTGTGCATTAATTTTGTATCCTGCAACTTTAGCAAATACATTGATTAGCTCTAGTAGTTTTCTGGTGGCATCTTTAAGATTCTCTATGCAGAGTATCATGTCATCTGCAAACAGTGACACTTTTACTTCTTCTTTTCCACTTTGTATTCCTTTTATTTCTTTTTCTTCTCTGATTGCTGTGGCTAGGACTTCCAAAACTATTATGTTGAATAATAGTGGCAAGAGTGGGCATCCTTGCCTTCTTCCTGACCTTAGAGGAAATGCTTTCTGTTTTTCACCATTGAGAATGAAGTTTGCTATGGGTTTGTTGAATATGACCTTTATTATGTTGAGGTAGATTCCCTCTATGCCCACTTTCTAGACAGTTTTTATCATAAATTGGTGTTGGATTTTGTCAAAAGCTTTTTCTGCATCTATTGAGGTGATCATATGGTTTTTCTTCTTCAGTTTGTTAATATGGTGTATCACATTGATTGATTTGCGTATGTTGAAGAATCCTTGCATCCCTGGGATAAATCCCACTTGATCATGGTGTATGATCCTTTTAATGTGTTGTTGGTTTCCGTTTGCTAGTATTTTGTTGAGGATTTTTGCATCTATACTCATCAGTGATATTGGTTTGTAATTTTCTTTTTTTGTAGTATCTTTGTCTTGTTTTGGTATCAAGGTGATGGTGGCTTCATAGATTATGATTTCTTTTCTTCTACTAACTTTGGGTTTTGTTTGTTCTCCTTTCTCTAGTTCCTTTAGTAGTAAGTTTAGATTGTTTATTTGAGATTTTTCTTGTTTCTTGAAGTAGGCTTGTATAGCTATAAACTTCCCTCTTAGAACTGCTTTTGCTGCATCCCATAGGTTTTGGATCATCGTGTTTTCATTGTCATTTTTCTCTAGGTATTTTTTGATTTCCTCTTTGATTTCTTCAGTGATCTCTTGGTTATTTAATAAAGTATTGTTTAGCCTCCATGTGTTTGTGTTTTTTACGGGTTTTTTTTCCTTATAACTGATTTCTAATTTCATAGCACTGTGTTCAGAAAAGATGCTTGATATGATTTCAGTTTTCTTAAATTTACTGAGGATTGATTTGTGACCAAAGATGTGATATATCCTGAAGAATGTTCCATGTGCACTTGAGAAGAAAGTGTAATCTGCTGTTTTTGGATGGAATGTCCTATAAATATTAATTAAATCTCTCTGGTCTACTGTGTCATTTAAAGCTTGTGTTTCCTTATTAATTTTCTGTTTGGATGATCTGTCCATTGGTGTAAGTGAGGTGTTAACATCCCCCAGTATTATTGTGTTAGTGTCGATTTCCTCTTTTATAGCTGTTAGCAGTTGCCTTATGTATTGTGGTGCTCCTATGTTGGGTGCATATATATTTATAATTGTTTATCTTCTTCTTGGATTGATCCCCCTTGATCATTATGTAGTGTCCTTCCTTGTCTCTTGTAACATCCTTTATTTTAAAGTCTATTTTATCAGATATGAATATTGCTACTCCAGCTTTCTTTTGATTTCCATTTGTATGGAATATCTTTTACATCCCCTCACTTTCAGTCTGTATGTGTCTCTAGGTCTGAAGTGGGTCCCTTGTAGACAGCATATATATGGGTCTTGTTTTTGTATCCATTCAGCGATCCTGTGTCTTTTGGTTGAAGCATTTAATCCATTCACGTTTAAGGTAATTATCAATATTCATGTTCCTATTACCATTTTCTTAATTGTTATGGTTTTGTTTTTGTAGATCCTTTTCTTCCCTTGTGTTTCCCACTTTGAGAATTTCCTTTAGCATTTGTTGTAAAGCTGGTTTTATGGTGTTGAATTCTCTTAGCTTTTGCTTGTCTGTAAAGGTTTTAATTTCTCCATCAAATCTGAATGAGATCCTTGCTGGGTAGAGTAACCTTGGTTGTAGATTCTTCCCTTTCATCACTTTAAATATATTGTGCCACTCCCTCCTGGCTTGTAAAGTTTCTGCTGAGAAATCAGCTGTTAACCTTATGGGAGTTCCCTTGTATACTATTTGTTGTTTTTCCCTTGCTCTTTTCAATAATTTTTCTCTGTCTTTATTTTTTGTCAATTTGATTACTATGTGTCTTGGCATGTTTCTCCTTGGGTTTATCCTGCCTGGGACTCACTGCACTTCCTGGACTTGGGTGGCTATTTTCTTTCCCATGTTAGGGAAGTTTTTGACTATTATCTCTTCAAATGTTTTCATGGGTCCTTTTTCTCTCTCTTCTCCTTCTGGGGCCCCTATAATATGAATGTTTTTGCATTTAATGTTGTCCCAGAGGTCTCATAGGCTGTCTTCATTTCTTTTCATTCTTTTTTCTTTATTCTGTTCCACGGCAGTGAATTCTACCATTCTGTCTTCCAGGTCACTTTTCCATTCTTCTGCCTCAGTTATTCTGCTATTGATTCTTTCTAGTGTATTTTTCATTTCAGTTATTGTATTGTTCATCTCTGTTTGTTTGTTCTTTAATTCTTCTGGGTGTTTGTTTTTTAATTCTTCTAGGTCTTTGTTAAACATTTCTTGCATCTTCTCCATCTTTGCCTCCATTCTTTTTCCGAGGTCTTGGATCATCTTCACTGTCATTATTCTGAATTATTTTTCTGGAAGGTTGCTTATCTCCACTTCATTTAGTTGTTTTTCTGGGGTTTTATCTTATTCCTTCATCTGGTACATAGCCTTCTGCCTTTTCATCTTGTCTATCATTCTGTGAATGTGGTTTTTGTTCCACAGACTGCAGGATTCTAGCTCTTCTTGCTTCTACTGTCTGCACTCTGGTGGATGAGGCTGCCTAAGAGTCTTGGACAAATTTCCTGATTAGAGGGATTGGTGATGGGTAGAACTGGGTGTTGCTCTGGTGTACAGAGCTCAGTAAAACTTTAATCCACTTCTCTGTTGATGGGTGGGGTTTGATTCCCTCCTTTTGGTTGTTTGGCCTGAGGCAACCCAACACTGGAGCCTACCCTGCTCTTTGGTAGGACTAATGGCGGACTCTGGGAAGGCTCATGTGAAGGAGTACTTCCCAGAACTTCTGCTGCCAGGGTCCTTGTCCTCATGGTGAGCCACCGCCACCCCCCACCTCTGCAGGAGACCCTCCAACACTGGCAGGTAGGTCTGGTTCAGTCTACTGTGGGGTCACTGCTTCTTCCCCTGGGTCCCAACATGCACACTACTTTGTGTGTGCCCTCCAAGAGTGGAGTCTCTGCTTCCCTCTGTCCTGTTGAAGTCCAGCAATCAAATCCTGCTAGCCTTCAAAGTCTGATTCTCTAGGAATTCCTCCTCCTATTGCTGGTCCCCCAGGTTGGGAAGCCTGACATGGGGCTCAGAACCTTCACTCCAGTGGGTGGACCTCTGTTGTATTAGTGTTCTCCAGTTTGTGAGTCACCCACCCAGCAGCCATGGGACTTTGTTTTATTGTGATTGTGCCCCTCCTATTGCCTCATTGTGGCTTATCCTTTGTCTTTGGATGTGGGGTATCTTTTTTGGTGAGTTCCAGTGTCTTCCTGTCAATGATTGTTCAGCAGTTAGTTGTGATTCTGGTGCTCTCCTATAATATGTATTCTTAATCTATAATATATATATTCAAAAGTAGGCTAAAACACACTCAACTTCCTATATATATTCTAGAGAATATATGTACAGTATTTATGTATTATATATAGAACACATGTATTTTAAATATATATTCTACAGAATATAGGTCATCTAGAGAAGAGGCTTCCTAGGGTGCCAGCCTCATCCATGAGCAGGACCTGGCCTAGCTCCAGCAGGCAGACATAGTCATGGCAGAAGTGACCCAGGCATCCTTGGGTGTAGGCTATGAGCTGGACAAGCCTCTGACCCTCAGTAGAGAAGCCTGTGCCTTCTGTGCCCACAGCCTGGCCAGGCCCTTTCAGCCATGACCTGGGGAACAGCAGATGGCTCCCAGGTCCAGGTGTGGGACTACAAGGACGGAGATGTGGAGGCTGTGGATACTTTGAGACTGATACTTCCGAGCAGATGGTTGCCGCCCCGACCCAAGTGCTCAACTTAACTCCACTTTATTAAATTCTTCTGATCCCAGACTCTGCTCTAATACCATTCCTGCCTCTTAACTCCAGCACCAAAATTAAAAGGTATGTTTAAGATTCTAAAAATACATATATATATAATATATATAATATAATATAATGTATATAATGTTATATTAATATAACTCTTTCTGATCAAGAGCAAAAATCAGCCCGGACAAAGAGATTCAAACAGGATAAAATTGTACAATCAACAAGTTTGTGTCAAGTGGACTTTTAGAAGTAACGACACTTCCAATTTCAGTAGCATGGTAGGAAAAATTATAGAGCTACTTAGAACACCACTGCCCTTGCTTTTCTACCATAAAAAGTTAAATTATTTAAAAAAGAAACATTCTCTTGAGTGGTTGCAGGTCACTTTGGATTAGCAAAGTTTCCCTTTAGAGTTTAGATGTGAAATATTCATAGGTTTGAGAGAGACCAGGTTTATCAACTTGGAGTGGTTATCTGCCTTACAAGAGCCACACTTTGCCTCTCTCTCTGGGAGAATTTTCTCTTTAACAGCCGAAATCCTAGGATTTGGGGAATCAGCAACAGAGGAAAAGGGAAGAGAGGGAAAGAGGCAAAGTAAGAAGGCAGGACAGAAGCTCTCTATGGAAGGTTGAAGGAATTGAATGAAAAATCCCAGCTCTGCCAAAAGAGTTGAGAGAATTGCTTCTGAGAATGGTTGCTCTGAATGTTGTGGTCATGAATTGAATCTTCTTTAATGTTCCTTGAGAAACAAGAGTCCAAATGATAATTCCTTTTCAATGATTTGCGCTGTCTTTCTTTGAACAGTCTTTGTGATGTATGCAAAGACCAACCACCTGGCCTTCTGAACAATCTACCTAAATCACATCTATACCGACTGTGGTTCCCCAACCAGAGCAGCATCATCACCTGGAAGGTTATTAGAAATGCAAACTCTCAGGCCCCAGACCAGATCTACTGAACTAGAATCTGGTGGTAAATTCCAGGAATCAGCAATTTAACAAACTTTCCAGGTGGTTCTTCCAGACATTAAAGTTTGAGAACCACTGATCTAGACAATTTGATGGCCTGTCTGGAGGCCCTAAGAGTTTTGTCCCTGAGTCCAGAGAAAAGGTCTGTTTCAGAAAGGCTTGACTTCCATCCTAAGTACCAGGGTGCAAAACCCTGTACTGGGTTGAATGGTGTCCTCCCAAAAGATATATCCAAATCCTAACTTCCAGTGCCTGTGAATGTGATCTTATTTGAAAATAGGGTCTTTGCAGATATAAGCAAGGATCTTGAGATCATTTTGGATTTAGGGTAGGCCTTAAATCCAGTGATTGATGTCCTTATAAGGGAAAGGAGAGAGAGATTTGAGATAGAAACCCAGGGAAAAAGGTCATGTGAAGACACAGGCAGAGATTAGAATGCTGCTGCCACAAGCCAAGGATGCCTGGAGCCACCAGAAGCTGGAAAAGGCAAGGAAGGATTCTCCACTAAAGTCTTTGGAGGGAGCATGGCCCTGCTAACTTCTTGATTTGTGACTTCTGGCCTCCAGAACTGTGAACAAATACATTTCTGTTGTTTTAAGCCACCAATTTTATGGTAATTTGTGTGGCAGCCCTAAAAATATAATATTCAATATAACCACCTAATATAGGCATAACGTTAAACTTACCCTCTCAGACTGGATTCCCTCCATCAGAAAATTTGAAAAATACCCAGGGTATTATGACTGTTATACCACAAACAAATTTGGATTGTTGCCTATAAAATGGGAACTGGAGTTAAAGGGAGTTAATTAAATAATTTTTGTTCTTGCATGGACCAGTGACAGTACCATGTCATAAACTGTAACTAAGGTTCAAAAATTGTATGAGATCCAAACTTTGTCACTTACTGTTTGTGATCCCGGGAAACTTACTCAAGTATCAGTAAACTGTAACTCAGAATTTATCTATAATGAGGATACTAACAGTGCTGCCTATTGGGTGGTTGTGGGCTTTGCATTAGATGATGTTAGAGCAATCAGTCCTGCTTTCACGTTTATTTTGAAAATGGAATTTGTTCCAATGAGATTGATATATTACAGAGTTGAGCATAACATGAACTCTGTGTTTACTTATGATCAGTTTCATCCTTGAGAAACACTTAGGTGAATATGGAAAAGTGCTCGCCACTGAACTGAGCTGTGTAGGAATACATGAAAGACACACACATGCACACACTTCAAATATCTACTTGTTCGCTCAGCTCACCACAGTGTTATGAGCCACAGTCATCCACACCTGGTGTTCAACTTTCCATCAATTTCAGCCAGCTCCATCATAATTACTCACAAACTGCCACTCAAAGCCCACTTTCACAAGTAATCCTCAGGTGCCTTTAAAAGGAAAGTGCCATGTTTTTTTGCATAGTTTTGCAGCTTTCTGTGTATGTTTATAATAAACAGAAGAGCTTCCTAGATTCTTCAGTATTCTTCAGAAATATAAAATAGGGTATAGACTTTTATCATATAAACATGCCATATTTGATGGAATTAAGATGCTCCTACAATTAGATTTTACAGTTTCCAATGATTCACTATATTGACAACACTGTAATGAATATCTTTGTACACAAATTAAGGTGCCATACTTATGGTTGGACTTATCTACGTCTTAACCCTTTAATATGTAAAACTGTGCTACAATTTTTATTAGGTTTCTTCCTTTAAAATAAGTCACTGGTAAAACTTTTAAGTGTTATGCCCCTAATCCCATCGTTCCCATAGTCCTTAAGTTTCTTATTGCACAATTTTGCATAGCACAGTGATTTTTTTTTAAGGAATGAGTTTGTCATATGTTGCATTATAACAGAACTGACCGTAAGGTGCCTAGTGCAGTGCTTGGCCCCACTGAACCGCTCAATTAATGCCAGCTGTCAGTATTTATTAGATGAGAAAATGACGGGCACATAGTAACCACTCAATAAATAACCATTTCCTTCCTTTCTGGAATAATATATATAAAGATTCCTAATCAAGTTAGACCACCGATAGTCTCATGGTGTAAAAACAAGAGCAATGGGAAGTAATTATCTTTCAGCCCAGATCTCAAACTCAAAGTTAGCACTGAGAATCTCTTGTTATTTCTCTTAATTTAGCATAAACTCTTTCCAAAGCTGTTTTTAGCAGATTGGTTACTAACCCACCCCCCCAAAAAAAATTCCTCTGTTTCTTATATGAACTTAACTCCCTTTTCAAACTTCATAAAATTAGCCATTTGTGTCAGAATAGAATATCAGTATTTCCCCTATTTCCCCAAGGAATTTTCAGTCTCCTTGTCCCAAGTGGGAAGAGAGTGTGGAAATCAAAAAGGGGATATTTTCATAGAGAGATCAGGGTCCTCTTTCAGGATTTTGATTGCCTTGTTATCAAATTCAGAACTGCATCCCTTCTACTTCTACATCCATGCTATTTTCTGCAGAACTCACCTGGGTACTGCCACCTATGGGCACTTAATGTTTTCCATTGCCTGACTTTCTAGGTTGATAAAATATCTTCAAAATCCCAGCAGAGAGCTTCCCTGGTGGCGCAGTGGTTGAGGGTCCACCTGCCGATGCAGGGGACGCGGGTTTGTGCCCCGGTCCAGGAGGATCACACATGCAGCGGAGCGGCTGGGCCTGTGAGCTATGGCCGCTGAGCCTGCGCGTCTGGAGCCTGTGCTCTGCAACGGGAGAGGCCACAACAGTGAGAGGCCTGCGTACCGAAAAAAAAAAAATCCCAGTAGATGTGGGTTTCCACACAGAGTTTGCTTCTTTTTAAGCAAACCACACAATTCTTTCCTGCATTTATGGATTACAGTGGAACTTGGATTCTGAGTTTTGGAGGGTTCTAGAAGAGGTCAAACAGCCTTGTAGGGAGACCCGTGTTCTCTCATCACTTACCCACCCACCCGGGTTCTCCAGAGAAAATGGATTTAGGATGTCCTGAGCTTGGAGAAGTACAGAGTTTGAAGCCAGATGAGAAAGGTGGGAGATAATTATAATTCCCACATCACTCTTTGGCCAATTCTGGAGTCCACTCTTTTGATCATGGTGCTTATGGCCTAGTAGGCACCCAGATCTGTCTGCATTTCTAGTGTGGGAAGCTCCTGCCCCAGTGGGGGTCAACATAAAGAGAGGACTGGGCATCCTGGAACAGAGGGCTGGCAGAGATGGATGCATGGACCCCCAAGACTCCTAATAACATACTTTTCTTCAGGACAAAATCACAGGAATGAGTCTCAACTTCCCAAAAGCCATAGCTCACTATGCAATCTCTTAGTTATGCCCCAAATAGAAAATGTACAGATACAGTTCATTAAGAGAAAGAAAAACAATCCTGTGCTGCTGGTTGTGAACACCTATGGTGCTCCATAGTTGGTATAAAGTATGACTTTTTCAAAAACGCCTTTCAGCTGGATGTTTAAGAGTCCCCCTTACACAACCCCCCCCCCCAGCATCCTTAGAAGGACCTTGGATTCTGTTAAAGGATCAACCTGAGACTCCTGTGTTTGAGTTTAGGGCATAGCTCCAGCCTGGTCCTTCACATCCCTTGGGGTATCTCTGAGACTCTCCCAATGTACTATCCAAAACAGTGTTATTTTGGTGTGTTCATTTCCTAATAAAATTTTCATCTCATTATTCTCCTTTTCCACCAGAAGTAAAAGATGAAAGGAAATAAAGGTCATGACTATGGTATAGAAAGTAAGGAAAGCTGAAATTAAACCTCTTAGCCTTTGAAAGAAAGAATGAAGGAGAGATGATTGTCAGAAGAACAAGATATGACCTATTTCTTGCTGCTTCCAGAACTCCTCTAAGTTGGAATCTTCACTCATATCTTCCTAGAGGGTTCCCTTTCCTAGCCACTCACAGCTTCTGCACAACCTCAGCATAGGAGGAAGGAAGTCCAATAAAATGATGATGATGATGGTGGTGGTTGTGATAGCATTATCTATAACAGTGTCAGGTATTGTTCTGGGTCTTTACCTGAACAGTGTTGATCTATTTAGTCCTCACACAACCTTATAAGGAAGACACTAATATTATACTAATTTTTTAGATGAGGAAACTAATGCACAGAATAGTTATGCAATTTTCCTAAAATCCCACAGCTAGCAGATGCATCAGAAATATGGACCCAGGTAGTCTGGCTTAAGAGCCTGTGTTTATAATCACTAGGGAAAAGTCCTGGAACTTGACAACTCTGAGTTAGAATCCCATCTTCACCATCTGCCTGCATGGTGTTGGACTTTGATGTGCCCTCTTTGAGCCTCTGTAAAATGGAAATTTTCAGTAGGAAACTTTACCTCGGAATATTACTTGGAGCAGCAAATGAGACCAAATCTTCAAAGCTCATGCCCATCAAAGAGGCACACAGAGTACACATTCCCCTCCCCCACCCAACTCTGTTCCTCATCACAGCACAAAAGCTGGTCCACTTCTCCCAGCCCAACCATGTTCTTCCCTATTGAAATACAGAAAGTGATAGAATAATGGGAGATTTTCTTCTCCACTTTCACAAACCCTCATGACACTTCTACCTACTGCCCTTCAAACTAGCATACCAAAGGGACCCTGCCCATCTTACCTGCCAGAGGAACCTCAGTCTTCCAGCCAGGCCCCATTTCCCAGAAGCTGAGATGGTCATACATCCACAAAATGTTCCTCGTTTATATGATGCACCAGCACTTCACTTGGTGTCAGGACCTAAGGGTGAGTGATACAGACTCAGTCCTCCACTACTGAAGAAGACGGGCAAAATAAAAGGGAAGAGGGGTTAATAAATAAATACAATGGTAATTAGTGCCTTGAAAGAAACAAACCAGGGTGCTGAGATATCCTTTAGCTTGGGTGGTCAGGGAGGCCACGCTGGGGAGGAGACAGGAAGGATGAAAAGGAGAGAGTCAAGAGAAGGGCAGATGAAGAATATCTGGGTCCACGTTACCTGGAAGGTACTCTCCCAGTTCACCAAGCTCCCCCAGTGACACACAAGAGCAGGGTCTCCTATGTTCCATCATTCCGACATGAATCTGGCTTTCCGACTTACTTACTTAAGTAGTTTTGCCTCCTCTTGGTATCAGTTTCTCCATCTATACAATGGGGCTAATACTGGTTTTGATTGAGGAGAGTTGCTGCTGGGGAGGATTCAATGAGATGATGCTTTCTACCACTACTTAATAAGAATATTACTGCATCTCCATGAGGAGAAGGTTAAGAAGGGCTCAACCCATGTCATCCTCCACACAAGCCCCTGTTCAGGACTCCCTCCATCTTGGGTTTCTGTCCCCTCAGACACCATCACCTAACTTACCTGAAACAACAGCTTTCCCTGATGCTTTTGGTGCCTTGAAATGCATTTCCAGTCTTGTGTAGATTCTAACAGAATTGCCTTGTATGTCCATATCTTTGTCATGAAAATGGTAAATACTTTCCCTATGTCTGTCTCCCAAAATGGAGGTGCAAATGTGGTCAGGGAGCCAGAGTGGGGGGAGTGGGGACAGAGGGGAGCTGAGCTCTCATGTCATCCTCAGACTCAGGCTTAGAGGAGAGAGAGCCACAGTTGGATCCAGAGGCCACTGCCTGATTCCAGCCCAGCTCTAAGGACCATTGGAACTCAACCAAAGTCATTGTGGCATTGCTTTGTTTGAGCCCAAGTAACATGAAAGTTCCATTTCCTGTGTTTATTTTTTCCTATATTTTATTTCCTGTATTTACCTTGGTTCCTGTCTTTGGAAAATATCCCACCTCAGCCTCCACCTCCTTTTCCCCTCTGGCAACAGCTGACCTCCGCTTCTACCAAGCAAAGCTGGGTTTTCACTACTTTCAGCCCCATATAATGAAAGTGAGATGGATACAAAGTCCCTCCCTCATCTTGCCAGGCTAAAGGAAACTCCTTTGACCTTCCACTGTTATTATTATATTATCCTCATTACTGTGACCATTATCAACCTGGACCCACCCTGCATCCCACCTCCTCACTTCCCAGTTCCCCATTGTTCATGGTTTCCACAGTCACTCCTCTGCTCCAGCCACTACAAAGCCCATAATGTAACCCCCAGCCCCCAGCCATCATCCCCCGAGCCGGGTCCTTCATCTGCTTTTGCCAACATCCAGCTTCCCGTCCATACACAGAACCTCCACCTCTGATTCACTCTCCCTCCGTCACCTCTTCCTGTCCCACATCCTGGCCTCCTCCCACACCAGTCTGTCAACTCCTTACACTCCATGCTCTTGGGCCCACAGAGGAACTTGAATTCTCACCTCGCTCCCCTAAGTTAAGTTCTGGCGCCCTTGCACTGTTAAAACACTGCCTATGCTGGTCCTGCCACCTCCAGAACTTCCTCCAATGGGCTACCAGAATCATCTCCCTAAAACTCAAAAAGATCAGTCTACTCCTCTGCTTAACATCCCTCAATGATCCCCATTCTCTAGGAAATAAAGAACAAATTCTTTGTCATAAAACCAAGGCTTTCATATTTGGTTTCTATTGACATCAAAATCTCGCCTCAGCCACTACCCACAATGTCCCAAACACACTGAGTTTCTTATTATTTATAAACCCACTATTCCCTTCTCTACTTCCTGCCTGCATGCCTTTACCCATGCTAATTCTCCTGCCAGGATGACCTTGTACTGGCCCTTTTCTGCCTGGCAAACTCCTTTGCATGCTTTAAAACCCAGTTCAAAGGCAGCTCATTACAGGAAGGCCTCCTTGATTGCACTAATCCTGGAGTCGGCAAACTTTTCCCGTAAAGGGCCAGAGTAAATATTTTAGGCTTTGTGGGCTACAAACATTCTCTGCTGGAACCACTCTGCTGTGCTGTTGTAATGTGAAAGCAGCCATAGACAGTATGTCAACAAATGGGATGGCCGAGTGCCTATCATTATTTAAGGACACTGAAGGTTTAATTCCACATGGTTTTCATGTGTTATGAAATACTATTCTTTTTGATTATTTTTCAGCCTTATGAAATGCATAAAAAGCATTTTGAACCTGTGACTCATATAAAAACAAGCATTGGGCTGAAATAACCCACAGGGTATAGTTTCTTGACCCCAGAACTAAACATTTCCTCCTTCCTCTGCATTTCCAGTGTCCCAGGGTACCATAAACACAGCATTTTGGGTGCTGGATTACCTAATGACTAAATCTTTCACTCTGCCAGTACACAATGAGTCATTTTCAGAGATGAAAGTTCACTGAAATTATAGTGAGTTTTCATCTCTGAAAATTTTCATCCTTCCAGGACCCTAACTTGGGACTAGAGCCCAGGAGATGCACAATTCTTGTTTGTTGAGGGAAGGAAGGACCTAGCAGGGGTGGGAGGAAGTGAAAGGGACAAAATTCAGGCTACAGTGTCATTCATAAAATGTTTCCTTCCATTAACTTGCAGGAGTGAATTCCTCATTCAGAGGTGTTTGTTTATTCTCCCTTGTGTTGCTGTGTCCAGAGTGACATAAAAAGTAAGCTATTAAAATGTTCTAATGCATTTGTTTCCCTTTTTTAATAGGTTATTCCTGAGATGTGCAGAACTAAGAATGCGTCATAGATCAGGCTCCCAAGAAGTCGACTCTGAGATGGATATTCATGTACTGGCGATTTATTGGCAAGTGCTCTTGGGATCAGCATGTGTGAGGGGTACAGGAAGAAAGACTGGCCAGGGGAGAAATTGAACTGTGATACAGTTGCATCAGCCAGTTCCATAAGGAGTCCTGGAGCTAGGATAGCCCTTCAGAGCTGTCCCAAATCAGAGTGAGAGGGGGCAGACCAGTATACCCTGCACTGACCAGTCATTGGGTGCAGGTTGCCCCAGAAAGTGGCATGACCCCCTGGACCAGGAGGCTTTCTTTGGCTGAGAATGACTTCCAGAGGATTTGATGGAGGACTCTCAGCTGCCAATACCACCAGCAGCTATGAGCATGAGAAACAGAGGATCATAGCAACCCTAGAGCTGCCCTTGTCCATACAGTGGCCACCACTAGCCACACATGACTATTTAAATGTAAATTAATTAAAATTAAATAAATTTAAAAAAATCAGCCCCTCAGTTGCACCACTACTCAATAGCCACCTGTGGCTAGTGGCTAGCTAGCCTATTGGGCAGTAGAGATACAGAACATATCCATCATCCTAGAAAGTTCTATTGGGCAGTGCCGCACTAGAGAGTAGACAGTGGTGGAAGGTCTCTAAAATAAAAGAAATAATGGGTGTGGCCCCCTGACAGGTCAATCTAGTTAAGAAAATAAAGCTACAAGGCAGAAATGATCATTTCTTAATGATAATTAAATAAAAGAACCCCAGATAATGTATTCATATTGACCACAACACTCCACCCCCCACCTCCCAACTTGATCAGGTCTTCAGAGTTCAGCTTGCTTCCACACTCAAGAAACTGCCAGTATATTGGTAACCATGAATCTTGGCTACACATTAGGTGGTCCAATTGCACTAAGAGAATACATTTTTAAAGCTACTTTGGGCCTTCCACATACATGTGGGGCTAATAATTGGTTAAAATCCAAAGTGTCTATTTATGGGAATGCTGTTTTTCTACACAACAATGAACAATTGGTCTGGCCCAACTGTCTTCCTCTTGGTGTTGTCATCTATTAGAAGTAAGTGTAGAGGGGGACCTTCAAGATGGCGGATGTGTAAGACATGGAGATCACCTTCCTCCCAACAAATACATCAGAAATACATCTACATGTAGAATAACTCCTACAGAACACCTACTGAATGCTGGCAAAAGACCTCGGATTTCCCAAAAGGCAAGAAACTCCCCACGTACCTCGGTAGGGCAAAATAAAAAAGAGAAAACAGAGACAAAAGAATAGGGACAGGACCTGCACCTCTGGGAGGGAGCTGTGAAGGAGGAAAAGATTCCACACACTAGGAAGCCCCTTCACTGGCAGAGACGGGGTGTTGGTTGGGGGAAACTTCGGAGCCATGGAGGAGAGTGCAGCAATAGGTGTGCAGAGGGCAAAGAGGAGAGATTCCTGCACAGAGGATTGGTGCCGACCAGCACTCACCAGCCTGAGAGGCTTGTCTGTTCACCCGCTGGGGCGGGTGGTGGCTAGGAGCTGAGGCTCGGGCTTTGGAGGTCAGATCCCAGGGAGAGGACTGGGGTTGGCTGCATGAACACAGCCTGAAGGGGGCTAGTGTGCCACAGCTAGCCAGGAAGAAGTCTGGGAAAAAAGTCTGGAATTGCCTAAGAGGCAACAGACCATTGTTTCAGGGTGCATAAGAAGAGGGGATTCAGAGCACCACCTAAACGAGCTCCAGAGACAGGTGCAAGCCATTGTTATCAGCGCGGACACCAGAGATGGGCATGAAATGGTAAGGCTGATGCTGAAGTCACCAAGAAGCCTGTGTGCAAGCACAGGTCACTATCCACACCTCCCCTCCTGGAAGCGTGTGCAGCCCGCCACTGCCAGAGTCCCATAATCCAGGGACAACTTCCCTGAGAGAACACATGGCACACCTCAGGCTGTTGCAATGTCACACCAGCCTCTGCCACCACAGGCTTGCACCGTATCCTGTACCCCTTCCTCCCCCCCAGCATGAGTGAGGCAAATCCCCCTAATCAGCTACTCCTTTTACCCACTCCTGTCTGAGAGAAGAAGAAAAACCTTCAGGAGACCTACATACAGATGTGGGACCAAATGCAAAGATGAACCCCAGGAACACTGTGAACAAAGAAGAGAAAGGGAAATTTCTCCCAGCAGCCTCAGGAGCAGCGGATTAAATCCCCACAATCAACTTGATATACCATGCACCTCTGGAACACCTGAATAGACAACAACATCCCAAAATTGAGGTGGTGGACTTTGGGAGCAAATGTAGACTTGGGGTTTGCTTTCTGCATCTAATCTGATTTTGGTTTTATGTTTATCTTAGTTTAGTATTTAGAGTTTATTATCAATGGTAGATTTGTCTATAGATTTGGTTGCTTTCTTCCTTTCTTTTTTATAAATATATATATATTTTTTTCTTTTTTCTCTTTTTGTGAGTGTGTATGTGTATGCTTCTTTGTGTGATTTTGTCTGTATAGCTTTGTTTTTACCATTTGTCATAGGGTTCTGCCTGTCTGTATTTTTTTGGTTTTTGGTTTTTGGTTTTAGTATAGTTTTTATTGCTGGTTATCATTGGTGGATTTGTTTTTTGGAATGGTTGCTATCTTCATTCTTTCTTTCTTTTTTATTAATTAGTAAATTTTTTAATTTAAATAATTTTTTTATACTAATAACTTTATTCTCTTATATTTATTTATTTTTCTTTCATTCTTTCTTTTTTTCTCCCTTTTCATCTGAGCTGTGTGGCTGATGGTGTCTTGGTGCTCTGGCCGGGTGTCAGGCCTGTGCCTCTGAGGTGGAAGAACCGAGTTCAGGAGATTGGCCTACCAGAGACCTCCTGGCCCCATGTAATATCAAATAGCGAAAGCTCTCCTAGAGATCTCCATCTCAACGTTAAGACCCAGCTCTACTCAATGACCAGCAAGCTACAGTGCTGGACACCCTATGCCAAACAACTAGCAAGACAGGAACACAACCCCACCCATTAGCAGACAGGCTGCCTAAAATCATAAAGGGTCACAGACACCCCAAAAAACACCACTAGACAAGGTCCTGCCCACCAGAAAGACAAGATTCAGCTTCATCCACCAGAACACAGGCACCAGTCCCCTCCACCAGGAAGCCTACACAACCCACTGAACCATCCTTAGCCACTGGAGGAAGACACCAAAAACAGTGGAAACTACGAACCTGCAGCCTGCGAAAATGAGACCCCAAACACAGTAAGTTAAGCAAAATGAGAAGACAGAGAAACACACAGCAGATGAAGGAGCAAGGTAAAAACCCACCAGACCAAACAAATGAAGAGGAAATAGGCAGTCTACCTGAAAAAAATTCAGAGTAATGATAGCAAAGAGGATCCAAAATCTTGGAAATAGAATAAAGAAAATGCAAGAAACATTTAACAAGCACCTAGAAGAACTAAAGATGAAACAAGCAATGATGAACAACACAATAAATGAAATTAAAAATACTCTAGATGGGATCAATAGCAGAATAACTGAGGCAGAAGAACGGAGAAGTGACCTGGAAGATAAAATAGTGGAAATAACTACTGCAGAGCAGAATAAAGAAAAAAGAATGAAAAGAACTGAGGACAGTTTCAGAGACCTCTGGGACAAGATTCAACGCACCAACATTCGAATTATAGGGGTCCCAGAAGAAGAAGAGAAAGAGAAAGTGATTGAGAAAATATTTGAAGAGATTATAGTTGAAAACTTCCCTAAAATGGGAAAGGAAATAGTCAATCAAGTCCAGGAAGCACAGAGTCCCATACAGGATAAATCCGAGGAGAAACATGCCAAGACACATATTAATCAAACTATCAAAATTAAATACAAAGAAAAAATACAAAAGTAGCAAGGGAAAACAACAAATAATATACAAGGGAATCCCCATAAGGTTAACAGCTGATCTTTCAGCAGAAACTATGCAAGACAGAAGGGAGTGGCAGGACATATTTAAGGTGATGAAAGAGAAAAACATACAATGAAGATTACTCTACCCAGCAAGGATCTCATTCAGATTTGATGGAAAATTTAAAACCTTTACAAACAAGAAAAAGCCAGGAGAATTCAGCACCACCAAACCAGCTTTACAACAAATGCTAAAGGAACTTCTCTAAGCAGGAAACACAGGAGAAAGAAAAGACCTACAATAACAAACCCAAAACAATTAAGAAAATGGTAATAGGAATATACATATTGATAGCAACCTTAAATGTAAATGGATTAAATGCTTCGACCAAAAGACATAGACTGGCTAAATGGATACAAAAACGAGATCTGTATATATGCTGTCTATAAGAGACCCACTTCAGACCTAGGGACACATACAGACTGAAAGTGAGGGGATGAAAAAAGAAATTCCATGGAAATGGAAATCAAAAGAAAATTGGAGTAGTGATTCTCATATCAGAAAAAATAGACTTTAAAATAGACTATTACAACAGACAAAGAAGTACACTACATAATGATCAAGGGATCAATCTAAGAAGAAGATATAACAATTGTAAATATTTATTTACCCAACATAGGAGCACCTCAGTACATAAGGCAAATGCTAACAGCCATAAAAGGGGAAATCGACAGTAAATAATCATAGTAGGGGATTTTAACACCTCACTTTCACCAATGGATAGATCATCCAAAATGAAAATAAATAAGGAAAAAAAACCTTTAAATGACACATTAAACAGAATGGACTTAATTGATATTTATAGGACATTCCATCCAAAAACAACAGAATACTCTTTCTTCTCAAGTGCTCATGGAACATTCTTCAGGATAGATCATATCTTGGGTCACAAATCAAGCCTTGGTAAATTTAAGAAAGTTGATATCATATCAAGTATCTTTTCCGACCACAATGCTATGAGACTAGATATCAATTACAGTAAAAAATACAAACACATGGAGACTAAACAATACACTACTAAATAACCAAGAGATCACTGAGGAAATCAAAAAATATCTAGAAACAAATGACAATGAAAACACAACACCCTAAGGTGTATGGGATGTAGCAAAAGCAATTATATGAGGTAAGTTTATAGTAATACAATCTGACCTCAAGAAACAAACATCTCAAATAAAGAACCTAACCTTACACCTAAAGCAATTAGAGAAAGGAGAAGAACAACAACAAAAAAACCCCAAAGTTAGCAGAAGGAGAGAAATCAGAAAGATCAGATCAGAAATAAGTGAAAAAGAACTGAAGGAAGCAATAGCAAAGGTTAATAAAACTAAAAGGAGGTGGTTTGAGAAGATAAACAAAGTTGATAAACCATTAGCCAGACTCATCACGAAAAAAAGGGAGAGGACTCAAATCAATTGAATTAGAAATGAAAAAGGAGAAGTAAAAACTGACACTGCAGAAATAAAAAAGGTCATGAGAGATTACTACAAGCAACTATATGCCAATAAGATGGACAACCTGGAAAAAATGGAACAAATTCTTAGAAACTTCTGAGAATGAACTGGAAGGAAATAGAAAATATAAACAGGTGAATCACAAGCACTGAAATTGAAACTGTGATTAAAAACCTTCCAACAAAAACAGCACAGGACCTGATGGCTCACAGACGAATTTTATCAAACATTTAGAGAAGAGCTAACACCTATCCTCCTCAAACTCTTGCAAAATATAGCAGAGGGAGGAACACTCCCAAACTCATTGTACGAGGCCACCATCACACTGATAGCAAAACCAGACAAAGATGACACAAAGAAAAAAAACTACAGGCCAATATCACTGATGAACACAGATGCAAATATCCTCAACAAAATACTAGCAAACAGAATCCAACAGCGCATTAAAAGGATCATACACCATGATCAAGTGGGGTTTATCCCAAGAATGCAAGGATTCCTCAATTTACGCATATCAATCAATGTGATACACCATGTTTACAAATTGAAGGAGAAAAACCATATGATCATCTGAATAGATGCAGAAAAAGCCTTCAACAAAATTCAACACCAATTTATGATAAAAACCCTCCAGAAAGTAGGCATAGAGGGAACTTACCTCAATATAATAAAGGTCATGTATCACAAAACCACAGCAAACATCATTCTCAATGGTGAAAAACTGAAACCATTTCCTCTAAGATCAGGAAAAAGAAAAGGTTGTCCACTCTCACCACTATTATTCAACATAGTTTTGGAAGTTTTAGACACAGCAACCAGAGAAGAAAAAGAAATAAAAGGAATCCAAATCGGAAAAGAAGAAATAAAGCTGTCACTGTTTGCAGATGACCTGACACTATACATATAGAATCCTAAAGATGCTACCAGAAAACTACTAGAGCTAATCAATGAATTTGGTAAAGTTTCAGGACACAAAATTAATGCACAGAAATCTCTTGCATTACTATACATTAATGATGAAAAATCTGAATGATTAAGGAAACACTCCCATTTACCACTGCAACAAAAAGAATAAAATACCTAGGAATAAACCTACCTAAGGAGACAAAAGACCTTATGCTGAAAACTATAAGACACTGATGAAACAAATTAAAGATGATACAAACAGAGGAGAGATATACCGTGTTCTTGGATTAGAAGAATCAACATTGTGAAAATGACTATACTACCCAAAGCAATGTACAGATTCAGTGCAATCCCTATCAAACTACCAGTGGCATTTTTCACAGAACTAGGAAAAAAAAATTCACAATTTGTATGGAAATAAAACAATCTTTAAAAATAAAATGGAGCTGGAGGAATCAGGCTCCCGGACATCAGACTATACTACAAAGCTACAATAATCAAGACAGTATTGTACTGGCACAAAAACAGAAATATAGGTCAATGGAACAGGAAAGAGAGCACAAAGATAAACCCACGCACATATGTTCACCTTATTTTTCATAAAGGAGGCAATAATATACAATGGAGAAAAGACAGCCTCTTCAATAAGTGGTGCTGGGAAAACTGGACAGCTACATGTAAAGGAATGAAATTAGAACACTCCCTAAAACCATACACAAAAGTAAACTCAAAACGGATTTAAGACCTAAATGTAAGGCCAGACACTATAAAACTCTTACAGGAAAACATAGACAGAACACTCTAGGACATAAATCACAGCAAGATCCTTTTTGACCCACCTACTAGAGAAATGGAAATAAAAACAGAAAATAAACAAATGGGATCTAATGAAACTTAAAAGCTTTTGCACAGCAAAGGAAAACATAAACAAGATGAAAAGACAACCCTCAGAATGGGAGAACATATTTGCAAATGAAGCAACTGACAAAGGATTAATCTCCAAAATTCACAAGGAGCTCATGCAGCTCAATATTAAGAAAAACAAAGAACCTAATCCAAAAATGGGGAAAGACATAGACATTTCTCCAAAGAAGATATACAGATTTCCAACAAACACATGAAAGGATGCTCAACATCACTAATCATTAGAGACGTGCAAATCAGAACTACCATGAGGTATCACCTCACACTACTCAAAATGGCCATCATCAAAAAGTCTACAAACAATAAATGCTGGAGAGGGTGTGAAGAAAAGGGAACCCTCTTGCACTGTTGGTGGGAATGTAAATTGATACAGCCACTATGGAGAACAGTATGGAGGTATCTTAAAGAGCTAAAAATAGAATTACCATACGACCCAGCAATCCCACTCCTGGGCATATACCCTGAGAAAACCATAATTCAAAAGGAGTCATGTACCACAATATTCATTGCAGCTCTATTTACAATAGCCAGGACATGGAAACAATTTAAGTGACCATCAACAGATGAATGGATAAAGAAGATGTGGCACATATATACAATGGAATATTAATCAGTCATAAACAAAATGAAATTGAGTTATTTGCAGTGAGGTGGATGGACCAAGAGTCTGTCACACAGAGTGAAGTCAGAAAGAGAAAAACAAATACCGTATGCTAACACATATATATGGAATCTAAAAAATAAAAATAAAATTCTGAAAACCCTAGGGACAGGACAGGTATAAAGATGCAGACATAGAGAATGGACTTGAGGACACTGGGAGGGGGAAGGTTAAGCTGAGAAGAAGTGAGAGAGTGGCATGGACATATATACACTACCAAATGTAAAATAGATAGCTAGGGGGAAGCAGCCACATAGAACAGGGAGATCAGCTCAGTGCTTTGTAACCACCTAGAGGGGTGGGATAGGGAGGGTGGGAGGGAGACACAAGAGGGAGGAGATATGGGGATATATATATATGTATATTTGATTCACTTTATTATAAAGCAGAAACTAATACAGCATTGTAAAGCAATTATACTCCAACAAAGATGTTAAAAAAAGGAAAGAAATCAGTGTAGAACAGAAAGGAAGGGTGGGTTTTTGGTCTTTGGGACTCATGTCCCATCTCTGTTGCCACTAAATAGCAGTGTGACCTTGGGCAAGTCACGCCACCCCGTTTTCTCATTTTTCTCACTCATTATATGAAGATAAAAACCCCCATGTTACTTACTCCACAGGCACTTGGGGAGGATATAAAATGGGATCATGAAAGGCAGAGTATCTTATAAACCAAGTGCCCAGCTAATGTAAAAGGGAAATAATCCATTTAATGCAATGTTCAAAGCTAACTAATCACTTGATGTGTCTAAACTGCATAGCTGGCCAAGAGCGATCTGCACACAGCAGATACAGTCATACAGTTTTCTCGGTTCTAAAACAGGGTTTCCCAATCTTTTTTCTTTGTACATTTTTGCAGCACCTTTTTGAATGTTTGAAATGTTCACAGTGCATTTAGCAGAATGAAAATCTCTAAATAGTGGATTTTAGTAAGTCAGCCATGGTGACAGCACAGTCACTCCTATGTTATAAAATTGTCTTGCAGCATCTATAAAAGCACCCACAGTCCCTGGATTGTGTTTGCTTTCCCTTCATTACTGCAATGCTGCTGGAGATGGGATTTACCCTCTGGCTTTCTCACTAGGTGACGTTCTCATGCATTTCAGGAGAACAAGGTCTTGCCTTTTTGGCATGAAGCTATAACTTCTAGCTCTTTTTTTTTTTTTTTCTTTGCGGTAGGCGGGCCTCTCACTGTTGTGGCCTCTCCCATTGCGGAGCACAGGCTCAGGACGCGCAGGCTCAGCGGCCATGGCTCATGGGCCCAGCCGCTCCACAGCATGTGGGATCTTCCCTGACCGGGGCACGAACCCGCGTCCCCTGCATCGGCAGGCGGATTCTTAACCACTGTGCCACCAGGGAAGTCCTAACTTCTAGCTCTTAATCATTACCCTGCTCAGCTTAAAAATCCATGTACAGCCATGAAAGTTACAAACCAGGTTGCAGCAAAATGTGTATTATGTGTTGACGAGAACTTGATAGCATGTCTGCAATGGTGTAGATGACACCCACAAATCCTGGTGTCCCATTTGAGAACTACAGCTCTGTATGAGCCGGGACTTCAGAACTATTAATAAGACACGAAAATCTATAATGCAGAGTGATTTTTAAAGCCAAAATGCGAGAACAGGTGCTGTGTTTTGTATGCATTGTAGCACATACATTTGGACAGCCCTTCGCCCATCAAAAAATGTTTTTTATGTACATCATCCCTATGAAGACCTACAGATCTCTATCGTCTGACAGTGCCCTCCACTCACCCCAACATTGCCTTTCTGTCTCCTGCTCTCCCTTTCCTTCAGTCTACTTCAGCCAAAGCACCTTCTTTTTTTTCTTTGCAAATGCCAAACTTCCTCCTGCTAGAGATTTCACTCATAGTCACTCTGCCCAAAATGCTTTTCCCTTAGTTATCCACATGGCTTATTCCTCTACCTCCTCGTTCCAGGGTCTCTTCCTCTGTAATGCCTCCTTTAAACATCTCAACTAAAATTTTTACCCCTCCTCCCAAAATTCTTCACTGACTGCCCTCCTACCCACCCCCCACTTAGCACTTACCACCCTCCCACACTCTGAAATACAAATATGATATTTATTTTGTTTATCATCTATCTTTCCCCCACCAAATAAGTTCCACGAAAACAGGGATGTTCACTGCTGTCTTCGTAGCACCTGGAAGAGTTTCTGGCATAGTTAATGCACTATGAATATTTATTGAATGAATGAATGTCATATGGGCTTAACAATAACCCACATCAGGGAGAAAAGCAAGGGCCAGACAGAGTCGGTGGTTTGGCCAAAGTCAAACTATTTAACATCAGTTAGACCTGGACTTTTTTATATATATATATAATTTATTTATTTTTACTTTTTTAAAAATTTTTATACAATTTTAAAGGTTACTTTCTATTTACAGTTATTACAAAATATTGACTATATTCCCTGTGTTGTACAATACATCCTTGAGCCTATCTTACACCCAAGAGTTTGTATCTCCCATTCCCCCATCCCACTGATAACCACTAGTTTGTTCTCTGTATCTGTGAGTCTACTTCTTTTATGTTATACCCAGTAGTTTGTGGTATTTTTTTAGATTCCACATACAAGCAATATCATACAGTATTTATCTTTCTCTAACTTACCTCAGTTAGCATAATGCCCTCCACATCCATCCATGTTGCTGCAAATGGCAAAATTTTATTCTTTTTTAAGGCTGAGTAGCATTCCATTGTTTATATGTATATATATACATACATATATGTGTGACTATATGTGATATACTAATATATATATAGATATATCTATATCACATCTTCTTTATCCATTTATCTGTTGACAGACACTTAGGTTGTTTCCATGTCCTGGCAACTGTAAATAATGCTGCTATGAACACTGTGGTGCATGTATCTTTCTGAATTAGTGCTTTTGGTTTTTGGGGATATATGCCCAGGAGTGAGATTGCTGGATCTTATGGTAACTCTACTTTTAACTTTTTGAGAAACTTCCATACTGTTTTCCACAATGGCTGCACTAATTTACATTCCCACCAACAGTGTGTGAGGGTTCCCTTTTCTCCACATCCTTGCCAACATTTGTTATTTGTGTTCATTTTGATGATGGCCATTCTGACAGGTGTGAGGTGATATCTCATTGTGGTTTTGATTGGCATTTCCCTGAATGTTAGTGATGGTGAGCATCTTTTAATGTGCCTGTTGTGTCTGGACTTTAACCCAGACTCAGGATTTAGAATCTTGGTGGCCTAAGGCCTTACCTAAGCCTCACTTTCTTCCTTTCCAAAATGAGCATGGTTATCCCCATCTCAAGCCCTTGTGAACATCCTGATCAGAAAGTACAGAGGCAGCAGGAAAGGCAAGGGCAATGGGGTGTGAGCAGGGGGCAGAGCTGGGTCATCTCGAGAAACCACCATGGCCAAGAAAGTGAACTAAAGTCCCTGGGCAAACAGAAGTGCTGCAGGTCCACATGGAGTGAAACCACAGCCAACTCAGGTCCGTGGGATTTTCTCCTGCAGACCCCTGGCCCTTTCCGTGTTTCTCTGGGAGGCCAGGCTCTTGTCAAGTAAACGCGGAGACTGAGCCCAGCCTCCAGTTTGCACCCACTTTCACTTTCACAGGACACATGGCACAGAGCAGGCCTCCCTTTGAACCAGATCCAAGATACCCCCTAAGCAGAAGCAGATTGACTGGTTCACACACACCCTTGGGGCTGTTTTCCATGGCTGGCCCTCCTACAGTCGTTATCATTTTCCTCTTTTAAAAATGGCTGAGTTATCACCCCTCCAGTCCAAGTTTCCCCATTCGTACCAGGGAGTATGGCTCAGAGATCAGACCTGAGCCAGCCATTCACCTCAGTTTGACATTTCCCCTCTCACAGTGCTATTACTTGGGACAACATCAAAAGGGATGAAAGAATAAAAACATTTTCGCTCTGGCTTGACGTTGGCCATGTTTGCAGGTGTTCGGATTGCAGCCGAAAGGAAGTAAGAGTTGGGGGTTTGTGATTTGAGCTGAAAGGCCAGATGGCTTTTTGACAACTCACAGTGAAAGGTCCAGAAAGGTTGACGCCGTGAGAAAAAAAGAAGAAAAACGTACAGAAAACTTTGAGAAATTGAAATAGCTACAGTATTTATTTTTCAACCTCTAGATGGATGAAATTTTCTTGAGTCTCTTGAAACACTTATAGCCTCTATTTTAAGATAAAAGTCATTTTATTATTTTAGGCAGGATATGAAAATTTTATTGGATCCAAACTATAGTATCATTGACTACTTTTCCTAGAAAATAAGTACAAATTTACTAACTGAATGACTTTTTAAATTTTTTTTGAATTTCTATATACATTAAGTTATACTTTGCTAAAATTTGAAGGATCTGCATACTTTAGATTTGTGAATACTCAGGAAGCGAAGCCTAAGGGAAGATAAGAGCAAGCTCCCTAATTGTTGTCAGACTCAGCTGCAAAAATCACTCAACTTCACATTGAAAATTCTCATAGCTCTTCCTCATGCCCATATCATATTGAACAAAGAAAACATTCCCAGAATCTCATGCACATACAGAAAGGCATCTGATAAAGCCTCTGCCTTCTCAGATTCCCAATGAAATGCTCAAAAGATTGTAAACATGAAGGAAAGTCTACGCCAGCGACAAAAATCTTCTAGATAGGAGGGGAGCCAAAGAAGAAGGCAGGCTCCAACTTCCTCTATAAAATGGCAGCTCATCTGGAGAGAGAATGGAAGATATTCAACAGAAATACACTCACAGGGCTGAGAGCTGGAGATAAGGCAAGTCAAAGGGTAGGAGGGGCATTCTACTTGGAGTCTCTCTCAGCACAAGAGGTCAGCAAGATTGTTTCCACCACAGCACTTGGTGGTCCCACACTTTCACCTGGCCCTAGCAGCTGCCAGATGTAGAGTACCTATTGGTATGTAAGGCCAGAGAATGGGATGCTGCTTATCCAATTTCTGGTTGCCATGTCAACATGGAGAAGACATCATATGTCCCACTGATGAAGACCTTTTCTGTGTACCACCAGGCCCACCCATGTTTCTAGCTTTAGCTCCTTCTTAAATCACTAGAAACTTCTGGATGTCTGAGTCAGGAACTGAAATTGAGAGCAACCCAGACATTTCTTAATTTTCAACCTAAAGAATTATATGGAAACTTAAGGGAACTTATATGAGAAATCTTTTGTCATATTTTATTTAACTAGGAGCTAATGCTGGACAAGTGTTGATCTTCTTCAGTAACAATTCTCCATTTGTATAAAATTTTTGTTTAAATTGTAGATTCTAGGATTCTGTTCCCAAGACCTTGATTCAGTTGAATGAGAGGAAGGCCAAGGAATTTTCAATTTTAAGAAAGAATTGAGATGATTCTAATGCTGGTAGCCTCTGGCCAATGTGCTGAGAAGCACTGTTCTAAAAGGTTTTGTAAAGAGTGAAAAGATGCTGAATCTAAGAAAAGATACTCTGATTCAAAAAATTATGGACATTCAGAAGAATCAAATTACATCACTAAAAGACAAGGCAAAAGTATTATTCTTGTTCATAAGAAAAATCAAAAGGACATTGAACTTATGAAACCACTGCAGTCAGACACAAAGATGATTTGAGATCAGGAAAAACTGAGGAGATAAACAACATGATTTTAAAAGTTTGAAATAAAATGAAAAGATTTTGAACTTCTGGAAATATGACAGACTAAGAGTGGTGAAAATGTATTTCTTTCCATAACGAATGGATAGAAATCCTAGATAAATTGTAAGATTTTTTAATGCATAGAAATCCTTGAAGGAAAAAATAAACCCTATAGTTCTGAGGTAAGGGAGGGAAGCATATGAGCTGATGTTGCAACTGTCCAGGAGGCATTCAGTTTAAGGAAACAGGCTTCAGGAGCCCAGGGGCTTCACTGTCCACAGGAGGATGGGAATACACAAGCAAAGACAAAGCAAGGGGTAGAATTAGCAATGTATATAAAGCCAAGATCCTCAAAAAGCTGTTCAGACTCTGAAGGGGAATGGAAAAAATCCCAGGCATCACCATGTAGGTTCAGCAAGGAAACTTCTACAGCACAGACATGATGGATTCTTACAGAAGAATCAACCATTGCTAAGATGAGCTCAGAATCAAAAATCACAAACAAAATGAGGAACTGGGACTACAACGATGGAGACCCATCAGATATAACAAATAGAAGAAATAGGAAGTATCAGCTTGTTTTTTGAAAGAGATGATTAAATTAAATATAATACAAATGGTTAAAGAAAAAGGTAATGAAAGAAAAGATGAGGATAAAAAAAAGATGAAGCAAGTTTGAAAAAGACTCCTTTCTGGAATATAACTTTTAGAATTAAAAAATATAGTTAGTGGATTATACAGTAGCCTCTTTATTAAAACAATAGCAAGCTGAATGCAACAATATAATATATATAGATGCATATATATATATATATATATATATATATATATATATATATATATAAAGTTGGAGTTACACCAGGAATGTCAGCATGATTAAATGTTAGAAATATCTATGAATGAAATTCACCTCATTAACATGATAAAGAAGTAAATCATATGAGCATCTCAAAAGATGCCCCCAAAAAGCATTTGATAAAATTTAATAACCTTTCTTGATTTAAAAAAGTAGTCTTAGCAAAGTAGGAATGAGGGAAGAGAAGGAGAACTTCCTGGTATAGCATATGTAACATCTCACACTAAAAGGTCCATTGCACATCATATGGAATGATGTGAGTTTTGCAGCCTTCTCTTTAAAGTCAGGACAAAGGAAAAGGAATGCTGTTATCATTGCACTTACACAGCATTACATGCCTAGTTGATGAAGCATGCAAGGAAAAGCAAGAAGACATATAAAGGATTAGAAAGAAATAAACATTTCTGTTAGTCACATAGAGAACGTTGAATATATAAGGCAATATAGAAAAAACGTATTACAACTGTTAAAAATATTTAGCATCATTGCCAGAGTAGTATATTAAAATTAATATCACTTCTATAAAAATAGAAACTATAATAAAATTAAAAATATTCTTAAGAGCTACAAAAGGTATAGCTAAGAATAAATGCAGCAAAGGAAATGCCAAAAAGCAAGAAATTTATGAAGAAAATAATAAAATTTTATTTAAGGGCATAAAAAGAATTCTAAATACAGAGATAGCTATACCATGTCACTGCATAAAAGAACTCAATATTGTATATAAATACATATTTCTAATAAAATCACAACAGAGCTTCCCATACCAATTAATAAACTAATGTTAAAATGCAAATGGAAGGGCTTCCCTGGTGGCACAGTGGTTAAGAACCTGCCTGCCAATGCAGGGGACATGGGTTCGAGCCCTGGTCCATGAAGATCCCACATGCCGTGGAGCAACTAAGCACATGCACCACAACTACTGAGCCTGTGCTCTAGAGCCCGCAAGCCACAACTGCTGAAGCCTGTGCACCTGGAGCCTATGCTCTGCCATAAGAGATGCCACTGCAATGAGAAGCCCACACACCGCGATGAAGAGTAACCCCCACTCACCGCAAGTAGAGAAAGCCCACACGCAGCAACCAAGACCCAGCGCAGCCAACAATAAATTAAATAAATTAATTTAAAAAAAAGAATACTGACCTTTAAAAAAAATGCAAATGGAAGAGTAAAGAACCAAGATTAACCAAGATAATTTTGAAGGAAAACGATGGGTTATTTGCTGTATAATTTATTTATCTGAATTATTATGAAGCCATAGGAACTAAAACAGTGTGGCTTTGGTACAGGTAAAGATAAATTGACCTGCAGAACTGAATAAAATGCTCCAAGAAAAATCTACCAGTATATGGTGGCATTATCAATTTAGAGAAGAGAAGACCTCTTTAATTACGTTGCAGAAACTGGCCATCCAAATTGAAAAAAATGAATAAATAGACTCCTTACCTCACACTGTATATAAGCATAAGCTCCTTATGGATTAAAAATCTAGTTGTGAAAAGCAAAATTTTAAAATCTTCAAAAGAAAAATGTAGGAAAATGTCTTTATAATCAGTAGGAAAGATTTTCTTAAGCAAAAGATAAAAAGTGCAAAACAAGAAAGAAAAGACTGATGAACTTACTAAATTAAATTAATAGCTTTTGTATGGAAAAAAAAGAGTTTAAGCAAAAAGAAAAGAGAAGTTGCAGACATGCAGAAGTTATTTCTAATTCATATAATAGAGAGAAAGTCAAATCTAGAAGATGAAATGAATGCCTATAAATCAATTTTTTAAAAAAGACAAACCAATAGGAAAAGGGAAAAGACCATAATTGGAAAGTCATGAAAGAGAAAGTAAGAATGGCCAAAAGGCATCTGAGTGATGATCAATTTCTCAAGAGGTTAGAGAAGTGTGAAATAAACTACAGTGAGATACTGTTTTACAACCATCAGATTTACACAAATTTTAAAAGTCTGATGATACCCAGTGTTAGGGTAGATGCTGTACTTTAAAATTGAACAAACAAAAAAACTTTCTTTTCTAAGACATCTTTTCCTAGAATATTTACAAAAATATGATTACATAATTAGGCCTTGATGAAAACCTCAAAACGTTCCAAAGAGGAAAAGTCTCTTAAAGTCTATTCTCCAACAAAAGCAGAGGAAAACCAGAGATTTGTTTCTAGAATGTGAACCCAAAAAACAGTCACTTGGAAATGTGACCTAAATATGAAAGACAAAATGTAAAGATCTTTCAGGAGAATATGAAATATACAAAACCTCTACAAAGTAATTATTAGATTGAATAAGAAATAAAAATGGCAAATTCAGAAAATTTTGGAAATTATCATAATAAAAAGAACATAATAAACTTAAAAGTATAACTAAAAATGTTAAGACTTCAAATGCCTCTGTTTTCTATGTTGTTCCATTAGTCTTTCTTTCTATATACATGCAAAAGTTACGTAAAAAAGAATGAACCGTTTATACAAATACATACACACATTCTTGCATGGCTACATATACATATAAACATATGTATCCATATATACCTGTGTATACACATATTTGTATGCATGTATGTGTTTATATATACATACATATTCATTCATGCAATATAATCTCTGTTTTGTATAGATAAATAGCATAAAGAAACACTGAAAGATCCTAATAAATAATAACAGTGGTACCTCTTGGTAGTAATATTATCAGGATCACATAATTTGTTTTTTATTATGTATTTCCCTAATTTCCAAAAACATATATATTAATTTTATAAATAGGAAAACCGAATAAATTCAATAATTAGAAAAAATCCTTGAAAATTTTTTAAAAGCAGCAAATGTCTAGGTTTTGGTTGTTTTGGGGATTTTGTTTTAATTTTTTTCTGGTATTTGCCAATCAGATATTTTCTAATATTTCTTCAACTCCTGAAATTTTCTTCCTTTAAAATTCTGATTCTCATTTCCCTCATTCTGATCTCTTCTTCAGCAGTACTAGTCGTATGAATGTAGGAGTGCCTCCGCAGTCATATTCTCTCTGATCATGTGTATCACTTTGTCTTTGTCACCACATCATAGAAGAGTTTCGCAAGGCTGTCCTCTACATCACTGACTCATTTCTCCATAAAATGGAATCAATTATTTTGTGTCTATAATGTATATTCAATCATTTTATTGCACATTTTTCTTTTCTTTTTTTCCCAGCTTTATTGAGTTATAATTGACATATAACATTGTGTAACATTTAGGTGTACAAGGTGTTGATTTGATACATTATTATTGCACCACAGTTTCGGTAACATCTTCATCATGGCACATAATCACCATTTCTTTCTTGTGGTGAGAACATTTTAAGATCTACTCTTTTAGCAATTTTCAAGTACATTAGGGAATTATTTACTATAATCTCCATGCTGTACATTAGATCCCCAGAACTTATTTACCTTCTATTTGGGAGTTTGTACCCTTTGACCAACATCATTTCCTCATTTCCCCACCCCAGCCCTTGGAAACCACCATATTCATCTCTGTTTCTGTGAGTTCAGCTTTTTTATTTTATTTTACTTATTTTACTTTATTTTTAAAAATCTTTATTGGAGTATAATTGCCTTAAAATGCGGTGTTAGTTTCTGCTGTATAACAAAGTGAATCAGTTATATGTACACATATATCCCCATATCCCCTCTTTCTTGTGTCTCCCTCCCGCCCTCCCTATACCACCCCTCTAGGTGGTCACAAAGCACTGAGCTGATCTCCCTGTGCTATGCAGCTGCTTCCCACTAGCTATCAATTTTACATTTAGTAGAGTATATATGTCAATTCTACTCTCTCAGTTTATTCCAGCTTACCCTTCCCCCTACCCATGTCCTCAAGTCCATTCTCTATGTCTACATCTTTATTCCTGTCCTACCCCTAAGTTCTTCAGAACCTTTTTTTTTTTTTTTTTAGATTCCATATATATGTGAGAGCATACAGTACTTCTTTTACTCTTTCTGACTTACTTCACTCTGTATGACAGACTCTAGGTCCAACCACCTCATTACAAATAACTCAATTTCATTTTTTTTATGGCTAATATTCCATTGAATATATATGCCACATCTTCTTTATCCTTTCATCTGTCAATGGACACTTAGGCTACTTCCATGTCCTGGCTATTGTAAATAGTGCTGCAATGAACATTGTGATACATGACCTCTTTTGAATTATGGTTTTCTCAGGGTATATGCCCAGTAGTGAGATTGCTGGGTCATATGGTAGTTCTATTTTTAGTTTTTTAAGAAACCTCCATACTGTTCTCCATAGTGGCTGTATCAATTTACATTCCCACCAACAGTGCAAGAGGGTTCCTTTTTCTCCACACCCACTCCAGCGTTTATTGTTTATAGATTTTTTGATGATGGCCTTTCTGACTGGTATGAGGAGATAGCCTCATTGCAGTTTAGATTTGCAATTCTCTAATTATTAGTGATGTTAAGCATCTTTCAAGTGTTTGTTGGCAATCTTTATATGTGCTTTGGAGAAATGTCTATTTAGGTCTTCTGCCAGTTTTTGGATTGAGTTGTTTACTTTTCTGATATTGAGTTGCATGAGCTCCTTGTATATTTTGGAGATTAACCCTTTGTCAGTTGCTTCATTTGAAAATATGTTCTCCCATCCTGAGGGCTGTCTTTTCATCTTGTTTATGTTTTCCTTTGCTGTGCAAAAGCTTTTAAGTTTCATGAGGTCCATTTGTTTATTTTTGTTTTTATTTCCATTTCTCTAGAAGGTGGGTCAAAAAGGATCTTGCTGTGATTTATGTCCTAGAGGGTTCTGCCTATGTTTTCCTCTAAGAGTTTTATAGTGTCTGGCCTTACATTTAGGTCTTTAACCCATTTTGAGTTTATTTTTGTGTACGGTGTTAGCGAGTGTGCTAATTTCATTCTTTTACATGTAGCTGTCCAGTTTTCCCAGCACAACTTATTGAAGAGGCTGCCTTTTCTCCATTGTATATTCTTGCCTCCTTTATCAAAGATAAGGTGACCATAGGTGCATGGGTTTACCTGTGGGCTTTCTATCCTCTTCCATTGATCTACGTTTCTATTTTTGTGCCAGTACCATACTGTCTTGATTACTGTAGCTTTGTAGTATAGTCTGAAATCAGGGAGCCTGATTCCTCCAGCTCCATTTGTCTTTCTCAAGATTGCTTTGGCTATTCGGGGTCTTTTTTGTTTCCATACAAATTGTGAAATTTTTTGTTCTAGTTCTGTGAAAAATACCATTGGTACTTTGATAGTGATTGCATTGAATCTGTAGATTGCTTTGCGTAGTATAATCATTTTCACAATGTTGATTCTTCCAATCCAAGAACATGGTATATCTCTCCATCTGTTTGTATCATCTTTAATTTCTTTCATCAGTGTCTTATAGTTTGCTGCATACAGGTCTTTTGTCTCCTTAGGTAGGTTTATTCCTAGGTATTTTATTCGTTTTGTTGCAGTGGTAAATGGGAGTGTTTCCTTAATTTCTCTATCAGATTTTTCATCATTAGTGTATGGGAATGCAAGAGATTTCTGTGCATTAATTTTGTATCCTGCTAATTTGCCAAATTCATTGATTAGCTCTAGTAGTTTTCTGGTAGCATCTTTAGGATTCTGTATGTATAGTACCATGTCATTTGCAAGCAGTGACAGTTTTACTTCTTCTATGATTTGGATTCTTTTTTTTCTCTGATTGCTGTGGCTAAAACTTCCAAAACTATGTTGAATAATAGAGGTGAGAGTGGGCAGCCTTTTCTTGTTCCTGACCTGACTGGAAATGGTTTCAATTTTTCACCATTGAGAACAATGTTGGCTGTGGGTTTGTCGTATATGGCCTTTATTATGTTGAGTTAAGTTCCCTCTATGACTACTTTCTGGAGGGTTTTTATCATACAGTGGTGTTGAATTTTGTTGAAAGCTTTTTCTGCATCTATTGAGATTATTATATGATTTTTATCTTACAGTTTGTTAATGCGATGTATCACATTGATTGATTTGTGTATATTGAAGAATCCTTGCATTCCTGGGATAAACCCCACTTGATAAAGGTGTATGATCTTTTTCATGTGTTGTTGGATTCTGTTTGCTAATATTTTATTGAGGATTTTTGCATCTATGTTCATCAGTGATATTGGCCTATTGTTTTCTTTTTTTGTGACATCTTTTTCTGCTTTTGGTATCAGGGTGATGGTGGCCTCGTACAATGATTTGAGGAGTGTTCCTCCCTCTGCTATATTTTAGAAGAATTTGAGAAGGATAGGTGTTAGCTCTTCTCTAAATATTTGATAGAATTCACCTGTGAGCCATCAGGTCTGGGGCTTTTGTTTGTTGGAAGATTTTTAATCACAGTTTCAATTTCAGTGCTTGTGATTGGTCTGTTCATAATTTCTATTTCTTCCTGGTTCAGTCTCAGAAGGTTGTGCTTTTCTAAGAATTTGTCTATTTCTTCCAGGTTGTCCATTTTATTGCCATACAGTTGCCTGTAGTAATCTCTCATGATCCTTTGTATTTCTGCAGTGTCAGTTGTTACTTCTCCTTTTTCATTTCTATTTCTACTGATTTGAGTCTTCTGCCTTTTTCTCTTATTGAGTCTGGCTAATGGTTTATCAATTTTGCTTATCTTCTCAAAGAACCAGCTTTTAGTTTTATTGATCTTTGCTATTGTTTCCTTCATTTCTGTTCCATTTATTTCTGATCTGATCTTTGTGATTTCTTTTCTTCTGCTAACTTTGGGGGTTTTTTGTTCTTCTTTCTCTAATTGCTTTAGGTGTGAGGTTAGGTTGTTTATTTGATATTTTCCTTCTTTCTTTAAGTAGGATTATATTCCTATAAACTTCCCTCTTAGAACTGTTTTTGCTGCATCCCATAGGTTTTGGTTTGTCATGTTTTTATTGTCATTTGTTTCTAGGTATTTATTGACTTCCTCTCTGATTTCTTCATAATCTCTTGGTTATTTAGTAGCATATTGTTTAGGCTAGATGTGTTTGTATTTTTTACAATTTTTTTTCTGTAATTGATATCTAGTCTCATAGCATTGTGGTCAGTAAAGATACTTGATACAATTTCAATTTTCTTAAATTTACCAAGGCTTGATTTATGACCCAATGTATGATCTATCCTGGAGAATGTTCCATGAGCACTTGAGAAGAAGGGGTATCCTGTTGTTTTTGGGTGGAATGTCCTATAAATATCAATTAAGTCTATCTTGTTTAATGTATCATTTAAAGCTTGTGTTTCCTTATTTACTTTCATTTTGGATGATCTGTCCATTGGTGAAAGTGGGGTGTTAAAGTCCTGTACTATGGTTGTGCTACTGTTGATTTCCCCTTTTATGGCTGTTAACATTTGCCTTATGTATTGGGGTGCTCCTATGTTGGGTAAATAAATATCTACAATTGTTATATCTTCTTCTTGGATTGATCCCTTGATCATTATGTAGTGTCCTTCTTTGTCTCTTGTAATTGTCTTTATTTTAAAGCCTATTTTGTCTGATATGAGAATTGCTACTTCAGCTTTCTTTTGAGTTCCATTTGCATGAAATATCTTTTTCCATCCCCTCACTTTCAGTCTGTATGTGTCCCTAGGTCTGAAGTGGGTCTCTTGTAGCAGCATATAAATGTGTCTTGTTTCTGTATCCATTCAGCTGGTCTATGTCTTTTGGTTGGAGCATTTAATCCATTTACATTTAAGGTAATTATTGATATGTATGTTCCTATTACCATTTTCTTAATTGTTTTGGGTTTGTTATTGTAGGTATTTTCCTTCTCTTGTGTTTCTTGCCTAGAGAAGTTCCTTTCACATTTGTTGTAAAGCTGGTTTGGTGGTGCTGAATTCTCGTAGCTTTTGCTTGTCTGTAAAGTTTTTAATTTCTCCACCGAATCTGAATGAGATACTTGCTGGGTAATCTTGGTTGTACATTTTTCTGTTTCATCACTTTAAATATGTCCTGCCAACCCCTTCTGGCTTGCAGAGTTTCTGCTGAAAGATCAGCTGTTAGCCTTATGGGGATTCCCTTGTATGTTATTTGTTGCTTTTCCCTTGCTGCTTTTAATATTTTTTCTTTGTATTTAATTTTTGATAATTTGATTAATATGTGTCTTGGCATGTTTCTCTTTGGATTTATCCTGTATGGGATTTTCTGCACTTTCTGGATTTGATTGACTATTTCCTTTCCCACGTTAGGGAAGTTTTCAACTATAATCTCTTCAAATACTTTCTCAGTCCCTTTCTTTTTCTCTTCTTCTTCTGGGACCCCTATAATTCGAATGTTGGTGCATTTTTAATGTTGTCCCAGAGGTCACTGAGACTGTCCTCAATTCTTTTCATTCTTTGTTCTTTATTTTGCTCTGTAGTAGTTATTTCCACTATTTTGTCTTCCAAGTCACTTATCTGTTCTTCTCCCTCAGTTATTCTGCTACTGATTCCTTCTAGAGAATTTTTAATTTCACTTATTTTGTTGTTCATCATTGTTTGTTTGCCCTTTAGTTCTTCTAGGTCCTTGTTAAACGTTTCTTGTATTTTCTCCATTCTATTTCCATGATTTTTAATCATCTTCACTATCATTACTCTGAATTCTTTTTCAGGTAGACTGCCTATTTCCTCTTCATTTGTTTGGTCTGGTGGGTTTTTACCTTGCTCCTGCATCTGCTGCATATTTCTCTGTCTTCTCATTTTGTTTACCTTACTGTGTTTGGGGTCTCCTTTTCACAGGCTGCTGGTTCATAGTTCCCATTGTTTTTGGTGTCTGCCCCCAGTGGGTGAGGTTGGTTCAGTGGGTTGTGTAGGCTTCCTGGTGGAAGGGACTTGGGCCTGTGTTCTGGTGGGTGGGGCTGGATCTTGTCTATCTGTTGGGCAGGGCTGCATCCAGTGGTGTGTTTTAGGATGCCTGTGAACTTAGTATGACTTTAGGCTGCCTCTCTACTAATGGGTGGGGTTGTGTTCCTGTCTTGCTAGTTGTTTGGCATGAGGCGTCCAGCAGTGGAGCTTGCTGTTGGGTGGAGCTGGGTCTTAGTGTTAAGACGGAGGTCTCTAGGAGGGCTTTTGCCATTTGATATTACATGGGGCCAGGAGGTCTCTGGTGGACCAATGTCCTGAACTTGGCTCTCCCACCTCAGAGGCTGAGGCCTGACACCAGGCCAGAGGACCAAGACCCTGTCAGCCACATGGCTCAGAAGAAAAGGGAGGATAAAAAAGAAAGAAAGAAAGAAAGGGAAATAAATAATAATTTTTAAAATTAAAATATAAGAATAATTTTAAAAAAAGAAGAGAGCAAACCAATAAACAAATAACAAGTGCTAAACACTAAACTAAGATAAACATAAAAATCAGAAACACTAAACTAAGATAAACATAAAAATCAGAAACAAATCAGTCGCAGACAGCAAACCTCAAGTCTACAGTTGCTCCCAAAGTCCACCGCCTTAATTCTGGGATGATTCGTTGTCTATTCAGGTATTCCACAGATGCAGGGTACATCGTGGGGATTTAATCTGCTGCTCCTGAGGCTGCTAGGAGAGATTTCCCTTTCTCTTCTTTGTTCTCACAGCTCCTGGGGCTCAGCTTTGGTTTTGGCCCCACCTCTGCATGTAGGTTGCTCTCAGGCATCTGTTTCCACCCAGACAGGACGGGGTTAAAGCAGCGGCTAATTAGGGGTCTTTTGCTCTAAAGGCCAGGGAGAGGGAGGGGTTACGGTAATTATAATCGGAATGCGGGACGAGCTTGTGGCAGCAGAGGCCAGCATGACGTTGCAACAGCCTGAGACGCACCATGTGTTCTCGCAGGGAACTTGTCCCTGGACCACAGGACCCTGGCCGTGGTGGCTGCACAGGCTCCCGGAGGGGTGTGGATAGTGACCTGTGCTTGCACACAGCCTTCTTGGTGGCTGCAGCAGCAGCCTTAATGTTTCATGCCCGTCTCTGGGTTCCAAGCTGATAGGTTCGGCTCGAGCCCGTCTCTGGAGCTCGCTTAGTCGGTGCTCTGAATCCCCTCTCCTCACACACCCAAAACAATGGTCTCTTGCTTCTTCAGCAGGTCCAGACTTTTTCCCGGACTCCCTCCCAGGTAGCTGTGGTGCACTAGCCCCCTTCAGGCTGTGTTCACGCAGCCAACTCCAGTCTTCTCCCTGGGATCTGACCTCTGAAGCCTGAGCCTCAGCTCCCAGCCCCCACCCGTCCCGGCCACGGTGGAGCAGACAAGCTGGTGAGTGCTGGTCGGCACCAGTCCTCTGTGCAGAATCTCTCTGCTTTGCCCTCTGTACCCCTGTTGCTGCACTCTCCTCCATGGCTCTGATGTTTCCCCCCTCTGCCACCACCCATCTCCACCAGTGAAGGGGCTTCTTAGTGTGTGGAAACTTTTCCTCCTTCACAGCTCCCTCCCAGAGGTGCAGGTCCTGTCCCTATTCTTTTGTCTCTGTTTTTTCTTTTTCCTTTTGCCCTACCCATGCATGTGGAGAGTTTCTTGCCTTTTGGGAAGTCTGAGGTCTTCTGCCAATGTACAGTAGGTGTTCTGTAGGAGTTTTTCCACATGTAGATGTATTTCTGATGCATTTGTGTGGAGGAAGGTGATCTCCACGTCTTATTCCTCCACCATCTTGAAGGTTCCTCCCCACCTGAGTTCAGCTTTCTTAGATTCCATGTATAAGTGATATTATACAGTATTTGTCTTTCTCTGACTTATTTCTGTTTCAATTCCATACCATTTTCCCTTATCTTTTCTATTCCCTTTCAATCCCCAGTGCTTTTGCCCAGGTGTCCCTCTGTCTAGAATGCTCTTTGGCCCTTTAGTGTGACCTCCTTGGTGAGGCCTTACTTGACTCTCATGGACTTAGTGAGTTGGGATCCCTTCTCAGATTCTACTGTAACATGTGCCATCACTGCAGTGATCACAGGTTTTACAGCCATCTCTTCATACAGCTGCTTTCTCCAGTCAGTGCTAAGTCTCTCAAGAACAAGGTTTATATCATAGCCTTTTTTATCACTGGCACAGAGTACAGTTTCACCTACACTTGATATTGTCAGACATTTAAATTTTGCAAGTCTGATGGCTGTTAAATGATGTCTCATTGAAGTTCAAATTCTTCTAATTACTAGACATATTGTACATGTTTTGGGCCATTCTTGTTATCTCTTCTGTGAATTTCTGATCATAGTCTTGTCCTTTTTCCTATTGCTTTGTCTTATTGATTTGCAGGAATTCATTATATCATTATATATTCTGATTTCATTATATATGAAATCCTTCATATATTATACATACATTTAAATATAAAATACCTTCTCCACCCCTGAGGCTTCTTTTCTTTCTGCTTATGTGACTTTTGTTATACAAAGCTCTTATTTCATCTTACTCATTTTATCAATCTTTCCTATTTTTATGAAAACTTTTACTACTGCTAAATCAGACATATTCTTCTATATTTTCTCTTGAAGATTTAAAATTTTTACTCTTTATATTTAGGCCACATTTCAACGAGGTCACTGCAGTAATTGTTTCTGAATTAATAAAACAAAGTTCAGCTCTGTACTTGAAACACCTGATCCTTGGGAAGTTGGGTGAAAGCTCTAGGGTCTGGCTTTGCCTTTGTGTAAGACAGCTTTTTCTAGGTTCTGCTATGTAATAAGCAACCTCCAGGTCCTAGCTTAGAAAACAAATATTTGTCACTCATATTACACATTAGCTGTGGCTCAACTGTGGCTCTGAGACTCTGTTCCAAACTGTGGGTAAGTTTCAGGTCCGATTATTATGGAATCAAGCTGAAGGAGCAATCTCTATTTGGTTGCTGCATGCTGGTCTCATGGTGGAGGGACAGAATAAGGACAGTGGAAACTTTCAATGGTTCTAAAAGCTTCTGTTCAGACATAGCAAACAGTTCATTGGGCAAAGTAAGTCACATCATAGACTCAAAGTTAATGGGATGGAGAGAATATTTTGTCCACAAGGAAGGATGACAAGGTAAGAATGGTATGAAAAATTACCATAGCATCTCTTCTCAAACCTACCTGACCACGGGTCTGTTAGTGGTACAGAAGGCTGGTTGTGTATTTGTTAAAGATCATTCAAAACTAGAACTTAATATCCACTGTAGGTTCCCTGGAAGTGTTGACGTAGTACAACAGGCAAACGTTTTGTTGGCATCCTCACGTTAGCCTGCCAGCTGTGGCTCTTACACATGTTCACTGCTGGTGCAAAGGAAGGTGAGATCTCCTCACCCCATGCCTTGAACCAGTTCTCCATTCCAGTATGGCCAAGACTCAACCATCACATGCTGGTACCCTGAGCCCCACCCTGACCGGGCTAGAATTGGCCCCAGATCAGCAGACTGAGTGAAGGGGATAATCAGAAATGGAGAAAAAAGAAAGAAGACCACAGGTCCCATTGGCAAGAGAAATGCTGTTTGGCATCCACAATGTGAAACAGTTGTCCTGTAGTTTGGCTTGGCTGACCTTGGCTTCACCTGCATCCATCACCTCCACCTGGCCAGCCTGTCTGTAACAGGTAATGTGGATAGGCATGCCTGAGCAGTCATGTGCCAGTGTTCTCAATTCAGCTTCTCAAGACCTAACCGAAATAGCAACACCTCCCTCAAAGCAGCACAGTTGGCTGTGCATGACCACACTCTGTCCTCAATCATTTGAATGGAATCTGAGCTCGCCCTGGAATGCATGGGGTGTGCAGAAAGAGCCCAGCAACATAGTTCCTACAACTATATGTCCCAGCCACAGCAGAAAGGCACATGGGATAGAAATATGCACTGCGGGGCGTGGGGAGCACGTAGGGATCTGCATCTGCCTGCTCTTTCTCTGCACTAAACAGCTCAGAGGATTCAGCCTAAAGAACCCTTATGACATGCTGTAAGCATCATGGCCCATTGATCAAGCAGTGCTTCTCTAAGTGTAGTCCCTGGTGATCCCTGGATCCACTGACTGGGAACTTGTTAGAAATGCAAATTCTCAGGTTCTACCCCCATCCTTGCTATGTCAGAAACACTTAAGATGTCTCCAATCCGTCTGCATTTTAACAAGCCTTCCAAGTGATTCTGATGCACACTAAAGTTTGAGAACTTCTCTCTCAAAAGGTAAACTTGTCCTTGGGTTCACTCCAGCCTTAATCCTAACTTTGGAGAACATTTGTGCCCTAGAGGAAAAGCACTTCGATTATAGTCCCCAACAAAGACCCAAATCAAAGTTTCCCATTGGCAATCATCACCATTAGGTACAGTTCAATCAATATAATCAACACAAGGCAACAGACATACTTCACAATGAGAGGAGGAGGTAGCATAGCAAAGCAGATACAAGCATGGGATATGGGGGTAAGATTTCCTGCCTTTGAATCCCAGCGTCACTACTCTTGTATGTGACCTTGAGCAAGTTACTTAAAACTTTTAATGCAGTTTCTCCATCTGTGTAATGGGTATGGGTATAGTAATAATATCTTCTTCTTATTGGTGTCAGGCAGCAGTTCTCAAAGTGTGATGCTCAGACTGGCATCATCAGGATCACCTAGGAGTGTATTAGCAGTGCAGATTCCCAGGCCCCACCCCGACCCACTGCTTAACAAATAACCCCAAAACTTAGCAACCAAAAACATCAAGCATTTATAGCTCACTTTCTGTGTGTCAGAAACCTAGCCACGCTTGCCATATGGACCTCGTCCCAGGGCTGCCTCATGGCAGCTTCCTCTCACAGGGCAAGTGATGTAAGAGAGAGCAAGAGAGAGTGATAGAAACCACAACATTTTTTATAACTTTATTGCAGAAGTGGCATCCCATCTCTTTTACCATATTCTGTTCTTTAAAAGCAAGTCAATAAGATCAGTTCACACTCAAGGGGAGGGGATTATACAAGAGCATGAATACCAGGAAGGAAGATAATTGTGATGTCTGCTGCCACGGTTACTGAATCAGAAACCCTGGAGGTGAGGACCAGACCCCTGTGTTTTAACAAGCCCTCCAGGTAATTCAGATACACATTTTTAAAAAAAAAAAAAAAGTCAGTGGGCTGATGGAGACAAAGGACCTCACACAATGCGTGCCACATGAATATTCAAGACAGGTTATCTATTTAGGTTATTGTTATGATTCCTAAACTTTCTGCCTGCATCTAAATATCAGGTGTCATAGAAACTAGGGGTTCTCAAACTTACCTGAACCTTAGAATCACTGGTGGAGCTTTTAAATCATGATGCAAATCTTCAACCTAGACAATTAAATCAGAATCTCTAGGGATGGACCCAGGCATCAATATTCTTTAAATCTCTCTTAGAATATTACCAATATGCATTTAAGATAAAGAACCACTAGATAGACTCAGAAAACAGGAAAGTAATGGTTTCTTCTCTGTTAACCTACGTTCTTGGAGCTAGAATACTGGCAAAAGAATCATTGATGTGTGGTTAAAAATCAAAACAAAATAATCAAACATACAAACAAGTAAATAAACAATGAGGCTCTGAGGTGCATATCTTGTAAGTTACTTAGCATCCTTCCTGCCCCCTTGTCCTACAGCCCCTTCTCATTTTAATCTTGCCTCTGGAGAGGCACTTTGCCATCCTGCCAATTGAGAAAGTAGAGAGAGGAATGTACGTGTACTGGCACCATGACACGTGGCTTAGATGTTGGGCTGGTGCCCCTTACAAATCAGAATGTTGGAAAGGACACACATGTTCCCTCTGGCCTTGAAGGAAAACATGCAGTCACTTAGCTCCACCTGAGACAGCTGGAAATCAAGCTGCGGGCCAGGAAGGGCCAGGGCCATCAACCAACACAGAATCTGGAGGGATAGGACATCTCTTGCCATGAGGTCTCTAGAGAACTGAGCTCAGGCAGTTTGCCCTTCTCCGCATCTGGCAGAGCCCTGAGCCTGTCCATTCCTGGTCCAAAATCTACCCTGACACAGGGCAAACTTATGTAAGGGCAGCTGCTCCAGCCCACCAGCAGAGCCTGGAAGAGATCAGCTGAAATACCAGCTCTCCCCCAGCTCCCTCCTCCAACTCTCCCCCAAGGGATTGAACTTTGGGAATCCACACTCTGGTGGCTCTGGTTAACATCATCATCCAGCTGTGCTCAGATGCTCAGATGCTGCTCCAGAATATTCTTCTTGGAATCTCCCATCAGAAGGCTAATTTGATCAAAACGCTACCTTTTGCAGGACTGTTTAAATGGAAGCAAAGAAGACAGAAAGGGGAAATTTTTGTTTAATTAAAAAATAATAATATTAAACCTCCACTCCCATAGTTCTCATGGACCAGCTCAATCTTTCATGACTCAAGAACAAAAAACACTGCTGACAGCTGTGGGGCAGCGGGAGCAAAACAGCCTTGGGGGTGGGGAGAGGACAGTGGCAGGACCACAGACATGGTGAAGGTGAGCAAAAGCTACAGCTACAGAGTGCTGGTGCCCCTTCCTGCTCTGACACTCTGTCACCTTGGCAGGTCCCTTTGTGCTTCTGTTCTTCAATATTTAAAAATGGAATTACTATAATTCTAAGGGTTGTTTGAAGATTAAATAAGATGATGTATGTAAAAGGACTTAGCAGTGTTTGGCACAAAGTGAGTTTCTTTTCTAGGATAAGAAAGGGAGAAAAGGAGCAAGAGAAGAAAGGTGAGAAAGGGGAGGGGGAGGAGGAGGGGGATGGGAGGAAGAGAGGGGGAGGAGGAGGGGGAGGGGAGGAAGAAGAGGGGGAAGGGGAGGAGGAAGAGAAGAAGAGGAAGAAGGCAAGCAGGCAACAGTAAGAAGGTTGTCCCTGGTTGGAGTGGAGACCCCACAAGCATCAGGAAGCAGCCCAGCCTGCACTTGGGGACTCACTCTGGTTGGAACACAGCACATGAGCCATTTCTGCCCTCACCCATCTCCAAAGCAGACATCCTTAAATGATCCCGTTCAGGTAGCCACTACTAATCAATCAGAGTGAATGTGGGAGAAGAGGTTGACATACGATTCTCGGGCTAGACTCATAATTTAGTGAAGGAAACCTCCACAATTCATAGAATATCTATTTATCATCCAAATTTCTCTCAAAACTTGCTTTATAACTTTTATGTCCCTGTCTTCACCTTAATGATGTCAGAGATACATGGCAAGCATGTAGAGTGTCCTGACAGAAAAAGTAACAGTCCAGGTAAGGAGTTGGCTCAGCCTTACAGTCCCTGGTGTGGTGACTTTGTCCCTTCTTTGGCCCACTGCTTGGGCATCCTGAAGGCCGTCTCTCTCTTGACGGTCTCTCAGCCTCGGTCAAGGAAACAGAAATTCTAGCCACTAGACCACCAGGGGCTAGAGGCTAAAAGCAAAGTTCCCCTGGCTCTTACCCCCCATTGAAAGCAAGAATGTTTCAAGGAGGCAAAAACTGTAAAAACGGCACAAAATTTATTATTAGAGACACAGCACAACATGTGGGAGAGCACACAGAGAAGCAGTTTTGTTTTTTTTTTAAGATGTTGGGGGTAGGAGTTTATTAATTAATTTATTTATTTTTGCTGTGTTGGGTCTTCGTTTCTGTGTGAGGGCTTTCTCTAGTTGTGGCGAGTGGCGGCCACTCTTCATCGCGGTGCATGGGCCTCTCACTGTTGTGGCCTCTCTTGTTGCGGAGCACAGGCTCCAGACGTGCAGGCTCAGTAGTTGTGGCTCACTGGCCTAGCTGCTCCACAGCATGTGGGATCTTCCCCGACCAGGGCGCAAACCCGTGTCCCCTGCATTAGCAGGCAGATTCTCAACCGCTGAGCCACCAGGGAAGATGGAGAGGCAGTTTTATTTAAGACAGAAGCAAGACAGAAATACACACCCAGACAGAAAGGATATGGGCATCCTCTCTAATGAGGAGTGTAATAAAGAGGTGATTTAAATCACTTATACAGGACAGTGCTCCCAGGTCTTTTTTGCCTTTGGCCAATTATCCTGTTTCTTTTTTCACACCTGACCTGTCCTAGGATGCTCCCCAACATGCATGAGCAACTTTCCATAAGATGGATCCCACCGCAGAGACCTGTGGGTGCAGGTCCACACATATGATGGGGTGGTGTCTCCTCCCTCTTTGACCCCCAAGGAGCCTTCCTGTGCATGTGCAGACAGGGAAGTTTTCCTTGACTTCAGGAGTGGTCATCTTATCTCTTTACTTCAGCAGAGCTCAGCTTCTGCCACTAGCTTTGTCCTTGGAGTGTCTGGGTGAGAACAAAACTTCCATTTTACTTCACTTACAAACACCAGCTGTCCGGCCCAGGGGCCCATCTATCTCCTACCTCAGTGCCAGGTCAGGCCCATGGTTATTTTTATGAAAATAATATTAACAATAGAGTCCCAGCCCAGGTCCAATACTTTTCATGCATTCCGTCTCTGAAAAGTTCTCCTTCCGTGAATGCTGTAACTGAAGGACTGAGGTTGATGGTTCCAAGACAACCTTCAAACCCCAGGACCCCAAAAGAAAAGACCCTTCCAGCTTGACATCTATAGCAATTTCCTACATCAAATACACATCAGCACCCATGCCCTTTACAATTAAAAATAAAATTGGGGGCTTCCCTGGTGGCCAGTGGTTGAGAGTCCGCCTGCCGATGCGGGGGACACGGGTTCGTGCCCTGGTTGGGGACGATTCCACATGCCGCGAAGCGGCTGGGCCCGTGAGCCATGGCTGCTGAGCCTGAGCGTCCGGAGCCTGTGCCCCGCAACGGGAGAGGCCACAGCAGTGAGAGGCCGGTGTACAGCAAAAAAATAATAATAATAATAAAATAAAATTGGGCTGGATATGCAGACGTTTGAAAATGATTCCTTATTTATTATGACCTCTTGTTTAGAAAGAAAAAAAGAAAAGAAAGAAAAATCTTCCATGACAGATGTTTGCCTCCCTGGCCAGAGGTGAGCGTTCAAGGAAAGTTCGGGAAAGTTCCCTGCCCATTGCCTGCAAGGATCAGAATCAAGGCCTTGGCAGCCTATGGGGCCCTGCTTGCCCACTCACAGTGAACTTTAGGAAAGGACACCATGGCCTACTTTTGAGGGATCCTGCTGCCAAATTCAGAAGAGGGAGGGAAAAAAGATGGGGGGGAAAGAGCTTTGATTCTGGAAATTATGACTTGCTGACATCCTTCTTCTCTCCCCTTATAATCTGCCTAACTGTAGACACGGCTTTAATTATAGATGGGCAGATGGGGCCAGGCCAAGAACAGGGCTGCAGCTGGAATTTGCGGCCGTGGAATGGCAGGGCTCAGAGTCCTGGCTCTTCCTTGTGTTTTCCCTGCCCTCCTGGCCCCTCTTCCAGGGCTAGCTGTACCCTCTTTGAGTGTTTTTCAAATGCTAAATGAACCACAGGATTCCACGTCCTGACCAAATCCTCCCTCAACCAAAGGAAAGAAAGAAAGAAAAAAAAGAGTCAAGGATCAGAGACTATGAGAACATGATTGGTTCTGTCTTCTTGGAAGATTAGCTGCAATAAAGCCACTTTGTTCTCTTGTGAACCACAGGGAAGCCCACTTCTCATCTATTATCTTAAATCAAAATATAAAGTGTTGGGAATTCCCTGGTGGTCCAGTGGTTAGGACTCCTTGTTTTCACTGCCAAGGGCCCAGTTTCAATCCCTGGTTGGGGAATTAATCTCCCGCCAGCCTCGTGGCACAGCCAAAAAGAAAAAACAAAACACACACACACACACAAATATAAAGTGTTACAAGAAGAAGAGGTTATGAAGTCATTATTGAACATCTCAGCCGTGCCAGGCACTGCAGTCCCCTTCCCATGTGTTGTTTTCTCACTGAATTCGAGTAGTGATCGTGTGAGAGAGGGTTGGTGACCCCTATTTTAAAGACAGGGAAACTGAGAGGCAATAAGACTAGGTCTACACAATTGTGAAGCAAAAGAACCAGGCTTTGAAACTGGGACTCATCTGTCTTCCTGTCTCCTGTTTCAGTCCCATTTCCTTCCCCATTTAATTTTTTGAAATCACTTCTCTGCTTAAAATCTAGAATAGTTTCTCTTGCCCACAGAATAAATTTCAAAGTAGTGCTGCACATCTGGAAGGGCCGGGGTACCGAGCAGTGGGTGATGGCAAGGGACAAGGCATGTGTGCCACGTTAAATGGTCTGTGAGCTACTTGTACACGTGTGGGAACCCGAGGAGAGGACTCCAGTGTCCACCACCAAGTTGTTATCCATCAACCATGAATGAAATAATGAGGGAAGGAAGGAAGAGATGGATGAACAAATTACTGAATATGTAGGATCCTTCCAAACCCTGAGGCTTCATTTCCAATGTGTCCCTGTTGCATGGAACCCACATACCTTCTGGATTAGTTGGATAAAGACTCTAAAGAATGAGGAGGTCAAGAAAGTATTCTCCTCCTCAACACACACACACACACATGCACACACACACACACACACAAACACACACACACGGTAAAATAATAGTAAATCATGTGGGTTTTGATGCTGTAGAAAGAGTTCTCAATAGTCTTGTCTTGGGTGCCTTTCTATTTAGGACCATGAAAAAGTAAGTTGATCATACTTGGAATATTTTTTTATTAAGACCTTTTTAGAGCAGTTCTACATTAACAGCGAAATTGAGGGGAGGGTAGAGATTTTTTCTATGTAACCCCTGTCCCCAGACATGCATCGCCTCCGCCATTACCAACGTCCTTCAACAGAATGGTGCATTCGTTACAATTGATGAACCCACATTGACCCATCAGAATCACCCAAAGTCAGTAGTTTACATCATGGTTCATTCTTGGTGTTCTATATTCTGTGGGTTTGGCCAGGTGTATAATGACATGTATCCATCCTTGCATACAACATACAGAGTATTCTCACTGCCCTAAAAATCCTCTGTGCTCCACCTACTCATCCCTCCCCCAACCCCTGGTAACCACTGATCTTTTTACTGTCTCCATAGTCTTACCTTTTTCAGAATGTCACGTAGCGGGAATTTACAGTATGTAGCCCTTTCAAATCAGCTTCTTTCACTTAGTGATAGTCACTTAAGGTCCCTACCTGTCTTTTCACAACTTGAGAGGTCACTTCTCTTTAACACTGAATAATATCCCATTGTCTGGTTGTACCACAGTGTCTATCCACTCATCTACTGAAGAACATCTTGGTTGCTTCCAAGTCTTGGCAATTATGAATAAGGCTGCTATAAACACTCATGTACAGGTTTTTGTGTGGACATAAGTTTTCAACTCTTTGGGTAAATACCAAGGAGAATGGTCACTGGACGGTATGATAAAAGTATTTTAGTTTTGTAAGAAACAGCCAAACTCTCTTCCAAAGTGGCTGTACCATGAAGATCTTTTTTTTTTTTTTCTATCAGAAACCATCTCGCACTGCATCTGATCAGCACCCAGGTTATATCATATCGCTCCAAAAAGCCAAGAGCAATACCAATTGCTACACTTACCCTTGTCGGGTACTTCCTATGTTCTATCCCCTTCCATTTTCCTAACACCCCTTTGAGAGAAGTTTTATCACTTTCCTACTTCTTACAGATAAGAGAATTGAAAAAAACAGAGAAAGTAACTTGATTAAGGCCACATAGTCAGTGGACAGCCAAACTTGGATTTGAACCCTTCAGTCTAACTCCAGCACCTAGCTCTACCCACGGGTGACAAGAGCACTGTAGAAGTTAATTACTGGTGATTGACAATAAATGTTTCTCAGCCAAACTGACACCAGTAGATGAGACCAGAGGATTAGGAAAAAAGATGCTTAGTAATTTCTGAGTTCAGTAATTACTTTTCTGTAACTTAAATCACATCTCCGGGCAGTGTTCAATGGAACAGTGAGTAAAACAAAACGTGATTCTTTAAGACTAGCCCCGGGCTTCCCTGGTGGTGCAGTGGTTGAGAGTCCGCCTGCCGATGCAGGGGACACGTGTTCGTGCCCCGGTACGGGAAGATCCCACATGCCATGGAGTGGCTGGGCCCAGTGACCCATGGCCACTGAGCCTGCGCGTCCGGAGCCTGTGCTCTGCAACTGGAGAGGCCACAACAGTGAGAGTCCCACGTACCGCAAAAAAAAAAAAAAAAATAGCCCCTTTCTTGGGAGGGAGGAGAGATAAATTAGGAGTGTGGGATTAACAGATACACACTACTATATATAAAATAAACAATAAGGACCTACTGTATAGCACAGGGAACTATATACAATATCTTGTAATAATTTAGAATGGAAAAGAATCTGAAAAAGAAAATATCTATATCTATCTATATCTGAATCACTTTGCTGTACACCTGAAACTAACACAACATTGTAAATCAACTATACTTCAATCAATATATATATAATAAAATTTAAATTAAAAAAAATAAAATTGTTTCAAAATTACTAAAAAGAATAAAGTAAGAACCTAAATAAAAGGCATAACACAAACATTTCAGAAATCAGTTTTCAATCTTAGTTTTTGCTACAGGTTTTCTGAGGATTGTATAGCAATCATCACAGTGGTTATGAAGAACCAGGTTATGGTAGGGTCTATGTGGTTGTATTTCTTACTGGTTGTTTAATATAATTACAGTATTTTATTTTATGTATGTTGAGAAATTTATATACTAAATAAAACAAGTGTCTTGTAATGTTCCAAAAAAAAAAAAAAGAATGGTCTTTTTCTTGCCAAGCCGATAGGAAGAGAAAGTATGAAGACAGGCCACAAGTCAGGATGTGCTAAGGCCAGGGCATGAAAACACATGGGGATATTCAGTAAATATTTGTTAAGTGAATGAAGGAATGTCTCTGGAATGAAGACCCATTTGCGAACAGGTCTCTCTGGGAAGCCTAAGTATATTTGAATCACCTTTTTAACTAAGATAGCCTTCCCCAAGTATTCTGAGAACCAGCAAACACATCCTCAACCCTTGCTATTGTCCAGGCTTTATGTTAAATATTGTGAGAAAGAAACACACACAAGAGCCGTCTTCCTGCAAAGAGTTGTATTTTTTAAATGTGTATTTAAGCAACTTTTTCTTTCTTTTTTTTTTTTTTTTTGCGGTACGCTGACCTCTCACTGTTGTGGCCTCTCCCATTGCGGAGCACAGGCTCTGGACGCGCAGGCCCAGCGGCCATAGCTCACGGACCCAGCCGCTCCGTGGCCTGTGGGATCTTGCCGGACCGGGGCATGAACCTGCATCCCCTGCATCGGCAGGCGGACTCTCAACCACTGCGCCACCAGGGAAACCCTAAGCAACTTATTGACATTATAAAACTGGAAGCTTTAAGGTCATTACTTACACAAGAATAAATAGACAGTAATCTGTCACTTCTCCAGAGGAATATCAGCTAGTGAACTCACTCCTGAAGAATCTCACAGACAGGGAAAAGCAGGTTTGGGGACAATGTGCCTTTCAATGCCACGGCTCAGAAGACCTGCAGGAAGATGAGAGATAGCAGGTAACAGTGCCTTCATACTATGAGGGTCCCAAAAAGAAGGGCAAGACTTACCTCTATGGCCCAAGTAAGAAAGAATTCCTAAGAAGAGAATTTTAGGACTGTCTAAGAAAGGGAATTGGGGACTAAAGCCAGGAACAATGGGTACAAATCAGAAAAATTCCCCAAATCGTTGCTATTTCCCTACTTTAACTTCTGCCTTACTTCCAGAGTAGAAAGCACTAAAAACCTTATGCAACATTTGCCAAAAATGTGTTCTATGAAATACAAGTTCTATAGAATGCTCATTAATTTCATTATTTATTCATCATTCAATACATGTTTTTATTGAGCAGCTACTATGAGTCTTTACTACATTAGGCATTGTGCTAGGAGTGACCAAAACCATTATGTCTCCACCCTCCTATAGCATATGTTCTAATGAGGACCCAGACAATAATAAACACATAAACATGTAGAATAATGGCAAGTGTGCTATATGTTTTGGTGAAAAATGAAACAGCAGGGAAAGGGACAGAGGACAGAGTCTTTCTTTAAACAAAGAGGTCAGAAAAGTATTTTTTTTTTTAGAAGATAACATTAAGCAGAGACCTGAATTAAGTGAAGGATAGAACCAAGGAAATTTCTCAGGAAAATGTGTTTAAGTAGGGGAGATAGTAATTGAAAAGGCCCTAAGGTGAGAACATGCTTAGCCTGTTTGAAGCAACAGAATTTAATGAGTGAGGGGAGAAGCAGTATGGAATGAGGTAGTAGATGTGGGCAAGGGAGGGGAAAGATTCAGAAGTGCCACAGCAAGGAATTTGGATATTATTTTTAAGCATGATAATGAAACCATTAAAGGAAACCAGGGAAGTGAGGGAAGTGATATTAACAAGTGTTACCCCCATCACTATTCGTAATGTCACTAAAACACAAACAAGGTACTCTAGGTAAGAAGTGATTAGTGCTAAGCAGAGAACTATCACCTCCCAAATTACAGACACTATACTTCTATTAATATGGCCTGAACTCTCATTAACAATTTTTTCCGGGCGAATATCCCATTTTTTACTCAAACTGTGCCATCTTCTGAAATCGTAACATTTAAATTTCAGTACCTGCTTAACCATTTCTCCCTTATTCTACACTGGAACAGGAAGTTTTTTTTACTACCTGAATGTTTGCTCCTGGAACTTTCTGTCATGTTAGATTCAGTCCACTATTCCTGCCTGTCAAGTTCTTTGTCCACTTCTGACTGTCATCCAGAGTGTTTGTTGTCCCTTCCATCCAGCTTTGTGTCATCCCTGGGAGGAATCTTTAGACAGAGGAATCACAGTGCTGATTTGATTAAGGTCAAGGACACAGTGCTGGGACTCACTGGAGATCTCTCTCTTCAAGTTGACATCAGTCTGTTTTGTGTTTGACAGTTCAAAGATGTGACGGTGAATTTTGTGTGTCAACTTAACTGGGCTAAGGGTTGCCCAGATAACAGGTGAAACATTATTTCTGGGTATGTCTGTGAGGATGTTTCTAGAAGAGATTAACATTTCAATCAGTAGACTGAGTAAAGATCACCCTCACCCATGTGGATGGGCATCATTCAATCCACTGAGGGTGTGAATAGAACAAAAACAGAGGAGGAAGGGCTAATTTGCTCTCTCTGCTTGACCTGAGACACCCATCTTTTCCTGCTCTCAGACATCGTGCTTCCAGTTCAGACTGTGACTTATATTATCAGCACCAAAATCCTTAGACCTTCAAACTCAGACTGAATTATGCCACCAGGTTTCCTACTTCTTCAGCTTGCAGACAGAATGTTGTGGAACTTCCCAGCCTCCATAACTATGTGAGCCAATTCTTATAATTTAGATGGATAGATAGATAGATAGATAGATAGATAGATAGATAGATAGATAGATAGATAATCTCCTATTGCTTCTGTTTCCTGGGAAACTCTGACTGACACAAAAGAATACCAAACAATTAGTAAGACCTAACGGTGTTTGACATATAGTAAACACCAAATAAATGTCGCTCTATTATTATTGTTATTACTAATTGTCTTCTAATCCACGTTTATCCATCCTGTCCAAAGACGTTTTGTGTGATGTATTTTTACATGTCCAGCTGACCTCCCAGATTCTAGCAACAAATTCACTTCCTTAGTCTATCGGTGTATAACTATAAAAGAAAGGATTGGAATTGACCTGCTACAACTTATGCTTGAACACAAGCTGAGCCCCTGTGATCATACTTTCTTCTTCCATGTGTTCACAAATGAACTCCTTTAATAATCTAGTCCAGAATATTTGGGGATCAACAACAAACTCACCATCTGGACGTTCATGGAAACCTCTCTCCTCCTCTGTTGAAATTTGGGATGACATTTATCTCCCTCCAGTCTTCCACCACTCTTACCTTTTTCCACAAATTCTCCCAAAGTTCATTAGCAACGTTCAAGGATCTTGTTCCTAAGTCCTCTGGGAACCTGAGGAGACCGTGAGATGTGAGATCATGCGGAGAGGTGGGACCCTGTCTTCTAGTTCCTTCACCTATTTTGAGGTTCATGCCCCTTCCCCTCAGCAGGATCTCTTCCACATTTTTCAAGCTTAAATGGTCTCTCCAATTCCCCCATCAGTACCATAAAACCAGTTTATCCCTTCATAGATCTACTGTCTCCTCAGAAAACGACTTTTAGAATTCTTTAGATGATCTTCTAAAGATCATCTTTTGGAAAATGAGTGTTAGGCTTTTCTCGACATATTTTAACCCTCAGGTCCTAGTGAGTTTACCCTCCGTGACACCGTCGTCTTATTTCCCAGCTATCTCTTCTATGTCATTCTTGATGCTGAGTCCTTCTTTCCATCTCTCTGGGTGCCTCATCTGCACTGACTTTCATCAGAGCTCCCTGGCTAACCCCACTGGTTTCTCGGGTTACCTCTCCATGGTCTCCATTGCTGGAAAAATTTGCACAGGCAAAATTGCACTTTGGAGAGATTTTCCAGCCATTGTCACCCTGCATTTTGAAGCTTATCCCACAGATTCAAGCTGACTTTTTTCTCTCAATTGTTTGAAATTCCCCCTTTCTGTCATCTGTCAGTGCCCAGTTTTAACTCCTCACTCTGTCACCTCTCCCAAGGTTCCCATCACTTCCACTCAGCCAAACGATGCCTTTTTTCGGTGTGAATCTGGCTGAGCAAATCAGTGACCCAGATCACTTCCTCCACCCCGTGGAAGATTAAATTTTCAGATGGGAAAGACATGAAATGGTCAAACACTCTGCTTTTAATTCAAAGAGATGTTCAGCATGTTTCTGGACAGCCAATGTCCCCGCCACTGCAGTTACTTATCTTGCTGAGACAGTTTTGATCTGCACCTGGAATGCATTTTCCATTTGTGGCATTTGCATTTGCATTTGCTGGATGGCCTTTAGTATACAGCATGTAGATTCTACAAATACATTGAGGTCATCCCTCTATGCAACAACATGGACAGATCCAGGTCAGGTCTGCATTAACAAAGCCAAGTTTGCAGCAGCTAAAGGAAACAAGGTAATTTAACTAGAAAAGTATAGGGAATGGAGGCAAAGTGTTAATTTGTCTCAATTTTCTTCTCAGTTTTCTCAATATGCTTGTCCTATAGTGAGTTCATTTTGCTTCCAACCGATATGATTCCAAGCTTATTCAGTTTTGCCATCTGTAAAATGGGAATGATAAGGTCTTCCTTATCTACTTCATAGGAATATTTTCTTGCTCAAATGAGCTGAAGTAGTGAAAGAATTGGGGGAGAGAACTGCAAAGTGCTCAATAAATGTGATGCATTTTGTTTTGTTTTGTTTTGTTTTTTATGGAATCTAATGTGATGCATTTTATAGGAAGCTTTCCCCAAGAGCTAAGATTGACTTCTTGAAAACTCTCTGTGGTCAGAGAATTTGTGATAGAACTTACTGCCTTGTGAGAAGAATAAGGTTAAGGAAAGGAAGAATATTATTAAACCCATCGAAGTTCTTATAAATATTTTATATTCCTAAAAATTAAGCACTCAATACATGAACTAGACAATCAGTTGTTTTACATGATTTTAATTCTATTTGCTAGAAGTTAAACAATTAATGTGAATTTATCTTGAGTGTTAAATGACTTTTGAGAGAAAATAGCCAATACCTACCAAATACCATATGCCAGATTCTGGTCTAAGAGCATCACAAATGTCTCATTTAATACATACAATAAACCTATGAGCTAGTCATCATAATAATCTTCGCTTATAGAGGAAACCATACTGAGATGAAGGAAGTTAAGGAAATCTTACAGCTGATAAAGGTGAAGCTAGAAATACATAACTAAGGATGGAAGGAAAGGAGGTAAGTTGCTATTGGAAAGAGAAGAGGCATTTCTGGATTCACAGTATCCCCACCCCAGCCCCAATTCCTATCTTTCCACAAACTCATGTTCATTTGATTTCAACTTTCAAAATGCAGACCTATGCATGTGGTCATAGAATGCTGATTGACTGTCAAGGGCACTTTGAATGTCAAAGCTGTAAAAATATGTCCTGGCCCTATTTTCTTGCCCAAGACAAGCAAAAACTGGATTCATCCCAGGTAGGGTTTCAGGAGCTTAAACTAGATAGATAGATAGATAGATAGATAGAGAACCATCAAGTGAGAAAAATCTTAGCACTATCAAGAAACTTAAAGAAAGCTGACATGACAAGACTAGAGTGAGCAAAGACAAGAGTGCATCAGGATGAGGTTGAGAGATGAACAGGTACTGAATGCTGCAAGGCAGTAGAAAGGAGTTTGAATTTTTATCTGAGTGTAATGAAAAACTATGAACTATGGGAGGGTTTTTAACAAGATGTGACATAATTGTGTTTAAGAGGATTATTTCTGCTGTGTAGTAAATGCATTAGAGGTAGATGGAAGAGGATGTGGGGAATCTAGGTTAGAGGTGGTTATGGTCATCTGGTGTGATCACTGTCATCAAACACTTGAAGGTCATTATGGAAGAAGAAATGGGTTTCTTCCACTGACACCCAAAGGGCATAGTCAGAAATTATAAGAAACAGATTCCAGCTCTACCTCTAACAATCAGAGTTGACACACAATGAAATGGACTTCTTCCAATGGTAATGAGCACCCTACCATTGGGTGTTGTATCAGTCAGCTATAGCTGTGTAATAAACCATCTCTAAACCTAGTGGCTTAAAACAACAACCACTTATTATTTCTCATGGGTCTATGATTTGGCTGGGTGGTTCTGTTTATCTGGGCTGGGCTGGTTGATCTTAACTGAGCTCACTCCAGTGTGAGATGTGTCTGTCCTCAGCCTGTACGTTTGCTGAAGAATGGTTAGTCTAAGGTTGCCTAGGCTGGAGCAACTCATCTATGTTTCAAGTGGTCTCATATCTTCCAGCAGGCTAGTGTGGGCTTATTCTTTAGGTGATCACAGAAAACAATAAAAAGGAAGTAAACACTTGTAAGTGCTTTTTCACATTTCTGCTTGCATCAAGTTGCCTAACATCTTATTGGCTGAAGCAAGTCACATGGCTGAGCCCAGAGACAGAGTGGAAGAGGGCTATTAAATTAGAGTTCAAAAGAGCATGGATATGGTCCAGTGGTTAAGAATCCGCCTTCCAATGCAGGGTGTGTGGGTTCAATCCCTGGTCAGGGAACTAAGATCCCACATGATGAGGGGCAACTAAGCTTGTGAGCCACAACTACTGAGCTCGCATGCCTCAACAAGAGAGCCCATGTGCTGCAAACTACAGAGCCCACACGCTCTGAAGCCTGCGTGCCACAATTAGAGAAAATCCGCACGCCACAACTGGAGAGAAGCCTGCACACCACAACGAAGACCTGATGCAGCCAAAAAACAGAAAAAAATAAATTCTAGTCCCAGTTTGGTAAGGTTTTCGGTTTTATGAATGGATGTTGAATTTTATTAAAATTAAAAAAAAAAGAGCATGTATACTGGGAGGCCACTAATTGGGGCCACCAATACAGTCAACCTACTATAAATGTGTTGAAGATGAATAACCACGTATGAGATAAGAGTCTGTAGCATAGGCTAGAATGCATGATCTTTATAAGTCTTTGTCTCACTCTACAATTCTAGTTGGAAGAACAAATAGGGCACCAAACATGAAAAGCTGCATGAAGAATAAGAGTCAAGCCAGAGCCCTTGTCCCATGACTATGCAGGAATTATTTTGAGTGTGTTCCAAGGATCAGGGAGCTGAAAGAGCATCCACTCAAAGAATTGGGCGCCACTTTCTTTCCCTGGGAGCTGCTGTCTCCACTTCTTTGACAACATCAGTCTGTGAGAACATCCATGGGACTCCAACAATCAAGCTGTTGGATCCTCTTACAACTCAGATATGAACTGAGAAAAAAATGCTGCCTAAGGAAACTACTCTGCTCCAGGTCTGAAACTCACTTCTAAATAAAGATATTAACTCATAAATACAGGGGTAAGGATTTTGGCCTTACTGAAGCTGACTTACTGGAAACAAGAGAAATAAACACATGCATACACATATTCACACATTCACATAATGTATTTAGAATTCAGATTTTTAAAAGCCAGGACTGTTGAAAATATAAAATAAAATCAGTCATAATTGTAATTGCAAATAAAGTTTACATCTTGCTAGCAAATGTGGGCTATAAAAATTCCAAGATTTTGTGGTCTGGTTGAGGGCAAGACTATTTCCAGAGCTTCACACAGAGACACAGACAGCCATACAATCCCATACTCATAAAACACACACACAAACAGCTACACATGCACATATACAATAACACAATGCAAATTTATTCACACACAGGTATATACCCTGGTGCTCATGCTCTCATGCACAATGACACATTCACCCATATATTTTCACAAACACACTTAAAATTAATCAAGTCCACCATCCCAGGTATCGCCATGGTAAAAATAAATGAATACATATTATAGATAAATACCAAGAACTCTGAAAACATCAATACAAAGGCCCTTATATACAAACAAACCCACACATACAGAGGCAAAGTCACACGATGAAAACAGAGGCAAGATGCAAATATTAATACATCCTATTCACTAACATACCATTGAATGAACACAAACACAAGAAACATTGGTACACACATACTTACAGGTATATGCAAACATAATCTCACATACACACACGTGCCTACCCACCTATGTACTCTACAAAGTCACAGATGCTCCCTAACCCCTATCTGCCTCTTCCACTTAATTGAGTACCACTCTTCCTTCTTCTTCTGTTAGCTCTCCTTCCATTCCAAGAACATCCTAAATTTTCTCCTGTTCCAACTCCTTTGCACATTCTTCTCCCCCAGCTCTTCATATGGCTGACCCTCTCTCACCCTTCAGACCTCAAGTTCAATACCACCTCCCCAGTGGAGCCTTCCTCCACTACTGCATCATTAGATAGGTCCCTTAGTTAACCCACCGTGTACTTTGTTTGGGTCCTAATAGGACTACGTGCAACTTTGAAGTTATACATTTTTGTGTGATTGTTTATTATCTGTTTCTCCCACTAGACTGCAAGAACCATGTCAATTTCACTCATCATTTTTATCCTGAGTCTAGAACTGTGCCTGGCAAACCGTGGGCACTCAATAAATAGCTGTTGAATACACAATGCTTGGAAGGAAACCAATAAATAATGTATTTTCAAACTGGCTACATTGGGGAAATTCTGGGAAACAGTACAAATTATCCCACCCTAGGAGCAAATGGTCTGGGGCATTTATATACCAATACCTGACAGTCACTGATTGAGGGCTGTTTCTGGAACATCCATCCAGTCAGCTGTTGAAACAAGGCAGAGCAAATTTTCAGGGTTCTGGGAGGGAAAGCCTTTAGGCACAGAGATGCAGATTCTAGTAGTTTAAAGTCAGTGAGAGCACACTTAAAGATTGAAGTTGGCACAGGACACCAATAGTTTCTTCTACCAGCCCCCAAGCTAGATTATCTTAACTGATGAGAACGGGCAGAGAGTAGGTCTATGGGAAAGGGGACCCTCTCGTGACTGTGGTTGGAGGTGACAACAGGGGAAATAATTCTTTAGCTGGCAACACTGGGGTGCCAAATATAATGGCAGTTACCAGGCCAAACAGACAAAGCCGCTATGGCTGGTCTTTAGCTAGAGATGGCTCATGGCAAGTCAATCCCAAGAGAGGAGAGATGATTGCTGCTAAGATAAGACGTTGCACACTTGGAAAGTCCCAGGCCCTTTTGAATATAAGACTCTCCAGCTGCAGGATGGGAAATCCTGTGGTTAGGACTGTGTTTTGCAAACAACTCTAAGCCTTTGAAATACATGTGCAAAGCAAGAGTCATTTGGGGATGGATGGAAAATGTAACAGACTCAGCTGGTCTTTTTTGAGACACATGATGTACTGCATAGTAAACCTCATGACAGGGAAGCAGGCAGCTGTATTTCCTGCCTCTTTGTTCCCTGTCCATTTCCACTGCACCCCTTGCCCTCAACACTGGTGCTGATGCCAAGTATAAAGTCAGTTTTTCTAACACAAATAGAAATCAGGTCACAATCATTTTACTATGGGGTACAGTCATCACCAGGGACAGAGACTATGTCACCTGCACAGATGTCCTGGGTTTACAAGCTGAACTATTCAAAATGCCAAACTCCTAATGAAATCACACATAGGGAGGGATGTTCACTTAAGAAAACCTTCAGCTTCTCTTACCTTCTGAGATGGCCCACACTCTGTCTGTGGAGTGTGTTTCTCCCTAAATAAATCCACTTCTTATCTAAAAAAATAAGAAAGGCTTCTCTGCCCATAGTAACTCATGATGTGTAAGAGCGACACATTGATGTATTATAATTAAACTCCTTTTTTAAAAATGCATATAATTAACTCATGAAATCCAGTTCTGGAGGAGGAAGAGACGTTCTGGAGAACCTGCTGTGAGCAATGAAATTTGGGCCTCATAGCTGGATATCTCTAAACTATGACCCAGTTTCTACCACCCCACCACCAGCAACAACATCTTGGTATCCCCATAAAGGGCTCACCCTAGGTGCTCTAGATCAGTGGATCTCTAAGTATGGTTTCTGGACCAGCAGCATTAGCAACAACATCCCCTGGGAACTTGCCCAAATGCAAAATTGGGGGGCCACCCCAGATTTAATATCTTAGTCAGTTCAGGCTGCTGTAACAGAATATCATCAGAGACTGGGTGGCTTAAAAAACAGATGTTTATTTCTCACAGTTCTGGAGATTTGGAAGTCCAAGATCAAGGCATCAGCAGACCTTCTGTCTGGTGAGGGCACTCTCCTGGTTTGCAAATGGCCATCTTCTCATTGTGTCCTCACATGGTGGAGAGCAGAGAGAGGGAAAGAAAGCTCTCTTGTCTCTTCTTATAAGGGCACTAATCCCATTCATGAGGGCTCCATTCTTATTATTTAATTACCTTCTAAAAGTTCCATCTCCTAATATTGGGAGATAGGATTTCAACATATGAATTTGGGGTGGGAGGACTACAAACATTCAGTTTATAACACTTACTGAATCAGAAACTTTGGGAGTGGAGCCCAGACACCTGTGTTGTAACAAACACTCCAGGTGAGCGTGTTGTACATTCAAGTTGGAGAAACACTGCACTAGATTAGCAAGCAGAACTCTCCATTTTCCCACCTCCTCATCATTTCCCCCTACACCCAAATAATATTGCTGCCTTGGAAGAACTAGGCAGTCAGATCTTGTCACACTTTCAAGGATGTTGCATTCAAAATGCTGTAAGTGAGTCAGATGAGTTTTGTTATATTGGTCAAGCATTGGCAATGGTTCTGGGAACAACAGCTGCCCCTCCCCAGACACCCTGTTGAATGTCCCCTGGGCTACACTTATCCAGCAAAGATTTCAGCCTTTTAAAGCTGATGAGTTACCTCCCCTCAGCTGTCTGAAGTTCTTTACTTAGTGATAACTTTATTTTAAATAATTACTATAAAATAACAAGGATACAGAAGTGTGCAGAGATCATACAAAACGTTTCCATAAACCCATGGAATCACTACCCAGGTCAAGAAGCAGAATATCCCTGCAGCAAGAACATCCCTGCAGCTTCTATAATAATTAACCATTTTTACATCTTCCACCATCAATTTGTTTTACCTGTCTGAATACTTTATATGAAAGAAATCAGGACTTCCCTGGTGGCACAGTGGTTAAGAATCCACCTGCCAATGCAGGGGACAAGGGTTTGAGCCCTGGTCTGGGAAGATCCCACATACCGCGGAGCAACTAAGTCTGTGCACTACAACTACTGAGCCTGCGCTCTACAGCTTGCATGCCACAACTACTGAAGCCAACACACCCTAGAGCCCATGCTCTGCAACAAGAGAAACCACCACAATGAGAAGCCCATGCACCACAGCGAAGAGTAGCCCCCACTCGCCACAACTAGGGAAAGCCCACGTGCAGCAACTAAGACTCAACACAGCCAAAAATTAAGAAAGAAGGAGAGGAAGGAAGGAAGGAAGGAAGGAAGGAAGGAAGGAAGGAAGGAAGGAAGGAAGGAAGAAAGAAAGAAAGAAAGAAAGAAAGAAAGAAAGAAAGAAAGAAAGAAAGAAAGAAAGAAAGAAAGAAAGAAAGAAAGAAAGAAAGAAAGAAAAAGAAAGAAAGAAAGAAAGAAAGAAAAAGATAACAGGGCTTTAAATAAAAAGGAAAAAAAAAGAAATCACACAGTACGTATACCTTTGTGTCTGCCTTCTTTCATTCAGCATTATGACTGAGAGATTCATTGAACATACCAAGAGTATGAGTTTCAAATACTTCACATCTTCGCCAATATTTGGTAATGTCTGTCTTTCTCATTTTAGCCATTCTGGCAGGAGTGTGGAGCTCTCTTATGGAGATTTCAATCTGCATTTTACCAATGACTAATAAGGTTAAACATCTTTTCATATGCGTGTTGACTACTTGGATATCCTCTCTTGTGAAAGGCCTGTTCAAGTTTTATGCCTATTTCCTTTTGGGTTGTCTGTTTTTTTCTTACTGATTTATAGAAGCACTTTCTATATTACGGCTAAGAGTCCCTTGTTGAATATGTGTATTTTAAATATCTTTCACACTGTTGCTTGCATGTTCACTCTCTTGATGGTGTATTTTGATAAACACAAGGTTTTGATTTTAAAGAAGACCAATTTAACATTTTTTCTTTTTATGGGTAGTGTTCTATCTTCCTTAAGAAATATTGGTTTACACTAAAGTCATGAAAATATTCTCAAATTTGTCTTTATAAAGTTTTAGTTTTTTTACCTTTTACATTTAGAACTATAATGCATCTGGAATTGATTTTTATGTATGATGTGTGATACAGCTCCAGATTCATTTTTTTCCATATGAATATCCAATTGACCCAATATAATTTATTGAAGAGCATTCTTTCTGCACTGCAATGCAGTGTCACCATTGTCATGAATCAAGTGGACATATATGTTTGGACATATTTATAGATCTCTATTTGTTCTCTATTTTGTCTTGTGTCAATACCATACTGTCTTAGTTACTGTAGCTTTAAAATAAATCTTGAGATTGTGAGTATAAGTCTTCCAACTTTGTTCTTCTTCAAAACTATCTTGGCAATTCTTGGCCCTTTATATTTCAAAAAAAATATTAGAATTATTTTGTGATTTCTGAATACACACACTCTCACACACATACACACATCATGCAGACATACACACAAAAGCCATGAAGATTTTGAATGGAATTGCAGTAAACCCATAGATTATTTTAAAGAATTGACATCTTTACAATATTGAAACTTCCAATCTTTGAACATGTTAGTTATATCACTTAGTTTATTTATTTCTTTAATTTTTCTCAACTATATTTTATGGTTTCCTATGGATAGGTCTTGTAAAACTTTTGATTTATTCCTAGATATTTGGCAGGTTTGATGGCATTGTAAACTATAGCACTTTAATCTCTTAATTTTCTACTTGTTCACAGTAATAGAAACATAATTGATTTTTAATATTAACTTTTTATTCAGAGGTCATGCAAAATTCACTTAGTAAGTTTTATAGTATCTGTGTACATTATTTTGAATTTTCTACATATACATTTATGTCATCTACATATAATGAAAGTTTTCTTTCTTTCTACTCAATCTTCATTCCTTTTATTTCTTTTACCTGACTTATTGCATTTGATAGGACATCCAGTACAATTTTGTCTAGAAATGGCAATAGTGGCCATCCTCAGCTCATTACCAATTGCCAGAAGAAAACTTTCAACACACCACTATCAAGTATTATGTGATGTATGCTATAAGATTTTTTGTAGATATTATTTATCAGATTTTGTGAATTTCCTTCTATTCTTAGATTGCTGAGAGTTTTTATAATGATCAGGTGTTGAAATCTTCAAATGCTTTTACTGCATCTATTGAGATGATCAAATTTTTTTTCTCTTTTATCTCATTAATGCAATAAATAATATTATTGGTTTTTAATGTTAAATCAACTTGCATTCCTGGAGTAAGCACAACTTTATCTAGACATATTGATATAACCCTCTTTATTTACTACTGATTTAATTTGCTAATATTCTGTTTAGGATTTTTACAGCTATACAGAAAAATTGGCTTATAGTTTCCCTTTTGTGTAATGTTCTTGTCAGGTTTTACTGACCTTATAGCAACTCTATTTTTTCTATTTCTAATTTTTGCAAGTATTTATATAATATTGGTATTATTTCTTCCATAAATGTTTTTAAAAGTTCATTGGTAAACTGATCAGCACTTGAAGATTTTGTGTGTGTTGAAAGATTTTAAATTACAGTTTAAATATCTTTATTAACATGTCACTATTCAGGTAGTCTCTTCTTGGTCAATTTTTTTTTTTTTTTTTTTGCTGTACGCGGGCCTCTCACTGTTGTGGCCTCTCTGGTTGCGGGACACAGGCTCCAGACACGCAGGCTCAGTGGCCATGGCTCATGGGCCTAGCCGCTCCCCGGCATGTGGGATCTTCCCGGACCGGGGCACAAACCTATGTCCCCTGCATCAGCAGGCAGACTCTCAACCACTGCGCCACCAGGGAAGCCCTTCTTGGTCAAGTTTGATTAATTATGTCATTCTTGGAATTTTTATAATTCATCCACATTTTAAAATGTATTAGCATAAAGTTGTACATTATATCCTGTATATCTGTATGAACAATAGTAACATCCCCTTTCCCACCATAAAATTGTAATTTGTACCTTCTCTAACTCTTGTCTGCTTAGCCTTGCTAGAGATTTGTATATTTTATTAGTCTTTCGGAGAATCAACTTTTGGTTTTTGTTTTTTTTCCCCTGTTGTATATTTGTTTTCTAATTTATTCTTTTTAAATTATTTTCTCTATTGCACATTCTTTGGGTTTAATTTGTTCTTTTTCTAACGTTTTGATATGAAAAGAATCATGAATTTCTAGCTTTTCTTCTTTTCTTATATATGGATATAGGATTGTAAATTTCCTTCTACCACAACTTTAGCTGTATTCCTCATGATTTTATATGTTCTACTTTTATTATCATTCATTCCAAAATAATATCAAATTTTCAGTGTAATTTGTTCTCTGACTCATAGATTATTCAGAAATCACTTGTTTAATTTCCAAATATTTGAGCATTTCTCATTTTCTTTTTGGTTCTTATTTCTAGTTCAATTCCACCCTGGTCAGAGGACATGTGCTAAATAGTTCTAATGCTTTAAATTTGGTGAAACTTGATTTCTGTCCCAAAATATAATCAATTTTACTAAATAGTCCATGTGTGATGTTAGAAAGTATTCTATTAATTTTCAATTGTATTCAACTAAGTCAGCTGGGTCTAGTCAATTAAGAAAATTAGACTAATTTATGTAAATGAGCACAAGTGTATTAACCAGATCTTTATTGTTACAGGTATACTTCTAAGATATTACGGGTTCACTAGGGGCAGGATGGGAATAAAGATACAGACCTACTAGAGAATGGACTTGAGGACACGGGGAGGGGTAAGGATAAGCTGGGACAAAGTGAGAGAGTGGCATGGAAATATACACACTACCAAATGTAGAACTGATAGTTGGTGGGAAGCAGCCGCATAGCACAGGGAGATCAGCTCTGTGCTTTGTGACCACCTAGAGTGGTGGGATAGGGAGGGTGGGAGGGAGGGAGACGTAAGAGGGAAGAGATATGGGGATAAAAGTATATGTATAGCTGATTCACTTTGTTATAAAGCAGAAACTAACACACCATTGTAAAGCAAGTATACTCCAATAAAAATGTTTAAAAATAAATAAATAAAAATTTTGAAAATTAAGAAAAAAAGATATCATGGGTTCAGACCACCACAATAAAGTGAATATCAAAATAAAGCAAGTCGCCAGGAAGAGAAGATGACGGAAGAGTAAGACACAGAGATCACCTTCCTCCCCACAGATACACCAGAAATACATCTACACATGGAACAACTCCTACAGAACACCTACTGAATGCTGGCAGAAGACCTCAGACCTGCCAAAAGGCAAGAAACTCCTCACATACCTGGGTAAGGCAAAAGAAAAAGACTAAACAGAGACAAAAGGATAGGGATGGGACCTGCACCAGTGGGAGGGAGCTGTGAAGGAGGAAAGGTTTCCACACACTAGGAAGCGCCTTCGCGGGTGGAGACTGCGGGTGGCGGAGGGGGAAGCTTCGGAGACACGGATGAGAGCACAGCAACAGGGGTGTGGAGGGCAAAGAGGAGAGATGCCCACACAGAGGATCGGTGGCGACCAGCACTCAGCAGCGCAAGAGACTTGTCTGCTCACCCGCTGGGACGGGCGAGGCTGGGAGCTGAGGCTCAGGCTTGGTCGGAGCGCAGGGAGAGGACTGGGGTTGGCGGCGTGAACACAGCCTGCAGGGGACTAGTGCACCACGGCTAGCCAGAAGGGAGTCCGGGGAAAAGTCTGGACCTGCCAAAGAGGCAAGAGACTTTTTCTTCCCTCTTTGTTTCCTGGTGCGCGAGGAGAGGGGATTAAGAGCGCTGATTAAAGGAGCTCCAGAGACGGGCGCGAGCCGTGGATAACAGTGCGGACCCAGAGACAGACATGAGACACTAAGGCTGCTGCTTGCCACCACCAAGAAGCCTGTGTGCGAGCACAGGTCACTATCCACACCCCCCTTCCGAGGAGCCTGTGCAGCCCGCCACTGCCAGGGTCCCGGGATCCAGGGACAACTTCCCCAGGAGAACACACGGTGCGCCTCAGGCTGGTGCAACGTCCCACCAGCCTCTGTCACCACAGGCTTACGCAGCACTCCGTGCCCCTCCCTCCCCCCGGCCTGAGTGAGCCAGTGTCCCCGAAGCAGCTGCTCCTTTAACCCCGTCCTCTGAGCAAAGAACAGACGCCCTCCAGAGACCTACATGCAGAGGCGGGGCCAAATCCAAAGCTGAGCCCCGGGAGTTGTGCGAACAAAGAAGAGAAAGGGAAATCTCTCCCAGCAGCCTCAGGAGCAGCGGATTAAATCTCCACAATCAACTTGATGTACCCTGCATCTGTGGAATACCTGAATAGACAACCAATCATCCCAAATTGAGGAGGTGGATTTTGAGAGCAAGATTTATTATTTTTTCCCCTTTTCCTCTTTTTGTGAGTGTGTATGTGTATGCCTCTGTGTGAGATTTTGTCTGTATAGCTTTGCTTCCACCATTTGTCCTAGGATTCTATCCATCCGTTTTTTTTTCTTTAAAAAAATATTTTTCTTAATAATTATTTATATTTTAATAACTTTATTTTATTTTCTTACTTTATTTTATTTTATCTTATTTCTTTCCTTCCTTCCCTCCTTCCTTCCTCCCTCCTTCCCTCCCTCCTTTCTTTCTTTCTTTCTTTCTACTTTTTCTCCCTTTTATTCTGAGCCGTGTGGATGAAAGGCTCTTGGTGCTGCAGCCAGGAGTCAGTGCTGTGCCTCTGAGAGGGGAGAGCCAACATCAGGACACTGGTCCACAAGAGACCTCCCAGCTCCACATAATATCAAACAGCGAAAATCTCCCAGAGATCTCCATCTCAACACCAGCACCCAGCTTCACTCAATGACCAGCAAGCTACATTGCTGGACACCCTATGCCAAACAACTAGCAAGACAGGAACACGACCCAACCCATAACAGAGAGGCTGCCTAAAATCATAATAAGTCCACAGACACTCCAAAACACACCACCAGACGTGGACATGCCCACCAGAAAGACAAGATCCAGCCTCATCCATCAGAACACTTGCACTAGTCCCCTCCACCAGGAAGCCTACACACTCCACTGAACCAACTTTAGCCACTGGGGACAGACACCAAAAACAATGGGAACTACGAACCTGCAGCCTGTGAAAAGGAGACTCCGAAAACAGTAAGTTAAGCAAAATAAGGAGACAGAAAAACACACAGCAGATGAAGGAGCAAGATAAAAACCCACCAGACCAAACAAATGAAGAGGAAATAGGCTGTCTACCTGAAAAAGAATTCAGAATAATGATAATAAAGATGATCAAAAATCTTGGAAATAGAATAGACAAAATTCAAGAAACATTTAACAAGGACCTAGGAGAATTAAAGATGAAACAAGCAATGATGAACAACACAATAAATGAAATTAAAAATACTCTAGATGGGATCAATAGCAGAATAACCGAGGCAGAAGAACGGAGAAGTGACCTGGAAGATAAAATAGTGGAAATAACTACTGCAGAGCAGAATAAAGAAAAAAGAATGAAAAGAACTGAGGACAGTCTCAGAGACCTCTGGGACAACATTAAATGCACCAACATTCGAATTATAGGGGTTCCATAAGAAGAAGAGAAAAAGAAAGGGACTGAGAAAATATTTGAAGAGATTATAGTTGAAAACGTCCCTCATATGGGAAAGGAAATAGTTAATCAAGTCCAGGAAGCACAGAAAGTCCCATACAGGATAAATTGAAGGAGAAACAGGCCAAGACACATATTAATCAAACTGTCAAAAATTAAATACAAAGAAAATATATTAAAAGCAGCAAGGGAAAAACAACAAATAACACACAAGGAAATCCCCATAAGGTTAACAGCTGATCTTTCAGCAGAAACTCTGCAAGCCAGAAGGGGTTGGCAGGACATATTTAAAGTGATGAAGGAGAAAAACCTGCAACCAAGATTACTCTACCCAGCAGGGATTTCATTCAGATTTGATGGAGAAATTAAAACCTTTACAGACAAGCAAAAGCTGAGAGAGATCAACACCACCAAACCAACTTTACAACAAATGCTAAAGGAACTTCTCTAGGCAAGAAACACAACAGAATGAAAAGACCTACAATAATGAACCCAAAACAATTAAGAAAATGGGAATAGGAACATACATATTGATAATTACCTTAAATGTAAATGGACTAAATGCTCCCACCAAAAGACACAGATTGGCTGAATGGATACAAAAAGAAGACCATATGTATGCTATCTACAAGAGACCAACTTCAGACCTAGAGACACATACAGGCTGAAAGTAAGGGGATGGAAAAAGATATTCCATGCAAATGGAAACCAAAAAAACTGGAGTAACAATTCTCATATCGGACAAAATAGACTTTAAAATAAAAACTATAACAAGAGACAAAGAAGGACACTACGTAATGATCAAGTGATCGATCCAACAAGAAGATATAACAATTGTAAATATTTATGCACCCAACATAGGAGCACCTCAGTACATAAGGCAAATGCTAATAGCCATAAAAGGGGAAATCGACAGTAACACATTCGTAGTAGGGGACTTTAACCCCCACTTTCACGAATGGACAGATCATCCAAAATGAAAATAAATAAGGAAACACAAGCTTTAAATGATACATTAAACAAGATGGACTTAATTGATATTTATAGGACATTCCATCCAAAAACAACACAATACACATTTTTCTCAAGTGCTCATGGAACATTCTCCAGGATAGATCATACCTTGGGTCACAAATCAAGCCTTGGTAAATTTAAGAAAATTGAAATTGTATCAAGTATCTTTTCTGACCACAACGCTATGAGACTAGATATCAATTACAGGAAAAGATCTGTAAAAAATACAAACACGTGGAGGCTAAACAATACACTACTTAATAACAAAGTGATCACTAAAGAAATCAAAGAGGAAATTAAAAAATACCTAGAAACAAATGACAATGGAGACACGACGAACCAAAAGCTATAGGATGCAGCAAAAGCAGTTCTAAGAGGGAAGTTTATAGCAATACAATTCTACTTTAAGAACAGGAAACATCTCAAATAAACAACCTAACTTTGCACCTAAAGCAATTAGAGAAAGAAGATAAAAAAAAACCCAAAGTTAGCAGAAGGAAAGGAATCATAAAAATGAGATCAGAAATAAATGAAAAAGAAATGAAGGAAACAATAGCAAAGATCAATAAAACTAAAAGCTCGTCCTTTGAGAAGATAAACAAAATTGATAAACGATTAGCCAGACTCATGAAGAAAAAAAGAGAGAAGACACAAATCAATAGAATTAGAAATGAAAAAGGAGAAGTAACAACTGACACTGCAGAAATACAAAAGATCATGAGAGATTACTACAAGCAACTCTATGCCAATAAAATGGACAACCTGGAAGAAATGGACAAATTCTTAGAAATACACAACCTGCCAAGACTGAATCAGGAAGAAATAGAAAATATGAACAGACCAATCACAAGCACTGAAATTGAAACTGAGATTAAAAATCTTCCAACAAACAAAAGCCCAGGACCAGATGGCTTCACAGGCGAATTCTATCAAACATTTAGAGAAGAGCTAACACCTATCCTTCTCAAACTCTTCCAAAATATAGCAGAGGGAGGAACACTCCCAAACTCATTGTACGAGGCCACCATCACCCTGATACCAAAACCAGACAAAGATGTCACAAAGAAAGAAAACTACAGGCCAATATCACTGATGAACATAGATGCAAAAATCCTCAACAAGATACTAGCAAACAGAATCCAGCAGCACATTAAAAGGATCATACACCATGATCAAGTGGGGTTTATTCCAGGAATGCAAAGATTCTTCAACATATGCAAATCAATCAACGTGATACACCATATTAACAAAATGAAGGAGAAAAACCATATGATCATCTCAATAGATGCAGAGAAAGCTTTTGGCAAAATTCAACACCCATTTATGATAAAAATCCTCCAGAAAGTAGACATAGAGGGAACTTTCCTCAACATAATAAAGGCCATATATGACAAACCAACAGCCAACATCGTCCTCAATGGTGAAAACTGAAAGCATTTCCACTAAGATCAGGAACAAGACAAGGTTGCCCACTCTCACGACTCTTATTAAACATAGTTTTGGAAGTTTTAGCCACAGGAATCAGAGAAGAAAAGGAAATAAAAGGAATCCAAATCAGAAAAGAAGAAGTAAAGCTGTCACTGTTTGCAGATGACATGATACTATATACATAGAGAATCCTAAAGATGCTACCAGAAAACTACTAGAGCTAATCAATGAATTTGGTAAAGTAGCAAGATACAAAATTAATGCACAGAAATCTCTGGCATTCCTATACACTAATGATGAAAAATCTGAAAGTAAAATCAAGAAAACACTCCCATTTACCATTGCAACAAAAAGAATAAATATCTAGGAATAAACCTACCTAAGGAGACAAAAGACGTGTATGCAGAAAATTATAAGACACTGATGAAAGAAATTAAACATGATACAAATAGATGGAGAGATATGCCATGTTCTTGGATTGGAAGAATCAACCTTGTGTATATGACTCTACTACCCAAAGCAATCTACAGATTCAATGCAATCCCTATCAAACTACCACTGGCATTTTTCACAGAACTAGAACAAAAAATTTTCACAATGTATATGGAAACACAAAAGACCCCAAATAGCCATAGCAATCTTGAGAACGAAAAATGGAGCTGGAGGAATCAGGTTCCTTGACTTCAGACTATACTACAAAGCTACAGTAATCAAGACAGTATGGTACTGGCACAAAAACAGAAAGTTAGATCGATGGAACAGGATAGAAAGCCCAGAGATAAACCCACACACATATGGTCACCTTATCTTTGATAAAGGAGGCAGGAATGTACGGTGGAGAAAGGACAGCCTCTTCAATAAGTGGTGCTGGGAAAACTGGACAGCTACATGTAAAAGTATGAGATTAGATCACTCCCTAACACCATACACAAAAATAAGCTCAAAATGGACTAAAGACCTAAATGTAAGGCCAGAAACTATCAAACTCTTAGAGGAAAACATAGGCAGAACACTCTAGGACATAAATCACAGCAAGATCCTTTTTGACCCACCTCCTACAGAAATGGAAATAAAAACAAAAATAAACAAATGGGACCTAATGAAACTTCCAGGCTTTTGCACAGCAAAGGAAACCATAAACAAGACAAAAGACAACCCTCAGAATGGGAGAAAATATTTGCAAATGAAGCAACTGACAAAGCATTGATCTCCAAAGTTTATAAGCAGCTCATGCAGCTCAATAACAAAAAAACAAACAACCCAATCCAAAAATGGGCAGAAGACCTAAATAGACATTTCTCCAAAGAAGATACACAGACTGCCAACAAACACATGAAAGAATGCTCAACATCATTAATCATTAGAGAAATGAAAATAAAAACTACAATGAGATATCATCTCACACCAGTCAGAATGGCCATCATCAAAAAATCTAGAAACAATAAATGCTGGAGAGGGTGTGGAGAAAAGGGAACACTCTTGCACTGCTGGTGGGAATGTGAATTGGTTCAGCCACTATGGAGAACAGTATGGAGGTTCCTTAAAAAACTACAAATAGAACTACCATATGACACAGCAATCCCACTACTGGGCATATACCCTGAGAAAACCAAAATTCAAAAAGAGTCATGTACCAAAATGTTCATTGCAGCTCTATTTACAATAGCCCAGAGATGGAAACAACCTAAGTGCCCATCATCGGATGAATGGATAAAGAAGACGTGGCACATATATACAATGGAATATTACTCACCCATAAAAAGAAAAGAAATTGAGCTATTTGTAATGAGGTGGATGGACCTAGAGTCTGTCATACAGAGTGAAGTCAGAAAGAGAAAGACAATACCGTATGCTAATACATATATATGGAATTTAAGAACAAAAAAATGCCATGAAGAACCTAGGGGTAAGACAGGACTAAAGACACAGACCTACTAGAGAATGGACTTGAGGATATGGGGAGGGAGAAGGGTAAGCTGTGACAAAGCGAGAGAGTGGCATGGACATATATACACTACCAAACGTAAAATAGATAGCTAGTGGGAAGCAGCCGCATAGCACAGGGAGATCAGCTCGGTGCTTTGTGACCACCTAGAGGGGTGGGATAGGGAGGGTGGGAGGGAGGGAGACGTAAGAGGGAAGAGACATGGGAACATATGTATATGTATAACTGATTCACTTTGTTATAAAGCAGAAACTAACACACCATTGTAAAGCAATTATACTTCAATAAAGATGTTAAAAAAAACAAAAATAAGAATAAAAAAAATAAAGCAAGTCACACAAACTTTTTGGTTTCCCAGTGCATATAAAAGTTGTGCTTTAAAAAAAAAATTATGCTTACACTTTACTGTATTCTCTTAAATGTGCAATAGCATTATGCCTAAAAAAAAATGTACATACCTTATTTTAAAATAATTTATTGCTAAAAAATGCTAACCATAATCTGAGCCTTCAGCAAGTTGTAATCATTTTGTGGGTGGAGAGTCTTGCTTCAGTGTTGATGGCGACTAACTAATCAGGGTGGTGGTTGCTGAAGGCTGGGGTGACTGTGGCAATTTCTTAAAATAAGACAACAATGTGCATAGTATCTCCAAAATTATTATAGTAATCACATCAAAGATCACTGATCATAGTGCACCATAACAAACATAATAACAATAAAAAGTTCAAAGTATTGTGAGAACTACCAAAACATGACACAAATATACAGTGAGAAAATGCTGTTGGAAAATGGTGCCAATAGACTTGCATGATGCAGGATTGTCACAGACCTTCCATTTGTAAAAAAAATACAATATCTGCAAAGTGCAATAAAGTGAAGCACAACAGAATGAGGTATACCTGTACTGATTTTTTGATCTGTTTTTTTCCCTCTCAGTTCTGAGAAAATTATTTTGAGTTGGCCAAAAAGTTCGTTCGGGTTTTTCTGTAAAGTCACCCAATATGATTGTTGATTTATCTATTTTAAATGTTTTGAAACTATGTTAATTAGTTAAATATGAACTTAGAATTGTTACATCGTCTTGGGGATTTGACCCTTCCATCCTTAGGAAATGCCTATCTTTAGATCTGGTAGTACTTCTTTTCTTAAAGTAGGCCTTGTCTTATATAAGGATGATTATCCCAGATATCTTTTGCTTAGTTATTGCACCCTTTTATTTTCAAAGCTTGTGTGCCCTCATATTTAAAGCAAATACTTTATAAGCTGTATATGCTTTTATGAAAAAAATTTGCTTATAATTGCAGAATTTAGGCCATATACATTTAATAAAATTAAAGATATACTTTGACTTAAATCCAATAATTTACTATTTGTCTTCAGTTTTTCCATCTATCTATGTTCACTTATCTCTCCTTTCTTGCCTTCTTTGTGATTAATCAAGTATTTTTTGTTATTATAATTCCATTATACCTTCAATTAAATTTTTAGCTATATATTTCTTTACTCTTCCTTTACAAGTTATCCTAGAGATTACAACATCCTTGAATTATTAGTTGTATTAAAGTTAGTACTATTACCTCTTTTTTTTTTGGCCATGGGATTGAACCCATGCCCATGCCCCTTTCAGTGGAAGTGCGGAGTCTTAACTGCTAGACTACCAGGGAAGTCCCAGTACTTTTACTCCTTCCCAGGTATTATGAGAACCCTAGAATACATCAATTCTATTTCTATCTCTGCTTTCTTTTGTTTTAATATTGCAATGACAAAACATTATTGCCATTTATTGTATAGTCAATATTTATTTAGATGTGCCCACATATTTACCCCTCCTGTAGCTCTTCATTCTTTCATAATTTCCATGTTTTTGTCTGGAATTATTTCCCTTCTGCCTAAAGAACATCCTTTATCATTTCCTTTAGTTCATACTTGTATAAATTATATCAGGTTCTGTTTACACGAAAATGTATTTATTTCTCCTTCACCTTTAAAGAATATTTTTCTGAGTGCAAAATTCTTGTTAACAATTATTTTCTTTAATATTTTAAAGTTATTGTTTCAATGTGTTCTGCTTGCATAATTTCTGTTACAAAATCTGTTCTAAGTAGTATTTTTGCACCTTTGAAGGCAATATGTTTTTTCTCCTTTGGTTGCTTTTAAGATTGTTTTCTCTTTAGTTTTTTTTTTTTTAAAACATCTTTATTGCAGTACAATTGCTTTAAATTGTTGTGTTAGTTTCTGCTGTATAACAAAGTGAATCAGCTATATGTATACATATATTCCCATATCCCCTCCCTCTTGCATTTCCCTCCCACACTCCCTATCCCACCCCTCTAGGTGGTTACAAAGCACCGAGCTGATCTCTCTATGCTATGTGGCTGCTTCCCACTAGCTATCTATTTTACATTTGGTAGTGTATATATGTCAATACTACTCTCTCACTTCGTTCCAGCTTACCCTTCCCCCTCCCGTTTCCTCAAGTCCATTCGCTACGTCTGCGTCTTTATTCCTGTCCTGCCCCTAGGATCATCAGAACTTTTTTTTTTTTTTTAGATTCCACATATATGTGTTAGCATACGGTATTTGTTTTTCTCTTTCTGACTTACTTCACTCTGTATAACAGACTCTAGGTCCATCCACCTCACTACAAATAACTCAATTTTGTTTCTTTTTATGGGTGAGTTTTATTCCATTGTATGTATGTGCCACATCTTCTTTATCCATTCATCTGTTGATGGACACCTAGGTTGCTTCCATGTCCTGGCTATTGTAAATAGAGCTGCAATGAACATTGTGGTACATGACTCTTTTTGAATTATGGTTTTCTTAGGGTATATGCCCAGTAGTGGGATTGCTGGGTCGTATGGTAGTTCTATTTATAGCTTTTTAAAGAACCTCCATGCCGTTCTCCATAGTGGCTGTATTAATTTACATTCCCACCAACAGTGCAAGAGGGTTCCCTTTTCTCCACATCCTCTCCAGCATTTACTGTTTGTAGATTTTTTGATGATGGCCATTCTGACTGGTGTGAGGTGATACCTCATTGTAGTTTTGATTTACATTTCTCTAATGATTAATGATGTTGAGCATCCTTTCATGTATTTGTTGGCAATCTGTATATCTTCTTTGGAGAAATGTCTATTTAGGTCTTATGCCCAATTTTGGATTTGGTTGTCTAGTTTTTTTGATATTGAGCCTGCATGAGCTGCTTGTATATTTTGGAGATTAATCCTTTGTCAGTTGTTTCATTTGTAAATATGTTTTCCCATTCTGAGGGTTGTCTGTTCATCTTGTTTATGTTTTCCTTTGCTGTGCAAAAGCTTTTAAGTTTCATTAGGTCCCATTTGTTTATTTTCTGTTTTTATTTCCATTTCTGTAGGAGGTGGGTCAAAAAGGATCTTGCTGTGATTTATGTCCTAGAGTGTTCTGCCTATGTTTTCCTCTAAGAGTTTGATAGTGTCTGGACTTACATTTAGGTCTTTAATCCATTTTGAGTTTATTTTTGTGTATGGTGTTAGGGAGTGTTCTAATTTCATTCCTTTACATGTAGCTGTCCAGTTTTCCCAGCACCACTTATTGAAGAGGCTGTCTTTTCTCCATTGTATATTATTGCCTCCTTTATCAAAGATAAGGTGACCATATGTGCATGGGTTTATCTCTGGGCTGTGTATCTTGTTCCATTGATCTATATTTCTGTTTTTGTGTCAGTACTTGATTACTGTAGATTTGTAGTATAGTCTGAAGTCAAGGATACTGCTTCCGCTAGCTCCGTTTTTCTTTCTCAGGATTGCTTTGGTTATTTGGGGTCTTTTGTGCTACCATACAAATTCTGAAATTTTTTGTTCTAGTTCTGTGAAAAATGCCATTGGTAGTTTGATAGGGATTGCACTGAATCTGTAGATTGCTTTGGGTAGTATAGTCATTTTCACAATGTTGATTCTTCCAAAACCAAGAGCATGGCATATCTCTCCATTTGCATAGTCTTTAATATCTTTCATCAGTGTCTTATACATCACTGCATGCAGGTCTTTTGTCTCCTTAGGTAGGTTTATTCCTAGGTATTTTATTATTATTTTTTTTGCAATGGTAAATGGGAGTGTTTCCTTAATTTCTCTTTCAGATTTTTCAACATTTGTGTATAGGAATGCAAGAGATTTCTGTGCATTAGTTTTGTGTCCTGCAACTTTACCAAATTCATTGATTAGCTCTAGTAGTTTTCTGGTAGCATCTTTGGGATTCTCTATGTATAGTATCATGTCATCTGCAAACAGTGACAGTTTTACTTCTTTTCTGATTTGGATACTTTTATTTCTTTTTCTTCTCTAATTGCTGTGGCTAAAACTTCCAAAACTATGTTGAATAATAGCAGTGAGAGTGGGCAGCCTTGTCTTGTTCCTGATCTTAGTGGAAATGGTTTCAATTTTTCACTATTGAGAATGATGTTGGCTGTGAATTTGTCATATACGACCTTTATTATGTTAAGGTTAGTTCCCTCTATGACTACTTTTTGGAGGGTTTTTATCATAAGTGTGTGTTGAATTTTGCCAAAAGCTTATCATATGGTTTTTATCCTTCAATTTGTTAACATGGTGTATCACATTGCTTAATTTGCATATATTGAAGAATCTTTGCATTCCTGGGATAAACCCCACTTGATCATGGTGTATGATCTTTTTCATGTGCTCTTGGATTCTGTTTGCTAACATTTTATTGAGGAGTTTTGCATCCATATTCTTCAGTGATATTGGCTGTAGTTTTCTTTTTTTGTCCAGTTTTGGTATCAGGGTGATGGTGGCCTCGTACAATGAGTTTGGGAATGTTCCTCCCTCTGCTATATTTTGGAAGAGTTTGAGAAGGATCAGTGTTAGCTCTTCTCTAAATGTTTGATAGAATTCCCCTGTGAAGCTATCAGGTCCTGGGCTTTTGTTTGTTGGAAGATTTTTAATCTCAGTTTCAATTTCAGTGCTTGTGATTGGTCTGTTCATATTTTCTGTTTCTTCCTGGTTCAGTCTCAGAAGGTTGTACTTTTCTAAGAATTTGTCCATTTCTTCCAGATTGTCCATTTTATTGGCATATAGTTGCCTGTAGTAATCTCTCATGAGCCTTTGTATTTCTGCAGTTTCAGTTATTTCTCGTTTTTCATTTCTAATTCTAGTGATTTGAGTCTTCTCCTTTTTTTTCTTGATGAGTCTGGCTAAAGCTTTGTCAATTTTGTTTATCTTCTCAAAGAACCAGCTTTTCATTTTATTGATCTTTGTTATTGTTTCCTTCATTTATTTCTGATTTGATCTTTATGATTTATTTCCTTCTGCTTACTTTGGGGCTTTTTTGTTCTTCTTTCTCTAATTGCTTTAGGAGTAAGGTTAGGTTGTTTATTTGAGATTTCCCTTGTTTCTTGAGGTAGGATTGTATTGCTATAAACTTCCCTCTTAGAACTGCTTTTGCTGTATCTCATAGGTTTTGGGTCATTGTGTTTTCATTGTCATTTGTTTCTAGGTAGTTTTAAATTTCCTCTTTAATTTCTTCAGTGATATCTTGGTTATTTAGTAGTGTATTGTTTAGCCTCTATGTGTTTGTATTTTATACAGGTTTTTTCCTGTACTTGATATCTAGTCTCATAGCGTTGTGTTCAGAAAAGATACTTGATACAATTTCAATTTTCTTAAATTTACCAACGCTCTCCTTGTGACCCAAGATATGATCTATCCTGGAGAATGTTCCATGAGCACTTGAGAAGAAAGAGCATTCTGTTGTTTTTGGATGGGATGTCCTATATATATGTTAAGTCCATCTTTTTTAATGTGTCATTTAAAGCTTGTGTTTCCTTATTTATTTTCATTTTGGGTGATCTGTCCATCAGTGAAAGTGGGGTGTTAACGTCCCCTACTATGATTGTGTTACTGTCGATTTCCCATTTTATGGTTGTTTTCATTTGCCTTATGTATTGACGTGCTCCTAGGTTGGGTACATATATATTTACAATTGTTATATTTTCTTCTTGTATTGATTCCTTGATCATTATGTAGTGGCCTTGTTTGTCTCTTGTAATAGTCTTTATTTTAAAGTCTATTTTGTTTGATATGAGAATTGCTACTCCAGCTTTCTTTTGATTTCCATTTGCATGGAATATCTTTTTCCACCCCCTCACTTTCAGTCTGTATGTGTCCCTAGTTCTGAAATGGGTCTCTTGTAGACATCATATATACGTGTCTTATTTTTGTATCCATTCAGCCAGTCTATGTCTTTTGGTTGGAGCTTCTAATCTGTTTACATTTAAGGTAATTATTGATATGTATGTTCCTATTACCATTTTCTTAATTGTTTTGGGTTTGTTATTGTAGGTCTTTTCCTCCTTTTGAGTTTCCTGTCTAGAGAAGTTCCTTTAGCATTTGTTGTAAAGCTGGTTCGGTGGTGCGGAATTCTCGTAGCTTTTGCTTGTCTGTAAAGGTTTTAATCTCTCCGTCAAATCTGAATGATATCCTTGCTGGGTAGATTAATCCTTGTTGTAGGTTTTTCCTTTTCATCACTTTAAATATGTCCTGTGACTCCTTTCTGGCTTGCAGAGTTTCTGCTGAAAGATCAGCTGTTAACCTTATGGGGATTCCCTTTTATGTTATTTGTTGTTTTTTCCTTGCTGCTTTTAATATTTTTTCTTTGTATTTAATTTTTGATAGTTTGCTTAATATGTGTCTTGGCCTGTTTCTCCTTCAATTTATCCTGTATGGGACTCTCTGAAATTCCTGGACTTGATTGACTATTTCCTTTCTCATATTAGGGAAGTTTTCAACTATAATCTCTTGAAATATTTTCTCAGTCCCTTTCTTTTTCTCTTCTTCTTCTGAGACCCCTGTAATTCGAATGTTGGTGTGTTTAATATTGTCCCAGAGGTCTCTGAGACTGTCCTCAATTCTTTTTATTCTTTGTTCTTTATTCTGCTCTGCAGTAGTTATTTCCACTATTTTATCTTCCAGGTCACTTATCCGTTCTTCTGCCTCAGTTATACTGCTATTGATTCCTTGTAGAGAATTTTTAATTTCATTTATTTTGTGGTTCATCATTCTTTGTTTGCTCTTTAGTTCTTCTAGGTCCTTGTTAAACGTTTCTTGTATTTTCTCCATTCTATTTCCAAGATTTTGGATCCTCTTTACTATCATTACTCTGAATTCTTTTTCAGGTGGACTGCCTATTTCCTCTTCATTTGTTTGGTCTGGTGTGTTTTTACATTGCTCCTTCACCTGCTGCATATTTCTCTGTCTTCTCATTTTTCTTAACTTACTGTTTTTGGAGTCTCCTTTTCACAGGCTGCAGGTTCGTAGTTCCCGTTGTTTTTGGTGTCTGACCCCAGTGGGTGAAGTTGGTTCAGTGGGTTGTGTAGGCTTCCTGGTGGAGGTGACTGGTGCCTGTGTTCTGGTGGATGAGGCTGGATCTTGTCTTTCTGGTGGGCAAGACCGTGTCCAGTGGTGTGTTTTGGGGTGTCTGTGAACTTATTATGATTTTAGGCAGCCCCTCTGCTAACGGGTTGGGTCGTGTCCCTGTCTTGCTAGTTGTTTGGCATAGGGTGTCCAGCACTGTAGCTTGCTGGTCGTTGAGTAAAGCTGGGTCTTAGCATTGAGACGGAGATCTCTGGGAGACCTTTCGCCATTTGATATTACATAGGGCCTGGAGGTCTCTGGTGGTCCAGTGTCCTGAACTTGGCTCTCCCACCTCAGAGGCTCAGGCCTGACACCCGGCCGGAGCACCAAGACCCTGTTAGCCACACAGCTCAGAAGAAAAGGGAGAAAAAATAGAAAAAAAAGAAAAGAAATAAAGTTATTGAAATAAAAAAAAATTTAAATTTAAAATGTCAAAATGTAATAAAAAAAAGAGAGCCACCAAACCAATAAACAAATCCACCGTTGATAACAAATGCTAAAAACTATACTAAGATAAACATAAATATTAGAAACTAGTCAGTCGCATACAGCAAACCCCAAGTCTACAGTTGCTCCCAAGGTCCACTGCCTCAATTTTGGGATGATTTGTTGTCTGTTCAGGTATTCCACAGTTGTAGGGTACATCAGGTTGATTGTGGAGATTTAATCCGCTGCTCCTGAGGCTGCTGGGAGAGATTTCCCTTTCTCTTCTTTGTTCCCACAGCTCCCAGGGCCTCAGGTTTGGATTTGGCCCCACCTCTGCGTGTAGGTCTCCGGAGGGCGGCTGTTCTTCACTCAGACAGGACGGGGTTAAAGGGGCAGCTGATTCGGGCGCTCTGGCTCACTCAGGCCGGGGGAGGGAGGGGTGGGGATGTGGGGCGAGCCTGCAGCGGCAGAGGCCAGCATGACTTTGCACCAGCCTGAGGTGCACCCTGTGTTCTCCCGGGGAAGTTGTCCCTGGATCACGGGACCCTGGCAGTGGTGGGCTGCACAGGCTCCCTGGAAGAGAGGTGTGGATAGTGACCTGTGCTCGCACACAGGCTTCTTGGTGGCGGCAGCAGCAGCCTTAGCGTCTCATGCCCGTCTCTGGGGTCCACACTGATAGCTGCGGCTCGCGCCCGTCTCTGGAACTCCTTTAGGTGGTGCTCTTAATCCCCTCTCCCCACGCACCCTGAAACAATGGTCTCTTGCCTCTTAGACAGGTCCAGACTTTTTCCCGGACTCCCTCCCGGCTAGCCGTGGTGCACTAACCCCCTTCAGGTTGTGTTCACGCCGTCAACCGCAGTCCTCTCCTTGGGATCAACCGAAGCCCGAGCCTCAGCTCCCAGCCCCCGCCCGCCCCGGCGGGTGAGCAGACAAGCCTCTCGGGCTGGTGAGCGTTGGTCGGCACCGATCCTCTGTGCGGGAATCTCTCCGCTTTGCCCTCCGCACCCCTGTTGCTGCGCTCTTCTCCGTGACTCTGAAGCTTCCCCCCTGCCACCCCCTGTCTCCGCCCGCGAAGGGGCTTCTAGTGTGTGGAAACCTTTCCTCCTTCATGGCTCCCTCCCACTGGTGCAGGTCCCGTCCCTATCCTTTTTTCTCTGCTTTTTCTTTTTTCTTTTGCCCTACCCAGGTAGGCGGAGAGTTTGTTGCCTTTTGGGAAATCTGAGGTCTTCTGCCAGCGTTCAGTAGGTGTTCTGTAGGAGTTGTTCCATATGTAGATGTAATTTTGATATATTTGTGGGGAGCAAGGTGATCTCCACGTCTTATTCCTCTGCCATCTTGAAGGCCCTCCTCTCTCTTGTTTTTATTTTCACCAGTTTCACTGTGATGAACCAAGTGTGGTTTTATTTGGGTTCATTTTCTTGGTTAATTACATGATGTCTTTCATTGTATTTGGAAAATTGTTGGCTATTAATCGCTTAAAATGTTGCTTCTGCTCCATTTTCTTTTCTCTCATCTTCTGGAATTCCAACTAAACATATATATTCACCATGCCTCATATGACTTTTAAACTTCTCTATATTTTCCATCTTTGGTAAGATACTTAACAATTCTGAGATTCATTTCCAGCATGTGGAAAATTCAGAGATATTCATGGTCTCACACAGCATTGTTTTCTTTTAATGAAGTTTGTGTAAAGCGTGTATCCAAGGTTTATTAGACAGTAGTCACTCAGTAAATATTAAGTCCCTTTACCTTTTTTTACTGGCATCTTATCGCTCAATAATTCTGATGACAATCGCAGTTACACTTTACTAAGTTTTTCTATGAGACAGGCAGGATTTTACATCTTTGACATATATTATTTTAATTTCCTTTATATCAGTCCTGTGAACTACCATTATTATATTCATTCTAGAGATGAGGAAACTGAGGCACAGAGAGATAAAAGAACTTGATTAGTTCAGTGGATCTGGCTCAGGGTCTCTCATGAGGTTGCAGCCATACTGTCACCCAAACCCCATCACCTAAAAAATAAATTTGAATTGCTCCCCAAAAATGTTCAGTTGAACCACATGAAACTGAAGGTATTTGATCATTTTGACCTACAAAAATGTTACTTTCATATGGTTCAACCTAATAATATATGCTTCCCAGAACAGGCTCCATGACTGAGATGGTGCAAAAAAATACGAGAGGGGATTTTAATCCTACTAAAGCAAAAGCTATTTTTTTAATTTCTATCCACCTCCTTGATGTGGTAAGAGCCATGGGGGCAAGGCCAAACTCAAGAAAGCAACATCTGGACGGAGCAGGAGGGATCAATTTTTCTGTGGTCTTACGATAAATTAGCAAATGGAGCTTCAAGAGTCTGGGACCGAAAAAAACCCTCCTCTTCCTCAGTCCTTATCCCCCCTGCTTGCTCCCCTCCCCTTCTTCTCTCTCCAGCATTCTGTCCCAATCCACCTCTTCAGAGTCTGGTTCGAGTCCTCTAGAGATGTGGAGGAGTCATGTTATATTGTCTGGAATGCCCCAGAAATTCTTTCTGGTTTTCATAATATCTTCATTTTATAACCAGCATTGTGGTTGTTTCAGGATTCACAAGAGAGTGATTGCAGAGCCCTTAATTTGAGGGAATTGACCCTCATTAGGACAGTCCATGCTCTAAAGAGGAAGCCCCCAAAGTTGAAGCCATCACAGAACTGGGAATAACCTACATATCCACCAACAGGGGAGAAGCTAAATAAACTCAGCTAAATTCATATAGTGTAATGTGATACGGTATTTCAAAGAAGTGAGGTAGAGTGTTGTGTACTTAGATGGAAAGTACTCCAAAACAAAAACAATACATTGCAGGTCAATATGCAAAGTGGATAGTGTGCGTGTGTAAATGAATAGAAAGTGTCTGGAAGGAGAAACACTAAAATAATGACAATAGTCATTTCTGGGCGGGGAAGTTATTGGGGAAGAGGGTCAAGGGGGACTTTGAAAGTAACTGTAATGTTTATGAGATTATATTTATGTTTCCTTGTACAATTAAAAATAAGCCATTTGTAAAGCCATAAAACATTTTTTGCAGCAGGCTTATGCCTAAAGTTAAGAACTATCCTAGCTTAGTTTCTCCAAAAGTAGACCTTGAGATAAGGATTCAAGTGCAGTTGTTTTACTTAGGAGGTGATTCGAGGAAATACCAATAAGAGAGTGAAGAAGTGATCCCACCATGGGCAACTGGGGTGTAATCTGCTGGGAACCACGTACTGCAGAGTATCTCACTTGAGGGGTAGGGGGCTGGGGTGTTTATACACCAAATTCCATCACTCTTTGTTAAGTTTGCTTCTGAGGAACATTAATTCCCTGGCACTTCTGACCTGCTACACAGCTGGGCAAGTGGACCCTGATGGCTAGAGAAAAGCCTTAAGTAAAGAAATGACAGGGTTGAAAGTTGGAAGTTGGGCTGGCATGCACTTGAGTCATAAGGACGAGGGGATTTGCACAAGATGCCAACAACCTCTACAAGAGCTATAGCTATACCCCACTATAACTCGGTATTGTTCAGGCAGACTCTGGGGTTCTCTCTGGATAGATATCTGAGGTGCGTGTCATCTTTCAAGAGGAGAGGAACCTCTGAGAGACGTCCCCAACACTGCTCATGGCTAGAGCATCATATGGGTGTCATCTCTCTGCCTAGGAAAACCCAGTCAGCCAATCTCTCTGACTTTCATGGGAAGCCCCACAGTCTCAGCTTCCCCTACAGGAAAGGAACATTCTCTCTTCTTCAGGCATTGGCTGCAGATGAGCTTGATAACAAAACCCATAAATACAGAGCATCACTTTCTGTAAGACTCAGCCCTCCAAGGGACTGTATAAGATGGTGATTAGAAACCTAGATTCAAACCGAACTTTTCCTATTTGTATAACACAGACAGGTCACTCCCTCTCTAAGCTTCATTTATAAAATTTGTGAAATGAGAATATCTACCCCCATAGGCTCATGTGACACCCACAAACATTTTCAGAAAGCATCCATAAAGCACTGAGCACACTTCTTGGCACAGAGTTAATATTCAACAAATGTCAGCTGGTCCAGAAACTAAAATTTCAAAAATTAATTTCACACCTGCTGTTTTCTTAACTTTGTTCTGGGAGCCGTGGGAAAGCAAAAGAGAAAAACCTCATCTCTCCTCAAGCAGCAGTAATATGTCCTCATGAATCACGAGGTTATGAGTCCTCAGACAGGAAATTGAGTCCCTGGGAACTTGGAGAGTCTGCAGCCAGGAATGCAGAGGTGGAGCCCGAAGGAGAAAACTGCTTGGGAGAGGGGGCAGTCAGTGACCCTGTAAGTCTGGGCAGTAGGAAAGTAGCCCCCTGTCCCCTTGCAGTCTGGTCCAGCTAATCTGAGTGCTGCAAACCTGTTTCTATTGACCAGCCTTGCCCTGATTTAAATTTCAAACAGCCCACAGTTTTATTCTCTCCTCACCACCCCTGAGAACTAACCATTATGGATTTTACAGGCCTCGGAGCCCTCGGTTCACACACTCGATTTGCACAATCTTTGCATAAGGAAAAAGGCAGTCGATGCAAACTGAATTAATTGTAATTGACCATAATATGCTTACAGAAATGCCAAGGAGTTTTCATTAGTAGATAAGCCCCAAAGTTATCTGCCGATGATTTACATCAGCACGAACACGCTGCATGGCCACGGTTAATTACGAGACCTGCCACGGAAGGTGCTTCATCAAACCCTGGCAGAGGCCTTCCGAGGGCCAGTGACACCTCCAGGGACCGACACATCTTGACTCGCTTCCTGCAAAGGGCTTTGAAGTCACTGCCTGGGAAGACAAAGCCAAGCCAGCGCCGTCGGGCTCAGGCTGGACCCCCTTTGATGCCCCAGCCTCGGTGTCCTGCTGTCTCTTCCCTTGGAGCTGCCAGTCCCTCCCACCCCATCCCACAGCCTCAGTCCTCTTCCATCAAGTCATCATTGAACTTGTGTCTTGGTTCACATAATAGACCTCCATTCATTTATTCTTTTTTCAACAAATATTTCCTACGTGCTTCCTCTGTGATTGTCTCCATACTAAACTGGGAATGCCACAGACATGGGCCCACTGCACAGAGCTGAAAACCCAGTGATAGGCTGAAAGAGTGAAAAAGCATGAGTGCCAACAGGTGATAATGTGATGAGAATAAAGAAGAGGGTAGGGCTTCCCTGGTAGCGCAGTGGTTGAGAGTCCGCCTGCCGATGCAAGGGACACGGGTTCATGCCCCGGTCCGGTAAGATCCCACATGCCGTGGAGCAGCTGGGCCTGTGAGCCATGGCTGCTGAGCCTGCGCATCCGGAGCCTGTGCTCCGCAACGGGAGAGGCCACAACAGTGAGAGGCCCACGTACCGCAAAAAAAAAAAAAAAAAAAAAAAAGAAGAGGGTAATAGGAAAGAAATCAGGAAAATCAGGGCATTTTCTCAGAGGAAGTAATATCTAAGCTGAGACCTGAAGCATGAGAAGGCATCATCCAGGTGAGGTGTTAAGAGTATTCCAGGTAGAGGAAGTAGCATGGGCAAAGGACTTGAGGCAGGAAAGCAGCTGGCAACTCTTGAAGGCTCATGAGGCTGGAATATCCCAAGGGAGGCAGAGAATGAAGGAAGGTGAGGCAGGACAGCAGTCGGAGGCCAGAACAAGGACTTTTGAGACCAGGCTGACAAGGACCTTGAATTTAATTCCAAAAGTATTGGGAGCCATGAAAGAGATTAAAGTGAGTCTATTTGAGTTGATTCAGGAATTTTCTAAAAAAATCACTCTGGCTATTAGGAGTGGCAGAAAAATGGATTCTTGAAGAACAAAATGGAATCAGGGAGACCGGTTAGAAGAGGCTACTATTAGAGTCATCCAGTCAAGAGGTGAAGGTGTCTGGTGGCACGTTGGGATGGAGACAAGCAAGGAGGGTATAGAGGCCTCTGTCTTCTTGGGGCCCTGTGGCTGAGTGCCTTTCTTTGCCCAATACCTCTAAAACTCAGGGCTCAACCTTGATCTCAGTAGCCTCTGTCCTGGAGTCCACAGCCTCATTCCTGCATCCCAGAAGAATCCAGTATTTCTGACACTGACAATGACTATTTCCTGTCTGAATTCTCTAGAACAGTGCTACCCAATAGAAATAGAATGTGAGCCACGTATGTAACTTTAAGTCTTCTAGTACGCCTTATGTTGGGTTGCACCACGCAGGCCTGCAAGGCACAGCTTCAAGACTGAAGAAAGAGCTCAGAGTCAGCAACAATGGTTTAATGGATGGGGGAGCTTACTCATGTGAAGCAAGGTCCTGGAGTGATATTCCAGGGTGTTCCCAGTTACAGGGGGAACTGGAGAATTGACATCAGGTTGGCTCATTGGTTACCAGCGAAACTAGCACAGGGGCATGTCCTTCACAACCGCCATAATAAGTTATCATGGTGAAGATGTTCTGATCTAAAGGTTAGAACAGTCACGAGCTGGAGCTTGGAGCAAACATGTAGGAAAGTCAGTCATGTGAGTAGGGTGTAGGGGAAGCAGGCATTGGTCAAGCAGGGGATGTGCAGAGAGTAAGAGAACAGCCATCTTGGGTGGCCTGATCATACACCTTAAAAATGTAAAATATAAACAGGTGAAATTTTAATAGTATTTTATGTCACCCTATATATCCAATAGTGTCATGTCAAGGTATAATCAATATGAAAATTATTAATGAGATATTTTACCTTTTTTCATGCCAAGTCTTCAAATTCCAGTGTACATTTCTGCTTCGAGCACACCTCATCTGGACTAGCCATATTTCAAACATTCCATAGTCACCTGTGTTTACTGGCATCCTTACTATATAATGCAGTTCTGAATCTGCTCATGTGAACTCCTTGCCATCCTCTGCCCACATTTTAGAAAGTACATACATTTACCAAGGACCCAAGGACCCATTTTAAGACTAGATTGACAGGTCATGTAATGCCCAGAACCATGAATATCAGATCTTCTGATGACTAGAACACAATTTTACCAGGCCCTTTGATAAAAGACCACATCATCACATGGTTATGTGATATCTGGGCCACATGACTTCCAAGCTTTCTGTTTAGGAGCTTTACCCCAGGCTGAAATTCCTCTAACATTTGCAATCTGGTTTATAAATCCAGTGCAGGGTTTGTCTTTTGGAAGGGATGAGGAGCTCTGTCAAAGGGCCAACTTCTCTTGGGCTTCCCTGGTGGCGCAGTGGTTGAGAGTCCGCCTGCCAATGCAGGGACAACTTCTCAATAGCATTTTATCAGTAAGCAAACTGGGAGGGTGTGCTGAAGTCCTGAGAGAGATGACAGGCAGGCTGGCCCGTGAGGGCTGACCCAGAAGTCCTCTGTGAAGTAGGTCACGGTCAGAGATAGGCATGTGCTTCAGCATCACCTGTGATATGGATGATGATTATGAGAATCATCATCATAATAACACTTATTATCTCATTTAATTCTTTTAACCCCCTTAAAGTTGGGTACTATTATTTCCTCTGTTTTACATGTAATGAAACCGAAGCTAAGAAAATTCACTGACTTGCCCAAGGTCACATAACTAATGGGTGAAGGATCTGGAATGTGAGTTCCCATTCTACTTGTAGCCACTGTGCTACCCTGCCTCCTATAAAAACCACCACCAAGGCTGCCCCTTCCACTTCCACGACCAAGCTGTGGAGCTCTCTGGGAGCCAGACACTGTGCTAAAAGCTTCACACGCAGTCACTCACTGAACCCTCCAAACAAACCTCGGAGGTGTGTATTATTATTACATCCTTCTTGGAGAAAAGGAAACTCGAACTCAGATGAGTTAAATAATTTGCCAAAGGCCAACAGTGAGCAAAAGGAAGAGGCAGTTTCAAGCCAGCCTCTGGAATCTGCACTCTCTCCCACTAAGGGACAACGGCTACTGGTGGTGGTGACATAAAACCACTACCACTGCTGCTGCTACAACCATTACCACCACGCACACTGGTGAGCAACCAGTGGTGTGCCCGGGCCTGTGGGAGGTTTGTGTCTATTACTTCTAATCTTTGCAATATCCCAGTGCAATCGCTTTCATTATTAACATTATGTCGTGTAGCAGGAAACTGAAGATGAAAAGGTTACTGGTCTTTCCCAAGGTCACACAGCTGCTAAGTGGTGGAGCTAAGACCGGAATCAAGATCTGCCTGTCTGACCAGTTGTGCACTAGAGCTGACTCGTACTGGTTTGAAAGAGTTAATTGTTAAATTATTAGGAATTTTGCAGACCAGTTGTTAAACACGGTCATTATTAAAAACTAAATGTTATACACTTACAATTATATAAATTATATTCACAAAAGATAATAAATACTCAAAGTCATAAATTCCTAATCATTTTATTACTATTACATTGGTATAATATATATAATATGTATATATATTGTACTATTGTCTATTGTCTATGTTTTTAGGGTTATTTACATCTATTGTGTCCGTATGGTGAGGTCACCATTATAATGGTATGTGGTTGTCCATCTCTTTCCAATTCCTCATTTAATGACATTAATTGCCAGCTTAAAACTGGTCACAATGAAAGCACTTACCCCATATAAGTAGTAAACATTACAAATTGGGACTTGGTTTTTTGAAGAACAAGTTGTTAAATATTTACCAGTCCACCACTGTATGGGACCCACATCTTCCCACCATATCTTGCAGTCTTCCAAATCTTAATGTTCCTGCTAATGATCAGTGGTCCTCCAGCCTCCATCCCTCTGAGAACATGAGACTCCACCTCAGAGGATACAGGGGCGTCCCTCACGTGGCCCTGGCCTTCACAAGGAATGGAGAGATGTCAGTCTCGGAAGTGCTTGCCAAGCAATGCTGCTTTGGAGAGTCCTTTCTCCTCCATCCGTTTCTCCTGCATCCTTTTCTCCTGCATCTGCTCTCCAAGCTGGAGTCTACATTTAAAGATGTTCAAGTTTTTCCCACCTTTCTGGAGAGGATGACAGAGATCATCTCCAAAATAGTCTGTCAATTCAAGGCAATGCCAATCAAAATCCAAAAGGAAATTTTCCCCAGCAAATGGAATATAATCAGCCACAAAAAGGATAAATAGGAAAATATATTATGACTTGAATATATGCTTGTGACCTATTTTGTAGGGAGGGGAATGGTAGAGCAAAAGTAGAATTTAGAGTATGCTCACATTAATTTATAATATATAAACACATTTATACATGCATATATACCATATTATTTATGCATTATATTTTATATGTGTAGTGTATGTAGATATTTACTGTATGTTATGTACATATATTTGTGTGTGTGTGAGAGAGAGAGATAATACATTGGAAAAATAAAATTGCTGGTAGTTGGATCTCTAAGCAGTGGCACTATCATTGATTTTTTAAAAGTCTTTCTCGTATTTTGGGGAGAGAGGGAAGGGATTAAGATTGTGCATTGCCATAATGCTGGGATGTGTCAGACTGACCTGGGTTCACATCTCATTTCTATCCTTCTGAGCTGCATGATTGCAGGCAGATCACTAAACCTCTCTGACGCTAAGTTTTCTTGGCTGTAAAATAGAGACTATACTAGTACAAGCCTCATAAAGACATTACAAGTGTTAAAAGAGATAACACACTTAGTAAAGAGCAAATGCTTGGTGAGTATGAACTCTGATGAGGAAAAGGAAGAGGAGGAAAACTGCACAGATGGATAAATATACAAGCTATTGAAACTCGGTTTAGTACCAAATTTCCCCCACGAAGAATCCAGTTTCTTGGGAATATGCTGTGACCTTTAGTTGGCTTTATATGGGAAAGAAAGAGTGGAGAGCAGACACAAGAGGCTGTTTTGTGTTTCCCTAAAATAAATTCAGTACCAAAAAGAACGAGAGAGTGATAAGTGTGAAACAGAGTCTACCTGTCTCTACCTTCCTCGCTCTGTTTCCTCCTTCTTCCCATGTCTGGAGTCAGGAATCCCTCAGAGGTGTCTGCCCCATGTTGTTCCAAAACTAGAACTCTTTAGCTCCAGTGGCCAGTGCAGCTCTCCTCTAGAGCTGCAAATCCACAGGAAGGCAGAAATCCATACTGAACATACTGTAAGCCCATTTCCCCAGACTAATAAAAGCTCAGATCAAGGCCAGGTAAGGAGGATTACAGAAAAGATTCAACCTTTCATCCTGCATCCTCTGCTAGGTAACGTGTGCTGGACGTTTGTAACAACTGCAGTTAGCGCCCTTTAACGTTGTAATAGAATTTAATTAAGCAAGCCCCATGCTGTGTGGTTCCTTAAAGCAGGACACAATGCAAGGAGCAGACTGGTGATAAGCTAGGAGAAATTGCTGGTCCTCTCTGCCTGGAAGCCATTCTTTAGAACCACAGACACCCAAGTGGTGGGACTCAAGATGTCTGTGCCTGTGGACATATGGGAATATCTTCATTTCAACACCATCCCCTTCATTTCCACACACATACGGACTTTCACTCTTACGACACGCTCTCCACGCTTCTAAATGCTCACATATGCAAAGACAAGTACATCAGCATAAGCGTGGACTCATACACATATGTGTATATACCCCAGTATATACAGGGACCCACAAGAATGCATGTACAATCACATGCACCCACACTACCCTCATTTTTTCAACAGCACCATCCATCACTTTGTCCCAAGCCAGAAACTGGAAAGATATTTGCAGCACTCCTTCTTATTCCCCACTTCCAACCTATCATCAAGTTCAGATGATTCTACCTCCTTTATAATCTTTGAGTTACTTCCCATTATTTTCTTGCCAATAGCCAACACCCTGATCCAAATCCAGGTCACCATCATTTCTCTCCTGGATGACTGAGTCTCCAAATATGAACAGAACAACTAGGCATGGCATGCAGGAATAAGAGGAAATATCAAAGGCAGATTCATGGGGCCAGGTAAAGAACAAGACCAGGGGACAAGTTTAAGAAATAGGGAAACTGAAGCCAATAAAAAATAGAGCTTGGAGAAGCTGATGTGAAAGACAAGGGGGAAAAAGGCCAGAAATATGTTTTAATAGAAACCAAGGGAAGAGAATTTTCCTAAGAAAGAACAACCAAATGCAACATATCGCAGGAGGTAAAATAAGAGCTCATTGAAAATTGATCTATAAATTTGACCACAAGGAAACCAATGGTGATCTTGACAAGAGCAGTTTAAGAGGGATGTTGAAAAATATTCAGAGGTGATTGGAGGTGGAAAAGTCAGGTGAGTGAATATAGACTACTTTTCAAATAGGTGGCTTTGTAATGACATTAAACCATGAAGAGGAAGAGAGAGAGGAAGTACTGGGTAAAAGGGGATGGGGTAATCATTGATTGCTCTGTATTCCCATTATCCGCACACTTTTCCATAGGGAACTGCTCTCCCAGAATTCCAACAATGAGATCCAGATAAGACAGCCAACATGAGCCCTCAGAGTGCCCCATTCCCTTGACCACTGTGATTGGTTCAAAGATAAACTTATGACCCAAGCTGAGCCAAATAGAATTCTTCCTCAGATTTTTTATTATTCAAACTTGATGGCGATGGCCCATTTTCCTTGTTGATCATAAGCTACAGGAATTTGGTCTGGCATGACCTACAGACAGGTTTTCATCACGTGGGAAAAACTGACCTGAAAGAATAACTCTAACATGAAGACAAGAGTAGAGATGAAAATGAAATAGTGGTCACATCTCAGAGTTCAGTTGTCCATGAAGCCAGCTCACTTCTGCCTCTTCCACAATTTGTTTATGTCATATAATGTTTCCTTTTTTCCCTCTGCTAGTTTTAGTTGGGTTTCTGTCCCTTGCAACCCAAAGAATGTAAAACTGAAGGTCATCCCATTGATGAAAGCAATTTCCTTCAATTCTTTTGGATGAGCATATGGTCGACTGAAAGATGGCCATCAGTAGAGGGAGAAAGAATGAAAGAACACAATATTATTGATGGAGGGAGGTCTTTGAGGCAACACATACAGGTAAAACTAGAGGGATTCACCTCGAACATTCAGTTGGCGGGGGTAGGATTGATTATGTAAATTGTGGGGCCCAGTGCAAAAGGAAACTGTTGGGTCCTTTGTTCAAAACTTATAAAGAATTTCAAGATGGTGATAGCAGAACATTAAACCAAACAAGGGGAGAAATCTGAGTGTATGTGACAGCACAGGTCACTGCCCATGGAGCCAATTCCTCTGAGATGTAAGGTCAGGAGGGACAGATGGCATGTGACAGGAACATTTAGGGGTGATAGTAATAAATTGAGATGGAGACACTATTTCCCCAAAGGAGAGATAGACTTATCTGCTGTGAAAGAAAGGGTTGGGTATGAGAGGGTGCAGAAGGAAGGTAAAAAGAAAGGTAAATGGACACGGAAATATGAAACACACATTCCCTGAAAATGTGCAAACTCCCCATAAGGATGATGTAGCAGTGACGAGCTGGAGCACCTTTGAGAGCCAGGCAGAGTTTGATTATACACCGCGGCATGCCCGTCAGCTGCCAGCCTCCCTACACAACCATTATTTGCTTATTTCAGGACTACCTGGCTGTTCTCTAAAATCAAAACTTTACTAATAACCATATTTAGCGTTGAACAAGCGCTTGGTATTTCCCGAGGACTTCACAAGCACTAATTAGTTAATAATTCAATGTAGTTGAAGAAAAGGCATAAATTGCACATCTGCAAGAACCAGGTGCCTTTCTTGTTTGTGATGTAGGGAAAGGATCCTTACACCAGGTAACAGGGGTCTGTGAGTCCTGGAATTTTATGCAGTGTATGAGTGTGTGTGTTTGTGTGTCTGTCTTTCTGTGTGTGTATATGATTGTATGCATGTATGTATGTACACACATGTGTGAGTGTATATGCATGTGTGTGTGTGTACATGCACATGCATGTGTGTGAAAATACCTTCATTGGGTCCTCATAGAAACATCTGGACCAAAAAGAGTTAATGATCGTAGCATTGAAGAAGGAACTTAAGATACAGACTCAGAAAACTTGGGTTAGGACACAGGTTCAGCCACCTACTGGTTATCCAAACTTGTACATATCAACTTCCCTCTTAGTGCCGGCATTTCCTCATCTATAACATGGAAAGAATATCTTTCTCTCATGGTGTGAAGATTAAATAAAAGTCCTACCACAAAGTCAGAATTGATCAGTGTCTCAACTCTGTCTTGCATTTTCTCATTCATTTCATAGCTTGACAGCAAAGACAGTCTAAAACTCCAAATTTGCTCAGCTATATGTGAGGAGAAAGAGGAGGAAGATGTAAGAAAAGCTGCAGATATGGAAGAATATGAAGAGAGTGAATTGTTGGAAACAGATGAGTCTACTCTCGGTGCAAGGAAAATAGTAGAAATTTGAGAGCTAAGGCTGATGTTGCTAGTTTGCAAACCAGAACTTACGACCTTTACGTCACTTATGGTAAGTATTACCAGATCCCACAACTATGGTTGTGAGCCATGATGAGCCATGGCAGCCTTTATCAGTTGAGTACATGTGTGAAGTCAAGTTCATTTGAAGAAAACAGTGACCATTTAAATCACTGTTATCTCCCACCACCGCCTATGTGTTCAGTTCCCCCAGGCAGGCATGCCTGATGATGAAGAAAACCATAGACTGTTGCAGAAGGAAGGGTGTTCATAAGTATCTTCTAATTTTCTTGAAATGTGTTCGAACCATCATTCCAACAATAAACTATAACTACACTAGACATTAGACAATGAAACAAGTAGAGCATGGAAGCTATCCTAATTATTGGTTCTGATTTTTAAAGAATTTACCCATACACATGACCATTGGTCATATTCACCAATATGTACAATTTCCCTAATAAAGGGACTTACATGTTTATGTATTTAATTTTTTTAATGTCCCATTGCAAAAAAAAAAAAAAGGTGTGTGTCCCTAAGAGGACCTTACACACAGTTCCTGCTTTGTGTTTCTTGCCTCAATACAGAGATTCTTCCATTTCACTTGCTATTAAGGAAATCTTGTATCTTTAACGCAGTCTGCTGCTGTCTTTCTGTTAATCACTATCTTCATGTAAATCCTTCACAGAATCTTTTAGTCTGATTGATACATTCAGAGGCTTGACCACATGGTAAGGGAGAAAGCCAGACTTCAAGTTGAGATCTGCAGTCCAGTGTTCTTTCCTGGACACCATTCAGGTTTCATTATTGGCTTAAAGCAAAATGTACTGAAAAGATCCTGAAATAGGAATGGCTGGGCATAGAGACAGTGTATCCCAGCCTCTGTCTTCACCATCCCCCTCTGCCTCCAAATGACTGAACCCACCAGCTCTGAGAGCTGAAAACAGACAGACCATCTCTGGGTGGGAGTGATTCAACCCTCTCACACCATGGATTTTAAGAAGTAAAGAGACCTGAGAAAGACTTACCCTACAGAATCACCCTGACATTGGGGTAGAAGGTTGATAATAGCTATCGATGACTAACAGTGAATAGATCAGCTAAGAAGACAAGATTCTGGATTTGGAATTAGGCACAAACTTGAATATTTATTTAGAGAAAGAAAATAAATCACAATAAACTACATTTTTTTTTAAAGTGACAGATAACACTAACATTACAAAATCCTGGAAAATAACACAATATTTGTATTAATCAGCACACAGATGCAACACTGTAATAGTTCTTACCTTTGGTTTGCTGCGTATTCTTTGATCTCCTTTTCACATGATAATGAGCATGTAATGTTTTCTATGGAGAGAAAAGAAAGTGAACTCAGAATTTCTAAATTATTTTCAACCTGGCATGGTAGAGCGAAGCTGGTCTGTTTTTTTGTTTGTTTGTTTGTTTATTTTCCAGCTTCACCAATTCATTATTGGAAATGCCACCAAAATGTTTACAATTGTTGTGCAAATTTGAGAATTCTTCTATCAAGTTTATTTTCTATGTGAGCTATGAAATTTTAGGGAACTTCAAATGTTTTCTTGTACAACAAGTAAAGTGCTATTTGGATGGGCAACATTCATGATGCAGGGCTTTGGGAAAACCCCATGCAAATAAGAGGCCCTGAAGTTAACTTTTACTAGCTTCTCAGTAAATTCATAGCTGATTGCCTTACAAGGTCCCGCCTTGATGGTCCTTGGGCACCTCTTCCAACTCATTGCCTATCACATCTCCCTTTGTTCAGTCTTCTCCAGCTGCTCAACCTTCGTGTTTTCACCTACTGTTCATGCTTTACTCCCATTGCCAGACCTTTGCACAGGCTGTGCCTTCTGCCTGGAGTTCCCTTCCTACTACATAGTTCTTCATTTCACTAAGTCCTTCAGATCCTCCTTTAGTCTCCGTCACCATTCACTTCTGAATTCACCATTCTGCCTTCCCTCCCTTTATCAAATCCCCTACCATAAGCTTACTTAACACAATGCACCTCTCTCTAAAAACACCAGACACAAGTTTACATGTTGTTCTAGGATTATTTAATTCATCTCTCTGTCTCCCAAGAGAGCTCCAGGAGGCGGGGGAGGGGGGGGGACCACATCTGCTTTTGTTCCTGCATCATATTCCCTGTGCCTACTACACAGTATGGATCATAGTGGGAGTTTAATAAATATATACTGATTACATATGGATAAGTAAGGGAGAAGAGACATAAACTGAAATTGATCAGTAATCTCCCTCTCCCTGTGAGAAAAAAAAAATCTAGAAAACAAACTTTGGTTTCCCTTTGGCTTCACTTCACCTGAGTCAACTGCCTGTTGGTGGATCTCAGATATCTAGCCAGGCTCTATGAAAATATCTTCATCCTAAAACATGCCTTTTGCACTTTGAGAAACCACAGATAAATACCAGAGAAAATCAAAAGTTGAGGTCTGGGGTGAAAAGAAATATAGATGAAATGTTTAATAAAATATTTCAGGAGAGGATACAGATGTAGAGTAGCTTTGAGGAAAAGTTGAGGTTGGGCAGCTGTGTTTTCCAAAAAGATCAAATATCCCTTGTCCTACCTTCAGATGCTGGCCCAAACTCCACACCAGAGCATGGCTTGTGGATGGGTCTTGGCCTGTCTATATGGTAGGAACACTGGCTCCTGAAAACGTCTCTCCCTCTGGTCTTTTAATCCACATTTCCACTGTTAGAGGTAACTTTCTTGTACTTCTAAGAGTTTTTGACCCTGCCTTCTCCAGTTCCATGCAACTCCCTGCACCGGGGCCCAGCCGTTTCTGATTCAGCCCCTCTCAGTCCCTGAGCAATGTTGATAAGAGGGGTTCTTAGCCCACCAATGGGTGGGATCTGAAATTATATACGCTTCCCGTAGATTTTAAATTACACGAGACCCAGATATCTACATGCCTTTTAGCTAGTTCTTTCTTCTAATGAAGACTGGGTAGTGGGTTTCAAATTACATGCCAACTTTGTTGCTTGTCAGGGGTACTTGAGAAAGATTCCAAGTTGAGCAGGCTCCAAATCGTGTTTGATTAGCAATGTCTGCTCTGATCAAGGGAAAGGATGGTAATAGCATGCATACCGCATATTTGGTTTCCCTGTTCTAACTCCTAACATTTGGTCCAAGTCTTATGACTGGGTTTTAGCCCAACTTTAACTTAAGTTTCTCCAGAAGCTGAACATCTGCCCTGAATCCAATTGACATGCTATAATATAATATTTCACAAGTGCTGCCCTGACCCAGTTTTGAAGTCATGGCTAAAACCTCTCAATTTCCCTTCATGGGTAGTTTGCTAAGCCTCTACACCAACCATGTCCCTTATTGGAGTCCTGTTCTCCAGGGCCAGGTACCCAACAACTAGCTAGGGGCAGCCCCTAAACCCAATAATTATTCAACTTATCCAGTCTCCAGAAAGCTTTCAAAATCTGCTCCATTAGCCATGCATAAGCTCCTCCTACAGCTCCAGTTTTCTGTGACCCAGTCCCCAAGTGTAACCCCTTGTGCATCCCTGCATGACAGCCTTCTCTTATTCTCTCATTTGGTGCCATAGTAACAAAGAGTTCTGCTTTTCATCTATCTGAGAGTCAGTGTGTTGTATCCAGTTATCCAAAGAATCTTTAGAGCTTATAAAACACATGTATCCAAAGGCCTTGTCCTGCCTAGTCACTGCCATCCCTTGGGAACTAGACACCCCCTTCCAAAACTACCAGGAATGTCTGTGCATTTATTTTATATCGCAAAACACTTTGTTTTCTGGGATGATTTCTCAAGCCTCCTGAGAAGCCATTTTAGCTAAAATTCTAGCTAACATTCGCTCAGTGGATCATTACTTCCACCTCTGGCATGTGAGGGTACTGTTTGGGATGTGGGACCTGCAGAGGCCCTGAGGGGTCCCACTTTGTATCTGAGGCACCCTCTGCCCCCTCTGAGAGCTCTGGCCCACAGACAGCTGCAGAGCCCGGTAAGGATGCCACCCTCAAAATAGCTGCAGGATAGACTATAGCAAAAGCAAGGAAACTCCATTCCACCTTTCCATATTTATAAATATTCTCCTTTTTCTTCCTCTACCTTCTCTGCTTCCCAGGTTTGCTTCCTTCCTGAAAAGAAGATCACGTCATACTTTCCTCTTCCTCCCAGTCCTTGAGACAGACTTTCTCCTCAGACTAAAGAGTGTAAACACTTTTATAACCACTAAATTGTCAATTCTGAGAAAATACCGAGAATTGGGGGTAACACTGAAAGTTCTTTTCGGGATCTCCAGGATAGATTTGTTTCATTGGGAAGACAGAAAGGGGCCATGAGAAAGGGCCAGTGGGGGGTCCTAAAGCAGACAGAAGGTCCCCTGATTCATATGGGTAAAGGCCAGATCTTGTGGGACAGAGCAGCCCCAGGGAAATTCAAAATGGGAGAAGTTCACGCAAATTCCTAATGAGAGAATTTTATCAGTGGCAATTCAAACCAAGTTCTCTGGCAGATGTGCCACACTGGGAAGACGGTTTCTATTTCTTGAAGCCACCTTAACCGTAGATTTACAGCTTGGTCTGGGTTACAGCAGGCCAGGATGGAGAGGGGCTAGGACACATATACTGTGAAGGCTTTATCAAAGAACTAAGGACTCTGATCCTGGAAAAGAGATTATCTGTGCTCAGAAAGGAAGAAATTAGAGCAGTCTCTTATTTTAAGATGATGATGATGATAACAGCTAACATCTACAGAAAGTGTGCATGTGCCAGACACTTTACTTCTTGTACCCCACATCAACGTACCTCATAGGGTAGGTGCTACCATTATGCTCATTGAACCAATGAGGAAACCAAGGCTCAGAGACATGAAGTGACTTGTCCAGCTCATACAGCAATAGCCGCCAGAGTCAGGATCCAAACCCAGACCAACCTGGCACCAAAAGCAAGTCTCTCAGCCACTGCCCTACCTTACAAAGAACAGGTGTCCATTGTGACACCAAAGCTGCATCAGGTCCACAATCTGACTTCCGGTGGGGTGTCCTCCTGTGAGACTGCCCAGACTTCAGTTCCTCTAGTCCCTGCCAGCAAGACACTGGCATGGAAGGAGCCTCAGTAACGGCAGTCATGTTGATCTACAGAGCAATGGCATGATCAACCTTCAGGATACATTTCTGTGTGAAAAGTCAGGTGGAGAAAAATGTGTGCTTTGATTTGGATTACCCTAGAAGCAGACTAGGAGACAAAGATTTGAGTACAAGCAGTTTATTTGAATGTGATCCCGGAAAACTAGTAAGGCTATGAGAAAGTGAGATCAGGGGGAAAGGGCAACCAGTAAGTATGAGTTTTCCAGCAAGTTTCCATGGTGGGTAACTGGAGCTTCATACTTCTGGAGAACTCTGGGGGTTCGTGTAGAACATTCTGTTTTGTCGATCTGATTTGGAACCATGTACACATTTTATGTAATTATAATGTTATAATTAATTTTATAGATTTTTTAAATATCTTTATTGGAGTATAATTGCTTTACAATGGTGTGTTAGTTTCTGCTTTATAACAAAGTGAATCAGTTACACATATACATATGGTCCCATATCTCTTCCCTCTTGTGTCTCCCTCCCTCCCACCCTCCCTATCCCACCCCTCTAGGTGGTCGCAAAGCACCGAGATGATCTCCCTGTGCTATGCGGCTGCTTCCCACTAGCTATCTATTTTACATTTGGTAGTGTGTATATGTCCATGCCACTCTCTCACTTTGTCACAGCGTATGGAATCTAAGAAAAAAAAAAAAGTCATGAAAAACCTAGGGGTAAGACGGGAATAAAGACACAGACCTGGGCTTCCCTGGTGGCACAGTGGTTGAGAGTCTGCCTGCCGATGCAGGGGGCGCGGGTTCGTGCCCTGGTCCAGGAAGATCTCACATGCTGCGGAGCGGATGGGCCCGTGAGCCATGGCCACTGGGCCTGCATGTCTGGAGCCTGTGCTCTGCAACGGGAGAGGCCGGAGCAGTGACAGGCCCGCGTACCGCAAAAAAAAAAAAAAAAAAATACACACAGACCTACTAGAGAATTGACTTGAGGATATGGGGAGGGGGAAGGGTAATTTTATAGATTAATGTGTATTATTTATGTATTAAATTGTGATTTTATAATTAAAATTTATAAAGGCAATCACTGTAAAAAAATAAACTAAATAAATGAATAAATCTATGTATTGAGCTGGTGGTACAATCACACAGATAGAAATATGTCAGGTGATTTTAAGATACAGTAATCTGGCTGTTCATCCCCTGTGAGATATGCCTAACCTAAATGAATTTAAGAAAAAAAAAAAACCTTACACTATGTTCAATAATCATGTCATTGGTGGGAGTGTTACTCTGAGACAGTTCAGTAGGTATAAAATAAATGTTTGCCTTTGGGAACTGGAACATTATTCTACAGGGGAAACAGGAAATGCAGGTGTAAGATCAAAGAAGGTAAGTAAAAATGATGTCATTTCTTAGTTGGAAGTTTCAATGAAAACTCAAGATATATTTTCTCTTTAAAATGAAATATGTTATGTCCTACCTGTATCCACTGAAAAGCCCTAGAAACAGTGGCCAACCCAGTAGCAATGAACACCTCAAAACCCAAATTGTGGATGTCTAAATGTCCTTTGCCACTGAATGAAGAAAAGGGTTGTTTAGGTTTGGGAGAGAAAACCTACAAGATGAACCTGGAACATATTGTCAAACCAGACAAGAAGAAGCTATCGAAAACCATGTGGTCATGTCAGAAGGACTCAAAAGTGAACTTAAAGAGTCGCCCACAGGCCAAACGCAGGAGACTTTGATCTCAGTAAAAGAACAACTGTGACGGACTGAAATCCATCAAATACTTTAAAATCCATGCATGCAAAATGATAGTCATAACAAAATAAGCTCACTCGTGTCCTACATCGAATACTAGAGGAGCAACTCATTATTTTGAAAACTAGAAAATAAAGAAATCAAGCATTAACTTGTCTTTCCCATATAAACTGTATCTCAGGATGACAAATAGTTGATGAGAAGCTTTTCTTCAAAAAGTGATTCAGAAAATGAATGAAAAAGAATGATGGGATTAAAATTATTGTTGATTAAAATGATCATCAGTGGTTGCTACCATCAGAAGAGCCAACCAAACTTCCTAACATACAGTACACTGTACCATGAAGTATGAAGTATTTTTGCCAAAAGCCAAAACCTGAACCTGATCAAAATTCTAGATCTAACTTCTAATTTACAGGAAATACCACGGGTGAAGGAACATTTCAACCACACCACTAAAATGCAAACAGCAAAATGCAGACTATGGGGAATTCTTTAAGACAAGCAACCAAGTTTTTTTTTAACAAGTAAATCTCAAAGGGGAAAAAAAGTAGATCAAAAGAGACTTAAAATACCTATGAACCAATTGCAATATATAGACCACATTTGGATCCTGATTCAAACAAATAAATTACTTTAAAAATTATATAATAGGGGCTTCCCTGGTGGTGCAGTGGTAGAGAGTCTGCCTGCTGATGCAGGAGACACGGGTTCGTGCCCCGGTCCGGGAGGATCCCACATGCCGCGGAGCAGCTGGGCCCGGGACCCATGGCCACTGAGCCTGCGCGTCCGGAGCCTGTGCTCCGCAACGGGAGAGGCCACAACAGTGAGAGGCCCGTGTACCGCAAAGTAAATAAATAAAAATTATATAATAAAATTGGGAGATTTGAACAGATCGGATAATAAATAATTATTATTAATATTTTTGGATATGATCAAAGTATTTTGCTTGTTTTTAAGAAATAATCTGTATATTACAGAGATAGGTGCTGAAGCATTTAGAGAAGAAATAATATTTGGGATTTGCTTCAAATAATACAGGAGGGAGGGAGGATACAGAAAAATAAGATTGGGCACTAGTTAATAATTTTTTAAGCAGAGCAAAGGGTGCACGGATAGAGGTCTGTTATACAATCATGTCTACCTGATTTCTGCTTAATATTTTTCATCATACAACTTAAAATTACACACACACACACACACACACACACACATATTAAAAGTTAACAGTGGCCAATTTTGCTCCAGAGAAGAAGGGGTGGAACTGAGCTAAGCAGAGGCAAATCTGGAGCAAGCAGAGTCAGTCCAAAGCATCCTTTGCCTCTGCAGAAGAGGTAGGTTTGGTGTCATCCAGGATTGTGAAGACCTCACAGAGCTGCCTGGGCAGGAACTCAAGAGCCTGGACCTTGGCATCAGGCAGGTCAGCCAGCTTCGTTACTTAGTTACATAGAGGTGCTCCAGTGTCCTCATCTGATGGGTGGGGTTCACAGTGGTATCCACCTTGTCCACGGTGGAGAGGCTCAGATGAGCTGATGCATGGATGATGCTTAGCAAAGCTCCTACTACACAATTAATAATTGATATAATTATCTTCATCTTCCCTGTGAGCTACCTTGGCCCAAAGAGATGTTGTTGGCACAGTAACTCAGAGGAACCACAGCTGGAGGCCCAGACTCCAGACCTGTCTGCATCTCTCATTGGTCATCCTTAGCAGCTTCTGTTTATAGTAGTCAATTGGAAAAATGAATGGAGCACTTATCTCAAACCCCCATTTTCCAGAGCCTCCACTCTCCCCCATTCCCTCATTTTCTCTCCTGTTCCCTCTCTGTTTTTTCCTCCATCCTTTCTTCTTTCCTTCTTTCTCCAAAGCAGCACTTTCCAAGTGACAAGTGAAGCAATAATATAAGCAATAATTTAACTCCTTGCTTCCTACTTAAAAATCCCCTAATTACTGGGTAATGGGTCCACAGGGGCATTTGGGCTGGGTGAGCTCTGCCCTGCAGGCACAGCTATAGTTCATCTGTCTGCTCCCTAATAGCACTCTAAAGTTCACCCTTATAAACATGTCACTGAGTCTGTAATTGAGTGACTGGTCATTAGGTTCCACGAGCGGTACCTGTGGGTCACCGATCACTCAGGGATGATGGATCTTTCTCCAATACCTCGGCTGGGCTGGCTACAGAGCTCTCTATCACCTCTGAGCAGAGCATTACTCTCCAGGAAGTCTACAGCGAGCCCTGGTGGGCTACCTTCAGCTTGGACTTCCACGGGGAAGTGCCAGACAGAGGAGAGGGTAGGAACATACATCCTCTGCTTCCCTCACTGACCCTCCCAGAAGCCTGTCCTGGAAGGGTCTTGTAGGAGACACTGAAGCTAAAAGACACCATGAAGCAATAAGGATTCACTGCAAGAATAACTGCTCTGTAGAGTTCAAGTCAATTTGAGAGCAGGTGCATTGTTGCAAGCAAGGAAAAAAGGATTGGAGCTTTGTGTTACTAGACTTAGCTTAATGTACCAGAAATGTCTATCACCTCTGCGCTGTGTTCCCTTGAGTAAGTCACTTGACCTCTCTGTTCCTTGATTTCCTCATTCATGAAATAGAATACTTCCCTTCTACAATTATGCTGAAGATTATCTGAGATAATACATATTAAAGTGTCTAACAGGGTCCGGCACCCAGTAGGCATTCAGCAAATATTAGCTCATTCTAAATAAACCTACCATTTTCCCTCTGCTTCCATCAGAAATGCTCTTTTGTCTTTTTGATGATGATGGAGACAGAATAACATAGTGGCTAAGGGCACAGACTCCGAAGCGAGGCTGATTAGGATCATATTCTGACTCTACCGCTTAATGGCAATGTGATCCTGAGCAAGTTACTTAACCTCTCTGAGCCTCAGTTTCCTCCTTCATAAAATGGAAACATTAACAGTAGCCAGTAGCCATCTCAAAGAGTTCCTGTAGGGATCAAATGAGATCATACACGTAAATTACTTATCATAGTAATTGGCAAGTAGTTGGAAGTAATCTTTCAATAAATACTGGCTCTTTTTATGGGGCCCATGTTTTAGGAAATGAGGAAGAAAAAAACAACCTTATTCATACTCCATCATTAAATATAATATCCTGAAGTTAAAAGTGCCAAGGAAATTCAACTTTTAAAAAATTTAAATCTACCTCCGATTATACCTACCTGAAAGAGTTCCTAGCCCATTTAGGGGAATAAGACTTGAGAAAGAGAACAGCTAATTCAGAATAAAATCAGTCTCTCGTTTAGTGCTAGACTGAGTGATACAGAGTGGAAATCCCGCAGGGGTCCGAGAAGGAAGAGACAGCTGTGGGGAAGAAAAGGATCCAGGCGAGGTGGGGCTCTTCTGGGCTATAAGAACTGCAGGGTGAAATGGTAGGTAGAGGTGAGCTGGGGGAGGAAGCATCCAGATGGGGCCATGGAAGTGAAAACCCACAGGCAGGGACATGAGGGCATGAGGAGTCTAGCCTGCTGACCCCCAGGGTTTATGCTAGGAAGGAGTAACTAGGTAATTCAACAAGCCAAAAATATATAGTGAAAGCCTATTCTGTGATGAGCATTAAATTAAATATCTCATTGGTTCCCATATCAACTCAGTATAGGGTGGACTCACATTTTTAGTCCATTCTGCTACACACTTTAACCACCTTTCGGACGACACATTTGGATTCTCGAGCCCCAGGACAAGGTGGCTCTGCCCAGGGACCAACCCTTCAGCTTGGGCAGCATTTGCACCTTCACCCACACACCAACATCTCTGTGATCTCCTGTTGGTATATTTCACTTTGCTTTTGTCATGTTATACTACTGAGTGCTAAAAAGGGGGAAATGCAAAGGCTGATATTAATTCTAAGAAACACAGGTGTCAGGAAAGTGAAGCAATTGAAACAAAGATGGACATACTTTGGCATTCCCAAAGCGGAAGAGATTTCATTCCAAGTTACCCTCTTTTCTTCAATTGGTCAACTGTATATTCAATTGTGGAGGGAAGGATGAAAACATATTCATAGTTAACAAATACTCATTTAGAGCTGACTAGGTGCCACTCACTGCTTCAAGCAATTTACAAATATTAACTCTTTTAAAAATTAAAGAAACTAATAAAAACCATGACGTATTAAACAAATAAATTGAGGGACATTCTGAAAAATAAATGCCCTCTCTTTAAAAATGCCAAGGTTAATCAAAGGCAAAGAAAGAATGAGGAAATATTCCATATGAAAGGAGACTAAAGAACATGACAATGAAATGCAATGAACTATCTTTGTTTGCATCCTGGATCAGAAACTTTTATTTATTTATTTATTTATTTATTTAATTATATTTTCATTTTTATTTTTTTGCTATAAAAAACATTAGAGTAACAATTGGAAAAATTTGAATAAGGTCTGTAGCATATTTAATTTTACTATACTAATGCTAGCCAATTTCCTGATTTTCATAATGTTTCTGTGGTAACGTAAGAGAGTGTCCTTGTCTTTAGAAAATGCAAACTAATATATTTTAGGGGTAAAGGAGCATCACGTCCACGTTTTACTGTGAAAATGGTTCATAAAGAAATAATAAAAGTGAAAGTGGTTCATAAAGAGAAAAATATAAAGCAAATATGAACATGCTAACATTGGGGGAAATAGGAGTGAAGGTATACAGGAATTCATTTTATTATTTTCACATTTTTTTCCATAAGTCTGAAACTATTCAGCACAAAATTAAAAATAATAGAATATATATAATGAAAAATTGTTTCTAAACAATACAGTATTATTTTAAATTTTAGAAAGTATTTTTCTCTCTGGGACTAAACACCAATTAAACTTAGAAATATTGGCTGGTTTTTGAAATTTTCATGTATGCCTTTAGGAAGGTGCTATGTGAAAAACAAGAAACAACACTGACAATGAAATTCTTCTGCAGGAATTCAAGTGAGAGATGAGGTTGGCCTGAACTAACGTGGCGTCTATGGATTGGGGAAGGTCTGTGTAAATACAGAAGATACTTGGAACAAAGACTTCCCTGGACTTGGTGGCTAATTAAATATGGCCAGAAAGTGAGGGAGAAGAGGAGCCTGAGGACTTAAGCCTTGGGAACCTGGGGAATCCCAGCACTTGACAGACCTAGAACTAGAACAGGAGCCTGATGACTGAGGTTACCTTCTACCTCTGCTACAACTTTACTGTATGATCTTGGGCAAGTCACTTACACTTGCTGGATCCCATTGGTAGAAAGATGCTTTTGGGTAGAGTGATTCCTGCCTTCCCATTCTGAAAGCATTTTCTATGAATCAGTTTTGGGAAGAGCAGTAGCCAATAGGCAGAGAGGTGACTAGGAGCTCAGGTTGTAGTGTTGTATAATGTTCAAGGTGACACCATTCGAATGGAGATCCAAGGAATATTAGCTTGCAACTTATAAAATAGCTGTTTTTGTAAGACAAGCATGTTCAAATGTTACTAATTCCAAATGGCTTAACCTAATATGAGAAGTGTAAGACAGGAACTGAAAGAAGCCAGAGGTGGATTTACAGAGCTGGAAACTCCACTAGGTGAAAGTGAGAGCTTTCAGAAGATGGAAGAGTGTGGAGGAAGAAGAGAATAGAGCCCAGGATAAAACGTTGCTGGTCACAGAGATTACATGAATTCATTAATCACAAAAATGAATATTTATTGGAACCCAGCTCTGGGCCAGGCATTCTGCCAATGGTACAAATCCAGAAGTGAGTTAAGCAGGTGCCTTCCCTTGAGCTCTCAAAGATCTTAGTGTAGAAGAGAAAGAGGAGCCAGGAGGCAAGTATAACTATAGCTACTATTAACATCGCTATTTACTGGTCACTTACTGTATTGTCGTGCACTTGGATGAAAGCCAGACATGGTGCCCTTGGTTTTCACTGCACCCATCTTAGCACTTCATCAGATGACCCCTGCCCAAGATCCAGATGCAGAATACATTAACAGTAAATGGATATTTTATTGAAGACACCCTAAGGAGATTGGAGGGAAAGCTTCACATTACTCCCCATACACAAGAAACACGAACAAATTCCCTGTTCTCCCAACATCCCAGTTTTGTGTAATGTGTTCCTTTCTCCTGCCTACTGCCTTGTCTCTCTCCTCTCTCTACTTGAGCATGGTGTTGGCCTCTCCAAAACCACTCTGCGACCCCGTGCAATCTCATTCCTGCCTTCAGCTTGGGTATTCCACTCATCCCAGCGGGGAACAAAATGAAACTCTGTGGCCCTTGAGGCATGTGCCTGGGGGAGTCTTCTCCGCACCTTCCCCTGATCCCAAGTTGCTTATCAAAGTGTTCTTTATGGATGAATTCTTCAATTCATCAAATTCAGGCCTCATGAAGGAAGCAGAAGGAGAGGCAGGGAGAAGATTCTCTACTGAGAATGTAAAGTTTCCAGAAGATATGAAGAAGGCAAAAGGGGCAGTGAGATTTTGCCAAAGAGCTGGCTTCTTTCCAGACATGACACAAGGACACAAGATTGCACTTGCCACTCACTACCTCTGAGTACCTAAGACACAGTGATATTCTTAAGGCCAGAAGAAGAAAGAATCTCTAGTAAACCATGATTCCGATGGCATTACCAGGGAAAAACTAGGCACTGGAGACCTCCAGGGGACACATACCAGGTCCTCTTCCCCCTCCTCACTCTCTTGCACAATCTATAGTACATCACCATTCAAGGTGACCCGTTTTGCACGCCAGCAAAGCCAGTATATGGTGTTAAAGGCTTCAGGAACTTTACCCCATGTGTGGCAGGTGAATAAGACTGGTTCTACAGAGATCATCTCCATCCTGTCTCTCACCTTTTAGAAATCCAGCCTCCCCTGGTAGGTCACAAGAGCCTGCTCTGGGGAGTACCAATCATGGGATGAGGGATGGTTGTCCTATAGCAGGTCACCAGCATTCTTCTGGCTTACTGAGCCCCAGAACTTGGACCCCACTGAGAGCTGACGGCTGATCCCTAGGGCTCTAGTCCAATAAGGACTGTGATTTCTCTACATTAAGGACCCCTTCAATCTGGTCTGTCATACTCCCCTGCCCAGACACTGGTAAAAGCTCCACTTTCTTACAAAATATCTGTACTTTACCTTACCCCTAAGATGGCATGAGTTGGCATGGAAATAGTAATGATTATTATCTTCCATTGAGTTCTTATAGGTCAATCTCATTTATGAATACAGATTTAAAAATGTAAGTTCTACTATGTGTTGGGCTATGTGCTTTATTGGATTATTGAATTTATATAATAATAAATACTATCATATTCCTACTTTGTAGAGGTGAAAACTGAGGATCATAGAGGAATCAAATCTAGGAAGTGACAGAGATGCATTTTGAACCCAGGCCGTTTGATTACAGAACCTACACTTTTAACCACTAAGGTACAGGTAATTAAATTATATATCAATTTCTTTTATTGAGAGGTGCATATCACAAAATATAGTGTTTTTGTTACATTGTATACATACTATAAATGACTATATGACCTATCTATCGGTGGTAGAAATTCAGGAAATTTTTATTTTCAGCTTTGTGCTTTCTTTATTGAGTTTTTACTGTGAACATGTGTTACTTTAAAATTAATTACTTTGGCTTGTTGCAAATATTTATATAAGTACAAGGAATAATATACCAAAACTACATACTAACCACTCAAATTTAACAAATACTATTATGTCATATTGGCTTCATAGGAAATAAAATGTTCCAAATACAAATGAGAAACTCCCCACTCTACCACCACATCTTTTCATACCTCCAAACTCACCAGTATCCTACTGTTGGAGTGTTGCCTTCTCATCTGTGTTTTTATGTCTTTCCTACATATGTATATATTTGCATCAAGAAAAAACATACTACATATGTATGTTTCTATAAATAACATATAGTAATCCTGCTGGCTTTTCATGTGTAACTTCCTTCCCCAGGCATCTGCAGCTGGCTTTCCTCTCCTCTGCTAAGTTATTCACTGTACTCAGTCCACATTTTGTAAAACTTGTATGGTTCAAGATTACAGATGTCTCTTACTTTCATCAAAGATAAAGTTTGTACTTCTGTTTATTGTTCTTTGTGTTGTTTTAGGCTGCTTTCAAAAGGAGGAGGGGAGTATGAAACCAGATATCTCTGATCCTTTTTCTGCTTCTATATTAAAGAGCATATGGTTTTCTTCTTTGGTCTGATAATAGTATGAGTTACATTAATAGGTTTTCCAATGTTAAACCATCCTTGAATTCCTAAGATCAAGTATACTTGGTCATGATGTGGTTTTATTGCTCTTGGTCTTGTTCCTATTGTTGCTGCTACTGTCATTTTGCTGGATTGGTTTGTTAGTATCTTATTTAAGTTTCTTCATCTATATTCATAAATAAGATTGACTTTTAAGTCTTCTACTTTTACTGCCCTTTTCCATTTTGATATCAATGTTAATTTGCATCATTTAATAAGTTGGAAAACTTTCCACCTTTCTGTGTTTTCTGAAATAACTACTCACTGAAATTTTGATAAAAGATATCCATAAAACTATCTGTGTCTAATGCTTTTGTAGGAAGATTTTTTTTATTACTGTACAATTTATTTAACGAACATGGATTTATTCATACTTTCTATTTCCTCTGAAGATAATCTGGATCATTTATAATTTTTGAGAAAATTGCCCATTTTATCTAAGTGTTCAAATTGATTGATGTAATATTGTTCTTATTATTTTCTGGTTTATAATCCTTGTTTAGCTGTAGTTCTATGCCAGTTTCATTTTCAATATTGTTAAGCTACCTTCTCCTTTTTCTATCGTCCAATCTTGCCAAAGGACTGCCTGTACTGCTAGTCTATAAAAACAGAGATACAAACAAAACTTTTTCTTATTCCAGTGTGTTTTTACATACATACATACATACATACATATACTGCTTTCCCAAATAAAAATGGCAGAACAGAGGTTACATCTGCTTTTACAAAGACACTATTCTCGCCAACACTCAGGGGGTAAACAAGAGTACCCATAAAAAATGTGGGTACTCTTTTTTACTAGCCTTGGGTATAATTTCTGTGGGTACAACATACCCTGCTCAAGACACTATCCCCCTCAATGGAGGCAATCAAGCTCATGATTTGGAATCAGATGCACTTGTGTTCAAATGCTTTCCTTTCCTACATGAGTGACCTTGAGCAAATGGAGGTAAAGATACCCATCTCAAAGGCTTTGGTAAGGATGACCTGGAAGAGTCAGGATGGATGATGGAGTGAGTGTGAGAACTAGAGCTGGGGAAACCTGGGTTTGAATCCCAGCTTAATCTCTTGCTGGCCCTGAGCATCCTACTAGTTTGTAAAACTGAGATAAAAATATACTTACCTCCAATTTCTGTAGGAATTAAATTGTATTTTGCAAGGTACTTAACACAGAGAGGGCAAATATTTAAGAATTGCTGTTGTTACTAACACAATTATTCTCAGCCTTATTTGCGTGATGGCCTTAGTTCAAGTCTATTCAGAGTGCAGACTTGGAGTCCCCTTTCCTTCACTCCACTCTTGGCTGAAGCCGGACACGATGAGGACAGTGCAGATCTGGCAGGTCTAAACTTGGCTCCGCTCTGGTCCCAGAAGCCAGCACACTCACCCTAACAGCTGCTCCCAGCAAGTAGTAAGTCTCACATTTCTAAGGAGTAGAATGTGGGTTTGAAAATACAGAATCCCATAATCAGTGATTCCCTAGACATTCTATCAAAACTCTCAGGAGTAAAATTATACCCAAGGTCAGTAAAATTATACCCTGTGTCTGCTTGTATACATGGTGGTTTTTAAACTGAGCTCCCCAAAGTCCTAGAGATTCCATAAACCAACCTTCCTTTTTCCCTTACCACACACTAATGGTAGACAGAACACCATACCCTCCCATCTCAATTCACCCAGAATTTTAGATAATGACCCTGAATACAAACCTTCACTTGAAGAAAGTTTTCCACGACTTAAAGCACACCCAGAACTGTGAAACACAAATGTCTTTCAGAGCCAAGATTTTCAATCTGCCTTTTAGCTTCATGTCTAAGATGTTTAACATAGAGGAAAATGTCATGAACTCCTTTGGGTCTCAGTTTCCATATCTATAAAATAAGAAAGATGAGAACTATCTGACAGCACTGTGTGAGGCGGAAATGAAGAAATCCACATGAAACTGTAGTATGAACTGTGGGATCATGTACACATGTTAAAAGTTATTTCACGTACACGCACATACACACACACACACACACACACACACACACACACACGCCCCAACATCTTTGGCTCCTTTTAGCCTAGCACTTTCCCCTCCTGGAAACATGCCTAAGTTGTCTAGAGAGAGTGTGATGAAGTGAGGAAGGCTGAAGGAGATGAAGAATAAGCATTTAACAAGCCCAAGGAGGATCTGACAAAGTCGAGGAAGAAGCAGAAGAAAGCAAACAACGAAAGAGATTGATGCTACAGAGGCACATGTTGACATGTCAGGGTTGAGCAATTCTCAAGGATCTCTGGGCTGCTTCTCACCAGTTTTTCCTAGTTGAAGCCTGAGCAGCGCTGCTCTCCCCTCCCTCACCCCACTGGAAACGGCAAAGAGGGGCCTATGAGCGGCTTCTATACAGAATCACGAGAGCCGGAGCAATCCCTGAACCATGCAGTTGGGGTGGCAGCTGCCAGATGAGCCAGGGGGCAGGAGGGCTGGCTCCTTATCGGTCCAGTTGAGAGGGGTGTGTTCAGACTACGAGGACAATGTGGGCAAATTGGTTTCATTTCATGAGCATATCCAATTGATAGGCGGTGGCTGCCTGGAACATCGTACTGCTCACTAGCTCCACAATCAAATAGTGATGTCTGTTATGGGCAAAGGATGAAGGAGGGTAGTATCTATGCCATGTGTTTGAACCTTACACTAGACAGAATTAAGTCTCCTCTTCCCTTCTCCCATGCACCATCTCCACAGAGGATGTGTTCTGATTTGGCTAAAATTATGTGCCAAACACTGTCAGATGCTTTATTTGTATTAGCTCATTTAATCTGCCCAAAACAGTGGTAGGCTAACTGTGGTTATTGTTGTTTTTCTTAAACCCTTATCTTCTAGAATACATATGATGTGTTAATGGACAAAACACAATATTTCTGAATCTGATGTCCACTTCATAACAATCCAGGAGTGGTAGTAAGTAGGGTAGAGTTGGAAAAAGAATGTCCATGAGTTCATAACTGGCCAGGTGACTGATACACAGAAGTTCATTCTGCAGGCTTATTACTTTTGTGTAAGTTTAGTGTATGTTTGAAATATTCAATATAAGAATTTTTTTAAAAAAAAAAAACCCTGTTAGATATTTATGATATTAGCCCCATTTATGTACATGAAAACTGGGGCTCAGAAATTAATTACATTCCTAAGGTCAAAGAGTCAGTAGGCAGACTATGGTGGATGCCAAGTTATCCTGCCCAGAAGCCCTTCAAGTGAATTACTCACTGCCCATCTGTAGCAGGGACAGTCCAGGGAGAGACTCCAGTGGTTCATCCCCTTCAGTGTCTGTCTCAGCTGCACAGAACCCTGTCACCCAAGGTTGCAGCCTTCCTCATGAAGCTCACATCCCATGGTGAAGCAAAGCAAGATTATAAAGGCTCAGTTATTTCAACTTAACACAGGACAACTCAGATAGGCACCGCTCTCTCCTGGGTTGGCCCAGCCTATGCTGGACGTGTATCACAAGTTGACTTTTCCTTCTGCCCAGTCCTGCTGTCCCTCCTGCCTTTCAGAGGAGCTGATCCCCAAAAGCATCTTGCACGTTGACCTCCATCTCATCGTCACCTTCTGGGAACCAAACCTGAGCCAGGAGAGCTAAGATCTGAGCCTGGATCTGTCTGACTGTGCGGCATGTTTGAATCTGCCAGGAAGGGGGCAGTTATCAGTGTGCAGCCCCTGACCCACTCCCCCAGCCCCGTGTTGAGGAGACCTACATAGATCAGGACATGAACAGGACATGGACAGGACATAGATCATGAACATGGAGAGACAAAATGTTAACACTAGTCTCGAGTCTAGAACTTTCTGAGCTGCAGGAGAACACAGCTGCTAAGTTCAGAGAAGACCTTCCCCGGCATCAGTCCCCAGTAGGCCCAGGTGGATGAAGTTGCAAGAACACTTGGAAGGCAGCAGCTCATGCCCTGACCCAGGAAGCCCACCCGAGGCCTCCCAGCATCCCAACCTCAGAGGGCAGGCCCACTCCCCACACTTCCACATGGAAGCAACTCAGCGAGACGCCCAAGCCAGCAGGTGGCTCTAAAAATACCCCATGCCTTCAGAAATCTCATTTCCATTCCTGGCCTCTGGTTTGCATGGCAAAGAGAACAGTTTTTCTGGAATGAATTATTCCCTCTCTGCAGATGTCTTCAAAGGTTTATAATCCAAAACGGGCTCTCCAAGACCCAGCCTCCCCAGGCTGCCCGTGCACACAGGAAGTCACTCCTTTGCGGGCACAGATGGGCTTCTGAAAATGTATCAACAGTGCTGATGTGACAGAAAGTGCTGGTTGTGAGGGAAGGAGTCAAGCGTCCCTGATGGCTGGATCACAGAGGAGCTCAGAGTACTTTTAGCTTCATCATTTTTTGTTTTGTTTGTTTTTTAATTTTTAATTTTATATTAGAGTATAGTTGATTCACAATGCTGTGTTAGTTTCAGGTGTACAGCACAGTTATTTAGTTGTAGATATACATATAATCTCATATTCACTGAGGTTGAACTGGTTTGCCTAGGACTGTCCCACCTTTAGCCCTGAATGCCCCATGTCTGAGAAACCATTTAGTCTTGGGCAAAATGGCCAATTGATCGCTCTACCTTCACTCACAGTTTGCCAGGGTCTCAGGAAGAAACTAAGGGTCAAAAAGGAGAGGGGTAAGGTCAGTGAACTCCATTAGTGGCCAGTTAGTAATAAGGCCCTTCTCCCTCAATCAAAATGAAAACACACGTGTGTGTGTGTGTGTGTGCATAATATTATACATGCTATAGATATTAAATGTATAGATATTAAATGTACTATAAATACCATAGATACCATATACATCAGCATGCTATAGATATTAAATGTACTATAGATACCATAGATACCATATACATCAGCAAGGTAGCCAATCATTCATCTATCCATTTTTTTAGCAAACATGTATTAAGCGCCTACCGTTTGTCATAGCCAAATAATAGCATGAATTCAGGAGTTCCCGGTCTAATACGGATTGTTTACCTGCCAAGGTCCATAGAAGGCTTCCTGGCAGGTGTGGAGTGGGTGGGGGGAGTCTGTAAACACTAAAATTACTGCAAAACTCCCTGTGTTCGGGGACTCCATACCTAAAAAAGTTGAAAAATCCCTGGATACAGAAATAAACCTGTAAATAGATCATTACACACTGTTTCTCAAAGTGTGTTTGGTGGACCACAAATATTAAAATCTTCTAGCCTCTTGATCCTCAAAGGGTAGTCCATGAGCCAGCAGCATCACGCAGGAGCTTGTTAGAAATGCAGATTCTCTGGCCAGACCCCGGACCCATTGAATCAGAACCTTCTTTTCACCTGATCCCAGGTGATTTGTGTACATGTGAAAGTTTGAAAGGATCTGGTTCTGGGGCAGCTGCTCACATTGGGTGCCCCCAGTAAACCACACCTTCCAGTGGAAGTGATATTGGGCCGGTTCCAGGCCTTAACAAGACAGAGCAGCTTCTGCTTTTGCACTCTCAAGAGCTCTGAGACAACACAGAGAGAGCGAGGGGCCCAGCGGAGCCAATCCCAACCAACCCACCTGTTCAGTGTAGCCACGAGAATGACCCACTCCGAGAACTGCCCAGCTGAGTCCAGCCCAGATGGCAGAGTTGTCAGGAAAAAAAAAATCAGTAATTTTTTTAAACTGCTGCGAGACCACCCCCAGGTCTTCATGGCTTGAAACAACAACCGTGATTTGTCGGTCTCTCCCCGTCCACATGGTGTCCTCCCGTGGTCTCTCCGGTGGGTAACTGGACTTCTTACATAGTAGCTCAGGGCTCCCTAGCATGCAAAAATGGAAGTTTCCAGGCTTTCTTAAGGCTTAGGCGTAGTGTCACTTCTACTGTGTTCTATTGATTAAAGGAAGTCATAGCCCAGCCCAGATTCAAGGGAAGGGCATGAGTACCCGGAGGCATGATTCTTTGAAGGTTATCAAATGTTATGGACTACCAGAGTTCTCAAACGTAGCTGCACATTATAATGACTTGGAGAGATTTAGAAAGCACTGATACCTAGGTTCCATCTCCAGAGACTCTGATTTTGCTGGTCTGGGATGCATCTTGGGTAGTGGGGTGTTTTGAAGTTCCCTGCTTAACTCTAACATTCAGCAGAATGTGATAACCACTGATGCAACGTGCTTGCTAAAAAAAGTACAGGTTCTTTTTAGCAGAAGTTCAGACTTCTTGAATCTGAGACTTTGCAGTTGGGGTCCATGGAAGGCTGCCTTCTACAGTGGGTCCCAGTGACCCTCAGTCCAATAGCCCCCAAGGAACTGAATCCTGCCATCAACCATATGAGAAAGTTTAGAAACAGATTATTCCCCAGTCAAGCCTGACACCACAAATTTGGCAGCTAAAAAACACCACAAATGTATTATTTCACAGTGTTTGTGGGTCAGGAGTCCAGGCACACATTAGCAGGGTGGTGGTCTCATCTGGAACTCTGGGTCCTCTTCCAGGCTCCTTCAAGTTGTTGGTAGAATTCAGTCTCTTGCTGTTTTATGATTGAGGCCATGTTTTGCTGGCTGTCAGCTCTAGGTCACTTTCAGTTCCTAGAGGCTGCCCGCAGGTCCTAGTCACGTGGTCCCCTCCATATGCAGTTTACAATACGGCTTTTGCTTTCTTCCAGGTCAGCAGGAAAGCATCTGCTGCGGCTTCTTGTCTCTGTTAAGGCCTCACTTGATAAGGTCAGGTGTACCCAGGATAATCTTTTTATTAACTCAAAGTCAACTGCTAGGGACCATAATTTCACCTGCAAAATTCTTTCTCCATATAACGTATCATAATCATGAAAAGAACATTCCATCACATTTATGGGTCCTGCCCACACTCACAGGAAGAGGGTAGTATAGGACATATACACCAGGAAGCAGGCCTCTTGGATGCCATCTTAAAAATCTTCCTATTGGAGTATGATTATCCACTCTTTGCTGATAAGAAACTCAAGCCTCAGAGCAGTTAAGTTATTTGCCTTGGGTCACACAGCATGTAAGTAGGGAACCAAACTGATTCCCCTTTTTCAGCCAGCCTGGGCTGCAGACAGATGGAGTCTGAGGCTGACCCCAGATGCAGACTTTTATAGCTTCCAAACATATTTAGTTTTTCCTTGTGAGAGGAAGGAGTCACAGCAGAAGGAAAGAATAAAAGTCTGGCTCAAAGATCCACCAACTTAAATGCCTTTAGGAATGAGCCAGGAAATATAAATGGATGAAGCACCCATGGTGGTTACTATAGTGGGCCCAGCCTAAAGGCACTTAAATTCAATTAAAACACTCACACGTACATATTCTGTCCTTCAAACAAACCAAATATGCCAGCTGGAATAGCCCTTCTAGCCAATACTTTGCAAATCCAGGTCAAGACTATTTTTCCTCATGACAACTTTGCTGAAAGGACCTCAAGGTAGGAAAAAAGCAGAAATAAGAGTCTAGGCCATTTGGGGCAACCCCAGATGAAGGCTAAAGTCAGAACCGCCTACTTCTCAGTTTCCTACCAATTGAGCCAGAGAGATGCAAAGTGAGCTTCTAAAAAACTATATATATATATATATATATATATATATATATATATATAATTATAATATATACAATATATATACTGCAATTATATATAAATATACATTATATATATGTGTGTGTATATATATATATATATATATATATATATATATATATATATATATATATATATATATCACAGTGACGTAGAGTAGAGTTTGGTAAACTTTCTGCAACGGGCCAGATAGTAAATATTTTAGATCCTGTAGGCTGTGTGTCAATTATTCAACACTGCTGTTGTAACACAAAAGCTGCCATAGATAACACATAAATGGGTGTGAGTGGTTGTGTTCCAATAAAACTTTATTGATAAAAACAGGCAGTGGGCCAAATTTGGCCCATGAGCCCTAGTTTGCTGACCCCTGATGTAGTGCATAGGTTTTGAGATCAGGAGAACTGACTTCCGTTACTGGCTCTTCCTTTTACTCTCTGTGTGACTCAGAGCAATTAAACTGTAAAACTATGTTTCGTTGCTTATAAAGTAGAAATGACATGTGAAAGAGAGTACTGGTGACCAAGCATACACACAGTCCTCTACACTTCCTAACCTCACGGGCAGTGAAACTGAGTTCTGGTCAATGGGATGTGGATGGAAGTGATGTCAGCCACTTCCAAGCCTGACTTGACTCCTAAGCACATCCTATGAAAGTCTCTAGTCCTCTTTTCCTCCACTGTAGTGACCTTGGAGGCCACGTGGTCCAGATGGTATAACTATAACTTGGAGGAGGGCCACCCAATCCCCATGGGACTGTGCAAGAGTGAGAAATAAAACCTTACCATGTTAAGCCACTGAGATTTTGGAGTTTGTATGTTGGGACAGCTGCAGCAACTACTGTGATACAAACACTTGTGTCCTGAGGTCTTTGTGAGGATAAAACAGGATTGGTATGTCAAGCACCAAGCCTGGGACTTGACACATAGAAGGCACTCCATACATATTAGCTATTATGATTAAATGATTACAAATGCATCACAAGTAGTTTATGAGTTTTTTTCAAAAAGAAGATCAAGAAACTTCAGTGGAAATAAATGAATGAACTTTCCAAAAGATATCAGCCCACTGAGATTTTTTTATGTTGAAAATAACATTTTGATAAGGAAAATGCTGATTCTAAACATTATACCTTGAAAAAGACATCACTTACTAACTCTTTTTAAGAGAAGGAAGGAAGGAGGAAAAAAACCTTCTAATTTCTGCATCCCCATTCATCATTTTCTCTACTCAGCACAAGTTTCCTGAGCAGGTCCACTCTGTGTGTGCCTTGAGCTCGCTGCTGACTCAGCCACGGTCCTGCTGCCCAGCAGTCAGAGCAGGTGGCCACCAGGCCTCTGCCAAGGGTTATCAGGCAGTAGAACAGGGAGCTCCATGCTATGAGCTGGGGTGCTACAGGCTGTTCCTCTAACCCAAAGACCCTCCAACACGTGTTCCAGGAAGGGCTGAGGTCAAAGTCCTACTGAATGTCAATGCAGCCTCCACTGTGGAAAGAATCCATTGGCTGGCACTTCGATGTTTCACACTCAAACTAGCACAGGGAAGAAAACTTCCCATCCCTAAATCAAAGGAGAATTAATATATTTGTGAGCTGAAGATAGACACTGAGAAGGGAATTTTGAAGGGGAAAACGTGGGGAAGGCCCAATGCAGTGGAAACAATGACTACAGATGTTTCCAAAAGCACACCCAAAAAAGAAGAGGAAATCTTTGATCCTGTAGATGAGAAGTGTGACTGTTGTCCAAAATGCCAACAGGAGAGCCAACAGGCCAGCTTGCCGTTCATGCACGACAAGCTGTGAAACAAGATCTGCTCAGAATGGGGCCAAATCCAAGTGGAGACTCGTCACGACCTTCTCCATGCAGCTGATGTTTAATGAACACTTGGCAGGCCACAGAGCACAGCTGAGTGCTCTACCTAAATTACCTCCTGTAACTAACTCACCACAGCCCTGAGAATTAGGAGCATTATTATTGGTATTATTATTGGCATAGATTCCTGATGAAAACATTGAGATTCAGACACCATAAGTATATTTCCCCAGATCTTACAGCTATGACAAGGCAGAACCAGGATTTTAATACAAGTGTCTTGGTCAGTTTGAGTTGCTATAACAAGATAACATGAACTGGGTGGCTTAAACAACAGAAATTTATTTCTTACAGTCCTGGAGACTGGAAGTCTGAGATCAGGGTCATGTTCTGATGAGGGTCCACTTTCTGGCTTGTAGACAGCTGCCTTCTTACTGCATCCTTACATGACAGAGAGCAGAGAGAAAGCAAGCAAGCTCTCTGATATCTCTTCATATAAGGGCACTAATCCATCCTGAGGGCTCCACCCTCATGACCTAATCATATCCCAAAGGCCCCACTTTTTAATATCACCCCCACCGGGGGTTAGGGTTTCAACATATCAATTTGGAGGGAGGGACACAAACATAACAAGAAGTCATATTAATTCCAAAAATGGACCACTTAACTACTAGTTTATAACATCTCATAAACAAGCACTATCATATACGAGGCACTTTTCTAAATACTTAATGTACCTCATTCAATTTTTACTACCTTATGAGGTTGGTACTATTATCATTCTTCCCATCTTACAGATGAAGAAACCAAAGCTAGGAAAGATTAGGTGACTTTCCCAAAGTTAGAGGACTAACATTCCAGTTCTCATTCCAGATCTCACACTCTGAACAATGGCCCAGAGTCCCAGAGTCATTTAGGAGGTTCCCTGGGGTTGGCCACTGTGCTTGGTGAGACTCTTAGGCCCAGATCCCTGTCATTTCCTCTAGTCCTAGGTGCCTGAAGCCTGTGATCAGGCACAACTTGACTAGAAGACCAGGCACCCAGAGATTTAGTGAGTGTGATTCTAGTTGAGTATGACCTCCACATGTGCCAATTGACTTCAGAGGCATGTAAATGATGGGTTGTAAATCAGGAAGCAGGGGGTCCCATCATGAATCATCCCATTCCCTCCAAGCATATCATGACAGACATGCATAAATTCCATGTAGGCTGTGGTAGGTGCTGTCCTTTAGATTACAAATTAAATGAACACTAACTGTGCTCACTTCTCAGTGGGGAGGCTGAGCATTAATATGGTAATGAGCAGTCCAAGAGATGTTCATGGAAACCTCCTTGTGCTGGTGTGATCCACGACCATCTGCTCTTCTGTCCTGTTTAGAATGGAGTAGAAACTCAGGCAGGTGGGTCTGTGAGGGAATGGGGAATGCTTCGGGTGAGGGGCCACAGATGCAGGGTGACTACAACATCACCATCTGCAAACAAGAGGATGCAGGGATGCTAGGGCTACCCATTCTCCTGCTAGATAGGCCAACATGACTTGAGAATCCCTGGCCACCATTGTACCACTGAGGGATAACTCTGCCATGCCCTGCAAAACATTTTCAGACCATGTGTTTCCAATGGCCCTGATTGCAGGACAGGGCATATTTTTATTGGGAGTCTCCAAGTTCTCCTGGACTAAACATGGGCCTTGGCTAACTCCTGTGTCTGGTGCATTCTCATCGTTTGTCCTTAGGCAGTTGGCTCCAAATATCCGAGCATCAGTTTGATCATAAGAAAGTAGAGATGTGGGAAGGTCAATGCAAGACTTTGTATACGATATATCCAATAAGAGCAAATGCTTTGACTCTACTGTAGTTATTGTCACAGTCTCCTTTTATTCTTAGTGTGACAGAATAGGGTTTCTGAAGCTCCTTAATCCTCTACCTGGCTGTGGAAACGACTAACTCCCTTGGAGACCCTGACCCTTATCAAGGTAAAAATATAAAAGGTTACTGGTAAGAAGGAAAAAGACAGAATAGGCTAGCATAACTACCATAGTCAACATAAGAAAAAAATTATGTATCTTTTAAGTGCCTCACTCTACTGCAAGACCTGATGGGGCCATTTTCTTCATACCAGTAGAACCTAAAAGACCCCAGATCCACATCCCAGCCTTTCTCCAAGCTCCTTAGCATTGAAATAAAATGAATGGGGCTTGGTGTCTGGAGGTAAGTGAAAAATGAGGCAAGAGATGAAGGCGATCATAGAAGGGAGATCAAAAAAGAAGGAAAGCAAAGAAAACGGTCTCTCTCTTCTCCATCCAGGGAAGACATGGTATGTATTCAACACAGACTCAGCTGGAAAAGCAAAATGTTGCTTTGCTTTGCACTGTCCTCTGGCCTCCGTGTAATTGTCAGTGATTTAACAACAGGAATTTCTCTGTTACGGACTATGTCTTCCCAACATCCCACACAACACTGATTGTCTGGGACTTCCCTGCTGGTCCAGTGGTTAAGACTCCGCGCCTCCACTGCAGGGGGCAAGGTTCGATCCCTGGTCGGGGAGCTAAGATCCCGCATGCTGCAGAGCATGACCAAAAAATAAAAACAAAAAAACGAAGAAACGAAAAAAACACTAATAGACTATAAGGGAGCCGATTTCCTTATAGAAGGCATAAAATCCCCCAAAGCACCCCATAACCTTCTCAGATTTTAAAGTACTATTCTAATCTGACTGTTTCATCCAAAGAGTAAGGAGGTCCCATCATCTCTATCCTTGAGCATAAGGGACCCTGGGATTACAAAAGAGTAGTCTCTAACCCAGGTTTGGAAGGTCAGAAAAACCTTCCTGGAGGCAGTAAGATCTGAGCTGAATCCTAAAGGACTAATGGATGATGATAAAACAAGGTGAGAGAACAGCATGTGCAAAGGCCCAGTGGCAAGAGCCTCCAGCATATCCAGGAGCTCCAATGATCCAGTTTGGAGGAGATTAGAGGACAAGGGGTAGAATGGATAAATATGAGGTTCAGGGGATATTCAGGGACCAGGTCTTAGCTAAGGAGTAGAGCCATTATCCAGAAGACAACAGGGAGCCATTGAAGAGTCTTAAGCAAGTGAGGAATCAGAGATTAAATGTGTATTTTAGAAAGATTTCTCTGCCTGCTTTCTGAGAATGGATTGGAGGAGAACAAGAGTTATTGATGTCACCCCAGCAAATAAGGATGGCAGTGCAGTCCAGCCCCAGGTGACAGTATCTGGAAGAGAGAGAAGGCAGGGTTTTAAGAGAGAAACTGCAGGCCTAGCCATTGACTGGTTGCCTTCCAAGATCCAGATCGGATTTTAGCACTGGATGGAAAGTTTTGCCATTCTGTAAGCTAGGCAACGTCAGAGGAGGAGCAGGTCTAAGGAGGAAGGATTGTGAGTCCAGTTTATGACACGACATGTTGGAAATGACTGAGGGGCATCTAAATTTACATGCTCAGAAGGAAGTTGGAGATTTTTCTCCAGTAGATTTTGAGCATAGAAGGTTTGGACAACATATGTAAATTGCATCCATGGACGTGGTTAAAAGAATGGAGATAGGGCAAATGCTGGGAAATAGGTTCTCGACTCTAAAAGGCATTTTGACAACTTCTCTCCCAAATCCATACATATTTGGAGAAGTGAATTCTTTTGAGCAAAACTTATACATCTGGACTGGAGAGATGACTGATCGTGTAATACAACAAGTGACTTAATAATCAAGCCACTGTCTATTAGACAAATGCCAATGCCTGTTGGTGAGTGCTAGGTCCTGTGGTTGGCTTTATCACATCCAATATATTTTGTCAGTGATTTGGATGAAAATGTAGACTATGGATGGTGTGAAGCCAGGAGGAAAAAAGTGAATAAGGCTGCAGGAGCTCATAACACATGGGAATGAAAGGTCAGACATACAAAGTAACACTGAATAAAGACACTAACCTAGTCTGCAACAGAGTCCCAAAATCACCTGCAGAAGCAGAGGATGAGGGATTCACTGCTTGGTAGCAGCTTCTTTGAAACTAAAAATAAGTATGTAGGACATGTTGGGGCTTGGGCTGACGATAGATTCAGTCTCATCTCATACTGTGATCTGGTGATGGGAAAAATAGCATTCACAATACAAATGTTAATTAATAGAACCAGAAACAAAGTTCAAAAGGCAGTTAGGGCAGATTCTGGACAAAAGATACAAAGAGACCAAAAAAGCCCAAATGCCACATAAGAAGAGCCTGGAGCAAAAACAGGGTGTTGGGAGAAAAAACAGGGTGTTGGGAGCAAAAACAGGGTACTGTGCATACCCCCCTGCACTCAATACCACCAGAGGGGTGGGCAAACCACCTAAGCCACGGTCCGACCCCTGGACACACCCCTACCCTCACGCCATATAAGGAACAAGCTCACTGCCCCCTCAGAGAGCGAGCCAGCAAGGGAAACTGTTACTTATTCGCACTCCCCCCTGATGCAGCAGGGCCCCCAATAAAGCGTTGCCTGAAAAAAAAAAGGCCAGAGCTCTAGTCTCAACTATGCATCTGGCTGGAACACCTCAACTCTGTGGATTCAGCTCTGGGTACCAACCTCCAAGAAGGAGGACACTCCGGATAGTGAGTAATCCACCAATAATCATTTAAGTTGGAAATGTAAGACAGAGGTGTACATATGGATGTATTCTAAACGTCAAAAACTGCCCTGTGGGAAAAGAAGTAGGGTCCATGGATGGGAGTTGCAGAAAGGCGAATGTCTTTCAGCTTCCAAGACTTCCTACAGTAGCTGGCATGGCTTGGCAGGCAGGATGCTCAGTCCCTGGAAAGTCCAGGTAGAGGTCAGGGCCACCTTGACGGCATAGGATAGAGTAATACAAGAACTGGGCAAGGCATCAGAAATGATCATCTGTAAGTCACTTCTCAATCTGCAATTTTAAGACCTTCTGTTCTCCAAATAGATTTTTCAGTTGACTCATGTTAAAATTGTACATATATGAACATATATATATATACGTATATGTATGTATATATATATGAATTGTATATACTCAAGATGAATCCTTTCTAGGACAATATTTCCAAAAACTATGTTCCCTAGACCACCCACCCCCCACAGAACGTTATAAAGTGTTATGAATGCAAGAATCCCATGGTGGATTGAGATAAAAGTCCTCTGATGCCAGACTTATAAGAGCCTTTAATATGGCAATATGCACTGCAAATCTCCAAAATAAGATGGGGATAGACTATGCCATTTTCCCAAAAAGCACCACCCGCTACTGGAAGGTACTACTAGAGAAGGGAGCAGAGCATCATGATCTGAAGCTTGGGCCCTGGAATAAAACCGGGCTCCAATCCTGACTACACAGACACACTATTGAGTATATCAGCCTTACTTCTGTGAGCCTCAGTTTTCTTGTATAGAATGGAATAATAATAATGCCCACTTCAAAGTATTATTGTATTAAATAAGCTAATGAGAATAAAATGCTGAGCGCACTCACCAACATGTGGGCCTCAGTAAATGTCAGATCTTTTCATTATTATTATTCATTCCCTCTCAATTCCATCGTTATAGAGAAATGGCCTGTTTCCCTTGAGCCTCATTGTGCTTTATCCATTCCCTCAACAGACAGTGGAGGAAGATCTGGTCATCCAAGGTGTCTTTGATAAGCATATCAGTCAGAATCTAAACAAAAAATAGAAACCATTGAGCATTTAAAACAGAGGAGCTTTAATTGCCAGGAATTCATCACACAGGTGATGGGGGAGCTGAGACGCCAAACAGGATCCAGAGAGTGAGCACAGAAATAAACAACGCAAGAGACAACCTCCATGCCCAGGCTGAGGGTCAGAGAGAGGAGTGAGATTACAAAGGGCAAGGGTCATCTGCTGGAGGTTGGGACCATGGGGGTCTGGCTCCACAGAGGGGACCAGCTACTCCTGGAGATGCCATCTGAGTCAGAAAGGTGTACCCACCCCTTCCCCTTCCTCCCTTCTTTTGTCCTCCAGTCCCCACCAGTACTTCTCATTGGCCAAAGCCAACCAAAGCCAGCTGACCAGGGACCCTGTGGGCATCAGGCCCCTGCCAACTGCCCAGATTGGGGAAGGGAGAGAACTAACATGGAGGCCAATGAATCATGGGCCAACAAGGCTGCATATTTGCCCTCTGAAAGTGGGCAGCAGATTCCTCCCGCAAGAGCAAATCTCTGGTTCATTTGACCAAGCTGAGAGATGACAGTGAAAGGGGACAGTCAGTATCCAACCCCTCACTTCCTTCCTGAGGATGGGGCTCCCCTGGCCCTTCTCAAGCAGTCCAGCTGCGGGAGGGTGGGCAGTGGTCAGCCCGTTCCAGCCCATTCCAGGGAGCCGCTCATCCATCCAGGGTATCCTAGCTGTTCTCTCCCAGCACTGCCTCGGCCCCAAAGCGAAACTGGTAAAGGCTACACTGATCTCAGAGTTCCTCCGGTGTTTGCTGCCCCAGAGTTATTTTTATATCTCATTTCCTCACATTATTGCAATTTACATACTTCAGCAGAGCACATTAGTGTCCAAAACACAAACCAGGAACAATAACACATCACCAGGAGCTTCGCAGAAACCCCAACCCGGAGGAGGTTTCGGAAATCAGTTGCTAAGACAAGTGGTTCCCTCATCCCGAGTGGGAGAATTCTCAGCAACACTTGACAATAAGTGGACGTGATGAGGACCACACAGAGCCGTAATTCGTGCCGGATTGCACATTGAAAGCTGCATTCAGCCCGCGGAACCCATCAGAGGGGGCATTGTTGCGATGAATACAGAAAGGATTGCAGTGAATTGCTGCTTCATTGCCAAGTGTTTCCAATTCCCTGCTCCTGCCATCTGTGTCCTCCGGAAGACATGCAGAAGCAAAGGTCCGAAATGGGGGTGCAGTGAGGGAGCGGGCTCCGGGCTGGTGGGAAGGACAGCTGGGCAGGCAGAGGGAGCCCCAAGGAATGAAATGGAAGCAATCTTCTTCTATGGTGTAACGCAGAGTAATGGAAAGACACTCGGGGTCAGGGACCGCAAGAAAGTCTACTGCCCCACATAGTCAAGTTCTAGGCTTACAGAAACCTAAACACACAGATGTAGGATCCGCACGCTTGCTGGAACATGCATACCCTCACTCTCAGAAAGACAGCCCAAATCTGTACTCACATGTGGACACACACACAAACAGGCATACATGTTCATCCATTCAGTAAATAGTGAGCGCCTACTCTGTACCAGTGACTGCTAGGCACACGCCTTCTACACACACACAACGTGCACAGACACACCCACATTCTCACATGCGGGCACATACACATACACTCATAGACACACACAGGCACACACCCAAGCACACAGACAAGTCATACATAAACATGCCTGACAAACTCAGAAATCTATTCTCTCCCTCCAGTTCCACTCAATCACATGCACACACTTTATACATTTTCACAACTAAAATGCAGCACCAGCCAGGGGAAAGATGACAAACTAATCAACTGTCTAGTTCTGTTAAATTCTGAAAACCTGTCTCTATTTTAACGCAGAGGTCCTTCACCCAAGACTATTGTTACTATCAAGAGCTTGGTTTGTCTTTGGTTCGTCTGTTCAACAGTTCTATATTTAACACTTTGGGTTGCTAATATCCCTGATTTAGGTTTAAACTACAGCAGTGATGTGCCTCCTTGGGAGGGAAATGTAGCAAGCTGGGCAATCTCCTTCCATGGTTTAATGCAGTGTAGTGGAAGGATGCTATCTCCCTGCAACTGTCCAGGAAGAACTTTCCCAGGTTCTCTCTTCAAGTTTTATCTAACGACAGCAGCCAAAGCAAAAACAATGATAGCGAACGTTTATTGATCACTTGCTGTATGCAAGGCCATATGTTAAGTGCTTTCCTTGGACCATTTCATTTCATTCTCTCAACAATCCCTGGAAGAGAATACTGTTATTGTGCCCATTTTGCAGATGATAGAACTGACGTTCAGCAAAATTAAATACAAGCTCTACTACCACTTATCTGGTAGTAGAGCTAGTATTTAAATCCAGGAAACTGTCTTTAATTTTGCTATCATAAACAAAAAGGGAAATATTAGGTTTTGACAGAGCTGGACTGTAAGTACATAGGTGTTTGATGTTACTCCCTATACTTTTCTATCTTTCACCATCATTTCGTCATCACAGTTACCTCTGTTCTCATCTTCTTTCTGTTTATTTGTAGATTGTGATCTTGTTTTGGTTGAAATAATTTTTAAGTAATAAATTTTAAAACCTAAACAAAACACAAATAAATAAAAAAATCCAGGCAAACTGACTCTAGAGCTTGAGTGTTCTCTGTATCAGTCAGCTACTGACCCAAAAGAAATCAGCCCAACATTATTATCTCACATATTTCTTCTGGGTTGACTGGGACCAGCTAGGTAGTTCTTGCTAAGATCTCTCACAGGCCAGGATTAAGGTGAGATGAATGAGGCACACAGCTGGGGCACAAATTTTAAGAGGATGCCCAAAAACTCAGTAATCAAGATAAGTAATATTTTAAACAACACTTTTCTAAATCAAAATTAATACCCAAAAAATTCCATGATGAAAAAATATCAAAGTGGTAAATACAGGCAAGGTCAGCATTACTGATTTTTCTCTTTGGCCTTTTCTTTTGGCTCCAATATGGCTCAGCAGAGTACTGTTACTGATTCTCATTAAACTCCTACTGGTCTCGGCCCTCTCTCATGGAGTTGGAAACCTCTGAAGGCTCACTCACTTGTGTCAGGTGTCTACATTGGGAAGACATGATCAGCTGGGGTCTGCGAAGGCTGGAGCTCCTTGGACATGTCTCCCTATCTCTATGTGGTCTCTCCATACGGTCTTCCAGATGGCAGCTTCAGGGTAGCCAGACTTCTATGGAGGTTCAAGGCTACAAGGGCATGTGCCCCAAGAGAGAACCAGGAGGAAGCTGCATATCTCTTATGACTCAGCTTCAGAAGTCACAGAGCGTCACTATCGTAGGATGCTATTTGTAAAGCCAGCCCATATTGAAAAGGAGAGACAAAGACACCACCTCCTGATTTGACACATGTCCTACAACAACCACACTCTCAAACCACAGCCCTGGGAATGGGCAGTCTCTGTCTCCATGCCACAGCCCGCAGTGAGCAACTGTCCCCAGGGTATTCTTAATATGGTAGTCACTTAGGTCACATGTCATGTAGTTGTCTGAGTATCTCTGTGTCAAAATCTGGGTCCATCAATGGGAACTCACCACACATGTGAATATCTGGCCTGGAAAATAACATCCAAATTTCAGAGCGGGGAATTAAAGACCTGTCAGGGCTGTCTGCACTCCCAGGAACTTTCCTGCTCCCCTTTTTACCACGAGGTCAATTGGGGAGGTGCCAGCACCCATGTTCAGCCAATGTCATTAGTTATTGGGTCTTTTGCTTAAATTAAGAATAGACTCAGGAGTTAAAATTTTGTGAATGATGGTGGAGAAGAAAGGCTTCCCCAACTCGAGGGCCAGTGGCTTGAACCTGGGCGGGTGATTGATCATTGTTACGGAATTTTTCCTCAATCACCTTGATCCCATATCTCCCCATCCCTGCCCTGGCCAGTTTGTGTGTGTAGCACAAAGCCCTCAGCAGTGGAATCACTAGATTATATCAGAGATGGAAATGACATTATCATGCTAAAGTGTTTGTATCAGTCAAGGTCTAGCCAGGAAAACAAGCCAGTTAAGTGTTTACAACAGAGGGAATTTATTCCAGGAAATTAGCTACACTGGGTGATGAGAGGACCAGGAAACAAAAAGTGAGGAAATCTAGAGACTGACAACAGCAGGAAGCTGCCACCACTCTGAGGGACAGAGGGAGGAAGTAGTGTTACTAGAGCCTCGGGACCACAGTCATCTGATGGAAAGTGTCTCATAAGAACAGGAGCCACCAGGGAAACACAGCCACCGCCACACAAGACAGAGAAGGAGAACAGTACCCTGGGCTCTCCCTTCCTCCAATCTCCCATCAGTGCCTCCTATTGGCTAAATCCAGCCAGAAGCAGTTTGATTCAGAGTCCAGAAAAGGCGGCCTGCCCACCCCCTGCGATACAGAATAGAGAAGGAGAAGGACACGGGATGAAAGAAATAAGTCACACACAGCACAGTAGCCATCATTTTAAGGCCACAAAGTCCAGAGGTGGGTAATGGTGATGATATATGTAAACACTAATTTTAACTAAAATCATTATGCTATAACCAAGTTCCATTATGTCCTTTAATCCTCACAACTGCCTATGGTCTAGTGTTATCCCCAGAGCAGACAAGGACACTGAGGATCAGAGAAGTCAAGTTCCTCATTCCAGGTTACAGAACTAACAGGAATGAAGCCAAGATATCATACCCAGCAATCCAGACCCAGATCGCATGACTCAGAGCTGTTCTGCTCAGAACCAAATTGTGTGCTTTGGAATCAGGCAAACTAACTTGAGTTCCAGATCGCTCATTTCCTGCTCCACATTTTCTCATGCTCTCTGCTTCCTCCCCCACAGTATAGGGATAATAATTACTTCACCTACAGGGCTGTTGTAAGAGCAAGTTAGATCAGCAGCGTTTAGTAAGCACTCAGCAATGTGCTGTTAATTTCACTACTGCTTCTCCAGGATCAGGCTGTGAAAATTCCAGATCCTGTCCAAAGGAGAGAGAGGACTCAGGATGCAGAAACTCTGTGAGGCAGGAGTTAAAGGTCAAAGGTGACTGCAGAGAGAAACTGCCTTTGATTGACCCTTGCTAGTCTGCGGAGACGCTGTCAGGGTACCTCCCACATCACCGGGAACCCTGGAGATCCTGCAGGTGCGCTGGACAGTTCCCACACACTAGGAAGGCCCTTAGCTCAAGCACCTGTATCTTTCTGCCTGAGGCTACACACTACCTGGGAGACATGTTCGGCCAGCACGTGGGACAGTCCAGAAATGCCAGAGATGCCAGGGAACTAAGACAAGAAGCAGCCCGCAACAAATGAGGGGCAGGAATCACTGGTAAATGCCCCAGCTTCTATGCCCTGTGGTGGGCAATTCTGAGGAGCATCACACACACCTCTCAGAGGGTCTCCAGCAGAACTGAGCCGCCCCAGTTATTGACAGCCATACCCCATCAATAACACATCAACGATGACTCTACTCCCTCCCCTGTCTCCCTTTCCTTCTTTCTCTTTCACTGTGCTTCCTGGGGTTACCTCCCAAATTAATTACCTGAACTCAAATTCTTGTCTCATTGTGTGCTTTGGGGGGAACCTAAGTCAACATGCTGTTTCTCTATACTTTTCCCCACCCCTCACTTCCCCACTCCACCCCTCTCCCCCTGGGATAAGCAGGAGTGAGAAGCCACAGTACCCAGTCATTAGTTCATCCATCCTTTTAATGGGGAAACAATGCCAGCTTGTCCCAAACCCTCCCTGGCTGATGGCACAAATGACAAGAGTCAGCCCAACAGGCTGCAAGTCTGCCCACTGCCCACAATAGACACTCATGAGGACTCTGTATCTTGGGGCTATTTCTCTGTTAGGTCACACACACACTACAGCTCTAATCCCCAGCAAAAGGGAAAATTGTACCTATAACCAGAGCTCGGTGGGATGCCCCGCCGAGTCAGGATCCCATCCCTGCAAATTATTTTTTGCTAATCAATATGTTTAATAAATAATATTCCAGTTGATTTCATTACTGGCAATACACAAATCAATAGAAGGTTATTGCATGATAACTTCCCATTGATATTGTAATCCTCCTGATTTAATAAATGTTGCTTTTCTGAGGATTGCTGTTTGCATTAGGAATTGAAGGAAGGAGGACAAAAAAATAATTCCATTGTGGAACTGAAGCTGCAGCTTAATAAGAAAGTGCAATGAGAGCCAGGGGGCTTCTTCAGCTTCTGTCTACAGTGGCCTGGGCTGTGGCCCAGCAGTGCCTGGATCTGTGTAAGTCTCCTTTGTTGGATTCCCAAGCAGAATGAAGGAAAAGTCTTGGCTGAAAGGCTTTCCCAAAACCCCTCAGCAGGGGACTGACCTTTTCTTTCCTTTGCACATTTGGCCAGGAACTCCTTGTGAATGAAAACTCCAATGGGAAGAAGATGAATGGTATAAAATGATAACCCTGGAGCTTCAGATCCATTCTCAAATACTGGAGGATCAAAGCCACAAGTGGCCTTGGCAACTGTCTATTGCAAAGAGTCCCAATTACCAGGCCATGAGTAATGGCACTGGAAGCATTTGGGAAACTTGTTAAAATGCAGATTCCTGGGGCCCCCATCCCAAAGATGATGACTCATAGGGCTGACATGGAGCCTGTGAAAATGCATTTTTGAATCTTTTATTGAAGCATAGCATATTATTAAAGACTAAATTTGAAAAGACCATATAATCCTGACTCCCATATAAATATAAAATTAAGACAGGTTGAAGATTGTATTTAACTCATTAATTAACTAGGGAACCAGTAAAATGTTACAATGGGTCAAAAGGAGAACTCAAAGTACCACATTCTTATAGTTGATTCAGTTCATGCTGAAATGAATTTACAAATAGATGTGAAATGGGCTTTGGGAGTAGGGGAGAGGGAGCAATTGACCACCAGATAGAATTTGCTTGTCCATGGACGAGTATCATTTGCACTGCTATCAGTTAACTACAGCTAACAGAGGTATAAAATAGCTCAAAGACAGTAAAAGGCACTAAGAGTCATAGAGCCAGAGAACCCAGAAGGGTGTCCTAATGCACTTCTGACTCTACTTGGAGTGAGGTCACATTTCACAGGTTAAGGGCACTGACTCTACTTGGAGTGAGGTCACATTTCACTGTTAAGGGCACTGTCCCCCATATGGCTGCTCTCACTTCAAACAGCAGCCACAAGCTTGAAGGTCTCCAGGCCACCCACACTTCTGACCAATTGGCTACAAATCTGGAGGTTCCCACTAGTCCCACAAGTTTAATTATTCACTTGAATAACTCACAGGACTCAGGTAAGTGCTATGCTTAGGATTACAGCTGTCTTAGTAGCTCAGGCTGCTGTAACAAGATACAATACATAAGGTGGCTTAAACAAGAAACATTTATTTCTCACAGTTCTGGAGGTTGGGAAGTCCAAGATCAAGGTGCTGATAGATTTGGTGTCCAGAGAGAGCCATCTTCCGTGCTAGTAGATGGTCAGCTTCTCATCTTCACTTGGGAGAGACAGAGAGGAAGCAAACTTTCTCATCGCTCTTCTTATAAGGGCATTAATTGTATCATAAGGGCTCCACCCTCATCACCTAATCACCTCCCAAAGGCCTTCTCTCAAAATACAATCACACTGAGAATTTAGATTTCAATGTATAAATTTGGAAGAACATAATCATTCAGTCCATAGCAAAGCTTTACTATAAAACAAACAAATCAGAACCAGCTAAAAGAAGAGACCCATAGGACAAGTTCCGGGAGGGCTCCAAACTTGAAACTTTTGTGTTTTCAAGATGCATCACCTTCCCAGCACATCTATGTACATCACTAACTAGGGAAACACACCAAAGTTTTGTAACCAGAATTTTTATTGGAGTTTCATTACATGAGCATGATTGAATTAATCTTAGGTCATGTGATTGAATTCAGTCACCCTCTGTCCTCCATCCCCTGGAGGACAGGCTGGTATCATATGTCTCACAGACCCAACTTTTTAATAATATGGTTAGTCTTTCTGGCATGGCCAGCTCCCATCCAGAAGCTATCCAGGGACCCACCTTGAGTGGCCTCATTAGCATAAACTCAGGTGTGGTCTAGGAGGCCAACCACAAAGACATTTCCTGTCACTTGGAGAACTCCAAGGGTTTAGAGATTCTGTCCTAGGAACCAGGAAAAAAGACCTGCTAAATTCTTTATTACACAACAGGTGTGTTAGACACCTTGATTTCCATCAAAGACATCCAGTAATCTTGATCCATTTCAAAGTATTTTGTTTTTTCTATAATATCTACACAAAATTATGCAAATCATGAGTGAATAACTTTGTGAATGTTCACAAAATGAACATCACCATATAACCAACACCCTGGTCAAGAAATGGAACATGACCAGTACCCCAGAAAAAACCCTTACTGTCACTATCCCCCAAAGGCTAGCCACTATCCTGATTTCTAACACCATAGATTCATCTTGCCTGTTTTTTAACCCTATATAATGTAATCATTCAGTATAAACTCTTTTGTGTCTGGGCATCTTTTGCTCAACATCACGTGGTGGGTGTAGTTATAAATAGTTCATCCTTCCTTCTGTAGAGTCATCCATTGTGTGGAAGATACACACTCTCTAGAAATAAAGCCAAGTTGGATAATCTGACTTGGTCCAGTGCCAGCCCTCTCTTCAATTTATAGAAGATGAAACCAGAGTCCCAAGGAGGCAAGGTGATTATCCAAGACAGGAACCTTGTTTTAGGACCATCAGAGCCTTCATGGGCAGGTGCCAAATCAGGGGTGCCTCAGGATGAAAGCAAGGGGCAAAAGAAAGATGGCAAGATGAAGGAAAGGGGAAAGAAAGAACAATGGAAATAAAGGATGGAAAACAGGAGGGAGAAAGAGAGCAGGGAAAGAGGTTGAGCATGAACAACGGAGAGGAAGAGGGAGACATGGAGAGATTGGGGGAGAAGGAGGGGCTGGGAGAAAGGGAAAGAAAGCAGAAGGGAGGGATGTGCTCACTGTGGGGATGAGGCCTCCTTATATCTTGAACACTCAGCCCTGTGACAGTTGGAGTTGTTGGTTCTTTGGAACTTTCATCTCTCTGTCTCCTGTAGGATCTGGACTCTCTGCACCCAGCCAGTAACTAGGTCATGCCCATCACTGAGGTGGAAACTGAAGGTTGCATTCCCCTCCTTAGCCCACTCCAGGGCGAATACCGTGTAGATTTTCAGTTCTGCCATCCAGGGTTTGAACTGCCTTCCTGAAGCCCCAGCTGAAATTTGCTCTCTGTACCTGGGTAGAAAACCCAGGACAAAGTTCTAATTCTCACCTTCCTACTCCTGCCTGAATGTAGATGCCTGAAACTCTGTCCGATGTGAAAAAGAAATAGGAGAAAGGAAGACAGGTTTACTGAGTAGCCACTATGTGTTGTCTCATCTAATCCTCACAACAACCAGGTGAGTTAGGAATTACCAAGCCCACTTTCTGGATAAAGAAACTAAGCTTAAGACAGGTTGAGACACTCGTTCAGGTAGATAGTGGCCTGGAGCATGAGAGCCTGATAAAGGAGTAGTTGGTCTGTGTTTGAAAAGTGCATCCCCCTGGGAAAAGGACTATTCTGGAAGAGCGGGTAGGTGGGTGACAAGGGAGGAGAGAGGCCAAGGCAAGGTGACTGAGACATATCATTGGATTGTACAGAACAAGGTGTATCTGATGTATGCATGCATGGCAAATGTTAAAGCGTCAAGTTTACAACAGCTAGAAATATGGTTAATACACCCCACAGCCCTGCTCCTTCTCCGAGGACAAATAGAGACTAACAGCACTGAGATGAGGCACAGGCCTCTAGTCTCAACCCTAGACATTGTCCTGACATCTACCAAGGTGTGACTGTTCCCACCTGGTTCTTTAGGGGTTTCCATTGGTACCCACTGTTGAGGTGTGCAGCCATATCAACTGGTGATGAGGTCCTGCGTGCTGAAGGATCTTTGTCCTGATTCCAGACTCTTCATATGCAAATGTGCTCTCAAGCACATGTGTGTCCCCCCCCCCCCCGGGACATCTAGGAGCTCCCAGAAGCCACAGGGATGGAGGCAGCTAACCTGGATATATCCCCCTGAAGTCTTCCCTCCCCCATTTCTAATCTACCCATTTTGTGGTGCCACATGCTTCCAATACCTTGCTGAACTTGGGACTTCTCTAAAGGGGCCTGGACAGTCCCCACGTAACACTGAAATCCTTGAAGAACAAATCCTCTTATTCCTGGAGTTCCCCTAGAAATTTCTGGTTATTTCTAATACACACTGGGTTTTCTATGCCTACATCTTTATTCTTAATTGAATCCTCTCTTTGTTTTCTTGGGAAGCCTCACAGCTTAGCTTTCATGGCAGAAGTTCCAGGGGAAGAGGTTGTTAAATAAATAAGAAAAAAAAAATCACCCCCAAAGATATGTTGGGAAATATTTTTAGAGTGTTAAATCTCATTTTGTAATACTATCATAATGATGATTATATTAACGGCCACCATTTATTGATTACCTTCAAGGGTTCACTCTTTACAAGCAGCATCTCAAGCCCTCTACCAGGTTGAAGATGATTATCCCCATTTTCCAGATGAGGCCAATGAGGCGCCAAATGGCTAAATAGGCTTGAAGTCACATATCCGAAGAAGGCAGTGCTGGAATCAAACCTAGTTCTGTCTAATTCTAAAACGCTCCAATTCCTATACCACCATTCTTGTGGGATGATTAAGGTCTATTACCACTGGGTGTTTTAATGTTTGACAGGAGAATGCAACCTTAGTTTGGACACCCAAAGTCAAGCCTGGGCCCCCAAAGAAGGCTGCCCTGGCCCCCATATCTCAGTCTCTCTTATCCTGGTCACCAGATGAAGTCTCTCCTTCTAGAAAGGGGGACAGGTATCTGACCAAAAGGACTCTTTTGCCATTTATTCCAGCCAAGAGTCACTGTGAACATTAATGTGAAATCCAGAATTGGAGTCAATTTGACAAAACCGTTCAGAGACATCCACAAGGCAGACCTCTTTGGAGGAAAATGGGAGGTCTCGAGGGGAACATCCCCATGGGTTATCGATAGGGTAACAATTCATCATCCAAACTTGGACTTTTGAGAATCAAAGGGAGGATTATTAAAAATTACACTGAGACAACCTGTATAAACTGGGACTGACCCAGTTTAAGTAGAGCACAGAATCACCTTAGTCATATAGTTAGAACCAAGGAAAAACAGGGATCGAGATGCCCTTCTAGCACTTTAAGTAGCAGCAGCACATCCTACTGGGGGGCTGGCCCCCCAACTATTAGCATTATTATTGCCCATTAAATATGTCATAGTCTAAGATTTGCTTCATTCTTCAGTGTGATTGCCATTGATTTTTGAAGCCCACATTTTCTTCCCCAGGGAAACACATCTTCAGCAAAATGATGGAAGGAAATGGAAAAAAAGGAAGCAATTTATAGGCATTCATTTTATGGGCATGGCTTTCGGGACACAGTTGGTCTTAAAGCAGCGTTTCTCAGAGGATGGTCCAGGAACCACCTGCATCAGAGTCACCAGGAAAGTTATAAAGATGCCGATTCCCTCCCAAGGAGGACCTACCACATCAGGATCTCTGGGGATGAGGCTGGGAAAGGTGTGGGGTTTTTTTGTTTGTTTGTTTGTTTTTGCGGTACGCGGGCCTCTCACTGTTGTGGCCTCTCACGCTGTGGAGCACAGGCTCGGGATGCGCAGGCTCAGCGGCCATGGCTCATGGGCCCAGCCACTCCGCGGCATGTGGGATCCTCCCAGACCGGGGCACGAACCCGTGTCCCCTGCATTGGTAGGCGGACTCTCAACCACTACGCCACCAGGGAAGCCCGAAAGGTATGTTTTTGACAAGTCCCCTAGAGGCTCTTATGTGTATAGTGAAGCACACAGAAGGCCACCACCCCAGAAAATCTAGGTGGCAGGTAAGCATGCCCTGATTTTGCTCCGAGAGCGTCTGGCTGGAGGTCTGAGATGCTCCAGCAAGGGCTGTATAACCTCTCACCCCTTCAGAAAAAGATTCCAGCACCCCCCTCCAGCCAGGGTGTCCTGTAGAGCCCCCAGATTCCCAGTAGATGGGCCATCCCTGGTTTACTGTGTGCAAAGGTGGCTGCTCTCTGGAGCACAGTGAGCAGGTTCTTGGCGGTGGCATCTGCCAGGAGGAGCGGGTAATAGGCCTGATTTATGACACTCAGCATGGGACCTGGCTGCTGAGCTCAATCACTGTGGCTCCCCATGGTGGGGTTCATGTGCTGTAACCAGCCTGGAAATTGGAGAGGAATTTACCCCCTGCTGCCGAACATTACATAACAATCAAGGGAAACAAGCAGAGGCAGGAGGGGGGCCCCCTCCTCAGCTGGCACTGGCAGCCTGGCGCAGCTAAGTAGGCAGGACCAGGAGTGTTCTGCTGGGGCTCTCCTGCCCATGGGACTGGATTCTAGGGTGGCCCAACCAGAGCTGGCATCAGAGCCTGCCACGGTACCAGCATCAGCCCAGATACTTCTGGAAGAAATGGATGAAGAGGCAGGCTCCAAATGGGGAGGGGGCTGCTATCTAAATCCACGTCACCGATCCTAACAGCACTTAGGGACGATGCGTCAATCGGTGACTACCTAATTGGCAACTGGGAGTTGTTCCAATAGGACCTGAAATTGACATCTGCAACATGAGAGCATGAAACAAAATGAAGATGGGCAGGAAGATGGGAGCAGGTCAGCACAGGCGTCGTGGTCATGGTGAGGAGTTTGGGTTTTCTTTCAAGTGCTCTGGGCAGTCACTAAAGGGCCTTTCTTGCCTCTGGACCAGCTGCCTCCCTACAGGTAACCATAGGATAGATGGGGCATGTGGCAGCTGACTATGATAACTTAGTTCTGATTATCTCTCAAGAAACATGAATTCTTATCCACTTATTAGAACAAGCCTAGTAGGTACCCCAGTTGGCAACTTGGGAAGGCACTGAGTCACCACCCAGTACCCATCAGAGGGTAATTAAACTCCCATCCTGACAAGATGCAGATGCTTGGACCTCAGAGACACTCTCCCACTCTGAATGAAGCGCCAAGACAGGATTCCAAGTACCACTCTTAACTACTGAGTTTACCACCAGCTAAATGTGCTGGCCTGGAAATCAACCAGTTATTTTTCAATAAGGTAACTTTTTCTTCCACTGAAATCTTACATAGACATCTGCTGCATTTATGACCATGGAAATGAATGATTCTTCCTCGGTTACCTGTCATCCCTACTAGATGGGTACTCCTTAAGGGCAGGGAACATGTCTTCCACCTTCATAGTTATATTGCTAATACCCAGAAGAATATCTAGTACATAGTGAGCACAGTAAATATTTGCTCCATCTGGAAGAAGAAGGGGTTGGATCAGATGCAGTTTCATTAAGGCATCAAATATTAAGTAAACACCTACTGTGTGCCAAGCCTTGCAGCCAGAGCCTGGGATATAATGGTGAACAAACCATGATAGCCTTGCCCTTATTTTACTCATAGCCTAGTAGGAGAAAATGAACATTCATAGACATAAATTTACAACTGAACTGTGTGCTAGCAAATAGAAGTACGTGGGGCTATGAATATATAGCAGGGGAAACTGATCTAGTCAGTGGAAGGGCAGGGAAGGCTTCCTGGAGGAGGTGTTATCTCATCTAGGACCTAAAGGAAAGGTAATATTTAATGAGGTAATTGGGACAGGGGAGAATGGAATTGTATTCCATCCAATCACAAGGAACAGCATATGCAAAGCCCCCCAAGAGAAAGAGTCTGGCCTCTGGACCCTATCTTTCAACCACAGCATCCCTGCATTGGTCTGTTTTACATACTGGGCTTCCAAGATAACATTCTTTAGAAAAAATTGTTTGACAGCTAAAACACAAATGCTGGAAGTCTAGACAACCAAATGACCTCAAAGGGCCCTACCAGCTCTTAAAATTCTCTACGTGCAGACTCAAAGGAGTGGGGCAATGGCCTGTATGCATGGGTCAGGGCCAGAAGTCAGGGGTCAGAGGTGACTGAACAGACCCTCAGCTCTGAGTGGTGAGCTGTGGCTAATGAAAAAACAATGTTCATTTGTTTGGGACAGGGTCGGGGGAGAGGGTTTCCTCCACATTGTAGACACACATATTGCTGTTCTGGGCATTTCTAAATGAGTTCAGTGTCTTAAAGTGAGTCCTCAGGAGCAGATATCCATTTGCCTTCACAACTTATAAAATGCAAATCTGTTAATTTCATTTCATACATTCGTTCATCCAGTATTCACTGTGAATGTATTTTAAGACATGGTCTTAGTGAGATATGCACTATGGAGATTAACAGGACATGGTCTCAGCCCTCGTGGAGATCAAAATTGTACACACTTAACAGAGGTCTAATATTTAACCTCAAATATCTGCTATCGGTCAGGTACTGTACCAGACACTTTCTTTGCATCATCTCTCTCAATTCTCACAAAAAAATTAATGAGATTAATACAGGCCCCATTTCAGATTTGAAAAATGAGTTTCAAAGAGGTTAAGTAACTTCTTCAAGATCACACAGCTGGTAAGTGGGGAACCAGGATCCAAATTCAAGTCCATCTAACTCCAGAGCCTACATTCATGATCACCACAGTCTGATACTTCAATTAAGGAAATAAAAGAAATAAATAAAATCACAAAGAATTAGAAGAAGCTATAGGTAAATGATTACCTGATCTCATTCTGAGAAGGATTTTCAAAGTGTAACAGAAAAGGAAAAAAACAAAAAAGAAGATTCATAGCTATGAACTTTAAAACTTAAAATTTCTACTTGTCAAAAACACCATATAAAAATTTGAGAGGTAAATGAGAAATAGCAAAAAAAAAAATTCCAACATGTATGATAGACAAAGCTTTAATAGCCTCAATATAAAAACTTGCTATAAATCAGTAAGTAAAAAAATAACCTCTTCAATAGAAATATGGACAAAAGATACAGTTCTCAAAAGGGTAGAAATAAAAAATGACCAACAAGCGCACCCAAAATTATTATAAAAGTCTTCATAATCAAAAAAGTGAATACTTTAAGAAACAGTGGTACATCCTGCTTTTTCACCATGAAATTGGCCAAGTTTAAAAAAATCTAAATAATTCTACAGTTGATGAACGTGCTGTGAAATGAACACGCTCATATGCTATATCAGTGTCTAGGGAGCATTTGACAATATGAATTAAGAGCCTTTAAAAAGATTATAACCTTTAACTCAATAATTTTACTTCAGAAATTTATCAGAGATGCAGACAACGATGTGTACAGCAAGATGTTCAGCACAGCATTATTTATAGTATGGAGAAACCATAAATCAAGTTAAAGTCCAACAATAGGCAGACAGCTAAATCAATTTTAGTGCATCCAGATGATAAGGTAATAGGTACCCATTAAGAATCATATTTTTGAAGAAACTTTAGAGGCATGATTCATTTATTTATCTACCTGGAAGAAAATATACCAAAATATATTAACTATTACAGAGGCAGATCACGGTGGTGGAATTGAAGATTTTTATTATTATTATTATGTCTCTATTTTTCCAATTTTCCTGCAATTTGTCTGAATTACTTTTGCAATAACAAGTATATGCGTATTTCTTTTACTTTTTAAATGAGCATGCACAAAACTCAGCTCTCCATTTTCTTTGCTGAAACTCACTTCTCTGCTTTAAAGTCCTTCTGCAGTTGACAAAAAACCCTGAGTCACCCTTGACCACCCACTTCTTGTTTAATCCGACTCCACCTTGCCAGTTTTACCATTTCATTACTTCACTTAGGGCTCTTGTCTCCTTATGCCTAGACTGTAGCACCAGCCCCTTAACTGATGTCCTGGTTTATAGCTTCCAACCCCACCCTGGACTCTCCTCAAGTTCACTTTACATTCCACTGCCAGATTAACCCCCTTGAAGCAAAGATAATATCCTGTTATTGCCTTGCTCCAAAATCTTCAGGGATTTTCTAGTTCCTCAGAATAAAATCCCAAAGTCCTTTATCTGGAGTATAAAAACAGGAGCTACCGAAGAGGAGATTTGATTTGTAATTCTCATGGTCTTGATTTTGTATGCAAAATTCTGTGGCTAAACTATAACCACCTCTAATGTTTTTAATGATACTAAATTGCTTTGTTCCTGAACTTAATCTTCCCTTTTTCCCTTATCTACCACCCAATAACCCACCCAAACTAGTCCTTCTCCATGCTTTTCATAAGACCATGCCCAGCACAGAGTGGAAGTTTGTGGGTGGTACAGGGGTTGTCAGACCTGAAGACAAGCCGGCACCCCATGACCCAGGCCTTACAGAGTCTCTCTTCTACTATAACTTTGTGATACTCTTTTATTTAAAGGATGGTGAAGGGGCTATGACCTGAAAAAAAAAAATCAATGGCTCTCCGCTAATAAAGGTTCTTATGCAGTAAATGTGCTCTTGGGAAGCCAGATCCTGCCCTTCTCCAAGGCATTGGCCTGATGCCCCAGAGTGATTTACTCTGCGGTAACATGATGGAGCCTCCGCCATGAAAGGGAATTAGATAAAAATGCAATAAAAGAGGACAAAATCAATCTGCTTACAGTTTTGTTTAATAAAAATTCATGAAGGATGGGCAGGCAGACCCATAAGCAATGTACCAGTTCTGCTACAGGCTGGCTGTGGACCCTGGCTCAGGCTTCAGGCCCGGGGAGGGGGCTCAGCTGAGGGCTGGCTGAGTGAGCCCTCTACCCTGCCAGCGCTGCAGACTGGGTTCCCCCGGTGCCAGGCCAGAGGACCTGCCTCGCTGAAAGAGGCATAAACTAGCTAAGGCCATGTTGATTGAAGCAATCGCCAAGCCAAAGAAAGATAAGAGACCTTTTAGATGGGATTCGTTTCCCTAGAAAGCAAGATGCTCCATGTGTTCTGGAATGACAAGGATTCTCAAACCTGACCCAGCATTTTTCTTTTTTATTGTGGAAACAACACTTACCGTGACATCTACCTTCTTAACAAGTGTTTAAGTGTACACTACGGTATTGTTAACTAACAGCAACAGTGCCGTCCAGATCTCTAGAACTTACTCTTTTTATATATATATATATATATATAAATTTATTTTATTTACTTATTTTTTTTTTATTTTTGGCATCGTTGCTGTGTGCAGGATTTCTCTAGTTGCCGCGACCGGGGGCTACTCTTCGCTGTGGTGCGTGGGCTTCAGTAGTCGTGGCTTGCGGGCTTAGTTGCTCTGCAGCAGGTGGGATCTTCCCAGACCAGGGCTCGAACCTGTGTCCCCTGCATTGGCAGGTGGATTGTTAACCACTGACACCAGGGAAGCTCTCTAGACCTTATTCATCTTGCAAAACTGTACCCATTAAGCAGCAACTCCCCATTGCCCACCCCCCAACTTCTGGCAGCCACTGTTCTACTCTCCATTTCTATGGGTTTTACTATTTTAGATACTTCATATAAGTGGACTTATGCAGTATTTGTCCTTCTGAGTCTGGCTTATTTCACTTAACATTATGTCCTTGAGGTTCATCCATGTTGTCACATCCTGTCACATGGCAGGATTTCCCTCTTTTTTAAAGCTGAATAACACTCCGTTTTATGTATAGACCACACTTTCTTTATCCACTCAGCTGTTGGTGGACATTTAGGTGGTTTCCATAGCTTGACTATTGTGAATAATGCTGCAATGAACATGAGAGTGCAGATATCTCTTTGAGATCCTGATTTTAATTCTTTTAGATAAACATCCAGTAGTGGGATTGCTGGATCATATGGTAATTTTATTTTTAAATTTTTGAAGAAATGCCATACCGTTTTGCATAGCAGCTACGCCATTTTGCATTCCCACCAACAGTGTGCAAGTGTTCCAGTTTCTCTATAACCTCACCAACGTTTATCTTTGTTTTGTTTTGTTTTGTTTTTATAATAACCATAGGTATGAGGTGATATCTCATTATGGTTGTACATTTCCCTGATGATTAGTAATGCTGAGCATATTTTCTTATGCCTATTGGCCATTTGTATGTCTTCTTTGAAGAAATGTCTATTCAAATTCTTAGCCTATTTTTAAATCAGTTTATTTGGATTTTTTGGCTATTGAGTTGTAGGAGTTTCTTATATTTTTTGAATATTAATTTCTTAATAGATGTATGGTTTGAAAATATGTTCTCACATTTAAAACAGTATGGTACTGTCATAAAAACAGACACATAGACCAATGCAACAGAATAGAGAGCCCAGAAATAAACCCAAGCACATACAGTCACATGGTCTTCAACAATGGTGCCAAGAATAGGGAAAAGTCAGTCTCTTGAACAAAGACTGTTGGGAAAACTGGATATCCACATGCAAAAGAATGAAATTGGACCCTGTCTTACACCATACACTAAAAATCAACTCAAAATGGATTACATATTTAAACATAAGACCCAGAACTGTAAAACTCCTAGAAGAAAACATAGGGGAAACGTTTCATGACATTGGGCTTGGCAATGATTTCTTGGATATGACACCAAAAGCACAAACAACAAAAGCAAAATTACACACGTGGGTCTACATCAGACTAACTAAAGAGCTTCTGTACTCAAGGGAAATAATCAACAGAATGAAAAGACAACCTACTGAACGAGCAAGTATTTCTTATAGTAGAAACTCTTTCTGTCCATAAAACATTTATTTAAAACATGTCATCCTCTGCCAAAGATTTCATACATTTGGGTGAAAGTGCCAGACCAAAGACCCACTGATCTGTAAAAGGGGTCAGCACACTATGGCTTGCAGGTCAAATCTGGCCCACCACCTGTTTTTAAATAAAGTTTTATTGGAACATGGCCATGCATATTTATTTACATACTGTCTATGGCTGTTTTTGCACTGCAATGACAGAATTGTGTAGTCATGACAGAGCCTAAATATTTACTATCTGGCCCTTTTCCAGAAAGGTGTGCCATCCTCTGATCAGTATCCCAAGGATTCTCATTCACCTCCCACACTAACTGATGTACCCATTCAGCAGAAATTTCATAAGCTCCTACATGCCAGGCAATATCCTCGGACTTCGGAGAGAGCAGAAACAAATAAGTTTAGAGACCCTCCATTTAAGGGATTGGATTGATTTTCTCTTGTTAAATAACAAATTTTCACAAACGTAGTGGTTCAAATAGTACCCAGTTATTATTTCACAATTGTGTGGGTCAAAAACCCAAGTGGGCTCATCTGAGCTCTCTGCTGAGTTTCAAGGCAGAAATCAAGGTGTTGGCCAGGCTGGACTCCTATCTGGAGGCTCAGGGGAAGAATTTGATTCTAAGCTCATTCAGGCTGTTGGCAGAATCCAGTTCTTTGCAGCTGCTCTAGATCTGAGGACTTTTCTGACTGTCAGGCTGGGACCACTCTCTGCTGCTAGAGGCCACCCACATTCCCTCTCACATCACCCTCTCCATCTTCAATCCAGCCACGGCATATCGAGTTCCTCTTCTTTGAATCTCTCTGGCTTCCCCTTCTGCCAACTGCCAGAGAAAGTTTTTCTGCTTTTAAGGGCTCATGTGATTACATTGAATCCACTTGGATAACGCAGGGTAATCTCCCTGTTTTAAGGTCAACTTGCTATATAACATAACATAATCATGGGATTGATATTCCACCTTATTCATTCATAGGCTTTGGGTATTAGGGTGGGACATTTTAAGGGCTATTTTAGAAATTATGCCTTCCATGGGGTATAAGTAATGTACTTGGTAGGATAAACTAACTAGCTATAACAAACAGACCCCCAAATTTTGGTGGCTCAAAAAATAAAAGGTATATTTATTCTCACATAACTTTCCAGAGGAGAGGTTCCAGGTCAGTGGAATTCTGTTCCAGTAGTCATTCAAATACCCAGGCTGATAGTGGCCTTGTCATTTTCAACACTCCAAGCTCACCCTACTTGCTGCAGTCACAATGGACCAAAAAGGGAATTGACACAGAGGAGCACATGTAGGGGGGTTATGAGTTAGGTCTGGACATGGCCGAAAGTACTTCTGCTCATATTCTATCCAAAATAAATTAATCACATTACCACATCTAATTTGAAGGGGAAATAAAAGACGGTGTCTCACTGAGGAATCATGTATCTACCACTTTTATTACAAAGGAGGAAAGGATGGATTTTGATGGTCAGTAGGCTGTCACCTATCCAAGTAGGAATGAAGGTGCTGATAGCTATGAATTGACAACTGATTACAGCTGTGGCTGCTGAGACCATACAGGTCAGTATATCCTAACTTTCTAAATACATAGCTCTTATTGCATTTAAAAATGTCAGAATCCAGGCCAGAGACATTGCCAGCGAGGCAGGTCTGGGGCCCCCTGGAGCTGGACTTAGGAGGGCTCTCTCTCCCTCTACTTTGTCCGAAATGTGTGGCAGCAGATGTCGGAGCAGAGAAACTCATTTATGGGCAGAAAGATCTGGCCTTGCTCTCAGAAGCTCCTAGTCTGAGGGACAGAAGAGGAGGAGATGCAGGTAGTCCCCTACCCCAGTTACCTTCTGGGAAAGAGAGGAATATGGAATAGGGCATGGCCCTAGGACCAATTAATGCAGTGTTCCAGGTGGCCAGCTGAGGACAAAGCCTAGGAAAGCTTCCAGGGTGAAGTGGGGGGACATCAGACCCCAAGAAGAGGAGTGACAAAGGGGGAAGGGGGCCTCCCTTAGGCCAGAACCCAGAGGTGGTGAAGCCCAAGTGAGGTAGCCTATGCTAGGAGAATGGGAGAGTGAACTGAGAGGGTCCCATGAGGGAGTGAGAGGAGAGAGGGAGGGAGGAAGAAGCCTGGTTGACTGGGTGCAGATTAGGGCAGGCTGTGGCCAAGACATCTTCTTACCCCATGACCACATCCAGTGCTTTGTTTGATGTCTCCATCAGTGTCTGCTGGCTAGTTTTTAGAGGAGGATAGTGCTCTAAGGGGACCTGCACATCGAGAAGCTATCAAACATCTGTTTTATTTTCTCCAGTGTTGGCTCAGGGCAGGATGTCTCCTCTGGTCTGCAGCATGCTGTCTTCATAACTGCTCTTTCACTGCCCTGTTTCTCCCAAGCGCTTTGGTCATGGCAGCCTGTTTCTTTTAAAAGATCGCAGAGGCCTGAGGCCTGGGGAGAGTCCGTGCAGCAGGGGGACTCACCCTGGCGGCTTGCCCAACATCCCAGGATCCAGCCCACCTAGATAAGGACAGACATGGTGTGTCTTTCCCCTCTCAAATACTCCCAGGACAGCATACAGTTTGCCTCAGCCTTCCACACAAGGGAGGTGAATGAAGATGGACATCAAGTTCATGCTCCACTCACCAGCAGCACAGCATCCACCTAAAGGAAGAGGCACCTTTTACTGATTCGCCAAAGGTGCTGCACAGGCAGCAGCTCCAGTTCCTCCCCTCATCCCAAGCCCAAGAGGGGCAGGCATTCAGGGTCAGAGTGCCCCCCACACTGGGTACCACTCTTCCTCCCCAGATGCCACAGGCTTGGCTGGTCCCTCTGAGAATAGCTGCATTCTGGTCTCTTAGAGCAATGTTTCTCAAATCTTAGCATGCCTTAGAATGATCTGGAATGCTCATTAAAACACTGGTGCTGGGCTTCCCTGGTGGTGCAGTGGTTGACAGTCTGCCTGACGATGCGGGGGACACGGGTTCGTGCCCCGGTCCGGGAGGATCCCACATGCCGCGGAGCGGCTGGGCCCGTGAGCCATGGCCGCTGAGCCTGCGCATCCAGAGCCTGTGCTCCGCAATGGGAGAGGCCACAGCAGTGAGAGGCCCGCGTACAGCAAAAAAAAAAAAAAAAAACACTGGTGCCTGGGTCCTACCTGCACAGTTTCTGGTTCAGTAGGGCTCAGGGTGAGCCTGAAAACTGGGATCTTTAACATGTTCCCAGGCGATGCTGGTGGTGCTTGTTCAGGGTCCACACTTGGAGAACCACCACCTTAGCTCCTCCTGGTTCAGCAAGAGGATGAAACCAGCTCAGCGGCAGCTTCAGGGCCCCACGCAGCCTTGGTGTTCAATACATGCATGTCAGTTTTAGTAAATGGGAGCAGTGAAGGCGAGATTGTTGATTGCATTTGGAATTCCATGAACAACTGACTCCCTTATGTCCAGACCTATTAAGTTAATGGGAAACTCAAGGGCTCGAGCAGCATAAAATGTGGAGAGAGGCAGAGCCTGACAGTCTGCAGTGTTGAACTCTGGAGAACCTCCTGCCAAACCATCAGAAATAATAAAAATAAATAAGTTAATTTTTTTAGATTCCATATATAAGTGATATCATATGATATTTGTCTTCCTCTGCCTGACTTCCTTCACTTACTAGTATGATAATCTCTGGGTCCATCCATGTTGCTTCAAATGGCATTATTTCATTCTTGTTTATGGCTGAGTAGTATTCCAAAACAGAAACAATCTCACAGACATAGAATACAAACTTATAGTTACCAAAGGGGAAACAAGAGGAAGGAATAAATTAGGAGTTTGGCATTAGCACATACAAACTACTATATATAAGATAAACAACAAGGTCCTACTGTATAGCACAGGGAACTAAATTTAATATCTTATAATAAACTATGACAGAAAAGAATATGACAAGGAATAGATATATGTATGTATAGACACATATATACATATATGTATAACTGAATCACATTGCAGTACACCAAAACACAACACTATAAATCAACTATACTTCTATTAACAATAAGTAAATAATAAAACTAATTTTTTTAAAGAAATAATAAAAATAATATGGGAACCACCATTTATTAAGCCTCTGCTCTGTGCCAGGCGCTGAGCTGAACGCCTTATGACAGCATCCCAACACGGCTATGAAATGGGGACAGTGGGAATCCCTATTCTACACGGGAAAATAAAGGGGATCTCAGCCCCAGGTCCCATGATTGATGGAAAAGCCCCAGGCTTCAGGCCACTTTCATTTGTCTTCAGACCCCGTGAGCTTCACCACCTTGTCAAGCTGCCTCCGCAGAGACACTGAGAAAGTTGGAGGTCTGAAGCAGCTACACTCGTGGGAACGGTAGACCCGGCCCAGGGAGAGAAAGTGGTGTATGGAATCAAACAGCCTGATTCCTAGACCTCAACCTGCCAGGTACTAAATGCATGGCTTCAGGCAAACCCTTTGCCCTCCATGCCTGAGTTCCCTGAGCTATAAAATGGAGATAATAATTCCAGCCCTTTGAGATGTTATTGGATCAGATGAGCATGTATACAAAGCATCTGGTGTAGTGTCGAGCTCTCAGTAAGAGCTCAATAATGTTATTCCCTCTCCAAATGGGCACCTACCTCCTCAAGTATCTATTTCAGAGTGACAACTCAGAGGCATGTTTAGAAATTCTGCCTTGGGGAGTCGGGTAGGGGAGGGAATGGAGAGGCAGAACATAGACTGACCTTCGAAAAGGTTGTTGCTACAGTCCCCGTGAGGTCTCAGCAGGAGTGGACAGGAGGATGGGTTGACAGAACTCACAGAACCCATAACCACTTGCAGAACTCACTCAAGGACCGATGCCAGATACCATGTCACCTGTAGTGGAGAGGGCAGTCTGTCCTGGAAACCCTTATTCAGCGAGTGGCCATACCAAGTTGTACACCCAAGGGCAGGTGTTGTATTGAGAGGATACCACGCTTCTCTCAGTGACTCTAATACCCAGAAGCCCACTGCTCAGGTCTCCTCAGATCATCCAGAAGAAAAGAACTTGGGGACCCCCTCATTGTCAGTCCAAAACAGTGGGCACTGGCAGAGAGACACCCCTGTATTCTGAATCACAGCTCTAGCACCAACTCACAATAACCCTCACTTCTGTGAGCCTCAGTTTTCTCATCTGTAAAAGTGGGAATGATAAAAATGATGTCTATCTGAGGATGTGGAGAAAAGGGAACACTTGTACACTGTTGGTGGGAATGTATATTTGTGCAGCCACTGTGGGAAACAGTATGGAGGTTCCTCAAAAAACTAAAAATAGAACTACCATATGACCCAGCAATTCCACTCCTGGGTATATACCTGAAACAAAAACAAAAACACGAATTTGAAAAGATACATGCACCCCAAAGTTCATAGCAGCATTATTTACAGTTGCCAAGATATGGAAGCAACCTAAGTGTCCATCAACAGACAAATGGATTAAGAAGATGTGGTATGTGTATACAATAGAATGTTACTCAGCCATAAAAAAAGAAGGACATCTTGCCATTTGCAACAACATGGATGACTTGAAGGGTATTATGCTAAGTGAAATAAGTCAGAGAAAGACAAACACTGTGTGATCTCACTTGTTTGTGGAATCTAAAACATACCACAAACTAGTGAATATAACAAAAAAGAGGACTTCCCTGGTGGCACAGTGGTTAAGAATCCGCCTGCCAGTGCAGGAGACACGGGTTCGACCCCTGGTCCAGGAAGATCCCACACACTGCGAACCAAGTAAGCCCATGCACCACAACTACTGAGCCTGTGCTCTAGAGCCCGCGAGCCACAACTACTGGAGCCCGCGTACCTAGAGCCCGTGCTCCGCAACAAGAGAAGCCACCGAAATGAGAAGCCCGCGCACCGCAACGAAGAGTAACCCCCGCTCGCCACAACTAGAGAAAGCCCGCCCACAGCAAGAAAGACCCAACGCAGCCAAATAAATAAATTAAATTAATTAATTTATATATATATATATATAAAACCAAAAAGAAACTGACTCACAGATACAGAGAACAAACTAGTGGTTACCAGTGGGGAGAGGGAAGGCGGGAGGGGCATGTTGGGGTAGGGGATTAAGAGATACAAACTAGTATGTATAAAATAAGCTACAAGGATATACTGTACAACACAGGGAATATAGCCATTTTATAATAACTATAAATGGAGTATAACCTTTAAAATTGTACTGTACACCTGTAACTTATATAGCATTGTACAACTATACTTCAATAAAAAAGTAAAATTAACTTTTAAAAAAGTAAAGGAAATGATGTATGACCCCCCCAAAACGGTGCCTATCTTCAAGGTTGCTGTGGGGATGTATGTTGAGCCTTTAACATGAGTGCTTATTGCAAAGCAAGCTCTTATAAATATTAGCTGCTATTACCCTTGTTGTTATATTTATACCTGTGAGATCTTAGATAAGGTTAAAAAAAACTGTCTCAGTTTTCTCATTTTAAAGGAGTATGTTCATAATATTGAGCCCCACAAAATTGTTTCAAAATTAAATGGGATCATGTATGTCAAGCTCCTAGCATACAGTAAGCACTCAATAAATGTTAAAGATGATTTCTATCTGGAGGTACAGATGGCCCCACAGTTAGTGTGAGGCTCTGTCCTCATTTGCCAGAGACTGTTTAGTTTTAGCACTGGCAATTCCATGTCCTGCAGATCCCTCTGTCCCTGGCAAACTGGGACAGTTGGTCACCCTCCAACAACATGCCTGGCTCGGCCTTCCTTGCTCCCCCAAGCAGTACACGGGGAATTTCTGGTCCATGTCAACCTGCTTCTGGAAGCTAAGGCCAGCTGCGGATTGCCCTTAGAGTCTCAGTGGCCAGCGTTCTCAGGATGAAGGGGTTCAGCAAGGCTCAGAGAGGGCCAGAGTCAGAGTCTGGTCCACATATTAAGACTCCTGGGGTGACAGACCCCCGCCCAGAGTGCAAACAGAGCAGCAGAAGCAAGGAAAAAAGGAGAGGGTCTCTGAGGGTCCTGCTGGAATCAGAGAAGGCAGGGAACAGTGTTCCCGGAGATGAATAATGCAAGGCGAGGAGGCAAGGGTGGGAGGAGAAGCCCCTGGGCGCCCGGCCTTTTCCCAGCCAGGCTGCCGCAGAGCAGCAAGCCTCCCAGCTAAGCCTGGGAAGCAGTTATCACTGGTAGGTGATTAAGTTACTAATCCTTCAGGGAGAAGACATTTAGAGGCCCATATTAAACCAGTGTGCGGCAAAATTACATTCCATTTCAATTTAGTTTAGCAATTCCTGTGATTTAGTTAAATGAAAAGCAATTGTTCCAATTAATAGTATTGAATGTTATTCATCAAAAGTGTCAAAACAGCTCTGTGGCTGCATTAGTAACCCATTCTCTTGTCAGAGATATGGATAATTCCCCAGGATAGGATGGGGCAATGGTAGAGTATGGGGGCTTTGGGGAAAGGTCAAAGTCAGAGGGGGTATTTACATGCACATGTATGTACATGTGAAGGCCCATGTGCATGTGGCCTGTGTGCATAGATGAGTGTATATGTGGGTATACATGTCCAGCGTTCATACAGCGCCAAACTGTACCCAGGTATTCATATTTGTATTTGGTATGTGCATACACCAGTGTGCTTAAGTGACAGGGCACGCGTGTGTGTGCTCATGTGCTTGTCTGTTCCTGGGCATGTATGTATATAGGTAAAAATATGTGCAGATGCCTCATGTGTCCATGTATGTGTGCATGTGTGCATTTGTGGGCATGTGTACACAAGTATCTAGCTAGGTGTGCATTCCAGTATATGTGTGTGTGTGTGTGAGTGTGCACGTGACCTTGCAGATATGTTGATTTCCAAGGGGTACATTGTGAGCATGCGTGGGCATGCACATCTTGAGGCACCTTCATATATATTGTAAGTGTGCTTGTATGTATCAGGGTAGGAGGTGAAGGGAGCTTGCGGCTTTGGTAGCTTAAGGGAAGACCCATCTCTTTCCATCCTTGTGTTGTATGAGTGATCTGGCTTGGCTCTGGGATGCTGCCATTCAAATGCAGTTCCCATGAGGTCAGAGACTTTTTCTGCCATGTTCATGGTCATATTCTTAGGACTTAGAGCCTGGCACAGAGTAAGCTTCAATGACATATACTCGTCGAATGGATTAGTGGATAGATGGTGAATGAGTAGATGGATAGATGGATGGATGGACGATAGATGGATGGATAGATGGATGGATAGATGGATGGATGGCTGCAGGCCCCTGGCTCTATCAGTAGTGGGTGGGTTCCCCAGTCTTCACTCTTCAGTGTGAATCCCAACCCCTCTGGCTTCCAGCTTCAGTCCTATAGCACATCCTTGGAAAACTCTATCCTGGGCAGGCTGAAGGCTCAGAAAGCCCCCAAGATGCCAGATTCAGCCAAAGCTAAGAGCAGAAAGGGCAGGGTCTTCTTTGGAGAAGCCAAAAAAAAGCTAAGCTCGGCACCACGGGGCTAACAGGAAGCTGGCCTGGCCAGACAGGCCCAAGAGGACACAGGCCAACAAGGGCCCTTCGGGGCTTGTACACACTCAAGCCAGGGTTCCTATATCTGGCTTGTGTCCCTGGGCTGCAGCCACCAACTCCTGACTATACCAGGCGAGTCCTTCCCTATCCCTGATTTCCTTCCTGCCCAGGACACCTGCAGGGGAAGCCACTTCCGCATCCCCGTCCAGATGCTGGTGAAGCTCATCGTTATCCCATTTCCACAGACTAAGAAGATAAAAGGAATCTACAAATGGCCTCCTAGCTCCGTCATCCTTATGTCCCAGACTTCCCTGGGCCTTAGTCCTCTCTGCAGCTGATCAGATTCTGGAAGGGCCCCAAGACCCAGAATGACCCATTTTGTGTGATGGTCAATCATCTTACAGTCAGTTCTGAGCTTTGACAATTTAGTCTGGTCCACCTGCTGTCAGGGCCCGCCCCCTAGTGGCTGGCTCCAGCCTGCATGCTGCCCCCACCCCCTGGCACCAACTCTGAGCCTGGTCCACCCCCCTCCACCGGCCTCAGCCAAACAGGACCTCTAAGTCCTTGCAAAGCCTCCACGAAAGCCCCATTTCCCCCTTCCCAGACAGAGGCGCAGGGATGCCAGATGACTCCCCATGCACACAATGGAGGCCTGGCTGCCCAGAGTCTGCATAGACCCCGACAGCCCCCAGGCTATCTGTGCAAGTGTCCATCCATCAGGATGGTGATTAAGCACCAAGAGGAAGTGTTAGGATGTGATCCCTGAACCCGCAAGGCTCATAAAGACAATAGCTGGGACCTCAGTGAGAGGCACCAGGCGTCCTGTCTATTTTGGGGCAGCCCCGAGCATAGCTGGCCAATACCAAGGGCATCCTGGGGCTCGCTAATCTGTGTGGGAGTGACTGAGACAGGATGGAGGGTCTGGGAGGCCTTCCGCCAGCCGTTTCCTCCCAGCCTGCCAGGTCTTCTCCGTACTCCACTCATGGAGCCCCTGGCCCTGGCCTCCGGAGACCCCTCCTTGCCCACTCCCTGTGTAGACCCAACCACCTTCCTCTCTTTTCAAAGGCTTTTACTGAGAGCTTAGAGGTCCTGGCCTTTCTGGGATCCACTCTTTGTTTTCTCCCCGAGGGAGGCAAAGGAAGAAGTAAAACACCATCAGCCTCATCCAGGCTGAGGCAACGGAGAATCTGCCTCGAAATAGCCTTCTAGTGCTCTGTTCCCACGGCCTGGCCTCCGTTGAGCCCGGGAGTAGCAAAAGGTTAATTGCTGGGGCCTTGGGCTCCACAGTGGGCTGGAGCCAGAGAACCAAGTGTTAAGTATGCAATTGTTAGATATGTCTCTCCCCCAACCCCTTCTCTCCCAGTCCTTAAACAGTTGGTAGCTTGAAATTGACCACATTGTAACTATTTACACCCCAGAAACTGGCAAACACCATCAGACAAGCAGTATGATCAGGGGAGACATGGGCCCCTTTCACATTCCCTGGCTGGAAGCTCCACACCCAGACGACTTGGTTGGAAAGTATTGCTTGGGACAACATTAGGGCCACACAGACTTAGAGTGCACACCGGACATGTAGTTCCTGGCACCTCAACCCCACACCGTTCATCTTTGCAACCTCTAACCTTGGATGGGACGAGGACAGGAAATCAGTCTTCAAAGTCAGACTAGATCCTACCTGCAGCCTTGTTCATGTCACTTCACCTCATTGACCCTTCATTTCTCAACAGTAAAATAGGAGCCATAATATCACGTTCTAGGACCAGAACTTCATAGGGTTCCTGTGAGAATTGAAGATACTGTGGCATGTGAAGCATTTAGCACCTTGAGGCCATTGTGGGACTGGCTGGTTGTAACCATGTAATAACTATCATGTTATCACCATGATTGCTATTATTACTTCCCTCATCGAGCATTTTTAGGCTAAAATAAAAGAAGAGTTGTAAAAACACTTGTATTACTTTTTTTTTCTTTAAAATTCTTCCGATAACGCAAACCGAAAGTGGTCTGGTGTCTTCTTCCACTTTGCCTGTGCCCAGGTCCAAGCATGACGGTTGGCTGAGACTAAGTAGCCAATGACTGGCAGGTGACCAACCACACAACTTGGTAACTTTTAGGGAATGTGACATTTCTAACACAACGAAAGAGTCCTGCTGATTTTCCTTCTCACTCGGGATACGCGTCTTAGTGCCAATTGTTCTAAACCCTGTTTTCTTTCTTTTTTTTTTAATTTTTGAATTTTATTTATTTTTTATGCAGCAGGTTCTTATTAGTTATCTATTTTATACATACTGGTGTATATATGTAAATCCCAATCTCCCAATTCATCCCACCACATCCCCCCCCGCCACTTTCCCCCCACTTGGTGTCTATACATTTGTTCTCTACATCTGTGTCTCTATTTCTGCCTTCCAAACAGGTTCATCTGTGCCATTTTTCTAGGTTCCACATGTATGCGTTAATATACGATATTTGTTTTTCTCTTTCTGACTTACTTCACTCTGTATGACAGTCTCTAGATCCATCCGTGTCTCAACAAATGACCCAATTTCATTTCTTTTTATGGCTGAGTAATATTCCATTGTACATATGTGCCACATCTTCTTTATCCATTCATCTATCGATGGACACTTAGGTTGCTTCCATGGCTATTGTAAATAGTGCTGCAGTGAACATTGTGGTACATGACTCTTTTTGAATTATCGTTTTCTCAGGATATGCCCAGTAGTGGGATTGCTGGGTCATATGGTAGTGCTATTTTTAGTTTTTAAGGAACCTCCATACTGTTCTCCATAGTGGCTGTATCAATTTACATTCCCACCAACAGTGCAGGAGGGTTCCCTTTTCTCCACACATTCTCCAGCGTTTGTTGTTTGTAGATGTTCTGATGATGCCCATTCTAACTGGTGTGAGGTGATGCCTCATCGTAGTTTTGATTTGCATTTCTCTAATAACTAGTAAAGTTGAGCAGCTTTTCCTGTGATTCTAGGCCATCTGTATGTCTTCTTTGGAGAAATGTCTATTTAGGTCTTCTGCCTATTTTTTGATTGGGGTCTTTGTTTTTTTAATATTGAGCTGCATGAGCTGATTATATATTTTGGAGATTAATCCTTTGTCCATTGATTTGTTTGCAAATATTTTCTCACATTCTGAGGGTTGTCTTTTCATCTTCTTTATAGTTTCCTTTGCTGTGCAAAAGCTTTTAAGTTTCATTAGGTCCCGTTTCTTTATTTTTGTCTTTATTTCCATTACTCTAGGAGGTGAGTCAAAATAGATCTTGCTGTGATTTATGTCAAAGAGTGTTCCTCCTATGTTTTCCTCTAACAGTTTTATAGTGTCCAGTCTTACGTTTAGGTCTCTAATCCATATTAAGTTTATTTTTATGTATGGTATTAGAGAGTGTTCTAATTTCATTCTTTTACATGTAGCTGTCCAGTTTTCCCAGCACCACTTATTGAAGAGGCTGTCTTTTCTCCATTGTATATCCTTGCCTCCTTTGCCATAGATTAGTTGACCATTGGTGCATGGGTTTATCTCTGGGCTTTCTACCCTGTTCCATTGATCTACATTTCTGTTTTTGTGCCAGTACCATATGGTCTTGATTACTATAGCTTTGTAGTATAGGCTGAAGTCAGGGAGTCTGATTCCTCCAGCTCCATTTTTTTCCCTCAAGACTGCTTTGGCTCTTCGGGGTCTTTTGTGTCTCCATACAAATTTTAAGATTTTTTTGTCCTAGTTCTGTAAAAAAATGTCACTGGTTATTTGATAGGGATTGCATTGAATCTGTAGATTGCTTTGGGTAGTATAGTCATTTTCACAATACTGGCTCTTCCAATCCAAGAACATGGTATATCTCTCCATCAGTTTGTGTCATCTTTGATTTTTTTCATCAGTGTCTTATAGTTTTCTGAGTACAGGTCTTTGACCTCCTTAGGTAGGTTTATTCCTAGGTATTTTATTCTTTTTGTTGCGATGGTGAATGTGATTGTTTCCTTAATTTCTCTTTCTGATCTTTCATTGTTAGTGTGTAGGAATGCAAGAAATTTCTGTGCACTAATTTTGTATCCTGCTACTTTACCAAATTCAATGATTAGCTCTAGTAGCTTTCTGGTAGCATATTTAGGATTCTCTATGTATAATATCATGTCATCTGCAAACAGTGACAGTTTTTCTTCTTCTTTGCCAACTTGTATTCCTTTTACTTCTTTTTCTTCTCTGATTGCCATGGCTAGGACTTCCAAAACTATGTTGAATAATAGTGGCGAGAGTGGACATTCTTGTCTTGTTCCTGATCTTAGAGGAAATGCTTTCAGTTTTTCACCATTGAAAATGATGTTTGCTGTGGGTTTATCATATATGGCCTTTATTATGTTGAGGTAGGTTCCCTCTATGCCCACTTTCTAGACAGTTTTATCATAAATGGGTGTTGAATTTTGTCAAAAGTTTTTCTGCATCTATTGAGATGATCGTATGGTTTTTATTCTTCAATTTGTTAATATGGTATATCACATTGATTGATTTGCATATATTGAAGAATCCTTGCATCCCTGAGATAAATCCCACTTGATCATGGTGTATGATCCTTTTACTGTGTTGTTGGATTCTGCTTGCTAGTATTTTGTTGAGGATTTTTGCATCTATGTTAATCAGTGATATTGGTCTGTAATTTTCTTTTTTTGTGGTATATTTGTCTGGTTTTGGTATCAGGGTGATGGTGGCCTCATAGGATGAGTTTGGGAGTGTTCCTGCCCCTGCAATTTTTTGAAAGAGTCTGAGAAGGATTGGTGTTAGCTCCTCTCTAAATGTTTGCTAGAACTCACCTGTGAAGCCATCTGGTCCTAGACTTTTGTTTGTTGGAAGATTTTTAATCACAGTTTCAATTTCATTACTTGTGATTGGTCTACTCATATTTTCTATTTCTTCCTGGTTCAGTCTTGGAAGGTTAGACCTTTCTAAGAATTTCTCCATTTCTTCCAGGTTGTCCATTGTATTGGCATAGAGTTGTTTGTAGTAGTCTCTTATAATGTTTTGTATTTCTGTGAGGTCCGTTGTAACTTCTTTTTCATTTCTAATTTTATTGATTTGAGTCCTCTCCCTCTTTTTCTTGATGAGTCTCTCTAAAGGTTTATCAATTTTGTTTATCTTCTCAAAGAACCAGCTTTTAGCTTTATTGATCTTTGCTATTGTTTTCCTTGTTTCTAATTCATTTATTTCTGCTCTGATCTTTATGATTTCTTTCCTTCTACTAACTTTGTATTTTGTTTGTTCTTCTTCTCTAGCTCCTTTAGGTGTAAGGTTAAATTGTTTATTTGAGATTTTTCTTGTTTCTTGAGGTAGGCTTGTATTGTTATAAACTTCCCTCTTAGAATTGCTTTTGCTGCATCCCATAGGTTTTGGATCATCGTGTTTTCATTGTAATTTGTCTCCAGGTATTTTTTGATTTTCTTTTTGATTTCTTCAGTGATATCTTGGTTATTTAATAATGTATTGTTTAGCCTTCACGTGTTTGTGGTTTTTACGTTTTTTTTCCCTGTAATTGATTTCTAATCTCATAGCACTGTGGTCGGAAAAGATGCTTGATAAGATTTCAATTTTCTTAAATTTATTGAGGTTTGATTTGTGATCCAAGATGTGATCTATCCTGGAGAATGTTCCACGAGCACTTGAGAAGAAAGTGTAATCTGCTGTTTTTGGATGGAATGTCCTATAAATATCAGTTAAATCTATCTGGTCTATTGTGTCATTTAAAGCTTGTGTTTCCTTATTAATTTTCTGTCTGGATGATCTGTCCACTGGTGTAAGTGAGGTGTTAAAGTCCCCCACTATTATTGTGTTACTGTCGATTTCCTCTTTTATAGCTGTTAGCAGTTGCCTTATGTATTGAGGTGCTCCTATGTTGGGTGCATATATATTTATAATTGTTATATTTTCTTCTTGGATTGATCCCTTGATCATTATGTAGTGTCCTTCCTTGTCTCTTGTAACGTTCTTTATTTTAAATTCTTTTTTATCTGATATGGGTATTGCTACTCCAGTTTTCTTTTGATTTCTATTTGCATGGAATATCTTTTCCCATCCCCTCACTTTCAGTCTGTATGTGTCCCTAGGTCTGAAGTGGGTCTCTTGTAGACAGCATATATATGGGTCTTATTTTTTTATCCATTCAGTGAGCCTGTGTCTTTTGGTTGGAGAATTAATCCATTCACATTTAAGGTAATTATCAATATGTGTGTTCCTATTACCATTTTCTTAATTGTTATGGGTTTCTTTTTTTTAATTAATTTATTTAATTTATTTATTTTTGGCTGCACTGGGTCTTTGTTGCTGCGTGCGGGTTTTCTCTAGTTGTGGCGAGTGGGGGCTACTCTTCATTGCGGTGCACGGACTTTTCTTTGCAGTGGCTTCTCTTGTTGCAGAGCATGGGGTCTAGGGGGGCAGGCTCCAGTAGTTGTGGCTCGTGGGCTCTAGAGCACTGGCTCAGTAGTTGTGGTGCCCGGGCCTAGTTGCTCCACAGCATGTGGGATCTTCCCGGACCAGGGCTTTAACCCATGTCCCCTGCATTGACAGGCGGATTCTTAACCACTGTGCCACCAGGGAAGCCCTATGGATTTCTGTTTGTAGGTCCTTTTCCTCTCTTGTGTTTCCCACTTAGAGAAGTTCCTTTAGCATTTGTTGTAGAGCTGGTTTGGTGGTGCTGAATTCTCTTAGCTTTTGCTTGTCTGTAAAGCTTTTGATTTCTCCATCAAATCTGAATGAGATCCTTGCTGGGTAGAGTAATCTTGGTTGTAGATTCTTCCTTTTCATCACTTTAAATATATTGTGCCACTCCCTTCTGGCTTGTAGAGTTTCTGCTGAGAAATCAGCTGTTAATCTTATGGGAGTTCCCTTGTATGGTATTTGTCATTTTTCCCTTGCTGCTTTTAATAATTTTTGTCTTTAATTTTTGTCAATTTGATTACTACATGTCTTAGCATGTTTCTCCTTGGGTTTTTCCTTTCCTGGGACTCTCTGTACTTCCTGGACTTGGGTGGCTGTTTCCTTTCCCATGTTAGGGAAGTTTTCGACTATAATCTCTTCATCTCTTCTCCTTCTGGGACCCCTATAATGCCAATGTTGTTGCGTTTAATGTTGTCCCAGAGGTCTCTTTGGCTGTTTTCATTTGTTTTCATTCTTTTTTCTTTATCCTGTTCCACGGCAGTGAATTCCACCATTCTGTCTTCCAGGTCATTTATCCGTTCTTCTGCCTCAGTTATCTGCTATTGATTCCTTCTAGTGTATTTTTCATTTCAGTTATTATATTGTTCATCTCTGTTTTTTCTTTAATTCTTCTAGGTCTTTGTTCTTTAATTCTTCTAGGTCTTTGTTAAACATTTCTTGAATCTTCTCCATCTTTGCCTCCATTCTTTTTCTGAGGTCCTGGGTCATCTTCACTATCATTATTCTGAATTCTTTTTCTGGAAGGTTGCCTATCTCCACTTCATTTAGTTGTTTTTCTGGGGGTTTATCTTGTTCCTTCATCTGGTATAAAGTCCTCTGCCTTTTAATTTTGTCTATCTCTGTGAATGTGGTTTTCCTTCCACAGGCTGCAGAATTGTAGTTCTTCTTGCTTCTGCTGTCTGCCCTCTGGTGGATGAGACTATCTAAGAGGCTTGTGCAAGCTTCCTGATGGGAGGGACTGGTGGTGGGTAGAGCTGTGTGTTGCTCTCCCAAACCCTATTTTCTCGATTTTAGGAGCACAGCTCTCAGGAAGAACCTGAGGAATGACGTCTACTCAGAGCCTCAGGGGAAGGAAGACTTTACCAGCTGCTTCTCTGGGGTCACATCAAAAGCAAACCTCAAAATCAGAAAAGGTTAGTTTTCCCCAGGAAGGAGCATCTCTGGCCCTTGGGTGAATGGAACACCCCATCTTTGCTCTTTAGCTCATCAATGGGATGCCTTGTGGGAGGTCAGAGGTACCAAGGACCATAGCCAGCTCTGTCATCCTCTCATATCTGCTCCAGCAGGCCCTGTTTTGGGGGGACCAGTGGGGCAGAGGATGGTTTACTGAGGAGAAGCAGGGATTAAATAGTGTAAGAGATTCATCTGGGCTCAAGCCCACTTCTGTTCAGCCTTGAACAAATGCTTTCATTTCTTTGAGATTCTGTTTCCATGTCTGCAAAAACAAGAATAATAATGCCACCCTCAAAATCCTGGTAGAAAGAGTCTGTGTGGTAAAGTTTATGGAAAGCCCTGGTGCATAATTAGTGCTCAGAACATATCTGTTTGATATCTTCCTGATCATAGTGCAGAGATTTTGCCTGAGAGCCCAAAACTATGGTATTAAGTATGACTGTTTATTGCTTGTTGCCCAAGCAGAGCCCTGGGCCCAAGAAGGCAAAAGTCTACTTTCTGACCTGTTGCTATGGTACAGGTAGGATCTCTGTTTCACACAACTTTCCTAAGCCCAGCTAGCCAGGAGCGTAACCAGGAGATAACATTATTGGCTGCCATGGTAGCTGAGCCTCGCAAGGGCAAGATGCCATGAGCAAGAAGGTAAAGACTCAAAATCTCAAATCTTTGGACTAGACCCAAAGGATGAAGGTCTGATAGCATCAATACTTAAGGAGAGAAGGACCACTTGAATCCCTGACCCTTCCCAGCACATATGTGAGTACCCGCATAAACATGTGGGCATACAGACCTGTGTGTACGCACACGCGTGTGCTTGGGCAGAGTTATGGATGCACACTTGCCCCGTGGACTTCTTATGAGTACACATGTTCTATGTACATGTACTTCGCGGGCATGTATGCACAGGGAATGGGTGCATGTGGATATATGTGCATGCACACACTTATGTGTAGGCATGAGTGTTTGGGTCCCTGTGTCATGCCAGCATGGGGTAACATTTATGAAAGAGTGAACGAGGTGACTGCACACTCCTGTGTGTGCCACTCTGGCCACAGACCATGGGCAGACCGCTGAAGGTGAATGAATGTGCAAATGTGTGCCTATGCACTTGCATGTATTTTTAGCAAAAAAGAGTACAAATAAACGGCATAAACAAGATGGTTGGGAGGAGGAGGGGTTTAAATACTTAGGAAAACAAACAACCCTCACAAGGACTTTGGAAGCACCCATTATGTACAAATAATGTACATGCTAATTACAAATTACTCTTTTCTGCTCATTACAGTGAAACCACTGTGCTTTATTAGTTCAGTTTGGGTTACTTTACACACTGGAAAGTAATAAAAATGGCTTTTGGGTCAGGAAGTCACCTGCGTGGGGCTGAGGAAACCATCTCAGGCTATATGAATGGTGACCCAGACCAGGGGCCAGGGCACTGACACTGACTCCTCTGTTCCTCCTGAGGCCCATGTTCAATCAGTCACCAAATTCAGTGGAACCCACCTCCTTTCCTTCATCTTCACTGACACCATTAGCTCAGGTGGCTGCTTCTCTTCTCTGACAGCCCCTGGACAGTAGCCCGTACCGCTTCCAACTGGTCTCCCTGACTTCAGTCAGGCTCCTCTCCAACCCATCCCCTAAGATGCTGCCAGCTAATCTGCCCACCCCACTCCCACACTTAAAATCCTCCTCTGCTTTCCCATCACTACCCAGTAAAGCTCAACCCCAGAGCTTGTCCAACCGTTACAGGGGCACTGAATACCTCTGCAGCCTCATTCCCAGCACTTCACATCCAGCAAGATGGAGTGACTCTCAGACCTTTTCCCGAGCCCATCCTCCATCTGGTTGAGACCTCCAGGTCTGAGCACACATTTTTTCTCAATTCCCAGTGCCCTCTCCTTTCTATTCCTGCTCCACTGGCTGGATCTGCATGGTGGGCTCTTATTCCATCTTGGAAACCCCTGTTCTGGGAAACCATCCCCTGGGGCCTCTGGCTTCTTCCTAAATACTGCTCTTGTCTCCTTTATGTTTGTACCCAAGCACCTCTTTATCTGTTTATTGTCTATCTCCCCAGCTAGACTGCAGGCAGGGGCTTTATTTTTTTTTTTTTTGACTGTTATGTGCATGTCTAGCACCTAGAACACTTTCTGACACATAGTAGACATTTAATAAACACGTGCTGAATGAAAAATTAATTAATATCTTTATTATACTGCTCAACCCTCCATATTATCACTGCAACTGATATATCTGCTTTACCCCCTTGAGATTAGGGTTTTTTAATTATGATTAAACACTGAATTGAGCTTCCCCTCTCCCCCCATGTATTCTCAGGATGTCCTTCTTGCCTCACCAGGATCACTGCTTTTTGATAACAGCTAGCTCAGAGTCAATTCTGCTCTTTTCACAGACTAGAGTTGCTAGGGTTCAGGTGCACCACCTAGAGGCTGAAAGGTGAAACACCTCAGAAAAGAAAACCCCAGAAGAAGTCTTCTTGGTGGCAAGCAGGATGCAGTTACCCTAATCATTATTTCCAACACACTTACATTTGAGGATCAGCTTCAGTGATCTGTCCAGAATCGGTCTTTTTCACACGTTCTGGGTCCTGGTCAAAAGTCCAGGCTCCCCCTATTCTTCCTACTATATTCTCCTTTTGCACCCTTTCTGCTCAGTAGACTTCTGCCCTGCCCATCTTGTTCAATCAAAGAAGTTCTCATAACTTAGAAACTCAAACAATTGTGTTACTTCTCTCATGCTCCATAGACCCATGTGAATATTGTTCATCCTCTACCTAATAGCTTTCTAGTTCCAGGCACCAAGAAGTAGGGACTTGGTAAACCATAACAATTTTCTGCTTACAACCTTTTCAAATCCACTGGTTGACTCCACACTTCAATCTTCCTTATGTCCCTCTTCCCAGAGATACTTTTCACCATGACTTCTTATCCCTCCCTATAACACAGAAGCAGTGGTCAACTTTTAAAAGACAACTTCTTTCACCAAAACCAAAATACTTCACTTCTCTGGAAACTAACCATATAATTATTTGTTAATACATTAGCATCCTTCAAGACATGTCAAGAGTTTTTTAAGGCAAGATTCATCCTATCAATTTCTATATTCTAAGTTCCAACCCAGGCTTTTTTTCTGAAAATATGGAACATTTTGATGGAATGTTCTTCCAAGCTCAGGGGTCTGGGAGCACTTGGAGTTTCCTAAAATGCTAAAATGTGAATATGAAGATATCAGAGAGTACATGAGAAGGAAAAGTAACTGTTAATCCAACATAAGGAAAATGGAGATACTGGTAAATTGACCCAGTGCTTCAACCCCAGGAAAGGGTTTGCAAAGTTATTCACATAACTGAACAGCAGTGAATTTCTCCATAAGAGAGTGCAGATGAAGACTGTCAGAATACAACATAAAGAAGATCTAAACAAAGGGAGAGATATACCATGTTCATAGATGCAGAGACAATAATCTTAAGATGGCAGTTCTCTCCCAAAGCAATCTATCTCTTAATTCAATGAAAAATCTGCCAAAATTATATATATATATATATATATATATATATATATATATATATATATATATATATATAGCGAGACAGAGAGAGAGTGACATACAGCAAGTTGATCCTAAGATTCATAAAGATGAGTGGAGAGCAAAGGACAACCATGATAATTTTGAAGGACGAGGAGGAAGAAAAGAAAGAAGAGAATGAGGGTGAGAGGAACAACTTACCTTACTAGATATAAACAGTAATCATTCTTACAACTCAACAATAAAAAGACTTAGTTTAAAAATGGGTAAATAATCTAAACAAATATTTCTCCAAAGATGATTCATAGTAACCAATAAGCACAAGAAAAAAAAAAATGCTCAACATCATTAGTCATCAGCGAAATGCAAAAAAAACACAATGAGATAGCACTTCATATCTATTAGGATGGCTATAATCAAAAAATTGTAAATTAACAAGTATCGGTGAGGATGTGGAAAAATTAGAATCCTCATACAGTGCTGGTGGGAATATAAAATAGTGCAGCCAACTTAAAAAATAGTGTAGTGGTTCCTCAAAAAGTTAAACAGAGTTAACATACGACCCAGCAATTCCACGCCTAAGTATATAGTCAAGAGAATTAAAAACATATGTTCATACAAAAACTTGTACATGAAAATTCATAGCAGCATTATTCTTAACAGACAAAAAGTGGAAAATTCGAAGTGTCCATCAACGAATGGATGTATAAACAAATTATCATATAGATATACAATGGAATATTATTCAGCCATAAAAAACAAAATGGTACTCTTACATACTACACATGGAGGAACCTTGAAAACATTACACCACATGTATAACATATCCAGAATAGACAAATCTATAAAGATAAAACATAGATTAGTGGTTGCCTAGGGCTGAGGGGGGATAGGGAATTTGGAAGTGATAGTTAAAGAGTACAGGGTTTCTTTTGGGGGTGATAGAAATGTTCTAATATTGATTGGAGTCATTGTTGCACAACTCTGGGAATATTAAAAAAATAAAAACCAAATAGTACACTTTGAAAGAATGAACTTTATGATATGTAAATGATATCTTCATTTTTTAAAACAGTTACTATAAAGCTGTAGCAATTAAAGTATGCAGTGCAGATGTAAGTATAAGCAAATCAAAGACAAAGAATAAAAAGCTCCAAAGCCTACCCACACATAAGGAACTCAGTATGGGCAGAACTGACATTATAGATTAGTGGAGAAATGGTTTAGTCAATAAATGGTGTTGTCCATCTGGCTATGTATATGAAAAATAAAATAAAGTTTAATCCCACAGCCATGCCACTCACACATAGGAATTGCAAATAAATTGAAGAACCTAAGTGTAAAAAAATTTAACTGTAAAAGTTTCAGAGGAAAACATAGCAAGACAACCTTAAGACATCATGAGAGTGAGATTTTTAAACAAAACCAAAATGAAAAATATGTTATTTTTCTATATTAAAATTTAAAATTCTGAATGGATATGGATTTTAATAATGGAATAAAACTCACAGATAGAGAAAACAAACTTGTGGTTACCAAAGGGGAGAGGGAAGGGGAGGAACAAAGTAGGGGTATGGGATTAACAGACACAAACTACTATATATAAAATAGATAAGCAACAATGATCTACTGTATAGCACAGGGAATTATACCCATTATCTTGTAATAACCTAAAATGGAGTATAATCTGCAAAAATACTGAATCAGTATGCTGTACACCTGCAACTAACATAATATTGTAAATCAACTATACTTCAATTAAAGAAAGTTTAAATTTTGGAAGAACCTATGATACTATAAAGTAAAAAGCAAGTACACAGTCAACAAAAGCTTGTTTTCTAGAATGTATAAAGAACTTTTCAAATTAATTTTAAAAAACAAACAATATAAAAATATGCAGAAGATACGAACAATTTACAGAAAACACCAATGATAAATACGTGAAAAATCTCAAAATCAGTAGCAATGAGGGAAACACAAAACATTGATGTACTATTTCTCAGTCTTCATATTTTATTTGTTTATGAATTGCAGTGAGGATGTGTGGAATTGGAAATTCTGATAAACTCTTGGTGGAAATATAAACTGATACAACCATTGTGGGAAAAAACTGGCAGGATCTGGTAAAGATGCTCACACCATAATGCTTGGCTATTCTCATTTTAGATCTCCACCTTGGAGGGGAGACGAACAAAAATGGACAGGGCTCTATGAATAAGGACGCACTGTAGCACTCTTTATATAGTGAAACCCTGGACACAACCAAAGACATAAGGAAATGGATAAGGAAAGCACAGCACGTAGCTGAAGTTCAATGTAGCAGTTCAAATGAATGAACCACATCTCTGTATCAACATGGATAAATCTCAAAGACATGACATTTATTAAGATTTTCAGAATTGTACACGCAGTATGATACAATTTGTGTAAATTTTAAATAATCAAAACAATATGCCATTTGTGGATACATATTTACATGTTAACTTTTGAAACATGGAAAGAAAGGATATACACCAACATAGTTGGTAATTACCTCTGGGGTAGAAGGTGGTGGAGAAAGAAATTGTGTGTCCTTTTCTTTAACTATATCTGTAACATTTTATTTTTCAGCTAATTAATCCAAATATGGCAAAACATGAGTGTTTGTCAAATCTAGGTGGTAGATTAATGGTTCTGTTCTATCATTCTCTATAGCTGTCTGTATACTTTAAATAGTTCATAATCAATTTTAAAGAGATTATAGGGGGCCACAAGACTGAGGTCAGGAGACCAGTTAGAAATCTGTAGCAACAATGCAGGAAGGAGATGGCAGGAGCATGGACCAGGGTGGTTTCAGGAGGAGTGTGAAAAGTAGATGGAGTTGAGAGTGGGGACAATTCAGTAGGTAGAATTGAGAGAACTTGATGACTGATTAGATAAAGTGGATAAGAAAGCGAGAGAGAAGACTCAAAATTATCATGCAAATTTCAGCTAGCTCAGTTGAATGAAGGCACGGTAGCCATTGACTCAGTTAGGAAAGAGACAAAGCGGAGATGATTTGGGCAAAATAATGAATTAAGTTAGGGAAACGTCTGATTTGAGATATCAGGCAAATAAATAGTCCTCTGGTCCAGTGATCAGAACCAAGACTTGGAGGTTGGACTTAGAATGTGGCTGGCAAACGAAGACCTGGAACAGTGTGCAGGGTGGAAAGAGGGCAAAGAATGAAACCCTGGAGCACTCCACAATGTAAGATCATGGGCTAAGAAGAAGCTTGAAAATGTGACTGAGATGTGACCAAAGAGGAGAAAGGAAGACAAGGAGAAGGTGGGGGGCCCCAGAACAAAAAAAAGTGAGGGTTCCAAAATTGAATGCAGAGGTCAGTGCTACCTGGTGCTCCATCATGAGAAATCAGGTCCCAAAATTCTCACTGGATATAACAATGCAGAGGCCATTGCTGACCTGAGAGTAGGAATCAAATTGTTGGGGAGAGACTGAAGAAGAGAGAACTTCGTCAGCCGGTGTAGACACTTGCTTTGAAGTCAGACTGCCTGGGATCCACTCCCACAGCAGTGAGTGCATCGGGGCAAGTTACCTCATCTCCTAATGCTTTAATTACATGTTAGCTCACCTAGTATTCATTTATCATAGGGTTATTGTGAGGATTAAATAAATTACTACTAGGTGAGTTAGCACATTCACTATATATCATCACTATGTTGACAATAGTCACTAGATACACGCCACTATGAAATATGGTTGGATAGGGAAAAGGTAGAGTAGTAGCCACAAGCAGCATTGGGCCAAATGATAGTGGTTGGGTGGAAGATTTTTTTTTTTTTTTTTTTTTGCAGTACGCGGGCTTCTCACTGTTGTGGTCTCTCCCGTTGTGGAGCACAGGCTCTGGACGCGCAGGCCCAGCAGCCATGGCTCACAGGCCCAGCCGCACCGCGGCACGTGGGATCCTCCCGGACCGGGGCACGAACCCGCGTCCCCTGCATCGGCAGGCAGACCCTCAACCACTGCGCCACCAGGAAAGCCCTGGGTGAAAGATATTGAATATATTTACAAGCTGATAGAAAATTGATATGAAAAGAATTTGGGTAGTCAGGAGAAAGATAAGAGATGGTTAATGGAGAGGGCTACGTGAGGTTGGGCTCAGTGATTCCAAGTAGGGGAATCACAGTAATGTCAGAGGCAGTAAACCTCTACTATGGCAGGAAGGAAGACACATAGGATGGATGCAGGCAGAGATATCGTTGAAGGTGGGCAGACAGAGTGGAGAACAGAAAGTTGAGAGTGTCCATCCCTCTGACAGCTTCTATTTTTTCAGTGGCCCAGTATATGAGGTTGCCTTTTTATTGTAAAAGAGGGGAGATGGCTTCCCTGGTGACGCAGTGGTTAAGAATCCACCTGAAAATGTAGGAGACATGGGTTCGAGCCCTGGTCCGGGAAGATCCCACATGCTGTGGAGCAACTAAGCCCATGAGCCACAACTGCTAAGCCCATGTGCTGCAATTACTGAAGCCCGCGCACCCTAGAGCCCGTGCTCTACAACAAGAGAAGCCACCGCAATGAGAGGCCCACGCACCGCAACGAAGAGCAGCCCCTGCTCTCTGCAACTAGAGAAAGCCCGCATGCAGCAACGAAGACCCAACGTAGCCAATAAATAAAAAAACAAATTTATTTTTTAAAAAAGAGAGAGATTGGAGATCTGAAGACCCTGGATATCAATGAGACACTTTGGAAACTGGAGAAGGAGCCAAAAGAGAGGCATATTTCTGGGTAGCACTGGGACCCCGGGTCAAGCTGGAGACCAGGAATTTGCAAGGCACCACAGGCATAGACATCCAAGCATTCAAGCAAACACCAGTCTCCTGTGGTCTGTCCATAATTTCCTGCCATCTGATAAGAGAGATACGGGAGCAGGCAAGGCTCAAGAGATCAGGTATTTGCCAGTTGGCACCAAGGGGGTCAGCTGGGCCCTGACCCACAGTTGGCACTCAGTGGCAGGAGGGATGTGGGAGCTGGGCAGGTGAGCAAGACCTAGAACTGAGGCACAAGACCAACTCACAGTCCTCACGAGGTTGACTTGCTCTGAGTCCCAGGGAGATGAGCTGGCAATGCCTACAAGTCCCTTTTCCTGCTACAAGTCAAGACTAACCCAAGAGCACTCATTTACCTGTCTTAGAATCTACAAGAGAGCTGTTTAAACATGCAAATTTCCTCTCCCTGTGCTTTGAGATTCCAAATCAGTAGATTGAAGATGAGAAACTTGCATCTGGACTCATACCAAAGTTTGGAAATCACTACTCCAGATACCAGGACCAACCTTGTCCTGTTGATGGCTGTCAAGAAGCTCAGCTGTGCAGAAGCCAGGACCCAGGCAAGGCCTTGGCAGATGGCACCATTCCCAAGCCCTGAAGGACAGAGGAAGCTGGTAGACCCACTGCATCTTCCAAGACATCAAGGGGTTAAAAAAAAGCACTGGGAACCTGCGTACTCTTATTACATTATAGGGATGTTATTGCATTATAAATAATGACACAGGATGCATTATTTATACATTTAATATCAGGCTTACTTATAAGTCAGATCCCTTCACTTTTAGATAAATACTCTGTCTGCAGCCCACCTCCAGCAGCCAGGAGCAGACAGAGAGAGGAAAGCACACTCTTGCTCTTTCAGACGGTAGAGGGAGGGCAGACACATGTCAGAGACAGAAAAAGCCCTGTGATGGGAAGCAGATAATGTCTTTATGAAAACTAACAGATGGCTCTCTAGAAAGCCCTTTCAGTCTCAGTTCTCCTTTATTCTGATAAGCACAGGGAAGCAAGATACACGGGAGAGAGCTTTATGGGTTTTATTGTCCTAAGAGCCCGGAGAGTTGGAGACAGAGAGGCTAAGAGTGCATGGGTGGGGTGGGGGAAGAGAGATGGGAGGATGCTTGACTCCCCAATCCACGTGCTACTGGTGTGGATCAGGGCACTGAATCAAAGCAATAGGAGCAATGATAGCAGCCCTTTCCCAAGCATCCAAACGTCTGTTCATTGAGAATATTCACCGTGACAGCTTTCCACATGCCAACTCCTAGACTAGGAGCTAAAGGAGATCCAGAGATGAGTAAGATGAGGTTGTCAAGGGTTTCTCCGTATGAAGATACACCCACACAAAGGTAACCATGACCATGACATCGAGTGATCTACATCAAAAGCCAAGACAAAGAGTTGTAGAGTTCAAAGGAGAGCGATGCTACCCCAGTTGAAAACTTTGTTATTATTGTCATATCGTTATCATGATTCTAACTAAAAATAACTACTACATGTGTGTGTGAACCAGTGTGTCACAAATACCGCTTACTCAGTGCCTCGCTCTGTTCCAGGTGCTGGGGTGACAGCAGAGACCAAGACAAACGGGATCCCAGTCTCTCAGAACTCTCATGCCACTGGGAAGACAGAAAACGAGTAAACCAACAGAGTCCTTCCAGACACTGAGAGTGTAATGAGGAAATAAGCAAGGACAAAGAGGAGTGGAGTTGGAGTAGGAAGACTTCTCTTAGGGGAACAATTGAGCTACAACCTGAATGATTTCACACTTTAGGAGGAGGGGGAGACTGTACTGAGACCCTGAAGGTGGGTAAGATTTGCACATATAGAATTGGAGAAAAGGAGTTTTCCAGATGGAGGGAAACAGATGAACACAGGCACCAGTGGTAGAATGTGTCACAGTGGAGCTGGAAAGGAAGACACAAGAATGACACGGGTGATCAGGTTGGCTGGGGGTCATACTAGACATCTGACCTGAGATGTCTACACTTCACTTTTCCAGGGGGGATGGGGAGAGGGACACCAAGAGTCTCATAGAACAACTGAATATGGACCATAAGCAAATCTGGCAGCTATAGCTGGGAATGGATTGAAGAGCCGTGGGAAAGAATGGAGATGGGATTCAACAGAAAGCTGCCCAATCATCCAAGGGAAAGACATTAAAGGGTGCCCTAGACTGTCCTTTTTGGAGCAAAGCCTTACCTCTAACTCCCACGATTTCTCTCTAATTTTCTCTCCAACCCAGGAGCTCTTTGTGCATTTGGGATAGAAGGCACTGGCTTGGCAAGGACGTTTCCTAAACATTTTTGTCTTACACCTTTCAAAACTTAAAAGTCAATCATTTGGAAATACATACACGCACACACATATGCATGCACGTGCATATAAACCAGTAAAATCCAAATAAGGTCTGTAGTTTACTTAATAGTATGGTACCAGTGTCAGTTACCTGGCTTTGATGATTAGACTACAGCTTTATAAGATGAGATCATTGGGGGACGCAGTATGAGAACATGGCCCGCCTCAGAAGGTTCCAGTTTTGCATCTACCTCTGCTGTAGGTGTTTGGTTTGGGCTCACCATAGAATCCAGCACCTAGCACCATGCCCAACATGGAGCAGGTGTACAGAGACTGGCAGATGAGGAAGGTCAAGAGAAAGAAAGAAAAAAGGAGGGAGGGAAAAAGAGAGAGAAAAATAATGAAAGGAAAGAAAGAGGGAGTAAAGGAAGGACACAGTCAGCCATGGGAAGGGGGCAGAGATAAAAAGCAAAACACCATACTAGAGAAGCAGAAGCATCCCGGGCCAGAAGATTCCAGCTACGCCTACTAGCACATCTTCAAGGGTCAATAGCAGGAAGAGTGTGAAGGAAGGGGTAACCATGGGGGTAAGAGTGCCCTGGAGCAGAGGAGAAGACCCTGCCTTGGAAATCCTAGATGGTTCCTGCCCTTCTGACAATGCAGCTCTGAAGTGGAACATGACCTTGGTTCCAGCAGGGGAGGCCTGGGGGATGGGGAGCTCTCAGGGAAAATGGAAGCCAGCTGCTGGGGGTGCCTCCATTGTAGAACTACACAGATGCTCTACGATGACCCGAGAGAACTTCAGATGCCAGGAAGTTGTCCTTGAACCCTGTTATGGGCTGAATTGTGTTTCCCTCAAAATTCACATGTTGAAATTCTAACCCCCAGTACCTTAGAATGTGGCCCTATTTGGAGAAAGGGTCTTAAAGAGGTGATTAAGGTTGAATAAGGTCATTAGGAGAGGTCCTAATCCAATATGACAGTGTCCTTATAAGAGGAGGAGGTTAGGACACAGACACACAATGGGAAGACCACCTGAGGACACAGGGAGAAGACAGCCGTCTACAAGCCAAGGTGAGAGGCCTCAGAAGAAACCAGCCCTGCCAACACCTTGATCTTGGACTTCTAGTCTCTAGAACTGTGAGAAAATAAATATCTGTTGTTGAAGCCCCCCAGTCTCTAGTAATTTGTCATGGCAGCCCGAATAAACTAATATAAATCCCAAGCAGCTGGCCAGGTGTGCATAATGAGAATATTCCAGAGGAAGGACTCTGAGAGAGACAAAGCCTGGACCCAAAGGAACAGTTACTAGAGAAGACAGTGTCCACGTGTGTGAACACAACCCTCTTCTGGCCTCTGAAAATGGGGACAATGGGAAGAAAGAAGGTGATGTATTATCAGGAATAAGAACACACTTTGGAATCAGACAAAACTGGCTTCAAGTCCCAGCTGGCCCATTTCCTCCCTGTGTGGGTTTAGACACGTACTCTCATCTCTCCAGTTCTCAATTTCCTCATCTGTAACATGAAGACAATAATAATATCCACGTGAGAATGTTGTGAGAATTCAACAGTCCTGGAACAGTCTATTCATGTTAATGAATAGAAATCTCTTAGCTTATTGAGGTAGGGGTGGTGGTGGCGCTATCACTGTGGATTTCTTTTTCCGATGTTAAACAGTTTGTTATATAGTATTGGGAAAAAAGAGGAAGAGAGTCCCAAATAAAGTTAGATCAGATTTTTATAGAAAAATGAGCCCATGACTTTGGGGCCACCACTGCTCCCACTTGACCACTAGCTCTGTGACCTTGGGGACACCCGTGGCTTCTTGCTGTCCTTGTGTGCATATTGAGACCAACGATGCCTGCCTCACCTGCCCCCTGGGGTGCACCCCCAGAAGACACCAGGTGCCATGCACAGCACCCTACACGTACACAGAGAAGGGATGGCGGCTGTGTTCAGCCCCAAACTCCCCGCCTGCCCTGTGAGTCCTAATCTAATCGGGAGAGAGAGAAAGCGCGTCCCCCGCTGACCTCCCGGCGAGGTGAGCCCAGACCTTTCCTCTCAGCAACAACACATCCTCTCCCCCAGTTGCCCCAGCCCCAGGATCAGAGCCTTCCCTCTGCAAATCATGGTAATAAATATGGTCTGAAGCAACTCCGGCTCTTACAGCCTTAATAAATGGGTTGCCATAGTGGCAAATTCAGACGCAGAGAGCATCTTTTCAATAAAGGCTGAGAGGGTTATTAATAACGTTAATGTAGTGCGTTACGGAGCTCAGCCACATGGAGACAGCCTCTCACCCTCCTCCCCCAGCCCATCTTTTCCAGGACTGGCCAGCAAAGACCGCCCAGCTACGAGCACTGTGGGGTTGAGATGAAACCCCCGGATGGAGTCAAGAGGCTGGAGTTCACAAGGGGACACACTCCCTGATCTGACTATCCAGTGCCCTTCCCAGCACCCACTTTCCATGGGCTATGGAGGGTGCAGCCACAGAGCATAGAGGTTGAGAGAACTTTCTCTCAAGATGTACAGACCTGGGCTCAAAGGCCAGCTGAGTTCTCTTCCATGCCCTCCAGGTTGTGTTATTTAGAAGTGACTCACAAACATAGAGAACAGACTTGTGGTTGCCAAGGGTTGGGGCAGGGGGGATGGATTGGAAGTTTGGGATTAGCAAAGGCAAACTATTGTATATAGGATGGATAGACAACAAGGTCCTACTGTAGAGCACAGGGAACTATATTCAATGTCCTGTGACTGACAGACCATAATGGAAAAGAATATGAAAGAGAAAAAAAATACATATATATAAAACTGAGTTACTTTGCTCTACAGAAGAAATTAACACAACATTGTAAATCAACTATACTTCAATAATTTTTTTAAAAAAAGAAGTGAAAGGCCCCAGGTACTCCCCTCCAGCTTACCCTGATCATTGATTTCCTATCACACTTGTGGTCAGAGCAGCTCACCCACCAAACATCTCCAGTTCTCCACCTCCTGGGCCTATGCCCAAGCTGGACTCCTCCTGTTGAGTGGGGCCGATACATTTTGAGCAGAAATAACAAGTGTCACTTCTGAGCCAGGCATTTAATTGTTCACACAAGACCCTCCAGAACCCTCTCTTCCCTTACGTACACTCAAAATTGTGGGTACCCCCTGCCCTGGGTCCCTGAATGACTGATAAGCAGTGCTCCCAGGCTGACCCAGAAGGACACGAAGCATGGGCAAGAAATAAAACTTGGTTGTTTTAAGCCAGGGGTCACAAACTTTTGGGGCTTTGAGAACCAGATGGTTCCTATTGCAGCTACTCGACTCAGCCACTGTAGCATGAAAGCAGCACAGACAATACATAAACAGATGGACATGACGGTGATCCAGTAAAAGCCGATCTACAAAAGCAGACAATGGGCAGCCTTTGGACCATGGGCCATAGTCTGCTAAACCTTGTTTGAAGCCATGAAGCTTTGTAGCTTTGAGTCTGTCCTGACTGATAGGTCCTCATCCCCTCTAATCTCCTGTATTGTTTATTCACTTAGTACATGTATTATCCACCATTCTCAAGTATAATGGAAGCACACTGAGGTCAGGAGTCTGCTGTATCCCCAGCTCCAGAAGAGTCTGAAATAGAAGGGATACTCAAGAAATCTCCTTAAATAAAGACATGTTAAATCCTTAGCTGGGTGACCTTAGGTAAGTCACTGAACCTCCTTGAGCCTCAGTGTATTCAACTTGTAAAGTTGGGAAGTGTAATAGGCCCTGCATCCCTGGGTCGCTGAGGACGCTCCATGGGATAATGCATGTTAAGTGTGAGACATCGAAGTGTCCCATAAGTGGTGACTGATATTTTTCGCCACATCTGGAACAACAGCCTCCAAAGTCCAGCTCTAGAGCAGACTCTGCCTACCTACCGGTCTTCTCCTCTGTACAATAGGGTTGCGGTGGCTGAGAAGCAAGGTTCATTCATTTGGGCATGAAGCTGCATGCAGAAAAATGACTTCCCGGGGAAACACCCTCTAAATCAGGCATGGGTGAACAACTGCCGTGGGCCAAAGCCGCAGGCTGGCTGATTTTATAGAGTTTTATTGGAAACAGCCACATTCATGTGCTTATATATTGTCTACGGCTGTCCTCACACTGCAGTGGCAGAGTTGAGTAGTTGCAATGGAGACAGTAGGGTCCTCAAAGCCTAAAATATTGACCATCTGGCCCTTTATTGAAAATGTTACCTTCCTTTAGTCCACGTGACTGTGGAATCAAGAAGGGCAAGTTGTCTTCCTCACCCAAGCTTGTGTTCGTATAGCTAATTTTCAGAACCCAAGTGCCATGGCTGACATTTTTATGTGTCACATTTTATTTTGGAAGACTCAACCCTGTACTGCCCCTTGAAGAGAGCTTTTGAAGTCCTAGCATGCAAAAGCTCTCCACTGCCCATCCATAATGGTACCGCAAGGCCATCTCTTTCACTCATCCATCCATTTCTTTAGTCATCTGACAAGTGTTTGCTGTGAACCTATTATACCACTGTGAATAAAACTGACTCCAGAAATAGAGACACAGATGTAGAGAACAAACGTATGGACACCAAGCGGGGAAAGTGGCAGGGGGACGGATGTGAGGTGGGATGAATTGGTAGATTGGGATTGACATATATACACTAATATGTATAAAATGAACAACTAATAAGAACCTGCTGTATAAAAAAATAAATAAAATTAAATTAAAAAAAAAATTCACTCCAACCAGCATGGATTCCAACCCAGAGTTTGTCATTTCTCTTTCCAACTCTATGTGTTGCCGATTAGGACTCCAACTAACAGGAAAATCATATAATTCACATTTCTCCACTCTCTCCTCAAGGGTACTGAGGATCTGGCACAGTACACCATTCATTCATTCATTGATTCATTCTACAAATAGATGTTAAGTGATTACTCAGCGTCAGTGACCGTGGCATGTGATTCCTGCCTTCAGAGGGCTTGTAGTACACGGCACATAATAGGTGCTGAACAAACATATGTTGAACGAACTTACTTCCCAAATGCCCTGCTGGAGTTCAGATTTACTTGGCCAGGCCATTTGCTGTCAAATCAGCACTGTGGGAAGAAAGGCCTTTAGAAGCAACTATTTAGAAATCAAGGCAACAGTCTCATCCCTATCATACCCAGCTATGTGGTCTTGGACAAGTCATTGAAACTCTCTGAACTTCAACTTTTCACCTGTTTAATCAGTGCCACATCACTTTCAAGAAGTGATAATAGCCAGTAATAATCATAGCTAATAGTTCCCAAAGGCCTGGTCCATGCCGCTCACAATTCTTCGCAGTTTACATATGTCAACTCATGCTATGCTTACCACCAGCCTGTGAGGTAGGAGCCATGAACACCCCTGGGTTACAACCGAAGAGATTGGCAGAGGAAGGTTGAGTAATCTACCCTAAAAGTCCCACAGCTACTGAGTAAGTAGTCAGCCAGTAGGTGTCCGATAAACCTTACCTCACGCCCCCTCCTCCTGCCCGTAGCTGTTGAAGAAGAACGTTCTGTAAACCAGCCTGTCTACTGGTTCCAGTGGTCCCTGCTTCCTCCAGTGCCATTCCTTCAGTTCCCTCTAGAACTTCAGCAGACCCCATGCCCAGCTCACTCCCAGCTCCAATGGTTTCTGCTTGGTTCTCGGGACCCCCAGGTCCTGCCCAGATGCCTCTGGGGACACTGTGGGACCAAAAAGAAGCCACCCAAGTGCTCGTTTCCATTTTACCCCTGTCTCCCTCAGGGACCATGGGCTTCTTCACCTTTCAGAAAACCTGCGGTGTACCAACTCATCCCTGGAGTCTCCCGGTCTCCATCATTCTGTAAAGACCACTGGCCTACCCTTGGGCATATTTCTACAATTTTCTCAGTAACTGGAATGTATTCTGTTGAGATCGAGGGCCCTTTGTGTACATTTAGAGGTGCCACCCTTCTCCTCATGACCTCAGCATTCGTGGAATTCAGTCCCACTTAACTCTGCCGTGTCAGAGGGGAGGTGAGTGCCCATGACAGGAAAGGCCCAAGTGTTGATTCTGGAGTCTCTGATGCTATGTGACATTGGGCAGGCTGTTTACCTCTCTGTGCCTCTGTGTCCTCCTCTTTACCTGCAGGCAGTGGCACCAATCTTGGAAAACTACTTTTAGTGGTCGAGAGGGGCCCTAGCATGTTGCTTGGTGTATAAAGTGAGCGCTGACTAAACAGAGGTTTTGGTGGATGTGGCAGCTAAAGTATGTGCCTCTGTTAACATTTTACCTCTGGTGACATTTATAACAATATTAGAAATAAAGGTAATAATAACAATAACAGTAGCTAACCCTGAGTGAATGTCCATACTGTGCCACACACCATGCTAAACCCTCAGCCTGCCATTTTCTCTTTTTCTCTTCACGGAGCCCTTGGGGGTGCCCACAGTTGTGGTTCTGCAAGACATTGCAGCAGAGAGGGCAAGCAATGTTCCCCAGATCACACAGCCCACAGGTCAGAAAGCCAGCTTGCAAACCCAGGCCCCTCCCGCTCCAGGACTGGAGGGCTGACTACCGCCCTACACCTCCCAGGGCCCACCCAGCCCCACCCTCCCAGGGGCCCAGAGTGTCCTGTCCAGCCTGGCACCCTTCCACCTCCTCCCCCTGTTTACTGAGCTGATGCCCGAGAAGTGACCCATGCCTTGCAAAGCCCCTGCAAAGCCCTCAGCCTGACCTCCATGTAATGAAGGGAATTAATACGGCCGAGCCTGCAGCCCAGCCGAGCCACTTCCCAGCAGCCCCAGCCAGGCCTCTAATTGATTAGGCCATAAAGCCTGGGCACTAAATTGAAAGGAGCTGCACTAATTCTCTTTTATGTTAAATTTCTGTCTTTCCCCTTTATCGAATCCCCCGCCCAATGTCCCTTTCCCTCCCCATCACAGGCTTGCTGTGGGCCTGTTTTTTCCATGCACAGATTAAGTACCTAATCAAAATCTTGTCTCCCCTAATGGCATAAAATTGAAAGATAGATATTGCACTTTACACAGCTGATTAAACACTCGAATGTGGCTAAATGCTTAAAGGGCTTGTTACATTAACTAACTCTGTCATCTGCCCACTGTCTTATAATTGCGTGTGCTTGGGCTGCTTCGGGGAAGCACAGCATGATGGCTCTCCAGGCACCTCCTCTTTGGTGGCCTCTTCCGCCCCCCTCCCTGGGGCCTCCTGCACCATAGCTGTGCCATGGTATAGGGAGTCAGACCAGGAGTGGCCACCATGCTCCCCACTGTCCTTGGATGGTGGGGACAGGAAGGAAGGAACCCCCCCTCCATGCCCACACAGCAAGTGCTCTCCCCTGCCACTAACCTCCAGCCCAGTGTACCAAGGCACCAGACCCTCCCACCCCTCACTTCCCACACCCATCCAGTGCCTGATCTCTTGCCTCCAAGAATAGAAATTTCCCCCAGCCCACTTCCAGAGGGACATGTCCTGAGTGCATAAGGCCAGTGGTGTCCTAATCATCGGTTTTGCTTCACCTCTGGCCTTTGACATCCTTCCCCAACATCTCAGGTGCTCACACCCACCTGTGTTTTGCAAACAAGGAACCTTGATAGTTATGACAGTGGAATATGGTGGCTGAGAGGGGAGGCAGTGAGGAGCTCATTTGACACCTGGATGCCCCTGACACTGAGTCTCTGTCTTAACACAGAGTGCTCTGGGGCCTCAGCCACATGGCTGGCAGGGTATATTAGTCAGGGTTCTCCAGAGAGATGCAGCCGATAGGATGTGTGTACACACACAGAAAGAGATTTATTATAAGGAATTGGCTCATGCAGTCATGAAGGCTGGCAATTCTGAATCTGCAGTGTGGGTGGGCCAGCAGGCTGAAGACCTGGGAGAGCCGATGACGCAGATGAAGTCCACAGGCTGTCTGCTGGAGAATTCCCCCTTGCTCAGGAAAGCATCTCCTTTTGTGCTAGTCAGGCCTTCAACTGATTAGATGAGACCCACCCATAGTATGGAGGGCAATCTGCTTTACCCAAAATTCCCCTATTTAAATGTTAATCTCATGTAAAACACACTTCAAGTCAACACATAAAATTAATCATTACCCAAGGAAGCAAGATCACACAGGAAATTGACCTACCTAAGTTCCCACGGCAAATTAGTGCAGGGCTGGGTCTTGATTCCAGTTGTCCTGACCCCTGGTCTTGCTTCTCACCACTGTGGCTCATGGCAGAGGGTAAAGGGCAGGGACAGGCTCACAGCTCAAGCCGACAAGAGGCAACCTTTTCTGCCACAGCTTCCAGCCCAGAGAAAAGACATGTTTCACAAAGGAGTAATCAGTTTTGCAGCATGATAGTTAAGGAAAAGCATGGACTTAATTTGGATAAGAACCTGGTTCGACCCTTGCCCCAACTATTTGTCTTCTCAGAAACCTTGGCAAATTTCTTAATCTTTTCATACTTCCATTTCTTCATAGGATAAATGAAGACTCCAGCAGGCATTCAACAAGTACTTATCAAACACCACCTCTATGCCAAGTTCTGAGCCAGGCATGGGTATTTCACAGTGAAAATGCAGGTCACTTCTGTCTTCATAGAGCTTACAGTTGAGAAGAGAAGGAAGACATGAATGATAGAATCATTGCACAAATTAGAAAATTACAAGTTGTGATAAACGCGATGTGGACAAAATTAACAAACAAATAAACACCAGCCACGGCAACTCCAAGGGGCTCGACTACAGGATAATAGGGTGGGGCGGCTACTTTAGACTGGGTGGCCAGGAGAGCTTTCTTAAGGAAGTGGCACTAAGCTGAGAGCTAAAGGATCAGAAGCAGCCAGCCATGCAGACGTTAAGAAAAAGGGTTTTGACAAAGGGACAAAGCAAAGGGACAGCAAGTCCAAGGATTCCAAGGCAGGACTGGGCTGTCACAGGCCAATGTGGTTACAGAGTGGGGAGTCAGGAAAGTGGAGTTCAGCCTTGCCTCTGCATCCTTCCAAGTGTGTGCCTGGGCACTTGTCACCCATGGGAGCCTCAGTTTCCTCAACTATAAAACAGAAACCATAACACAGGACTGTGGAGAGGATCCAAAGAGAGAATGTCTGTCCTGTGCCTGTCTCAGCAAAGACTGGGTGCCCAAGAGCCAGAATCTCAGCCCTGGAAGGACCCTGAACATCAAACCAGCTCCACGTAACAGAGGAGGGAAATGTTTATCCCTTTTCTCTATTTCTCTGTCTCTTTCTGTCTCTGACCTCAAGCTCCACTTTTCTCTACAGTCTGCTTTATCCTCCTCTTTCAGACTGGCTTCGCCCACTGTATGTCTTCTGCCACAGCCCCCACCTAATAATTCGAATAAGTTAGGTTGTCAAGACACTGACTCCCGCCCCAACTGGACGTGAACTTTCAACTCAAATGCCTGGCACCACCAAAACCTGCGTCTACATCTCTAAGTTAAATTTGTCAGAGAGGACACAACTGGTCGTCTTATCTGCAACCAAGGAGCAAGCCTTAGCAGGTGCTCCCTGATCCGATCAATATGGCAGCAGGAAAAACAGACATGGGAACCTTGGGCAGCCAGTGCGGGGAGATCATCCAGTGACAGCTTGCAGGCAGCCAGCAAGTGCAGCCAGTCTACAGCTTGAGCTAAGGGAGCCCCAGGGCTTTGGCTCCAAGAAAACCATTCCAGTCCAACTATGTGCCATACCTCCCAGGGCCTCCCACCTCGTCATGCCAACCTGACCAGATGCCAGTAAAGCACAAGGATCCTCCCTCTTTTCAGTGTCAACCTCTTCACAAGAGTAACACCTAAACCAGACCCTGCAGCCTTGATAGCTTTTAACCACCCACTCCCCATGGTTCTGTGGAAACTGCAGCCCTCCACCTGTGAGACCCTCCTCCCTCCATCTGTGGGAACCTCCTCCCTCCGTCTGTGGGAACCTCCTCCCTCCATCCCTGGGAACCTCCTCCCTCTGTCTGTGGGAACGTCCTCCCTCCACCCCTGGGAACCTCCTCCCTCTGTCTGTGGGAACCTTCCACTCCGGCCCCCCAGTAGCCCCTCCTTGCTGCAGCCTCTGAGGAAAGCGTTCATCTCTCCAGCCGCCTCCTTTACACAGCTCAATTGAGAGGATTATGGACTCCTCACTAAGTGCTTCACATTAAAGATTCATAGAGGCACAGTATATATCTAATAAGGCAGGTTGTACAACACAGAATCCAACGCAACGCAAAGCACATCGCTGAGAACTGGAGCCAAAGCGCCTCTGGTTGCTGAGGGCATCACTGCGGGTGCAACGGGATGTGGTGGTTTCAGGAGCCTCCTCTCCTCACCCCCCCACCTCTCCCCAGCTCACTCTCTTGACTCAGGGGCCACCCTGAAAGTTCCCTCATGCTGTGCACAAGAAGATACACACTCACATACATGCCCTCTCACACACGTGTGCGTGCACACTGACTCACATGTATGCACAGAATTACATACACATATCCACACACGCATGCACAAGCGCTCATGCAATCACATGCATACAGTCACACGCGTGCACATTTATATACACACACATACATGCTCAAGCACATGCGTGTACACCCACATTCACACACTTGTACACACACTTCATATGAGTGCACTCAGCCACACACACCAAACCAACAAGAACAATGATAGCAATGACACCACTGAGAGCTTACCATGTGGCAGTCCCTCTAGATGTCTCATTTATGCTCCTGTTAAAGGGTCCTTATATCCATTTGACGTTAAGAAAAATGATCCAGAAAGACCTTGGCCAAGTTGCTTGTCCAAGGTCACACAGCCAATAGTGGCAGAAGTGGCATTTGAGCCTAGATGCATCCATGCTGTAAACCACTGAAACACTGCCTCTTAGCAGAGAGACCATCAGGCAGAGCCTCCTCAGATCCTTTCTGGAAGTGCAGAAGGGAATGGGGGAAGGGACAAATCAATGCGCATTTAGATATCCACAGAGTCCCAGAGACACCTCACCTGTGGATTCACACACTTGACAGATCCTGCTTCAGGTAGCTCTACCCACTTGCACAGATGCAAGAACTCACACACACACACACATCCATGCGCACAGGCAGGGTGAAAACCTTCCACATTTTCCAGGGCTGAGAGGTTTCCTGGAATAAAACCCGGATGGCCCCAGGCAAACCTGAATGAGTCGATTAGCCTACACGGGCACACACAGGGACACTCCTGGGTACCACACCCACACCCCCAAGTGCTCACACTCATAAAGTTCAGGGTCTGGTGGGTGGAGCAGGGTTTGAGGTTGGGGAGGGGAAGAGGGTCCTTAAGACTCTACCTTCAACATTTCAGGCCTGCAATGAGTTTATCTACTTGGTTCATCTGCTCAGTCCCCCTCCTCGCCTTCCCCAGCCTGTCTTGTCTTCTCCCAAGGATCCAAGGAAGCTCCGTATGAATCAGGGCCACAGGGCCCACACCTTTCAAGAAAGCAGGAGCCTTCGGTGCCAGATTCACTCATAGCTGAGAGCAAGACACAGGATGAAACTCCCAGACCCCTGCCTGATCCTAGAAAGATGTGCTTCTGCCCATCACACCCACACAGACACACATGCACCCCACATACTTCTCCCATAGCATTCAGTCAATGTGTGAACCCCACTCTCTGTCCCTCCTCACCCCAGGAATCACAGATAGAGAAAAGGGAGGGAACCCTCACTCTCCAGGACCTCCATGGAGCTCGGTCAATGTGGGCTTCATTCCTGGCACAGTCCCCTGTTGGCAGCATGACAGGGAAATTTATTTCAGCTCCCAAAGCCATCTTCATCCCAGGAAATGGCAACCCAAGCTTTGATATCTTTTACCGTGGCAGCTCACATCCAACAAATCTGGAATTTTATCTCTGCTCAAATAACCACATTCCCCACTAAAAGCCTGGTCCAAACCACCATCATCTCTCACCTGGACTACTGCCGTGGCCTCCTAATAGGTTTCTTTGATGGTTGTCACCTATAGTCTCTTCCCAAACAAGCAACCAGAGTTCCTATGCTTAATGGCTTTACTAACATATAATTGGCGTACAATAAACTGCATATATTCATATTTAAAACGTACAATTTGGTAAGTTTTGATATCTGTATACACCTGTGAAAGCATCACCTCAATCAAATGAACATATCCATCACCCCAAAACATTTCTTTATGCCCCTTTGTAATCCTTCCTCTTGCCTCTTTCTGCATCTCTTCTGCTTCTATCACTAGGCAACCACAGATCTACTTTCCTTTCTATAGGCTAGTTTGCATTTTTTAGAATTTTATGTAAATGGAATTATACTGTGTGACTCTTTTGGGGTCTGGCTTCTTTAACTCCTAAATATTTTGAGATTCATTTTTGTTGTTATACATAACAATAATTCATTCCTTTTTATTGCTGAGCAGTATTCCACATATGGCTGTACCATGATTTGTTATTCATTCACCTGTTGATGAACACCTGAATTGCTTCTGGTTTGAGACTTCTATGAATAAAGCAGCTATGAATATTTCTGTTCAAGTCTTGGTTAAATACCTAGGAATAGAATATCTAGATCATATGGTAGGTGTTTGTTTAATTTTTTAAGAAACTGCCAAACAGTGATTTAAAGTGGACGCACCATTTTCACTAACACGGGCAATGTATGAGAGTTCCAGTTGCTCTGCGTCCCTACCAACACTCATATTATCAGTCTTTTTAATTTTAAACACTCTCATTGGTATGTAGCTGTATCCTCTTATGGTTCTAAATTGCAATTTTCCTAATGACTGATGATGTTGAGCACCTTTTCATGTGCTTATTTGCCATCCATGTATCTTCCTTGGTGAAGTCTCTATTCAAGCCTTTTGCTCATTTTTTGTTGGGTGTTCGTGTTCTTAATGTAAAGCTTAGAGAGTTCTTTATATATCCTGCATGCAAGTCCTTTAGCATTTACATGGTTTGCAAAGCTTTTATCTTCATTTGTGGCTTGTCTTTTCATTCCCTTGACAGTGTCTTTTGAAGATTAGATGTTTTTAATTTTGAGGAAGTGCCATGTATCCATTTGCTCTTCTACGGACCATGCTTTTGGTGTCTTATCTAAGAAATCTTTGCCTAACTCATAGTCACAAAGATTTTCTCCTGTCTCCCTCTAGAAGTTTTAGTGTTTCACGTTTTATATTTAGATACATAATCCACTTTGATAAAACTTTTGTGTATGATAGAGATATGGATCAAGGTTTATAATTTTTGCATATGGATATGCCTTATCACCATTTGTTTAAAAGACTATACTTTCTCCATTGAATTACCTACACCTTTGTCAAACACCACTTGTCCATATATGCACATGTGTGTACTTCTGGACTCTCACATTGTGTTACCTTTATGTATTTATCTATCTTGGTGTCAGGACTTACTAGTTTGATTACTATAGCACTATAATAAATCTTGAAATCAGGTAGTTGTAAGTCCTCAAATTTTGTTCTTCTTTTTCAAAGTTATTTTGGCTATACTATATCCTTAGCATTTCCATGTAAATTTTAGAGTCATTATGTCCATTTTGATCAGAATTGTGTTAAGTCTATAGATTAATTTGGAGGAAATTGACTTTTTAATAATATTGAGTCTTCTGACCCATGAACAAGTTATATCACTCCTTTTATTTAGATTTTATTTCTCTGAGCAATATTTTGTAGTTCAATATATAGATCCTCCACATATTTTATCAGATTTATCCATAAATATTTCATATTTTCAGGCTTTTGTAGATGATACTGTTTTTCAATTTACAACTATTCATTGCTAATATATACAAATACAATTGACTTTTAGATATTGATCTTGTATCCTGAAAACTTACTAAATGCATGTGTTAGTTCTAATAGTTTTTAGATTTCATGATGTTTTCTATATAAACAACATGTCATCTGTGAATAAAGACCATTTTATACCTTCTTTTCCAATTCAGATGCCTTATATTCCTTCTTGACTAATTGCACTGGCCAGAACCCTCAGTACAATGTTAAGTGGTGAGAGCAGGTATCTTGAGGAAAATATACAAGTCCTTCAATTTTCTGGAAAAGTTTGTGTAGAATTGGCATTATTTCTTCTTTAAATGCTCAATAAAATTTACCAGTGAAGCCATCTGGGCCTGGAGTTTTCTTTATGGAAAAGTTTTTAAATACAAATTCAATTTCTTTAATAAATATAAGGCTATTCAGGTTTCAGCGTTCTCCTGTTTGTTTTTCTGTTTTCTATTTAATTCATGCCCACTCTGAACTTTATTATTTCCTTTCATCTGCTTACTTTGGGTTAAATTTGCTCTTTCTTTTCTAGATTCTTAAGGTGGAAACTGAGGTCATTGATTTGAGTTGTTTCTTCTTTCCTAATATACATTTTTAGTACTGTAAATGTCCCCCCCAAATACAGCTTTAACCTCGTTGCTCAAGTTTCTATGTGTTGTGTTGTGTTTTAATTTTCGTTTTGTTAAAAATATTTACTTACTTCATTCTTCAATCCATGGTTTAAGAAGTACAGTATTTACTATAAATATTTGGGGATTTTGCAAAGATCTTTCTGTTAGAGATTTCTAATTAATTCCATTGTGGTCAGAGACAATATTATGTATGACTTGAATTCTTTTAAATTTATTGAGATTTTTAGATGAGTTTAATGGCTCAAAATATAGTCTATCTTGGTAAATATTCCATGTGTACTTGAAAAGAATGTGATTTCTGCTATTATTGGATAGAGTGTTCTATAAATAAATGTCAATTAGTTCAAATTGGTTGATAATGTTTAGAATGGTAGCATCTGAAAATAGCAGGATCCTGAGTCCCTGAGTCATACTTCAAAGAAAGCTGCTTAGGAAATACACAGACCAGGAACTCCATCACTGGACTTTGCATAAATCAGAAATAAACCTTTATTACATTACGTTGAGATCTGGGGTTTTACTTATCATTGAGGTACAGCCTAGACTACTCTCATATAGGGCCTCACTCATGAAAGGCATTATTCTAGTACCTCCCTTCCTCCAGTGGAAGATGCAATGAAACATGGAAGGGGAGAAAAATGTCTTTCCCCATTGGAATCCTATAAAATTAGCAGTGGTCAAATTACCTTATTTAAGCATCTATCCACTCATCTCACACAATCTTGTCTTTCACTGTCATGTTTATACAAAATATATTTTCTTAATAATTTGCTTATGATAATGACAGTATGTTGGATTCAACACTTGGCCCAGGGAGAAGTTTGTGAAGGGACATACTGATACCTTGAATCCTTCAGGGGAGACATTAATATGTGAGCTGTTCCCTTTTAGTTTCCTCTTTGAGTTTGTCTCAAAAAGGGCTTCTACTATGGCCCCATTTGTCATATGGATGGATGGATGGGTGAATGAATGAATTGGGGGTGGCTGAGTTGTCCATGGGAATCCTCCTAAATGCAAGTAGAATAGAAAAGGTCCAGTCAACCCCTGGGAGATAGGGTAGAACTTTCCATACTAACCCTATCTCTCATTAAGAAAGAATTGGAAACTCTTTTGTTCCCAGAGTAAGGAAGGCAGAGCTAACAAACAGTGAGCCATCACAGAAGATTTTCACTAAATCAGGACTTCAGCCTTCTTTTCTAAGACAAATCAAACTTGTTCCAATCCCTGTTTATCCACAGGACAAGGGTATGTGACCCCCTGACCGGCTGATCTTTCTTTGGTTTCATGTAAATGGGGTCACCAGCAGACTAATGTCCAAAGCTGTGATGGGTGAGGTAGGTTTAGAGACCCCATACCCTTACATTCGAGAATCTTCTCCAAGTAATGCTTCCTGAGAGCAGCTCCACGGAAAATCCTTGGGGCAAAAATCAATTTCTTGTAATATAGCTGAGTATTGGAATCGGCCTCCCTGCTAACAATGACTGGGCCAATATACTTTGGCCCAGCATATAATATAATATATTCTGTAAATCTTCCTAAAATTGTGAAAGGAACTATCAGGCCGAAATCTAAGGGAAGGTTGGGCTGCATACTGGTGCGGGATACCTAAGAGGCTTTTGCCCTGAGGGTAAGTGCCAAACCTGGACAATTCGAGCTTCCATTTTCACAGCCTCATGGAATATATGAGGCAGCATACAAAGCCCAAAGTTCACTCAAAGTTGTGAGTCTATTAGGAGACCCTCCTCCATCACTTTGAGACCCCAAAGGTCTACACTGTCCACGAAAGGGTGAAGCAAAAGAAAACTCTCCCCTCTGCCAACCCCCACTACCCCCAGAAGACCTGAATAAAAAGTTGATCAGCACTGAGCAGAGCAGGAGAGGTTAAAGAGTTCTAGAAAAGTGGTACCATGAGCCAGCTTCCCAGTGATTTTGCAACTCAAAGTAAATCTTCCAGTAGTCAAAAAAAAGCTATAAGCCATACACTTAGAGCACAGCGACCCCAAACTGGTAGTGTCTCCAGGGACATGGCAGAATCATACACAGATATTCTCTGGAGGAATGCACCTACAGTCTAGGCCACAAATATTCTCCAAAAATAATTTCCAACAGAATACCTAGGACAACACTTGGACTCCTCACATGCTAGGCCAGGAGCTCCAACTAATCCCCAAGATCTGGAATGTGTCCCTCCTCCCCCTCCGGCTAACGTGGAGTCAACAGAACCAGGCTGGGGCTGGACTCCAGTGCATCCTGGTTTGATCCATAAAGAAGAGGTTTGATAGAAAGTTATGGTGGCAGCAAGATTGGGGGGAGATGATTAAAACCACCCAAGATAGCACCATTCCAAATCTCCCTCAAGGATTTCAGAAGCACCAATTACTTAAACACAATTGATATGCTGATTACAAATCGTTCTTATTTATTGATTAAAATAATAAGCAAACCTTGGTTAGCCTAGTTCCAGTTACTATATATATTCAAAGGTAAGGAAACTATATCCATGAAAATATCACCAATAATTATGTTTCTGCAAGGTCAGACTTTTTGATGCAAATCTGTCTTATGCACACGTGTCCTAGAATATGTACCACGTTTTACACCATCCACAATAGACACCTGTCCTAGTTTCACTTTCCCTCTATGAAAATGCCTTAGGTTTGCTTTCAAGCAAATGTTTTATCCTTTTTTTTAGCAAAATTATATTTTATTGCTATAAGAATGTACAATACTCACATCTCAGGGCACGTTCTACAAATGCTAGATAAAATATTTTACATATTAATGCATTTAATCAATATTTAATACTCTAGTTACTGTTTTCTGATAAAAATCAATCTCAGGGTTCTGTGGGTATTAAAGTTTTGTAAGTCCTTTCATGTACAAATATTATTTTGGCCTCATGAACGATTGATACTTTGGGTAGATCTTGAACTACGGCTACGAAATCATTGATGCTTGCAAGGTTCTGCAGTGCTTCCCCAGTCTTCTAGGGACCAGTATTAATGATAAGATAGCTGAATTATTTTCCTTCACAGAGACTTTTATTTTCCTCACTTGGTTCTTTTTTTTTTTTTAATATCTTTATTGGAGTATAATTGCTTTACAATGGTGTGTTAGTTTCTGCTGGAAAACAAAGTGAATCAGCTATACATATACATATATCCCCATTTCTCCTCCTTCTTGCATCTCCCTCCCACCCTACATATCCCACCCCTCCAGGTGGACACAAAGCACCGAGCTGATCTCCCTGTGCCATGCGGCTGCTTCCCACTAGCTATCTATTTGACATTTGGAAGTGTATATATGCCCATGTCACTCTCTCACTTCATCCCAGCTTACCCTTCCCCCTCCCCGTGTCCTCAAGTCCATTTTCTACATCTGCGTCTTTATTCCTGTCCTGCCCCTAAGTTCTTCAGAACCATTTCTTTATTAGATTCCACATATATGTGTTAGCATACAGTATTTGTTTTTCTCTTTCTGACTTACTTCACTCTGTATGACAGTCTCTAGGTCCATCCACCTCATTACAAATAACTCAATTTCATTTCTTTTTATGGCTGAGTAATATTCCATTGTATATATGTGCCACATCTTCTTTATCCATTCATCTGTTGGTGGACACTTAGGTTGCTTCCATGTCCTGGCTATTGTAAATAGTGTTTTAAGCAAACCTTAAACCTAGGACTTGGGTGCAAGTTATCAATTTGGGAGATGATTTCCAAAAATACTGTGAGAGTTGGGAAAGTAAGATTAAAAAGGGAGGGAAGGCAACAAAGATTGTGCTGATGAACAATGCAAATGAGGCTTATCCCATTGGGGGCCCTAGGAGAGACTGCTGTGAGCACACCTCAGAGCTGTCCTACTAGGGTGGGGTATTTATCCACCAACTCCCGTCCCTCATTGGTTGCGGGTTGTTCCTGGGGCATTGACTCCCCTGCACTTCTGACCAGCCCCAATTTCAAGCCAAGTCACTACTTCAGGCAGAGAGAAACAGGAGGCTGGAGTAGACCAACGGGATAGGAACAGGACACCAACCATCTCTATACAACATTCATTCACTGGAGTAAACGGTCTACCAGAAGACGTCCTCCACTCAGGCCAGCTGGATCTGACATCAACCAAAAGAGAAAGCTAATGTGTGCTAGTTACCCACTCATTCATTCACCCAACCAAAAATTACTGTGCCCCAAGACCTCTGCAAAGCACTGGGAGTGGAGTGAGGACAGGAAAATTGTGACCTCCAGATCAAGTGTCTTTACGATCTAGTGGATGCCTCTCAAGCATTTTGACTTCTACTTCATACAACAAATATTAAGGTGAAATGACATTATGGTTAAAATCCTGGACCCTGGAATTGAGACGACCGTGGTTCCAAGTGACCTTGGACAATTTACTAACATAATGGAGACTCATTTTTTTATCTGTAAAACAAAGATGCAATACTATTGGGAAGACCAAAGATGACAATTCCGGTAAAGTATTTGACACAACTTCTGGCACTCCGTACTAGATCTGCTGAAGAAGAGGAGAAGGAAGAAGAGTAATAAGATTGGGTATCTACCTTTGAGGGGCTCGGAAGCTAGAAGGAGACACAGACACGGTAACAGATAATTATAAAATAATGTAGATGTGCACTGATCCAGGTACTATTGCTACGTACAAACCATCCCAAAAACGTTGCAACACAAAGCAACAATTTCATTATGCTTGTGGATTCTGTAGGTCAGGAATTCCAGCAGGAGTTCAGCTGGGATAGCTAAAAGGATGAGAGTGATTCAATGTCTGGGGTAAAACTCATCTAGAGCTGGGTTGGCAAATTATAGTCCACGAGCCAAATCTGGCCCTGTCCATCTACTTATGTATTGTCTATAGCTGTTTTTGAATGGCAGCAGAAAAATTAAGTAGGTGCAACAGAAACTGTATGGCCCTCAAAGCCAAAAATATTTATTATCCAGCCTTTTACAGGAAGCCTTTGCTGACCTCTCATTTGGAGGCATTTCCTTCACATGACTGGTTGTTGATATTTACTGTCCCTTTGGACCCCAGCCGGGCTGTTGGCTGGAACCTCTCCATGTGGCCTCTCACCATGACACTCCTTTGGGCTCCCTCTCAGCATAGCAGCTGGGTTCTTAGAGTGAGCGTCCCAAGAGAGCGAGGCAGAAGCTTCATGGCATCTTTATAGTTCAGTCTCAGAAGCCACACAGCACCACTTCCTCACTATTTTCTTGGCCAAGATCATCACAAAGGTCCACCCAGGTTCAAGAAGAGAGGACACAAACCCCACCACTAGGAAGAGTGACAAAGCCACATTGTAAAGGAACATTAGGGATGGGAAATATTGCTGCTGTCCCCTTTGGCAAATACAATATTTCATATACCAGGGCTTTTAAAAAATGGCTTGAAGCAGAAAGGAGGATGCTTCTCAGGAATGTTTCCTGGAAGAGGTGAAGCTTAAGCTGAGGCTAAAAGAATAAATGAGAATCAGCCAGGCAAATGCATTCTTTGGTGATATTCAAACCATCCCCATAGGGGCACAGGTGGGATACCTACCCTAAATACGGGCAGGGGAGGGAGTATGTGCGGATGGATGATTCCTGAGCTGCTGTGCAAGACAGCAAAGAAAAATGGACCAGGGCAGATGCCAGCAATATGGATTTAGGCTGGCATGGGATGGGAAGAATGATGGCACTGTGCCTGAAATATATATGGCAAAATGATTTACTAGGAATAACATCTAATGTTCGTTGAGTCCTTAATGTGGAATGAGCACTAGGCTAAGTAAGTTCTGTTCATGCAATGTTTGATTTAACACTCTCAAAATCTGGTAGGGATTTTGGTTTTTTTGGGTTTTTCCTTTCTGGGATTTGTTTTGTTTTGTTCTGTTTAATATTGAATGATTATTTTAAGACATTTGTTTCAAGGCAAACATATCACAGGTCAAGACTAACATATCGCAGGTCACGATTGACTCCAGCCTTTTCTGCATTTCCAGACAGGGGACCTCCCACTTACAAGAGTCTGGGGACCACTCTGACAGTGCCATGGTATATTTTCTCCTGCGGCCATTAGACACAGCTCACAAAGCCGGGCACGGCCAGAGATAAAGAGTGCTGTTTTTCACGCCTGGAGAATTAAAGTGCTTGACTTACAGGCTGAGTTTCCCTTGTAGCAACTCTTCTGAAATACAACCCAGCCTATAAGCTGGTAGCACGTCGGGAGAACTACGTGGACCAAGGAAACCCTCCTTTTCCCAGCTACAGAGAACAGAAGTGGACAGAGTAAAACAGGGAGTCAGGCTCAGGCTGCTAGAGATGGACCCTGCTATCCAGGCCTCCCACAGCCCTCAGAACCTTGAATGTTTGCTCTTCACCCTCTCTATACAGCCTTCCTGCAGCTCCTGGCTTGAGCCAGCCAGCCCTGGAACACCCGGACAACTCATCATCTGTGGACCTAAATATGGGGGCTGTCTGGCACTGTTAATGAACTTCTTCAAGGAGCAGGGGGCTCTGTGGGTCCCAGTAAGGCTGTCATCATGGACCCCCTAAGCCTCCCTATGCCTGTCACTAGGTCAGGACTAGCCCCTCCTCCATCAATGATGGGTAAGTCAACAGATGAAAGACGCCTTTACAACCTGCTCTCATCACACTTCTAAGTGTATGATCAAAGCGTTGGCCTCAAAACTTTGAGAAACTTGGACAGTCTATACCACATTTGGTGTCTATCACTACCATTTGTGTTGGAGTACTAATGCCATCATCTCATTTCAGTAAAAAAGAAATCTTGAAAAAAAATCAAAGATTCTATGTTCCTTTCAGTACAGCCACCCATCAGCAGAGGCCCATGTGCAGCTGGACATCTGCCCACACCTGGCACTCTAAACTTCTCTCTTCAAAACGAGATTGAGAGAGACACAACCTCCTCTCTAGAAGATCCAATGGCCACCCATGAGTACACCACGGCTGAATCTACACTGGTCCAACGTCCAAAAAAAAAAATGCAAATACAGCCCCCAGCCAGCTGATCGACCTTTAAATACACAGATGTTGTAAAACATCCTGGCAACTGAATGAACAGTTTGCCTCACAACAAGACTCAGGCCTGGAGGAAAGATAGTCTGGCCTCCGCAGTGTGTCCTGGGTGCCCCAGTTCTCCAGGATGAGCCGAGAACTACATCTCTCTTCCAGGCAGGCCTGAAAGCAGGTGGAAGGGTGGTACCGGAAGCTGCCCCCTGAATCTCATTAGCTAAGTGTACCTGATGACAGGTGTCGGCTGGCACGCCTCAGGAGAAACTCAGGCTGCATCCTTCACTGTCAGGACAAGTCATTCACACCAGATCCATCTCCTGGCACCACCCTGCCACTGCATGACGGGGCTGCTGACAAGTGAAGTAGGAAGACGTTCACACTTGTGTTTGCAAACTGTCACCTTTATAAAGCAGGCAGCATTTTTCTATTACAATTAAAAACACTTATGTCAAGTTTTGCTTTTAATTAAATCCCGTGCCTTCGACTTGCTAAAGAGCAGCAGGGGACAAGTGGCCTGCGATGGTGCCAGAGGAAAATGCGAAAATCCAAAAGAAGCTTCCAAGGAGACTGAAGACATCTTTGAGAGCTGCTGACCCTAGTTGGAGTCAAAATTTAAAATTCTGTGGCCTTCACTCAGGGAGGTAGGTGGGAATATGTGGCATGTGGCAATCACTATAGTTCCCAACCCCACACTTCTTTCCTGTAAAAAAAAAAACACCCAACTTTATTCAAATACCAGGTGAAGGTCCTTTGACCCCAGGATATCACTCCACACTAACCAATATGACATAGGGAACTCTGCTGGGGAAAGTTTTCTCTGACCTTGTGAAAAAGGTGTGTTTGAAGAGGAACTATCTGCTCTCACACTTCCCCATGCTTCTTGCCTCTAAACATAGCGTGAGGATGTAATGCTTGGAGCTGTGGCAACCATTGTGTGACCATGAGGCAAAAGCCAAGAAAATCACAGGGAGGACATGACATTGTTGATCAGCATCTTCATATCTCTAAAGATATTATGTGAGAAAATCATACTCTTGCTTTTTGAAGACAAGTTAGTTATATTTCCATTACTTGCAGCTAAACACATTCTTAACTGGTAAAAGTATGAATCAAGCAGCTGGGTTCATAGAATGGAAGAGGAAAAGTAGAATTAACTCTGATTCAACTTTCAACTGCACTAAGAATAGAATATAAACCCCTTTCCTTATCTACTGACTTCATCTTATGTCATAGCATTCTTTCATATCTTCCAATACACCATACTTGTCCCTGCCTCAGGGCCTTTGCACATGCTGCTCTCACCATCTGAAATGCTCGTCCTCTGCTTTGTGCCTGTCTGTCTTCTTCACGTATTCTCATCATCTGGGTCTCAGATCGAATGCTACCTCCTCCCAGAAGCTTTCCTGATAATCCAGTCTAGGATAGCCCCAACTTCCCTCTTGGCATATATTACTCTGAGACTATTTGCTGACTTTTTATTTTCGGTCTCCCCTAGTGAACTCTAAGATCTGTGACTATAGCAGCCCTGTGGACCTTGCTCCCATTATATTTTCCATGTTTAATACAAGACTGACCCATTGTAGTCCCTCACATTTTTTAAGTAAATGAATGACCATGTTGATCACTGCGCTGTTCGTTCCATATATGTTAGCACATTGCATCCCATCCATCAGATGTGGTGAACGTGCTTATCCCCATTTCAGATGAAAAAACCAAGCCTCAGAGAGTTTAAGTAACTTATCCAAGATTGCACAGCCAGTAAGTGATGGGCCATGATTCAAATACAGGTCTTCTGGCCCTACAGTCCCTCTTCCACATTGCTTCTGGCTGAGTTTTGTCAACCAGACAAAACAGAGAATTGGGCAAAACTTCCAAACTTGGCATTGAGGATTCTCAGGCTTATTAGCAGTTTCAGAGACAGATAGTAGAATACAAATCTTCCATGAGTTGCTGAATTCAAACTGCGAGCCCAGCAGTGACTCAGGGCCAGGATGCCAGAGAGCTCAAAACACAGAGGAAGTCCACAGCACCAGTAGCTAACATAATACCCCAGAACTCCATATGGCTGAGGAAGTCACTGCTGGGAGAAGTTTAACTTCAATTTGGAATTTTGTTCCCATAGCTCTATGTGTGTCTAATGCTATGTTAAAATAAAATTCAAAGTTCTGCGTAATCAAAATGGGTTAATTCACTCATTTTCTAGAAACTGAGGTCTTAGGAGATTATGGGTCAGAGTCTGGCTGTGACTATAGATCACAACACTGAAGGCCAGTCTATGAGTCAGAATTTATAGGATAAAATCCAATTAACAGAAATCCTAGGCAAGGGGGAAAGAGATTGAAACTAACATTTATTAAATATCTAATATGTGCCAGGCCCTGGGCAACAGGATTTGATAAGCATTAATGCATTTCATTTACCATTTCATTACCAAAACGCCTAAACCTACCTGACCATTTGCTGCAGATGAAGACTCTGACTGGGTCTTCCTTTGGAGAATGAGGCTTGTGCAATGTCTCGGTGGCCGCTCTACTCTGGGCGCAGAGATCGCTGACCTGGCGTATAGATGGAGAGGGAGAATCAGTTGGTTTGGACTTGATACGTGCCAACCCCTACCAGAGCGATTCTGCAGTGTAATGTGCCTTGAACGGCTGTGCAGTTTCTGCACTGCACAAATCTAGGGAGTCCCTGTCCCACTGACTCTGATGTGGATGGCACCCCCAGTGCTACGCAAGGCAAACCTGCCCAGTCATGCATGGCATTCCTGGGCTTTAGAATTTCTGAGTAGTTTTGTTGTATTTTTTGTTAATACAGACTTCTGGGCCCCATTCCCGGAGATTTGAATTCTATTGTTCTTAAGAGAGGCCTAGGAATCTATTTCCATAAATACCCCAGGTGACTATGACGCAGGTCACCTGCAGACCACCCAATAAGAAACCCTCCCTTAGAAATGGCCATAATTTTTTGGCTTTTATAGTAAAGTCTGGACAGAAACTGGTACTCTTGACCTTCATTCCTTCCTCCAAAAAAGAGAGAACAGAAAGAATTCTCAGGTATTCAGAGTTGTAGTGAGCTGGCTTTCAGGGCAATATCCTGGCAAAAGATGAAACTAATTTCTGGGTCTTGCAAATATGAAGTCAAAAGTTTCCTGAATATCAATGAAACTATTGTCCAGGGCAATAGGTGGTGACATTTGCTCAGGAAAAACCCTAGAGTTGGCAAAATCCCTATAAAATGATACCACGGGAAGGTGACAGTTAAGGGACCCACTCATCCCAGTGAGCGGAGGTGGTTGCTCTTTCCAATCACCAGGATTAACTGCTTGCTTCCTCTACTTCTTTCTCGTAAATATACTTCAATATCATCTGCTGGAGGAATTTTTCCTCCCTCCCACGGATATATATCTTTGACTTTCTAATGGAAGCCAAGTGCAACTAAAAATTTTTTCACAGTCATTTTGCTTAATACATTCTTATCCACACAGGGGGAGAAACTGCATCATAACGTTTATTCCTACAAGAAGGAAGAATAAACTCAAAGTGTTTCTCTCTAATTTTCCAGTCATTCAAGTTATATGTCCCTTACATACACGGTATGTTTCCATACCACTTCCATATCACTATGTCTCTGTTTACAACACCCCTGAATAGAACGTCCTCAGACCCAGCTCTGCTTCTCGAAATATTTTTTTTATCTTTCCAAGCCCAGCACAATTGATGCCTGACCAGAAGAAGTTCCCAGAAAAAGTATCCAGTGAGAGTTAACTGGTCTCTTGCCAGCTTTCCCATCAGAAGCCATCCTTCCATCTCATCACAGTCTGCCTTTGTGCGTGGCCAGCTGTGTACACACCTCTCTCCTTTGCTAGAACAGAAACTCCTTCCGGGTAGGGCCCGTGACCAGGCAGGTGCCAAGGAAATGTTTGTGGAAGGCAAGTTTGCTGTATATGAGTTTATGCAATTTTTGGTGATGTGGCAATACAGTAGGATCCTATTAATTCATATTAATTTGGGGAGATCTGACTTAAAGAGAAACGGGGGTAATTTAAAAGAACAATACCTTATTTACTCTGAAAGTCATGTGGAAAATCAAATTAGTCCAAGAATATTGCTGAAGAGAGGCCTTGTCTTCTGCTTTAATGATTAAGCAAGACTATCTTGAACAGAGCATATCAATCCAATAGCAGTAGGTTTCCTGGGTTGCTGTATCTAAAACGCTAAGTGGCTAAGAGTCAAGGTCTGAAGTCAGGTAGTCCTGGGCTTTATTTTTACTGCACTGCTTACCAGATACAGTGACTTTAGCAGTTGCTTAAACTCTCTAAGTTTCCTCAGTTTCCTTCTCTGTAAAATGGGAATAATAATAACAATAATATCTTCCTCCCAGGGTTTTTGTGAGAAAAGACTGCATCTGTCATGCATATCCCACTGTACCTGGCACATTGTAAGTGCTCAATAAATGTTACCTGCCATTATGAAAATTATTATTTAATCTGGGAGCAAGGGGTTTCCTAAATTTGAAGACAGTCTTGGCTCTGCACTGGGCCTGTCCTGAACTACAGAGAAAAAATTCTTTAGGCCTCAAGAAGTCTTCCAGCATCAGGAACCTGGATGTGGAGGTCTCCACCCCGGGGTGTCCTATTATGACCTCCCCAACCAGGGGAGCAGGATTGCAAAGTGACAGCTGGCAGAATAACTCCCATACCTCGCTGCCCCATCGTCCAATCACAAGTACCCTTCAGGAATCAAGGAGATTAGCCCTCTTCCTCCAATGTCCTCATGAGTGAAAATCCAAAGAATGCGAGTTGGCGTTACCAAATACAGGTTACAAACATGCAAAAACCCAGCAAGCTAGGCTCAATTTGATAGAAACCCAAGCCTCCCACCTCCCTGGCCAGCACATTTAAAGACACAAAACCCATCAATAGTGAGCTTTCAGAGGGTTGCTGCCAGTGGCTAGAAGAGAACAGATACGGAGAAAGTCCTAACGATGATAAATCCGGGCTCTGCTCTTCTCTGACTAATGTAGGCACTAAAACACACCATGAATATCCTGCATTGAAACGTGTCACGCTTCTGAGGGACCAATCAATCTCTGGCTCTCAGTGGACCACATTAAAATAAATGTGTCACTGTGAGTTTATGAAATACTGATGGTGTCTTTTAGTCAGGGTGTCAGGAGGTGGAAAGGTGTGTCAGAAGAGCGAGACAGGGAGTGGGAGATTTGCTTTCATGAATTATCTCCAGCCTAGGAAAGGAAACACACGCAGAGGCTAGAGGAAGAGGAAGCACAGAAGAAAATACATTGGTGTGAAGAGCAAAAAGCTTCCAGAATGAGGAAGCCCGGAGCCATGATGTCTAAACTGTGCGATAAAGAATGCTGGGGATATATGTATACGAATGGCTGATTCACTCTGTTATAAAGCAGAAACTAACACACCATAGTAAAGCAATTATACTCCAATAAAGATGTTTAAAAAAATGCTAATGAATAGGTACTCCTGGCTGGAGGGGTTGGGTGAAAATGAGGTTTCTTGGTAAAATAAGGTTGGGAAAATGCATATGCAAATCCACGTCTTGGAGAGACAGGTACACATTAACTTAATAAAGGTTCTGACAAGTCCTGCAGCCAAGAAGCTCATTTAAATTTGTTTAACCTAACATTTCCCAAACTTACTTGGCTTGGTAAAATGGCATCTCGCTGGACGCTAGGGTTCAGTGGAGATCAATATGGAAATGCTGGCCTAAACCTTGTTATGCAAAGTGTGGTACATGCACCCAGCATCAGTATCACTGGGGAGCTTGTTAGCAAACCAGATCAACTGAATCAGAATCTGCATTGTAACAAGATCCTGGTGATTTACGCACAGTGAAGTATGAAAAGGCCCTGTGTAAGTGATTCACCAGAGAAAGAAGACCATGTAGGACAAATTGAGATATGCCTGGTGATGAAGGGCTTCTGCTTGTAATTCTGCCCATGGCCTGCACTGGCGACCCAGAGACTATCCGGTCTCATCTGGCTCTGGGGCTGTTTGTCAGCTAAGCATTCACTCACAGTGGCATAAACTCAGAAGACATTTCTTTTTCTTTTAATTTAGGCTGCTCCAGGTCTTAGTTGCAGCATGCGGACTCACAGTTGCGGCATGCATGCGGGATCTAGTTCCCTGACCAGGGATCAAACCCGGGCCCCCTGCTTTGAGAACACGGAGTCGTACCCAGGGGACCATCAGGGAAGTCCCTCAGAAGACATTTTTAAAATCAGGTGTGCAGTGACCTCTCTTGAAACAAGTAGAAATGATGGAAACCCAGTGGTCTTTTGGCATTTGCAAAGCCAAGAGCCAGGAACACTTCCACCAGCACCAGAAAGGCTGAATCAAGGTCATCAGCCTTCTCAAACCCCGTCAGGCATCTCAGATTTGCCACTTGGCCTCCAAAGACTCTGCTGGTGTCTACCTGTGGAACCTGGAGCGGAGAAAGGACAGGGAGCCCCGTTAGACCACCTCTGATGCATGGTGGGTGAGAGCTCAGACTCCAGAGGGTCACAGACCACTTCTACTACTTACTAAGCTGTGTGATCTTAGCAAGTGACTTCACCTCTCAGAATCTCAAGGCCCTGGCTGTCATGTTCACCACAGTTCCTAGCTCCTAGGGTTATTGGGTTATTAAGAAAATTCAGGAAATTGGGTCAGGAAAAAGCAAGGCACATAATGGACACTAAATATGGGTCTTTGCTTTATTTCTGTATTGGGTGGACCCACATGGACAACTGAGTGAATTTTTTTTACTTTTCTGCTCCTGCTTTGCCAGCATGAAGACTCAAGTCTGGCTCTGGGCTTGTTAATTACCAGTCAGTTGTCTGGTTGATTGAGGAGGCAGAACGAGATTCTGCTCCCTCTGGTGGCTCCTGAACTTCTTTGCCCCTTAGAATTGCCCTCCCCCTTCCCAGAAGGGAATTGATGCTCAGGACTCATGTCACACTCTGCAGACCAGCTCCCAAAGCTTCTTGACCTTGGTCCCCTGACCTTCAGGAGCTCCCCACTTCCCTGGAGAATCACTTGGGAAAATACCTTGTTCTTCTCCTTAAACAGCTAAAATAGAGTAAAGAAAACACTAGCCCCTGGTACCCAGGGGGATGGCCCTCTTCCTTCCTCTTCTGAGGATGACACAGCAAGGACAGGCTGCACTGGGGTTCTCTGCTTCCACCCCCAGATATCTGAGCATACCCTGCTTCCCCTAAATCCCTCAGTTAATTATCCACTCTGAGTCTCAGTTTTCTCTTCTGTAAAATGGGGAGAAAGAGGTCCGCCTAACACAGCTATGATAAAGATTAAATGACATAATGTTTGTAATTGATTACCGTTTGATGCTTTATTGATGTTGACCAATGGATGATGCCTGAAATGAACCAGGCACTCCAGAAGTGATATTAATCATGCAGTTGTTACTGTTATTTTAAGGATTCTTTGTGACATCAGCACATGGTAGACAAGACCCGCCACAAAGTTTGTTGAATAAAGGAAGGACCTGACACATCAAGACAAAATAGAATATACTATCTTTGAGAAGTAGAAATAACAATTGTTTAGTGTTTACTACATGCCTGGCAATGTGCTAAAATCTTTTACATGCATTATTTCGTGTAATCCTTAAAAATAACCTAACGAGTTGGGTACTATTATGATTTCTATTTTCACAAATGAAGAAACTGGGGCACAAAGTGGTTAAGTAACTCACCTAAAGCCACACAGTTAATATGGAAGAACTGGGATTCAAACCTTGGTCTTTCTGACACCAGAAACTGAGCTCTTGTTCACAGTTGTATCACCCAGTGCTTTACAACAACTAAAACTGCATCCAGCCACTGTCTCCTGTAAAAGGCTAAAATCACCCCCTAAATGACTCAAGCTTACCTAGAAAAGCAAAAGGAAAACCAAGTGCCCTGAGTTTCCATATCCACCATCACCCCACACACTGATAGTCAGTCCCGCAGACATTGATGCAGAGGAAAGAAGTGGTCATGAGGATAGATGAGTTTATGTCCTTGACACCTCTCGGCAGCTGTGAGACTTGCCGCAAGTGAATAAATTTCTCTAAATCCCCATTTCCTTGTATAGTCATAAGAATTAAAGTAAGCTGTCCAGTAAACCAGCCACATTCCTATGTGCATACCCAGTGCCAGGCAACATGGCGAGTTCCTGGGATACAAAGACTAGCAAAGCAATCCCTTTGCCTTGTGAATTCACAGACCATTAGAAAAGGGTGTTATTGGAAGAACACAGAGGATGGAGCAAACAGTTCTATATTGTAGAGGGGCAGTCAGGGAAAGACCACAGAGTTCACATCTGAATGGGCTCTTGAAGGATGAATAGGAGTTCTCTAGGTGGACAGAGAGGAAGAAGCACTTCCAGGGAAGACTGTAGACAACTAAATGCTTTGTAAATCACAAAATGTGACTGTGTTTGCCCCAATATCTGACCAACGCCATGTCATGAAGAGGCCAATTTAGCTCATGCATCCAGCTTTGGAAACCCTCAGTTCCCATGTAATGTGACACTCAGCCCCACTGTGAAGTTCATTTCTGTAGTCCCACTACGAAGGGGATGCAATGTCTTACACATTCCATCTGTGCCACTGGGGAGACAGGTAATGCTGGATGATTAAGCAGTAGACAGTCTCCATCAGTTAAGTGACAAAATCATCCCACCCAGGTGACTGTCATTATATTAACACACCAAGTAAATGACGAACCTACTGCTTGACTTTTCAACCAGGCATGCTGTAACACTCTGCAGATCGCTTTAGCCCGCTCTGTGCCTGAAACCCTTAGAAGGCTTCCTCAGTGAAGTTCCCACAGGAGCCATAAATGTGAGCAAAAGCAAAGAGGATTCAAAGTAACCCTTGGTTATCAGCTGCACACATGCCTAAATCCCAATGTGGTAGATTATAGTATTCTTCAAAATATTCCCTGCCCTTCCTAGGGGAGAATTATATATCCCCCTCCCACTGTGATTGTATTTGGTCATGTAACCTGTGCTGCCCCTCCCTGGGAGGAGATTATTTAACCCTGTGTTGTTGAAATCAAGAGTGGCCATTTGACTTGCCTTGGCCAATGAAATACGGGCAGGAGTAATCAGTGTCACTTCTGAATAGAATCTGTAGGAGCCAGTTCCTGATCCACCATGTCGTTCCTTTCCCTCTGGCACAGACTGACAATGTCACATTCCCCCGTGACGGCTTCTTCATCAGCCTGGATCCCAAAGTGTAGACAATGTGGAAGAGAACCATATCTAACATGAAATGTACATTCAAGGTGAAAAAGAAATAAAGAGTTGCTATTTTAAGCTACTGAGATTGTGGGGAGTGTTTGTTACCACAGTGTAACTTATACTGAGCTGACATACATCCACCCAGCAACATGGAGTAAAAGAGAATTGAAAAGAATGACTGCAAGCATTTTTAACATATAGAGATGCCACTAGCTAGTAAAGAAGCAAGGTCGAAAGAATTTCTAGGAACTGTACAGCAATTCCTCTACTCTCAGAGCAGCGGTCCTCAACCAAGGCCTATTTTGTCCCCCTCGGACATATGGCAATGTCTAGAGAAATTTTTGGTTGTCATGACCAAGATGACGCTACTGGAATCTAGTGGATAGAGACCAGGGATGCTGCTGAACATCCTGAAATTCACAGGACACCTTTCACAACAAAGTTATCCATCTCCAAATGTCAATAGTGCTGAGGTTGAGAAATCCTTAGAGAAAAACTGGGAAGAGGGAGTGGGGTAGTAGGCTATAGATCATATTTAACAACAAAAGTATGTAACATCTACATACCATTATTGAATTTACAAAATGTTTGCTCATACATTATCTCATTTCACCTTTACAGTTCTCCTGAAGGATGGGTATTACTATCCCATCTCATCAACACAGAAACCCAAGTGCACAAGCTTACTTGAAGGCACATTTATAAAGAGAGGATTAGAATTCTAACCCAGTTTTGCTGCCCCACTTCTCCACCATGGTTCATTAAACCATGGCTGTTTACAATGTCACTTCCTCCAGGACATAGATCAATATTCAGTCACTCATTCAGGGGCAGTGTCTAAAGACAGATTTGGTTAATTTCTAAATCTTTCTAATCCCTTTGAACGTGGGGTTCAGCAAAACAGGCACACTGCTTGGTGCATTTGTTTTGATAAATGTAGCTTTGTTTTAATTATTTATAATGATACCAAGTGCAGACTAGTCAATTACCCTGGTATATCTTGTCAAAGTAACAATGCCTTGGAGAAGTCTCTAAACCAATGACCTCTTAAATCTTTGCTGAGAAGGGGAGCAAAACCATGGCGGGGATTCTTGGTGGAAAATCATCTATTGTCCTACCAATTAGCCAAGCCACGATGCTGAATGCTCTCTACTGGAGCATTCCAGTGATGCAAGAGGTTTTTGTTGCAAGAGGCTAATCAACAAAGACTAACAAAGAAAAAGGCAAAGGCATGTTGACTATGGGAAAACAGTTATCCGAAAACACCAGTGCAAGTCAAACAATTCCTCACTGACAAAAACATGTGCAGTTCCTATCAAAATTCCTTAATGCATATATAGAGAACACAAAACTAAACTCTATTCATATTACTCATCTGTGCCCACCCATCGCCAAGCCTCAGGCAAACTCTCCAAGACTATCCAAAGACTTCTAACTACTAATCCTGACAATTAGCCACAGCCTGAATGCTGGTAGGAGATGTGAAACGTTAATAGTAACAGTAGACAGAAATCAATAAGTATTCTTATGTTGGTATATAGCTAAAAATAATTTTTCAACAATATAATTATCTATTATATGTTGCAGTTATTTTATGATTATTATTGCATTTGAAAGCAGCTTTTATGGCAATATATTAATCTGACAGAGCTAAAATAAAGAATTGAGCAAGTATGGAAAACAGTATAAAGGCTCCTAAAAAATTAAGAATAGAACTATTATATGATCCAGCAGTCTCACTTCTGAGTATATATCCAAAGGTAACAAAATCATTATCTTAAAGAGATACCTGCAATCTTCTCCCAGACTTCAGACTACACTACAAAGCTACAGTAATCAAGACAGTATGGTACTGGCACAAAAACAGAAATATAGATAAATGGAACAGGATAGAAAGCCCAGAGATAAACCCATGCACATATGGTCACCTTATCTTTGATAAAGGAGGCAAGAATATACAATGGAGAAAAAACAGCCTCTTCAATAAGTGGTGCGGAGAAAACTGGACAGCTACATGTAAAAGAATGAAATTAGAACACTCCCTAACACCATACACAAAAATAAACTCAAAAGGGATTAAAGACCTAAATGTAAGGCCAGAAACTATCAAACTCTTAGAGGAAAACATAGGCAGAACACTCTATGACATAAATCACAGCAAGATCCTTTTTGACCCACCTCCTAGAGAAATGGAAATAAAAACAAAAATAAACAAATGGGACCTAATGAAACTTAAAAACTTTTGTACAGCAAAGGCAACCATAAACAAGATGAAAGACAACCCTCAGAATGGGAGAAAATATTTGCAAATGAAGTAGCTGACAAAGGATTGATCTCCAAAATTTATAAGCAGCTCATGCAGCTCAATATCAAAAAAACAAACAACCCAATCCAAAAATGGGCAAAAGACCTAAACAGACGTTTCTCCAAAGAAGATATACAGATTGCCAACAAACACATGAAAGAATGCTCAACATCATTAATCATTAGAGAAATGCAAATCAAAACTACAATGCGAGGGCTCCCCTGGTGGCACAGTGGTTGAGAGTCCGCCTGCCGATGCAGGGGACACGGGTTCGTTCCCCTGTCCGGGAAGATCCCACATGCCGCGGAGCAGCTGGGCCCGTGAGTGGCTGCTGAGCCTGCGTGTCCAGAGCCTGTGCTCCGCAACAGGAGAGACCACAACAGTGAGAGGCCCGCGTTCCGCAAAAAAAAAAAAAAAAAACTACAATGCGATATCATCTCACACTGGTCACAATGGCCATCATTAAAAAATCTACAAACAATAAATGCTGGAGAGGGTGTGGAGAAAAGGGAACCCTCATACACTGTGGGTGGGAATGTCAATTTATACAGCCACTATGGAGAACACTATGGAGGTTCCTTAAAAAACTACAAATAGAACTACCATACGACCCAGCAAACCCACTCCCGGGCATATACCCTGAGAAAACCATAATTCAAAAAGAGTCATGTACCACAATGTTCAATGCAGCTCTATTTACAATAGCCAGGACATGGAAGCAACCTAAGTGTCCATTGACAGATGAATGGATAAAGAAGATGTGGCACATATATACAATGGAATATTACTCAGCCATAAAAAGAAATGAAATTGAGTTATTTGTAGTGAGGTGAATGGACCTAGAGTCTGTCATACAGAGTGAAGTAAGTCAGAAAGAGAAAAACAAATACCGTATGCTAACACATATATATGGAATCTAAAAAAAAAAATGGTCATGAAGAACCTAGCGGCAAGAACCTAGGGAATAAAGATGCAGACCTACTAGAGAATGGACTTGAGGACACGGGGAGGGGGAAGGGTAAGCTGAGACGAAGTGAGAGAGTGGCATGGACTTATATACACTACCAAATGTAAAATAGATAGCTAGTGGGAAGCAGCTGCATAGCACAGGGAGATCAGCTCAGTGCTTTGTGACCAGCTAGAAGGGTGGGATAGGGAGGGTGGGAGGGAGGGAGACGCAAGAGGGAAGAGATATGGGGATATATGTATATGTATAACTGATTCACTTTGTTATAAAGCAGAAACTAACACACCATTGTAAAGCAATTACTCCAATAGAAATGTTAAAAAAAAAAGAGATACCTGCAGTCCTATGTTTATGAAGCATTATTTATAATAGCCAAGATATGGAAACAAGTTAAGTGTCTGTGGATGGATGAATGGATAAAGAAAATGTGATAGATACAGATATAGGTATAGATATAGATTCAACATATCTATAAATATACTGACATATTATTCAGCCTTAAAAAGAAGGAAATCCTGCCATTTGAGACAACATGGATGGAACTGGAGGACACTATGCTGAGTGAAATAAGCCAGACAGAGAAAGACAAATACTGCATGTTATCACTTATATGTGAAATCTAAAAACAAAAATCAAACTCATAGAAACAGAGAGTGGAATGATGGTTGCCAGTGGTGGGGGATAGGGGAAATGGGGGAGGTTGGTAAAAGGGTACAAACTTCCAGTTATAAGATGAATACGGTCTGAGGATCTAATGTATAATATGATAAGTATAGTTAATAATACTGAAAAAAAGAATTGAGTGAGAAATGCATGGCATATGTGTGACTCCAGGAATATCTGTGAACTTTTTAAGCTACCCATTTCCGACCTTGGCTTCTGACAGAGATTTTGACACAGGTAATAAAAAAGGGAAAAGGTGGAGTGGGCAGAGTCCATTGGAACTAAAAGATATTGATATTGATAAGATATAGGGGTCTTCCATCAATTTTCTGTAACAGTATTTAGGCAGCTTCCCGCAGTGATGAAGCCACTAATTTGCATAGTGGATGAAGAGCCTCCTCTTTAACAGATACTGTTGATGCCCTGCCCCACATCCCCTCGACCTACCTGGCTTACCTACAGTGGCAGATGGAGATGTTTCCAGGACCCTGACACTCCTCACCTGCAGTGCCTGTTCCTGCATCTCTTTTCTCTGCTGCCCAAGGACTTTATCTAACAGTCCTTGAACTCATTCACCTCTTGCAAGCACAAATGCCCCCATGTACAACCTTCAACCGATGGGGTATAGAAGTCAGTGGATAAATGTCCCAGCTCCCCACCGTCCAGTGGGAGGATTTCAAGGTACATACCACACAGTATCTCAGCAGGTCCCCAGTAGGTTGAGCCCCAGTTGCCCACAGCTCTCACCTTACACTCACTAGCATGCCATTTATTTGGCTTTTCTTCCTTCCCTGTCCTGCTTCCCCTACTTCTTCACTTGTGCTTTCCGGGATCATGATCCAGATAAATGAAGGAGCCCACACCCCAGTCCTTGTCTCAGGAGGACGTGAACTAGAATCCTACCCTCCAGTAAAATCAGAACCAAGACTCCAACCCTCCTTGAGGCTCAAGGATATAAAAACATGGACAGGGGCTTCCCTGGTGGTGCAGTGATTGGGAGTCCGCCTGCCGATGCAAGGGGCGCGGGTTCGTGCCCCGGTCCAGGAAGATCCCACATGCCGCGGAGCGGCTGGGCCCGTGAGCCATGGCCGCTGGGCCTGTGCGTCCGGAGCCTGTGCTCCGCAATGGGAGAGGCCACAACAGTGAGAGGCCCGCGTACCGCAAAAAAAAAAAAAAAAAAAAAAAAAACAATGACAAGGGTGAATGAGAATAAAGTCAGATGGCAGGGAGAAACCGTGAGTTGGAGAGTGAATGCTGGGAAGGAAGCAGAACACTAGAGTAAGGAGGTCAATGCAGCCTTGAAGGTCTAAGGGTTGGAGAAAGTCTGGTTCCATGTACAGGTATGAGGCTGATTCCAGCTTCTCCCTCGACTAGAGCAGTACCTGCCCAGTGCTCATTACCCTCTTCTAGTTCCCTTTGAGGGAACTGCCTCTCGCTGTGTACAGTCTTGGTGGGAGGGTGGTTAGAGGTGAACACTTTCCATGTGGGAAGCAAAAAGCAATGATCCTATTTCTTCCGGCCCCTGTATGGTCAGGAGTCGGGGCAGGCTAGTGACTTAAGGTTACAAGTCTGACACCCTCTCTGAGGACTTCAAGTCTTGGGAGAAGAAAGAAGAGGTGGAAGGAAATAAATAGAATCCACTCAGTACTGCAGAGCACGTTGGCTCCAGACCGGCGTTCTTGCCATAAGATGGCTGCCGAGCTTCCTGATTCATTTGTCCGCAGAGCACTTGTCCAGTCGGGTCGTCTGGACTCTAACAATCCTGAGGTCCCAAATATCCCTCCATCAGATTCCTATCGCCTGAATTGAGGCAAAATCGATTTATGTTTTTTAAAACCTGGAACCCTCAGCCAAGTATGTGCAATATGTAGATTGAATCCTAGTCTAGAAAGACGGCTCTAAAAGACCTTTTGGGGAATTTAAATATTAGATAATATTAGCGATTTATTGTTGACTTTCTTAGGTATAATAAAGACTTTAAAGGTAAAATAAAAACTTGAAATCTTTTTTATTTTGTGTGTGTGTGTGTGTGTGTGTGTAACACGGGCCTCTCACTGTTGTGGCCTCTCCCGTTGCCGAGCACAGGCTCCGGACGCGCAGGCTCAGCGGCCATGGCTCACGGGCCCAGCCACTCTGCGGCATGTGGGATCTTCGCGGACCGGGGTACGAACCCGTGTCCCCCGCATCGGCAGGCGGACTCTCAACCACTGCGCCACCAGGGAAGCCCAAAACTTGAAATCTTAATTGTTGTTTGCAATGTATGAGCACCTTGGTTGGGAACTGTGTGTGTGTGTGTGTGTGTGTGTGTGTGTGTGTGTGAGAGAGAGAGAGAGAGAGAGAGAGAGAGAGAGAGAGAGAGAGAGAGAGGAAGAAAAGGGGGAATACCACTGAAAAAGTTCTACATCTAAGAACTATGAACTATTTGGATCCCAGGCAGTTTTGCTTTGCAATACCCATTGGATGAGCATAAATGAGCAAGAGGAAGTGTTCTTTTGCCCCTTTCACCTCTTGGAACCATTATTACCTAGGCAGTTAAAGAAAATGCACTCTAAGTCAGTAGGAACAGGTAGGTCCAATAGAGCAATTAGATTGCAGTCCTGGTACAACCAACCAAAGCATCCAGCTGGGGTTCACAGAGCACAAGAATGTCCTTCTCCTCATTTCAGAGGAGTGGCAATACCATCACGACTAGGTAAAAGAATCCAGTGTTAGAGTCCAAGCATGGAACAGCTACTCGGGGGAATGCCATTGATGGTGACACCCTCAGGGTGCTCTAAAGTCAAGGTTTGTCAGTTTGGCTGGCAACAGAGAGAATGGCTACAGAAATGATTTATGAACACATGTAAGTGTCTCTAGAAATTCCCCAAGCCATCTGGAAAACTGGAGCACAAAAGAGACTGACCTCCCCACAATAAAGCAGGCGGGGGTTTGGAGCATCTCAGATCCTTACTGAGACTGTACCCAGTAGACTAGCAAATGCAGAAGCATTCTGGGTCAATCCCAAAGTCAGAGTTCTTTTTTTTTTTTTTTTTATTGGAGTATAGTTGATTTACGATGTTGTGTTAATTTCAGGTGTACACAGAGCATAGTGAAGCTTGAGTAAATTACCTTGCCCCTCTGAGCTTCAGTTTCCTGTTCTATAAATTAGTTCACTATCTGCCTCATTAGGCTATTGTGAGGCTTAAAGTAGACAAAATATATGTTACGTTATATTATGTTATGTTATGTTACGTTACATTACATTACATTATATATGTGTGTGTTACTTATATAACCTATGTGTAAAGCCAGTGGTAAGTGTCTGGCACACATATTTTTAGAGCTTCATTGCAAATATGAACTGAACTCTTAAATAGATTAAAGATTTACATTTTTATTGAAGTATACTTGATTTACAATGTTGTATTAATTTCAGGTATACAGCAAAGTGATTCAGTTATACAAATATATATATATTTTTTAGAATCTTTTCCATTATAGGTTATTACAAGATATTGCATACAGTTCCCTGTGCTATATGGTAGGTCCTTGTTGTTTATCTATTTTATATATTAGTGGTGTATATCTGTTAATCTCAAACTCCTAATTTACCCCTTCCTCCTCCCTTTCCCCTTTGGTAATCATAAGTTTGTTTTCTACATCTGCAAGTCTATTTCTGTTTTGTAAATAAGTTCACCTGTATCATTTTTTGAGATTCCACATATAAGTGATATCATATGATATTTGTCTTTCTCTGTCTGACTCACTTCACTTAGTATGATAATCTCTAGGTCCATCCATGTTGCAGCAAATGGCATTATTTCATTCTTTTGTATGGCTGAGTAATATTCCATTGTATAAATATACACCACAGCTTCTTTATCCATTCATCTGCCAGTGGACATTTAGATTGCTTCTATATCTTGGCTATTGTAAATAGTGCTGCTATGAACATTTAAATTGATGAAACTATAAGCTCAGAAGGACAGAGTATGACACACACCACCCCAAGGTCACCAGACTGAGCCAGATGCCTGGATGAGCTTGACAATTAACTATCCTCCATTGCTGCTCAATTTCCCTCCTTCCCTAAGTTGTGGTCTCATCCAAAGAGGATGCTCTGTTCCAATAAATGAGGCCCCTTCTTTCCTTGAAGGTAGGTAAGGAGCTCTGTGTCAAAGCCACCAAAAAGCCCTAAATTCAATCTGTAGGAGAAAACTGAAATCAGTATTTATCTGATCCCAGAATTCACTAGGAATAAATGCAGATAAATAAATCTCCAAAAAATTGATAGACCTAACTAGAGAAATTTAAAAATCAACAGCAAATTGAGAAAAATATTTCCAACGTAAGTGACAGTTAATACCCTTAAGTTTCTTAAGGGTTGGAACACACTTAAGAGCAATAAGAAGACAAATGCTGGGCTTCCCTGGTGGCACAGTGGTTGAGAGTCCGCCTGCCGATGCAGGGGACACAGGTTTGTGCCCCAGTCCGGGAAGATCCCACATGCCGCGGAGCGGCTGGGCCCATGAGCCATGGCCACTGGGCCTGAGCATCCGGAGCCTGTGCTCCGCAATGGGAGAGGCTACAACAGTGAGAGGCCCACGTACCGAAAAAAAAAAAAGAAGACAAATGCTGAGACAGGGGAAACAGAGTCCAAGGACAGACAGAGAAAGTTCACGTAAGAAGAACTATAAATGGCAAATAAAGAAGATTTAAAAGGTTCAGCCTACCCATAATCAAAGAAATGCAAATTAAGACATAATGTGATTTCATTTGTAATCTATTACATTTGCAAAGATTAAAGAAAACTCAACGTTGGTGACAGTGGAGCACATTAGGCTCTCACAGACTGCAGGTGGGAGTATAAATCTGTTCAAATTCCTAAAGGGTAATTTGGCAATATGTATCAAGGATGCTGAAATTATTCATACCCACTTAAGGATTTCGTCCCAAGGAAATAATTGGAAATGTGAACAAATGTTTATTTACAAAAACGTTCATCATAAAGTTACTTCTGGTGGCAAACAAATGGAACAACCTGACTATAAAACAACAGGGAAGTGAGTAAATAACATATGGTTCATCCATACTGTAGAATATTAGGAAGTCATTAAATAACACAGTGAACAGAACAATTTACAAAACAATATGTAATATGATCCCAACTGTGTAAAAATAAAGCTGTATTTACACATATTGTATGTGTAGAGGAAAAGACCTGACACTTAGGGTAAAGTGTCCTCATGAAAGCCTGAAAAGAAGGGAAATCACTCCAGACTCCTCTCTTCTCCTGGTGAAGGTATTTTGGCATGTCCAAAGAATGTGTTAAGCTTCCAGACTGTCTGCCTAACCTTTGGAGCAACTTTCTCCATCAGAGACTCCCCTTATCCCAGATAACTCAAGAATTCCTTCTATCTGATCTTTCTAGTAGAACTTCTGAACCAGTCCCCAGGTCTGGTAAGTAGATCAGTCTTGTGACTTGCTTCATCCTCAATCTCAGTTACACTTCCCAGCGATGAACATATAAGTAAGTGAATATCAAGTCAGGTCACCTGCAGAAAACTGAATAGGAGAAAATGTTAAAAGCCCTGGAAGGGCTTCCCTGGTGGTGCAGTGGTTGGGAGCCCGCCTGCCGATGCAGGGGACATAGGTTCGTGCCCCGGTCCGGGAAGATCCCGCATGCCGCGGAGCGGCTGGGCCCGTGAGCCATGGCCGCCGAGCCTGCACATCCGGAGCCTGTGCTCCACAACGGGAGAGGCCACAACAGTGAGAGGCCCGCGTACCGCAAAAAAAAAAAAAGCCTGGAAGACTTGACATGCAGGCTATGGGGAGGGAGGGTGTAGAGGAATCTTCATTTGACACTTAAGATATGCAGGCCTTGTCCTTTATGTTTTGTGTATATTCTCTCATTTAATTCATCCCATAACCCCACATGATAAGATACCACCACCCCCATTTTACAGGTGGGGAAATTGAGGTTCATAGCCTCTCTTACTCAACTACATACCCCATGGAGGCAAAGACCATGACTATTTTGCATACCAGGCTATCTGCAGGGTTTAGCATGGAGCTGACACACAGTGGGTAGTCCATGACTAATTACAAAATCAATTATCACAAAATACGAACACCAACTGACAAATGACAAAGCCAAGACTCCCACCCAGCTCTGCTCTACCTATGCTACTGTTACAGCACACTGCTGAGGCTTTTCTCAGGTTCTCAAAGGGAACTTTTAAGTCAAATCAAAACTTTTCTGGTTTCCTGTTCCCTCCGGAAGCATCCTGGTACGTTTTGAGGGGAGAGGCACATGGGGAAGATGAAATTGAAGAGCAGGAATAGCTCCAGACATGACTGAGGTCCCCACAAATATTCCCCACGGGCCTCATTACACATTTGAGCAAACATTACCTTCACTCACGGCTAAATTTCCTGTTTGCTTGGCTGATCAATTCCTCATCAAATTTTAATGCGGGGTTCAAACCGTCCGTGGTGTTTTAATTAGGCCTAAGATTGCAAAGTGTCTGAGGCAGGGCTGAGCCTCATCCAAATCCCCACTGCCCACTGGGGTGTTGCTAGGAGAAGTGGGCGGGTGCGGGAGGGCTGAGCAGAGCTGGGCTGGGCCAGCGCCAGGGCTCAGCTGACCCTCTGCCTAGGTGCGCTGTGCTCTCTAGCAGTGACCATCTGGAGAGAAACGGCTGTGCGGCCCCAAGAGCTTCGAACCCTCTCCTGATTCCCTCCAGCCCCTGGGAATTTACCAGCTGCTTTGCCTCTCAAGAGTTCTTTCTTCCCTGCCTGCTTCCTTTCTCTTCCCTGCCTACAAAAGGCACAGGCAAGGAAACACTGACGGACACAAGCTGTGTGCCTGGCACTGTGATAGCGGGTTGGAAGAAAGAAAAATAAGACATAGGACCTGCCCTCAAGTGGCTCATAATGGAAGAGAAAGATGTACACACAATTCAACATGGTGGGAAGTGGGGCTCAGTCATCTACGTGGCACTGGAGGCAGGTGGCATGGTGGCAGCCCCAGTGCCCAGGTCATTAGAAGGTCTAGCATGCCTTCACTAGAAGCCAAAGTAGCTCTTTTCAGAGCCAGAGAATGAGACATATAGTCAGGGCATAAGGATATTGATGGATATTGATCAAAATGGATCAATGGATAGATCTCCATGCTCAGTGCCCAATATCCCCTCACCACCACCACCACTTCCCCATGTTGATCCCTTCCTCATCACAGAGCCTCAGGAAAGCTTCCTCTAAGTTTTGCTTCTGCCCCTGACAAAAGAGATCAGGCTGTTGAAACTAACCACCCAGAAACTCTTCCATTTGGGAAGCCTCTCTCCTGTCCAGCCTGGGTCACTTGAAGTTGTAGATCAATTTGCACATTAGGATACCCAGCACTCATTACCATATTCAAGGCTCTGAGAAGTCCTGCAGTAAAGGAACCTGGGTCACTGTGTTTAACCCTGTGTTCTCCAAGCTCATTTGCACACGAAACACTTTTTTTTCCCCTTGAAACTCTAGTTAACATCTCCCTCTGTCCCTAATGTTTTCTGAACCTAGGCTCTGCACAATAAAACCTATGATGGGTCAGGACCAGCAGCGCTTTCCAAAGGACAGCGCAAGGTGAGTCACAAAGTACTCAGCATTATAGCCAATGGTATCCAGACACTTTCAGCCCTAACAGCAAAGACACAACTTGATAAAAGACAACTCTAGTGGGGGACAGGTAGGGAAGGCTGCCCAAGATCAACAGAAGCAGCAAGAAGAAACTGAGACCTATCTGAAGGTTCATGGATTGATGCTTTTATTAGATTCAGGGAGGGAAACAGTGAAATTTATGTTTGATTGAAATGAATCTGTTTTTAAGGCATTTGCTACTAACAGAATATAATTAGCTGAATGCATGGGTTTCCAAACTTGGCCAAGCATCAAAATTACCTGGGGCATTCGTTAACTGCACCGATTCCTGGGCTTCACCCCTCAGTATTCTGATTCCATAGAACCGAGGTATTGCTGATGCTGCATTGTTAAAGTTCACCGTTTCCCTCAACTGCATTCCTTTAGACACCATTTCCACGGGATGCTAACACATCTCACCCAAAAAGTGTTCAAAGTCATAATAACATGTGTTGAGCTCACGGTGTGTGCCAGACACCTTGCTGAGAGAGAGACAGAGCCAGAAACAGAGACAAACACAGAGAGGTCCTACTTGATTCTCACACAGCGCAATGAGATTACCTCCCACTTTCTGGACAAAGAAACCAGGCATAGCGAGATTGATAACTTGTCCACAGTCACACAGTTAATAATCATCCCATCCCTTATGAGGCCAAAGGTGATGGCCAAGTGATGGGATGGTGGTGTCACTCACTGAGATGGGAAATAGGAAATTGAGCTGTTCTGGGGATGAAGAAAAGGAGATGGTGTGTTCCATTTCAGACACACTGCACTTGAGGCACTGTGAGATATCCAGGTAGAAACGTCCACCAGGCATCATATGTGTGAGTGTAAAGACCATGAAGGACACTTAGGCAGGAGTTAAAGAGCTGAGAATTGACAATGTACAGATGATGGTTAAGGTCATTCTGGGCCTCCTTTCCTCCTCTCTAAAATGGGAGCTAACAGTTATCTTCAAAATGCCTTGTACAGATTCCTCAATAAGTTAAACATAGAATTACCATACGATCCAGTGTTTCCACGCTTAGGTATATACCAAAAGAACTGAAAACAGATATCTAAACCAAAATTTGTACACACACAACCACAGAAGCTCTATTCATAATAACCAAAAGGAAAAACAATCCAAATGATCAAAAACTGATGAATGGATAAACAAAATGTGGTATCTACATACAATGGAGTATGATTCAGCTCTAAAAAGGAATGAAGTATGATACATGCCACAACATGGATCAGCGGATGATACATCTTGATGAGCCTTGAAAACATTAAGGTAAGCGAAAAAGTCAGACACAAAAGGCCACATAGTATTTGATTCTATTTGTATGAAATGTCCGGAATAGGTAAATCTATAGAGACAGAAAGCATATTCGTGGTTGCCAGATGTTATGGGGAGTGGGGAGTGACTGCTTAATGGGTAGGGTTTCCTTTTGGGGTGATTGAAAGTTCTGAAACTAGGGGAATTTCCCGGCTGTCCAGTGGTCAGGACTCTGTGCTCTCACTGCCAGGGGCCCGGGTTCAGTCCTTGGTGGGGGAACTAAGATCCCACAAGCTGTGCAGCGCCACCCCCCCCAAAAAAAGTTCTGAAACTAGATGTTCATAGTTGTACAACATTATGAATGTACTTAATGCCACTGCATTGTACACCTTAAAAGGGTTTAAATGATAAATTTTATGTTATAAATATTATACGAGAAAATATATGCCTTATACAGAAGTTACAAGACCAAATGTAGATTTCAAAGGCATACGTTGAGGGGGAGAACTAGCGATAGGGCTTTGAAGAGGACTTGGGAAACTTGATGTCATCCTTGACAAACTACAGTCTAGTTCTGATGTAGAAAAAGCAACCACATCATTTCTGGTTCATACAAAAGTCATCTGTGGGCAAGAGGTGTGGGGAAAGGACTGAATAGATTCCTACAACCTTCATTCCATAAATTTACACTCTCCAAAGGAGAGCTCACTTAAAGCAAATGACCATCTGCCACCCAGTTGATTTCTCTTCTTGCTTTCCCTCCTGGTAAATAGCTCCTGCAAAGACTCACTTGCTCAAGCCAGAAACCAGAGCACCATCCTTGTCAACTCCTTCGCTCTCACCTCCACTCCCAATCCATCAGCAAATTCTATCAATTCCATCTCAAAGTCTATTTCAGATCGGTCCACGCCTTTCATTCTCCATTGCCACCACCCTCGGTCAAGCGCCATCTTGCCTGGTGTGCAGAGCCCCCTCTGTCTCCTTGCTCTGCTCTTCCGTCCTACCACCTATTCTCCCTGCACAGTAACCTGAGTGGTCTTTTCCTTCAGAGGGCAAATCTGATCATGTCAGAGGAATAGCATGCCGACACCTCCTCCAATAACTGTTGCTTTGGGTCCAGGCTTTGCCACTCTCAGAGCCCTTCCTCTGCGATACTCTCAACCTGTACTCTTGGCCAACTGTTTGGAATTTGTATTAGTTGGCTCAGGCTGCCGTAAAGTACCACACTTTGGGTGGCTTAGACAAAGGAAATTGATTTTCTCACACTTCAGGAAGCCAGGAGTCTCAGATCAAAGTGTCAACAGAGTTGATTTCTTCTGTCACCACTCTCCTTGGTGTGTAGGTGGCTATCTTCTCCCTGTGTCTTCCCTCTGTGTGTGTCTGTGTCCTAACCTCCTCCTCTTATAAGGACACTGTCATATTGGATTAGGACCTCTCCTAATGACCTCATTTAACCTTAATCACCTCTTTAAAGACGCTTTCTCCATTCTAAAGTATTGGAGGTTAGGATTTCAATATATGAATGAGGGTGGAGGACACAATTCAGCCCATAACAGTTGGCAACGTGCTAGTTGTGATGACTAGACTTTCACTCAGCTTCTCTGAGCCTAGGCTGTCCCCTCCATACAGATGGGCACTACCCACCTCTCCACGTGGCAAGCATCAGAGAAAACTCCCAGAAAGCTCACAGCTCCCTGCCCGGCGTGGGGTCAGCATTGATCTTCCGGGATTTTCCTTCAAGACCACTGTGGGTGGAGGCTGCCCTGTGAAGAGCATTTGGATAAGACAGCCCTACACCCACCACCAGCTTCAAAGGGTTAAGGCAGCAGGCAGACTTATCGACTGGCACTTCTTGGCGGGGCCCAGGGAAGCGTGACTGATTGGAAGCCTGTTCGGAGGAGGAGCCCGCTTTGCGCGCCTGAAATAAATAAGGGCCTGTCGATAGCTCAGATCCCCACGCATCGACAAAGTCTGCAGTCTCAATAGGCAATTAACACTTTACAGGGGCCATTACCCAGCGGCCTCCCCGTGTTTTACTGCACATTTTCTGCCATCAGCTCTGGTATTGAAGCTTCTAAATAAAAACATAAAAGTGAGCTAGAGCAGGCCAGTGCTTTGCCTGACTGCAGTCACGGGGCCCACACACAGCAAAGAGATCATACTTCCTCTCTCCTGCTTGTGCTCCAACCCCCCTTCGTCCTCGATCCTGCACACATGCATGTACGCACACACATACCTGTCCACACACGTGCATGCAGGCCATCTCCTGAGTGTGTCTGGGAAGACATCAGAGCATGCTTCCCGCAGGAGGAGGTGGTCTGGAGTCAGACCACCTGGGTTTTAACTGCCTCCAATATATTAGCTATGAGGTCTTGCACAAACTGTTAAGCCTCTGTTTCTTCATCTGTAAAATGGGAATGAGAATAGAATCTACTTCCCAGGGCAGTTGTGAAGATTAGATGCTTTCAGCACAATGCCTGGCACATAATAAGGCCCCCAATAAATGTAAAAGGGATCAATAATAGGGTCATTATCATCATCAGGAGAAGAATGTGGATCATCTTAATGCCAAACAAACTCAGCCCCTGCTCCTTCCCTTCCATTTCTCCCACAACCAATATCTTGACTGAGTGAGACATGTGCTCACTCCGGCCGGCTGAGTAGACCCCTCATATGCCTCCTTGGGATGCCCCAACTGTTTCACATCCAGGGACCCAGATCCTGAAGGTCCACTCCAAAGATGCTTGTCTTTGGATTATCAGGAGTTAAATCCATGGACATAAATCTGGGGGGGCACAAATTTGAAACAATAATCAGAAACTCTGTGGGGCCCCAGTTTGTGGAAACCTCCTTCACACTTGGGATCTCAGAGAAGAATGTGGGGCTGTAGGATTGGCCAGAAGCTTTGCCTTCCAGGAGGACACTGCCAGTGGGGTAAAGCCCCAATGAGGACAGTGGTAACCCCGTCAGAGGTACCCTGGGCTCGGGAGCATGGGGACACTCCCAGCCTGGAACTGCTGTAACAATTACCAGCACTGATGCCAAGGAAATCATGGAACCAGAGCTGAGGGGCATTACAGTCCAGGCCAGAGGTCTCACACTGCATCCATGGAACCCCAAGGGGATGGGAATGGGGTGCAGCGTCCACAGGGCAGTTCGGGAGCTGCTTGCAAAGTCGAGAAGGCAGATGGGAATAGTGGGAGAAGCCAAAGAGCCTCTACCCCATTCTGACTTCAGCAGCTCCACTTCTGTCTGTTAGGCCTTCTGGATTCCTCATAGAACTTCATGCATAGAAAGGGATCTGTGGTCAAAACAAAGTGTTAAAAGAAATGATCTATTCAAAGGCACAGATGGAAAACTGTGGCTGTCTTAGGTGGGGTTCTTCTGGAAGCAGAGCTTGAGCTAAGGATTTGCATGTAGGGGGTTTGTTTAAAAGATGCTCTGACCAAAGCAATCTACAGATTCAATGCAATCCCTATCAAAAAGGCCAATGGCATATTTCACAGAACTAGAACAAATAATTCCAAAACCTGTAAGGAACCACAAAAGACCCCAAATAGCCAAAATAATCTTGAGAAAGAAGAACAAACCAGGAGGTATCACACACCTTGATTTCAAACTATACTATGAAGCTATAGTAATCAAAGCAGTATGGTACTGGTACAGAAACAGACACATAGATCAATACAACAGAACTGAGAGCCCAGAAATAAACCCACCCATATATGGATAATTAATCTATGACAAAGGAGCAAAGAACATACAATGGAGAAAGGACAATCTCTTCAATAAATGGTAATAGGAAAACTGGAGGGCCACATGCAAAAGAATGAAGTTAGATCACTATCTTAGACCATACACAAAAATTAACTCAAAATGGATTAAAGATTTGAATGTAGGGCCTGAAGCCATAAAATTCCTAGAAGGAAACATAGGTGGTAACTTCATTGACATCGTCTTAGTGATGTTTTTGTGGATCTGACTCCAAAGGCAAGAGAAACAAAAGCAAAAATAAACAAGTGGGACTACATCAAACAAAAAAGTTTCTGCACAGCAAAGGAAACAATCATCAAAGTGAAAATGCAACTTACTGAATAGGAGAAGATATTTGCAAATCAGGTGTTTGATAAGGGGTAAATATCCAAAATATATAAAGAACTCATACAACTCAACAACAACAAAAAATAAACAAACTGATTGAAAAATGGGCAGAGGATCTAAATAGACATTTTACCAAAGAAGACATGTACCTGGCCAACAGGTACACGAAAAGATGCTCAACATCACTAATTATCAGGGAAATGTAAGTTAAAAACACAATGAGATACCACCTCACACTTCTCAGGATGGCTATCATCCAAAAGACAAGGGATAACAAACGTTGGATAGGATGTGGGGAAAAGGGATCCCTCATGCGCTGTTAGTGCAAATGTAAAATGGTGTAGCCACATTGGAATACGGTATGGAGGCTCCTCAAAAAATTAAGTATGCAAATACCACATGGCCCAGCTGTTCTACTTGTGGATATTTATCCAAAGAAAATGGAAACACTAATTCAAAAAGATATATGCACCCCTATGTCCATAACAGCATTATTTATAATAGCCAGGGTATGGAAACCATGTAAGGGCCCATCGATGAATGAACGGATAAAGAAGATGCGGTATATATGTGTGTGTGCGTCTTTTTTGTAAGCCACAGAAAAGAATGAAACCTCGCCATTTGCAACAACTTAGATGGACCTTGAGGGCATTACGCTAAGTGAAATAAGTCAGACAGAGAAAGACAAACACCAAATGGTTTTGTCATACATGGAATCTAAAAACAGAAACAAGCAAAAGACAACAATGAACAAACAAAATAAGACAAAAACAAATTCATAGATACAGAGAGCAGTTAAAGGGTTACCAGAGGAGAAGGATGTTGGGGATCAACTGTATGGTGATGGATGGTAACTAGATTTGTGACGGTGATGACTCTGTAGTGTATACACATGTTGAACTATAATGCTGTACACCTGAAACTTATATAATAAAAAAAATGATGATTTTTATATATCAACTATTTGTGGCATTATCTTTCCATTTTTAAATGATTTTTATTGGACATTTATATTAATGTTCACTTAATTCAATGTTTTCTATTATTAGATGTCCATATGAGGTATAGATCATTTTTAGATGTTATTGAAATATGCAATCTTGTCACAATATATTGTTTGATAATAATAATAACCCATGCCTTTATTCTTAAATCTCTTGTGTTACAGAAAACCTCTGAAATGTTCAGTATCACCCTAAGTAGAAAATTTATTCACTGTATATATAATCACTGTCACTCATTATTTTAAAGTATAAATAAACGTATGAAAAATACAAAAAAAAACCTCTCATACTATAAACCACATCAAAAAAAAATGCAATTAAAAAAAAGGTGCTCCGAGAAACACCGGTAAGGGCATGGGACAAGAAGGATAGAAGAGGAAAAAACAAAAGTACAATTTCTGGTGAAATCTCAGCCTCCACTTGATCCTGCAGGGAACTCTGGGGCCTAAGTTACACCTAGATCACATCCAGCTTCGGGTATAGGAGCTGGGCTTTTGTACTTGCATGCCATTCAGTCACCTGCTATGGGCCACAATGAGGGGCAGGGGACATACGCCCCCAGGCATTTCTGGCTGTGGGATGGAACACCACCCCGCACCCCATGGGCTTCTGCACCCTAGGCAATCCTCTGAAAAAGGTCGCAGGTGTGAGCAGTCATCAGCAAAGCCCTCAGAAGCACACAGAGTCGGTGAAAGGGATCCATCAGAATCTGGTGACAATGCTGAACTTTACCTGAGCCCTGTGACCTTGGAAAACAGTGAAGGTTAAGAAACCCCCCTCAGCCTTTTGTGTCCCAGGAAACAGAGTACCGCAAAGAACAACGTGTCCCCATGTGACTTAGGGAAGAGTCACAGGTTCCCGCCTTGTTTTACCTTTGACAAACCAGACACAGACCTTCCACATTCCTATTCTTTGCCTCATAAATGATTAGCTGTATAAAGTTTCTCCTTACTTGCAAATTCAGATTTATTTTGTATTGGACATGGCGCAACGGTGCCCACGACTGAGGCCATACAGACAGTAGCCGGGCCAGAGCTCAGGCCTCCACTCCCAGATTCATCACCTCCCCTAGGACTGCAATCCTCTGTGGTCTCACCCCCATGCCTTTATGTATGGCATCCCTCCCTTCCCAGGCTCTTATCCCCCCTCAAAAATCCTGTCCGTCCTCCCAACCTCACCTCTTCCCTATGCCTTCCTCGGTACACGTGGACTCAGTAGAAACTTGTATTTATTGAATAAACATCACTCCACTTATTCACTTGGACAGGAAATAGCTCTAGGCTGTGTCTGAGATCCCAGGAGCAGCTTCATGGGCATCCACAGGGTGATCAATAACATAATCATCTCATAAAGACATACAGTCTGTTCAGGTATAAGGGGTTGCTTGGTAAGGCAGAAATTTAATTCTTTCACAAGAGCGGCTAGGGACTCATCTGGTTCAAAGTGAACCAGCAAACCACTCTGCCTTCTAAGCTCTGAGAAGAGCCACTTAGAGGACTCTCTCAGTTATGCAAATTACGTAGGAGGAGACATTTCACCCAGGGGAAAAGTATAATGAGGACCTTCCTCACCTGACACAGGGTACTTCTCCCAATGTACCTAGGGATGCAGAAATGTCTTGGAAGAAGTGAGTCAATCTTTCTAGGAGCCAAGAATTTCCTGGGAAGGAAAGGATTGAAATCCCAAACCTGAGCCCAGGCATGTAGTGCAACATGACTGGAACATCTTTAAGTTGATTGGATGGTCTGCCCATTTTCAGAACAAAAGGACAATAAGGGTTCCAGTAGAAGATTGACCAGAAGGAAGAGGGAGCCTGGCCTGGTAGCCCATGTTTGCCACCAGACTGTAGGCTTTGCAGCTCTGGGACATGTAACCAAGGCTGTAACTCCTCTGAGTCCAGCCACCCCGACCCAGCTTCAGAACCAGTGATAGAACATGTGACTGTGAAATAGGATATCCAATGCCTTCCTCAGCTCCATGTGCCTGCCCCAACTCTCTGAGCTTCTGAGTGAGAAAAACAAAAATGGATGCTGCTTCATTTCCACCCTCTAACTCTTGCCTGAAGCTGTACTTTGTGATCCACCCTAACAGGAAACATACAGGAAAGGGAATTCTAGACAATGCAGTTTAACTTAGCCAAGTTGACACATCATAAAACAAACCCAGATAAAACCAACCCCGTGAGACATAGCCAACACCCTGATCGAACCAGGCCTAAAGCCTGGATTCTCTGAACTAGTCAATTACAGCCAACAAATTTCCTCTGTCATTTAAGCTAGTGTAAACTGCCTCTTTTAAAATTTGCAGACCAAAAGTATCCTAACTGTTATAGCCAGGGAATAATATCAGGGTCCAGCCCTGAGCCAGGAAGAAGAATGTGGAGTCTAAATATCCCAGAGAAGGAAAAGGAGTACAGAATAAGGAAGACTGAGTTAGCTCTTACTGTACTCAAGCTAAGCTAAAGAATCCTGTCCTAGAGAAACTTAAAGGAAACTTGTAGCCTGACACTAAGTGTTCCAGTCCAAAGAGCTAACCCCAAACTTTGGAGCAAGGAACAAACATTATATGATCCACTCCTGGGGCACTCAGGACTCTCCTCCACCTCATTTCTTGTAACTCTGTTCTCTGTGGTTGTTAAAGTGGTTCATCATCATTTAACTTTTCACATCAGGCTCTTGTCACTCTCATCACTGAATGTGACTCAATGGCTTCTACTGACTCAGATAGAGAATAGGTCTCTCCTAAAAATAAAAATTAAAAATTGGTCTCTCCTAGAAGAGAACATAGGCAAACCATTCTCTGACATAAATCGTAGCAATGCTTTCTTAGGTCGGTCTCCCAAGGTAAAATAAATAAAAGCGAAAATAAACAAATGGGAGCTAATCAAACTTATAAGCTTTTGCACAGCAAAGGAAACCATAAACAAAACAAAAAGACAACCTACAGAATGGGACAAAATATTGGCAAATGCTGTGAGTGATAAGGGCTCAATTTCCAAAATATACAAACAGCTCATACAGTTCAATGTCAAAAAAACAAACAACCCAATCAATAAATGGGCAGAAGACCTAAACAGACAATTCTCCAAAGAAGACATGCATGTGAAAAGATGCTCAACATCACTAGTTATTAGAGAAATGCAAATCAAAACTACAATGAGGTAACACCTCACTCCAGTCAGAATGGCCATCATCAAAAAGTTTACAAATAATAAATGCTGAAGAGGGTGTGGAGAAAAGGGAACCCTCCCACACTGTTGGTGGGAATGTAAATTGGTGCAGCCAATACGGAGAACAATATGGAGGTTACTCAAAAGACTAAAAATAGAACTACCATATGATACAGCAATCCCGCTCCTGGGCATATATCCAGAAAAGATGAAAACTCTTAATTCAAAAAGATACATGCACCCCAATATTCATAGCAGCACTATTTACAATAGCCAGGACATGGAAGCAACTAAATGTCCATAGACAGATGAATGGATAAAGAAGATGTGGTGTGTATATATATATATATATATATATATATATACATATACATACAATGGAATATTACTCAGCCTTAAAAAGGAATGAAATAATGTCATGTGCAGCATCATGGATGGACCTAGAGGCTACCATAATAAGTGAAGTATGTCAGACAGAGAAAGACAAATATCATACGATATCACTTATTTGTGGAATCTTAAAAAATTATATAAATGAACTTATTTACAAAACTGAAACAGACTCACAGACATAGAAAACAAACTTAGGGTTACCAAAGGGGAAGGCAGGGGAGGGATAAACAGGAGTAAATTTGGGATTATCAGATATACACTGCTATATATAAAATAGATAAACCACAGGGACCTACTGTACAGCACAGGGAACAACAACAAAAAAGAATAGGTCTTAATAAATACTTACAAACATTAAGGAGTAATGATTAAAAGAATAGTCTTTGAAGGAAGTTAAATCTATATTCAAATCCCGGTTCTACCACCTACTGAATATAATATATTGAGCCAAGTTCCTTAATCCATCTAAGCCTCGATTTCCTCATCTGTAAAGTACAGTAAGTCCTATCCCACACAGTTACCGAGAGGATTAAAAGAGATGATGCACAAAGACTTACATAGGCTGGCACTTAATAAATTGTCCCTCGGTAAATTGCTATTGTGACTCTTCTCTCCACTACTATTTTAAGTATTCCATTATTACTACTATAGAAGAAATATGACCTCATTACAAATGAGTAGGAAAATTTAAGGAAGTGGGAACTCTAAGATGTATTAAAAAGCATGATGTCAATCTACATTTTAATCTTTTGGAACAATCTCTAAGACACTGAATGAGGGGGAAAAGCCAGTTGCAGAAGAGAGTATAGTAAGCTCACTTTTGTGTAAAACTGATATATGACACAGTATACCCTCGTATTTACAGATACATCTTTCTAAGTGCATAGAATGTGACTTGAGTAACACACAAGAACCTGGTACCAGAGGCTGCCTCTGACAAGAATGATGAAGACAGGCTGGGGCAGGTCGAGGAAGTGAAGGGACATTCACTTTTACGTACTCTGAATTTTTTACCATGAGTGTGTGCCCTGAATATTTGTATCACAGTTACAAGTTTCATGAATGTCAACATTTGGTAATCTTTATTCTCTATAAATCAGTAGTTCTCCAAGTGCGTCCCTCAAACCACCAGCCTCATCATCCTGTGGGAACTTGTTAGAAATGCAGATTTCCAGGCTCTGCCATAGACCTAGGGAATCAGAAACTCTGAGGATGGGGTTCAGCTATTTGTGTTTTAATCAGACCTCCAGGTCATTCTGATGCACCTGAAGTCCAAGAACACTTACTTAAATGACATTGGTTTGCTAATGTCTCCTTTCTTAGTAGAAAAATCTGTTCTTACTGGTTCAAAACTTAGCCTCTCTGGAGCAACTACTCCATTGTCTTGTTGCCTTCTCCCTGATTGGACCTGGGCATGGGGGGCTCACCTGGCAACGTGGTGTAGGAGGGAAGCAGGGAGGTGCAAGTCCATGTCCTTCTTCTGTGCTCACATCCAAGAGGATCATTCATGCCCTCCTCACCCTAACTTCACATTGTCTCCACAACAGTGACCCATGTTCACCCACTCCCATACCCTCTAGACCCCGGAGGACTTCAGGATGGTTTCCCACCTCACGTCAATGTGCGAAATAGGTGATGCTGCCCTCAGGTGCCTCTACCTAGAACCTCCCATACACATTGCCACTTTATTCCAAAAGGCCTCTTGGCCACAGGGCTGCTTCCTGAAATTTGTCACTTCCCAAGGTACATCCCAGAAAGCCTGAAAGAGGTCTCTGCTATGCTGAAACTCCCCACATTTCATTTGGGTACTCTATGAGGAATTTGATCATTCTGGCAAGTTTTCCCAAAACTCATTCCATGAAGTACAGTATTAGGCACCTTCTCAGGGACCTACCAGTATAGAAACCCCTGATCTCACCATTGAGATCCACTCTTTCTTGGAAACAGGTGAAACTTTGATCTCCTTTGGGCAGAAGAATGACTTTTGTGCCATCACCAGTCTTCCCTTCTCCTTGTTTCAAGGCATAAAGTCTATGTTGTAAGTTCTTCAGATCTTGGCTGTTGGGGATTCAAAAAATTCTTTTCTTTTTTAAGTTCCTGGCCCTTGCAATTGAAAGCTATGGCCAGTACTATGGCCTTTGCTATAGACCTGCAAAGGCATGTTAGCTCAAACAAACTTTGTTTTTCTGTACCGTTCCTTCTCTGTACTCCCCATGGTAGTTCACAGTGACAGCCTGTAAAGGAGCAGGAAAAGAAAGCAGAAAAGAATTTAACACACACACACATACACACACACACACACACACACACACACACACACAACTAGGGAAAAAAAAACATATATCTGGTAAGAGTCCAGTATCCAGAATATATAAGAATTCTTACAACTCGACAACAGAAAGACCAACAGTCCAATTTAAAAATGAGCAAAGGACTTGGATAAACACTTTTCCAATGAAGATATACAAATGGCCAACAAGCACATGTCATTAGTCATTAGGGAAATGCAAAACAGGTGTTCAAATAAAAACTCGTACAAAAATGTTCATAGCAGCACTACTTGTAAGAGCCAAAAGGTGAAACAATACAAATGTCCATCAGCTGATGAATGGACAAGCAAAATGTGGTGTATCCAAAGAACAGACTATTCTTTAACCGTTAAAAATAATGAGGTGCTGACACATGCTACAACAAGGATGAACCTTGAAAACATTCTGCTGAGCGAAAGAAGCCATACACCAAAGGCCACATATTATATGATTCCATTTATATGAAATGTCCAGAATAGGAAACAGAAAGCAGATTAGTAGCTGTCAGGGGCTGGATGTGAGGGAGGAATGAGGAATGATTGATAATGGGTATGGGGTCTCCTTTTTGGAGTGACAGAAATGTTCTGGAACTAGATAGCGGTGATGGTTGCACAACATTGTGAATGTACTAAATGCCACTAGATTGCACACTTTTATTTATTTTTTTATTGAAGTATAGTTGCTTTACAATATTGTGCTAGTTTCAGATATACAGCAAAGTGATTCAGTTATACATAAATATGTATATATCTATATTCTTTTTTTTTATTCTTTTCCATTAAAGGTTATTACAAGATACTGAATATAGTTCCCTGTGTTATACAGTAAATCCTTGTTGTTTATCTAGATTGTACACTTTTTAAATGTACACATTTTTTTAAATGGCAAATATGTTAAATTATGTCGTGTGTATTTTACCACAATAAAAACCCCATAATCAAATTACTATTCCACTCTATATATATTACTTTTAAAATTCTATTTACCACACAAAACCACTTGGACAGCTCTAAATGGATATCAGCAGAGGAACAGAGATAAAGCACTGTCCTCAGACAGCTCCTCTCAGAACTTGGAGTCAGAATCCCTGGTTTGAGTTCAAGCTCAGCCACTTCCTAGGGACACCTACCAGAAGCAGTGTTATGTGTCTATCACACTATTTCCTCTCCCTCTGAACACAGAAAGACTACATTTTCCAGACTCCCCCACGTTCAGGATGGGGGCATGTGACAAAGTTCTTACCAATGGGAATGTGAGCCGAAGTGAAGTGTCACTTCCAGTCCAAGGCTGTTCTTAACTCACAGGTGGGAGTTCTCCACACTCTCTCTCTCTGATCTTCATGGCTGGACATAAGAACCTTGAGAAGACAGAGTTACAAGATGGGAACATCCAGCATCCCTAAGTCACCTTTCAAGTAGAACCATCAAGAAGAGCCATCTGAGCCACATCAGACCGTGACATGAGTGAGAGGTAAGCTTTCACTTTGTAAGATCACTGAGACTTGGGATTTTGTTACCACAGCATACCTTTCCTGATACCGACTAATACATCAACTGTGTGGCTTTGAGGAAACAAGGGAACCTCTCTCAGGCAATTTCTTCATCCTCATTCCCCACTGAGCACCTACCTCATAGGGTTATTATGAAGTTTAAATAAGATAATCCACATAAAATGCGGAATACAATGCCAGGCACATGCTAAATGATCAATAAAGTTTAGCTGTTTTTCTTTTTATTATCAAACACATTAACCATGATCCCACTATGCTAACATGACCACCATCCATATTTTTCCTAGGCATATTTTTACATAAACATAAAAAATCATTTACACTATTCCATATATTGCTTTGATTTCCACTTGGGTTGATAATAAGGATTTTTTCATGTAAGTGTATAGTCTTCCTGACCACCGTTATCATTTATTACAAGCATTCTACTGGGGAGCTGTAGAATTAAAGAACATTTCATGCTTCTGGGTTTAGGACTCCCAGAAACCCTTTCTTAATCCACTGATTTGCCTATTAACAGTTCTCAAGCTCTCCCTGCACAATAAGAAATTTAGGTCTTTCTAAAAGTTATCCAGGACCCTCTGGTTGCAAGCAAATTAGGTGCCATTTCATCAGTCAATTTAAATCTAATGGCAGGTTCTTTTAACAGCTAAATGCTTCTCTAGGAACTGGCCCATCCCCTATGAAGCTAGCATGGCATGTTTCCAGAAGGTAAAACGTGCTCTAACTGCTTTACTTGCAATATAACTTGGCTTCCGTCAAACTCCAGTTATTCTTCTATGTTAATAAATGCCACATGGGAAGGCGGAAACCAAAGGTCATATGTGTATGTATGTATATTTATATGCAAGTATTAAACATGCATGGAACATATGTAGTCCCTCAATCACTTATTCATTTAATAGCTGTGCTGGAAATTTTGCTGTACCAAGAGCTGGAAATATACAAATATTTCATTCTCCCCGAAGAGGATGAGGAGATGGGGACCAATGACATCTCATGGATCTCAGAATAAATGCCAAAATTCTTATCATGTTTTCTAATGCCCTACATGCTCTGCCCCCCTGCTGACTCCCCTCAGCTTCAGCTCTGATCAAGTGATGGTTAATTTTATGTGTCAACTTGACTGGGCTAAGAGATGTCCAGATAGCTGGTAAAACATTATTTCTGGATGTGTCCGTGAGGGTGTCTCCAGAAAGGATTAGCATTTGAATCAGTAGTCTGAGTAAAAAGACACCCTCATCGGGCTTCCCTGGTGGCGCAGTGGTTGAGAGTCCGCCTGCCGATGCAGGGGACACGGGTTCGTGCCCTGGTGCGGGAAGATCCCACATGCCGCGGAGCGGCTGGGCCCGTGAGCCATGGTCGCTGAGCCTGCACGTCCGGAGCCTGTGCTCCGCAACGGGAGAGGCCACAACAGTGAGAGGCCCGTGTACTGCAAAAAAAAAAAAAAAAAAGACACCCTCACCAATGCAGGTAAAATAAAATCATCTCCATTGGTACATTTGACGAGAGCAAAAGATTTAGCTGTTATGGTAGAGAGAATAATGCCTGCCCCCCCAAAAAAAATGTCCATGTTCTAATCCTCAGAACCTGTGAATGTGTTAAGGGTACATGTCAAGGGTTGCAGACGGAATTGAGGTTGCTAATCAGCTTACCTCAAGATAAAGAGATTATCCTGGATTATCCAGATGGGCTCAATGTAACCACAAGGGTCCTTAAATCGGGGAAAGGAGCCAGAAGAGTCGGCACCAAAGAAATGACATCATGAGAAATATTTGACCAGCCATTCATTGTTGGTTTTGATGATGGAAGGAGGCCATGAGTCAAGGAATGTGGACAGCTTCTAGAAGCAGGAAAAGCCCAGAAATGGGTTCTCCTTTAGATCCTCTAGAAGGAATTCAACCTTGTCGACACCTTGCTTTTGGCCCCATAAGACCCATTTCAGACTCTGACTTCTAGAACTGTAAGGTAATAAATCCGTGCTGTTTTCAGCAACTAAGTGTGTGGCGATGTGTTACAGCAGCAGTGGGAAACTCATGCAGATTTTGATACCTAGAATTTGGATGTTGCTCTAACAAGTACCTTAAAATGTAGAAGTATCTCTTCCAAGAGAAGGATACAGAGTTTGAAGACACGGAGATGTAGAGGGTGATGGAAAGGAAGTACAGATCCCAGCATGAGAGACTGGAAGGCCACAGTTAGAGCTGGTTTGGAGCAAGTTACACTCACCCCTGGTAGTCATCCAGGACAAAGCTTCCTAAGAGCTTTGTCCTAAGAATCCTCAAAATAGCCTCTCTACTGAGCACAGAGAGTTCACACTCTCTGATTTCAGGGTTTGCTACTTCCGTACAAAGGAAGACAATTTCGACTCTGTTTACCCATTAACCATGACCCGGGAGGCATTTGTGTAGCCTTCCTCAGTGACAGGAAGAAAACGGTTAACCTCCTCTCTGGCTAAAGCGACTGTCCTCCTAGCTCTCTATGGGGCAGAAATCAATGAAAGCTGTTTTCATCCAAGTAAAAATAAATCTTAATCACCTTTGTAAAGAAGGAGAAGATAAACAGGCAGCGTTCTAAAAATGAACTCCCCTATTTAACAACTGTTAAATGCTATTTCTTGAACAATACCAAAGATGACATCACATTCAGGTTATAGGGTGGGTATCATCAGCTGCTGATTAGGGAGCAACTGAAAAGGGGGAGGAAAGTAAATGAAGATACATAAATAGATTCAGAAAAGTTTGTGCAGAGGGCTCTCTGAATGTGTAAGGCATATGGAAATGAGCAAGACAGCAGCACATTTCTGACATCACGGGCTGATATCAAAGAGGATATCCAGGTACCACCACACTCCACTTGATGCCTCCAGCATCATGTCCTAGGCTGGGTGGCCTCTGTTACTGACCCATGAGGCAATGTAAAACCATAAAAACCTTCAGCCCACATGTTTTCTGCCACTTTCACATCTCCCATGTTTTCCCTAAAGCCTTTATAGTACAACTTCCAACTTCCCTCCCTTCTACTACTGAAGATGCCTGCTTGAGTGCTCTCAATGGCTCCATTTTCCATATTGTTGGAATTATTTACTCCTTCATGACCTGTAAAGAGAACATACATTCTCATTGACTTGGGGCTTGACCATGTGACATGCTTTGACCAGTGGCCAGTGAACAGATGTGACATATGCTATGTCCATGCAGAAGTTAAGATGCATTCCAAGTTTCTACCTCTTAAAATCTCTTAATCTTCCCTTCTGTCGTAAGAATAGAGTATCCTAGATTAGGATGTCTCCTTGACTCCCTCAACCTGAATCCCAAAATGAAAGTCACTGAACAGAGCTTCAGCCAAACTGCCGCTGCTAAAATGTAGTATAAGAGAGAAATAAATTTGTGTTGTTATAAAGTACAGATATTCGAGAGACTGTTCATTATCACACCAATTGAAATCTGACTATTACACAGCCCACTTCAATGACTTCTCCTCAATTTTTATCCTGCTCAGTCCCTGCAAGAGCATTTCCCAAAGTATATCTTCAGAGCCATAGTCATGAAAGAGGCGTAACGGGAGTAGGATAAAATCCTGCATAACCACTCTTGGAGATTCACGATGCCCATCAGCATATTAAAGGCTCTGAGAAGTCCTGCAGTATATGGTAGTGGTTAAAAGTATGAGCTCTGGAATTGCCCGGATTCAAATCCTGGGTCTACTACTGCTTACTAGGTGAGTGGCTTTGACAGATCACTTCATCTATTTGAGCCTCAGTGTTCTCATTTGAAAACTGAAGATAATGAGAGTACCTTCACAGGGTTATTTTGAGGATTAAAGGAAATAATGAAAATGAAGTACTAATGGACTTCTGTCCAGGTCACAGAGTGACCCAACCTTCTCCAAACTCATATAAACGGCATATGAAGTATTTTAAAGTGTTAAAAACATATGTATAATCATGCTCAGAAACAATATTCAAATCTCTTTGGACTAGGAATGGGATGAAATTCCACAATTCAGTGGGGAATGGGGAAAGGGAGGTTGAGGGTTCACCAGGCACTGAAGCTAGAATCAGGTAGTGAGGCTGAAGAGCCCAATTCCCACAGAAGAATGGGACTGAACATTCTTCGTGCATGGCAAGGAAAAAGAGAGAGTTTCACAAACGAGGCCAGGGACTATGGCTGTGCCTCCCCCTGCCCTGCAAACAGAGGTTGAAATTTTCCGTCATTTACCCAAGAATTTGAAGCTATAACTGAGATGTGGACGCATGGTGGAAGGAGAAAGCAGGACACGTAAGTATTGATGAACCTGGCACATGTATTCTCTGACTCAGGGGCTGGAGCTCTTCTATCCCCAGGGAGTGAGAGCTCTGAGCTGCTAGTGTAAGACCAGTTTCTGAATTGTGGACAGTTGAGGCCAGGCAGAGACAACCATGATTCCATGGTGAGTGAAGGGAAAGCAGCGTAGGAGCTCACAATCAAGACAGACACACAAACAAAACTTACAAATCAAATTAGAGAAATTAACATCTTGATAGGGATCCAATAAATAAAACAATGGGAGAATTCATATCTGAAGAAAAATAAATAATATGAAACATTTTTAAAGATGTGTAAAATTTAAAAAGAAATATAAGCATAGCATGGTATCAATTTTTATCATGTTTGTGCGTAACACTCCTACATCAGTAGCTCTAGCTACGATTACTCTTTTGCACCCCAGTTCTATATTTTCAACCTCTAGATAGATATCTGGGGAAAGTTGTTCAACTTCTTTAGGCCTCAAGTTTCCTATTCTGTAAAATTAGGTTGTTGCTGGGATCACAAGATAATCTACGTAAAGTGTTCTGTATAATGCCTGGTGTTTAGTCAATTTTCAATAAATGTGAATTACCATAATTATTACTAATCTTCCAAAAACAATAAAAAATATTGAACAAGACAAGACTCAAAGCCTGATGGGCCTCCACTGAGGACCTCCTTCTGGGCTAGCACTGAACTATATGTCCATGCTTGGAAAAGAAATTCCACCGACTGGGACCACTTCTGAAAGAGATTTGGATGACCCAGATATATGGTTTATTCAAGACTGCATCATGCAAAAGCAGAATTAATCTGTTTGAGTCTGTTTTCTACAGAGAAGAAAAAAACGACTTTCATGTTATAATATTTCTCCTGTTTAGCAGTTTGGGTTAATTACTGAGATATCACTTTACTGGACTCACACTGCAAACCAAGCACAAATTGTAAACTTCTACATGGAGAAAATGCAAACAATTTGTGCAATTATACAAAAAACTTAAGTCAGGTTTAAAAGAAACCTCAATGAAGAAAAATGTGACTCTGACTCCTGTTCTAGACTCTAATGAGACTTTTATGAGACCATAAAGAAGGCAAATTAGATACCAATATAAAGCATTTTACATCACAATAGATAAATTTGTCCTCTTGAGAAGTCATCCTAGGCCATGTTTCCTACATACTCTTGGTCTTCCAAAGACCTGGGATTCCTGATTCCTACATCTGAGGCACATTTCCAAACCCCAGTGGGCCGCTTTCTTCACATCTGAGATCTCAAGGACTTTGCACAGTATTTACCACTTTCTACTCTATATAAATCATCTATTGCTATGTCATAAATTGCCCTAAAACTTTTCAATTTAAAACAGCAATAAACATTTATTATCTCATGTAGTTTCTATGGCTCAGGAGTTTGGAAGCAGCTTAGCTAAGTGATTATGGCTCAAGATGTTTCCTGAGATGGCAGTCAAGATGTGGGCCAGGAAAGCAGACTTGACTGGGATGGAGGATCCACTTCCAAAACAGCTCACTAACATAACTGGAAAGCCATGTTGGCTTTGCCACATCCTTGCCTTACAGACCTCTCCATAGGCCTGGTTGAGTGTCATCATGACATGACAGCTGGCTTCCACCAGCGTGAGTAATCCCAGAGAGAGCAGGATGATGACTCTCATATCTTTTGGACGTAGCCTCAAAAGTCACACTCCATCATTTCTGAAATACCTGTTTATTACTGGCCAGGCTTATTCAGTTTGAGAGGAGATTGAACAAGGAATTTCTTCCCACAAGGGGGTTACACAATGAATATCAACAAGTAAGAGTCATAAAAGACCATCTTGGAGCCTGGCTGCCACAATCCACCCTCTGCTCCCCAATGATTTATAGTACTTATGCTACTTTCGGGTAGCTCCCCACATGCAAAATGCATTCTCCCCTTCCAGAAGCCCCTAAACAGTTTTATCCCATTACAATATCAGCTAGAAATCTAGGACATCTTCATGTAAATGAGATCAAGGTGCAGGTGAAGTTCTTCAGGACTGATTCATTACAGTCCTCAGTCTGAAGATCTGTGAAAAAGAAGAAAATAGAACTTAAACATGAGTCACTTGTCCATTTTGGTTCTAAAATCCAACAGGGCACATGTTGCCAGTTCCCTGATTAAGAATCAAGGCCTAGGGCTTCCCTGGTGGCGCAGTGGTTGAGAGTCCGCCTGCCGATGCAGGGGACACGGGTTCGTGCCCCGGACCGGGAAGATCCCACATGACACGGAGCGGCTGGGCCCGTGAACCATGGCCGCTGAGCCTGCGTGTCTGGAACCTGTGCTCCGCAACGGGAGAGGCCACAACGGTGGGAAAAATTCCTGGAAGGTCTTGGCTTCACCCTCTGGGCTCTTGATCATCTAAGTATCCTTCCTTTACTATAAAATGTAGCCCATGTTTGAAACTGCATAATTTTCTCATCCTGTGTCCTACCTGTAGAATCTTCAGTGTCCAAAGCCCTCTTTTCACTTTGTACTACATCTGTCCCCTTCAGTTCCAGCCAGCAATGTTTCTGTCAGTACATTTCTCTTATTTTGTGGTTCTCCTGTGAAATTAATTGAAGTTAACACCATTAGACAAAAGGCACACTTACAAACTTCATCAAGTTAAGCTCAGCTACATGCTCTGTGAAGAACTAAATGGGCGGGATGGGGCAGGGAAGGAGGTCCAAGAGGGAGGGGATATGTATACATAGAGCTGATTCACTTCACTGTACAGCAGAAACTAACACAACACTGTAAAGCAACTATACTCCAATAAAATTAATAAATTCACTAAATTAAAAAAAATTTTTTTGAATAAATAAAAAGATAAGCCTTTGTCTATCTTGAGTTTCTGCTGAGACTTAAGAGACAACACTCTTAAGCTTCTTATTAGCACTTTTTATTTACTAAACAGTTCTCTTAAGTGCCACGTTAGAATCTCCTGAGGTCTTTGCAAAAGACTTAATTGTCACACCATGAATTTCGTCTTTAGACCATGTTTTCCTGGAAGTGCCTCAAATTTTATATTTGTCTATTCCTTAATTTTAGCATCATTTGCCACCCAAAGAGGCTGGAAACTTTCAAAACTACATAGCCCTGGTTCCTTCTTATTTGACAGTCCTTCCTTTAGCTTATCTCTCTCCTCTCACATTATACTAAAAGGAACAAGAAGAAACCAGGTGGCTCCTTCAACCCTCTGGATATCTCCTTAGCTAGAACACCCAATTCAGTAGGTACCTTTTCTATTTCTCACATTTCTGTAGGCAACAATGTTGCTAAACTCCAGCCCTGCCACTAAAAAGGATCCCCTTTCTTTCAGTTTCAAGTAACATTTCCTCAGTTTCCTTTAAGTTTCATCAACATCCTCCTCTGAGCCCATCAGCCTTCTGTTAACAGTCTGTTCAAGGCACTTTAGTTTTATACTCACACTCTCCTAAAAGTCCCAACATCTTCTGCCACTAACAATTTCCAAAGTCACTCCCATAGATGGGTTATAGAAGCACCTACTTCCAGGTACAAAAATCTGTACTAGTCATCTATTGCTGCATAACAAAGCAATCAAAAACTTAGTGACTTAACACAATACACCTGTATTATCTCACACAGTTTCTGTGCACCAGGAATTCAGGAGTGGTTTAGCTGGGTGGTTCTAGCTCAGGGTCTCTTCTGAGGTCTCAGTCAAATATTGGATAAGCCTACAGTTATATGAAGGCTTCACTGAATCTAGAAGATACAATTCCAAGATGTCTCACTCATATGGCTGTCGCATTTATGCTGGGTGGTAGCAGAATCCCTTCGTTTCTCACCACATAGACCCCTAAGTATCTCCCCAAAATTCATATGTTGAAGCCCCAACCCCAATGTAATGGTATATGGAAGTGGAGCTTTGGGGAGATAACTAGGTTTAAATGAGGTCATGAGGGTAGGGACCCCATGATGTGATAGGTGTCCTTACAAGAAAAGGAGAAGACCAACACTCTCTTTCTCCACCATGTGAAGACACAGTAAGAGGCAGCTGTCTACAAGCCAGCTTTGTGTAGAGGGATACAGGCTATACAAACAACAAAAGCCAAATGACCGAAGCCAAATCACAAGGAAGAGACAGCCCCACAGTCCAAACCCAGGCTTTCGTACTCCACGTACCTGACTTTTCCCACAACACCATGGCCTTATCATGCAGTGGAGGTGGAGAGTGTGATGTCAGAGGTTAGGCAGTGTGAAAGTGGCAATAAAAGGAAAAGAATCCAAGGCAAAGCTTACTAAAGTCACCATTCTGTAGCTCAAGCCTACCAGGCCCCACTACCCAGAAACACAAAGACCCCAGGCCTTAGCCAATATTCTCCCCAAACCTATATCTGGAGCAGTCACATCCCAGCATCCCCACTGGGGGCCTGGACCCTTCTACTCAGAAGCCTGTAGGTTAGCTGAACCCTTAGAGTTAGACACATGGGTTTAAATCCCAGCTCTGATTTTTATGAGCTGTGAAGCTTTGGATAAGTTACTTCACCTCTCTGAACCTTGCTCTCTTTTAAGATAATAGGAGTTCCTGCCTTATAGGGGTAAAAGCAGTTAACATACCAGCACAGAGCTTAGCATAGAGCTTGGCACATAGTAAGGACTCAATAAATGGCAGCCCTAGTTGTTCTTTTGTCTGCCTGGTCCCTAAATCTCTGGTTTGGCTGGCTTAATTCAAACAATCACGCCAACTCTCCGTGCCTTCTCAGAGGGCCTTCACACAAGCAGATGTCAGAAATCCCAGCCCAGGACTGGCTATGTCATCTGGATGAAGCTCAACATCTGGCATGGATGCTTTCCCCCAGAATGTTTCCATGGCTTCCTGTGGCCCCTCAGCAGCAGCGAGACTCAGAAGAACTGTGGGGCTCGTGGACCTGGGGGATCTTCAGCCCCCTCCATCTGCCAGGCCGGCTTAGTACTCCCAAAGCAGCCCAAAGATCCTCCACCCCTGGGCCGCTGTAGTGGAAGCTGGCCTCTCTCTGCCCCAGCACACAGCCGCTGAGCTATCTTCTCACACCAGGGACACAGCAGTTCATTCTGAGGGCAACCTCCTCTGTGCTCCAACTAATTCACTCATTCCACATGTAATTATCAAGCACCTGCTAAGCGCCAGATCCTGAACTAGGCACTAGGAATACAAGTTTTGCCCTAAAGAAGCTCACAGTTTTGTAGTAGGGATAGATTTTTTTAAAAAGAAAAAGAAAGATAATACTGTACATCAACTATAGATCAATTAAAAAAAAATCGAAGAGCCCATCTTAGCAGGTTTTAAAAGAAGAAAAGGAAGAAAGAAATTATGAGCTAGTGTAATTAGTACTAGAATTAAGGTCTTTGGGAATGGGAGAAGGAAACACTGAACCCAGCCTTGCAGCGGGGCTGAAGGAAGAGAAGGCTTCCTGGAGGAAGTGTTTCCTGAGGCAAGAGTGAAAGACAAAGCAGAATGAACAGGCTAGAGAGGAGCATGAATAGGTGCTCCAGGGAGAAGGCACGGTGTGAGCAAATGTGTGGAGGTACTACATACCGATCTTGGAGCCACAAACAGTCGGTCGACTGTCTGCCTGGCACCACTCCCATTCTGAGACCTGCCACACACATCCACACAAGGGAGCAGCCATGTTTCTAGGACACACTAGTCCCTTAGTCTGAGTTCACTGGGCTTGGGTCACGTGACATAAAATGGGCCCAGGGACCCCCACCCCTACCCCGAGGGATTTTAACTTGAGGCCAAAGCGTGGCTGAAACTGTAAGATGACAAACCCAAGAATTGTCACAAATCAGGTTTCCAGCAGCAAAATATGGTGATTTTCAAACATGATGTTCCTCTTATCAAGAGATGGATCTGTGGTCCCTCCCCTTGAACCTGGAGGAGTCTTTTTTACTAAATTGATGCATAGACTGTGGCAGAAGCAGCTTCCAAGGTTCTGTTAGAAAAGGCCATGCATCTTCTACCAATCTCTTTTGGGACACCAGCCTTTGGAGCTCTGAGATGCCATGTAAGAATTCTGGCTACTCTAAGGTTGCTACACTAGAAAGACCACACAGAGAGACCATAGAGTGGTAAAGAAAAATGCTGTAGGAGCACCAGCTATCCAAGCCCCCAGCCCAGGAGTCAGATATGTGAGTAAGGAAGATGACTTCAACCTCAACCAACATCGGACCGCAACCACACGAAAGAACCTGGACATGAACCAACAAGTTGGGTCAAGTTAACTATTAGAACAATGAGAGATGGTAATAAATGTTGTTGTTTCATGCTGCTAAGATTAAGATGGTTTGTTATGCAACGGTAGTTAAACAGAGCATCAGGAAAGCCCTTATGTGGTGAGAAAGGATGACGCTGATGTGTTAGAATAGATGGAGAGATTGGAGGTGTTGCTTGACAACGTGGTCTAGCTGTTTGGGAGCTCTTGCCCTGCTCTCCCTGAAACAATCCTTAGATTTCTTGAGCCAGTAAGTCTTCTTATAACCTAAGTTAGCTCAAGTTGGATTTATGTCACTCGCAACCAAATTAATACAGGTGATTTGGGATAAGCCCAAAGAGCCTGATGTGTTTAAAGCACATATTTGGAACTGGGGGGTCAGTGGGAGGTGGCCAAGAGTGAGAGATGAAAGAGAGGAGGGAATCCCAGGAGACATCATTCAGGAACTGTAGGACACCGCAAGGAGTTTTATTGTGTTTAATTTATATCTCATCTATCTCCACAAATGATATGGGGAGACTACCAAGGACTTTGGACTTTATTATAAAGACAATGTCTAGCCGGTGAACAATTTTCATCCAAAGTATGAAACGTTCATGTATGCAATGTGGAAAGGTCAACCTATCACTTTAGATGATGTGTTGGAGAGAAGTGAACTGGTCAAGAGTCTATTGATGTAATGGAGGGAAGAAATGATGAGGGACTGAACAAAGGTGGGGCAATGGGAGCCGAATGAGGAAGAAGTAAGCATTAAGGTAGAATGGACAGACCTGGAGTCCTTTATGAGAAGGAGGAAGGGAAAAGATTAAGATGATTTCCAAGTTTGTGGCCTGAGTATCTGAAGAGGTAATGATGTCTGCCAAAATGCAAGAGGAGGATCAACTCAGGAGGTAAGGATGATGGCTTGAGCTTGTATATGCAGAGCCTGAAGTGTCTGTGAGTATGAAGGGCAAAAAGTCATGTGTTAGTTCATCCATTTAACACATTTATTAAGCACATGTTTTATGCCAAGCTCTGGCAAACTGTTGGTGAGCAAAATGGGTATATCGCTTGCCCTCATAAATTTTACAGTCTAGAGGAGTAGATAGAAATTAATTGAACATGTAAATATATAATTACAAACTCTCAAAGAATGCTATGAAGAAAAAGTAACAGAAATTATAATGGCACATTACAAGGAAGCCTGATGGAGTCGGGAATATATTAGTTCCTATGATTGCCTAAAAAATAGCTACAAAATTCAGGGGCATAAAACAACTATAATCATTTATTACCTCTGATGGCTTCTGAATTCTTAAGAGGCACAGTGAGAACAACTTATCTTTGCTCCATGATATCTGGTGTCTCAGCTGAAAGACCCAAAAACTGGGGGCTGGAACCATGTGAAGGTTCACTCATTCACATGTTTGATGGGCTATGTTGGCTTTCCAAGTGGTCCCTCTGCATGGGCTAGTTGGGCTTCCTCACAAAATGGTGGCTGAGTACCATGGACAAGTGGAGAGGGGGAAAGAGACAGAGAAAGATGCTGCCTTTATGACTTAGTCTTCAAAGTCATGCAGCATCTCTTCTGCCACATTCCATTCATCAAGGCAGTAACCCAAGTCCACCCAAGTTCTAAATGAGGGAACACAAACCCACCTCTTGACGTCAATGTCACATTGTAAAAAGAGCATGTGGGATGGGATATATATATATATATATATATATATATTACTGTGACCATCTTTGGAAAAGACAATCTACCACAGGAGAAGTCAGCAAAGACTACTCAAGAAAATAACATTTGAGCTGACATCTCAATGATAAACATGAGGCAACTAGTGATGGGATGAAGATGGCATATTAGGGGCAGTATACCTAGCAGAGGGAACAGCATGTAGAGAGGCCCTGAAGTATAAAAGAGAATGATGTACTCAAGAAGCTGATGGAAGGCCAGAGTAATTGGAGTGAATTTGACATAGAAATTCTAAAACTCTAGGAAAGGCTAATGTTGGAAGCAAAAATGTGGAAGCCCAGAGTAGATGGCAGTAGATGGGACCACATGGGAGAGTAAGCAAAGAGAGAGAACAGGTCTCACAGAAGCTTGAGTTTGCTTGGACTTAATGCCCTCTGCTAACTTCCTACTGCTAAAATATGATTAAGCTCAGAACTTGTCTTAACTCTCCCGACCAGTAGAAGCTGGCTGCCTTGCTTTGCTACCTAGCTGTGATAGCCAGCCTCCAAGGCCCCTGAGGATCCTTGCCTCTTGGTATTCACATCCTTGTGTAGTCCCCTCTCACACTGAATCATCTTGACGTCTATCACTTAGAAGTGAAAGCGTATGACTTCCAAAGTTAAGTCACAAAAGAATTGCAGCTTCTGCCTTGGATTGTTCTGAAAAGACAGGCCATCATGTCATGAAGCCTAAAACAGCTCTCTGGAGAGGCCCATGTGGTGAGAAACGGAGGCCTCCTGCCAATAGCCAGAACCAACTTGCCAGCCATTTGAATGAACCACCTTGGAAGTGGGTCCTCATCCCTAGTCAAACCTTTAGATAATTCCAGTCCTCTAGTCCTTAAGACCTCAAGATGGGGCCTCAGACATCATAAAGTAGAGACACGGTATCCCTGCTGTACCCTGTCTGAATTAAGGACCAACAAAAGCCATGTGAGAAAATAAATTATTATTGTTGTTTCAAGCCATTGAAATGCTGAGGCATTTTGTTAACACAGTGATAAATGACTACAACACTAGCCCTGACCCTTTGATTATCCTTGTTTGCCTCATATTTCCCTAGTATAACCAATTCCACGAGACTATTTGAGCTAGACGAGATCACCCAGTCAAAGCTTGAATCCATTTAGGGCCTTCCAAGCAAGTAAACAAAATCATCTCCACTTACACACCTCTAGTGACAGACAACTCACTACCTCCCAAGTCAACTCATTCCACTTAACGTCAGGCTCCTTGTAAATTAGAATCACAGGTGAGCCTTCCATCCCAGTCACCACTCCTTATTGTCCCTTCTTTCCCAGGAGCAGTTCCTGACCCGGTGCTGAAACCAGACCCCCCTCAACCAAAAAATCAAATTACAATTCCAAAAGGCGTGCTTGCATTGGAAACATCAGCAAGAAAGTTCCATTTCCCTGTATCTCTAAATGAAAAAAGACTCCTTGTCAGTTTGGAGCAATTAGCCATGGGAGATGATGACGGAGCAGTGAGAGTTGCTGCAAGGGGGCAGAGCGGCAGCGGAAGACCCAACTCAGACAGACGCGCCGCAGATGGCACGACAAGATAACGCCTTTCACGTTTCAGAAATCACCCCGTCAACAATGTTTCCAGACTTGGAAATTAGCTGAAGTCATCAGGAGTTCCTGGCAGCAAGCAGCAGGCGCCTTGATGGGGGTCCCTCATTTGACATTATGCATTGGTGTGAAAAGAAACTAGCAAGGTCCATGGAAAAGGTTGGTGGGCCTACTGTCTCCTGAGCCTGCAGAAAGGGCAATCTTCGAGCATGTTAAGGCATTTATTTGGGGTCAACATTCAAAAGCTCCAGTCTTCTATCTCCTGTCCCAGTAGCAGGGGATTCACCCCAAGTTTCAGAACATGACTCCCTCCTACTCCGTGCCTTGTAGATTGATGTTTCCTCTTTAGAAGGTAACAGAAAGCAAAAATGATAAAGTCAATCACCCACGTCTTAAGTAAGAATTACATTATTTTTAACAAACTCATGCTTGTTAAAATAAAAAATGCTCTCTTTGCTGAAGATAAAGTCCCATCAGAGAGGCAGTCTGTGCCAACTGTCGGACCTTTCCATTACAGTCGCCCTGCTCTGGCAACCCCACCCTAGAAGAGCCGAGAAACAAAATCAGAAGCTGGCACCTTGCTGCCCAGGACATCCAAGACTCCAGCCAATTACAGTGATTGCAGGCAGCCAGGGTAGGGGGCCGGGGCAAGTGGGAGTTAACTATTGTTACAGCCCTGGTTGGTGCTGTAAGCAAGCATGAGATGCAGCATGGAGTTAAGATTACGTATCTCATGGAAGGAATGTATAGTCTAGGAGTAAAACCATCTTTATCCCTTCTGCTGAAGCACCTTCTCAATGTTTTTTTCCTGGAGGGAATCAGGGCTATTTCCCAAATCACAAAGTCGCACTTACTAGAGCAAAGGAAAGAGGTAAATGATTCTCCCTGGGAATTCAAAAGGACAAAAGCTAAACTTGAACATGTGCCTGTGTGTGGTATTGGAAACAACGTTTGCAGAGGTAAAGGTGGGAGGTAGGGAGTAGAATGCTCTCTAGTGGTTATGGTAATCCAGATCTTTGAGACTCAGCTGGAGACGTCCAACCAAATCTAACAATCCTGCAGCAAGTTTGAGTCCCAAGAGATATCCGAGCCCCTTGCCTTTCTCTCAGGACCCTGAAAAATTGGGGGACATTTGCCATTGTAGGATACCCAGCAGCTGGTAGACTGCTCTGGACAGATGGATGAAACCCCAAGGGGTGGGATGAAAGGGAAAGGTGAAGTTAAGGACCTTGTCTAAAGAATGTGATGTGAGCAACCTAGGGTCTTTATGAAGGTCAGTCTGCTGGGACCCGTTACCGGGCCAGCTCCTGGCACTGAGAAAAGGTGAGAGGAGCAAAACCCAGGAGAAGACAGCCCTGACTCTGGGGACATGTGGGGTTAAGGACTCCAGAGAGAAAGTCTTTTATCTTCAGCCAAATGTGGGCTGCAAGAGAAGGGGAAGGCTGCTGAATTATCCCCAAGACTCTCCCTTCTGCATACTTCTTCTGGGGGTCAATTGCAGCCAAATCTGTCTCTGCTTATGGGTCAGAGATGGAAGGGGGGAAACTAGCCTTGACTGCGCATCCTCCATAAGCCAGATCTTTTGCATGTATCATCTCAGGTTATCCTCTCAAGACTCTTGGCCAAAGGACAGCTGAGACAACAGCATCTGAATGGAGTCTGTATTGCACTGGTAGAGACCCTGCTCTACCCCAACCATCACCAAAGTCGGCTGACCACTCCTTAAAGAGCCCCTGTCAGTCACAGGAAGGGACTGAGCTTTATCTCTGATTCCAGGTCTAGAACAACCTGGGCAAGCTGGCAATCAGAAAATTAAGCAGGAACTAACAGCCCAAAGAAACCAGGAGAGTTTGGATTTCTGCAAATCCCTAGGGGACTTAAGGAAGGCTTCGATTGGCCTTTCTCTAAACTGGGGGTTCTCAAAGCATGGACCCTGGACCAGTAGCACTGACATCACCTGGGAACGTGTTAGAAATGCAAATATCACTATCTTTAAAAGATGTTTACATTCCCATGTTTGCTGCAGCACTATTTACAACAACCAAGACATGGAAGCAAACTGAGTGTCCATCAACAGATGAATGGATAAAGAAGATGTGAAATAGACAGGTATAGATGTAGATACACACACACACACACACACACACACACACACACACACATAATGGAATATTATTCAGCCATAAAAAAAGAAGAAAATCTTGCTATTTGCAACATAATGAATTGGACCTTGAGAGCATTATGCTAAGTTAAATAAGTCAGACAGAGAAAGAGAAACACTGTATAACCTCACTTATATGTGGAATCTTAAAAAAAAACAAAAAACACCGAACTTAGAGATACAGAGAACAGATTGGAGGTTGCCAGAGATGGAGGATGGGGGATGAGCAAAATAGATGAAGGTGGTAAAAAGGCACAAACTTCCAGTTATAAGTCCTGGAGATGCAGGTGTATTTAAAAAAAAAAAGAAATGCAAACTCTTGAACCCCACCCTAGACCTAGGTAACCAGACATTCTGAGGGCGGGGCCCAGCGGTCTGCATTTTAACAAGCCCTGTAGGTGATCTGACACATGAGCATGTTTAAGAACCACTGCTGTAAACCTAGGAGCTCAAGTTAATGGCACCTATTCCTTGGGGAGGGGACATAGGCCCCCGGAGCGGGAACGGCAAGAGCCCTTTGAATGTAGGCAGCAACCACCAACCTCCCCTTCCACACAGATCCACACGCTGGTCTGGCTGAGCCACATCCCGGCCCTGCCTGGCCCTCCAGCCTCATCTCAGCTGGGACACTCTGGTCTCTGGAACTTTGGGAAGACACAGAGGATGGCTGTGCTCTTCCTGGGTGCTGACAGCAAGAAGACAGGGACTCTGTTCAAGAGATACCCGGACTCCAGGCTGCTGTTTTCCCAAGACCCCGCAAGAGTGAAAGGCTCAATCAGACAAGGCTCCCATACTCCCCAAAGCACTGCAGGAGGCAGACACAGGGGCCCAACCCAGAGGCACTGCGCCGAGAGGCCTGTCACACCGGAGGAGGCCCAGAGGTGCCAGCTCGGCAGCTGGCCCTGGATGGCAATGCGCTGCCGGCTGATAGACGGCTTTCAGGTGAGGGTGCTGTGCAGGCTGCCAGCTGTGCCCGTACAGGCCAGCGATCAGCAGGGCTGCTTTGCTCCCCTCCGTTCCCACACATACCTGGAAACATCACACCTCCAACGAGCGGCAATTAAACTGTGCAGGAGACAAGCAGGGACAGGACAGGACCGGGGAGCTGCCAGCAAGCTGCTGTGCCCTGTCTGCCTTCCCTGGAGGGTCAGCCAGGCCCTCAAGACACACAGTCTACCAGCCAGAGATGCACCAGCTCGCCTTCACCAACAGCCCTGGGGGGAGGCAAACGCAGGGACCCTGGTGCATGGCAAAGAGCACTGGACTGAGAGCCGGAAATACAGGTTCAAATCCCAGCTCTGGGCTTCCCTGGTGGCGCAGTGGTTGAGAGTCCGCCTGCCGATGCAGGGGACATGGGTTCGTGCCCCGGTCCGGGAAGATCCCACATGCCGCAGAGCGGCTGGGCCCGTGAGCCATGGCCGCTGAGCCTGCGCGTCCGGAGCCTGTGCTCCTCAACGGGAGAGGCCACAACAGTGAGAGGCCCGCGTACCTCAAAAAAAAAAAAAAAATCCCAGCTCTGCCATTGACAGGCTGTGAGGCCTTTAGCAAATCTTGTCACTTCTCTGGGCTTCATTTTCCACCACTGGAAACCTGCAACTACTCAGAGTTAGGGTGAGAAGAGAATGAAATGATTCGTGTGAAGTCCCTGGCACATGGCAGACACACGACAAATTAGCGATTTCTCTCCTCTGTCCTCAGCTGTCCACCTAGACCCTGGGCTTCCCCCAGGGAAACCCCACATATGATTACTAAACAGGCACAGAGCACCTCCCCCAGGCCAGCGAGGTCCCTCCGAAAATGGGGAAGTATGGGGGAGCAGGTCTCTTTCCATGAATCATTCAATCTGGGAACAGCCTAATGGTGGCAAAGAAAGGAGACCCATGCCGGTGACTTGGGTCCAGGTGGTCGCCTGTCCCCTGTCTCACCCCTGCCCAGTCCACAAACTCCAGAATGCCAAGAGATGACCTCTAGAAGAAATTTCAGATCACATCCCTGTCCTATTTTTAAAGCCCCAGGTGGCTCCTTAGTGCCGACAAAGTAAAAATGCTTCCTCGTGGCATTCAATGTCAGTTTCAAATCTGCTGAGTCTCACCCCTCATTATGAACCTCCCTCTTCCAACCATGCAGAAAGCGTGCCTTTCCCAGAATGCACCAGGACGTTGCAAGACTGGGCCTTTGCACGTGCTGTCCCCCTACCTGGAAAGCCCACCCTGAGCTCTTATCCATTTAAGGCACTGACCTTCCTTGGCGCAGCTTTAGAAAGACATCCTTCGATGTCTTTCTTAGTTACATGGGCTTTCTTACACCCGACATAACTGTCTATCAAGATCTTCCACCCATAAACATCTGTTTGATCTTTGGTCCTCTCCATAACTGAGCTGTGGGCCCCTCCAGCCCAGGACCATGTTTGAGTTCTCTCACGTCTCTGTCTGACACATAATAGGTACTCTATAAATGTTTTGGTAACTTCAGCGGAGTGTTCACTTACACCCCTATAATCATACCCATCACACCGTGGACTAATTATGAAGCCACAGATGATTGACCCACAATGAGGAGAGGGGTAAACCAAGGTCCTGAGCACACCTGGTCATCTCCAGTCCTGAGCAAGTTCTTCTCAAGGTTCAAGATGGCTCAAGAATAGAGGGTAGCCTGCTGATCCCTCATCCCCCTGCTGTGTTAGCTAATGTCCAATTCTGACTCAGTTTATCCTTCTGTGGTCAAACCTAAAGACCACTTGGAAACAGTACATTTCATCCTGGGGGCTTAAATCAGTGCTTCCACTCCTCTGGGAAGGCTCAGAGCTTCATCGACCTCCTGAGAGCCTTAGGTCAGCAGCTACTCTACTTCCATGACCAGCCCTTCTTTCCCTGATCCAGGTGGTCCCAGGGGTCATCAGGAAATTTGGAGAATCAAAGAGCCCCATGAACGGAAGAGAATTTTATGAGGGTGCAACTCATCTGTCTACTCACTTAGTGTTTAATTTATCTCGATAGCCTCCTCCCCCAGCTTGAATGCTTCTAGTGACAGGAAACTCACCACCTCCAATGACATCTTATTCCATCCTTGGTCAGTCAGCCTCTTGGATGTCTCCAGGCCCTACAGTTTTCCATAGATCAATAGTTCTCATCTCCTCAGACCTCCTTCTTTCATAAAACGAGGAACAAAACATCCTTCCCCAAATTGACAGATTTTTGAGGGAAGTGAAGAGACTTACATTTCACCTGGATACCTCTGGGTCTGACACTCTCCTTCCACTGAATTCTCATTCTCTGCCCTGCATCTCAGTTCTTGTGATATTTCTATTAACACTATGTGAGAGCAAGTTGATTTGGGGGTCTGTATCATCCTGATTATTTATATGAAGTCAAGCATCAACTAAAATCCCCAAGACATTAAAGACCCGCTAGGCTAAGCCAGAGATACCCTAGCCAGGGCTGGGGTTATTGCTTCTGCATCCCAACACAGGACACTCCATTATTCCTCCACTGATTCACTTTTTAAGATTTGGCCCCAAATTGGCCCCACGGGTAGCCAAGACCTTTTCAGATACTGATTCTTTCATCTAGCCTCTCTTCACACTTTTTCTTTTTCATCTTTATTTCATCTGTGAGTCTCATCAGTGGATTTTCTATCTCTTCACCCAAACCATTCATTAAAAATATTAAATAAGATCACAGCTGAGATAGAGCCCTTAGGCACTCCAATCGAGACCTCTCTGCAGGATGATATCAACTCATTAATCTGCTCTCAATAGGTAAGCTAGTCATTAATCTACTGGGATCCCCTAAAATCCAGTCCATATTCTCAGTCTTCTCCCTAGGAATAGCTGAAGATTCTTTCACAAGTTCTGCTGAAACTCTGCTGAAACCCAGATCAACAATCTGCATCATTGGACAGACATTACTAGAGATAACTGGTTTGCCACCCAACACTCATCCTTCCTGACTTTTGCAGGGAGGCAGTATGCCAAGATACTAACTACTTTTCCCAGTTTCCCTTGAAAATAACAGTGGCCATGTGACATATTCTGGCCAAAGAGGTCAAGGTGGAAATTATTAAGTGGACCTTCCAGGAAAGCCACTTAAAAGAGGAAAGACTCCGAGGACACAGGTCATTTGCTCTTTGCCCTTCCTGCCTGGAATATTGACGTGACACTGCAGATGGAGCAGCCATCTTGTTACCATGAGGGAAAAGCCAAGACAATCACAAACTCACCTCAGCTCTAAAAGTCTCTGAAACTGATGCTAAAGACCATCTGCCTCAACTAAAACAAGTTGAGTTTTATGTGTCAACTTGACTGGGTTGCCCAGATATTTGGTTATACATTACTTCTGAATATTCCTAAGAGAGTATTTTTGGATGAGATTAATATTTGAGTTGGCAGGCTGAGTAACGTAGATTTTGGGTGGGCCTCCTCCAATCAGTCGAAGGCCTGGGTAGGAGAAAATGGCCGACCCTCCCTCAACTAACAGAGAATTCCTCCTGCATGATTGCCTTCAAGCCAGGGCATCCGTTTTTCCTGACTTTGAATTTGAACTGAAACATCGGCTCTTCCTAGGTGTTGAGACTGCTGGTCTTCAGTTTGGAACTATACCATCGGCTCTCCTGGGTCTCCAGCTTGCCGACTCAATAGATGACAGATAGATAGATAGATAGATAGATAGATAGATAGATAGATAGATAAAGTCCTATTGGTTCTGTTTCTCCAGAAAACCCACCTCCGAAAGATAAAGTAAGGGATCTGAGCAGGCAGGGAGAGCCTTCTGACAGCAACGAAGGTCTGTCCCTATGAAGGAGAAGGAGACGGAAGAAGGATTAGGTATAAAGGGTCTTGGATTACAGTGTTGTTCCCAGTTGCCAGGACTACGGGGAGTCCTAAAGCCAAAGTTGCCTGGTGGAGGAGCCTGGCATACTGCAGGAGTAGATCTGCTTTAGTAGCCCCGCTGTGGTCGCTCACTGCTGGGAGCAGCCCATGAGAAGCGTAGCTCTGGCCCAGTCATGGTGAAGGATCCAGAGAGACAGCAGCCAGGCCATCAGTCAGTTGTGTTCCCACAGCAGGAGATCTGATGATGATTTTTTCTGGGGGGGGCCGCACCACACAGCTTGTGGGATCTTAATTCCCCACCCAGGGATTAGGATCGAACCTGGGGCCATGGCACTGAAAGCACTGAGTCCTAACCACTGGACTGCCAGGGAACTCCCCTGATGATGCATTTGTTTATGGCCACCACAGAAGACCTTTTATATGTCTTGGCGGGTTTCTTACTCAACCCTTCTCCCCAGGTTGCAATATGCTCTAGGGTACTTGACATCTCTTTGACTATATATTTGGGTTCTATTCACATATTTCAGGGCATCAGCAAAAGTCCCTTTCAGTATCCTGTTAAAAACTTTTGAAAGATACCAAATCTGCACTCAAAAGAAAATCAATATTTCTAGCTGCTTTCACAATTTAGTAAGAGATAATAAAAACAAACAAACCAAATATTATTTTGGTAAGTTAGAATAAATTTTTAAAAGTATAATTCATAAACATAAAAGTCAAAAGCAATGAATTAGTAGAAAGAGAAAACATTAGTAGAATTTCTTTTTCAATCCAATAGCTGGTTCTTAAAGGAAAGGCAACAACTGAAGAGATAAAATCATTAGCTAGTCTAAATTTTAAATAATCCCCAGACAAAACACAAATACTCCGAAACAAGAATGAGCAAGATGATCTAACCACTGATTAAAAAAGAAGCTAGTGGTGCAGTGGTTAAGAATCCGCCTGCCAATGCAGGGGACACAGGTTCGACCCCCAGTCCGGGAAGATCCCACACGCACAGAGCAGCTAAGCCCATGCGCTACACCTACTGAGCCTGTGCTCTAGAGCCCGCGAGCCACAACTACTGAAGCCCGTGCGCCTAGAGCCCGTGCTCCGCAACAAGAGAAGCCACCACAATGAGAAGCCCACGTACCGCAACAAAGAGTAGCCCCCGCTCACTGCAACTAGAGAAAGCCCATGCGCAGCAGTGAAGACCCAACACAGCCAAAATTAATTAATTAATTTTTTTAAAAAAAAGAAGCTAAAAGAAAATTACAAGTCAAAGAGATGTCAAGTACCTCATTTAGGTAGTGTTGCCTGGGGAGGCCTCTCCAAAGAGAGGTGACATTTGACCTGAGGCTTGAATGGGGAGAAAAAAGCAGTCCTGCAAAGACCTTGGAGAAGTCTTCTTCAGGCGCAAACAAATTTTTATACTTGAGGAACAGAAAGAAGGCCACTTCCAGATGAGAAACCAAGATGCTGAGGTATTAAACATCTTACCTAAGGTCGCTCTGCTGGTAAATGGTGAAGCTGGGGCCTGAACCCAGAAGTTCAAACCCAAGAGTCTGCACTTGTCACCACCACACTGTGGGTTTCTCTTACCCACTTCCATTTGTGTCTTGAGGTTTACAGTGACGCTGCCCAGTTATTATCAGCTGTCCTTTCCTGAGTGAACTCTGGGCTTCCAGAAGAGCCTCCAGGTCAGTCCCTGGAGAACCAGGGGCCAGGAAGTGACATCCACTGACCTGCCCAGGCCCCAGGGTAGGATATCAAGGAGGAGTCATCATCCAGCCCTTCTCGTGCAGCCACGCAAGTGTGATGGGCCGAACTAAGGTAAGACACTCAGGGCACAAAAATTAAGGAGATACTCTTTTCTTTTCTTTTTTTTTTTAATTGAAGTATAGTTGATTTACAATGTTGTGTTAATTTCTGCTGTACAGCAAAATGATTCAGTTTTACATATACATACATTTGTTTTTTAAATATTCTTTTCCATTATGGTTTATCGTAAGATACTGAATATAGTTCTCTGTGCTATACCCACTCTCAATGTTACTCCTGCATTGGTGTTGTTGAACCCAGGTCTGCGTGCCCGATGCACAGTGAGACCAAACAAACTGAAACGGCAGAGTTTGGAGCAAAGAAAGGTTTATCGCAGGGCCATGCAAGGAGAATAGGAGGCTCGTGCTCAAAAGACCTGAACTCCTCCATGGTTTGGGGAGAAGAGTTTTTATAGGCAAAATTTGGGGGGAGGGCTGCAGGGTGTGTGACCTTCCTCTGATTTGTTGGTGGTGAGGTAACAGGGCGGTGCTCCAGGAATTTCAATCATCTGCCTTCTGGTTCCAACCAGCCTGGGGTCCACGTGCCTGTGCTCAGCCTGAAGTTACCATCCTCCACCTGGGTGGGGGCCTTAGGTCCTGTAGAAGAACTCAGAGATACGTATCAAGTTGTTCTGTATCCCTTGAGGAGCCAGGACCCTGCCCGATTGCTGCATTATCATTTCTTGACTGCATTTCCTTTGTTTCTGCATTCCCTCACTCCTCTAATTAGTAACTGTTTGAATCTGCCCTTTGGAACTCAGGGAAGGTCTAGGAGGCCTTTTTCCTACAAACAAGAAATGGGTGCACAGAAAGGCTTTTGTATCAGGCAGGACCCCACTGGGTCCTGCTCTGTTTCGTTTACACAGCCTGAGAGTGGAGCCTCCTTAAATTCTGCACACTTGCCTCACCCCAGCCCGAGTCCTGTACTTGTGCCAGAAGCAGGATGTTACCCAGAGCCCTTCAGGTGCAGGACGTTGTCACTCTGGTGGCCTCCCGCTGGCTTGCACTCCATCCCTTAGGCTGCATCTATTAATCACCTGGGCTCAGCCAGGTCTGTCCTCAATACTCTGGGGCTGAGGTCACAGCATACCCAGTGTCCGGACCATCCCAACCAGGACCATGTGTCAGCTTAGCAACTCCTCCATCAAAGTGGCTCCCCCTGGCCATGAGCTCACAAGGACTGTGTGTGTCCCTCCAGATGACAGCTCTTTTACCTCTGGGTGTCACAGCAAGAGCCAGAGAAGGAAGCAGGTGATAAGACTATAAAGTCTTGTTTCCAGAAATGCCAACCAACCTTTTCTGACACCGCACCTGGACCTCCAGCCCCTTTGCCAACTTCCCCATTGTTTTATTATAATGAGCAACAAGCTCATTAATAACCCCTCCCCCTGAGTCCCAACCACAAGGGGAACCAGCAGGTGCAAGGGGCTCACAATTAGTCCTTTATAATGCGTGGTTGGCAACAAACCCACTCTGAAGCTGGAACAGCAAGGACCTGGCTCCTGGTAGCGTCTGCAGCCACTGGAGTAATTAATGGCAGAGGCACAGAATGGAGAGAAAGTATGTTAACTCTTGAGCAGCCACTGAGCCCAGAATTCTTGGAAAATTGAGGGGGAAGAATTTCGCATGCACTGGAAGAAAATGTCCAACTTCTGTCTCAGTCTCCCTGCCTGTGTCTCTGGTGTTTCTCCTCAATAAATCAGGCCCCTATCATCACCTCTATGAAGACAACCCAAAACTTTGTGTTCTACCCTGTCTTCTCACTCCTACATTTCCAGCAGGTCCTGGGATATTCTATTGGCATCAGTCCAGAACTGAGACATCTGAATGTAGGTACCGGGACCTTTCCCGGGAAAGAGTAGCCTGGGGCTCAAGGGACAATAGTGAGGTTAGGAGTGGTACTATGTGGAACAGGGAAGTTCTCAAACTACGGCTGAGCAGAGGGGAGTTTCCAGGGGCATTAAACAGGTATGAAAATCATAAATGTATAATGAACCCAACCTCCACAGTTGTATGGTTTTCTCCAGCAAAGAACGCTGAAGGTAAAGTAGCACTGGCCAGGGAGTGTATCACAAAAGTCATGGAGTAGTGTATCACCATGGGGCCCAGATTGGGCATGGAGGAGAGTAGATTCAGGAAGGGCTGGTGGACTGATAAGACCATGAACATAAATACTCATGGGGTTGGAGTAAGGTCAAAAAGGCAAGTCAATGAGAGTGAAGGAAAGGAAAAGGAAGGAGAACAGAGAAGGAACTCTGAGAAGCTAAGATTTCAGAGGCCAAGAGTTCAGATGTAATGACCAGATCCAGACTATAGCCATGGTTAGCTGTCAACAGAGCCATCGCATTGCATAACTCCAGGGAACACCGATCACATAGAATTCAATGAGGCTGTGCAATATGGTGGCCCTGGTGGCTGAAGAAGAGTTAAAGTGAAGGTCTTTGTCAATGAAGAGGCCAAGGAATGGTGTGGCAAGGGCACTGGATGGATGGCCCACATGAGGACTGAAGATGCCCTGGATGATGGTGGGATTCGAGACAGAGAGGGAGACTGTGCTGGAGGAAAAGTATGACCTTGACCCCAAGCAAGCCTGACCTCGACCCCAAGCAAGCCTGACCTCAAATACAATTCCACCAATTGTTTATTGTATGTCCTTGTAGTAAATCTCTTAGCTCTTCAGGGTTTCTGATGCCTCATATTTAAAATAGAATCAAGTACTTAACTTCAAGGTGGTAATGAGAATTTTATTTTATTTATTTTTTATTTTTTGCCTGCACCATGTGGCTTGCGGGATCTTAGTTCTCAGACCAGGGATCAAACCCGGGCCCGCGGCAGTAGAAACACAGAGGCCTAACCACTAGACCACCAGGGAATTCCCCAAGAATTTTCAAAGACGTTTGATGTGCAGTAGGGGGCTGTTCTTGGACTTGTTTTCTGTCAGATAAGGTCCCTATTCCCCTGCATTGCTCTCTAACGTAAAAAGAGCTGACCTCTGACTCAGATCCAAGGTCAGCTGGTTTCCAGCAGGGTTGGGCCAATGGGAAGTATGGATGGGAGATTGAAAGGCAGAAGGAAAGCAAAATAGGTATTTCTTCATCACTTCCTTCCTCCCTCCTCAAGCAAGGGCTGAATCTCCTCCATGGTTTTAGCTCCTGTGAAACAGATCATTTTAGGTTCCAACTTCTGCCCCAAGCTCTGATAACCCCGCCTCCTTTTCTCTCCAGCCCTGGCAATTGTAGTGGCCTTCTGCTATTGCATAAACTCTTGGTGGCCTCACCATCTCCTGTTTAGCTTCTCAACTTTCCCATCACTTGTGTAATCAACTCCCTAATTAAATTCCCTCTGTTTTAAACATTTAGGGTGGTTTCTGATTTTCTTCCTGGATCTAACAATTACAAGTGCCTGGTGTCATGTTGGCACATAGGGGCACTTAAATACTTTGTACTTATTATAATTATGTTTTGACTGTTATTAATACTTAGTTGTCCAAGACCTTTGTATGTATTCAGTCCACCAAAGATGGCAGCCAGGATGGGAACAAGCTGGCATAACCATCTGCCATGTCTTCTAAGAACAGGGGTGGCTAATGGACAATTACAAGGCATATTATTTACTTGGACCTCTGAATCTTACCACTGGAACAATGACTGAGGGCTTTGACTTTAAATCCCTGGTGCCTAACACAGGGGCTGGCACACAGTAATTCCCCATAATGGTTATTAGACTGACTTGAAGTCTTTCCAGTTATGTAGTCAGAACAGCATCTATTTATAAGGCGGGAGACCCCTGAGTTCAGGTTGCAGGATCTCACCTGTGTGTGCACTGAAATTTTTTAAATTAGGGCTATATCAGGAGAGCCAGGATTAGAAGGGCAAGATGACAGAGGCACTCATCTATGGCATAAAATCTAAACTTATGCCAAGAAAACTCAGCAATCAAGATACCTAATATTATAAAGTAGTATTTTTAAAAAATCATCATTAATGCAAAAATCCATGATGAACAAAATAGCAAAATTTGAATAAAGATAGGATTAGTATTTCTTTTTTTTTTCACACACACACACTGTATTTTATTTTTGCAAGAGATAAATAAACTGGCACGAAGCATTGTAAATGGATGACCACAACAGAAGCAACAATGATTGCAATTACCAAACACGAAACACACTCACACTATGTCATAATATTGACATTCAGTCCAGTAGGATTAGTATTTCTGATTTTTCCTTTTGCATCAGGCTCCAATATGGTTCAGCACAGCACTGACTAACTGAGTCACTGCTTCTTGTGGTTCCTTCACTGCTGCTTCAGGCACCTGATGTCTCTAGAGCTAAGATCCAATCCTCCCCAACCAGCCACACACCACCCCCGCCAGACACATACACTGCTGTCTGTGGGCTCTGGAGCAGGGGCTGTGTCTGTCCTATTCCCTGCTGAAACTGCCTGGCACATACTAGATGCAAATTCATGTGTCTAATGAATGAATGCACAAATCCTCTTCTCTGCATTGTGGAGATTCCATCAGGGTCACCACTAAGATATTCTAACAATGCACTTCTAAAAGAACAAAATCCAAACTCACTAGGAATCAAAGAAATGTAAATTGCAACAAGGAAGTCCAATTTTTCATTGCTAGAATTAGCAAAGATTTAAGAGATTGACAATACCCAGTATTGACATGGAAATCAAGAAAAAAGGCATTCCTATGCATTACTGCTAGGGCTGCAAATTAATATAGTGATTCTGGAAAGCAATTTGGCAATATGTAGCAAAAGCCCTTCAAAAGTACATTTCTTTTGACCTAGCGATCCCACTTCAAAGAATTTATTCTAAGGAAATAATTAGGCAAGTGCCAGAAGATGTATCTTCCAGGGTGTTTCATCACAGTATTGTTTATAAACAGCAAGAGCGTGCAAGCAGCCTAAAGATCAAGTACTTGGCTTACTTTTCTTTTTTTTTTTTTTTTTAACTTCTTCATTAGAGTACAATTGCTTTACAATGGTGTGTCAGCTTCTGCCCCACAACAAAGTGAATCAGCTATACATATGGGCTTACTATTAACATTAGGAAATAGTAATAAATAAATAAAGGTATCATATGATGGAATATTATGCAGCCATTTAAAATGGTGATGTGGCTCTGTATGTACTTAAAACAGAAGGACGTTCATGATGTATTAAACAGAATAACAGATTATAAAATATATACATAATGTAACCGCCACTTTTAAAGCATATATGGAGAAAGTCTGGAAGGCTGAATACTAATGGTGGTTATCTCTAGGTAGAGAATATTAGATAATTTTAATTTTTTTAAGACTTTATTTTTCAGAGCAGTTTTAGATTCACATTGAAATTGAGAGGAAAGTAAAGAGATTTCCCATATACACCCTGTCCTCACACATGCATAGCCTCCTGCATTAACAACATCACTCACTAAAGTGATACTTTTGTTTCCATTGATGAAGGTATATTGACATGTCATAATCACCCAAAGTCCATAGTCTACATTATGGTCTTGTACATTCTACAGGTTTGGACAAATGTATAATGACATGTATCCGTCATTATAGTATCATACAGCGTAGTTTTACTGTCTTAAAAAGCTTCTATGCTTCACCTGCTCATCCCTCCCCAACCCCAATCCTTGGCAACAACTCATCTGTTTACTCTCTCCATAGTTTTGCCTTTCCTGGAATGTCATATAGTTGAAATCAAGACTATAGAACTCCCTGAAAATAACATAGGAGATAACCTAGATGACCTTCGATGTGGTGAAGATTTATTAGGTACCACACCAAGGGCATGCCCCATGAAAGCAATAATTGATAAGCTGGACTTCATTAAAATTTAAAACTTCTGCTTTGCAAAGACAATGTCAAGATAATGAGAAGACAGGCCATGGACTGGGAGAAAATGTTTGCCAAAGATAGATCAGACAAAGGACTATTATCTAAAATATACAAAGAACACTGAAATCTCAACAATGACAAAACAAACAACCTGATCTTAAAATTGGTCAAATCACTTAACAGATACCTCACCAGAGAAGATCTACAGATGAAAAACATACAAAAAATGCTCCACACCATATGTCATCAGGGAAATGGAAATTAAAACAACAATGAGATATCATTATATACCTAATAAAATGGCCAAAATTCAGAACACTGACACCACCAAATGCTGGCAAGGCAGTGGAGCAACAGGAGCTCTCATCCATTGCTGGTGGGGATGCAACATGGTACAGCTGCTTTGGAAGACAGTTTGGTGGTTACAAAACTAAACATCCTCTTACCATACAACCCATCAACTGTGCCCAAAATATATGAAAACTTATGTCCACACAAAAACTTGCATCTTTTTGCAAGCAGTTATATCCATAGATGCTTCATTTATACTTGCCAAAACTTGGTAGCAACCAAGATGTCCTTTGGCAGGTGGAATATTACTCAACACTAAAAAGAAATGAGCTATCAATCCATGAAAAGACATAGAGGAAACTTAAAGGCATATTACCAAATGAAAGAAGCCAAATAGAAAAGGCTACATACAGTGTGATTCCAACTATATGACATTCCAATTTTAATTTTTTTAACCTTTCATTTTTCTGAATTCTCTAAATTTAACACAATGATCATTTATAACTTGTGTAATTCTAAAAGTGAAAGTAACGTATTCAGTGTTACTATCCTATTCTACACATTGTGGGGTGAATTTCCCAGCAGGGTATGGGCAAGTTGAAATCTCCATTATCACCTTCATCTACATGGGAGCTTCCTTTGTTGTTGAATCAGATCAGATAATATGGTGCAGATATCTTCTCCACATAGGGCAGCCCATTTTTTCTTCCTTGGCCAGTACCCCATGATTTTCCAGAGGTGTTTCTGAGACTGGGTCACCATTCTTGAATATTCAGATCTCTCTCGTACCAAAGATCCCAAAGGTCACTTTTTTTTAATTGAAAGGCTCATCCTGTTTGCTATCTCAAGTAAACCTTGCAGGCCCCAAGCCTGTTTTAGCATTTAGGAAATAAGGATAAGTATTTACCTCACAGGTAGACTAAAAGACAAAATTGCAGAAAGGTCTCAGTGTACACTAAGTGTATCAGGCAGGATAAGCTGAGTAACAAACAATCACCAAATCTCTGGGTTGAAACCACAAGAATGTATTTCTTACTACACAACACATCTCTCATAGGTCAGCAGGGACCTCTGCTCCACATGGTCCTCCCTCAAGGATCCTGGCTGAGGAAGACTCCATCTCCATGATTTCACTTTGCCAAAGCAGGGGAAAGAAAGCAATGGCACCTAGTGCACTAGCTCTTAAAGCTCCTACCCAGGAAATGTCCATGTCATGCCACTCTCCTGTCATTGGCCAAAACAAGTTACATGACATCTGAATTCAAAGGGGATAGTGAAATACGTTCCTACTATGCATCTAAGAGACTGAAAGCCAGAAATATTGGTGAATGGCAAAAGTATCTCCCACAGTAGGCATTCATGAATGTTTTTTGAATAAAAGGAAGTATTTATTTCAAACCCAGCTCTGTGGCAGAGAGGTCTATGATGTGTCAGGCGTTGTGATAGGTCACGTTTACAGTGTGAAATGAATTTAAGTGATTCTTACCAAAGCCACACAGCTAGTAAAGGCTAGAACCGGATTTGACTCCACAGATTGTACCCTACCCATTATGTCTGTTTGCGCCATGCCAGGGTTTCTTAACTTCTGCAAGCCTCTTTCCTCCTCATCTTTCAGAAGCAAATGACATTGACTGCTTTGGGTTCATTCTACAGGAGGGATGAAACGCCCTGCTGTGGTTGGCACAAAGGCTCTGTGAGACAGGGCAGCGTGTATTGTCCAATGTCTGGTCAAAATGGTGCCTGGACACAAAAGGTGCTCAACATCACCAATCATCAGAGAAATGCAAACCAAAACCACAACGAGATATCATCTCACACCTGCCAGAATGGTTATCATCAAAAAGACCACAAATAACCAATGTTAATGGGGATGTGGAAAAAAGGGAACACTTGTACACTGTTGGTGAGAATGTAAATTGGTGTTGCTACTATGGAAGACAATGTGGAGGTTCCTTCAAAAACTAAAAATAGAACTATCATGTGATCCAGCAATTCCACTGCTGGGTATATAGCTGAAGAAAATGAAAACACTATTTCAAAAAGATACATGAATCCCAGTGTTCATAGCAGCATTATTTTCAGTTGTCAAGGTTTGGAACAACCTAAGTGTCCATGAACAGATGAATGGGTAAAGAAGATGTGATATATATACACAACGGAATACTACTCAGCCATAAAAAAGAATGAAATTTTGTCATTTGCAACAAAATGGACGGACTTGAAAGGTATTATGCTAAGTGAAATAAGCCAAAGAAAGAAAAACACTGTATGTTATCACTTTTATGTGGAATCTAAAATATAAAACAAACTAGTGAATATAACAAAAAAGAAACAGACTCACAGATATAGAAAACAAACTAGTGGTCACCAGTGGGGAGAGGGAACATAGCGGGGCACAACAGGGGTAGGAATTAAGAGGTACAAACAACCATATATAAAGTAAATAAGCTACAAGGATATGTTGTGCAGCACAGGGAATATAGCCAATATTTTATGGTAACTGTAACTGGAGTATAACCTTTAAAATTGTGAATCACTGTGTGGTACACCTGAAACTTATATAATATTGTACATCAACTATACTTCAATAAAAAGGGAGGGAAATCTTCTGTGTACATAATAGGTATAAACTTTATTACCATTAAGTTTAAAGATTGTGGAAAGTCATTAAAACTTTCTGAGTCTCATTTACCCCATTTCTAGTAAATGGAAAATACTGTACAAATCTTATAGGTCACTGTAGGGAAAATAAAAAACAACGTATATTAAAATTCTTTTTAAAATGCTAACCAAAAGAATGGTACCCAGAGCGGCCCTGTAATTTCTCTCTGTGTTCACACGTTGGGGAGAAGGGTGGTGAGAGAGAGGGTATCCAGTATATTCTATAGTACACAGCTGATCCCTGGGCCACTCAGTTACTGAAGGATACATGTGTCCCCACTCAGTCATTGGACTGTATGTGTCATTATCTAAGAGGATCAGACAAGTCCTGACACGTGAATCCGGCTCTCCTCACCATCACACATATACACACACGCACACACATGCACAATCGCCTCTAGACAGCTCATGTTCACTTGCCCTCACATCATAAATACCATCCTGAGTCTATGCCACATGCAGCGTGAACTCATGCAGTAGCCATGTGCCCTCAACGCTTTAACCTGATTTATTGCCGTCCACGTGTGCGTGTATTCTGTGGAACCCTATGGAGCTGCCATTCTGTCGGCAATTTCCTTGGCTGCACACACAACTCTGGAAAGTCACACATGTGCACACAACCATACATTCACCCATACCAGTCCATACCTGTCACATGCATGTGCGCGCACGCACACACACACACACACACATACAGCATGTAGGCATGCGCCACCACTCATACAACTTGCTACTTGTCCCCCACCCATCTCCTGACCCAGGCCATGGGCTTCATAGCAGTGAATTCAATCGCTGTCGCTGCCAAGGCTGCTATTAAAACTCAGTTCTAACCATCCAGGAAATCAGTCACCAGGGCTTGGCCCCTGCGGCCCTGGCTTCACCCAGCAGCTGTGCTCAACGTCTGCTCCACTCCCACTCCATCCATCTGCTTGGCTGGTCTTTAACCCCAGACACCCCACTTTCCCACTGCCCTTGTCCTCCTGCACGACCTGCTGCTGCTCCCCAGCTGAAAGGCTGCCCGGATGTCATGAAGCCCCGCTCTCTGCCTGTACTCCTGCCCCACCATAAATCTCCGCACACAAAGAGACTGCTACTGGGAGGTAGGGGCCCAGGGGGCTCAGAGCTGCCAAAGGGCTCCATGGAAATATTTATTGAGGACTAACTGTTTATCTTGCCTTCTACTAGGCACTAAGGCTATGGTGATAAAAACAGATGCAGTCCCTGCTTGTATGGGTCTCACCGTCTGGTTGGGGGAAATTTTTTTTTTAAAGCACAAAATAAACATAAAATTCCAGCTCTGTGAAGTGGTATGAAGCAGAAGTGCATAGGAATGTAACATATACCACAGGCTACTCATCTGTAAACGGGATAAGAGTACCAACTCACAGTGCTGATGTGAAGATTCAATGAAATAATATGTATAAAGTACTTATGAACAGTTCTTGACACAAAGTAAGTGCTATGTATTGTTTGCTCTTTTATTATAGTTATATCTCCCATATAGAGGGAATTAACATAATCAGAGAGATTATGAAAGTGGCAGCTAAGGTGATAACTGAAGGATGAATAGGAAGGAATTAAGGAGATGAAGGGGGAAGGGCAATAGAAACATCATGTGCAAAGGTCCTGTGGCAGGCCATTCCAGGAGCTGGTAGAGGCTCAGGTGGGCTTCAGTGCCAACAGTGAGGAGGCAGTTGTCCAGCCTGGGGCTGGAGAAGCTGACAGATACCAAATTTGCTGGGCCTTGAAAGCCATGGTAAGAAGCTGGCATTTATGACACATTGTAAATCAACTATACTTCAACAAAAATAATCTTTTTTTAGAGTTGGCATTTATGGAACTTAAGCTAAGTGCAGTAGAAACCCAGTGCAGAGTTATAAGCAGTTATATGGTCTCAGTAACAGTGTGAAAGACCAACCTGTTTGAAACAGGGACAGTAGATTAAAAGGGGGCTATGTCAGCCTTCAATGCGACACCTTGGGGGTGTAATGCTGGTGGTGACCATCGTCAGAAATTCATTGACGTAATCTGGCAAAGGGTAGAAAACATGAGGGAACAAGCCCAGGGTGGGATTAACTCACTGGCACGGTGGCTTCCCCAGTGCATGAAGAAACACAGCAGGGCTGTGTCAGTGACCATCTGGGGACTGGAGGTCCGGGGTGGGGGCATGAGGGCAGAGGGGACCTTAGGTCCGTCAAGTAGGCAGCAGAGTCATAGTCCCAAGACTTTAGTAAATGTGGATCAGGATTCAGGCAGCAGATGGAAATGAAGGCCTGGGTTCTTGTTCCTGGGGAAAGGGTTGCTGGTAAAAACAGAGCTGATAAAGCTCAGCAAGTATCAAGCCTCCAGGACGAGATCAGGAAACTAAGGCAGGAACCCAAGTCATGAGATGTTCCCCTGAGAATAAGTATCTCTTCATAGGATTTCATCTTATTGGGTGGGAGAAGCTGCCTGGAACTCTGTGTTGAGAAGGATTCTGAAGCCAAATTTAAGCTTGGTGAGAAAGAGTGTTGAGATTTATTAACATGCTCATTATGGGCGTGGAAGGTAGGAACAGGTGGTGTGTGTATATACCATGAATTTACCACCCCTGGGTTATGAGTGTATTCATCCAAACTTTTGTGGTTGAGTGATAGAAACCCAATTCAAAATAGCTTAAGCCAAAAAAAAAAAAAGGAACATATTGGTTCATAAAACCGGGAAGTCTAAGATGTAGAACTGGTCTGATCGACAGCAGAATTCAAGTGATGCTGTTGTCAGAACTCTGTGCCTCTCTCTCAGTCTCTTGACTTGGCTCACTTGTTCTTTGTTATGTCCTCAGGTAGGCTGCCCCCTCCTAAGGATGAGCAAGGTAGCCTATGGTAGCCCCAGCTCTATCCTGTCCTTAAGGCTCAGAGTCAAAGAAGTCACTATCATCTTTCATGATACAGCCAGAACAAGTGCCAACAAAGACTCTGGTTGGCCTGGCCTGGGTCACATGCCCACCCCTAAGCAGGAGTGGTGTCAGCCATATGGGCAGAGCAGGACATCTGTAGTCAAAAGTTAGGTAGTGGGCTTCCCTGGTGGCGCAGTGGTTGAGGGTCCACCTGCCGATGCAGGGGACACGGGTTCGTGCCCCGGTCCGGGAAGATTCCACATGCCGCAGAGCGGTTGGGCCCGTGAGCCATGGCCGCTGGGCCTGTGTGTCCAGAGCCTGTGCTCCACAATGGGAGAGGCCACAGCAGTGAGAGACCCGCGTATCACAAAAAAAAAAAAAAAAAAAAAAAAGTTAGGTAGTTTCCTAAAAGAATGGGAGCTGGGCAACAAGTTTTATGTTGCCAGCCCATGATGTCACATTTGTGTCAATGAGGCTAATTCCAGGCTTACTTATTGAATGTGCCCACATGTTCCTCCCTCCAGAACCTGCTCAGCCAGTGGAAGCTTTGCGAGGCTTTGGCCAATGAAGACAACTCTCACCGTAGCTGTAGGCACCATAGTCAAAGGTACAGAGCTGAGAAGCTGAAAGAAAGAGACTCTCCAGAAAAGAGAATCCAAACATGTCACCAAACCAAGGAGACCAAAAGCAGGAATGGCAAGGCTAGCTTGGAAGAAGTACAAGAGAGAGAAGAAAGCAGAGGCCAGTGGGTCAAGGCAAGAAGCAGGTGGGCAGTCCTGGTGCCACCTGGGAGAGAGGCATGACTGGCTTTTACCTCCCTGTCCTTCCTCCGAATTGACACCAGCCTCATCCCTGTCCCTGGAATTTTGTTTGGCCATTGTGGCTTCTCCAAGGCATTATTCATCAGTCTACCCATTTCCCTAGGTTTTCAACCTCTCCTACAACGCTGGCTCCTTTCTCTCAACATATAAAACAGACTCAAGTCTCTCTCATTCGAAAAAATAAAATTAAAATTAATTAATAAAATAAAATAAAATGCCTTCCCCCACCCCTGCATTACCTTTTACCTACAGTAGCATCTCCTGCGGCATGTTAGATATGCGAGGTGTACTCTAGAGCAACGCTGCTCAAATTCTGGTCCACAGACAGGTGCTGTCTGTAAACTGGTTATAACCTGTAATAGGTAAGAACTGAAATTGACAGCAAATATTTAAAAACCATAATAACAATTTGACAGAGTAACTCTATGTTCGTTGAATCTAATAAAAATCATGTCTTTTGATTTCATTTTTCCAGTAATTCACTTTTATTGTATTTTACAAAAGTATCAATGTGCAACAGGTTGAAAACTAAAAAGAAACAAATACTGTTCCTCCTACACAGGTGGTTTGAGAAACACTGTTCTATAGATTCGTTGTTCTATGATATATTCAATGTAAAAAAAAATTAGAATGAGTTACTTAAGAGTAAGTAAGGAACCAAGTGGGTACCAAGGAAAAAATGTTTAAGTTTCATAATCCAAAAGAATCAGGGTATTCCTCTCTGAGACTGTCAAAGCACACCAATTTATTAAAGGCGTTCTCTGTAGCATTATCTTAGAACCCCAAGGTTTGAAGAGAACCATGCTAGATTTCAAGACCAACATTCTCTAGCTTATTCTCCAAGCATTGTTCCTGGCATTCAGAAGGTATTTAGTAAATATTGGTCTGAATAAACCCTCTATACAGATTGGCTCCTGTTCCAGCTATCTATTGCTGCATAATAAACCACCTCAAAACTTAGTAGCTTAAAATAACTATGTATCCTTCTCGCTCAGGTTTCTGTGGATTGACTGGGCTCAGCTAGTGGTTCTCGCTTAGGGTCTTTTGTGCAGAGATAGTTACATGGTGGATGATGCTATAGTCATCTGAAGGCTCAACTGGGCTGAACATCCATGATGACTCCTTCACTTATATATTTGGCACCTAAGCTGGGATGGCTGGAAGAGATGGGGGCTGGCCGGCCATCTCTCTCCACGTGGCCTCTCCAGGTGGATAACTTGAGCTTCCTTACATCATGGCAGTCTCAAGGCACTGGGCCTTCTTGTATAGCAGCTGGCTTCCCCTAATGCAAATGTTCCAAGAAAAAGGAAGTAGAAGGGTTCAATTCTTTGAAAGGCTCACTAGGCCCAGAAATGACACAGCATCACTTCTTCCATATTCTATTGGTTGAAGCAATCATGAGGCTAGTCATTCCACCTCTCAGTGGGGGAGTAACAATTTGCAGCCGTCCTTATCTACTGCTGCCTCCCTGGCAATATTTCAACCACTAAGTAGCAAAGATCAGGGAGAACAATTATGGAGTTTTTAATTATAATTATTATCATCACCATCATCATCACTTACTGTATACCAGGGTTACTAGGCTTGGCACTGACAGAGAAAGAGACAGAGAGACAGAGAGATTCCCATTTAATCCCCACAACCATTATTCTCATTGTATAGAAAGTGAAACTGAAGTTCAGAAAGGTTGAATCATTTGCCCAAGGTCACACAGTGAGTAAGTGACAGAAATAGGACACAAACCCACGTCTACATGACTGCAGAGCTCAGTCTCGACCACTGACTGATCCACTGACCCAACACCTCTGATCCATCTCAATTATTCCTCATCCCAATATTGTTTGGTTCACACTTCACTCTTCTCCAGAAGACTCACCTAGGCTGCTTGGCTTTGCATCATGAAGCAAATCTGCTAATAGCTCCTCCTTAATTTCTTTTTTCTTCAAATAATGCTCTGTTCATCAGCAATGAGTTGGGAATGACCTGATAGCTCAAACTGCAAGTCATATTTCTGCAGGGAGCCCAAGAGGGGCTGCCAAAGTACCTCTCAGCCCAGCCAGGTTGAGCAGGTAATTAGATTGAATCCTCTCCTTGGCTCAGTTTCCTTCCCGGGCAGACTGGCTATTGAGCAATCCATTCTCCAGGCACTAATACATCACCTGGGAGCACCCGGCCATGATGGATGAACTGGGCCATCAGCGGAGCCCACAATGGATGGGTGTCATTCATCACTGCAGGAAGCTGATGGAGCCATGAGTTACTCAAGCTGTAGTACCTTCCAGCCCCATTGGGGCCAGAGCCAGGAGGACTGAGGCTGGAGGAGGGAGGTACAGAGCTAAGAGGACTTCTCTGGGAGATGTGCCAGCAACCATGGGTACATTCTGTCTGAACCACTTCAAAGCAGGGAGATGTCTAATGGAGGCTGCAGCTGGGACAAGGAGCATATAAGGAAAGGAGAATGTAATAGATAAGATCATGGGTTTTGGAAATCATACTTGCCTGGCATGTGCCCTTGCCCTGTCTTTTCCTTGCTCTGTAAGCTCAAGCAAGGCATTCATCTCTCCAGAGCTCAGTTTCCCCATCTCATTTCAGGTGCTCCTTTACAGTTCTCATGGTGGTTAGGCAAGGCCATGTGAAAAGTTCCAGTTAGTGAAATATACATGCAAGGAGCAAGAGTCACATCTGACTGAGGCCATGAAAGGCCCCCATGAGATTCTCAGCCTCTCTTCCCCTGCCATTAACAACCAAGGAGCCTCGTGTTAAGATATCAGAACCACAGGATCAGAAGAGCCTGGATGGCTGATCACCTGGAAGAGCGATGCCCTGGAGGGTTGCACAGACCCTCTCTGGCTTGAGTCAGCAAGAGATAAACCCTCGATAGGCTAAGTCATTGAGGTCGTGGGCTGTTTGTTACCACAGCGTAACCTAGCCTATCCTGACAAATACTCTGTATCAGAGGTCGGCAGAGAGCAAGATGGTAAATATTCTAGACCTTGTGGGCCAGATGGTCTCTTACATTCTTTGGGTTTTTTGTTTGTTTATTTGTTTGCTTGGGTTTTTTGTTTTTTGTCTGTTTATTTGGGTTTGGGGTTTGTTTATCTGTTTGCTTGTTTGTTTACAATTCTTGAAAAATATAAAAACCATTGTTAGCTTGTGGGCCTACAAAATAAGCTACAGGCTGGATTTGACAAACGGGTTATAGTTCACAAACCCCTTGTCTTAAATCATAGGATTGCTGTGAGAATTAAATGAGATGTGAACATAAACATTATTTAAATGTTAGCTGCTGCTACTGTAATAGTGGTAATTATAATTGTCTGTAAATAGTAGATATTTATGCCAGACACTGCTCTAGACCCTGGTGATTCTCAGTGACAAGATAATAAGGAGCTTCCTTTGGGGTTGTTGCTGTTATTTGTTGTTATGGTGGTGGCAGTGGTGGTGGTGATTGTAATGGGGCGGGGGAGGTGTAAAAATTTGAATCCGATCCACAGGGCCTAAGTCCTTGTTTCTGGTATGATTTGGGACAACTATCAGGTCAGGGGCCTGAAAGATGCACCCTCTTGTTCAAATCCTGTGGTTTCCAGGGATAAAATTATCTGGTCTTTCCATGTGACCCCCATAACACTAATAACATTTAAATAGCCCAAGTTCACATTGCATCCGGCCCAGTGTTAACTCCCTCCTCACCGCACACAGCCCAAACCAATGTTCCCAGGCCCCCTGTAGCTGCGGGAGGCTCAAAGCTGCCTTGCTCACCCCGGTGCAGACAGGTGTAGACCCCTGGGCTAGATGGTGTTTGCGCCCAGGTTTTGCTTGGATCAGGAGAAACCCTCCTTCACGTCTATGGCTTCAGATGTGGTTTCCATAGTAGTCCACAACCTGCATTTACCAAAGGCCTACTATGTGCCAGAAACAATCCCAAGTAATCCTCATGACTCATCAGCCATGGGTTGCATTATTCCCATTTTTCAGGTGAGGAAACTGAGGCTCAGAGAGGTGATGAAACTTGCCCAAGGCTACATGGTACCTAAGTGGTGATGAGGGCATGCAAACACAGACCAGCATTTACTGACTCCAGAGTCCATGTGTTCTTCCTACAAAACCACACTGCCTCTACAGAGGAAAGACTTATGCCCCAGAGAAACCTGCCCCAAGGAGGCACTGATTCTGAGAGCCATGCCCACTTTGTGGGGGATGTGGGAATTTACCTTAAAATACTAGCTAGCCAGGCACAGTGATCAACACTTCCTCCATCCTGTGACCATGGCAGACATGGCTAATTGATCACAACACTCTTTCCCATTAAGGCCAGACTTAAGTTTCACAGAGAGCACCAACCATTACAGTGGACCAGTGTTAGGACACAAAGCTGAGCTAGACTCTGACCTTCTTGAACATAGGGATGTTTGATTCCTTTCTGAAACTCCACCACCTGTGCAAAGCCTGGAAACAATAGATGCTCACCCAGCATGGGGCCTGGCAGGCTCTAGATGCTTCCTGATTGCAAAATAAAGTCAGACAGACTTCTCTTTGGGATTCTGGTGATGGGAGGATGCGGTCACACCTGTGGTGACTTGGAAAGTTGATAGCTCATTACTCACTTCTAAGAGCATCCATGGATAAACATGTTCCTCCTACAAATAGCACCACCATCCATCCAGATGCTCAAACTGGCAGCTAGAATCATCCCTGCCTCCTCCTTACCTCATCCCCTTATCCAATCCATCAGCAAGTCCTTCTGACCCAAACTCCCAAACACACCTGAGACCCAGCCATTTCTCTCCATCTCATGCACCTCAACACAGCCCAGGCCACCATCCTTTCTTCCAGAACTTCAGCATCCCACCTCTAGGTCTCCCTGCTTTTCCTCTTGCCCCTCTTCAATCTGCCCTCCATGTTGCAGCCATAGGGATATTTGCAAAATGAAAACAAAACCATGCTATTCCCCAAAATGCTTCTCATTGCTCTTAGCAGAAATCCCACTTCCCTCTCATCACCTTCGAAGCCCTGTAAGGTCTGAGCCCTGCCTTCCCCTCCCACACCACAGGCTACCACTCTCCCACTTTCCCACACAACACCCTGGTCTCCTCTTGGTGTCTATGACACACCAAGCCCTTCCCACCTTGGGGCCTCTGCTAATGCCTGAAATGACCTTCCTTCATTCTCTGCAGCCAGCTCCTTGGAGGTCTTTGGAGAGGCCTTCACTGACCCTCCCCATCTAAGTAATTCTTCTCACCCCACCTTGAATCTCATCACCACATTCATTTCCTCCTTAGCACTTACCACAAGCAAAATATTCCTTTCATTTATTTGTTTACTGGTAGATGTATTATCCTTACTGGGCTGTGAGCTCCATACGGACAGACTCTGTCCATATCACGACAGTGTCCCCAGGGCTCAGCACAGGGCCTGCCACATAGCAGAAGCTCAATAAATATTTGTTGAATATTTATAATCCACAGCAAGGAAACCTCCCAGCAGGGTCCACAGCTCCCCGTTCCCTGACACATCCCTGTCCCACCATGCTCCCAGCCCTCACAGTCACCTGCTTTCGCCAGCCACTGTCACTTTACCTGCAGCCCTCTCCCCACACGGACTTCCGAGAAAGGTCCAGAAGCAGAGAAAGTGTCCTCTGTGCCTTTGTGTCCTCAAAGCCCAGGACAGTGGGCAGGTGCACAGGAAAGGTTGATGATGAAGCAAGAACTCCGCTGTGAAGCAGCATCGCAGACCAGGTGGGGGGAGGAGGGGAAGCGGCAGAATCTCGCTGATGTCATCTGAGAGTCCCCTGAAGGATCTTTGAGAATTCAAGAAGAATGTTAGAGAGGCCAGAAGGTAAATAATGTACTGATTTTCCAAGAAAAGGAAACCGTCAATTCAATCCCAAGAAAAATTGTAGACCTTCTTATTAACTGGTCAGTTGGCAACTAATTTACCAAAAATGAGGCAATTACCAAGATCTAAGGTCCATCCCTGGAGAATGTCAAGTGAAACTATTCTAATTTCCTTTTTGACAAGGTGCCCATGCTTGGGACAGATAATAGCTGTATTTTAGACAAGTATTCACTCAACAAATATTTATGGAGGAGCCACCCTATGCAGGCTCTGTGCTTGCAGTGAGGACGCAGTGTGAATAAAAAGGGCAGAACCCAGGTCCTGGTGGTGGATGCATGAGGTGTGAGGCACGGCCAGCACACAGCCAGGTAGCATATACGGTCTGACCAACGGCAATGAGCTCATGGAGAAAAACCGGGCAAGTGAAGGGGATAGATTGATGGGGAGGGAGCCCAGAGCATCCAGTAGGGTGGCTGGGGAAGGTCTCACAAAGGGGCCATCTTGGCTGAGATTGAGGAAGGTGGGAGAGGGCAGATACCTGGGGCTTGAGCATCCCAAGGAGAGGGAAAAGCCTGCTCTGAGGCCAAGGTGTGTGTGCTAGGTTGTATGAGGAACAGCAGACCGGTGTGGTCAGAGCAGAGGGAGAGAGGGGGGAGTGGGGAGAGTGGATGGAAAGGGACGGGGATGCAGAACAAGGGCGCTGTAAGGATCTGGCTTTGACTGAGAGTATATGAGGAAGGTAGCTGGTTCGGTACAGCAACTCAGACTCAACCAAGATAGAAGAACATGCCCCTTAAATGTTTCTCGGAAACATTAATGAAATAAACAAGGGAATGGGAGAATATGTTCAAAGAGGGCTTTTGCAATCAAAGACCCAGGTCCGGTACACAACTCCTATGACCCACCAATTTCACTCCTAGGTATATACACAACAGAAGAATGAACCAGGTTCACCAAAAAGGCATGTTCCAGGACGTTCACAGCAGAGCTGTTCACAGTTGCCAGAAATGCAATTCACAATTGCTGTTCACAATTGCCAGAAATGCCAGAAATGCAACAACAGAAGAACGGAGAAGTACCTTGCCGTGTACTCACACAGTGGGATATGCCACAGCAGAGAATGAATGTTACACAACTTCATGCCATAATATGTGTGAATCTCACAAAAAGGATGTGAAAGAAAGAAGCCAGAAACAAGAGTTTTATACCGTATGATTCCATCTATAAAAAGTTCAAAAATGGGCAAAACCGATCTATACTCTTAGAAGTTAGGACAGGAGGACTTAGCGCTTGATCTGGCTGCTGGTCACTTGAGAATGTTAGGTTTGTGAAAACCGTCAAGCTGCACATGTATAATCTGTGTACTTTTCTATTTGATGCGACGCTTCCAAAAAATTGCTAATGAAAATAATTTAGTTTAGGTAAAACCAATAAATTAGCCTGACTGATTTTTAAAAAAAGACCTGGGTTGATTCAAGTTCTATTACTTATTAGCAGAGTAACTGGGCAAATCACACAGTCTCAGTTTTCTTATCTCTAAAAGGGAGGCCACAAATAAAACCTACAGAGTCTATCACAGAGATACTGTGAGGGTCAAATGAAAAGCACACATAAAAGTCCTTTAGAGGGCTTCCCTGGTGGCGCAGTGGTTGAGAGTCTGCCTGCCGATGCAGGGGACACGGGTTCGTGCCCCGGTCCAGGAAGATCCCACATGCCGCGGAGCAGCTGGGCCCGTGAGCCACGGCCACTGAGCCTGTGCGTCCGGAGCCTGTGCTCCGCAACGGGAGAGGCCACGACAGTGAGAGGCCCGCGTACTGCAAAAAAAAAAAAAAAAGTCCTTTAGAAAATAACTCTCACGATACTAATGTTAGTTGTTACTTATGAAACCTCATCTTAGGAGTGCTCAGGATTGTACAAGTCTCTGGAGGTGGACCATGGACTCCGTTCTTGCCATGCTATCTTACAACTTTGTAAATTACTTGTGTGAAGATTTAGAAGGTGAACACTGCCCTTCAGGCTGAGAAATAACTGATTTGGCAGAATCAAAAGGAGCTCAGCAAACAGGAAGATTGGAACACAATCAACAGAAGAAACTCAACAAGGATAATTCTAGGGTCACACATTGAGGTTCAAAGCATGCATCGCCTAAGCATAGCTCCGGCGCAGGGAAAGAGAATTCGGAACCCTGTTGAGCTTCCTGTAAATTATAGGATTGTTTTGACAGCAATAGGAGTGTGGCTCGTGAGAAGGGGTTCCTCTTCAGTGCTTCATGCTGCGCAGAGCACATCTAGAGCCCCAAGTCCCCTTCGGGGTCTGCCCTTCCCTGTTCCAACCCAAACCAATGCAGATGAGACCTGTGTTTGGCAGAACATCAGCAAGGTTCTAGCAAGTGATCGTGGACATGGTTTACACTGCCCTTTACCACAGACCTGGACTCCTGAGGTGGTAATGAGGACTTCGGGCCTCCCTACCTCCACTCAGCATGAGGGTCCATCACCGATACCTCAGTTTCCTTCAGCAGAGATGGGGCTGCAGTGAGTGAGCCCCATGGCAGACAGAAGGTACTTGGCACTATTATCAGCCCCTGGTTCCAGTCAAAAGAAAGGTCCAGAGACTCAGGACCGAGGTGGGGGCAAGATAGGAGACACTGGTAGCCAATACCTGGGACAACCAGTCACAACCCAAAACCCCTCCCTTGGACCCTGTCTTCTGCCATTTTCAATCACCGCTATGTTTTTAAGGAAAGGTGAACTGGGAGTCTGCCTTTGGGACACATCTGCTGGAGGTCATCCCCAGACCCAGGGACTCACACGAGAGTCACAGCTGGGGTGGGTTCAGGCTTGTAGCTCCCTGAACCTCAACAGGAGGCAGATAGAGAAGAAGAGGAAGCTGGGACTGGATGGGTGAAGGCTGACCACCCAGCTGTGGGCCTGGCTCCGAGGTGGGGAGGTCAGCCATCCAGGATCCAATGTCCAAAAAGAGAAAGGGCAAATTCAGCTCTACTCAGCCTAGATCAACATCCAGATGGGTCTGACCCAGAGCAGGACACAAGACACTGCCTGGGGACAGAGCAACAGGGTCCAGGGGGGATGGGGAAGTGTCAAGAGAGGGCCAGGAGTCAGGGCCCCAGCCAAGCAAAATGGAATGAGCACAGGAACTTCCAGACCTGAAAGACCATGAGAGCTGGTCACTCCATCAATGGGTAAGTTTTGAGGATAACCACATGACCAAGAGCCAGAGAAATCGTGCAGTTTCAGGTAGCTGAGGAAGTCTAGGACTTGGTGGACATTAGGTCTCCACCAGCATTGAGGCCAGCAGGCTTAAGTGTCAGGAGTAGAGGCAGGCCCCCTGTCCTGCTGGCCTCATCCACATGGAGCCACGGTCTTTAATGGGATCTGCCAGGTACGGCAGGGCCTCTGGAAATGATAGTGACCCATCTCAGGCCAGGGGCCTGGCCCTGCCCTGCAAAGCCTGTCACAGCTGTGCACATTGGCTATTGAAACCTCCCTCCAGGAAGCTGGCCGCTGCAGAAGAAAGCCAGGTCACATCTGTTTGCCAAGCGGAAGAATTCCTTTGGCAGAAATCTTGGAAAAGCCATTCTTGGAGGCATGGGTCACACAGGCCTTTCCACCGTCCTGCAGAGCCACCCTCCACTGGCTCCCAGAGTCCGATCGTTCTGCCCAACTCCAGCACTGTCTCCTCAGCGGATGGTCACCTTGCGGATGACCCCAGGGAAGCCAGAACTCTCCCACTGCTTGTCCTTTACTGAAGCCCACACGCCTAGAGCCCGTGCTCCGCAACAACAGAAGCCACCGCAATGAGAAGCCCGAGCACCGCAACGCAACGTAGCCCCCGCTCGCCGCAACTAGAGAAAGCCGGTGCGCAGCAACGAAGACCCAATGCAGCCAAAATAAATAAATAAATAATATTAATTTAAAAAATAAATAAATCCACTCCTATTGTTGTTGTTCTGTTCCGACTCTAGGGCATTTCCAAAACTCAGAGAGACTTTTCCACATCAGCTGCTTTGGACCATGGTTTCCAGTTGTCCATTCCCAAGGGAAAACTCAACCCCCACGATTACCCCTGGCCGTCAGAATCTGGGTCCCAGGCTGCTCTCCATGGTGGCGGATGTTGCTGTTGTGTTCCTTCTGTGCATGTGTTAAAATTTTGAAAATTATAACAAAGGTTGGCTTCTGGAGTTGCACAAGCTGAGGCCTCACAATGCTTGCTGTCGTAGAGGAGCTGATTGCCCAACTCCATTTATCAAAGTGTCACTTCTCTGACAGGCCCTAATAAATATCCTGCCAGAGACCCCGCACCTGGCAGCCGTGCCACTCGGCAACACGCCGCTAACCTAATTTGCTAATTGCTGCTTTCCCCATTAATTTTAGTCCTGTCTTGTTTGGTGTTGACATGGAGGAAAAAGAAATAGGGTGGAAAAAACAGACAGGAAAGAAAATATCTCGGGGTCCCCCAGCATCCACCCCATCCTCCCAGCCCTTCACACAAGCACTTGCTCACACTCACACCTAAATACCAACTTCCTTCCCCTCTCTTTTTCTCATCACGGCTGGTGGAGATTGAACATTTAAAGGTGCAGGGGCCAGATTTGCCAAACCAGAAATCAAGACACATGCCTGATAGTGGGATGTAAGGTTTGACACCAGGGCAGCCGTAGAAATGCAGGGGATCGATGGTTACTGTAGCTAAAGTCATTCTAATCAACGTCATTGCATTTTGAGAAGAGATCAAATAGGTCATCAAGGGGTTAACAGGTCCAGCTTATCAGTCATCAGATACGGCCACATCCCAGAACCCTCCAGCCCCAGGTCCCTCATCCCAGCCCCTCTCCATGTCATAGGGGAACTCTGCCTCCCTTTTGGTCTCATTCTAAGCATTGATGTCCAAAATAATGGCACAGGATAATGCCTTAGGGCAGAATTTCCCAGCCAGCACTGACTCTCTCAGCCACTTGGATTAGCCACAGCCCTATTCCTTTAGCTCTTCAACTCCCACCAAAAGCCCCCAGGGATGGAAAGGTTTCACCGTGGGTTGTTTGATTATAGATCATTACAAATGAGATAATGGGTTCAAAGTCCAGTTAGAGAGGCAAAGGCAGGAGTGGAGGGAACTCCAGCCACAAGCAAAGAGGAAGGAAGACACTCTCTTCTCAGAGATGAACAGAAGTTCCCATGTGAAAAAGGGGGTTAGCTGTCTCACTCACCCAGGGGTCTGAAGAGGACCTCCTTCGCCATGTTAGTCCATGTGAGCCTTGAGTAGCTGGCTGGGGTCCTACAGTGGAAAGTTAGAAGCTCTGGTGCTAGAGGTAGAAAGCACCAGCTTAAATGGTACATACATTTAAAATTTAGATAAACTTTCCACAGACTCTATTTATCATGTGTCCTTCCTTATTACAGATTTCATTAGGGGCAAACCAGCAACAGCAAACAAGACAACTTATGGCACTGCAATTTTTTATTCTTAAGTTGACAAAGATAATGCATGCTTGTTGTAGAAAAATCAACACCTTCAGAAAGGTCCAAAGAAGAAACCAAAGCTTCCTCAGTGTCCTGGCACTCAGAGACCACAACCCATCAACATCCAGCCCTTTTATCACCGGTGTACACCCACAGGGGTGTGAGTTATTTTACACATGGATCACGCCATTTCACCACCTGTTCTTGCTTTTGTACTCACATATCAAGGAGCTCTTTCTGTGCCACTGAAAAATATATCTCCCTCCTCCTGTTTAACCATTTATCAAAATGTATTTAGCTAGTCCCATATAGATGGACATTTAAGTTAGTTTCTTTTTTTTCCTATCCATAATGTGGTGGTGAATCTCCTTATATCTACAGCTTTGTGCATTTGTCCTGTTATTACCTTAGGATAAATGGCTAGAGGTAGAAGCACCAGCTTAAATGGTACATACATTTAAAATTTAGATAAACTTTCTCACGTTGTGTCTCCAGGTGAGGTGCATGAATTTACATTGATCCCCTACCGTGCATGAGTTTCACTTCCCTACAACCTTGAAGAAATTACTTATTTTTAATGTTTAATCATTGTCAAACTTCTGAGTAAAACATGATCTGGTTCTTTGTGAAGTTCAGTATGTTTTCATGTTTGCAGAACATTCAAATTTATTTTGTGAATTACCTTTTCTTTGCCTTTGCTTATTTTTGGTTTTATTGTGTTGTCTTGTTTTTGAATTTTTGAATTTTATTTTACTTATTTATTTATATAGCAGGTTCTTATTAGTTATCTATTCTATACATATTAGTGTGTATATGTCAATCCCAATCTCCCAATTCATCACACCACCACCATCACCCCTGCCGCTTTCCCCCCTTGGTGTCCATACGTTTGTTCTCTATATCTGTGTCTATTTCTGCCCTGCAAACCAGTTCATCTGTACCATTTTTCTAGGTTCCACATATATGGGTTAATATATGATATTTGTTTTTCTCTTTCTGACTTACTTCACTCTGTATGACAGTCTCTAGATCCATCCACGTCTCTACAAATGACACAATTTCATTTCCTTTTTATGGCTGAGTAACATTCCATTGTATATATGTACCACATCTTCTTTATCCATTCATCTGTCAATGAGCATTTAGGTTGCTTCCATGACCTGGCTATTGTAGGTAGTTCTGTAATGAATATTGGTGTGCATATGTCTTTTTGAATTACTGTTTTCTCTGCGTATATGCCCATTAGTGAGATTGCTGGGTCATATGGTAATTCTATTTTGAGTTTTTTAAGGAACCTCCATACTGTTCTCCATAGTGGCTGTATCAAGTTACATTCCCAACAACAGTGCAAGAAGGTTCCCTTTTCTCCACACCCTCTCCAGCATTTGTTGTAGTAGATTTTCTGATGATGCCCATTCTAACTGGTGTGAGGTGATACCTCATTGTAGTTTTGATTTGCATTTCTCTAATAATCAGTGATGTTGAGCAGCTTTTCCTGTGCTTCCTGCCCATCTGTATGTCTTCTTTGGAGAAATGTCTATTTAGGTCTTCTGCCCAATTTTTGATTGGGTTGTTTGTTTTTTCAATATTGAGCTGCATAAGCTGTTTATATATTTTGGAGATTAATCCTTTGTCCGTTGATTCGTTTGCAAATATTTTCTCCCATTCTGAGGGTTGTCTTTTCATCTTGTTTTTAGTTTCTTTTCCTTTCAAAAGCTTTTATGTTTCATTAGGTCCCATTTGTTTATTTTTGTTTTTACTTCCATTACTCTAGAAGGTGGATCAAAAAAGATCTTGCTGTGATTTATGTCAAAGAGTGTTCTTCCTATGTTTTCCTCTAAGAGTTTTATAGTGTCTGGTCTTCCATTTAGGTCTCTAATCCATTTTGAGTTTATTTTTGTGTATGATGTTAGAGAGTGCTCTAATTTCATTCCTTTACATGTAGCTGTCCAGTTTTCCCAGCACCACTTAGTGAAGAGGCTGTCTTTTCTCCATTGTATATCCTTGCCTCCTTTGTCATACATTAGTTTACCATAGGTGCATGGATTTATCTCTGGGCTTTCTATCCTGTTACATTGATCTATATTTCTGTTTTTGTGCCAGTACTATATTGTCTTAATTACTATAGCTTTGTAGTATACACTGAAGTCAGGGAGTCTGATTCCTCCAGCTCCTTTTTTTTCCATCAAGACTGCTTTGGCTCTTTGGGGCCTTTTGTGTCTCCATACAAATTTTAAGATATTTTGTTCTAGTTCTGTAAAAAATGTCACTGGTAATTTGATAGGGATTGCATTGAATCTGTAGATTGTTTTGGGTAGTATAGTCATTTTCACAATACTGGTTCTTCCAATCGAAGAACATGGTATATCTCTCCATCAGTTTGTGTCACCTGTGCTTTCTTTCATCAGTGTCTTATAGTTTTCTGAGTACAGGTCTTTGACCTCCTTAGGTAGGTATATTCCTAGGTATTTTATTCTTTTTGTTGTAATGGTAAATGGGATTGTTTCCTTAATTTCTCTTTCTGATCTTTCGTCGTTAGTGTATAGGAATGCAAGAGACTTCTGTGCATTAATTTTGTGCTCTACAACTTTACCAAATTCATTGATTAGTTCTAGTAGTTTTCTGGTGGCATCTTTAGGATTCTTATGTATAGTATCATGTCATCTGCAAACAGTAACAGTTTTACTTCTTCTCTTCTAATTTCCTTTTACTTCTTTTTCTTCTCTGATTGCCGTGGCTAGAACATCCAAAACTATGTTGAATAATAGTGGCAGGAGTGGATATCCTTGTCTTGTTCCTGATCTTAGAGGAAATGCTTTAATTTTTTCACCATTGAGAATGATGTTTGCTGTGGGTTTGTCGTATATGGCCTTTATTATGTTGAGGTAGGTTCCCTCTATGCCCACTTACTGGAGAGTTTTTATCATAAATGGGTGTTGAATTTTGTCAAAAGCTTTTTCTGCATCTATCGAGATTATCATTTAGTTTTTCTTCTTCAATTTGTTAACATGGTATATCACATTGATTGATTTGCATAGATCGAAGAATCCTTGCATTCCTGGGATAAATCCCACTTGATCATGGTATATGATCCTTTTAATATGTTGTTGGGTTCTCTTTGCTAGTATTTTGTTAACGATTTTTGCATCTATATTCATCAGTGATATTGGTCTGTAATTTTCTTTTTTTGTAGTATCTTTTTCAGGTTTTGGTATCAGGGTGATGGTGGCCTCACAGAATGAATTTGGGAGTGTTCTTTCCTCTGCAAATTTTTAGAAGAGTTTGAGAAGGATGGGTGCTAGCTCTTCTCTAAATGTTTGATAGAATTTACCTGTGAAGCCATCTGGTCCTGGACTTTTGTTTGTTGGAAGATTTTTAATCACAGTTGCAATTTCATTACTTGTGATTGGTCTGTTCATATTTTCTATTTCTTCCTGGTTCCGTCTTGGAAGGTTATACCTTTCTAAGAATTTCTCCATTTCTTCCAGGTTGTCCATTTTATAGGCATAGAGTTGCTTGTAGTAGTCTCTTATGATGCTTTGTATTTCTGTGGTGTCCGTTGTAACTTCTCCTTTTTCATTTCTATTTTTATTGATTTGAGTCCTCTCCCTCTTCTTCTTGATGAGTCTGACTAAAGGTTTATCAGTTTTGTTTATCTTTTCAAAAAACCAGCTTTTAGTTTTATTGATCTTTGCTATTGTTTTCTTTGTTTCTATTTCATTTATTTCTGCTCTGATATTTATGATTTCTTTCCTTCTACTAACTTTGTGTTTTGTTTGTTCTTCTTCTCTAGTTCCTTTAGATGTAAGGTTAGATTGTTTATTTAGAGTTTTCTTGTTTCTTGAGGTAGGCTTGTATTGCTATAAACTTCCCTCTTAAAACAGCTTTTGCTACATCCCATAGGTTTTGGATCATCGTGTTTTTATGTAATTTGTCTCTAGGTATTTTTTGATTTCCTCTTTGATTTCTTCAGTGATCTCTTGGTTATTTAGTAATGTATTGTTTAGCCTCCATGTGTTTGTGCTTTTCACGTTCTTTTCCCTGTAATGATTTCTAATCTCATAGCATTGTGGTCAGAAAAGATGCTTGATATGATTTCAATTTTCTTAAATTTACCAAGGCTTGATTTGTGACCCAAGATGTGATCTATCCTGGAGAATGTTCTGTGTGCACTTCAGAAGACAGTATAATTTGCTGTTTTGGGATGGAATGTCCTATAAATATCAATTAAATCTATCTGGTCTATTGTGTCATTTAAAGCTTGTGTTTCCTTATTAATTTTCTGTTGGATGATCTGTCCATTGGTGTAAGTGAAGGGTTAAAGTCTCCCAGTATTATTGTGTTACTGTCAATATCCTCTTTTATAGCCGTTAGCAGTTGCTTTATGTATTGAGGTGCTCCTATGTTGGGTGCATATATATTTATAATTGTTATATCTTCTTCTTGGATTGATCCCTTGATCATTATGTAGTGTCCTTCCTTGTCTCTTGTAACATTCTTTATTTTAAAGTCTGTTTTATCTGATATGAGTATTGCTACTCCAGCTTTCTTTTGATTTCCATTTGCATGAAATATCTTTTTCCATCCCCTCACTTTCAGTCTGTATGTGTCCCTAGGTCTGAAGTGGGTCTCTTGTAGGCAGCATATATATGGGTCTTGTTTTTGTATCCATTCAGCAAGCCTGTGTCTTTTGGTTGGAGCATTTAATCCATTCACGTTTAAGGTAATTATTGATATGTATGTTCCTATTACCATTTTCTTAATTGTTATGGGTTTGTTTTGGTAGACACTTTTCTTCTCTGTGTTTCCCACTTAGAGAAGTTCCTTTAGCATTTGTTGTAGAGCTGGTTTGGTGGTGATGAATTCTCTTAGCTTTTGCTTGTCTGTAAAGCTTTTGATTTCTCTGTCGAATCTGAATGAGATCCTTGCCGGGTAGAATACTCTTTGTTGTAGGTTCTTCCCTTTCATCACTTTAAATATATCATGCCATTCCCTTCTGGCTTGTAGAGTTTCTGCTGAGAAACAGCTGTTAACCTTATCAGAGTTCCCTTGTATGTTATTTGTCATTTTTCCCTTGTTGCTTTCAATAATTTTTCTTTGTCTTTAATTTTTGTCAATTTGATTACTATGTGTCTCGGTGTGTTTCTCCTTGGGTTTATCCTGCCTGGGACTCTCTGCACTTCCTCGACTTGGGTGGCTATTTCCTTTCCCATGTTAGGGAAGTTTTCAACTATAATCTCTTCAAATATTTTCTTAGGTCCTTTCTCTCTCTCTTCTCTTTCTGGGACCCCTATAATGTGAATGTTGTTGCATTTAATGTTGTCCCAGAGGTCTCTTAGGCTGTCTTTATTTCTTTTCATTCTTTTTTCTTTATTCTGTTCCATGGCAGTGAATTCCACCATTCTGTCTTCCAGGTCACTTATCCATTCTTCTGCTTCAGTTATTCTGCTATTGATTCCTTCTAGTGTATTTTTCATTTCAGTTATTGTATTGTTTATCTCTGTTTGTTTGTTCTTTAATTCTTCTAGGTGTTTGTTCTTTAATTCTTCTAGGTCTTTGTTAAATATTTGTTGCATCTTCTCGATCTTTGCCTCTATTCTTTTTCCGAGGTCCTGGTTCATATTCACTAACATTATTCTGAATACTTTTTCTGGAAAGTTGCCTGTCTCCACTTCATTTAGTTGTTTTTCTGGGGTTTTATCTTGTTCCTTCATCTGATACAAAGTCCTCTGCCTTTTCATTTTGTCTATCTTTCTGTGAACGTGGTTTTCCTTCCACAGGCTGCAGAACTGTAGTTCTTCTTTTCGTCTTAGAGTATTTGTCTTTTTCCTAATAATTTACAGGAGTTTATTTTAGAAATTAGGGATGCTTTTCCTCTTCCATGTATAAATTTTTCATTTTCTTTTCCTACCATGTAGTTTCTTATTTCAAGTTTTTCTATAGTGCTTGTTATATGATGGTGGAAAAATCAAGAATATTTCCTCATAATAAAATCTACAAAAAGGAAGTACATGAGATAAATGGAATCTATGGACATATTCACTCTGTCCAGTATGGGATACCAGCTGACTACCCGAAGTTCACATGAACCAAGATAGAGAAGGGGATCATTTCAGACCTCTGGGTGAGACAGCCCTAAAATTTATCATTTCCCTGTTTCTGGTTTCATGTTCATCTTCTCCTTCCCTAGGTGGATTAGACATTTCCTGGTGACCTGACTCCCAGGAAGGAGCTGCTAAAGCCAATGGCAGAATTGTGCTCAGATGCAAGGCTATGTGAATAACCCCACCTCCAGGGTTCCCAGCTCAACAAAAGTCAGCTCTTTGAGAGTTTGTGTCTGGTTCCAGGCTGAACAGAGCCTCCAATTCTTTGTCCCCAGATCACAACACAGACTGTGTATCCTGGACCAAGAAGGGAGGTTTGACTGGGAGAGGGGAATTTAGCAGGGGGAGGAAGCAACTAAGGAGGGACCACAACATGTGAGTAAGTTAAGTCCCTTACTGATGGTGGAGGATGAAGTATAGGAGGTCACATACACTGGAGGCAGAAGACTAAGGACAATACCCACCCATGCAGGGGTGTGTGTGTGTGCACTTTAGCCTCAGAGGAATGTCCAAGGATGTGTACACAAAGCTATGCACCAGGCACATGGGGGGATAAACGAGGCTGATGTGAACATGTATCAGAACATCTCTGTCCAAGGATGCCCATGGAACCATCTAACTGCATAAAGACCAGTGTGCCTGCACAAAGATGGGAGACTTGTATTTCTATACATGTGCAGGGCTGTAAAATCAGACATTAGACCCAAGGAAATAACTCTTATGAATATATTCCAGATTCCAACACTTAGTCCTAGAGAGACCAAAACTACATCAGGACTGAGGCCATCCTCCTTTATACATCTAGAAAACTTCTATTCTCACTGTAAGGCTCAACTCATTTGTCCCCTTCTTCCCCTACTAGCCTCCATGGAAGAGACTACCACAAGACCTTTGTTCTATAATACTTCCCAGAGCATATTCCAGTTATCTGTGTACCTATATTTTCCCCCTGACTAATCCATGACATCCTCCATGTTGGGACTCACAGGCTTGCATTTTATTTCTCTCTGTTCCACAGGATCAGGTTCCTGACACTCAGCAGGTAGAATAAACATTTGCAGAATGAGCTCTTGAATACGGTCATACCCTCATAGGGGGCTGGGGTCATATGTTCTTGAATCAGATGCCAGCTATAATGCAAAACAAAGATATTTGGACACTCCCAGTTCTACTGTCAGTGACAGCAAGAAAAGATATATGTGCCTGGGCTTGCTTGATCAAAACAGTCAATAAAAGCTCCCGGGGCCTCCAGAGATGTCAAGCAGGTGAGCACTAAGAAGCCATCTTTCCTTTTGCCAAGTCTAGAATAGGGGTAGCAAACTGTTTCTTCAAAGACCAGATAGTAAATCAACTATAGTTCAATAAAATTAAATTTTTTAAAAAAGACAAGACAGTAAATCATTTGGGCTTTGAGTGTCATCTGATCTCTGTGGCTTCTACTCAACACTGCAGTTTGAAAACAATAATAGACAATATGTGAACAGGTGATCATGTCCAGTAAACCTCCAGAGTCTGCCAACCTCTGATCTAGAATTCTGAAGAAGAGAAAAGAGAGCCTCAGACCCACACCAGTGACAGCAATATCCCAGGATATCAAGAGAGTCTAACGCATCAGCACCTTGTCTGAGACCACACAGTCAGACCCCACCTTAGCATTCAACATCATGCCAAAGTAGACACCTGCTGGAGACTGGGGACAGGGCTGTGGTGTGTGGTTGCCCAAGCTGTGCATAAATTCAGGAGGTGTTGTTCAGTTAGACTGTGATATGAATGGTACCCTCCGTGGGCTGGACAAGGTGTCAACCTCGCCTGAAGGTCACCAAGGAGCCCTGTGTTTGTGAGGAAAGTTCACAGGCTGGTGGGGGGGGTCCATTTGCTAGTTCAGATACTTGAAGGACAAGGGTGTCTCCCCCAAGATAGGGGCTGCGAGCTACTGGAAACAGTTTGATGCGGACTTTCACACTGCATAGAGAGTTCAAGGATAAGGGTGGTCAGGGCTGGAAGGTCCCTGAAAGGAGTGGGTCAGAGACTGTGTGGTGGCAGGGAACCTGGGGATGTGGCAGAGAGGAGCTAAGGAAAAGCTATTCCTGTTGAAGCTGAAAGGGCATGTGACTTGGGGACAGAGGACTGCCTGGCTTCCTTATACCTCTGCTGTGAGCCTCCTGTTCTTGGCCTCAGGTTGTTCAAGACCCAAGGGTCAACAGGGACCTCTGGAATAGCCAGCCCCTCACCCCACATAATGAGCATGGGATGACCGTGGGGTGGAGGTGGGATGCACCTGCATCCTCATAGGTCACAGGGTCCAGCCCCTCAGAGCTAGCACAGGAACCACCCCCCCGCCAGAAGGCCCCAGAGCCTGCCACAGCTGTCCCTCATCCCACCTGGGATAAGCCGGCTGCCCAGATCTCCATTAAGCGCCGCTGAGCTTCTTTCCAATAGCTACAGATGAACAAAATATTGTCCTGTTCCCAGTTACGTTAAAAGGGCCTAGTAAAGAATCATGGCCAAGATGCTCACAGAGCCAAAAGCTGCTCTTGATGGCCCTTTCAGCGAGATTTACAGCAGGCATTTAGCAGTGTCCCTGGAATGTTTGCTGGCTCCGATCGGTAGGAAGTATGTGTAGGGCACCTCCCGGGATCAGCAGGCAGGGCCATCCTTCATCCCCGGCAGTTCTGCCTGCCCCCTGCACAGTGCCGACTCCCCTATGGGCCCTGCCCAAGTCCATTAGGCCCTTCTCTGGGCTGCCCACTAATAATTCCGGCTGTCAGGTGCCTCAGGATGAGGCCAGCTAAAAGCCCATCCTGACAGAGGGGCTGGGCGGCAATGAGAGGTACTGGGATAAGAGAAACTGAGGCAGGCATAGGGGATAACAGAGAAGAGAGAAGACGCAGGGTGTCCCTGGACAACAGAGGGCCCTATTCATTTGTTTATTTAATATGTATTTATTGAGCCCCTCTTATATGTCAGGCAAGCTGGGATGAGAGGTGCCCAAAACTAGCATGTTTGCTCCCTGCCCTTAGCAAACATTATCCAGAAGAGAAGGGACATATTAAACTACAAAGAAGAGTAAAATACAGAAATTGATTTGATAAGAAGAGCCCAATGTGGGGGCAAATAGGTCCAGGCTTGACACCATCCCTGAGGACATGGGACTTTCCTAAGATACAGATAGATAGAGATCTATCAATGGCAGTCTATCTATTGCTATCCAATATGGCAGCCACCAGTCACATCCCACTGAACGCTCGAAGTGTGACTCATGACAACTGAAACTGAGCTGCAAGCATAAAATGCACACCTAACACATACATATGGAATCTAAAAAAAAAAGGTCATGAAGAACCTAGGGGCAGGACGGGAATAAAGACGCAGACCTACTAGAGAATGGACTTGAGGACACGGGGAAGGGGAAGGGTAAGCTGGGATGAAGTGAGTGAGTGGCGTGGACATATATACACTATCAAACGTAAAATAGATAGGGAGTGGGAAGCAGCCGCATAGCACAGGGAGATCAACTCGGTGCTTTGTGACCAGCTAGAGGGGTGGGATAGGGAGAGTGGGAAGGAGGGAGACGCAAGAGGGAGGAGATATGGGGATATATGTATATGTATAACTGATTCACTTTGTTATAAAGCCAAAACTAACACACCATTGTAAAGCAATTATACTCCAATAAAGATGTTAATAAATAAATACTAAAATGTCCACCTAATTCCAAAGAAAGAATGCAAAATGTCTCGTGGGTGATTTTTCTGTTGATTACATGTTGAAATAATAAGATTTGGGATACTTTGGGTTAAGTAAAATGTATTATCAAAATTAATGTCACCTGTTTCTTTTTACACTTTTTTAATACTGCTACTAGAACATTTGAAAGTACAAGCTGTGGTACATATCTACAATGGAATATTACTCAGCCACTAAAAAGAATGAAATAATGCCATTTGCAGCAATGTGGATGGACCTAGAGATGATCATACTAAGTGAAGTAAGAGAAAGACAAATATCATATGATATCACTCATATGTGGAGTCTAATTTTAAAATAATACAAATGAACTTATTTACAAAACAGAAACAGACTCACAGATTTCAAAAATAAACCTATGGTTACTAAAGTGGAAATGTAGGCGAGAGGGATAAATTAGGAGCTTGGGATTAACATACACACACCACTGTATATAAAATAGATAACCAACAAGGACCTACTATACAGCACAGGGATCTCTACTCAGTATTCTGTAATAACCTATATGGGTAAAGAATCTGAAAAAGAATGAATATATGTATATGTATAACTGAATCACTCTGCTGTACACCTGAAACTAAGATACTGTAAATCAACTATACTCCAATAAAATAAAATTTAAAGAAAGAAAGTACATAGCTGACTCCCATTTGTGGCTGGCATCATATTTCTATTGGACAGCATGATCTAAAGGATGAATAGGAATTAGCCAAGTGCAGGGGATGAAGTGCAGCAAGTGAAGGTTTAGGAAGACAATCCACCTTACTAAAAGAGAGCCAAAGTCTGGTTCCAACCAATAAGCTGGGCTCCAGGGAGAGAAGTCGAGGCAGAAGTGCCTCTGCCAGACTGTGCAAGCACGTTGGGTGTCTGAGGCAGGCTGTAACTCAGTAGTTAAACTGATGCCTAAAGCCCACACCAGGGTGGTGGGTCTCTGGCTGCACAATCCCAGTCCCATCTAATTGTTCTGCCTCAGTTCCCTCCTTCCTTCTAGCTTCAGCATTCTGATTTTCCCTCTGCCCTATGAGGTACAGGCTTGCTCTCACTTGGAATTCCTTCAATTCTGCCCAGCACCTACCATGTGCCCATGGGTGTGGCTTACCTTCCCTGCCAAAGAGGATGAGCAGTTCAGCGTATTGGATGAACAGTTACCTTTTCAAACCAGAGCAATCTGAGGAATTACCATGAGCCTAGCACTGTGCTCTGTACTTCACTTGAATCCTTGTGTAAGCTTCACAAAGATCCCATTAAGTAGACGCTTAGTGGTTAAACAGAATAGAAACTCTTTTTTTCCCCACAAAGATATTTGAGTTTCTACTTCCCAAATACAAAGAACACCAAGAACAAAAATGTCAAATAGGTTTTATTTCATATGCCACCTCCAACAGATTGGTAGTGATTGCCTAAAGCACTGTGTTAAAAAGGATTCAGTGGTGCAACAAAACAGAGTGACTGTGATTGATTAATAATGTCTGCCATGGAAGTATGCATGTTTGGTATAGTATTGGTGATTCTTGGTCTAGGTTTAGGTCAAATCCCATAACCACGAGTAAGAAAGTGTTCCAAGCAGACCCATATTCTGGAATTGAATTTACAACCTCAGGAGCTCGTGGGAGTGTGTAAGGATTTCACTTAACAGCAAAGAGACATCATGATGTACCCTCAAAAAATATACCTAGACCCTAGAGATCACACTCCACTCTGTGTCCTATTGTCTCTGCATAGCCCAGCAAACATTTATTTCCCAAACATTTGCTTTTCCATCTCCATGTGAATTGCCCTCCTCTCCTTTGAAGTCTCAAAACACTACCCCCAACATCCTCTTTTGTCTTTAGTTGAAGATGGTGTTTAAGGCGAGGGTTTTGGCAATTTTGGTGAGTTACTCAGTTCTCCTGGGTCTCTTCCATGTATACATGTTATCAAACTTTTGTTTAACTTTCTTCTGTTAGTGTGTATATAGGTATATATACATATATATATGTACTGATATATATACCTAGATCTCAGGCTGTATTAAGAGTAGTTACAGGGAGAGAATTCTACTGAGCTATACCAATCAGATTACCTCTAGACCACACACTTTAGAGGGACATAGTTATCCTGAGAACATTCAGAAAAAGGGACTAACTTGGAGAGGGATCACAGAACTACATTATGTGAAGATCAGTAGAATTATCTGGAGACCCAGTGGCATGGCCATTCTCTTCAATATACAATAGACTTGACCAGTTCAACAAACATTAGGTATGTGTAAGGCATGGTGATAGATGCTGGACGTAAAACAGTAAAAGTGGGGTATCTTCCATCGCCCCCTCCAGATTCACTTGCTCCCTCCCTTCCCACCCTGCTCTGTACCCCAAGGGCATGACCTTAATGAAAAGCATCAACAGACTCCCCTCCCTCTGGCTTCCAGTTGGACTCAGCCAATAGGAGATCTGAGGGCAGGAGGAGAGTGAAGTCATTCTATTTGTCAAGTTGCTGCAGGTTGGCTGGACCGAAGGCTTCCACTCCTGTCAGGTGGCCCCCATGTCGCTGCTTCCTCCAAATTCTGGTACCACTCTCTTCCTCTGATCTTCAGTCATTGGGTTAGTAACAGCTTCTTGAGTGCACCATCCCTCACTGATTCCCTTAAATCTGCCCGCTCCCTTGTAAATGGTCCCTTTATTAAACTCAAACTATGGAATTCAGGTGTGACATCTATTTCTTACCAGGAATAAAATAGGCTTGGTCCCCAGCCTAGTGGAGCTTACAGTCTAGTGGGAAAGACAGGCCACAAATAGGGAAACAAGCAAATATAATTACCAATTGTGGTAAGTGTAATAAAGATAACAACTTGGCACAGTAAGCAGCAGGGGGTCGGGTGTACCAAATACAATGGGGACATCAGGAAGATTCCTGAGGATGTGGTGTTTAAGCTGAGATCTGAAGGATGAGAATTACCTGAATGAAGGGCTGATCAAATATCATCTAAGACCAAGGAGGGAGGGATGAATCTGGCCCCTAAATTTTCCAATCTAGAGTAAGCTGCCTTAGGAGATAGAGACATTCTTGTGAAGGCTGGTAGTTTCCTCGGTAGTAGCAACACCAGAGCAAGGATTTATTTGCTGGAGACGGGGTGGACCAATGGTGTGCTAGAGCCAGCTGGTCCTGGGAGGGTCTCCCCATCCCTTTCATCCCCAACCTGAATCTTGATACAATACCACACTCCTACCAATCACATGGGTTGGGAGAACAGAGATGTAAGAGTACTAAGCTGTGCATGACAAAAGAAGATGAGCAAAATAACCCTCTTTTTATGCCAATTCCATGGAGGCAAGAGGAAGAAATGAATGCCAAGTCTGTGAGTACAAAGGGTTTTTAACACACAGTAACTCTGTCCACTGTATGTGAGGGCAGGTGTCTAGAATATGCCCCAGTCTCTAAGACATAAGAGGGAAGAACCAGGCGAATTCTGCTTCTCTTGAAATAAGGAATGGACCAAGGATTCCCTTCTTCTTCCAAAGTTGGAATCTCAGGGATCAGGTTCTCAGCCCTGGCTGCCCTTTTGAATCACCTAGAAGAGTTTTTAGAAGGACCAACACCAGAGCTCCAACCCCAGAACTCCTGGTGTAATTGATCTGGGGTCTAATGTAGAGCAGATTGAGAGCCACAGCTAAGAAGAGTTGAAAACACAGAAGCCAGCAAAGAGAAACACCAGGGCATCCCAAGACCCCATTGGAATGGGGACTATCTGAAGGAAGATTCTCTAAGCTATTGTCAAACTTTAAAATGAGTCAGGATCACATGGGTGCTTGAAACGCATGGATTCCTAGGCTGCACTCCAAAAAGGGTCTGATTCCACACATCTTAGATGGGGTCTAGGAATCTGCACATTTAATAAGCTCTCTAGTGGATTGGGGAAAACAAATGGAATGGGGGAAAGTGCTAAATACCCAGATGACCACCAGAGATCACCTCTAACACTTACACCCCCAATGGAGAGTTTGGGGGAAGTCTGCACCGGCACAGAGGTAACCACTGGGCAGGCGACATCCTGCAGTCTTCAGTTTTGGAGAATAAAACTGTATGGATAGAGCATATACAGCTAGATTGAGGAGAAGCTTGAAAAGTGGAACGATTGATTCCTGGCAGGTTGAAAAATGTGAGGGAGGCTTTAGCGGTTTGGGAGGTGGAGGGTGAGGACTTTAGAGTGAAGAAGTGAGGTCAAGAGGAGGAGGATGTAAACAGCCATGCCTTCATCCTTTGCAGTTGTATACAGAGGGGGAGGGAGGAAGAGTGGACTTTGATCCTTGAAACTCAGAAGTGGACACTAAGCATTTACATCTTCTCGGCGTTTTAGATTCATTTAATCATGTAATTATCAAGATAATAAGTGAGGAAATTAGTATCATCCCCATATGATATAGAAGACAACTGAGGCTCAGAGTGGGGAACTGACTTGCCCAGCCCCATGCTGCCGGGGCATGGTGGTACCCGGAGGACTTAGCATGGAGGTACCTGACTGCAGGACCAGCACTGACTTGGTCACTCCAGCCCCTGACAAAATAAAGTGAGGGAATATGACACCATCACTGTAGGGAAGGAGACAAGGAATCTGAGCTCCATAAAAAGAATTGCTCAGGGGAAGAAAGGACCCAGTAAAGGATGGACTAAGAAAAAGCAAGGGAATTATAACTAGAAGTACTTTCTTCCATCCACAAACATTTGAGTGCTTAGTATGTACCAGACTCTCTCCTAAATACTGAGGACACAAAACTAAACCAGAAAAACACAGTCCTTAACTTCATAAAGTTTACATCTAGACCAGGATGGCAAATTAATGACGTTCATCCATCACTTCCCATTCCCATATCCCTGACAGACATCACTAATCAACTGCAGCATCCTGGGATTCAAATTCCCTTTAGGTGACTGCTGTCAATCAATTGAGGGCAGACAGGTGGGATGAAAACTCTTGGTTGCCATCCCTGATTTGGACTTTAGGGTTTAGACAAGGATTTTCTGAGTACCTCCTACATGTCAAACATGCCAGGGATTTGTAGAGTGTGATGTCGCCATGTTACAGATGAGGGCACTGCCACCCAGATAGGACTTACTAACAGGACTCTGTAATGATCCGCGTCAGTGGGTCCTCATCATTAATCCTCAGAATACAGGAGCAGAGGTTTTGGTGGGTTTTTTTCAGCTTTATCAAAGTATAATTGACAAATAAAATTGTAAGATATTTAAAGTGTGTATCATGATGATTTGATATACCTATCCATTGTGAAAGGATTCCCATGACCATCTAGTTAGTTAATACATCCATCACCTCATATATTTATCATTTTGTTCCTGCCTGTAGTGAGAACATGTAAGTTCAACTCTCTTAGCAAATTTCAAGGACACAATACCATCACCACGTTTAACATTAGATCCTCAGACATTATTCACCTTACAGCTGAAAGTTTGCACCCCTCTACCAGCCTCTCCCTGTTTCCCCACCCCACAAAGGAGCGGGAGTTTGAAAATCATGTCAGAGATCTGTTGGGGAGAATCACTACACTGCAGGCTCCGCAGGAGCCCTAGGACCATGGCCTCCTGTGCGGGGCGGTGTTTTCTCCCACTCTCCAGCCTGCCCACCCAGGCTCTGTGTTGAGCTCCTGCTTCTCTGGTCAGATACTCCTCTGAGCATCTTCGGGGGTGTGGAGTGAGAAGGAAACAGCGGGTTCTATTGCTGCTGGGTCCACCCAACATGGAGGAGGGAGAAGGGCCCCTCATCTGCCTGGGCCTCTGGCATTCATCCAGGCTCCTGGTGCAGCCTCAGGGTCTTCCACCAAGCCCACATCTCCCAGCCATGCTTCTCATACTGTGCTGTGTATTAGGATCACCTGCAAAGCTCTGAAAACTCCCACTTCCCCATCCCATCCCAGACCAGTCATATCAGGACCACAGGAGACCCTGCCCTGATGTTTCTAAAGCTCCTCCAGTGATTCTAGCGTGAGGTCAAGTTTTGAGACCACTGTCCTAGAGTGTCCAGCTTTTACCGTCTCCCCTCTGTGGGCCCTGGGAGAACAGAGCTGCCAGCAACTTGCTCAGAGTCGAGGCAGCTCTGCGAGGTGATGTCCGAGGCGGAGACAGGCGACCAGCCTACCAGCTGCTCGCCCTCCAAACCCCACCCCCTGCCGGGCTCAGCGCCCAGCCATGCCAGACCCGCTCCCCAAGGCGCCAGGTCCTCCAAATCAAAACAGGCAGCCAGAGTTCAGGGCCCGCTGGCATTCTCCTGGTAAGCACCTTTGGTTCCAGGCTCAGAGCTGTTAATTAAAGAGCTGTGATTAATGAGGAAGCACTCCCGGTCCCCATATAGGATGAGAGGTCCTGGGGATGCTGACTTTGCTGGAGAAATCTGCAGGCAGATTCCAACGAGAGCTATTTATAGTTCAAGCTTGGGAGGACGGTGCCTCTCCTCCTCCTTGCCTTCCCTCCCTCCCCACCACACACCACGATGGAACAGAGAGGTGGAAACATTTACTGAGGAAGAATTTTTGAAGGAGTAAATCTTAGCACGGATGCGTCCATATTGATCCATCTGAACACACATTCCGTCGACATATATTTATGGATGCCTACTAAGCGCCAGGCTGCAGGCCGGCTGAGAAGGTTGCAAGCTCTCATTAAGAGCAGCCTGGCCCTTGTTTGTGGAGTTTGCACTCCAGGAGAAGAGTCATTACCAAGGGCATCTACAGGTATGCGGACAATTGTAAATAGAGACAAGCAGTCCACGGGAGAGGACCACGGCTCCGTGAAAGGGGCTGAAGAAGGAGACCCTCACCATGCGGACAGCAGACCACCCTCCATCCTTACCTTTAATGAGGAAACAGGGAGTCAAGGTCCCACAGATAGTCTGTGGCAGGGTCCAAATTCAAGACCAAGGGCAGCTTCCCAAACCCATTCATTCTTCTTCCCGGCCACATAGCTGGATGACATTTGGTATCTCCAGTCTCTGGAACCTCGGTCTCCCTTGGGGTTACACAGAGCCATGTGCCCGAGTCCCGGCCCATGGAATCAGAGGAGTGACAGGCGCCGCTCCCAGCATGGCCCACACCAAACCTCAATGTGCGTCCTCCAGGCTCTGGGTGATGAAATCCAAGGTGACCTTGGAAGCCACGTATTGAAGGCCCAGAGTCTCCATCAACCTGGATCCCTGAATGGCTTTGCAGACAAGACTTGAACTTGATGTGAGCAAGAAATAAACTTCATCATCCTGAGTCCCTGAGATGTCAGGGTTTACCTGTTATGGCAGCTAGCGTCACCCAAACTAATAAAGCAGATCTGCCTGCTCTAAACATGACGTCTACCGCCCCTTGGGAAGAGTCAGTGACTCCCTAGCACATTCTATAAATAGGCACCTCTGTGCGTGAAGGGCATCCTTCATGGACACTTTCTCAGCAGGCCTTGCTCACTGGGTCTCTGTGAATCAGCTCTGAAACACCCTCCAGTCCTGGTTCTGCTCTCCACCCCCTCTTGCAGCTGGAACCAAGGTGGTCCATCCCCAAAGCATCTGGGGATGGAGGAGACAGAGGGTGAGAGGGCAGAAGAGGTGTCTTCCTGGAACCAGATCAGAACCGTGGCGTGAGTTCTCCCACAGAGGTGATACCCCCGCACCGTGCTTGGGCAGCATGTGGTTGGAAGGAGCCCTGGAATTCGAGGGAGAAGACGTGGCACACATCCTGGGGAGGCCGAGGGGGAGTGGCTCCATAAAGCGGACACAATATCTGACCCACGATGACAAAAAGTTTCAACCTGCCTGCAAACGGGCAAGTATTGTAGTTCAGAGAGGGAAGGACGTGCAGAAGAACCAGAGCTGATGAGTAGCTGTCAGCCTGCTGATCAGCCAAAGCCAAAACCTCTCCACGTCCAGACTCCTCAATGTCCAAGCTCCTAAACCGTCCTCCTTGTTGAAGACAGTTCCAGCTGAGGTTTGTGTAACTTGTAGCCAAAGGCATTCTGACCCATCTATTATAAGACAAAATATGTAACATCTCTGTGATTCTATTTACTCAGCTGTAAAATGGGAACATCATTCTTTTTTTTCAGTGAAGATTCCTAATGGGACAGTCATCATGATCATACCTACCTTGCCAGACCTTTGCAGAGGCTATTAGAGCCTGCCCTTTAAAGAGCTACTCACATTTAAGAGCAGTCTGCAAAGCTACTTCTGACCTGACAGAGCTGTCAGTGTCCGTACAGTTTACTTTCCTCAAGGGTTTTCACAGCTTTTATAGATTCCAAGCTCTCTGTTTAGGTGAAATGTTACTCAAAAGCCCAGCATCCCATGTGGACCTAACAGGATGACAGTTTTGCTGTTTCTAAGCTCAGCAATGTTGGTCAAGAGGCAGACTCGTCCAGCTCCTCTCTGCTTGCTTGCAAGGGGTTGGTTACCTGAGTCTGTGAGTGTGAACAGCCTGTCCCATTCAAGGAGAAAAATTCACGGGACTTGAGACCAGAGAAGAGGAAAGAGCAAGGCCTGGGTTTGGTCAAAGGCTGTGATGGTGAATTTTTTTTTTTTTTTTTTTTTTTTTGCAGTACGCGGACCTCTCACTGCTATGGCCTCTCCCGTTGCGGAGCACAGGCTCCGGACGCGCAGGCTCAGCGACCATGGCTCACGGGCCCAGCCGCTCCGCGGCATGTGGGATCTTCCCGGACTAGGGCACGAACCCGTGTCCCCTGCATCGGCAGGCAGACTCTCAACCACTGCGCCACCAAGGAAGCCCTGTGATGGTGAATTTAACATGTCAATTTGACTGTGCTGAGGGATGCCTGATACCTGATAAAACATTATTTCTAGGTGTGTCTGTAGGGGTGTTTCTGGAAGAGATTAGCATTTGAATCAGTAGACTGAGCAAAGCACATTGCCCTCACCCTTACCGGCATCATCCAATCTGTTGAGGGCCATTGAATAGAACAAAAAGGCAGAAGAAAGACGAATGTGCTCTGTGTTTGTGCTGGACATCCATCTTCTCCTCTTGGACATCGTGCTCCTGGGTCTCAGGGTTTCTGACTTGAACCAGGTTTTACATCACTGGCTCCCCTGGTTCTCAGCTTTCCTGGGCCTCTAGCATGTGGACAGCAGATCATGGGACTTAGCCTCCATAATTCTGTGAGCCAATCTCTCATAATAAATCTCTTTCTGTACATCTATCTATCTATCTATCTGTCTATCTAAACTTCTATCCATCTGTCTACATAACTAGATACACAGCTAGATAGATAGATACATAGATACGTAGATAGATAGATGATAGATAGATCGATAGATAGATAGATATTCTACTGTTTCTGTTTCTCTGGAGAACCCTAATGCACTAGTACCCCAAAACTTCAGTAAAATGCACCCATCTCCTCAATTCTTGGAATGAGTGCTAAAGAAGGGGCTGACTTTCAGACTGTCACGCAAAGGCGGCTGCAGAACCCAAAAGAACCAGAGTGTCAGAGGTAGGGGAGGCCCAGAGAGGAGCAATGACTTCCCCGAGGTCACACAGCACTCAGGGGCAGAGCTGGGACTCAAACGCTGGTGTGCTTGCTCCCAATGCAATGCCCTTCATGCTTCACAGCTGCTGTGTACTCAGTCATCCCCACGCCCCTGCCAGTTTCCTTCCCTGGTGCCCAGCCTTGTCCCCAGGAAGACGTCATGTTTGAGAATGGACAGTCTTCAGGACCATGAGACTAGGTGAGGCTGAGCCCTGCTTGGTGTTGGAAACTGGTGTGTGCACAGTGTACATGCATACACACACACACATACACACACAGATGCACTCCTCCTGGACCGCTCTTCCCTGACCCCCTTGAAGCTGCAGAGGTGCTGGTCCAGCCCTGGGAACCTCTGGTGAAATAAGCCACCCTGAGCTGACTATACTGCTCAGGTACAGAGATTTCCCATGACCGCTCCCTTGGCCCCTGAAGTAGTTCCAGGTCCTGTTTTCTGGGCAGGTGAGGTGGCCATGGTCTTGAGAAAGGTAGCCATAGGGCCTCTGTCTTAAGCCAGGATTCCCCGGAAGCAAATCCTGAGACCAGATCTGAAAACAAGTGGTTTGTCTGGGAGCTGAGCCCAGGTAAGTTGCCAGGTGTGGAGAGTGAGACAGGGAAGGGAAGACAGTGTCCATTCATGACCCTATGGGCCATGAGGTGCAATCCACTGGGAGCCTCTAGGAGACGGGGTAGGACAAGCCTCAGAGTTGTCCCAGTGGAGGGGCAAGGGAGCTGGGGAGCTGGGGTACTTTCCACCAACTCCCATCCTCATTGGCCAGGATGGCTTCCCGGGACACTAACCGTGAGCATCCCAGGCTGCCCTGTGTGCAGTCAGAGGGAACATCTTGGCCACATAGAGAATAAGATTCCATGGGCGGAACCAGGATCAGGGAGGACACACGGGAGGCACCAACAGCATCTCCTGAGCACCCGTCCTCCACGCCAGCCATCCTGGACCTCCCTCAGATCACCCACCCCATCCTCTTATCTCCCCAAGGCCCTACCTTTAACTTCATAACTAAGACCCTGAACCTGGCGTCACATTGCCTGGGTTCAAACACAGCACTTAGAGGTCGTGTGGCCTCCCACAATCTGCGGATTCTCCCGAAGCCTCAGTTTCCTGCTCTGTCATATGGGTTAATTGTGCCCGGGCAGACAGCTGTTGTGAGGGTTGAATAAGATGATGTACGTATCTTTTTTAGCATGGTGACTAGCACACAGGGAGCAGTTGGGAAATGTTTCCTGTCACCCATGCATGCTGCGGAGGGTGACCCCTGTACCTGGGCACCTTGACCGCAGGGTGTCAAGTGCAGCTGGAGTCCAGCCTGGGTCCTCTGCCCTCAACCACACACCTCAGGGGAGCTGCATCTGCTCACAGGGAGAACTGGCTTTCCTCATTGCCCACCCAATGAGGACACCTTTTAGTCACCTTCTGGCCTTGAGACGGTGCCTTTTTTTCTAACTCTCACAAAGGTGCTACCTTATGGACTACCGGTGGCCCTGGTTATTACTGTTGTTATTATTACTGCTGCCGTTATAAGCTAATTAATTCACAGGAGGTATCCCTTGCTCAATATTCTATAATAACCTAAATGGGAAAATAATTTGAAAAAGAATAGATGCCTGTATATGTATCACCGAATCCCTGCGCTGTACACCTGAAACTAACACAACATTGTTAATCAACTATATTCCAATATAAAATAAAATTTTTAAAAAATAAATAAATGAAGTGCAGGGGAACACAGGCCAGTGTTTCAATAACTGCTTTGCCTAACCAGAATCATGTCTCTCATAGGTTAGGACAACTTAAGACATTATTTTGGTCAAGGATCCTCCAGCCCGCTACATGGGAAGGATCACAGCAGATTCACTTGCTCTAGGGCCTTGAAGGAGCTGAGGGGGCGGGGCGTCCAGGAGCACCTGGGGCAGTGAGCTCTGTCCATCATCCACAATTCCCAACACACCAGTTGGACAGTCGAAGAAAAGTGTTATTGAATGAGCTGCCAAGGAAATAGTTTACCCAGGACTTCTGGGGAATTATCTGTTCTCTTCCAGCCCTGCATCCTTAGTCCCCAGTGCAGGCTGGATGGGGTCCTACAGACTCCTTGGGAAATGACCTATATGATGGAAGAGATAGAAAGGAAGATAAAAGACTGAACTGATCAATGTTTTCATTGTGTCAGTCCCCCCCCACCCCCGTTCCAGCTCACCCTCCAGGGGCCTCTGGCCGAACCCCATCACGCTCTGGAAGATCCCAGCCAGCCCCAGGCACACAGCCCATCTCCTCTTCGTGGTCTTTCTCACAGCCCTTGGAGCCCCGCTCTGTCCCTCCAATTTCTTTACGTCTTTCCCGAGCCTCCTCAAATCCCCTCATGCCCATCATTCAAACAGACCACAATACCTCTGCAAACATCACACATTTCTTTTTTGCCAGCCGGGGGCCCTGAGCTCATCTGGAGTTTAAAACTTCTCAATTCTGTTTTGCACTTGAAAGAAATCTTTTCAGTTTTCTTCCCCCAGCCCCCAAAAGTCTTCATAAAGCCATCTCCCCGAAATCCCATCATGAGAGTTTCCTGGAATTTTTCTCCCTGTTTAACATGGAGGTACACATCCCTCGCCCTCCAGCGCCCAGCCTCAGCTCTGCATCCCCAGGGAGACCAGAGGCAAAGCAAGAACTCAGAGCTCCCCCTGGGAGGACTCAGGCTGTCCCCAGGGAACTACCTGCCCACACCCGTCCTGAGCCCAACCTCCTGCTCTGTCCCTGGCAGGTTGGCCAGAACAGCTTCTCTCTTCAGTCCAGCACAGCTAAGTAGGGCACCAGGGCAGGGCTGAGCCCCCCACTGCAAACCACCCACCCCCTGAAGTCTCTACATTCTTCCCTCCCTTGGGCAAAGCCCAGTTCAAACACCTATGCTACCTGGCTGGAACCCTGTTTATACACACATGCTCACACACACTGTACACACGCACAATGACCAGGAACACACAAACACACGTACACACAGAATCACCAAAGCTCTAATGATAACTAAGGGAAAAGAATTATCAGAGCTTGCACACATACACACCACTTGCACACATGTGTATTTCCCCCCACACCCATGCACATACACACGACCATGACTACACACATCTGTGGGTATGGTCCCAGATACCCACCTGCACAGGCAGAGACTCACAAGTACAGGCGAACGACGCACACGTGGTAACTCATCCACACCTGTGCACATGCACACACAGGGCTGCACAACATTCGCATAGCACATGTGTACAAGTGTGGACACACTCCCAGGTGCATACATCCTGGGCATGCACACACCCACCCACACTCAAGCACTGCTCCGAAAGCCCAGATGAAGGGGGAGTACTGCTCCTGACCGGCTGGGAGGCAGCGGATGTTCCAGTCGAGTCAGAGTCATTAGCTCTCTAATTAAAGTCCTCTCACCGCTCACTGGTCACGAGGACCTGCACACCAACACCTGGCGAGGATCCTGGGCATCTCTGAGGCTGCAGATGGGCCAGGCCACTGTCGCCACCCGGAGGCTCAGCCTGGGTGTAATTAGGGACGGGGACTCAGCTGAAGAAGCCACAGCCAACCAGCCTTTTTTTTTTCCTCTTCCAGGAGAGATGGTCTTGCCAGCCCCACAGCACTTCTTCTCATGTCCTGATTATACCTCTAGCTCTGGTTCCCGTCCTTGCCCTGCCACAGCCTGCATCCCCATCACACACACACACACACACACACAGAGGCAGAGCTGGGGGTGAGGGCCCCAGGCCAGCACAGGCCTGCAAGCGCCATCACTGCCTGGCCCAGAGCCAAAATGGGAAGAAGCGTAAAAGCCTCTGCCCCGCCCTCAACCACTGCCCAGGCCCAGCCCCGGACCACTCCCCACCCAAACAGAGTCCCTTATGGCCCCTCCAGGAAGGCCCTTTGCCTCCAGCTGGTCAGTATTAGTTTGCTAGGGCTTCCATAGCAAAGTATCACACCCTGGGCAGCTTAAGCAACAGAAATTCATTGTCTCCTGGTTCTAGAGGCCAGAAGTCCAAGGTTAAGATGTCTGCAGGGGAGGGCTCTGAGGGAGCATCTGGTCCAGGCTTCTCCCCTAGCTGCTGGTGGTCTGCCAGCAATGTTTGATGCTCTTCCGTCTCCTGGTAGATGAATCACCCCCACCTTTGCCTTGATCCTCACATGGCATTCTCCGTGAGTGTGTGTCTGTCTCCAAATTCCCCCTTTTTATATGGATACCAGTCATTTTGGATTAGGGCCCATTCTAATGATTTCATTGTAACTTGATTGCCTCTGTAAAGACCCTCCAAATAAATCACATCCTGAAGTACTGCGGGCTAGGACTTCAACACATGAATGAGGGAGGGGAGACACAGTTCAGCCCACAACACTGGCTTGTTGTTGGTCCTACATATACTCTCACACCTTGTGACCCAGCCCCATGGCCTTCCTGCTTCTCACTATGGCTCTGATCCATGGTTCTGGCCAGCAATGGGTTAATGCATTTTTCATCAGTTTTCATCTGTTCACTCACCCAGGCAGTCGGTGGGTATTTATTTGCCAGGCACCATCCTAGGTGACCAAGACAAGCAAGGACAATTAACAGGTACAAGGAGAAGAGTCCCAACGTGGGTCAAATGTCATGCAGGATGTGAACTGGGAAGAGAATGGAGAATGATGGGGCGAGGGGGGCGATTTAGGGTGGGGGAGTTGGAGAAGGTTTTTCCAAGGAAGAGATGTTTCAGCAAAGGCCCGAAGGATGGACGAGAGCCCACTGTGCCAAAATATTCAAAGAACATTCCAGGCCAAGGGGACAGCAAGTCTGAAGACACTTGAGTCCAAAGAGAGCTCATCACATCCTGGGCTGTGCTGTCCCAGGCACCAGGAGGAGGCCTGTTCTGGCAGGAAAAGTATGACCTACCCTCGAGGTGCCCAGAACCTGAGGGATGGGATGAGGTGGGAGGGCTGGTGAGGACCAGATGGCTAGGGCCCACAGGGCCACAGTGAGGAGTTTGGATTTTATCCTGAGAGCAGAGCAGGGCAAAGTGACCCCAAATCTGCTGTGGATTCGGGTGCTCATAGTAAAATATTTGAATTCCATTACTTCCAATGCTGATCAACATTCAGCCCTGCACCTGTAAGAAATGGGTTAAACATGGCCTTGAGGCAACTTCCCGGCCTTAAAACTGGACCCTAAGGTGCCCCTGAGCCTTGGGTCCACAGGAATTTCCAGGAGTTCCACGGTGCAGAGATGGGACATGATGCAAATCGGTCAGCAAATTCCAGCCTCAGGCCAGAGAGGGATGGATTGGCCCACACATTTCCTGCATCAGACAGGGCCTCCCCACTCTGGGCCCCGGAACACACCAAGCTTCTTCCCACCTGGCACCTCTGTACTTGATGTTCTCAAAGCCAGAACACTCTCCCATCAGCTCACCCGTGGCTGGTTCTTTCTCCTCCTTAGGCCTTCACTTAAGTGCCAGCCACTCAGAGATGCCTTCCCTGATCACCCCGTCTAAAGGTGGTCCCCTCAGTCATCCTCTGTTACAGCCACCTGCATAGGATTTATCATCATTCTATCACTGGTTCACACCTACATGTCTGAGTTACCCACTCAATATAAATTCCCTGAGGGCTGGCCATATATCTATCTTGCTTAGGATGGAGGGCAGGAGGGAGAGAGTAGGAAAAGAAGAAGGGGGGTGGGGGAAGGAGGGCAAGAAAGAAAGGAGGAAGGAAGGGAGGAAAGAGGAGAGAGGCTGGACATTCACATGGTCTAGAGCAGGGTCCACAACTTCACCGCTATTGTCATTTTGAATTCAATTAATTGTTGTGGGGAACTGTCTGGATGTCCAGAAGCATCCCTCCTCTCTACCCATTCGATCCCACTCCTCCTGGGCTATATCCAACCAAAAGTGTCTCCAGATACTGCCAAATGTCCCCTGGGGGGCAGAATCACCTCCGTCTCAGAACCACCGGTCTAGATGTTTTCATCTGCTTTCCACAGTTAAACTCTCATTTCAAATAATTTTATGTAGAAGCCCAATACTATGTGAAACACATTCCGGTGGAGCTGCCCTAAGGCTTTGTATTTGTCAGCAATGCCACACCAATGCTGCGGTAACAGCTGCCCCAAAACACAAAGGTTTCCAACAACCAACTTTTCATGTGCCCAGGTCCGCAGGCTGACTGGGTTCAGCTTTTCTAGGCTCCGCCTACAACAGAAATCTGCACTTGGCTTCCGGTTGCAAACTGGGCTCAGGTCTGCTCCAGCCACATTCATGCTGGGACTAATGTGTCTTCATGACAGTGGACCTCCAGCAATGTAGAGGGTAGGGTAGACCACACAAGCATGTTCTCAGCTTCTTCTTGTGTCAAGTCTGTTGATGCCTTGGTGTCACCTGAGCAAGGCTAACATCCCAGTGGGACAGGAAAATATGACTCCACCCCCTGAGACAGGTGAGTGAATATTTGCTGGACAATAATCCATCTTCTCTAAGCTTAAGAACATGCTGATCCAGAGAGTTGGGGCTCGTGGGCAAGACCAAGCCATGGGCCTGCACTGACTTCTCCCCAGTACCAATGCCTCCCTGACCTCTTCTCAAGGCTCCTGAGAGCATCACAGGCCTCCAAATACAGGGACAGTCCACCAGCTCCCAGCTCGGTCACAAGTCTGTGTGCTTGGCCGCATTCCACGCCCTGGCTGTCCTGAGCACTTGAAAGTGTAGCTTTCATTCAGCCTATATTTTTGCAGTATCTCCTCCGTGCTGGACGCTGTCCAAGGCACTGGAGATCAAGTGGTGACCCTGGAGCACACAGCCAAGTGGGGTGAATGACCCACTCCCCATGGGGCAGCCTCAACAGTCCACACCAAGGGTGCTGTCATGAGCCACTCTCTCTCCCTTCTCTGATGAACACTCCTGGCATCAATCTCTTCTGAATCTGCCTCTGGGGCCCAGAAGGGCCCTTTTCCTGCCGCAGCTCCGGCCCCTCAAACAGGGATCCTTCTGATATGGCAACTTGTCTCGTCAAGATATCACCATGTCTAAATCGAGGCTGTGTCAGCAGCCCCATGAAAATGAATAATGGCCGCAATTATGACCCATATAACAACCCAATAAAACCTAATTAAAATGATCCACATCCCATCTGCCAAGTGCAGGGCGAAGCAGCCAGGGAAGGGTGGAGGCCCAGCCAGTTCAAGGAGAGCCAGAAACTGAAGAATAATAGTAATATTTATATTATAATAAATACATTATATAATATTAGCATATATAAGACTATATAATCATAATAATAACACGATCACTGCCACTAATATTTATGGTGCGTTTGCATTGTGCCAGCCCCTGTGCTCATAGGAGCTGTCGTGATACATTGGATATACATCATCCCATTTAATTATCACTAACTTGCCATAAATAAGTGCTAGAATTATTCCTAATTACAGATGAGGAAACTGAGGCACAGTGAAGTTAAGAACTTGCTCAAAGTTAAATTGTCAATAGGTAGTGGAACTAAAAGTTCAGGCTCTAGCAGTGACTGGCATGTAAGAGGTGTTCAGTACTTATGTGCTGAATGTGTGAATGGGTTTGGCCAAGATTCATGTCAGATGTCAAGTAACCCAAGATGCCACACAAACAGCCAACATACATTTATTCAGCACCACCTCAATCTAGCAGTTGTACTAGAAACAAAGTGAGGAGAAAGACAAGCCAATCATTGAAATCTGATATGATTATGGCTATAAGGGAGGTATGTACAAACACAGTGAGTACACGGATATGGCAGGGAGGACATAATTCTGCCCAGGGAATCAAGGAAGGCTTCCCATAGGAGGCAGAGTCAAAGCTGGGTCTTAAAAGATGGGTGAGAATTTGCCGGACAGATAAGTAGAGGAAGGCATTCTAGGCTGAAGGGACCTTGTGTACAAAGTTATAAAAGGAGCCCAGCAAGTTCCAGGAGTTGCAAAGTTACACAGCATGACAGTTACAACGGCCTGGTCTGGCTGGCATGGGGCATGAGAGCCAGGTGTGTAACAAGAGCGCTGGCAAGGTCAGTGGGTCAAAATCTTCATTCACCTTTTAGGTCAGGCTCAGCGGTTAAGATTTTGTCCCATGAGCAATGGGGAGCCTTAAAAGACTTCAAAGCAGAGGAGTGACTTGTTCAGATTTGCCCGCTAGAAGGAGTCCTTGGGTTGCTGGGCTGGGAATGTCTTGGGAACGGCAGGAAAGCGCAAATCCTGCACCTCACGTGGGGGCACAGACCTTTTTCTTAGAGATGAACCTAAAACAGGCCCAGCATGGGCATCTGGGCAGCGCCAGCACATACCCCTACCTGCCATGACAGCCAGAATTAGACCAAAGCCGAAGTAAGGCATGAAATGCGCACATTATCTCTAAGTGGTTTTCCATGAGCTTCCTCTGTCCCAACCCCTGGGGAAAATGACTCTTGTAACCTAGGTAACATCACAGGTCCCCACCTGCCCAAAAAATGGCAGGAGATGGTACCCACTGTCTCCTGCCTGGAAGCCTGAAGTTCAGGAAGAGGCTGACTCCTTCAAATGGACGGGTCTTTAAAAAACCAAGAAGTCCTAGTTCGCAGGCACGTGAGACAAATTGGTTAAAAAAAACTGATTTCTATCGTTGCCTTTGTCATTTCAAATGATTCTGCCCCTTGACCCAGGAAGACGTTCCAAATGCATAAATAGAGCAATAATCTTCAGCATCAATGTTTTGATAATATGAAAGCAGAGGGGGAGGGGGAATACATATTATAAACACCACCTCTGGGAAGCACGGACAGAAAAAGTTATTAAACATTCCATCACAACCTTGGAAGACAGTACTGTACACCCCACCCGGCACCGAGTTCCTAATAAAGGCGGCATCTTGGAATTTGTCACTCTTCAATGCATAATTCACTCATCAAAAAGCAGCGGTAATACATTGCATTTTCATAAGGGGCTCTGAAGCTGTCTAATTTCCCTGAGCTGCAGGATGGCGGGAGGCTGTGGCCACTCACTGAGGACCCTTTATGCATTATGGATAGAAACTTTGCAATTCAAAGTGACAATTCAGCCTCACATCATATTAGAAGGCCTAGAACTAAAGGACAGGTCTGTTCCCAAACCTTAAAGCCATTTGGTATCTATGTGTGTGTGTGTGTGTGTGTGTGTGTGTGTGTGTGTTAAAGTAGGAAGGAAGCAGAAATCATTGTCTAGGTCTCACAAAGTGTAATCAGAAACCCAGCCAGACCTGTCACTTGATAACATACTTGTGGGATGTAGGCAATGAGTAGATGGAACCAACTAGCCCTGGGCCCCATACATACCTCCAACACCCTCCTCAGCCCCTGAAATATGGATCACAAAGTTTGCAGGTATACAACACCATCAGGCCATTGGAAAATGGATTGAAATGTCTTCACCTGGCCACCTCACAGAGGATGCAAAAGCAAAGAAGGAAAATCAGGCAAAGAGATGGACAGTCTTGGGTAGAGACAGGTCAGTGCGGTAGAAGGAGCATTAGACCAGGATGCAGAAGGCCTCAAGTCTGGTCCCACCTCTCACAATAAAATCAGGACACACAAGTCAAGTCACTCAGCCTCACCTGGTATAAAAAGTGAAAGCAGGATGAGTGGAGAGAATTGGGTTCAAACACTGGTTCTACACTGACTCATCTGTTGCATGGCCCCTAGGACACCCATGTCATCCCCTCCTCATACACATTTGGCCCCAGTGGTCAGCGTGGACAATTGTCCTTTCTCCAAGGCTCCAGCCCTTCCCTGTCCTACATTTTGTGCAGAGGATGCAGAGCTGAACTGCTTGGATTTGAGCCCCAGTTGGGCCCTAACATCTCTAGGCCTCCATTTCTCCATCTCCCAAATGGGAATAAAAATATTACGCACCTCAAAGAGAGGGTGTCCTATCAATCTAGGATAGAAGGACTGGAGGAAAAAAAATGTGGCACAGAGATGGAGCTCAGAAATGTCAGGCAAAGGAAGGGATCAGGGATGGTGCCATGTATGGGCTGCATCAGGTCAGGGCCAAACAGCTCCTGGGAGGATGGCTTCACTGGCAGGGGCTAGTCAAGCCCTGCAGTGTTGAAGGGTGCCATGTCCCACTTCTGCTCCCAAATACACTGGCATCTGGACTCTCTGATCGCTTTCCTTGAGGACCAGTTGTCAGTAGACAAGACCACAAGAGCCAAAAAAGCATTCAGACACATAGGCAGCTGGGTCTACACAATGACCAGTGTGAATTATCAATAACAAGGTCTAATAAGAAGAAGAAGGAAAATATCCCATTTCGTCCTCATAACCATCCCTGAAACTATGGAGCTAGTCTTCTCATCACCCCTGTCCTCAAGGGGTCCCCAGTGCCTTGGTGGTAATAAACGATAATCCAAGGGTAACAGAGGTGAGCCCCTTTTACCAGCCAGCACCTCTGGGACCAGGGGGCAGACTGTCTTGGTGAAGACTTCAACAGCCACTTGAGATCGACAGGGAGGACCCAAGGGCCTGGCAGGGAGTCAGCAGAGGAAAATAACTGAACTTCTCTGCATGTGACAAGGAAGAGTATTTTTTTTTAACGTTGAGAGGAAAGAGCATGGGAGAGTGAAAAAGGGAAATGGTTGAGAAGGGAGGGAAGAGAAAGTTGGGGGAAATGTTGCCCTGTGACATCAGGTAAAGCCCTGATGATGGAGGAGCTTGACATTATTTAAGAAGAAGATATTTTCCAGTGGTGTTAAACCCTCCTCCCCAAAATACATCCTGAGTTCTACTACACATGGCACTCCATGAACGCTTAGGAGGAGTGGGGTTTGGGCTGAATGTTCCAACTGGGTTTGCAAGTGTTCTTCGAAGATGAGAGGCCCAAGGCAGAGGGGTCACTGATAATGTAAGACCCAGAGGGAGATGCAGAGAACTTGGGTGGGTTTTGAATAAATTTTAGACATAAAATGGAAGCTCTAATCAATCTTATCTAGAACTCAAAGGACCAGGAGAAGCCAGTTGATATCTGGTGTCCACAAATAATCTCCATCCAGAGTGTAGTCCTATGATGTATGCAAGGTTCAATGGGATCACCAAGGAAAGAGAAGGTAACTGTGGACCTTGCCAGATGAATGAAAGCTTTTCAGTCCATGAGCCCATTTAGGAGTGGCCCTTTCTGCGTGGAGTAATCATGAGTGATATTTATTTCTTTCTACTCCCTATCTTTTTCCCTATATACTCCTTATATGTTAAATTAATAATAACTATATAAATTAAAATAGCATATTTCTTTAGCAAAAATTTTTAAAATACTATCTCTGTCCCTGTATCAATCAGCTCAGACTGCCATAGCAAATACTATATACTGGGTAGCTTAATAACAGAAATTTATTTCTCATGATTCTGGAGATGGAGAAGTCCAAGGTCAAGGTTCTGGCAGATTCAGTTTCTGGTGAGAGCTCTCTTCCCAGCTGGCAGATGGCCACCTTCTCCCTGTGTGCCCACGTGGCCTTTCCTCAGTGCTGCACATGGAGAGAGAGGTCTCTGGTATCCCTACTTATGGGAGCACTAATCTCATCATGAGGGCCCCACCCCTATGACCTCATCTAACCCTAATTATCTGCTGAAGGCCCATCTCAAAAATAATCACAGTAGGGGTTAGGGCTTCAACATATGAATGGGGGGGGGCGGAGGAGGACATAAACCAGCCCATAACATCTCCCATATACATAATCTGAATCTAATCTTGAGGGGAAAAAAGAACAAATTAAAGAACATTCTGCAAAACTTTCCTAGACTTTTCAAAAAATGTCAATGTCATGAAAGACAAGGAGAGTATGAGGAAATAATTCCAGGTTAAAGGAGAGAAAAGAAACAGGACAAAGAAATGTGACATTGATCTTGGATCAGGAAAATGTGTGTGTGTGTGTATGTGTGTGATTATAGTTATAAAGGACATCATTAAGGTAATTGGTGAAATTTAAATACAGGCTACAGATCAGATGATAATATAGTGCCAATGTGGTTCCATAATATAAGTGTTTTGGGAGATAATGATGAAGTACTTAGGAATAAATGGTCATATGCCTGAACCTTACATTGAAATGGGTCAGCAATAATAATATAACAATAATAACAAATGTACTTAGAAAGAGAAACAAAGCAAATATGACAAAATATTAATGCTAGGTGAATCAAGGTAAAGGGTATACAGGAGTCTATTTTACTAGTTTTGGAATTTTTCTGTAAGTTTGAAATGAAAATAAAATTTAACAAAAATTCTTTCCAACACATAAAATAAAAATCCAATTAAAAAAATAAGATAAAATAAAGAACTGGGTCATGACATGCTGTAGCCAGCTCATACTGGCTTACAAGAGCAGATTGTTAAAACTTCAGGAATTTTTCAAGCAGTAGCTTGAAATTGGCCAAGGTGGGAGTATTGACACCACAGAAATTGGCAACTGTTACAAATCAGGGCTTTTTTTTTTTTTTTCAGAGAGCCAGTTGCTTTCCAAAACCCCAGTCAGTGGAGGGCCCGTTCTCCTCTGTGGCTGATGGAGGCAGGGTCATTCCCTAGTTCTCTTAACCTCATTCAGTCCTATGCCCTTCCACCATGTGATATTTCTTTTTCTAAGCAGCTGTCGGATTTAACATCCCCTGCAAGCTTCCTGGCTTAACGAGGGCCTCTGTTTCCCCAATATCTGGGGAAGGTCAAACCTCTGAATCAAAGAGATAATGGTGGCTGCGGTGGAACCTCTATTCTTCACATCTCACCATGATTCCTGCTTCACTGTGACATGTTGGGATGAATGCAGACAGGATGCTGTCCCTCTGATGAATGAAATCTGCTTTGAGAGGATGCACTACAACCCTGCTGTTTGGGAGGATCTATAATATTGACAAAGTGGTCATGGACCCAGCCTACTTCATTCTCAAGCCCAAGCACTGTGTCCACAGGGCTCAGACACCTGGATTCTTGGAGTTTGAAGGATAATTGATGGAATTTATTGCCTTTTCTGTGGATGGTTGGTGATCGATGGGTTTCTTAGGTTAGGTCCCCCAGGAGCAAACCCAAAGAGGAAGATTCAAGGCCAAGGTGGGGATCCCAGAAGGCACCGGTTAGAGGAATATCAAGGTGAGGCAGAGAAGGGAGGAAGCCAACAGAGTGTATTACTGAGCTGTGCATTGCTGTGACCAGTGAAGGTACAATCTCACTGCTCGCTCCGGGGGCTCCAGGAGACCCTGGGGAACAGGCCTCAGGTGAGAGCTCTCTTCCCAGCTGGCAGATGGCCACCTTCTCCCTGTGTGCCCACGTGGCCTTTCCTCGGTGCTGCACATGGAGAGAGAGGTCTCTGGTATCCCTACTTATGGGAGCACTAATCTCATCATGAGGGCCCCACCCCATGACCTCATCTAACCCTAATTATCTATCTAACCCCAGGGGCAAGAAGCTGGGTGTTTATCCTCCGGCCCCCAGGCTGCAGGCTGGCCCCCAACGTATCAGGTCCTAACCCCAGGAACCTGCAAATGTTATTTTATATGGCAGCAAAATAACAGATATGATTAAGTTAAGGATTTTGAGATGAGATTTTCCTGGATTACCCAGGTGGGCCCTAAATGCAGTCACAGGTATCCTCATAAAGAAAGTCTGAGAGAGATGTGACCAACAGAAGAAAAGGCAATATGACCGCAAATACAGAGATGAGAGTGCTGTGGCCACAAGCCGAGGAATGCCGGCAGCCACCAGACGCTGGAAGAGGCAAGGCACAGATTCTTCCCTAGAGCCTCCAGAGGGAACATGGTCCTTCTTGATTTCAACCCAGTGATATCGATTTTGGACTTCTGGCCTCCAGAACTGTGAGAGAATAAATTTCTGTTGTTTAAGCCATCAAGTTTGTTTACGGCAGCCATGGAAAACTAATACGCCCCCATCAGGCACTGATGAGGGCTCGTCCCAGGGCATGAATTGTCTACACTTCCAGCGTTCCCCAGAAATGGCAGAGACAAATCCTTCTGGCAGAGTCACAGATGTGTACAGCAGGATGCTCGTTAGCACCTCCTGGAATGATGAGTGCCAGGGGAATGTGGGCAGGTCACAGACAACATCAGTCTCGGGCACATGGCCTGGGTTGGACTAGATCACTGCAGTAGCCCCTGAAGCCGAACAGAGCAGGGGGCTCTGGTTGGGCTTATCTGTGTGACTGCCAGGTTAAGTCCTCACCTTTCTCTGCAATGCAAGGGGACAGCCTAAAATGCCCAGGTATTAGAAGCTAAAACCACAGGGAATCATGGGGTCAAAAGCTCAGGAGAAAAGAACAGGATAGAAATGCCTGCACCTATGACTGGAGTGGGAAAAAGCCTGTACGCAGCCTCCCCAGGTGCCAGACCTGCCCCTGGATGCCACCACCCATGTCTTTGAGTGAAGGCTTTGGAGGAGAAGCTTGTCAGCTGTTCCCATCTCCTGACACCCAGTTGTTGATAAGCATTATATTGAAAAACTTTCCATGGTCGAACACGTTTGGGCAAAGCAGAATCAACCAAGGTTAAATTGATTTACTCTTCAAGAGAGAAATGGTATGCTTCCCTTTTCTTTTTTTTTTTTTGCAAAGTATCTCATGGGATTTGTTTCATGAAACACATCTGTGAGAAGTGATGCCCTGTTAGCTGATCAGATAGGGCCCAGCAGGGCCCCGGGGAAAGGGGCGTGGGTGGTACGGGTGGGAAGAAGAGGCTACCCAGGTCGGGGGTGGTTATGATGTTCTGAGACCCTGTCCCAGGCACCTTAAAGTGTTGTCTCCTCTCCCCTCCCCCATCCCAGGAGGAAGGTGTCATGGTCCCTGCTTCAGAGTTGAGCAAACCCAGGTTCTGAGGAATCAATGGGATGGTGAAGGCCAAGCAGACTTGGCAGGGGCCCCAGGGCGGAGTGGGGTGGGTAGCAGCTGCCTCTGGCTGGACCAGGACCATCTGAGGCTGATCCAAGGAGTAGGAAGGTGAGCTGCACTGGGGTGATTCATAACCTGGCCTTGGGGCTTTCACAGGCTGGGAATCAAGGGCAAGGATGTGTTGGCCATCCTGGCTGAGTGATGAGAAAAAGCAGGAAGTCAGCCCAGTCTGCTCCCTTCCCCATTGTGTGGGCAAAGGCCCCACCTGCCCCCCTGAACGTTGCTTGGTTTCCTTGGAACAAATCTGATTGAGCGAGAAGGACCATGAATGGGGGGAATGTCTGGTGCTGGGGGCTTCCTGTCTCTATTTTTGCAGGACTGATCTCACTTCTGCTTCATCATCAAAGAGAATGAAGTGAGCTGACAGGTACCAGGGCTGGCAGGTGAAGATCAATGGCTGGTGCATGTGCATTTTGGCCCCCGAACTTCTGGCTGCACAGAGGACCCCAGCTCACAGCCCCTCCAGCATCACTACCCTTGACCCCCAGCCTCCGGTCAGCCCAACCAAGGCCTGCAGGTGGCATCATGGCCTCTGAGCCTGCCTGCCCCTCAACTAGGTCACCTCGCGCAGCGTCTTCCTATCCAAAGACTGATCTTGTTAAAGATGCAGTGACCGAGAGAGGCAACAGGACTTTAAAATGCAGCCTGTGAAGGTCAGAATTCTCCATGCCTGCTTCAGAGAGGATGTGCTGGCTGGTTTTGGCTGGGGTGTCTGGGAATAATTAGGCCCAGAGAGTCAGCTGAGGTTGGAGAACAAGATCACAGCCAAGCTCCAGGGATGGAAGGAAGGGGAATGACTCTGTCCTGCAGCCTCAGACAAGAGCCACAGAGGAGGGGACATAGTCTGAAATGCTGTCCTCTCCCCAGCATCTTGCTGCCCTAACTGTAGTCCCTGGACCAGCCGCATCAGCATCACCTGGGAGCTTGTTGGAAATGATGAATCTCGGCCCCAGCCCAGACCTACGAGATCGGAATCTGCATTGTAACAAGATGTCCAGGAAATCTGTGTACATATTCAAGTTTGAGAAGCCTTACCCACACCGTCTGAGCCTCTCTTTCACAGGAACTGGAAACAAGAAGGAAGCTGATGAGACCTCACACTTCCTCCCATCCAGTAAGTGGGGACCACTGCTGAGACCCCAGAGGGGTCACTTTGCCACTCTCTTCATCATCACTTGACTCAGCGGTCCCTGGCCTAAGAGGGTCCGGGTGGGAAATCAGCTCTTTCAATCACCAGCCCCACTTGGCGTGTGGGCCCCTTGCCTGCATCTGCCAAGAGTATGGGGGCAATCCCTCCACCCCAAACTTTTGTGTCTTTGTAAAATGGTTAGCGAAAAACTGCCGACTATGTAAATCAGAGATCATTAGAGGTTGGGTTTTTCCTTAAAGAATGGATTCAGCAAAATGCTGTTTTCTCCCCGGCTCTGGGTCTCTATTTAGGGGATTGGAGCTCTGTTTATTTATTTATTTATTTATTCATTAGCTGGGCCCACAGTCAAGGAGAAGGGAACAGGGCTATTAATCTTTCCTGTCATCCATTCACAGATGTGGAGTTCACACCACAGCAAATGTGAAGTCAGCAGTACACAACCACAAGGTGGAAATTTCAAGAGAAACAAGCTTGGAGGAATAAAAAAATATATAAATAAATAAAAGGGGAGTGGGGGCAGGGTTGGGGAGAGAGGGATACAGGGAGAGAGCACATTTCAAATACAGCGTCTGTGACTCCCTGGGCACTTGTGTGTGCCTGAGAGCAATCTTGTTCCCAGCATGGAAGGGCCATTGATATGTTAATAGTCATTTTCTTTTCTCTTCATCTTAAAGAAATGAAGTTTGCAAACGGATTCTGATGAAGTAGATCTGGGTGTGCGTCTGGGAGTGTGTGTGTGTGTGTGGTACATGGAGCCTGAGACAGACACACACACTCACACACACTTATTCCCTTCTCTGCCTATTTATGGCACCTACTTAGTAGATTCTGGAAATCTCCGCGGAAAGGCAAGTAGTCGAAGGCTGTGACAGGGTCTGAGAAGGCATTGTGTCCCTTTTGGGAATGAGGTGACTGCCAGCTCTCGGGTTGGGGAGACGGTGTCTAGGCTGCAATAGCCATGTGTTTCGCTGCAGTGGAAACCCAGCAAACTCCCGTGGGGAGTTCTAAACACAGGGAGACCCCACTGCCCAGTGTTCTTGAACCGGTGCTGGGAATGAGGCTGTAAGCCAGAAGAATCAGCCCTTGGGCTTCCCTGGTGGTGCAGTGGTTGAGAGTCCGCCTGCCGATGCAGGGGACGCGGGTTCGTGCCCCGGTCCGGGAAGATCCCACATGCCGCGGAGCGGCTGGGCCCGTGAGCCATGGCCGCTGGGCCTGCGTGTCCGGAGCCTGTTGCTCCACAACGGGAGAGGCCACAACAGTGAGAGGCCCGCGTACCGCAGAAAAAAAAAAAAAAAGAATCAGCCCTCAAGAGCCCTCTTCCAAGAGCAGACAACTTTCTAGAGCCGGCAGGGCTCCTGACTCCATTTCCTTCTTGCTATGCTCCTATCTGGGGGGCCTGATACTTCAGCTCTTCGCTTGTCAGCTCTTTCCCCCACTGGGCCTGGAGTGGGTGGGTGGAAGATCCCCAGAGCACACTGCCTTCTTAGAACATTCCAGGGACCCCGGTGCTATACCCATCACTCAGGCCAGATGCACTGTTCATTGATCCCAGTCTGGCCCAAACCTGATTTCATCTTTTACCTTGTGCTGCTGCCATTCCCCTGGGGTCCTTCCCACCTCTCCACCTGCATTTCTCCTTCCCACTGGTCTGAGATGCTGAGTTCCGGGCCACACAGCCACATCCAGAGACGATCCCATCTCCGATGCGAAAGACTGAGTCCAGTTTTGCACAGCACATGCCCAGGACCACACTGAACAACAGCAGGGGAAGGTTGCCTTCCAAGGTAGCTGAAATTAATGTCTCGCATCAGCATGTGAGCTCCTTAGGGCAAGGAAACCATGTTTATTCACCCCTGCTCCTTGACACTTGGTGGATTCTCAGAGAACGTTTGCTGAATTGCATTGAATTCTGGTTCAAAAACAAAGCTGATGAAAAGGTAGGCTGCCTGGGGGGAATGGTTAGGTTTGTGCCGAAAGTACCGTATGAGCTCAACACTCTCCCTGGATTGAGAAAAGGATAAGTATGTTGGCTGATCAATGGAGGGCTGTGTTGAGCAGGATTCTGAGGCTGTGTCTGGACTCAGCGGGGAAGTTTGGTGATCCCCTGGTAAGTCTTCCCTGGGTACAAGAAGGGGAGTGACGATGTTGTGGCTTGCACTCAAGTAATGAAGGGTGGCTGCCTTGAGTCATGGAGCTTTCACCATGAGTACGGATGTGCAGATCATATTGGCCCCAAAGAGGTAGGGCCTGATGACAAAGGGCCTAGGTTTGATGCATGAAAAGAGGAAGAATGACCAGACATAGAGCTGAGCCCACAGCCCAGGGAGCCCTGTCCCAAGTAGTGGCCCCAGTGGGAAGGCTGAGTGTGGGCACAGGATGCTCTGAGGCTGGAATAAGTCTTAAAATGCCTATCACAGAGATCACCAGTTAATCTTGGTCACTGGACAGCCCAGAGACAAGGCCAGGGAGTGGCCCCAACTTTCTAACCAGAACTCACCCCCAGCACTCAAAGGATGTGCAAGCACACTTCTGTCCACCCCTGTCGCCATAAATGCCAATTTCTTTACTGCCACATCCATTTTCACATCTGTGAATCAGAAACAGTAAAATCCAGTGCTGAAAAAGGAATAAAGAACAAACAATATTCATATCATTTGCATAGTGCAAAGCATACCCCCTCCTCCCAATGATAAATATCAACTTCCTCAACAGCGATCAGAGCCCCAACATCCTGCCAGCACTACCTACAGCCTCTTCTTTTGGCTCCTTATTCACCCTAGATTCCAGCTACTCTAAGCTCCAAACCCCATGTTCACTCTTACCTCTTGCCTTTTTTCATGCTTTCCTCTGTCAGCGATCTCTCCCCACCTTTTGCTGAAATTACTAAACTCATCCTTTAGGTCTCAGATTAGACATTGCCTCCTCCAGGAAGCCTTCCCTGCTCCCACCCCACCCCCAAAGCCATACACTTACTTCTGTCACAGGACTATCACACTATATTGTCATTGCCTATTTATCTCTTTGTCTTTTTCAATGGACTACTGATTGGCATTTTCTTTTTCTGTAAACAGCCATTAGTAAATAGTTTAGTCATAAGAGGCCACATGGTCTCTGTCCCAACCAATCAACTCTGCCCTTGTCACCAAAGCAACTAGAAACAACATATAAACAAATGAGCATGGCTGTGTTCCAATAAAACTCTACTTACAAAAAAAGATGATGGGCCACAGGCCAGAGTTTGCCCTACACTAGATGATGAGCTTCTCAAAGCAGGAAGTGTTTTTTTATTCAACTGTCCCCACTACGATGACTGTCACAGAGAAGATACTTAATACTTAATGAACAAAAGAATGGTGTTGAAAAAGATCATTTGCAAGCCCTGTCATCACTTGATAAGATTGAATTAACCCATCGTATCCCTGAAGTCTGGGGAGGGCTACTTAGACATCAGACCTGAGTCTGAGTGTGGCTGGGACCATTTCTTGTGCTGAAGAGTGACACCAAGACTGGTGAATACACTGTCTCCAAGGCTAGATCCCAGGAGGCCACGCTCACCTGTTCCTCACTCTTCCATCTTGCCTCTCCCCACCCATTAGGAACCTGTCATTCAGGCAGGTGGGCACCAACGCCGCTTCCTGTGGGTACCTTTGCTTCTCTAGGACACAGTTTCTACTGCCACTGGGCACTTCCATGCCCTGCCCCGTGCCAAGCACAGCCATTGCAGATGCTCTGGGGCCAGTAGGGTTTCCAAGTCCCACAATGAGGGGCTGTGATTTGGGGGAGAAAACCTGTCTCCCGCCTCATATTAACTTCCCCACAAGAGACTCACAGTAATTAATGCCGCTTAGTCCCCAATAATTCACAGAGTTTTACTGAAATAATAACTCTCCCCAGGAACCAGTCATGAGTCAAAGGTGAGGAAGGGGGCCAGGCAGGGGATGAACCCAGAGAACTCAACTCATGCAGTAATCAGGATGACTGCTTCTTTCAAGGAGTGAGGTTTTGTTACTTGGATAAGCTCCTTGACCTGGCTCTGTATTATCCCAGAAGGAGCTCACATAAGAATGCTCAGTTTCTCCTGTAACTAGCCTCCTGCCCATCCAGCCCAAAAGTTTATCAGACACTCCCAAATACGTATGAAACTTGACCTGCACACAGCTTAGGTTTAAGCCCAGTATGTCAATCTCCAAACCCCTCTAGGTAAATACAGTTGACTGCATCATTGGTCCCAATTCTTACTCCACCATGTTAAGATTGTGCATCTCACCCTTTGTCATGTAACTTGCAGGGCTTCCTCCTGAGGGAGAAGCTTATGTCTCTGCCCCGTTGATGTCTGGCTTGGTAACGTGACTCACTTGGCCAGTAGAAGGATAGCAGCCCTGACCAAACAGAAGCTCAAATGTGCAAGGACTGTTTCCTTGCCCTCCAAGCTCCTCCCATTCTCTGTTTGAAGACCATGCTTTGGGGAGCTGCTGGTCCAAGGAGAATAAAGTTCAGTGGAGCAGATCTGAACCCAACCCACTTCCTGGAGTTTAGCCTGGCCCAGCCAAGACCAACTGAACCCCAGCCAACCCACAGACACACCCATAAGGAAGAAAAGTAAATGCTTGTTCTTTTCTGCCACTGAATCTGGGGTGATTTGTTATGCAGCATTATTGCAGCAGTAACCAAATAATAAAGTGGGAAACTCTCTGCAAATCTTCCAGATTAGCCTCCAGAGACTGATTTACAAGGTGACCAGAATGCTTGGGGATGCCTGCTGCCCCGTGCTTCCCCAGCAACAGCTCTGACCATTTGAATCTAGCTCTATATTCATCCGGTTACTGGGAAGGCACTGAGCTTTGGAAGCCTTTGGTCTTCGTTCAGTTTTGGCTTTCTTTAATCAGGCTCTGGAGCTCTGCAGAGGCTCCCTTGTCACTGCGGGCTTTGAGGAGAGGGTCTGAGTTAGCATCTTTTAAAGCTGATGGTAAAGCCAATTGCCTTAACAGACAGCCCTTATGCAGGGCCACAGGGACAGAGCTAACCTTGAGTCAACTACTTATGGCAAATGAATGAGGAATTACTGTAATTGGCCTTGATTCCATGATTCCCAGCAGAGTCTAGTCCTATAGGTGAATCAGAATCTCTGAACCTTATGAATTGGGTGAGTCCATCAGAGTGAATCTGAAATGCAAATTTTTGTCATGATAGGAAAACGTATTGAAAAGTTATGATCGATTTGGGAGAAATGGTGGTAATTGTTCACTTCCCCCTATCCACGTCCCTTTGCAATTTGACTTTGCAGGTCTTCCCATCAAGAGATAGAGTAAATTTCCCCACCCCTTGAATCTGGCTGGGCCAGTGATTTGCTCTGACCCATGGAATTTAGAGAAAACATATTGTGCCACATCTAAGCCCAGGTCTCAAGAGACATTACCTGCTTTGTTCTCTTGGAACCCAGCCCAACCTTTATGAGAACAAATCTGGGTTAGTCTGCTGGATGAGAGATGGCCTAAAGCTCCAATGAGTCATCTCAGTTGAAGTAATCCTAGACCAGTCAACGCCTTAGACACATGAGTGAGTCTGGCCAAGACCAGAAGAGCCACTCAACTGAGCTCAGCCCATTTTGCCTATTTGGAGAATCGGGAGCTCAGTAAATAGTCATTGTTTTAAGTCAGAGTTTAGGATGGTTTTTATGTAGCAAAACTGTTACAGATGCCATTATTAAAAATGCATTGAGAATTCCCTGGCAGTCCAGTGGTTAGGACTCCGCACGCTCACTGCTGAGGGCCCGGGTTCAATCCCTTGTTGGGGAACTAAGATCCCACAAGCTGTGGAGCGCAGCCAAAAGGGAAAAAAAACATGCATTAAGACCACCTCACATCCATCAGGATGGCCACTACAAAAAAAAGAGAGAGAGAGAGAGAGAGAGAATAATAAATGTTGGCAAGGATGTGGAAACATTGGAACCCTTGTGTACTGTTGGTGGGAATGCAAAATGGTGCAGCTACTATGGAAAATGGTATGTGGTTCCTCAAAAAAATTAAAAACAGAACCGCCCTATGATTCAGCAATTCCACTTCCAGATACATACCCCAAAGAATTGAAAGCAGGGTCCGAAAGAGATATTTGTACATTCATGTTCCTAGGAGCATTATTTACGAAAGCCAGAAGGTGGAAGCACCCTAAATGTCCATTGATGGATAAATGGATAAGCAAAATGTGCTCTATAAACACAATGGAATATTTTTCAGCCTTAAAAAGGAAGGAAATCCTGTCTTACGCTACAACATGGGTGAACCTTGAGGACATTATGCTAAGTGAAATAAGCTAATGACAAAAAAAGGCAAATACTGTGTGATTCCACTTATGCAAGATAACTAGAGTAGTCAAATTCACGGAGGCAGAAAGTAGAATGGTGGTTGCCAGAGGCTGGGAAAGGGAATTATTATTTAATGGGCATAGGGTTTCAGTTTTGCAAGATGAAAAGAGTTCTGGAGATGGGTGACAGTGATGGTTGTACAAGAATGTGAATGTCCTTAATACCACCACAGTGCACACTTTAAAACCGTTTAGATGGTAAATTTTATGTTATGCATATTTTACCACAATTACAAATAAAAAATGCATTTGGCCACTGGTGGGATGTCAGGTTTGGAGAGGGCTCAGAAAGGAGGGACTATGATATTAACATTGGATGTTGAATTAGTCAGGATTCTTTGGGTTGCAAGTGACAGAATACTAATTCATATTAGCCTAAAGCAAAAAATAAAATTTTCTGATGTAGCTGAGAAGACCACATGCCCAGGCAACTCATAGAACTGGAGACAGAGCTTACCAGCAAGACTCGGTCACCAGGTCTGGCTTCCTCTCCTCTTATCTCTGTCAGCATTCTCTCCTAGCTCTCTGGCTGCCAGCAGTCCCTCACCTCCCTCCAGCACAGTGACTCCCAAGGAAGACAGCTTCTCTCCCAGTTCCTAACTGAAAAATACTGGGGAAGGCATGTGATTGGTTTGACTTGAGTCCCACGTCCACCTCTGGACCAATCCCAGTGTCCAAGGGAATGGGGGATTCTTACTGGCCCAGCCTAGGTCATGTGACCTCTGTGGTCAGGGTTGGGGTGAGATTTGCTTCAGGGAAAGCAGATGGGGATGCTTGCAGGGCACACATACACAGTTACTACAGACCATAACGGGGGGCATCCTATTAGAGTGAAGGACGTTTGGAGCCATCATCGCCATGACTGACTGAAGTCCATATACCCAGATTCTCAATACAACATAAAGGTAAAGATCCCAAGCTTTGGGGAATGTTAGACATGATTGTGAGGCTCAACTCCCTCACCAAATAGCAGTGTGAACTTAGATAAGACCTTAGCCTTCCAAAGCCTCAGCTTCCCCATTGACAACATGGGTTTAATATCACAGGGTCGGTATGAGGGGAAAACTGGGGAATGTTTGTAAATCGTCTCTCACTGTGTCTTGTACCTCATAAGCATCAAAACTTAAATTTAGAATAACTGTGATAAAAATTATGATGAATATTGCCACCAGCCCGTTCTCTTTGCCATCTGCTGCGTGGAGAACCAGGAAGCAGCTCTCTGTGGCAGGCTGAATAGCTTTCATTCACTCAACCCCCATCTGAGCACCTCTGTACGTAGGTACACCCCATAGCGTGGTGGGTGGTGGCTTTTGTAAGGTTACTGCCGGGGCCAGGACTGGGTTCAGGAGAGTGAGGGATCTAGGGTGTCACATTGAAGGAGGTACCCACCCTCGAGGTTGTGTAGGTACAAGCTGAGCCCCAGAGACTGAGCATCTCTGTAAATGCCATGCCCGAGGCACCTCCCTTAGCCTCACCCTCACTCCTACCAGTGCTGCGAACGGCATTAGAATCATTTGGGGATCTTGTTAAAAGGATACTTTTAAGCCAAATCCAGCCCTAGAGACCCAGGGGGGCCTGGGACTTTGAGAAGAAGCTCTCATCCCCAGTGGTTTTTCTGTGGTCCGCCCAGGCAGGCCTGGACTGGGAACTGGCTTTGAGACTGGGGTCAGCGCGTACTGATGCGGGGTTTGCGGAGCCAGAGGGTTTCTGCAGAGATGCCCTGGGACACCATGGGGTGGAGGGCTGAGCTGGCAAGTGAGTCGCACCCGACCCCCAATGCTTCAACTATGCCTGAGCTTTTTACATATTGGACTTTCACATGGGATGTCTTTTGGCAAAAGAGTTCTATTGCTTAAAAAAAAAAAAGCTTGAAAACTTCTGGGCTGGAAGTGGGAGAGAAGAACTTGGGAAACTCTTCAGTAAGCAAATGACCAGCCTCTCCAAGCAGGTCACTCTCTCCCCACCCCTCTCCTCAGCACCCTCATCTTTCTTTCATCCTGGAATAAACCCCTTCCTGGAGTCCAAGGGCTGCCCCTCCACAGCTGGCGAGGAGTGGCTGAGCCTTGCCAGCCTGCCAGCTCCCACGTGGCTGTAGCCAGAGACTGGCCAGTTGCACTGCCCTCTACCCAGCATGCTGCCCCTGTAGGACTGACCGAGGGCAGCCTCGCTCAGCAGCCTCTTTGAGTGGGGCTGGGGGTCAGGGCAGGGAGAAGGCTCAGTCACGTGCACTTGGCCTCGGGTTCCCACCCCGGAAGACCTGGGTCCCCAGGTTCCCATGGGGAGTCCTACTTCTGCCGACCCAGTGATTACAGCAGAAGAAGGACAAATTCTGGGGATGAGGGAGGTTCCATTCTGATCCAACGGGGCCCAATCCAGCAGGGATTTCTCCTTCAAGTCCTTTCTCCTCTGACTTAAAAGCCAAGAACATTTCCACAGGATCTCATTTTTTTTAAGTATTTTTCCTATAAACTTAGAAATTTGTTTAAATTTTCCTTTGAACTATTTTTAAAAAGCTGTTTTAAAAAAAAAAAGGAAGCAGGCTCACAGATATAAAGAACAAACTAGCGGCTACCTGTGGGGAGGGGGGAGGGGCCGGAGGTACAAATTATTGGGTGTAAGATCGGCTCAGGGATGTACTGTACAGCACGGGGGATAGAGTCAATATTTTGTAATAACTGTAAATGGAAAGTAACCTTTAAAAATTGTTAAATAAAAAACATTTTCAAAGAATAAAGAAAAGAAAAAAATGCCTTTAAAATACGTTATTTCGATGCTTCTGAACTCAGGGACTAGGAAAACTATATCTTCTTTCCAGTGCATCATCCTTGATCTCAGTGCTGCTGATTTCAATGCTGATTTCAGAGAACTTGGTTTTATTTCTGCAACTTAATTCTGCAAACTTGGAGATAAATATCTAAGGGTTTTGTGATAGGAGGGTTATTGTTTTGTTCTGTGTTTTAAGAAATTAACTCAAAAAAAGCAAAGAATCACAATGGGGAAAAGGCACCTCCGCGAATAAGCACTAATGAATGAATGCCATTGTCACCCGGTTCCAGGTTGCAGACACCAAAAAAGGAAAGATCAGCTCTAGAAATGCGCAGAAACCACCTTGTCGTGCCAACCAGGAACAGCCTCTAATGCTTCGATCAGACCGTATTTTAGTATTAAAACAGAAATGGATTATATCTATGAAAGAGACACGAAAATGACTTGTATGCAATCTAATTCAAATCATGGGCCCCTAATCGACATTTAATTGATGCAATAATGCTTGTTCATGATGGTAAATAAACAAAATATATAAACAGAAACAGCTTCTTTTATGTTTAATGACTGCTTAGCAGCTATTTGGGTCAGAGCTACTGAGCCCTAATAAACTAATACTTAATAATCAATTGAAATGCATTTCTCTGGTTATTGCCTTATTAAATCGGGATCCAACTCCAACTGCAGAATGTTCCTTCCACTGGGAAGAAAATGGTTCAAAAGGGAAGAGGCTGCAATGGCAGGTCCCCGTGTACACTGTGGGTTAAAAGGAGAGGTTTTTCTCTCTCCCTTCCAACAATTAGATGCAGCTCAACAGGAAGGCTCATCCCCAGCTTGCGTGTACCCTGGGCCTTACTGCCTTAAAAGAGAGTCTGTCTCCTTTCCAGGCTTGATTTTCATTAGAAATCCTCTCCTATTCCCTATTTTACAGGGTAATCTGTGTAAATAAAATAATCCATGAAAAGTGCTTACAGCAATGCCTGGCATGGAGTAAGTACACATAAATGGTTTTCATTATTATTATAATCTTAACTTGTCACTGCTCTCTGAGCACGTGTAAAATTCTCTCTTGGTCACCTCACCTGAGTTGTTTTTTATTTTTTATTTTTTCATAAAAGCAAGCCTCGTTTTCAGACCACACCCTGCCATCCCAGCCAGCAGCTCCCACAGCTTCCAAACCATTGTCCAGAGAAGGGCCACAGCTGGCTATGGCTGGGTCTAACATCAGGGTCACCTCCAGCTGGAGCTCTGAGTCTCCTGATGGCTGATGGCATCCTTTTCTGTGTCACTTCTGGCCCTTACGCCTCCAGGAGGTGAGACCTGTGTTTCAGGCCCCAAACTGGGCTGCCAGATATCCCCTGGGACTGACACGCAAGCTCTGTTTCCCATCCCTAAAGCTTTCCCAGAGCCCAGCTCCAGGTGGCTGGGTCCACAGAGGGCCAAGCCCATAAGACATTCCTTCCTTATCAAGGCAGCCTCTAGCCCCTTGGCCAGCCTCTAATCTCTCTCCTCTCCCTTCCCCTCTCCTCTCCCCTCCCCTCCTCTCTAGCACAGCCAGCAGTGACTGGAGTCTGTCTGCCCAGGGTAAACAGGAGACCCTGAGGTCAGCTGCATAGGTACAGTGATAGGCAGAAGGACAGTTGGGGGTGAGGGCAGGCAGGGGAGGATGACAATGATGAGATAAAGCAGAGACCATTTGGAGCCAGTGGAACATTTAAGGAAGCGACTAGCCGAGTGACAGTGGACCTGAAGCCCATTGGAGAGGCTGGGCATGTGCTTGATGGTACCAAGGCGCCATCGTGTGGTCAGTCTATGTAATGACCAAGAGGGGGGCCCCTTCTAGCGACCACGTAGTCTCGTCTCCTTATAAGTCCCTGGCCTGGGACCAGAGTTGTGCCCAAGCTCCTCCTTTAGACCTCAGAAGCCCCACTACTCAACCACTGGGAGTGCAGAGAGGAGAAATAGAAGGCAGAGGCCAGAGCAAGGGCTCAGAAAGTGTGCCCAGGGAGTTTGAGAGGCCTCATAGACAAAAGCTGACTTGAAAAGACCAGGAGCTCCTGGAAAAAAGGGTGTCAAGAGAAAGTACCATGTGAACAGAAAAAGCACAGCTATAAGGACGAAACCCAGACGGTCTCTACTGGAGCTTTGGATTCCCAAGACACCTTGGTGCTGGGCATCTGGAGGGAGGGAGAGAGCCAGAACCAGGGAAGAGAAGGGTCTAGACCTCTCTGGGGACAAAGAGCTCCTCTCCCTCCTCCCCCTTCCCCTCCTCTTCACCCCCCAACCCAACATAGGCTAGGAGAGTACCCTCGATGAGATGGTGAGAAGCCTCAGAAATAGAAAGAGCATCCCCATGGCCCTCTTCAGCTTTGAAGAGCCATCACCCCTGCGTTTATCCCCATGATCTTGCCAGGTTTGCACAACCCCATTTCACTGATGTACTTGTTTTGTTCCAAGTCCATATGCTTCCTTTGGGGGAGGTTGTTATTAAACACTCAGGTTTGGGAGTCAAGACTGCCTAAATTTTTATCTCCACATTATACCTTTACTGGCTGTGTGACCTTAAACAGGTCGCTCAACCTCTCTGAGCTACCATTTCCAGATCTGTAAAATGGAAAAATTATAGTACCTTCCTTCCAAGGTTGTCATGAAGGTAAAATGAGATAACATACATAGTGCTAAATACTTTCACATACAAAAGCTAATTCAGCTCCCAAAACATCCCACAGTGACATGGGTACTACCATCTCCCATTTTACAGATGAGAAAACTGAGGCTCAGAAAGGCTGAAATGATTGGCTGGAGGTCACACTGACAGTAAGGGGCAGGGGTGGAAATTGAGCCCGGGTTTGTCCAATTTTAAAGTTTGGGTGAGTGTTCATTGACTATCTGCCCTTCTAGACTCTGAGTTTGTTGAAGGCAGATATTTCATCGCGACTGTTTCTATCCTCCCCTGAACTAGGCTCGGTGACTGGCACGTGGCAGGGGCTCAATGCATGTGTGTTTATTGATCACCCACATTAGCACGGAGGCACCAAGTACGCCAGGCTTGCTCAGGCTGCCCGAAACCTCACAGCTTCCTCAAACATGCCGAGTCCTTTCCTGTCTCCCAACCTCTGTAGGAGCTGTTCCTCCTGCTGAGAATTCCCTTCCCTCTTGACTCCGCCTGAAAAACAGAGACCCAGGCCAAACTTCCCTTTTTCTGCAAGGGCTTTCTCTGCCCCTCCAGGCACAGCGAGATTCCCAGAAGAATTACAGAACTTTTTTAGCGCATGAATCATATGGCAGCATCGTAACCTGTCCACCCACTGGGTGCTCCACTAAGCAGAGGGCTCCTGGGGGGCTGGAGCAGAGTCTCTCCCTGCAGGTGCATCCAGCTTGGAGCACTGAGGAGTATGGTGCGTCCTTAGTGAATGTGGGAGGGAGGCTGGAGGAAAGGAAGGGGAAGGGGAATAAGGGGAGATGGGAAGGGTAAAGAGAGAGAATAAGGAACTGAAAAAGGAGGGAAGAAAGGATGGAGAGTGTGAGCGAAAGAAGGAAGGAAGGGAGGGAAGGATACAGCTGCCCCACTTCTCACAGTCACCTTATGGGGGCTTCTTTCCTTGGCAGGGGGAAGGGGCTCACCTAGCGAGGACGCATGTGCACAGCGCACTGTTGTGCCAGCCACCTGGCCCTATCCCAGCGCATCCTTCCCACCAATTCTCTCCTGTACCCGAGGCTAGTGCCTGCACGCCTGACTCCAGATTCTCTCCGAGTCGGCATTTTTCTTCCCATGCTGGGGCACAGGCGCAGTCTCGGGGAGCAAGCACACCTGCCACACCTGTGCTGACACACAACTTTTTAGAGGAAGGGAAAACGAGCCTGGATGATGCTGGGAGTGGGACTGGGACTGGGTCCTGCCGGCTCCCCCAGGCTGGGCAAGAGGGTTCTAGGGTTTCTCTAAGGGTGGCCCCCCCTGAGGACCCAGAGGGTTCTCTCCCACTGGTCCCCACCTACTCACTCATTTTCCCCTGCTCCTCCTGGATGCTGAATACGGTGAAAATGTTTGGGGCATGGGTGCTGAAGGATCAGACACACAGAGCGAGGGGTGCACAGGAAAGAAACTCTCGGTCCCCTCCCTTAGACAAATGTCAGGGCAACACTTTCTCATTACCTGCAAACAAACCCTCCAGAAATACTGCAAAGATAGGGCATCCAAAGTTCAGCAGCACGAAAGCAATCTGACAAAATAAAATGTCCTTTTAAGAACATTCTATTAGCCCGCTGGTCCCTCTGTGTATGATTTATTTGGGTTTTATTCTGCTAAAACAAAGTTGGTGTCCTATCTTCCTTGAGGAGATGAGGGCAAGCTTAGTTCCCACGGCTCTGGGAGAGGAAAAAGAGAATGTCCAAGTCCCCAACCTGGGTCCAAGCTGGACCCTGAAACCTCAGCCCCAATCAGCAAGAATGGGAGTAACAAGAAGCCATAGCAGCCTTCACATACTGAGGGCTTAGTACGCGCCACACACTACTGAGCCAAATGTGTAAGTATTTAACCCTCCCCAAAATCCCAGCAGGAGGCTGTTATCCTCATTTGGAGGAAGACAGCTCAGAGAAGTGAAGTAACTTGCCCAAGGTCACGCAGCCAATAAGTGATGACTCGGGTTATAAACTCCGCCCACACCCTGATCCTGAAGGCTTCTTGACTTTTTCACTCTTCCTCTGCAAAACGGCCATGGGTGGGAATTGCCAAAGAGAAGCCCTAGGGACAGGGGCTTAATAGCAATTAGGAAGGCTGGGAGGAACCAGGCGGAAAAGGAAACCAATTAACTTCACCTGGAGGCCACATTAGGCCAATCAACGCTGGCTGGAATAGCTCTGCCTTTTCCTGGGTCTGATCCCAGCTCCCCCTCCACCTGGCCAAACGGACAGCCCCCTGATTCTACAGCCCTGGACCTGATTGGAAACAAGAGGTGGGCGTGAAGCTAGCAAATAATTGCCTTTGGGACAGAACCATGAGGTCAGAACCCATGTGATGTCAGAACAAAGTAGAGCCCACAGACTGGGGTGGTGGGGCTGGAGCAGGTAAGCTCAGGTCTCCCCAGATGGAGAAAGGGTCAGGAGAAAGGTGAGACCCCCACCGGGAACGATCCTCCTGGATTTCCTTAGAGACACCACCCAAGAATCAACGGCAGCACAGATAAATGGTGGCCTCTGAGCTTCAGCAGGATCAGAAGCAGTGGCACCCAGATAAGCAACCCTTCACCCCTAGGGCATGAAATCCTGGCTCTTTGGACTAAGACCATGACAATCTCACTTAAATCGCACACACTGTGCTTTGCAAGGGGATGCCATATGAACCCTGGAATAGAAATACATTTTATTCTGTGTGTCATCTGTGATCTATTGGTAATGACTGCCTGGGCCTAGGGCCACAAGAACGTGCACCAAGATCAATCAGTGATGTCTGCTAAGGATGCAGAGGTGGGGCCGTCCATTCACCAACCGTGAATCGATCTGCGCTTGTCCATTATCTTATCAGAGAGATAGAAGGAAAGGGACAGTTTGAAGAGATGGCGCATGTGGGTATGTCTAAGGCCAGTCACATCCACCCAGTGGTTGAAGGGTGGCTCCTACGAATCCCTGCGCCAGAGTGTCACCAACTTACCCAATATTCTCACAATAAATTCCTTTGCTGCTTAAATTAGAATTCATTTTTTCCTTCCTGAACCTAAATAAGAACTCTAACTTATGTACTTTCTCATTCCTTCATTCCTTTAAGACACCAGTAATACAAGAATACAAGGCAGTTTATATAGGAGTCTTATTAAAGGTTCATAGATAAGAGAACAATTATAGAGCAAGGAACCACTTCAAATTTAATTCTGCACACGATGGTCCCTAAGGGTATATTGTGCTGGCTCGCTCGCTCTCTCCCTCTCTCTCTCTCCTCTCTCTCCCATCCCCGCTCACATCTTCCTTCTACTCTTTTTTTTTTTTTTAAAGAAGGTGTTGGGGGTAGGATTTTATTAATTAATTTATTTATTTTTGCTGTGTTGGGTCTTCGTTTCTGTGCGAGGGCTTTCTCTAGTTGCAGCGAGCCGGGACCACTCTTCATCGCGGTGCACGGGCCTCTCACTATCGCGGCCTCTCTTGTTGCGGAGCACAGGCTCCAGACGCGCAGGCTCAGGAGTTGTGGCTTACGGGCCTAGTTGCTCCGCGGCATGTGGGATCTTCCCAGACCAGGGCTCGAACCCGAGTCCCCTGCATTAGCAGGCAGATTCTCAACCACTGCGCCATCAGGGAAGTGCCCCCTTCTACTCTTTAACATGGAAGGAACACCTGTCTTTTCTTCCTCACATTGTTTCCTGGGACTCTCAGAGTTCTACCCAAGCTGAGCATATAACCATTGTTTTTTCTTGCCCTCACCCAACCAAATCTGCCTGCACGTATGTCAACCATGAGGACCATGAATGTCGCTGTCCACAGCCTCCCACATTTGAGGTGAAGGCAGCCCCTTCCCTAAAATGCAGAACTGCAACCATTTTATTTCTAAATAGCTCCTCTTCCTTTCCATCCTGCCACCCTAGCCTGTCACCTGGGATGAGCAATATTATTATTATTATTATTAAGCAAGTGGAAATGTGGGCCCAGGTGTGACCACTGTCCCAGAAGCACCTCTCTCCACACTGGTGGTTCGAATCTCAGTTACAAGCTGCAATCTCCCGGAGTGCTTTAAACAATACAGATGTCTGGGCCCCATTCCCAGAGATCCTGCTATAAATGGTTGGGGTAGGGACCTGGCCGCTACCCAGGTAGGTCTAATGTGAAGTCACAGTGCAGGGCCTCTGCTCTTTACTGTCATTGTCACTCAAAGTATTAGACTATGGCGCCTGGACCCATTTCCTCCACCTGGAGAGCATTCAGGTAGACCATATTTCCCAGCCTTCCTTGCAAGTGGGTGTGGCCAAGTAACCAAATTCTGGCCCATAGAGTGTGAGCAGAAGTAACTTACACATCTAAGCCCGGCCCATGGAAACCTCCCGTGGAATGCTCTACACTCACTTTTTGCTGGTTGCCAAGATCCTACAAGATGGCGGAGCTACTAAGCAGAAGGCACCTGGATACCTGCATCACCATGTAGAAAACTACCTGCCAAACTCCCAGGTGGACTTAACGTGAGAAGCAGACATTACCTTGCTAAGGTACTGAGATTTGGAGGGTTCCCTGTTACAGGACCTAGAGTTACTTTAACTAATGTTAAGGAAATACTCTGTGTGGATTATTCCCTTGGAGACTGGGCCAAGAATTTCATTGTCTCGATGGGAGATATTTGGTTATTCCCTGGATGTGTTAAGAGACTTCACCCCCAGGGCCCCCATCCTAACACTCTCTCCATTGATGGGAATTCAGACATGGGGCATGATAGCTGGTCTGGACAGTTCATCCACCTAAGTGGAGCCTCTTTGGGCTGTTTTCTTAAGCTTCAGGCCCCTCCTGCCCATGACCCCCCAATTCCAATGGCATTCTCCTGGTTTCTTGAACACAAGGTGTTCTTTCCTGCCCCTGGGCCTTTGCATCACTGTTCCTTCTTTTAGGACTCTCTTACACTCTTCCCATGGCCATCACCTCCTCCCTCAAGTCTCAGCTCAAATGTCACCTCCTGAGATGCCTCCCCTCTCTACCTCAACTCAGTTGACACCCTAGTCCTTATTTCTGTGACAGCATCCTATTTATTTCTCCATGGCACTGATCTCAATTTTTAACCACACATGGATTTTTTTCTTCCCCATGGTCTGTCTCTGCCAGTAGACTAAAGGAGAGAGGGATCTTCCTCCAGGAGAGAGGGATCTTTTCTTCTCATGACAAGCACAGCACCTGGCACAGAGTAAGGTGTTCAGAAATTATTTATTGAATGGATGATGAATGAAGAAATGAACATCCCCAAGTCAGCCTAGGGTTGCAGGCTTCACAACACCTGCTCCCAGCTCTGGAGCTCATGAGGAAGTCACAAGGTCAAGAGCTTACAGACCACAGCTAACCTCCCACTGGCGAGGGCACCAAAGCCAGAGCTGGGGCACATGGTCAAAGCCAGAGGCAGACCCAGGAGCAGTGCAGTGCACACCTCCCGGGGATTCAGTTCACGTCGATGACCATGTGAAGGGTCCCTGGGGCTGTGCAGGGCACCACCTGTATATCACACAGATCCCAGCTCTACATACAGTCAGGCAGGGCAAACAAAATACTCTCGGACAGATCACTGTTGTGCGCTCCTCTGGAAAACTTTGTTCAGCCCTTTTCCCAAACAAAATCATGAAAACCAGCACATAAAAATGGAGTTGCTTGGGCTTCCTGGGTGGCGTAGTGGTTGAGAGTCCGCCTGCCGATGCAGGGGACACGGGTTCGTGCCTCGATCCGGGAAGATCTCACATGCCGCGGAGCAGCTGGGCCCGTGAGCCATGGCCGCTGAGCCTGCGCGTCCGGAGCCTGTGCTCCGCAACGGGAGAGGCCACAACAGGGAGAGGCCCGCATACCGCAAAAAAAAAAAAAAAAAAATGGAGCTGCTTCAGATGAAGTAGAAGAATCTGGAAGTCCACCCTGGAGGACTTCAGAACCGTTGAGAGCGAAGAGGATGAGGCAGATATGCCCCATGGAAGGGGTGACTGTACCCCATGGACAGGGCACCTATGCCCCATGGAAAGGGCACACACGCACCGTGGACAGGGTGACTTTGCCCATGGAGCCGGGCATCTTACTTCCCCACAGGCTGAGTTGGGTCTCTGGAGAAGGTGTTCTCAGACACTAATAGGAGACCACACCTGCCCTGGGCCCAAGGTAAGTAGCATGGACTCCTTCTTGCACCATCACAGGCCTTATGCACCCGGCCTTCTCCTTCCTTCCCCAAGCTGGGATCTCCAACCCCCAACGGCCCATGCCTGGACCATCTCCAGCACATCTGAGTCCACTCCAGCCCTCACCCCGCTGGGTCTCAGAAGGAACAGGCAAGAATTCGCAGGAAGCTACTGTGAATAAAGGGGGAATGTTGAATCCATTGTCTTTTACTGCTATCATCACTATCATCATTTTCATTACCATCGTTACCATCCTCATCTTATCTTCATCATTGTCATAATTACCATCATCATCACTGGTATCTTCATTCCTGCACCCACTGAAAACCTCTTTCTCCATAAATTCTATTTGGGGGCATTTGGTCTTTCTCTGTAGAAGACTTTACCAATTTCCCTTTTGCCCCAACATCTTTCCTATGATATAGGAGATATTTATATTTGTGTACCAATACTATCTCTCCTTTCTTGAGAAGATTCTGCTTAATTCTGAGATCATATCCTTCCCCCAGTTTTTGCTACTGAAATATTCTTTCTTTTGTAAACTGATAATGATCATGGTGATAGTTTTTTGTAAATGTCCTCACTTAGAAAAGACACGGCTACCCTATGTCTGTCTCCCACAGATGTTCTGTTTGTTTGCTTAATTTTGTTGGTCTGTGGAAAGCAGAAGTCTAGAAACCAAGGCTCTCCTGTCTTTTGATGTCCCCCAAAACACAATATGGTACATGAGTGTCACTGAGGGATGCAGGGAACTGGGGACCCCAGAGGCAGGGCTGATACCTGCTTGGGATGCTCAGCGAAAGGAAATAACATTCATCCGGCTTCACGCCAGACAAGAAATGAGTCAGGATGGAATCCGGACCAGAGCTGAGGTCTCTGTGCTAGTGCCCCATCCCAAGCTGGCTATAAAGAGCCTGAGCTCCCAGGAAGCCCCAGGTCAGCATCTCCCCTCCTCCCCAGAGCCCCACTGTCCTCTGATCCTGCTTTCCCCTCCCCTCCCGCAGGGCAGGGGTCCAGCATGTCTCACCTGCCCCCATCCTGCACACACACCCTGGGAGTCAGGACCGGGATGATTACACCAAAAAGCCCCATGCCATGACAGGTATTATGTAATTATGCACTGAGCAGCTTAGCCAGCAGAATCTGTTCACCTTCCCTTAGTGAGCGACACGTCAAATCTAAGTATGAGAGGAAGAGAGAGAGGGTGTTGGATTCTGTGTCTCCTGCTAAAAACTCTGCCGAGAACCTGAAAGGTCAACTGGTCCTCCCAAGCCCCACCCCAGGCCTGAAGACAGTGAATGGATAACACTGCAGCCTGGCTGGGGTGGAGCACAGAGGTGTTCTCGCACCCAGCACCTACTTCAGGATGCTCAGGGGAAAGAGGTGACATCTGGGTGCAGGATCCAAGGGTTCCATAGAAGCACGTCAGGGTGGGAAGGGAATTCCACAAAGAGGGAACCACCTCGGCCGTGGCCTGGAGTCACACTAATGCACGCGGAGCTAGCATCCCGCTCTTGGGCAGGCTGCAGGTGGCTGCCAGGGAAAGAGTTGGGCTTTTCCTGATTCTCAGGCCGGGTGCTTATGGTCGCCACCTGAGTGAAGTGTGGAGGAAGGAGGTTACCTTAAGAAATGGGTACTGAGGCAAAAAATGACCTACCCAGGATTCCACAGCCAGCAAATGGAAGAGCCAGGATTTGAACCCAGAGTCTGGGGGCCTCACTCTTCACCCCTAAGCCTCATACTGGCTAGTGACAGGGGTGGTTCCAGACCCTGAGCTACCATGACAATAAGCCTACTACAGGCTGAGCCAGAGGTCATGGAAATACAAAGGCAAGGCCCCTGTATTTGTCAGATTTCTGCTGTATTCGTGCTGCCTAACAAACAGCCCCAGTTGCTCAGTGCACACAGGTAGCTCACAGGTCTGCAGTCAGCAGGGCTAGTTTTGCTCCTGACCTCAGGATGCCTCCAGGTCTGCTCCACGTGGCTCACATTCTGGGACCAGTGACTAACTGAATTAGCTTCTTTTCACGGTGAATGGAAGATGCACAGATGCACAGCTGAGCAGGATAATACAATTACCACAGTCCTGAACCCCAACTCTACCTCTAACTGGTCCACTCTGCTCCTTCCTCTCGGCCACCCAATTCCTCCTATAATGTGCCCAGAGTCCCAGGAAATGTGTCCTCTGCCCTTGACACAGATCATCCTTCCTTGCCCCTTCCCTTGGACCTTGCCCTTCTTCCTAAACTAAAATCCTGCCTCACAGGCCACCTCGGGAGAAAGCAAGGCCCAATAGGCTGGCTCTGCTATGTGACACATGTGGGTCCAGGTGACAGAAATGAGAAAACACAGTTTTACTTACTCCCCTAAAACTCAATAACGTCTCAAGCGTGCCTGAGCTCTGAAGGGGAGGGGGGCCCCCACCCACAGATCCTGACCCTGGTCCCCAAGCCCCATGAACCAGTCCTTCTCAGAATTAGGGCTCCAGGACAGGGCAAGGGATGCACAGAGCTGAAAGCCACACTCAAGAAATTATCAAGCCGGGAATCTTCTTCTCGATCTGGGTACAATGCGGGGAGGGGAGGAGGAGGGAGGGCTCTGCTGCCTTCCCGGGTCCTTAATTTGAGGCTCCAAAAGAAAGAAATAATAACAACAATAACCATCCGTGCTGCAGCCACAGCACTTCCCGCCCAGGAAGGCGTCCGAGAAAGTGCTGACGGGGACGGCTGACAAGCCGTGTGCATTGTAATTCACACCATAACAGCATCTCCAGGGCTCATGGATTTCTCATTGAAAAATTATGTGATGTCTTTTTGGAAACCCAATACTGAGTTATTGATATCGTGAAGGCAGCCGGCTCACCACTTCCAGCTTATTAGCTATATACTTTCTGAAGGACTTTTTTCCCCTCTAATTTTCAACTTGTTTTTCCCTTTTCAGCTTAAATTGGATCATTGTGCTTGAGTGAGTGTCTTGAGTGTGTAACTGGGGAGTGGGTGTTCTGTACCCCTGGGAGTGGGTGTCCTTATAAGCATGTCAAGATGTGTGTGTCTAAGTGTGGTTTTCCGCTAGGGTGTAAGTGAGAGTGTGTAGCTGGGTGTGTACGCATCTCTATATGTTTGGCTGTGTAAGGGGTGAGGGGTGAGGGAACTTCCAACTCTGCACATCTGTGGGCATACGCATGTGCAAATGTGTGCGTGTGTGTGTACCTTCATGAGTGGTAGCCATGCGTCTGTTGTGTATCTACATGTAGAGTTGTAGGTGTACCATATAGGCGTGTGTGTAGGTGTGTGTGTAAGTACGGATGTGGTGTATGTGTAGGTATATGTATGTGGGTGTGTGTCGATATATCTTTGTATCTGAGTAGCCACGTGTATATCGGTGTATGTGTCTGTATAGCTGCAGGTGTATGGGTAGGTATGTGTCTAAGGACATATATAGGGGTGGGTGTACGTGTAGGTGTATCTATCTACATAGCCATGTGAATGGGGGTGTGTCTGTATTCTGTCCACATGTCCAGGTGGATCTCTGTGTTTTGATATGCATGTTCATATATGTATACCTATGTGACTTCACATCTCTACGTGTCTTTGGGTCTGTACACGCACGTCTGTGAGAGGCAGAATTGCCGTGTGTTCTAGGGTCACACAGCCTGGGGACAAATACTAGTTTTGCCTCTTGCTTTGTATGATCTTGGGCAGTTTTCTTAACCTCTCAGGAACTCAGTTCCTCATCAAAGGGAGGATGATTGTAGCCTTGCCAAACAGAATTGTTGTGAGGACTAAGAGAGTTATTATATATAAAGCATCCAGCACAGAGCCCAGCAGTGCTCAAATAACAATTCATCACATCAGCATATGTGTCAGAGGGGGCAGCCCTACACTGAGAAATGGAAACTTCTCTTACCAGCTCTTACCTGCTCGAGCTCCAGGATGTGATTGAAATCAGTTTTGTGCCTAGCAGCCCCATGCAGAGCCTTTGCAAAGAGGCCTCTGTGGAACTGACAGCCTCTGTTGACTTTGAATCACACTGCTGGGTGTTGGACACACACCTGGCCCGGCAGAGGGCTACAGAGGTGAGTCAGGTAGCGTGTGGCCACCCAGGAGCTTAAGCTAAGAAGGGTATAGTAGGCCAGAGGTCTAGAATGAACTATACAGGGTACAGAAAGTGCTCTGAGATCCCACGGAAGAAGACTTCCACCCCAATTTTAGGAGAGGAGTAACTTCATACAAGTGCTAGCTCTCTAGCTGGGCCTTGGGAGATGAGAATGATTTCTGCAAAAATCCTGGGAGCCTAGGAAGAGGGAGGCACTTGTATGTTTCCCCTGAAAGCTCCTCTCTTGAGTGCCCAGAGGTGGGCAGGATCTGGGTACTCAAGGGCAGGCGGTCAGAATCCCAACTTTGGGAGTTTGGTGGGGCTGTATCTGAGTTTAAAGATTTATTGACTCAGAGAGGGGAAAGGATGATCCTACCTGACTGACGATGGATTTCCCATCAGCCTGGTGGGGAGCTGCTCCAATTAAATCCGGAAAAATGAAGAGGTGTGGCATTCAGCTGCTTGCACTCAAGGGCACCACGTCTCTAAAATCTGGTGTATATTTTATACCAGCAGCGCACCTCAATTCGCATTTCACGTGCTCAACAGCCACGTGTGGCTACCGGCCACCATATTGGACACCACAGTTCTAGACTTCCAAAAACACAGAGGCCTGGCAACGTCTCTACACAGCCCCCAAATGCCAAATTCCAGTGCTGGGGGTTGGTACAGCAGAGGGGTGGGCACCCAAAGGGCTGAGCTGCTTTCCTGGGAGATAACTTTCCTTTCCTCTCGCCAAGGCTGCTGCAGCCGGGCACAACCCAAGTTTAGGTCTCAGTGATGAGGCCCATGGGTGAAGCAGCAGAACAGAAAGGGCTGCTGAGCAGCGGCTGTGGCCAGATGCAAGCCTGGAGGGGAGGGGGAGGGGAAGGGAGGGCAGGAGGAGAGAGCTGACGGCCTGAATCAGACAGCAGCATGGTCAAGTGCTTGAGATGGTGCTCAGAGCAGATTTGCAGGGCTGGAGGAAGGAGAAGGGAGATGGCAAAGTAAGGTGTGAAATATCTACCGTGTGCCAGGCTGTTGAAAGTTCCTTCGTATGGGTCATCTCATTTTGTCCTCCCAACATCCCTGTGAATCTGTTATTTTCAGTTGAAGGTGGGTGTTTGGGAGAGTTTGGGGATCACCATGGGCATGGAGGGTATGGAAGCATCCCTGCTGGACAAAAGAATAAAACAGATTGTCCCACTTAGGACACCAAAAATGCACCCTGTTGAGAAACACTTTGAGGGACTAACCTCATTTTGTAGGTGAGGAAACTGAGACTCAAACAGGTCAGGTGAGTTCTAGGCACACGGCAGATGTTCCATAAGTAAGTGTAGGACGAAAAAATAAAAATGACTCGAACACTTACTTGATCCCTGGGACAGCTCTGTACTCCATCCCTGGTCATCTCCACAGGAACCCTCAGGATCCAGAGGGCACATGAGCCTGTGTGTCCCTTGGCCCCCTCTACACTAATCATCTCCTCCCCACCCCACGATCACAACTGAACCCCAAACTCCCTTCTCTGTCTACAGCCATCTTACTCCTGCTGAGGGTTGCTTGAGTGGAGGAAAGAGGTTCTCAATTTGGAATCAGAAAACCTGGGTTCAAAGCCCAGCTCTTTAGTCAACTGGCCTTGGGAAAAGCCATCCATCTTTCATTCATGCTTTCATTCATTCATTCACTGCAAACTTGGGTGTGGTTAAGAGCCAGTGCTCTGGACTGAGAGAGTACTGCTCTGCCACTTACTAGCTGGAGGGTGAACTTGACAAAGTTGCCCGACTTTTCTGAGCCAAATGTGTTGTCTTTCAGAAAACAGGGTAATAACATGACCTACTGCTCACTGCACTGGACCAAGGGTCAGCCTGCAGGTCAGACGTTATCCAGTGAAGGCTGCGATGTACTGTGGGCTGGGATGCAGCATGAACCCACCCTCAAGGAGCCATCACTCTAGTATGTGGCGGGGCAGTGAAACAGCCACCACAGTGCCCAACTCATGGTAGAAATGTCACTGCCCACCTGCCCCCTCCCTCCTTCCTCTCGTCCTTTCCCGTTTATCTCCCAGGAAGCCTGTGCATTACGGAGGGACCTCAATTGCCTTAACCCCTAATGGGACCAATGGCAAGTGGAAATCAGGCTCTTTGACACGAATGTGGGAGAGATGTGTTGGAGCCAGGGGGCCAACAGGACACAGAATTCCCAAGTGTGGTCAATCCTTTAGGATGGACACCCAGACCACACTCTGCCCACAACCTGCTCAGAACCCAGGACGGAAGGACCCCGACACAGCTCTGGGCCGTTTTCTTCTCCCCACTCGCCAGGGTCTTAGCATCAGGGCTTACTTAGCAAGCTGGGGCAGCCAACACCCCACACGTTCCAGAATCAGCAACTGATCTTATACTCAGATAACACAACACAAACACCAAGTTGAAAAAAACAGTCCTTACTTTGGGTTCCCACTGATACCCCAGATGGGAGCGCGCGCGCACACACACACACACACACACACACACACACACACACACGCACACACCATTTTTCTTTTTGCATCTTACAGAGAAAGGGAAAGGCCCCAAGCATTCCATTCCAACTCCTTTCCATGGGAAAGGTGTTCCGTGCTGTGCCCCAGTGGGTCTGTGCGACTGAGTTAAAATGTGTTGTTGTTTTTTTATTATTAGATGAATTGCATCATTAAATTACATTATAAAAGCTAAAAATGCACCATTAATTTTCAAAAACAATAGTAAATACATCTCATTTCTAATACATGATTCTGCATTTAATTTTTGCCCGGGGCCTTGCCTTTTTTTTTTCCCCAGCCTCACTGTCTCCCTTTATGTAGACGATATAAATGGAGGTAAATCGCCAAAGAAATTTTTGCCAAATGTCTGTAATGTGAAAATAAATGAATTTCTAATTGGCTGTTGCAAAAAGAAAAATTACTTTTTGATCTCAGCTCAGCCAAGCAAAAATCTACCTATAGCTGGAGTAATAAGATGCGAGCACATTGCAGGCAGTGAACAGAGAGACAAAAGGCCAGCAAAGTGACTCTCAGAATGAAATTTCTTCTCTCTCCTCCCTGTCTCCCTCCAGCATGCCAGGAAGTTTGCTCATGGCAGGGGATCCAGCCCCCCCAGGAGGCCAGCTCTCTTCCGCATCAGGGACCCTGGGACCCCGCTGTAGCATCACTCAGTACCCTCTGCTGGCTCTGCAACCCTAAGCAAGTTACTTGACCTCTCTCAATCCCCAATTCCCCATCTGTAAATAATAGTCCTTTCTACCTTTTGTGGGCTTGTCAGGAGGTGTGATGGGTTGAATTGTGTTCCTCCCAAAATTCATATGTTGAAGTCCTAGCCCCAGTATCTCAGAATGTGACCTTGTTTGGAGTTAGGATCTTTACAGAGGTCATCCAGTTACAGTGAGGTCATTAGGGTGGGGCCCTAATCCAATATGACTGGGTCCTTATAGGAAGAGGAAATTTAGACACAGAGACGCACACAGAGGGAAGACGGTATGAAGAGACGCAGGGAGAACACAGCCATCTACACACCAAGGAGAGAGTCCCGGAACAGATCTTTCCCTCATGGCCTTTAGAAGGAACCAACCCTGCCACCACCTTGATATTGAATTCCAGAATTGCGAGAAAATACATTTCTGTTACTTAAGCCACTAGTCTTTGGTACTTTGCTACAGCAGCCCTAGCAGATTAATCCTGTTTTCTCCACATCTGAATTTCTGCTGCAAGCTTCAAAACTACCTGTCCCTCTAGGGCCACTCCTTAATTTCTTGTCCACTGAGCACACAGTTAGTTCTTTCCCTCCTACTTTGTACAGACTATTCTCTCTGCCTGGAATAATATCCTTCTCCTTGGCTCCATTTGAAGGACTCTTATTCTGCCATGAAGCCCCATCTCCAATGTCCTCCTTTCTGTGAATGCTTCTCTAGCTGCCCCAGGCTGAGTCAGCCACTCTCCAGACTTCCCAAGGAGCTTCTAGAAGGAAGGGCTGAGTTCCAGTGACCCAGTTATCCTGCCTTTCCACTAAGGCTTTGAGGATCAGCAAGGCTCCCCACTTCTACTCCCTCACCCTTCCCTTCATCTTCCTGGGCACAGTCAGAAACTTTACCTCATTTACATTTGGAGAGGAAAGAAAAAGACAGGCAATCTGGACACTGCTGTCAGACTTATTTTACAGAGGAAAAACATCAAGGCTCAGAGCAGTGAAAGGATTTGGCCAGGATTGCACAGCCAGGAAGTGATGAGTTAGGGTTCAAACCCACGCAGTGTGGCTCCCGTTCCCAAGTTCGCAGCTGATACACTTTCACTGCCTCTCGGGAACATAGCATGATCCAATCTGTGTTTGGACAGACGGCTCCACTGCTTTCCCACAAAGACCCAGCGAGGATCCCCCTGGAGCCTCATCTTGCCCAGACCAGCGAGGGGAGGGGAGGGAGGAGACTAGAGACCAGACAGGACCTAAATGGGCAGAGGCAACCAGAACAGAACTTGTTCCCAACCAAAATCCCAGGGTCCAAACTCCCCTCCCGGGAAGCTCCCACCTGGGACTATGGCTCAGATCACAAGATTTGGGGGGAACCTTGTTGGGAGCAGTAATACAGGGAATAGCTTGAGTTGTAGGCTCAGAGTTCCTAGGATCTGACCGGGGCTGGGCAGGGGTCCCAGACAGTGGCTCTCCAGCTGAAAAAAGTCTGTAAGCAGAAAGCAGGTCATCTAGGCACAGAGGCAAAATGGTTAGCAGTGGCGTCAGACAGGTCCGTGCAAGATGGAAAACATTCCTGGACGTCTGCAGACCTCTTCTGGCCAGGATGGGCTTAAGGTGGGGTTTCGAAAGACAAGCCCCCCAAGAAACCTCAGGAATAACTATCACCCCCTCCACTGCTACACGGGAGCTATTGAGGGGAAAGCAAGTGGAGTCCACACATTGCTCTTCCATTTATGAGGACTTTGGCTTCTTCCGGAGAGGGATCTTAGCAGGACCAGCTCTAAAGGAGCAGACAGGAGCGGGGCTGAGAGGCAAACAGAGACAGAAAGAAATGATGATCCCGAGTCTCCATCCCAATCCCTAGAGCTGCATTCCTGCAGCATCTCCTTCAGTCCCGCCAGCTCTGTTGTCTTGAGTTTCTGTCACTTGCAACCAATGAGTTCTGTCCATTTCTCCTACACGTGAGTTTCATATGCGTCCTGCTCACCCTCTTGCCCTTATAACTGCCCCCACATTACTCAGGCTGCCTGGAGGGGCTCTGTTGCCTGCAACACAGAGCATCAGGTCAGACCCCAGACTGCCCACTGCCTCCAGCCCCTTCCCGACAGCTCCCACCCAGCCCGCAGACTTGAAACAGGCTGGCCGCTGACCTGAGGACGCCACAATGGCCGAATCCTGAGCCACAAGCCAGGCAGTCTGTAAAAACAACCTCTTTTCCCTTTTGTGTGTATATTAATTACCCTGAAACAGGTGCAAAACCAACCTCATTTATTATTATTTCTTTGAGTCCGTAATGGCAGTTGCTGCGAATAAATCCCGTTAACCCAGGAAAAGGATTTATGGCCCCAAATTTACACCAGCCGTTTAATCATAGCACCTTTGCCGCAGACAGACTTTCTCGAGAACAATTTGCCCCACGATTTGTCAGTGGGAAAATGGCCTCATATAAATGTTTGGAGGAAATAAATGCTAATCCCTAGCTCACTCTTTCATTCTCCTAATTGCCCAGGGAATTTTAAGGAGACAAACTTATTTACTCACAGCAGGAAGTGAGCTGTAATAAACCATCACCATTGTGGACTGCAATCGGTCCCGACAGGGAAGGGGGAGGAGGCCTGAGGATTTTCACAGAGCGGGGTGGGTGGGCGAGGCCACTGCGCCAGGAGATGGCCTGGGGGCTCAGACTCCGGACGCGCAGGCTCAGCGGCCATGGCTCACGGGTCCAGCCACTCCGCGGCATGTGGGATCTTCCCGGACCGGGGCACGTACCCGCGTCCCCTGCATCGGCAGGCGAACTCTCAACCACTGTGCCACCAGGGAAGCCCCTCTCCTGCATTTTAAAGAGTAAGTCCTTACGAAGTGGCAAGAGAGTGGCATGGACATATATACACTACCAAACGTAAAATAGAGAGCTAGTGGGAAGCAGCCGCATAGCACAGGGAGATCAGCTCGGTGCTTTGTGACCACCTAGAGGGGTGGGGTAGGGAGGGTGGGAGGGAGACGCAAGAGGGAGGGGATATGAGGATATATGTATATGTATACCTGATTCACTTTGTTATATAGCAGAAACTAACACACCATTGTAAAGCAGTTATACTCCTATAAAGATGTTAAAAAAAAAAAAAAAAAAGAGTAAGTCCTTAGAGCTGAGTCAGATAAATGGCTGGGCCGATACATCCCTCCCTCCCTCAACCCACCCCAGGCCTCCCTAAACCCCAAGTTGGCTACAGGAAGGGTTCCTGGGAAAGGGGTTCTCCCCCCAAGCTATGCTGAGGAAAGGAGGAAGGAAACCCAAAGCCAACCAGGAGAGCTTGCAGGGAGAGGGTTGGAGGCAAGGCAAGGAGGCCAAGCTCCCACTCCCACGGTTCTAGGACTGGGCATCTGGGGACCTCTGCCTCGTGCACTGGGCAGTGGAGGGTGAGACCACCAGGCGATTCCAAGCTGGCACCATGGTGAAGGAGAGACCCAGGACAGCTTGCTGGGGGAGACGGGGCTCACATCTCCACATCATTATTCCTAGGGGACTTAGTGGCCTGCTGTGGGCTGTCCCTCTCTGATCCCTCTCTTCTGCAGGGGCCCAGGGGCCCTATTCCAGGATGAGAAAGTCTCTCTCTGCCCCCATGGCATCAGAGCCAGAACTGCTGAGAAGTCTTCCTATAACCTAGGATGTGACCCACATATCCCTACATGGTGCAATTCTCACGAAGCCCAGTGTGACTGATGCCATCTAGAGTTGTACAGTGTGCAACCTGTGCAACTGCTCACAGTGGACTTGTCACATACTGTCTAGGGACCGAAATATTCAAAAGTTTCTTGTCAGTTCTCCTCTTCATCCCCTCCTGTCTTCTCCTGGGCATGAATGTAACTTGCCAAAGAACAGGGATGCCAGGGTCCCACCTCCAGACTTATACCCTTCCTACCCCACCTCTCGACTTCTCTCCCTTGCCCTCACCTCATCCCCACTCTCCCCAACTCTGATTCGATCATATTCCTGCAGATAATTCTCAGAAGGGCAGAGAGTGCCTGGGTTTGAATTCAAACACAGCCAGTAACCGGCTGTGTGGCCATGGGTGCTCTGATCAAACTTTCTCTCCCTCCTTTACCTCCTCTGTAAAAAGGGGATTATGCTATCACCCAGGGTGGCTGTGAGATTAAAGGAGATGATACACAAAGTGCCCTGGCATGGCACGATGGTCCATGGATGGTTATTCTGTAGGCAAGGATGAGGGGTCCCTCGCAACCTCTCTGCACTCTGGCTTAGTGAAGAAAATGAAAAATTCCTAGAGAGAATGGAGATAATGTGTCACCAAGAAAAGCAGACAGCCCAGGGCCAAGGGCAATAAACGCTGGGATGAAGATTCGGGATCTTGGCTGCTCAGAGCAGCGGTGCTCTGACCCAGGGAGAGTGACCGTCTTCTGAGAGGTCACTCAGGACAATATAAAGGATGTCTGGGCGTTGATGGGCTAGGACCAGGGTGGTGGGCATTAGCTCTCTACACGGGATCTAGTAGCAGTTTCACAAAGCCCAGACATGGTCAACGCCGTGGATGATAGATTGTCGCCTCCCTACAGCACCAAGTGCTTTATTGCTTCATCTCCAAGTTCATGACAGTTATCTGCACAGTCATGTGTTTCATTTCTACCTTTCTCACTACACAATCATCGATATAAGACCATGGGCTTTGTCTGTCTTGCTCATCACTGTATCCCTAATACTTAGCACAGTGGCTGACCCATAGTAGGTCTCTGATAAATATTTGCTGACTGAATGAACGAACCCTCTAGGATAGGTATCATTATCACCATTGGGCAGGTATGGCTCAGAGGGGTAGCATGACTTGCCTAAAGTCACACAGCTGTGCAGGGATTCATAGCCAGGGCTGGAGTTAAGGGCTGAAAGGAGAAAATCCTTTTATAAGCACCTATACTGTGCCAGCCACTGCATGGGGTGCTTCACCTGCATGACCCCCAAGGCTCTGCACAGCAGCCCTAGAAGCAAGATACTCGCGTCCCCATTTCATAAAAAGTGAGGTTTGCAGGGAGGGTTAAGTGGCTGTCCCAAGGCTACACAACTAGCCATGGAGCCTTGTGACGATCCAACCCCCATCATTCTGTTTCCCTCCCTAATGCTCTGGCTCCCCATCAAAACTCTCAGGATAAGACGATGCAGTGTTTTAGTGCTGGGAGGGCAAGAAGCTCCTGAGCAAGTGGGAGGCCTGGACCGGTGCAGACGGCATGCCAGTGATGGATGGCGGGAAGCACCGGCCCATCACAGCTTGGGAGCATCTGTGCCTCCTGTATCAGAGATGATCTTCCCACTGCAGGGTGGAAAAGGGACTTTATGGAGAGGGAAATGACAGCCAGGATGGCAAGAAGGGTGGATGATGACACCCAGGGCTGTAGAAGAATCGCTCCAGGCTCAGGAGGAGTGCCTGCCTCCTAGAGGAAGTGAAGCTGTGGTTTCCACTAACCACAGGCTGGGGAGGATAGCGTCTATCTTGGGCCAGATTCTGCATTGGATTATTGGGGGTTTTTTCCCTTAGGTTTTAACTTTTTAAATTACACAAAGTATGAATATGTTCTCGCCATTAAAAACAAATACAGAGATACGTTAAATAAAAAGATAAAGTTCTCTCTCACTCTACCCTCCACTCCCAATTTCTCTCCCCTCCCCAGAGTTAAACAGTTTGGTGTGTTTCTTACCAGACCTCTCTCTTTCCCTTTTGTTCAAATGATTTTATACACACATGAGTGCATTGTGTGGGCACAATCATACACACACACACACACACACACACACACACACACACACACACACACACCCCTACCCATCTGTACATAGTCACAGGAAAATATATGGTATTATTTTGTGTGCTTATATTTTAATACAAATGGTATCTTACTTCAAATTACCATTCACAAACTTGCTTCCGTAATCCAACATGTCCTGGAGATATTTCCATCTTGATAGAAATAGATCCATCCTATTGTTTTAACTGCTGTAAGGCATTCCACAATGTGGATATAACATTGTTTATTTAGCCAGTCCCCTAATGACAGCCATATGGGTTGTTTTTAACATTTCACCACACTCTAAAATTTGCCAACATCACTTCCACATTCTATTGGTCAAAACAAATCAGTTTGGATTCCCAGTCCGGGAAAATAGACTCTATTTCTTCCTGGGAGGGGCTACAAAATATTGTGGCCATGATTTTCAATTTGTTATAGTCTACTCTTCCCCACAGTTACTTCCATTCCTCCCATGTTCAAAATATGCTGAGTCTCTCCCCCAAAGAGTCTCATCCCATTATGGCTTCATGCTTCGATTTAATGCCCAGGATCTTGCCTTCTTGTTTTAATCAGCTTGAACTGCCATAACAAAATACCATAGACTGGGTGGGTGGCTTCCACAAAAGAAATGTGTTTTCCCACAGTTCTGGAGGCTGGAATTCTGAGATTAGGATGCCAGCACAGTCCGATTATGGTGAGGTCTCTCTTCCTAGCTTGCTGTGTCTTCACATGGCCTTCCCTTGGTCTGTGCACTGGGAGAGAGTGAGGATTTCTCTCTTCTTCTTATAAGACCACCAATCCTATCATGTTAGGACTCCACCTTTGTGACCTTACAACCTTAATTACCTCCTAAAGGCCCCAACTCTAAATACAGTCACATTGAGGTTAGGACTTCAATACCTGAAGTTAGGGGAGGACACAGTTCAGTTCCTAGCACTTCTGAATCAAGGCCAAATGCAGATGAGGTTCATGAGGTGCAGCTCCTACCACCCCACAAGACCCACCATATAAAGGTGAAAAAGGGATGAGATGTCCACAATAAATACTCCAAGCCAAAAAGGGGAGGAAAAGGCCCTGGTTCATAGCAATCTAAAATCTAGCCAGACACATGTTACTTCTGTTTCCACAGGCAGAGAACAGTCCCTGATTAGGGTACAGTTCTGCTCCCTAGGAGTGATTCCCCAGTCCATTGTTCTCCATGGCTCTTAGCTTTCCTATCTGGACTCTTGATTCTCTCCTCTTAATCATCCTTCTTTTTCCACAAGAAATGGCCAATATTTGCAGCTGAAGAGTTTTCTCAGCCTGCTTCCTGCTCATAAAAAGCTGGAGACTCAGAGGTCTATTTTCATTTTGAACAATGGCAGTCATTTTTAGGCCAAGTTTGCAGTGTTTTCACTGATACAACTCTCTTAAAAATTTTGTGGGTTTCCTATGCATCTGGTTGAAGTTCACTCCTGTTGAAACAGCCTTCTTTCTTCTCTCTTGCCTTCTCTCTCTCTTTTCCCCCCTTCCTCCTCCCCTCTCCTTTGGACCCTTAAGAGTCTTAAAAGCAGTTTTGTCTGGCTGGGAGGGTCTATTAGTACCCCTTAAATCTTTAAGAAGTCTTAACAAGGGATCTTACAGCCAAGTCATTGATTTGATCTTTAGCCTCAGGTCTCATCTCATTTTAAGAATTTTTAACTTGCTGTGGAGATGAGAAACAGTTTTGTTTCCTGACCCCTGCAAGTCTTGGACCTTCTCTACTCGTCTAAAATCTGTTTACAAACCAAATCTCTCCTTATTTAGCTCATATTTCGCTTCTCACATCTTATCATATGCAGCTAGGAGAAGGCAATTAACCTTCTGTGGTTTTGACATTCTGTCTAAATATCTTCTTGATAGATCCACGTTTATAAGTACACTTTCTACCTTCCAAGCTACCACAGGCCACGGATTTGCCAATTGCTCCACCCCTACATAACACAAGTCGCTGTTTCTCTAGCCTCTAACCATCTCTCACCATTTCCGCAGCTTTTGCCTACCACCTAGCCCCTAAGCCAATACCAAATGTTTAGGGGTTTTGTTACAACAGCATCCTATTCCCTGTACCAAGTTCTGTATGAATTGTCCAATGTTGTGTAAGAAATCATCTCAAAATTGAGTGGTCTAAAATAATAATGACTTATTATTTCTCACAGTGCTACAGTTTTACAGGTTCTTTTGCCAGTGCTCTTGTCTGGGATGATAGACTCTGACTCCATAATAACCCTAACGGTTTGGAGCTCTAAGCTTCATCATCAGTCTACCAGCATGGGCTGAGTACATGAGAAGCTCTGCCTTTGGGACCAAATATAACACAGCAAAAAAAGAAGATCAGTGCCGTAAGCTTCCTCTTTAATGCAGTAGGAACCACTGAAGGTAATGGAATCTGACGTTGGGAGATTCATTAACAGAGGCATTCATCAACAGAGGTGTGAAGCAAGGAGGTGACACTCTAGCTCTGCGTTACCCTTGACCCACCTTGAACATAGACTCCACACTTGAAGAGGGGCTTGGCCAGACCCAAAGAGGCTAAAGATTCAGTCATTTTGGTGAGAGAAAAGAAAAATCATCAGAAAAGATCAAATGGCAGAGATTGGTTAGAAACAGTTCAACCAGCAGAGAGAAAGAGTGAGGGGGAAAGATCTCATTGCTCTGGACCTTAGCTACCTTTGTTTTGGGAATCTGTGAGTTAGTTATTTTGCTTTAAGCTTTGTACACAAGCCAGGCTCTGTGCTTTGTGCCCACATCTTTTTATAACAAGCTGCATTAGTCAGGGTTCTCCAGAGAAGCTACCAATGGGATATGTATATATACAGAGGTTTATTATGAGGGATTGGCTCACACAATTATGGAGGCTGAGAAGTCCCACAATCTGTTGTCCACAAACTAGAGGCAGTGGTGTCATTCAATCTGAACTGGAAGGTCTGAGAAATAGGGGAATGAATGGTGTAAATCCCAATTCAAGGTCAGGAGAAAATGAGGTAAGATGTCCCAGGTGAGACAGTGAGGCAGGAGAAAAGAGGAAATTCCTCTTTCCTCCACTTTTTGTTTCATTCAGGCTCTCAGTGGATTGAATGATGCCCACTTACATTGGAGAGGGCCAGGTACAAGTCCACCAATCCAAGTGCTAATCTCATCAAGGAACAACCTCACAGACACACCCAGAAATCATGTTTAATCTGGGTACTCCAAAGCCAGTCAAGTTGACACATAAAATTAACCATCACACAAGCCTAGGAAGTTGGAACTCTATTATCCTCATTTTAAGGGTGAGGGAGCTGCGGTATTTATCCACCAACTGTCTGCCATCAGTTGAGGGCTGCTTCCAGGAACATTAAGTCTCCAGTACTTCTGGCTCCCCCTATACCCTGAAAATGTCTCCAGGGCCAGAAATGTGCCCAGGCAATGTCAGGTGTTTGCAGAAAGTAGCCTTTGGCCTCTTGAGGTGGATCTTATTAAGAGGTTATGGGCAAGGAACCAATAACGTCCACTGCGCTCAGGGAAGTGACTTGTACATATCACTCGGCTAGGATGCAACTGAGAAGTATCGGAATACAGTTCTTCCAGACTCCAAAGTCCTCCATCCCGACCAAACTGTCAGGATGTGGAGGTTTCCAGACTGGGGGTGAGGCAATGAGAGCCACCAGGACCAAGGCCAACCCTCAGCGGAGGCTGTGATTTGAGGCATGAGGTCAGAGCATCTCCTTCGGAGCTGGTTCAGGGAGCAAAGGAGGCCAGCTTTCTGGGGGGATCTGAAGTGAGGGCAGAGACTTGGGATGGACAGACAGAGGGGATGACCTCATGATCAGAGTTCATGGAAGATGCTGGTAAAAACAGCTCCAGATTATGGGCGCTGGCCATTACCAGGCCCTACGTGGATGCAACTGCCTTGTGGAATCTTCACAGGGGCTCTGGAATAAGGACGGTCACATCCTCTCGCAGCTGAGAACCCTGAGGCTCAAGAGATGGTCCCAGCTCACAAAGTCAGCAAGTGTCAGAGCTGGAGTTTGGACCCTTCCGTTCGTACTGGCAAGAAATATTCGTGGAGCCCCTTCTGAGTGCTATTCTAAGCATCAGGAACACAGCAGCAAACAAGAGTCCAGAGTCTGGTGCAGAAGACAGACCCGAGAAGTAAACAAATAAACAGTGTGTCAGATGATGACTGGTACTACTAATAATAATAAGCCTGGGTAAGGGTGATCGTGTGTACCAGGCAGAGGCAGGGGCCTGGCACGCAGAACCACTGCTGCGTCATGAGGAGTGCCCAGGGAAGGCCTCTCTGACGTCTGACCACAGGAAGTGAGAGCGCCAGGAAGATGTCTGGGGAAAGGGCATTTGGGGTGGGTGTACGGCTGGGGCAAAGGCCCAGAGGCCTTTGAGGAAGAACAAGCCTCAGTGAATTGCCCAGAGTGTGTGATGAGCTGCGGACAGCAGTAGGAGGTGAGGAAGACCGTATGGGCCCTTAAAGGAAAGTCCGTCGTGCAGGGATTTGACTTACCCTGAATGAGAGAGAGGCAAGGGCACGGTCTGGCAACCGTTTTCACAGGATTCCTCTGGATCTTCCACACTGCCTGGCAGGGTCCCCTTAGCCAAGGCTGGGCGCTCTGGTTGAAGGCAGGAAACCTTCCTCTCTGCCCCACCCCCACCTTGGGCACCCTTGCCCCCAGCTCCCCAGCCCGCTGGGCTCCCAGCTCTCTCCCCACTCACTTAGCCCATTGGCCACCCTCCCTTCCCTTCCTCCCTGGAGTCACTCACTTCCCCAAGACAAATGGCAGTTTCTTCCTGCCCATCTATCACTGCTCCCGGGCCCATCCATTAGCGGCCGCTCCCCCATCCTGCCCCCAGCCCCGCCGTCCTTGCTCGGGGACGGAGTCCATTGATCAGAGGCCCATCTGCCGCTTGTCACATCCAGGCAGCCCTGACAGCGGGAGACAGAGCTGTTGCTGGCCAGGCCAGCCTGAGGCTAAGGGAGAGATGAAACTGCCCTGCCCAGGACTGGGACCAAGGCCAGGACCCCGACTGGGAGCGGGGGGCTGGAGGGGTCAGGTTAAGCCCTCCCCTGTCAGAGGCTGCACCCTGGGGTCCTCCAGGGCAAAGTGGAAAGCAAGCTTCACAGGACAGGCTTGCAAAGGCTCCCACACCCCCTCCACGTCCAGGCCTGCTCCAATCTGGATGTGCAAGGCTGGGCAGGGCGCTGATCAAAATGTTGAGGGTCCTCCCCTCCTGAATCCAGCTCTCCCCAGACTTCTCCATCGGCCTCAAATCCCAGGCCAGACTGAACTTGGCCCATTCCCTCACCTTGACCCTCCTCTGGGTTTCTCACCAGTAACCCCCTGGCCTGGATGTATCCACTGACCTCCCCCACCAAGGTCCTTTCGCCAGCCTCCTCCCCGGCCAGTGACCGAGGAGGCTGCCCTCTGGCTTCTGGCTGGATTCAGACGATGGGAGGCCCTGAAGGAGATCTGGAGGACAGAGGAGAGAGGTTGGGGCATTTATTCCCTGGCTCCTGCCCTGCAGGGTCCCCGCAGGTAACAGTGGGCTGGACATGTCCTTCAACCCAAGGCCCCAGCTCTGCCAAGGAGCCCTCTCCACACAGCTCCACCTTTGGGTAATCACCCTCCGTGGCCATTTGCCTACAGGTTGTAAAGGCTGCCCACGGTGGCCATCCTGGGGCTCTGAACCATCCTGCTTACATAAGAGTAAACAGTCCTTCCATTAAACTGCTCTCAATGAGCTGGTTTGGAAGTGCATCGTTTTTTTGCTCAGACCGGGATTTGTACACCTGCCCTCCACTCCATTCCTAAATCAAAATCCCAGGCTGTGTCCTGGACACTCCCCACCCCTCACCTCGACTCCACAGACCTGCCTAGATGCCTCCCTAATGCCCCATCATCCGTCGCTCCCTCCCCATCATCCATCGCTTCCTCCCCAAGTTTAGGCATCTCTCCGCGCGTTACACCCACAGCCTCCACCTCCAGTGGGAGGTGAAGAGGCAGCGGGAGACAGGTCTGGGTGTGAGCAGAGGCCCCAAGCCCCCAGTACACATTCAATTGTCCCATCACACTTCACTTACAAAACACAAATCCAAAAACAAAATTATGAAGAATTTCAAGACAGCAACAACAGAGCATGGGGCCACTCTTAGCACAGAGCCCTGTGTGAGATCATGCACAGCCAGCCCTGCCCATCACCCTTCTCTTCTGTGGGCCAATCTCTGCCCTCCTGGCCACGTCCCCTTACATCATGAAGACTTTGGCCCTGGTTCAGGCTCCTGTTCCCTCAAGCTCTGTCATCTTCCCCAGAGAGTCACCTCCCACCTGGACACCCCATCCATCACCCTGTCCACCAAGCCTCTCAACCACTTCATCCCCAGTGACCGACACCATCATCCCACTCCCTCCCATGGTCAAATCCCTGCACAGCTCAGCCCAGAGCTGGACAGGGGGGCTTTGCAGAAATCTCTGCTTGATGACTCGCTAATATCTGCCTCATGTAAGTTCCTCAGATTTTCTCAGCAAAGCTCTCCAGGCTCCAGGGAACAGGTTGGCTCCCTCAGACACCTGGCCCTACACAGGATGTGACTACAGAAGCAGAGGTTGGAGTGATGCTCTTTGAAGTTGGAGGAAGGAGCCACGGGTCAAGGAATGTTCTAGATGCCAAACAAGATAAGGAAACATTCTCCCCTAGAGCCTCCTGAAGAAACAAAATCCTATGGACACCTTGAGTTTAGCCCATAAGAGCCATCTCAGACTTCTGACCTCCAGAATTGTAAATAGATACATTTGTGCTGTTTGAAACCACTAACATTATGGTGATGTGTTATAGCAGCAAGAGGAAACTAATATAGGTGGCAGTCTTCAGACACCCTCTTCTCCAGACTAAACTCACTCAACTGCTATAAACCAGGGAGTGTGATCCCAGGAAAGGTGCTGGAAATACTAAGCTCTCAAAAACTGTTAGCAGATATTATTATTACTGTTGTTGTTTGCTGTTTCCAACCTGGGTTGATGCTGCCCCTAGAGAGACATTTGGCAAAGTCTGGAGACATTTTTGTTTGTCACACCTGCAGGGACACTACCTAGTGGGTAGAGGCTATGAATGCTGCTAAACATCCTACTTTTAAAAATACAACTCCCCCCCACAAAGAATGATGCTGCCCAACGTGTCAGTAGTGCAGAGATTGAAAAGCTGCTGGAGTTGATACTATTTAAGCCAATCTATTCATCTGTCCAAAAAAGCTTTCAGCTCCTACTCCTGCAACTCTCATTTCTACCACAAGGTGGCGCTTGGGCTAACGCGTCTCTTTCCGGTACCCGCGGATAATTCAGAGCCTAGGTTAACAAATTATTCTTCCGTTACGCTTTTCTATCAAAAGCCATGCACTGTAAAATAGCAAACCGTGTTCAAAGAGCCATATGCAGCTTCCTCTTTATACAGACTATCATAGAGCACATCTTCCCACAATCTCCTCCTTTGTTCCTCAAAACATTTCTAAGGCACCGGTATTGTTCTTCCCATTTTATAGAGGAGGAAACTGAGGCTCACAGAAGCAGTTCTCCTCTCAAACGAAAGGCTCTCTCATGGTGGTATCACCTGGTTGTTGTCTGGGGCCTTCCTGGACTTGGGGTTCTGGCTCACTTGATTTAAAGCCCTGATTTCACAAACTCCGAGAATCCAGAGCCCTCACTACGTTTGGGGAATCCCCCAGAACTGACCCACACTGGCTTCTGTGTGCCCTGTATTCATCCCCCTGAGCTGCTAGCGGCTCAATACCTGAACCCAGTGGTTCCCAAACATGTCTGCGTGTTAAAATCCCGTGGTGAGCTTCAGAACCTTCTGGTGCCTGTGTCCCACCTCGATGGTGAATTAATCTGGAATGTTTTCAAGATTCCCCAAGTGATCCCACTGTGCAGATAAGCCTGGGAACCACTGCCTTCACTGGCATACTCTGAAATAAATGCCATTCTTTTCGAGCATCCCACTCCTTAGTAACTGTTCTAGAGAGCTGAGGGGAAGGAAGAGGAGGTCTTCCTCCATCTCTGGGACCCACGCACTCACACCTGTTTCTGCCCCCCTCCTTGGGCAGGCAATGGCCCCATCTCTGCCTTTTAAGGTTTGTCACAGTCACACTTGTCAAGGAAGTTTCTGCTTCTGTAAAAATGCAGTGCTTTTCCCGAAAAGAATTACGATGAATCAAATTTCTATACTTTGTCGCAATTATTTATAAGGTAAAACACCATCCAGAACAGAGGTCCTCCAACCAGGCTGTATGTGAGCATCACCTGGTTTTAAGAAAACCCCAATGCCCAGGCCACGCCCCAGACCAATTACATCAGCATCTCTAGGTATTGATAAAGCCGCCCCAGGTGGTTCAATATGCGACCAGGCTTGGGAACCAGTGGTCAAGACCCTGATACTTTGAGTGTGGTCCTGGGGCCCACAGCATCAGCATTGCCTGGGAGCTGGTTAGAAAAGCTGAATCTCAGGCCCTACCCCAGACCTACTGCGTTTTAACGAGATGATTCCTGTGCAAATTACAGTTCCAGAAGCATCACTGTACAAACAAAAGGAAGTCGATAGACACACCTGGGTACAACCATCAGCCCCTGGCCATCCCTGCCAGTTGAAGTTCACCTCCCGTTGTCCCCTCCTGGAAACAGTGCTGTTTGAGGACTGCTTGTTCATGAGAGCCCAAGAGCGGGGGTGGAGGGGAGGCAGGGGGGTGCTTTTCATAAACAACTGTGTTTTCCACCCATTTTATCTCATTCATTTATTCTCGGTCAGTTTGTCGAGAAATTTGTATTCCATGTTTTCTGCGTACCAAGCACCGTGGACGTTCCACAGGGAACAGGAGAGATGTTCCTGTCCTTGTGAACTTTACCTTCTGATGGACACAAGTAAACCACCAAATGGACTCTAAAAATTTCAAGTTGTGCTGAGTCTGAAGAGGAAACCAACAAAGACCGGCATAGAGAGTAAATAGGGGTGCTCACAGCCCCTTAGGCAGTGGCTGGGCAGCCGCTCTGACAAGGTGAAGGCAATCTGGAACCCAGGCATGGGAGGGAACCAGCCGTCCGAAGCACAGGGAATCGGGCAGTAGAAGCAGAAGTCCTGACATGGCAAGTGATGGCTGTTCTGGAAACATAAATGAGGCCGATGTGGCTGAACCAGAGTGATCCAGGGGACAAGGTGGCACAGAAAGACTGGAGAGATGGGCAAGGAGCAAAAAAGACCTGGCAAGGAGTCAGAATTTTATCACATACGCACATGGAAGCCTTTGAAGTCTTCTAAGTAGAGGGTGTGATGGGATTAGTAATGGCTTAGAAAGCTCCTTTTGGCTGAGGGTAGAGAACAGGCTGGAGGCCACCAGTGTCCAAGGGAGAAATGACAAACTTTGAAGCCAGGCGACCAGAGTTCAAGTGGCAGGGCATGACCTTCCGGTGCACCCGATGCTGTGATGTGCACATCAGCCGAGGTGAGCCGCAGGGTAGGGGAGGACCGGAAATATGTGTTCACGCCTTCAAAGTGTTACCTGAATGTCTGCTATGTTTTTTAAATGCAAAGTTAAACAAATCAAAATGAAAAGGCTGATTCCCTGGAGCCTCTGTTTCCAACCTGAGACAGCCAGCCAGAAATTGCCTTTTGGAAGACACAGACCCATATACCTGCAAACAGTGGGACCAAAATGCCAGTTAAAAGCTAGTTGAAGGGTCTTTGTCTCAGGCCCTCTTCTCTCCTCTTTATAGAATCTCCCCCTCCCCTGCCTCTAGACAAAGGCGCCTGAAAGCTCTAATAAAGAGAGGACTGCAAGTTCCCACACGTTTCTAGCAGGGTGCCTGCATTAAACAGCAGGGCATCATTCACATGGAAGTCCATGAGGATGGTGCACCCCGGAGTTGTGTTACTCTACACAGAGATACGGGCTAGGACATGGGGTCCTAGTGGAAGAAGGGAGGCAGGGGAGCTTAAAGTGTTTGCTGATTGGATGGCAAAGAAGAGATGACGCACATCTCGAGGGCAGACTAAAGAAACTGGACTGTCAGAGGGACAAGAGAGGCTAGTGGTTTGAGAGAGAGCTGTGAGACTAGGGAGAGACTTTCGGTAAGTTGGGAGAGTCTTGGTGGGAAGGACCCAAGAGAAGCCTCAAGAAATCAGGAAGCATGAGAGAAACTAGAATCTCATCAGGATTTTATAATTTGTTACTGACTGGTTTATGAGTCAAGGTTCTCTAGAGAAACAGAGCCAATAGGTTCTATCTAAGAAGATACAGATATATATAAAACAAGATTTATTATAAGGAATTGGCTCACATGATTATGGAGGCTGACACATCCCAAGATCTGCTAGTTGGAGACCCAAGAGAGCCAATGGTATAGTTCCAGCCTGAAAACCAGGCTCAAGCCTCAAGAAGAGCCAATATTTCAGTTCAAGTCCAAAAGCAGAGAGAAAAATTATGTCCCAGTTCAAAGGCAAACAGAAGGAGTTTTCCCCTACTTGCTGGAAGGGCAAACTTTTATTCTATTCAGACTTTCAACTGATTGGATGAGGCCCACCCACACTGAGGAGGGCAATCTTCTTCACTCAGTCTACCAATTCATCTATTAATCTCATCCAGAAACAGACACACCCAGAATAATCTTTGACCATGTCTGGACGCCCCATGGCCCAGTCAAGTTGACACATAAAATTAACCACCACAGTTATTATGGTTGGAAATGTTGGAAATGTTGGAAATAACCACAGTTATTTGGTTGGAATAACCACAGTTATTATGGTTGGAAATGTTGGAAATGTTGGAAATGTTTTCCTGTGCTTCAAAGATATTTATATTCATTCTTTGATGAATTATAGGGTTTTAGCCTTTGGCCAGTGATTTTCTTTATCAACTTATAGACATTAACCTTTTGCCAGGAGGGATGTCAAAAAGGTTTTTTCAGTTTGACCTTCGACTTTTGCTTGGTTGATACGTCTTAAAATTCAGGCATGTAAACATTTTGCAAACTAAATCTGTCCATTGTTTTCCTTGGGGGGTTCTATCCAAGGTCATGGATAAAACCCTTCTGTTCCAGAGATCAAATAACTCTCTTTTTATTCTTTCTCCTAGCCTTTTATTGTTTTATTTTTTTAACTTTCAACTGTTTCACCCATCTCTTTTTTATTTGTTGGACTCTAGAATGAGATGAAGATCTAAATTGACTGTTTTCCAAATAACCAGATTTACAGACAGCTTTACTGAATAATCCATCCCTCTTCTATTGATATGTGACCCTTCATTTCCCATGAGTTCTTATTCAGGACTATCTATTTCACTCCATCGATTTGTCCGCCCAGTCTTATGCCAGTAACATACTGGTTTTATTATTGTAGCTTTATAATGCATTTTAATACTTGGTAAGGCAAGCCTTCTCCAAATCGATTTAGGTGTTCTCGTCTTGGGTTTTTTTCTCACATGCACTTTAGAATCCATTTTTACCCTTTTTTCACTTGTCATCACAGGGATTTGACTTTGACATCCATGGGGGGTGGTGCTTGTGAGGACACCCCAACAAGCTCAGCTTCCTGAGGTCCCTAACTTAGGGGCTGTCCTCCCCAATGAGAGCAGATGGCCTGTGGCTCACAGACTCATAGGGAAATATGGGCTATTGTGGCCAAGAAAGCAGGGGTAGACCTGTGTGTTCCTTCCCCCAACTACCTTAGGGTTTCTCCTAAATAAAAGTCCATTTTTATGCTTATAGGAGCTGAGCTGGGAGATGCTTTACACCCCAGTTCTCACCCGCCATGATCTATGTCCCTTTTACAAACTTATCTCTGGGTTTTTGCTTAGTTTATAAGCAAGGGGCAATCTTTCTTCCCTAAAGCCTCCTTCCACCACAGTCTGGAGGAACCTTGAGATTTCCTGCCGATGATTTAAAGGGCTAGAACACTCGCAGGCTAGATTTGTTTTAGTGTCCATAAAACTCAAAAATTTCATAAAACAATTGGTGAAAATAAAATTACCAAAAAATGATATAATGCCAGCAGACTGTATAATAGTTATGGGAGAAATGGAGACTGTGATTCACTGGGGGATAAAAATGACAATGTATTTATTGCACTGCACTGACAAGAAAGTAATTTGTCCCTTTTACTTTTGAGACAGGGCAAGAATTCCAATTTTTCTCTTCTTGGCTCTGACTCTGACAGGGGAGCAGAAGATGGTAGCAAATGGTTCTCGGCTTCGGGGTGTGTGTGTGTGTGTGTGTGTGTGTGTGTGTGGACTAACATGAAGGGCTTCAATAAAAACAAAACTGTGTTTCTTGCCTTACCTTGGCCTATGTCTTTCTGAGCCTCAAAACTATTTCCTTGGGACTTCCCTGGTGGTGCAGTGGTTAAGAATCCTCCTGCCAATGCAGGGGACACGGGTTCAGTCCCTGGTCCGGGAAGATCCCACATGTCATGGAGCAACAAAGCCCGTGCACCACAAGTACTGAGCCTGCTAGCCACAACTACTGAGCCCACGTGCCACAACTACTGAAGCCCACACACCTAGAGCCCATGCTCCGCAACAAGAGAAGCCACTGCAATGAGAAGTCCATGCACCACAACGAAGAGTAGCCCCTGCTCGCCACAACTAGAGAAAGCCCACGCGCAGCAGCGAAGACCCAATGCAACCAAATAAATTAAATAAATAAATAAATAAATGTATTAAAAAATAAAATAAAATAAGTCCTATAAGAAAAAAGTTTCCTTAACCTAAAATATATGTGTGTGTAAGTTTGTGTATTGCATGTATGTGTGTGAGTGTATTGTGTATGTGTGAATACGTGGGTGCGTGTGTTTGTGTGCACATGTTGTATCGGGCCATTATCTGCAATGGTTGAAGAAGGTAGGCGGTAGAAAAATGAATATTGTTTTACCCAGGAGGTGTGTGCTCTAAAGAAAAAAGGAAACAAGAAATGTACCAGCAAAAATAAAATAAATGAAAACTTAGGCTGAGGGAAAAGGATAGAAATCAGACCAATGGCTGTTTAATGGTGAGGGGGTGTGTGGGAGGTTTATCACAAGGGAGCTTGAGGGAGCCTTCCAGAGTCAATGGAAATGTTCTGTGTCTTAACTGGGGTGGGGTTCCATAGGTGTATACATTTGTCAAAAGTCATTGACCCATAAACCTAAAATGTATGGATTTTTTTTTAAGTCCTTAGACTAGAAGACAGGAGTAAAGGGAAGGAAGTTGCTTCTAACCTGATGGATCATGATCACACACAGTCTGGCACATTGTGGAGCCCAGAAGGCAGTCCCTGAGCGAAAGAGTGAATGAGTGAATGAATGAATGAAGGGCCAAACTTAATTCTCCCCAAAGACAGAGTCCCCTGTTCAGGGTGAAGTAATCTATGGACCGTGGCCTCTGGGAAGGTCTTATTACACCCACTTTACAGATGAGGCAATTGAGGCTTAGGAAGGTCACCTGACTTGCCAGGTCACACAACTGAGAGGCAGCAGAGAAAGTGACCCAGCTCAGATCGGCCCAAATTCCTCATCCCAGTGAAGAGAGGTGGGGTTAGCTTAGGGTGACCCCTGCCAGGCCGATTGAAGCCTTCTCAGATCACAAAGTGTTGCTCACACCTGCTGGTGCCTGGGGGGTGCGGGACAGTCCACCTAGACTCTCAGGACTGGGCTACCTTCTTGCCTACCACCCCCCAGTTGGCTGTCTACAGGAAGCCCTTTCAGCACACTCCCCTGGGATTCTGAGGAGACATAATGAGGGGACTGTAGGCAGAGTTGTGGACAGGACAGAGGTGAGGGCACTGGGCGGGAGGGGGCATTGCTGCAACTATACACCTGAGCTAACCCCAATCTCTGCACCTGAGGGGCAAGAGAAGGTAGGAACAGTGCACTGGAATGCGTCCCCCCAGGAGGGCTGCCTCCATAGAAGAGGAGCATGGCTGCAGGGAGGAGTAGGGGGCAGGAGGATGGACCCCAGCTCTCTCTCCTCCACCCCTCCAATCCTGCTGGGGCTCCTTTAACACACACACCCCATTTTGGAAGCAAGAGCACAAGTAGCCTAAGAGACACAGTTCATGGGGGCAGCCTCCCAGGGCCCAGAAGAGGATGGAGTTGGATGGGTGAGGGCAGAGCCCTGACGGAGCTGGGGCCTGTGCAGGGAATCTGGGAACAGGCCTTCCCTGGATCCCCCAGCTCTTCACTTAAGCCCTGATGAAAAAATAAAAGACAATCTTTTGGGGTGAGATACAGGCAGGCGAGCCACATAACCTACTCAGAGGTAGGCATAAAGGTCATTCAGGGCACAGAGAGGATGCCCAGTCAGGGTTCTGACTCAGCCCAGCATGCTCACCTGATAGAGGGTCAGAGCTGACCTGCTTGGTACCTGCAGAACTTAATTTTATGTGTCAACTTGACTGAGACCCAGAGTGCCCAGATATTTGGCCAAACATTTTTCTGGGCATTTCTGTGAAGGCTGTTTCTGGATGAGATGAACATTTAAATCAGTAGACTGGGGCTTCCCTGGTGGCGCAGTGGTTGAGAGTCCGCCTGCCGATGCAGGGGACACGGGTTCGTGCCCTGGTCTGGGAAGATCCCACATGCCGCAGAGTGGCTAGGCCCGTGAGCCATGGCTGCTGGGCCTGCGCGTCCGGAGCCTGTGCTCCGCAATGGGAGAGGCCAGCTCCAGACTAAGTAGGGCAGATTGCCCTCCCTAATGTGGTGGGCCTTGTCCAATAAGGTGAAGACTTGAATAGAACAAAAATGCTGAGCTTCCCCCAAGTAAGAGAGAATTCCTTCTGTCCGATGACCTTTGGATTGAACATGAGCTTGTTTCCTGCCTCAGACTCAAACTGAAATACTGGTTCTTCCTGGATCTTCAGACTGGAAGAACACCACTGTCTCTCCTGGGTCCCCCGTTTACAGACTCACTCACTCTGTGGATCTTGGGACTTGTCACCTCCATAACAGTGTGAGCTGGTTCTTTTTAATAATTCTCTTTATATATTATATGCTTACAACATATGTCAATTTTACATGCACACGCACACACATCCCGTTTCTGTTTTTCTGGAGAACCCTAATACAGTGCTCCTTGGTGATGAGGATGGGAAAAGGGCTGGATAAGGTTAGGGCAAAATCTTCTACTCCAGGCAACCAAAAAAAAGGTGTCAGGGCCAAACCTGAGGCTGGATTAGTGAGCAAGCTCCCGATATTAGAAGTCAGAGTCAGTGAGGAGGCAGAGATGAGATGGGATCTGTGGTCCATATCTATGGGTCCTGCCCGCCCCACTTCCACTGCTCTTTACTCTGGTTCCAGCACCCGCTTTTATTCTGAACACCAGCCCTCTCTCACTGCCAGGTCATGTGGTTTGTGTGACTCAAAGCTCAGCATGAGCATGGATACATGCCAGTGAGAGACAGTCTTGGGATAGTTTCTGGAACTACCATGAAAATTTTAAAGTCTTCTTAGCTCTGGGTTGTTAAACGGTGAAGGTGTAAGTCTCGGACTGGAGTAGGCATTTTGGCTGAACGTCAAGAACACAGAAAGGAAAGCAGCACGGAAAGGTAAAGCAGAGCAGATTCCTGACGCCACCGGATCCAGCCCTTCCTGAAGGCAGACATATTTCTAGGCGTCTCAATTATACAAGTCAATAAAGTCCTGACAAGCACAGAATTCAGAGCTCGAACAGCACAAGCAGAAACAGCACTAAAGCAAAGGGTAGAGGTGAGAAGCCAAGAGGAGGATGAGGGATGGTCCTAAGAGATGATCTTGAATGGGGAGGGATTTGGAGGGAAGGAGCAGCGGCTGTCCTCCAGAGTCCCAGGAGGTCAACATCCAACTTCCTAGAGAAAGAGAGCATGCAGAGGACGTACTCTGCCCCTTTTCCTGGAAGCTGTCTCTCTGTAGCTAAGGTCTGCTTGTCCTTCTGGAAGATCATCAGTGTGCAGGTATCAGTAGCACCTTGGAGCCAGCCTCCCAACCCCAGACCGGGGATTAAAGCCACTGCATTCGTTAGTCACATGCCAGGGGCACTCATTATCTTCAGTGAACCTTGCAGAAAAGATGCAGGTCTCATTTTCCCTCATTCACTCCCCCTCTTACTTCCTCCTGCCCAGGCTCCCCATCCAGCCCCCAGATTTAATTCCTCTAACCTCTGTCAACTCAGCTTCCTAAGTGTTCCTCAAATCTACCTGCACTTCCCTCGGTCCCCACTGTCTCCCCTGAACCTAAGCCTCCATCATCTCTCCCTGGACCATGTCAAGAATGTCCTAACCCATCTCCCAACTGCCACTCTTCCACCTGGCATCATTTCTCAGCCCCAGCTCCAGGACAAGCTTTCCTAAATGAAAATCTAAATATGGTATTCGCCTGCGTATAACCTCTCGAGACCCTCCACTGGCTCACGGGAGAAAGTTCAGCATCTTCAATACGGCTTGTCAGTCCCCATGTGGTCTGGTCCCTGCTAATGCGCCAGCTCTATCTGTCACCTTTCTCCTCTCCCTGCGTGAGCCCCGGGCATCCTGCCATCTGATTTTCTCTACTGTCTTTTCGTTCAGTTCATTTTTTTTTACTCAAGAACAGTGTACACAGGGCTTCCCCGGTGGTGCAGTGGTTGAGAATCCACCTGCCAATGCAGGGGACACAGGTTCAAGCCCTGGTCGAGGAAGATCCCACATGCTGCAGAGCAACTAAGTCCGTGCGCCACAACAACTGAGCCTGCACTTTAGAGCCCGCGAGCCACAACTACTGAGCCCGCATGCCACAACTACTGAAGCCTGTGTGCCTAGAGCCCGTGCTCTGCAACAAGAGGAGCCACCGCAATGAGAAGCCTGCGCACCGCAGCAAAGAGTAGCCCCCGCTCACTGCAACTAGAGAAAGCCCGCACGCAGCAACAAAACCCAATGTAGCCATAAATAAATAAATAAATAAATAAATAAATATATATATATATATATATATATATATATATATATATATGCTACAAACACATTTGCTAGCTATGTAGTCAATGTGCACACATGCAGACAGGCAGACACACGCAGGTATTCCTCGCTTTGTTTGCAATTGTACACCCAAGGTTATCACACGAATGCACGCAAGCAGACATACCTAAGTTAGATTGCTCGGTAGAAAAGGTGCCCACACAGGCAGACATACACAGACGTGAGCTCAGGCTTTGGGATCTGTATACAGTGAGCACACAGTAACCACTCACACACACACAGGTGTCCTGGCTGGCAGAGGTCTGCTTGTTGGACACGCACTGTACACTCATTCCCACACCATGAGTCCACACGCACAGACGTTCAAGGTAGGTCACTCCCTACCAGTGTGTGAACACCCAAACAGATCCACACGGGAACGGTGGAATCGTCTCCACTGGGCGGCTTTCTGCTTCCAGAAAGATAAATGTCATCCTCTCATAGATGAGTTGCCGACCCCACAAATCACTGCTCCTCGGCTGCGGTGCCCTCCCACCCCCCGACCCTCCCCCATTACTCATCCAAAGAGGAAATGCAAAGAGTAATAATAATGAGACAAGGATAAATCACTGGGCTGGGTCGGGGATGGCTCCACTCAATAAAGGGCCGTTTCCTTGGCAACCAGGGCAGGTCCTGGGAGGCAGGGGGCTCTGAGGGCCCCCGCAATGGGTGAGTGAGGGGAGCTGCAGGCCAGGACTCCATCCCTGCACCATGTCCAGCAGAAGTTTAGGGAGCCCTGGATCTAGGGGAGCAGGCAAGTCCAACCTCAATCCCAGGCACACTCATGAATTCAGCTTTCAAAGCACACATGCAGTGAAACGGAGATTGATGACCGTCTGTCCCATCCTGTATTCTACATTAAATGGTGCAAATCTTATCTTTTTTTTTTTTTTCCAAAGCTTATGTTTTGCTTCTAAAGAGTTAACATTTCTAAGAAAAATATTTTAAGATATTATTACATGTGCTAGATGCTTGTTTTTCAAAATTTAAATAATATGAAAGTATACAAAATAAAAAGTGAAAGTCCCTCTCTTGCAAGCCCAGCTCTACTCCCCAGGTAGCACTATTACTCTAGAACTTTCTATGGGCACATACAAATATAGATACGCCCAGCAGGGTAATAAGAGATCTACCCCTTTCATAGCACGGACTATGTGCCAGGCACTGTGTAAGCACTTTATGTCCATTAGCTCTTTTAAGACTCCTAATAACCCCACAAAGTAGATACTATTATATCCCATTTCCAGATAAGAAAGCTGCAGCACAGGGTCCAGTGAGTAGCAGAACCAGGATTCAAACCCAGGCTCTCTGGCCTGGAATCCAAACTCTTATCTACCGCGCTCTACCGCCTCTTGTAACCCCTAAGATGCTAATTTCCATCTGGGCTTTTTGACTTTCTGTGTAGACGCCTGGAGATGATAAAGCTGGAGGGTCTGGAGGGAGTAGGGTTCCAAGGTTTGTAGCAGAGAAGGGAGGCAGGGGAAGAGGGACGGGGAGCTACAACCTGGGAGGGAGGCCTGGAGGATGCCCAGGGATGCTGGCATTGACTGCCACAACCTCAAAACCTCACGAAGAGACCCGTGCCCCAGCCTGGCACAGAGGAAGTGGAGCTGCCCATCTTCAGATAAGTGTATGGTTCAGGAACACCAGCAGAGACCATCTGGATGGAAAAGCAGCCTTCCTTCCCATTTTGCTGGGCCACGTCAGCCTTGGGGGCTCTCATCCATTTCCAGCGGAGGAAGGACGCCCCCCTGCAGTACCAGCAGGGGCTTTGAGCCAAGCGTGTCTATGAGCTGCTGGCTGTCCGTGTGTAGCCACCCCCATCCATTCTCTGCCCGGCTCTGCCCCAGGAGCCGACGTCAATGGACAGCACCCGCGCCTACTGGTTTCTGGAGGAGAGATGTGAAAGGCATCCCTCCCCAGCTCCTTCTCTGCCGACACTCTGTCTGTCTGTCCCCTCTAGTCTGTACAGTCTCAACGGGAGCGATTTTTCCCCCAAGGGGGTGACCACTGGTTCTCAAGGAGTGAAAGCCTCACGTATTACGATGGCTTGTGACCTTCCAAAAAGCCTCAGCACAAAACCAGATATTCAGGACATCCGTGATATTGACATTTCATGGGGCAAGGAGGGAAAAAGTCTCCAAAGGCTACTCCCTGGGAGGGGTGTATTTGTTTCCCAGGGTTGCCGTAACAAAGTAGCACAAACTGATGGCTTGGAAACACTACATTTGTTCCCTTGCAGTTCTGGAGGCAAGAAGTCTGGAATCAAGGTGTCAGTGGGACCGTGCTTCCTCTGAAGCCTCTAGGGAAGAACCCGTTCCTGCCTCTTCCGGTTTCACGTGGTTGCTGAGATCCCTGGTGTACCTCGGCTTGTGGCCGCAACACCCCAATCTCTGCTCCCTTCTTCAGGTGGCCCCCTTCCCTGTGTCTCTGTATCCAAATTCCCCTCTTCTTATAATGACCAGTCACTGGGTGAGGCCCCACACTAATCCAGCATGATCTTGCTGTGGACTGAATGTTTGTGTCCCCTCCACTCTCTGCCAAAATTCATATGTTGAAGCCTAACCTTCAATGTGATGGTATTAAGAGGTGGGGCCTTTGGGAGGTAATTAGGTCTAGATGAGGTCATGCAGGTAGGACCCTCATGATGGGAGTAGTGTCCTTATTGGGAGAAAACAGAGCAGTCTCTCTCACTCTTCATGAGGAAAGGTCATATGAATGTACATCGAGAAGGCAGCCGTCTGCAAGCTAGGAAGAGAGTCCTCACCAGACACCAAACCTGCCAGCACCTTGATCTTGGTCTTCCCAGCCCCCAGAACTGTGAGAAATAAATGTCTGCTGTTTAAACCCCCTAGTCTATGGTATTTTGTTAGAGCAGCCTGAGCTACCTAAGATAAAACTCACCTTAACTTGATTACCCCTGCAAAGACCCTACTTCTAGATAAAGTCACATTCCTAAGCATTGGGGGTTAGGACTTAGGCATATCCTGGGTGGGAAACAAATCAACCTACAATGGGATAATGATGAATAGTGGTTGAGAAGCACGGTTCTGTGCCTACAGCTCCTTTGAGGAGCCCCACTTCCTGTCCTCTCTGCTCACCTCTCCCTGCTGTTGCTAGTGCCTGGATGCCTCCACAGCCCTTCCGGGCTCCTTTAATCCTGCCCACCCTCTCTAAATAGTCTCTCCTTTATATTCTCTTAAATTAAACCCTAGCACTGTTCTAAGCCCTTTATATACATCACTTTCTTGCCAGGACCTTGACTGATACAATTCAATTTCCAAAAATGGTGATGTGGCACTTTGGAAACTCTCAGACACGGCAAGTGGGGCTGTTCATTGGTGCAACCACTTTGGAAAGTAGACTGGCAGTATCTGGTCCAGCTGAAGATATACACGCACTGTGACCCAGACCTGCTTTCCTGGAAATTTGCCCTAGAGAAAAGGGGCCCATGGACTTCAGGAGACATGGAATAAAAGTGCACCCGGCAGCATTGTTTGCAACAGCCCCAAACTGGAAATAATCCAAAAGTCTGTCAAATGGAAAATGGTTCAATTATAGCCATTGTCCTGTTATTACTATAATACAGTAGAGCCATACAATGGAATAATACTCAGCCAGGAAATGAACGGCAACAACACACAAAAACACAGATGAATCCCAAAAAAACATAACGTTAAATTTTAAAAAGTAATATGCAAAAGAATATGTATGATATTATTCCACTTATATAAAATTCAAAACAGGCAAAACTAAACTATATTATTCAGGGATACATACTTAGGAGAGGAAAATTATAAAGAAAAGCAAGGATAATGCAAAATTTCTCATCAGGACTCTTCAAAAGTTTCAAGGTGATGAAAAACAAGGAAAGATTTCCTTGTCGCAGACCCAAGGAAACTAAGGTGACGTGACAACTAAATGCAATGTGGGATTCTAGACTGGCTCCTGGAACAATAACAAAAAAAAGAACTTGAGTAGAAAAACTAGTAAAATCCAGATAAAGTCTGTAGTTTGGTTCACAGTATTGTACCGATATGACTTTCTTTGTTTGATAAACATACCACAGTTATGGAAGATGTTTTTATTAGAGGAAGCTGGGTGAGACATACACAGTAACCCTCGGTATTTTTTTGTAGTTATTTTATCCAACTAAAATTGTTTAAAAATGAAAAGATTTTTTAAAGCAATAATGATTCTTGTAAAATTAAGGATAATAGTTACCTCTTGGAGGGGTTGACTGGGAAGGAGAATACGGAGGCCAGGCGCTCTTCATTTCCTTGACCTGGATGGTAGGTGCACACGTGTTTTATTTAAACTAGACATTTATGTTTTATGTACTTTTCTATATATTAGTTATTTCTCACAACATTTTAATGTTAAAAAAAGACAAAAGAATGATATCATTTCTATGTGGAATCTAAAATATGACACAAATGAACTTATCTACGAAACAGAAACAGACTCACAGACATAGAGAACAGACTTGTGGTTGCCAAGGGGGAGGGAGTGGGAGAGGGAAGGATTGGGGGTTTGGGATTAGCAGATGCAAACTATTATATAGAGAATGAATAAACAACAAGGTGCTACTGTATAGCACAGGGAACTATATTCAATAGCCTGTGATAAACCATAATGGAAAAGAATATGAAAAAGAATGCATATATACGTATAACTGAATCACTTTGCTATAATGCAGAAACTAACACAACCTTGTAAATCAACTATACTTCAATAAGATATAATTTTTTAAAAAGAAAAGAGTTTTTAAAAACTACTATTAAAAAAAAAAGAGAGAGATTATCACTCACAGCAGAGATGTGGATTAGAAACCCACAGCTAGCGAAAGAGGAAAGAATGGTGATGAAGGCAAATAAAAACCTCTCTCTGGTAAAGAGCGAGGGAAGGGGACTTCCCTGGTGGCGCAGTGGATTAGACTCCGCACTCCCAATGCAGGAGGCCCGGGTTCAATCCCTCGTCAGGGAACTAGATCCCACATGCATGCTGCAACTAAGAGTTCGCATGCTCCAACTAAGGAACTCACCTGCTGCAACTAAGGAGCCCACCTGCTGCAACTAAGACCCAGTGCAACCAAATAAATAAATATTTTAAAAAAGAGAGAGAGAGGGAAGGAGGGAGAGCGGGAGGGAGGCAACATTGCCTTTACCGCAAAAGTCCAGCGAATTCACACCCACTCTATACATACAGGTGTTTTTACACGAACAGCGCAACCACGCATTATTCTGCTCCCAAGACAATACCTCATCAATATCCTCCAAGTCAGCGCATGCTCGGAACATGGCTCATTCTTAATCCCACCCCACCCCCCATCCCCAGATGGATATTCAGGTTGTCCCTGGTGTCTCTCTGAGGCACACCAGGCTGCTCTCCGCCTCCGTGTACACAACCCTGTACACCTTGGCGAGGCTTTCTAGAGACTCAGTTTCCCCAGGTGGAGGGTCCGTTCAGGGTCGGAAAGCTGTTGTCAAGAATTCATCAATATGGGACTCTTCTGCCCTGTTGCTTTTTTTTTTTTTTTTTTTTGCGGTACGCGGGCCTCTCACTGTCGTGGTCTCTCCCGTTGCAGAGCACAGGCTCCGGACACGCAGGCTCAGCGGCCATGGCTCACGGGCCGCGGCATGTGGGATCTTCCCGGATCGGGGCACGAACCCGTGTCCACTGCATCAGCAGGCGGACTCTCAACCACTGCGCCGCCAGGGAAGCCCCTGTTGCTTTTTTTTAAACTATTTTTAATTGGGGTGAAATATATATAACATTTGCCATCTTGACCGTTTTTAAGTGTACAACTCAGTGGCATTGATAACATCCACAATGTTGTGCAGCCATCGCCACTTTCCATCTCCAAAGCTTTATCCCCCCAAAACTAAACTCCCATTAGCAGTAGCTCCTCCTTTCCCCCTCTCCCCAGCCCTGCTCACCTCTAGTCCACCTTCTGTCTCTAGGAATCTGCCTGTTGTAGATATTTCCTAAGAGTGAAACACAAAGGGCAAATATTATGTGAACCCTGTTGCTTTTTATCTTCCCCTCCCCAGACACTCTCCCCATCCAGGCACCAGCCTGCCAGAGGGGACTGAGCGGAGGAAAACCAAGAGGGGAAATTCTGGCTTTTAGTTTCAAGAGGGAAGATGCAGAAGAGTGTCTATTGAAGGAGTATTTCTTCCTGCACCCAGGGAATTACAACAAGGAAAATGGTCTAAACTAGGAGGAGGGGAGGAGTCAGAGAGTGGAGGGGAAAGTTAGAAGTGGATGAAAGCCTCCAGGAAAGGACACACGTGTTGCAGACTGTTCGGGGTTAGCGCTAAGTATGGGAACTCCGGTGGGATTTGGGATCTGAAAGCAAAGGCGACCTGGGCCGCATTTCCGGTCTGCAATCCTCAGTCGCGCTAGCAGAGTTGGCAGAAGGCGACATACAGCAGCCTGTATATCACTCTAAGGCCACAACTTTTCATGGCTCTGGAGTAGCGTGGAGGACAGTCCACTCCTTCTGTGCTTCTGAGAACAGAGCAGTGAGCTGTCAGACAGAGCGGGGGTCTCATTGCCGCAGACAAATCCATCACTGGCCTCAGACACCGTCACAGACACCATCCTGAGGGGAGGGGTGATGACCCAGCCGAAACTGACTACATAAGCACCCATCAACCCCAAAAACAGTGCCTCCCAAGGAAGAAGGGGGTTAGGGAAGAAATTTTAATTGGCTGAGGACTCCCTCGAGTAGTGAATTTATCATGCATTAACTGGAAATAATTTTCTGCCCAACTGGTTAATTTTCTGCATAATTGGGAGGGAGGGGGCGGTATTGGGACAGAAACCAGATTCAGTTACAGAATAACAAAAACTTGCATTTCTTGCCCAGCTGAGTTCTGAGGGCTAAGAAACCCAAAGCCATCGCTCAGATTTTAAATCTCAATGGCATTTCTGAATTTTTCTCCATAAGCATTGTAACGATTTGTGATTCCCTAACGGACATGCAAGTATGACATTTCCCTACAAGTATGACATTTCCCTACACCCATTGCCAATCTGAAAGGTACATGTCAAAAAAAAAAGAAAAGTTCACTTCTTTCTGCCCGAACAATCAGTTACATGCACCTGTCCATGGCACGATGAATTCTGTCCACACCAGCTCTTGGTGCAGAAGTGGGAAGAGAATATCAAACCAATGTTGACGGATTTGGAACGGCAAGTTTCTGGTTGGGAAAATATCGTGGTTCCGGGAGAGGTGTTGTTCCTTCGGGGGTTGTGAAGATCATGTTCAGGGCAACAACCACATGGAGGTGACTTTACTGGAAGGAGCTGGGATGCTCTAGGACAGAGCCCAGGAGATGCTCCACCCGCCCAGCAGCCAAGCTCTCAACATCCTCCTCTCCTGCAGACCCATTTTTCTACCAAGGATCATCACCATCGATCAGGATACCCACCTGGGCACCCACTCTAGGCCCTCTGCCATCAGTCGAGACCTTTACCTCTTTCTTTGCACCAGTGCACAGACTCTCAAGGCTGGAGGAGGCTCAAGTTCAACTATGTAGCAGATGCTTAAACTCCTCTGTGGCCATATCAGCGATGGAGTGCGCCTTCCTTCCCAACACAGCCCATCCCAGCCCTGAAGCCCTGACTGTAGAAAGTCCTCGTCACTAAGAGCTGGAGGCTGGGTGTCTGTAGGGTCCACATTCCTCCAGGGACACAGAGTGAGTGGAAGCCCCTTTCACATGTCAATTCTCGTTTCTTCGAGAACGGCATTCTACCCACATATATAAGTTTCCTAGGGCTGGCATAGCAAAGTACCACACACTTGATGGTTTAAAACAACAAGAAAGTATTGTCTCACAGTTCTGGAGGCCAGTCCAAAATCAAGGTGTCAGGAGGATTGGTTCCTTCTGGAGGGTCTGAGGGAGAATTTGTCCCACGCCTCTCTTTGAGCTTCTGGGGGCCACTGGCAATACTTGGCGTCCCTTGGCATGAAGATATGTCACCCCAATCTCTGCCTCTGTCTTCACATCCCCTTCTCCTCTGTGTTTCTCCTCCTTTTCTTATAAGGTCACAAGTAATTGGATTTAGGGCTCACCCAGGTAATCCAGAATGATCTCATCCTGAGACCCTTAATTACATCTGCAAAGGCCCTTTTTCCAAATAAGTTTATATATTAGTCTGTTTGGGCTGCTATAAGGAAATGCTACAGATAGCGTAGCTTATAAACAACAGAAATTTCTTTCTCACAGTTCTGGAGGTTGGAAGTCTGAGATCAGAGTGCCAGCATGGTTGTGTGTGGGTCCTCTTCCTGATTCATAGCCATCACCTTTTCCCATGTCCTCACATGGTAGAAGGGGCTAAGGAGCTCTGTGGGATCTCTTTTATAAGGGCATTAATCCCATTCATAAGGGCTCCATCCTCATGACCTAATCACCTCCCAAAGGCTCCACCTCCAAATACCATCAATATTGGGGGTTAGGATTTCAGCGTGAATTTGGGCGGGGGGGACACAAACATTCAGACCATAGTACGTCACATTCACAAGTTCCTGGTAGACATATCATTTGGGGCTCCATCATTCAACCCAGTACACACCCCAAGCTCTTTATTCTGCCAACAGAGCAGCCTCTGTCTTCCTGCTGTTCCTCAAGTTGCAAAATGTCAAGTCCATTCTAATCCCATTGGTACTGGTATGGTCCACCTAATTGTGCCATATACCAGTAGGCCTTTTCTCTTCACTTTTTCTCTCCCTCCTCCTTGCTTTGCACATCTACCTTTTTTCTCTCTGTTGTACATCTGGGCTTTTAGATACAGTTTTCCATCTCCATTTCTCTCTCCACTCCCCCCATAATAATCAGAACTGTCATTACAAATGTTGCATCTTTGGGGCTATAGGCAGAAGAAGTGGTGACATTAGTGAAAAATGCAGAAGAAAGAGTTTAACCCACAAGCACACATGCTCCTCCCTCAAATGCACACAGCGTGTGCTATTGCAGGTGCACATACATGTAGCAAGTGTATGGCCACATGTGTGCACACATAAGTGCTGTAATATGCATACGTGTGCATGCATGCCACGTGGCCATGATACATGCTTGGCCCTTGCACATGCCTGCACAAACATGCAGGATGCCTGTGTATGTATGTGTGCAGCAACATGTCTGTGCATGCATGTTGTGTGGGCGTTATACATGCTATAGTGTTGCACATGTATGCACAAATATGCCCAGGCACATTTGTACACGTATGTGCTGTGGTGCGTGCATGTCTGTGCACACACATGCCATGTGTAAACGGTGTGTGCCATAGCCAGCACGCATGCTCACACACACACAGGCTATGTGGGCCCCGGGGTTCCATGGTCCAGGCCCACATCAAGCCAAGAGATGTGGGTCAAACAGCAGCCAAGCCAGGCCTCCCCCCGGCCAGTCCTCCCTCCCACTGGTCTCCAGAAACAAAGACAGTTTAGCAAGAACTCCCCAGCTAAGCGGTTTTTTTAAGACCTTCAGCCAGCAGCTGCCTGGCTGAGCTGAACGTCTCACTTTATTAGTGAGTTTGGCCTTGGGTGTCTGGCTGTTTGATCAATCCTGCCGGGGGTCAGTGATATTTCCTCCGGGCCCCCCGCCCCCGCCTCCGCATCCCTGCGCACCCGATGAACAGCGGTGCCCCTGGACCGCTGATCACCTATTGATTTTCCAGCTGGAGGCTGCATCCGCCGCCAGCTGCCATCTCCAGCCCTGTCACCGGGACCCCTTGGTGACTAACGGATCCCCCGGGCCCCTCCCCAACCCCCCCTCACTTCAGACCCAGCTCCCCTCCCCGCAGGCCCACCCTGCCCAGCTCGCTTTGTCTGTGTTCAGGCTCTGCCCTGTCTCTCAGGGCTGAGTACTAGGGCCACAGACACCAAAGTCAAGGTCTTTTCCCAGTGACTCCCCCTGACCAACTCAAGCAACCTGGCTTTGAATCCCAACTGTGTGACCTTGGGAAAGTCACTTCAAGCCCTCTGTGCCTCAGTTTCCTCATCTGTAAAGCTGGGGCATATTAGGACCTACCCATCATGTGTATAAGCCAGCAGTTTCTAAAGTATGTCCTGTGGACCTCTGGGGGTCCCCTCCCAGAATGTCCCTAATAGTTAAAACTATGTTCATAATAATACTAAGATGCTACTTATCTTTTTTTGCTCTCAATTAAAGATTTTTTTTTTACTCTCAGTGTAGTGTGCCAGCGACTACATGAAATGTGATATCACAAACCTTGAAGGCAGAAGCAGGTATGAAAACCCAGCTGTTTTCTATTAAGCCTGACATTATAGAGATTTGCAAAAATGTAAAACAATGCCATCACTTCCTTCTCCCTAAAATGTTTGTGTTGGAAAATATAGTTATTTTTCATAAAATATTTATGTTAATATGTAATGTTTATTATGGTGATTTTAAATAAATAATGAACAAATATTATTACAACTTCTCAGTTTAACTCCTCGAACGGTAAACAGTGACAGATACAGCCCACATTAACAAAAGCTCTGAGATCCTCAATAATTTGTAAGAGTGTAAAGAGTTCTTGAGGCCAGAAAGTTTGAGAACTGCTGATACAAGATGCCAGCACAGCACCTGGTCACTGCAGTATTATTATGATTATGACTGAGTAATTATCATTGGGGGTAAATATCAAGGGGTGATTTCCCCCCCCTGAACTGGGGGTTCTCAGGGGTATGGGATGGGGAGAGGGGTTTGCTGGAGACTTTGATTAGGGATTTAGTCTCTGTAGCCAAATGGCAAACGTGGGTGCCCTCTTCTGGCTCCGAGAGCTCTCCATCCTCACCTGGCACTCACTGTCAACTTGGGGTGCTCGGCCCTACTGCCACGGGAAGGGAACACCTGGCTGACCTGTGACCAGGCACCTGGTGCTGCCTGCACCACGTGCTGTAGCCGTGCTCAGAGGGTTGAAGTTGGTGCCAACAGGGCAGAGGAGGGTAATAATAATAGCTCCTCCTTGCTTAGCATCCAGGTGTGTCAGACACTGTCGTAAGCATTTTAGAAAATTTAAGTCATTTGATCCCTGCAACAATCTTATGCGGTTGTTTTAAAATGTGCCTGGGATTTTGTTGTAATCAGGTATGCTAGCTTGACAGACAAGGAGGCAACGTCTTAAAAGAAGAGTTTACTAATCACAGTTTCCAAGAGGAGGGGGCATGTCCCACCATGCAGGGCCACATGGAAGCAGAGGAGGGAGGGGAAAGCATGGGCCAGAGCCTTTATTGTGGTTTGCACAGGAAGGAATGGGCGAGACAAGGTAAGTAGTTCAGGGTTGGCTGGCTTGAATAACTTAGTGGGGTCCAGGCTACAGGGGCTGTCACTAGCTGTCTGATGCCTGTACCTGGCCCTGGGGTGATGGAGGGCAGGGAGAATATCAGCTTGGTGTGTAAGATAAAGGAGATGATTGGGGTGTGGGCTCTGGATTGATGTACTTGCAGGTGAAAAGTGTGCTCCGGCTAGCTGTTTACTAGGAATTACCTAGACCTGGGAGAGGCTGTCCCTCCGTGGGCTGCAAGATGCCAAAGCATCATAAGACACACACACACAAAAGCATGAATAATACAGAGATGTACTATTATTATCTTCTTTTTAAAGCAAGGGGCTAAGTGTCCTGCCCAAGACCCACAGCTGGGAGGTGGTGACAGCAGGTCTTGAACACTTGAACTGTGGCTCAAAGGCCAGCACTGCTCACTGGCTGGTCTCCAACAGACCGGGACCTGGACTGGGCTGGAGCCAGGCCCCAAGAGCCCTTGGCTGTGGCCATGGCCTCAACCTCCTGGCCCTGGCACAGATGGGCACCGTTCTGTGGTCAGGCTGTAGATCTGAGCACCATGCCCTTGGGCAATGCCCCCTGGTGGGTGCTATTCCTCCTGTACTTGGGCTACTACACAGGCACTTTGACCAGGCTGCAGGAAGGATGGCCACAATGAACAAAAATGCAGACAAGGGGTGCCCTGGGATGCTTTGCACATCCCACTGGCCCCTCAGATTTACTACTGCCCACCTGCTCCCCATACCACGTCCCCAGGTCTGCAAGGACCCTGACGGTGGGGCAGGGGACTCTGACGGTGGCCACCTCCCAGAGGCGGGCCTTACACCCTTCCTCTGCCTGCCCCAACTCCGACTCTGAAGGATCCTGGCAGGCCCCGTCAATAATTAGAACTCCATAAAGGTTAGCTGGTACTATTTGATTTCTGTTGTTGTTTGTAGCATCATGAACTGTAAACTGGGGAGTCATGTCTTGACTACCGGGAGGTGGTCAAGATTCAAGGACCTGCGCAGGGCAAGTCCAGCTCTGAGCAGAGTGGGCAGAACAGGGGACTCAGTCGTGGGCGGTGCCGGGGGTGCTCCTTCCTTTCCGAGGCGCTCAGGCCGGGACCAGGGCAGCGGGAAGCGGGCCCGGTGGGCAGGTGGCCAGAGTGGGCCGGGCAAGGACAGGGGTCTGCCCCGCTCTGGGCACTCCCCCGCCTCAGGACCCAGAACAGGACTGGGGAGTCCCGGCCGCGGAAACGCGGGGCGCCAGCGCCCCCTGCCGGCGACAGCGTGCAGCACCGGCCCGAGCGTCCCGCCGCCTCCGCCTGCGCTGGGGGCGCGCGAGGTGCCCTAGGCTCCGCAACCGGGGCCGGGACTCGGGGCGGGCACTAGCCTCGCCCTGAGCAGGGACCGTGGCTCTGCAGGCTGGCCCACCGCCGAGAGCACGGGCAAGCCCCGGGGGGTGGGGACGCAGCGCGATATGCATCCGCCTTGGCCAAGGCCCCTGGCCCTTGAGCCTCAATTCTTCCTTGCAAGGAACAAAGGAGCGAGGGATTATCTTCCCCCAAGGCAGTGTCCTTGCAACCTTGTCCTTGACGGTGTCCCTGCCTTCCCTCCTGTCCAGTCCCGACCCTGCCGATCCCCTACTCCACGTGCGTGACACTTTCTGCAATTCCAAATCTCAGTATGCCATTCCTCCACTTAAGACCCTTCAGACGGAATGGTTGTCACATAAAACCTTGCTTTCCTGTTAGAATAAACACGGGTCAAACAGACCCAATTTGGCAGAAAATGGAGCTGACCAGCTCAGGGCCACCAACCCCTTAGGAATCACGGGGGCTGGAGGCCCCCAGAGCTTCAGGCTGCTTGGCCAGAAGGCGACCCATTCTCCCAAGGAAATAGCCTTACCAAGGTGGGTTCCATTTCCAGACCAGGCTTCAGAAGCCCATTTAGCCCGTCGTGGCCTGGACCTAATATGGAAGACTGTCTTGTTCTGGGGGCTGCATAAGCATCACCCCATAACTTGGTGGCACAAAACTACCACTTTATTATGCCCACAGGTTCTGTGGGTTGGGAATCCGGACAGGGCACAGTGGGGATGTCTTGTCTCTGCTATCTGGGGCCTCCTTCACAGTCCTTCACACTGCCCTGCCCCTCCATGTTTGCTCTGCCAGGGTGAGGGAAGCAAGGTACCAAAACACATCCCTTTCCCCTCCGCCCACCGGAAGGCTGGGACCGCCAGGTCTGGGGAGTCACTGCCTCCATGTGGCCAGCAGAGGGCAGCACAGCCCCACTCTGCAGCGACAGACGCTGAGCAGATTGACAGGACCAACCTCGGGATGGAACTGAGGGCCACACTGAGGACCCTCCACATCTCTGGCTAAGGATGGGGTGCAGCCTGAATGTGCAATCATCTTCCAGCATGTGAGCTCCAGGGAGCAGAGACTTGGATGTGTGCACTGCCATATCTCCCAGGGCCCCATCTGAAGAAGACGATCAATACCTGTTAGAATGTAGGGGTGAGTGGAGTGAGTGTGCGTGCAGGTCTGGATGGGTCTGTCCCTGATGCCACCACTCACCTGAAGGGTCCAGCAGCCCCACACAGCTCTTGCTCACACTGGCTCCCCCCTGGGAAGACCCAGGGTCCCGAGCCCCAAGGTCAGGGAGGCTCCACTCCAGGCCTCTGTGGACGCCCCACACACCCACATCCCTCCCCTCTGCTCAGACTGGCCACCTCTGCCCATCTGGGCAGCCCTCATCACTGCATCCCCTCCTTTCCTGGGGTGTCTTTGCACCTCTCTTATTTAATGAAATGAGGCCTCCTTGACGAGGGTGTGGGAACCTGCAGATCATGGCAGACTGGGGAGGCTAGGATAGGTATGCAGGGAGGGGGCAGCTGAAAGCCTTCTGGGACAGAGTCTCCCTGAGAAGAGCAGAGGCCCCAGGTCGCTGAGCAGCTCCTGGCCCCTTTCTAGAGCCCCACGATGGCGCTCACCCCAGCAGCACCACACACTTGACTGACTGATGTTCTAACTTATTATCCTCATTGGACAGATAAGGAAACTGGGATGAAGACGGAAACTGTATCTTACCAAGGGTCACAGAGTTGTCTGATTGTGAGACTGGAGTCTTCTCCAGACACAAATGAGTATATTTTGAATTATTCCATTTGTATGAAATTCTAGAAAAGGCAAAGCTAATTGATAGTGGCAGAAAGCAGACTAGCGATGCTTGAGGCCAGGGGGGTGGGGGTGGGGAATTACCTAGAAAAGATCAGGGGGGAAGTCTTTGGAAAGAAGTGTTTATACTTGCTTTGGGTGGTCATCTGGGGTTTGTATATTTGTCAAACTATCCAAATAAAATGAGTGCCTTTATTATATGTAAATTATACTTCAGTAAAAGTTCTTCGCTTTTTGTTTTTTGGGTTTTTAAAAAATTTTTTAACTTATTTTTTTATTGAAGTATAGTTGATTTACAATGTGTTAATTTCTGCTGTACAGCAAAGTGACTCAGTTATACAAATACATATTCTTTTTAATATGCTTTTCCATTATGGTTTATCCCAGGATATTGAATATATAGTTCCCCGTGCTATACAGTAGGACCTTGTTGTTTATCCCTTCTATATGTAATAGTTGTTTATTCTATATGTAATAGTTTGCATCTACAAACTCCCAATCCATCCCTCCCCACCCCTCCTCCCCCTTGGCAACCACAAGTCTGTTCTCTGTGTCTGTGAGTCTGTTTCTGTTTCATAGGTAGGTTCATTTGTGCCATATTTTAGATTCCACACATAAGTGATATCACACGGTATTTGACTTTCTCTGTCTGACTTACGTCACCTAGAATGTAATCCTTAGTTGCGTCCACGTCACTGCACATGGTGTTGTTTCGTTCTTTTCTGTGGCTGAGTTGTTTTCTGTTTTTAATCCGGGTCTTCTGACTCAGCTTTCAGTCCACTTGCCCCCCACCACTCAGGAGACATCCAGTCGTGCTATCACAGGTGTGTCGTCGTGGCCTGCAAGAGTTATTCATGGGTGTCAGAATGCCATCTGGGCACAAACCAGGGGAGCAGTCAGCAGAGAGTCAGGATGAAAGCAGGACCCTCTCATCCTAATTCTGGCTGGAACAGACTAATCAACTGGCAAAGATCAAATGTCAACATTTTACACCATCTGTGTCCCCTCAGAACTGGGATAGGCATTGTCATAGTTCAGGATGGCTGACCTTGGTTTGTAAAGCTGGGAACAGGAAACCTGCCCTGTTTCCTTGGCAGATGGGTTTCCATGACCCGACCCTCCCCCCTTGCCCCCAATTCCCCACCCCGTGCCTCCACCCACCTTCCCCCTCCACCCACCCCTGCCCTGTCGCCACCGGGACAGGTAACTGTTCCAGAATCTCAGTAATTGGGGTGAGTAACGGTTCTTCCTTCTGAGTCTGCAGCCCAAGTCAGGAACACCCAGGATGATTGATAACATCCTTTCTCCAAGCAATGAAAAGTTTAGAGTAAGACTTACATTTAATAAGTTCCCTGGTGGCCTCTTCGAATTTGCATGTTGCCTCCTTAACCTGGCCCAGATTTCTCCCCCTACAAGGCAATTCTTAGAAAACCAGGCATTAAACTGCTCATTAAACTGGTTCTAAATGTCCAGCAAGCCAATAAAAAGGAGAGAGGGAGCCCCACCTCGGGGCAGCAAACACAGCTGAAGCTCATAAGCTCCTCAGATGATCAAAGATCATCAAAGGGTTTTCAAAGCTTGGCGTATCCTGTTACTTTGGCCTCCAGGCTAACTCGGGCAAGAAGGCTCCAGGAGCACAGTGCCAAGAGCTGAAATGGAGGATAACAGTCCCTGTGGGCTGAGGGCATCAATTCCATCTTAAGGATGCTGATCAAAAGGAAGGACTCACAAGGATATAATCTGTCCTGGAAATATGGCTAAGCTTTGCCCAGATACATCCCATGAGCTACCATCCACTCTGGCGTCTGTCTATTCATAAATTTGGGGAGGGTTTTTCCAGTGAATTCATTTGCCTCTCCTGAGAGGGACCACAGGGGCTGCATGCCTCTCCTTCCTTGGTGGTCATCCAAGGCCCACTGCTGTGGCAGGTTTTCAGATGGCCAGTGAAAACGAACTCCACAGTGGGGGTATGTAGAGTTTTCGTTAAAAGGGTGTCACAACGAGAACAACAGCTGAGCAGGAAATCGCTGTGATGGAGAATGCAAGCATTAAGGCAGGTCATGGTGGTCCCTGGAGCATCACATCCAGGATAGAAGAGGTTCCAGCACAGATCTGAGCTGGAAGGCCAGCAGCAGGCCCACTGAGGTCGACACTGGTAAGGGTGGCCAACCCTGCATACCCACCATCTGCCTGGGCCCTTGAAGAAGAAAGGATACATGTCAGGACTTCCCTGGTGGTGCAGTGGTTAAGAATCCACCTGCCAATGCAGGGGACATGGGTTCGAGCCCTGGTCTGGGAAGATCCCACATGCCGCAGAGAAACTAAGCCCGTGTGCCACAACAACTGAGCCTGCGCTCTAGAGCCCACGAGCCACAACTACTGAGCCGGCATGCCGCTACTGAAGCCCACACGCCTAGAGCCCATGATCCGCAACGAGAAGCCACTGCAATGAGAAGCCCGTGCACCACAACAAAGAGCAGCCCCCCTCACCACAACTAGAGAAAGCCCGCGTGGAGCAACGAAGACCCAACATAGCCATAAATAAATGAAAGAAAAGGAAAGAAAGAAAGGAAGAAAGAAAGGAAAGAAAGAGAAAGAAAGAAAGAGAAAGGAAGGAAGGGACGGAGGGAGGGAGGGAGGGAGGAAGGAAGGAAGGGATGGATACATGGCCTAAAACCCAGGTCTCTTGCAGATGAACACATGAGGTGACTTCTTCCATCCTATCTTGCTTCATTTTGCTTTTCATTTTCTTTTGTCCCCATTCCTCACTCCCATCCTCCCCTCACCCCCCCAAAGGCAACCCTTCTAATGTGCCTCTTTTTGTTTGTACAGGTTTTTGCAAACGCTGTATTGTTTGTGTGCATGTATTTTCAGCATCTGTACGTGGTACTACAGCATCTGTTTCTTACTTTTCTCACTCAGCTGCTTTGAAGGTCTGTGCTATATGCTGTCTGTGGCTTGAAACCGCCCCGTATACTCCAAGACTCCATGCTGTCATCCACCGAGTTTTCCCGCACATTCTCCTGGCGATGGGCATTCCTCCACCCCACCCCACCCCTGTCATCTCCACCGCTACCACCCTCCCACCACAACTGCCCTGGGCGGGCCTGCTTACACACGTCTCCTCGTGGACCCAGGTGAGGATTCTGTTGGGAACATTTACCCAGACATGGGATTTCTGGATTGGGCGACAGGCACACACTTCATCTGATGAGTTGTGCCAGATGGTTCTCCATCGGTCCTCAAATCCCTGCCAACACCTGGCATTACCCACCTTTGCAAGTTTTGCTAAACTGATGGGTGCGAAGTGATACTGGATTGTTGCTTTAGTTTTGTGTTTCTCTGACGATTAATTTGAACAGCTTTTCATAGGCTTGGTAGACTTTGGGGTCTGCTTCTATAAATTGTTCATTCCCTTTTGCCCATTTTTTCCTGTTGGGCTGTCTTTTTCTTATTGTATATTCCTTGTACATTCTTGACAGTGAATCTTTTGCTGGTTTCAACCATTGCAAACATCCTCTCTCCCACTCTCACACCTACTGTTAGGCCTTTTGCCAACCACAGACACAAATTAAGCAAACTAAGATATAAAGGAAGAAAGTAACTGAAGTAAAATGAAATGGGAAGTAAATTGTTAAGGTGAGTTTAAAACTGATAAGTTAAAATGAAAAAAATGAAAATAGTTGAAGATAATATTTATAGAACAAAAACAAAAAAGTGAATGAGATTTTTTTAACCTAGAAGTACAAAATAAAACTGAGAAACAAATAAGTAGAGTGTAAAGAAGACCAAGAAGTTAAAATAAATGTGAAGGTAAAAATGCTTTTTAAAACAGTATAAACATGAAGCAAATCACATACATCTATATTCTTTTTTAAACTTCATGGCAAAAAGGGAAATAATGAGGAAGCCAGAGAAATAAAGGTTAAAGGGACAAAGCATACACACACATGAAAACAAAAAACAAAGAGCTAAGAGTAAACAGTGTCAGGGCAGGTACTAAGAAAAGCCGACTGTACTTCAGAACTGAAAACAAAGCAAGTGGAAATGGAGAGAAAAAGGCTCAGAGGAACCAACTGAAGGCATACCGGTAATTCCTTACCAGCCAAGTCCTGCCCCTGGGGGCCCAGGGGGCCAGGTGCAGTGGGCCGGAAGCAGGGTCCTGGGCTGCCTTTGGATCATGTAATGGTTCTCCCCATCAGTCTGGGGCCAGGGAAAATCCTGGCCAGGACCTTTGTATTCAAAGCCACGGCCTAGACCGTGGTCCATGGACAAGCCGTGGGCAGCAGCCCATGCTGGGCCTTTGCCTGGCCATGGAGATTCCGGGGCATCCTCCCCAGCGAGCCCCTCACCACCACACCAACTGCTTCGTGAATCTCCCCGCCTCTCTGGCTCACTCCCTGCCTTCAGCTGAGCCCATAGGTGAGGCTGAGGCCACACATGCCATAGGGCCAGGGAAAATGATGCCCTGGAATCTCTTCGGCAGGCAAGAAGACAGCCTGTTTGAACAAGTTCAATACCCCAAGAACGCAGAAGGCGACACCCCTGTGATTCACCAGAGGTGCCAGGACATCCCCCTGGCTCGCCAGACAGAGCAGTGGCCGTGAGGATCCAGGGACAAGCCCTTCCAGGACACCTCCACCCAGACTAGCTACTCGCCCCGAAGTGGCCGGCTTGAGCGTGAAATGATTTGATTGGCTATTTCCAGTTCCAACGACAGGAAAAAAACAGATTAAACAGATAGGAAATCCAGAGTTCCATCATCCTGTTTCAGCACAAGTTGGAAGGCTGAGGAAACGTCCAGGTGATTCACTGCAGAGTGGGAAGTATCTGATCTTATGTAAAGGTGAAGTAAGGGATCTGCGGGCTGGTGCTGCTGCCTTGAATCCTTCCAATTATGTAAAGACAGGCAGTCCTCCTACTGCTCCAGAAGTTCACTTGCGATTCAGTTGCTTGGCAAGGCAGCCCATTTCCCCAGAGCTATGATGCTTGGTGCTGATGCTGCCAGCAGGCCCGCACAGTCCACTTAGCCCACAATGCAGCGGTTCCTGGACTTGGGGATTTCATCAACCAGTTTTTATTTGGAATTGGTTTTTAATTGGGAGACTGATGTAAATTGTTGATGTTTTATTTTTCCAAGGAAAACATCTTTTTAAACTATCATCTAATATCACCATCATTTTCTAAAAGAAAGAACATTTTCTAAAAGAAAGAACATTTTGGCACACACACACAAAAACTAAAGGATGGGACGATCTTTTATATAGAAAAACTTTAAGCTTTACGAAATGCTTATTATTACATTTGTCACTTGGAGAGGGCAGTCGGGAAAACTCATCGTGGGCCGACATTGGTGCCCACCATCACAACCTGCCTGGAGTTGAATTCCAACCCCACTGATCAGAGCTTTAGGGGAACAGGCCAGTGGTCTTGGGGTGGATCCTGGTATAGGTTAGGGTACCACCTGTATAAAAACTGTCACTCAGGTCTGATGCTCCTCCTGACTGCCCAGCTGGTGGCTCACTTCCCTCCCTGGGTTGATGTCCTCATGACATCTGTCTCCTTTATCAGTGGTTCCCAATCCACCATATGACTAGAATCATCTGGACTGGAGCTTTTCCAGCTGCATACTCCCAGGTCCCATAGTCAGAGATCTGGTTCAGTAGCTCCAGGATGGCGTCTCTCGGTCATCCGAATTTAGGCACCTCAGACCTGTGCCGCACCACTCAACCCCACGAAATGAGTGACCAGAAGCCGTCAGCACTGCGTCCTGAAAAACAGAGCTGGGAACACGGACAGAAGGCAAGGGAACCCAGACTGAATGGAAGCACGTGGGCCACCAAGGGAAAACAGCGCTGGTCGCAGGCTGTGCTGATGCCAGCGCGTGGAGCTGGGGGACGGGGGGACTCTCCACGTTCATGGCCAAAGTGAAAGGCTCAACGGGGAGGTGACAGACAGGGCAGCAGGACGTGAGCACGATCTGTATGTTCACAAGGAAAGGGTCTTGTGGGGAAGCTTCTTTTGGATGCTGCCTGGCTTCTAACTACCGCCGTGGCCTCTGCAATCTCTCAACGCTGTCATCCTCGACCCCTGCCTCCGTGCTGGTCCCCTCACCCAGTCACTCGTCATCCCTGTGCCATGCACGCAGCCCAGGTGCTCAGCCAGCATCTGACGACTGTACTGAGCTGGGCAGGAGCACGGGCTGGACCAGGGCTTCCTGTGGCGGCTCCATCCAGCCCTCAGGGAGACCGGCTGCGAGAGAGAGCCAGCGGAGTGTGAACAAGCACAGAGAGCGCCCATCCGCGCCTCCAGGATGCCACTCCCCTCCACGCCTCACCCGAGCAGCTGGCTTCAGGAGGACACTGCAGTACTGTGGAAATTTCACTAACAATATCTGAAAACCCATGTGGGGCTCGAGGGGACTCATTCTTGTCGAGTGACTTGGGGACAAAGTCTTGTGAGCTTGCTAGGCCATCGGGCCCTGCTGGCCTCTCTCAGCCAGGCGGGGTCATGGCTCTCTGATGAGGTCACGTGGTCCTGCAGATACGCGTAAAGAAGGCCCCAGGCCAAGGCCATGATTTCGTGGTTGCAAGCCTCTGACGGTGATGGTTCCTCTCCACACACAAGGCTGCGACGTGAAACAGGGTACAAAGCTCAGAGGCGTGCCCTGGTGTGGGTACAGGGGCACAGATGTGCTTGGGCTCAGGGATGCACAGGCAGAGGCGGCCAGTGACGCCGTGCTGGCTCCGGGCTGCACCCAGGACTGTCGTATTTGATCTCCTGTTTTGATCTGTGGTCTCACCCTCCGGAGGATGTGGATTCTGCACCTTTTCCTCCTTCCACCCCAACAGAAGCTCTTTAGGATCAGCCCTGGTCCTAAATTCAGACTTTATAAAAGTATTTCTGACCTTTCTCCACAAGGATCCCAATCGGAAACTGGGAGGAATTGGCACTTCCTGGGGACTTCATCTAAACAACATCCCATGTTTGCTCTAACAAGCTCTGGAAGGCATTTGGTCACATGATCTTGCTTTATGGGGCTTCCTGTGGCCATGTGACCCCCCAAAGCTGCTGTGTGCCAAGCATCTGGTTTCTTAGCTAATGTCAAGTCCTCACTGGGAAGAATTAATTGGACCATCTTAAAATACAGACCACGAGAACCATGCATGGGAGGGAATACATTTACTTTAAGTATAAAGGTTCACTATTATTAACAAGTTATCACTATTATTTACATGTTTATAAAACAGAAATAAAAATGACATACACATTTGGTGCCAAAAGTGGCTCATCCAAACTAACATCAGTACAAAAATAAACTTTCGAGCTACGTGTTTTTAAAAGAAATGTCATTGAAACAGTAAGGGGAAAACAATCTGTATCGGTCATGGGTTGAAATGCAAACATCATCACAGCAAAGCAGCCCGGGGGACAATGACACCAGTGCCTGCTGGAAGAGCCCTTGCCCCCGTCTGGCATTCTCGCAAGAACCCAAGGAAACAAAAGGCAAACGTACAAGTTATGTTCCTGAGCTACAGAAGCTTAGAGCCTCTAAACTGTTGTGAATTTCGGCTACAGAGGATCCGGGATGGGGTTTGAGCTGATGAGCCTTCACTGATGGCATCAGGACATGGCACCGTGCATGGAGGGGAAGCTTAAGCCCGCTTGTGAAGCAGAGAAGCCTGTGTTCACAAAGCACAGCACGCACGGGTCCTCTCTGTCCATCGCCGAGCCTCGCAGGTCTCCTGACCGCTGACAAACAGTGACGCGGGCAGAGGGAGAACCCCTGTGCCTACCAGACACGCCCCTGGGTGATTCTGACAGAAATCCACCATGTTTCCAGGGTCTCAGGCCTTCACAGATACACGCTTGTTCACACCTGGCCGCGGACCTCAGTGGTCAACGGAGTCGGGACCCCAGCAGGGAAAGCAAAGCCAGCCCAGCAAACCCTCTGCCCACCTCCACGTGGTGCTTCAGCCTGCGGCAGCCTGTTTTCCTCATTCCCCACAAAGCTGGGCCAGGACTGCATGCCTGGTGGCAGTGGCACGCTGGGCCAGGGAGGGTGCTGGGTGAGCAAAAAGCGCAGGCCTTCCAGCCCCCGAGAGGCAGGATGCCCTCCCAGGCACAAACTCCTCTGGGATCCCAGCGAGGAATGCAGATGCTGAGGGGTGGGAAGGGGCTGTGAACGGGCTGCAGCCCACTTAAGAGCCGATGAAGGGTCCACAGGAGCCGACACCAGCTCCCCAACCCTGGGGCGGTGTGGGGGGGGCAGCAGAGTGGAGGAGGGGGCACCAAGCAGCCCCTGCAGCGGCAGCCCAGCTCTGCTCACTGGTCCTGGACCTTGGCCCTCTTGGCTTTTAGGGACAGGTGCTACAAGAGAAGAGAAAACGTCATCGCTGGGGTCAGTCAGACAAAGAAAGCAGACTTCAACATGGTTCCCACGGAAGTGACCAATTCAAAGCTTCCATCTGGCCCACGCCTTCTCAGTAAATGCCCTGCCCCTCAGGCAATAGAGGAAAAAAGCCCAAGCGACCAACAAAGGAAACGGGCCTTCAGTAAGCCACACAGCCTGAGGTCAGGCCACCCTGGCTCAACCTGGGCCCCCGGGGCTCTGCGGGCAGCTGTCAGTGAGACGCGTCTCTCCCTCCACCCCAGGCCCCCCCGGCCAGCACTGCAGCCCAATATCCGTGCTGCTCTGGGACCTGTGCTCGGGCCACAGATCACCTCGCGTTTCCTAGAATTTCTTGAGAATGGTCACGGGAAGGTCTTCTCCCCTTAGCAACAAAGAGGTCAGCCAACTAAAGTCAGGTACCTGAGCTCGAGGCCCTACTCTCATCGAGCCCTGCGCAAGAGTGGGGAAGACACACAGGAAAAGGACACTTCCTGGTGACACGTTTTTCTTTTAGAAATGTCACTCTCTACCAGTATAAATAACCCAGGAAGCATAACATTATAATCATGAGCATCAGATAATAGGACTGGGGGAGACAAGCATTCTTTACACTCTAAAAGTAAAGCCAAAAGTGCTAGAAATCCTAAAATATGCATTTGAGGCAGGGAGTATAAACGGAAGATTTCAATAAAGGTCCTCTGTTCACCAACTGAGGTATCCCTGATAACCCCTTAATAATCATAAACCAACAACCAGGAGATATCCCAGATGTGCTGCCCTAACGTGCAGCAGGATCGTCACACGAGGAATCCCCAACCCGCCGACTGCCAGCAGAGCAGGCCCGCCAACCCCAGCACACTCGCACTCCGTGCCCAAACCCCATTTCTCAGTGCACCTACAATGGCCTCAAGACAGCCATCCCCCTCGCTGACAGAGAACTGCAGGCCCTGAAAGAATGCAGGTGCACAAGAAGATGAAGCACCCCACCAAGCACGACAGGATGGGTGGCCAAGTGAACAGGACACAGGGGTAAACGAGCTGCAAGAAGCCACACTTTCTAACCACTGATGCCCAAGAAAGGACCAGTGTGGATTCTTGCAAAGGCCCTGGTGAAGAGGGATTTCCCTAGATTCCAAAGGTACCTCAGAATCAGGAGAAAAAATTTAAGGTCTTGAAAGGCAAATCTCTGAAAAGGTCGCCCTGTCCTTCCCCTCTCCAGCTGTGGATCTTCCTGAATTTCTCCAAATTCCCTCCTCTGTGCACTTCACCTGACGTGACCCCTCCCACTAATGGTAGACACCCACAGCCTTAGCTTGGGAATGGGGGGTGAGGTCATCATGCCTGTGGGACCATTTCTGGTGCTCATTTCTGAGGAGAATGTTGAGTATAAACAAAGCTGACTCTGGACCATTTCAGGCCTCTTTACAGGGTGAGGGCAACACTCTGAAAAACACTGGTAATGGAAAGTCACCAAAGATGCCAGGAACAGAGCCCGGGAGGATCTGTGGGCTGTGCATGGTTGCGAGGTGCTACACTATGCTCAACAAAGGACCATCCACCATACGTGGGCGGCCACTGGCGAGCAGCAGGGCTCTGGGAGAAACCAATCCATTTTGGACAAGTTAATAACAGAAGTGCCTTTGGACTGTTTAGTTAGGGAGGGACCAAGTTTCTTGGGGTGTGGGAAGGGTTAGGGCCCTCGCCTGTAAAATGAGGTTGTCGACCTAGGTGATTTCTGAGGTCCCGGCCTCTCTAAAAATACTCTGATCACAGGCAGTCATCAGAGTGGAGCGGAGGAGCTGAAAAACAGGCATTTGGAGAAAAAAGACAAGGTTGGCATTGTCATTTTCTCCAAAATTCTGAGGCAATCTGCTCTTTAACTTTGTGTTTGAGCGAGAGAAACTGTCATTTTGACTCTGCTTCTAGGTTAATTCTGTTCTCCAAGAGTCTGAGGCCACTTCAGAGTCACCCTTCTCTAAGGGCCCGATTCCTGCTACTCTAACTAGCACCCTCACGGTGCACCCTTCTCCTTAGTCTCTCGTCTGCATTTCCAATGGCTGCTCTTGGACTTGTGAAGTCTGCTGCTTTCCACCTGAGTGGTTTGCAGGAAAAACATTTTCTTTCACTTCAGGTTTCTTCTTATCAGCCCAGTACAGCAGAGACAACACACCGTGTTATTCTCAGTCCCTGCAGTTGATCTCATTTCTAGCTGAAATATCTGGATGAGGATACGTGAAGAACGATGCAGGTTTTGGAAGGTTTTTCTGTCATATTGTTTAAGATTTAAATATCGTAAGATTTTAAAAGGACAATTTCCCTTAACATTGCTGGAGGGAGAGGGATGTGAAGATCCTTCCATTTATAGGATCACAACTCAAATGTTTTGAAGAGCTGAGCAAGTGAAATAAACAAGTGAGGCAGGACCTGGAGAGAGTCACTCACCCACTGCAGGCAGCCAGCCATTCCTCAGCCCCTGCTCATTGCTGCCAGGCAGTAACTCAGGCTCAGAAACTCAGCAAATTTAACATTTCCTTCAAGAGAATCTTGAAATCCATATTTAATGTGAAATCTGCCAATTTTAAAATATACCAATCAAGCCAAATTTTGGTTTGAAAACACGGTCGTCTGGCTACAGCCTTGATGAAGTAACAGGTTTTGGTTTCCCTTCTGTGGTAAACAATGGTGAAACTGGACAAAATATCTGAAGCAATCATTTTCAGGCACTGGGTAACAGCACAGGGCTGTAATCCTTGAGAGAGAGGAAACACTCGAGGTGAGCTTTATAGTCATCCCAGGTCTCTGCATGGCCCTCCAAACCTTGTCATAGGGAAGTGAACCCTAAATAGAGAACAGTGTAGCTGGGCAGAGGGAACACAGATCAGAGTTCAGAGCTGCTGAGCTAGCTGGAATCTGCAGGACAGGGCATCAGAAAGGAGGAGTTCCAGAACCCTACACAGAGCTACCACCCTTAAGTCTTTGGCTGAAAGCTAAGCTGCACGTGTGAAGGCCAAGGTTCCATAAGGCTGGCAGAGACTAGTTACTGGGGAGTTGTGACCTGATACGGAGATTTGGAGGTTTGTACAGTGCTGGAGACACTGGAGCTCTGACCAGCCAGAGTGCAAAGGCCTCAATGAACATCCTAGGCATTCAGGCTGAGGCATCAAAAAGCCCATGTCTTAGGAGTAGGGCTACTCAGACCTGCCTGAAAAAGACTAAAATCAGGCCTTGGTGGAATTAAACTGATCTGCCAGTACTGTCTACTAGGAAAAAACTCAATATTCTATAAAAACAACAAAACCAACTTTTCACAACAAAGCACCTATAATGTCCAGCATACAACAAATTACTAGACAAGAGAAGCAGGAAAATGTGACCCCTAACGAGGTAGAAAAACAGTCTAAAAGCAAAATAGATCAGAGATGACAAAGATGCTGAATTAATGCGCATGTCTGCCGTGGAAGAAGAGCATATACTATATACACAGCGATGCCGGCACTCAGCATCTCCCACCATGTGTTTAAACCGCCTTGGGTTTAAGCTTGCACATGTGTTTACCATCCTGGCGAGGCGATCCTCATCAGAAAATATTTGTGCTGCTTCCTGTGAACACAGTCCAGTGTGACAGAACTTCTTTGGAAATGGTTTAGAAGAGCAGAGGGAGAGAAAAAGAGCTGAAGATACATTCTCTTTTTTCATCGTGTAAGTTAGAGGGATTTATGTTTAAATGCACTTCACCACGAGCAATGGTACGGTGCTTTCACCCAGAACGGTCTGGGACCATGCATGGTAATGGCCTTTCACCCTATGTACCATTGTGGGGTGGGGGGACGGGACAGCAAGTTTAGGACATTAAACTGGAAAATAAATGTGTATTTAAAAATACAAAGAGGCAGGTAACAGGTGGTTCTGGGGGACAGGCTCGGTTCATTCCTACCGTTCCTTGTTGATAAAAGTGAGGAGCCAGCTCCAATAACCAAGCAGATTCAATGGCGGTCACATCTCTCATGTAATACTTGGAGGTCTGGATAACTTCATTGTAGATAACCCTGAAACAAGAAGAAAACATGAGCTAATTTCCTGTATCTTATGATGAGAGTCAGAAGCACAACAATTAGAGATGGCGAGTTTTCTCCCCTGACCTTTAACGCGTTTCTATCTATTCTGTGCGCCAGGCACCACATTAAACAAATGCATTCATGCTGCTCACTTAAGCCTCATGACCTGAGTGGTGGGTACCAGTGTGTCCATTTTACAGAGGAGACTCCAAGTCCTACGTGATTTCCAGGACATCTCAGTTATCAGCACAGGACCCTCTGGATCCTTATGCTTTTATTTACAGAACTCTGAACAGAGCCTAATGTATTAGAAAATGCAGAAATAGAAGCAAAGACTCACTGATTCTGAAAGGAGCTGGGAATTAACTGTAAAGAGACACAAGGGAACTTTCTAGAGAGATGAAAGTATTCTATGTCTTACTAGGAGTATGGGTTACGTGGGCAACACAATTGTCAATACTCTTCCAATCTATATAAATTATACTTCTATTAAAAAAGGTTTGCCTGAGGCTGAGGTAACAGACACCAAAGAGCCAAGAAGGTAATTTAAATCCCCAGATTTCAGGAGTGCATATATTAATATAGATATCAGTTTCCAGGGACTCCCCTGGCGGTCCAGTAGTTAAAGACTCCGCACTTCCACTGCAGGGGGCATGGGTTCAATCCCTGGTCGGGGAACTAAGATCCTGCATGCCACACCGTATGGCCAAAAAAAAAAAGATATCAGTTTCCAGAGCAAGTATTATCTCCTCCCTGAAGCAGCCAGCCCTGACTCTCTGGCACATGAAGTACCAACCTCAGCCACCTATCAAATACACCCCTCTATCAAAGCCTTTCTCCCCAGGTACTGGAAACCACCTGTGTCTGTCAGGCTGTGGGCTGGGAACTGAACTGCTCTCTGCACAACTGTGCCCAGCGCAAGGACAGAGCACCTAGTCCGTGGGTGAACATGAATGTTTGCTGAGTGGATGAGTGAGCAGAGGAATAAGACCACTGGCTTAAAGGGATCCTTGATAGAGCAGAAATTCTATAGCCGATCATGGTAGAACGAAGTCAGCAAACGTGTACTGGGCGCCTGTACTCCAGGCGCTGGGGACCCAGAGACGAACCAAGAACTAGGCCTTGCCTTCAACACGCTTACGAGGCAGAGGAGCACGAGGGGGCTTACCAGCGGGGCGGCTTCTCTGCGTAGAGGACCGATGCAGGGTGGATGTGCAATTCATGATCGTCACGGATGGTCCTTGGGAAGCAGAACAATTTTGTCTCAAGTACATTTTCAACACTTACAGCAAGACCTTCCCACAGACGCGTTTAACGTCATCAAAAATGCATGCAGGTTGTACTTCACACAAACAAAACTATTCTCTCCATCTTCTCTTGTGCCCTTTATGATCCCTCCCCCGCTGTCACTCTAGAAATCAAGAATAAATCACATAAAAAAGGGAGAAGAAAAGCAACACATGGGCATTCAAAAAAATAACCGAGAAATACAGTGCTCTGCCTATGTTTATCTTCTGTAGGTTCTCTTTCAAAAATTTCCTTGAGGACAGAAATAATATATACGATTACGTCTATAAACTTTTCTATTAAACAAGGTTAAATAGTAAAGATAAATAGTAAAGACTGTGTAATGGGGGAGACTATAATAGGAGAAAAAAAGAAAGCTCAATATTGGACTATCCACTTCTCTGAGATAATATTTTAAATTCCAACTCAGACTTGAGTCAATTTAATTCAAAAAATATTTACCACGCACACAACTACTGGGAAGATGAGCTCACAGGAGAACCTTAGGATGCTGCTGCCCAAACCATAATTACAGAGCGCTTCTGTGGGTGCCAGGGACCTATGTGCCAGGCAAGTGCCTCAAGGCCATGACCCAGCTCATCTCTGGCGCTGAAATAAAGCCAGCGCCTGGGGTCCTGGCTGTCCTATCAGATGACTGCCACTGAACTTTGTCTCAAAGGGACCAACCACCACGAAGCCTATTATGTAGCCTGTATTTTTGTTGAGGACACTGGTGAAAGAATTCTGTAAATGCTAGTAGAAATTGCTAATTAATACTCTTGAGGAGAGCGGGGCAATCAAATGACAACAAAATAACGGCACTCACTGGAGAAGATCACAGGCCTCTCCAGAGCTGCCTCAAACAGGGACCACTCACCATTGGGAGGGGGAGCTCATACAATGGGCAATAGAATCATGATACTGATAGGCTAGACTACTTGGCCTGGAGTAACAAACAGAACACACCAGAGACAAATGTAAAGTGCTATACTGAGGATCAAACAGTCAGCTACTAGGATACTAGATGGAGGAGACCTGGTTGCCAAAAAAAAAACAAAGAAGCCCAGCACAACACTGGGCTCATTGACAAAGCCCAGTGTCCGGGACGGGACATCATGGTGACTGCAGGATCACAGGACTGTCATATGTTCTGAGGGGAAAAAGCTAATGACAATATATGGAGGAAATCCAAAGACAAGCTGGGGAGAAAGCCTTGTGACTGCTCCCTTATTAAAGAAGAGATCGTCATGATCACTGCGCTTTAAACCGGCTACAATGAAGTTATGAGACTAAAAGGAGCTCAGAAAAGACAGACTAAAAATAACAATTCAAAGAACTGGAACGATTCAGTTAGAGAACAGAGGCCTAAACTATGCGTTAGCTTTTACCACATTTGAATATACTAGAGGTTATCGGAGGGCATCAATGCTCAGTGATTTTTCTATGCCTAGAAAATGGAACTGGAAGAGACAGGCTGAAGTCTGTAGCAGTGGGAGGGGTGGCCAGCACATGAAGAAACACTTGCCAACAGTCAAATGTGGCCACTATCTATCTGGGTAGCTGCAGTTCTGCAGATCTCTAAAAACATCAGGAACTGCCCAAGGGCAAAAGTAACTTCTCTAGGAAAGATCATCTTCAACGGTTCCCTCTCGTCCTATTATTCTCTGATTAGAATGGAAATATTACCAGCTTCCAGACTTGTGACTGTCATCCTCCTACAACATGTAGATGGGCTGAGTATTTGAGAATCATTTCCATAAAGTTAAGACATTTCACTTAAAGCTATACAGCTAACCTCAATGCATCTTTAGAAAGAGGCATGATACAAATAAAAATGATTTCCTTTCTCTACTTTCCCTGCATGTCACCTTGCTATGGGGTTTGGATTATTTTTAAGATTTCAATGCCTTAAGTGACTTCACAAAGGACTTTACAAAATATCATGTTACCTATAAGCTCCAGTAGAATGAAACCTCGCGGCATTTGCAAAGAATCCGGAAACAATGCACCTCAGAACCGGATCTGGATCACCTACACAAGGTAGCAAACAGAGCGATGGATGAGACTTCTTCTGCCCTATGCTCTGTGTGCTCAGGCCTGTGCCGTGGGGCCCATCCCAGGCTGCTTCGAGCTACCTCGCAACCATCTCCTGGACAGGTCCCAGCCCCACGCTTCCCAGTGCTGGACACCTGCCCTGGCACCATCTATGGAGGTCCCCACCCTCCCACAATGGCTGCTGAGGGAAATACGCTGGACTGTTCCCTTAACCTGGGGCCCCCAACCCCTCCCCGGGCCACAGACAACAAGACCAAGGCTGAGCACCAGAACCTACAGAGCACTCCACAGGCTGGCCAGTGACCTCGGAACTCCCTTTTAGGAGAGCATTTTGCAGGAATGATGTTCCTTCCATAAGACACAACCTGGGACACTAACACTACAATATTATTTCTGTGATTATAGCTACAGTTTGTAATTCTTCAAAATTTTCAAACATCTCATTTTAATTGGTGGCTGTGTTGCTACAGTAAACATCTTCCAAGGATAAAGCCTGCCCATTTATTAGATGATTTCCATAGGATATATCCATATTATTGTGCAAAATGATAATGTCATCTATATGGCTTATGATATATATTTCATCAATTCTAAGACCCACTCTTTTTTACACTTTAACTCACTGAAATCAGGACAGCAATTGTATTATAATTGGCAGCATTTTTTTCTTTCTTTATGATACATAAAATAATGGTGTGTCTTACAAATGATGGTGTCTTGGATCCAATAAAACATAGTACGTTGGTAAATAGGTTCCCAAAAGGTGGTATAATTTACAAAGCCATCAACAATGTATGAGAATGTCGGTTTCACTGCATTCTTACCAGCAATGTTCTAGCAAAAAGGTACCCCTTCTTTTATTGTACATTTATTTGATTACTGTCTATATTTCTTCTTTTGTGAATTTTCCATTCCATTCCTTTGCCCATTTATCAACTTGGAAACTAGTGGGTTTTTTTTTTTTTTCTTAATATGTTAAACAGGGAATTCCCTGGCGGTCCAGTGGTTAGGACTCTGTGCTTTCACTGCCAAGGGTGCGGGTTCAATCCCTGGTTGGGGAACTGAGATCCCGCAAGCCATGCAGCACAGCCAAAAAAAAAAGCTAGAACATTATTTAAAAATATGTTAAATAAACTCATTCTGTCAAAAAGTTTTTAATTTTTTATCTCATATATGCTGAAAATATTTTTCACTGTTTGCTTTCTTTAACATCTAGAAGTTTTAAATTTGCATGTAATTTATTGAATTTCCATGATTTTCTCTATTGTTCTTCAGCACAGAACTGATAAATCTCAAATCTACATTTCTAACCACAATTTGATCCTAGATTCAGTCCCTTCTCTCCAATTGCCCAAAAGAAATTTCTATGTAGAACGTGCATTGTTATCAGGACGATACCACTTCCAAGGGGTGAAAATGGGCTCCTGAGGGCAGGGCAGTAGGGATCATAGACATTACAATGACTGTGGCCCTCCAGAGCTCAACCTCACCTTACAAAATCTTATCCCTTAGTATTTAATTTCTCTCTTTAGGAAGAGTTGAAATTCAATGTAACTTTTCTCCTGGGTGAGGGGTTCGATAGGGACAGAGTAAAGGGACAAAGGAGGTGATTAAATAGTTAATCCTACTAGGGGATTATAAGTAGAGAAAAAGTATGGGAGACCCCTGTAAGTCAAAGATCACTCAAGAAGGCAGGTTTGCTTAACCACAAAACCAAGCCGGCTTGCTTAGCAACAAAACCGTGCAAGAGAAGCATGAGACACGCCCCGAAACAATAAAACAATGGTGGAAGGAGGCCCACATCCTGCCCAGAGAGCTCAGTACGATAGTGAGTCCTAGGACATGCTTCTCTGCGCACACTAAAAACAAAAATGTAAGCACAGGTGACATTATACTGAAACTTGAGATGATTTACCCTATTTTAGTATATGTTACCGCCTTTTTGCTCATTTCCACTGCGCCATGACAGTCCCAGTTCCACCATGTAGGGACAAAACTCCCTCACCCAACGTGGAGGAGGAGCTGGTGATGGAAGCCTGACATCTACTCAAGAATGAGGAAGAAGGTGGTCTTCTCCCCCTCCCCACTTTTCCTTTGATTATAATACTGTAGCCCACTAAGTTCTCGGCGTGGCAGCCTCTCGCCCGCCTGCCTGTAAGCCTCACAAGAGTCCTAGTCTAATAAATCACTTCTTATCATGTCGCCTCTCACTGAATTCTTTCTGCGCTGGGACATAAAGAACTAGAGCTCCTCAGAGCCCGCCAAGACACATTTCTGCTGTTTCAGGTTGACAATGAAAAACAGGTTAAGAAACAAAGATGCAGATGCACGTTGTCCTCTATCTGCTGGGTGACAGGTGCTTGACCGGCTTCTCCCCAGTTAGTTGCCCCTGTGAGCTTCCTGTTTCTATTGATGACACCAACTCTACCCAACCACCCAGGTTTCAACTCTTCCCTCTCTTGTGAGCTTGGTCATCCATCAACACTCTCTGAGCATCTTATATGCTCCCCTCTCCCAGCACTTGTCTCCGCAGTCCTCCCTACCTAGCAAGCCCTTTGCCACTGGTTTCTAATTCAACCAGTAAACTCAACTGGACTTCCGCCACCACTCGTGGCCCACTGTGAGGCCTCCCAGGCCAGAGCCCCAACCTGGATTCCTTCTTCCCTGCATTCCTACTAGAGCCCCCATTGCTGTCCGCCATGATCACTCAAACGCCAACTTCTGTAGCTTCTAAGACGACTGATAATCTCATACTGCAGTAGTGGGTCTCTGTAGGAATCTCTCCCTTCACTGCACTGTTTCCTGAGAGTAAGAACCATGTCTTCCTCATCATGTAATTAGTCGCTCTTAATATAAAGGCAAAATAAAGCTCGGGAATAAAACTGCCTGAGTTCTGATTCCACTGTACACTCACTGCGTGAGACCTTTGTGCAGCAAGTCACTCGTCTCCTGAGCCCACTTTTCTCATCTGTAGAATGGGGATAACAGCAGCGCGTGTTTCACTGGAGTGTTGTGAGCACTAAATGAATTCACGTATGAAAACACTCACAACACTGCCAGGCCTATTACAGGCGCTTCATAAATGTTAGTGAGCGCTGGTGGTGCTGAGAGTGCAGTTGAGGGCCTGGCACCCAGGAGGTGCTCGAAAGACAATTGCTGAATGGCTGAGCAGACACATCACCCCCTAAGAAGTCTGAGCCACACAGACCTGGCTTCGCTGGTTACCAGCTGTGTTGTCCTGAACTTAAATTAACTTCTTCCTGGGGCCTAACAACTCCTCTGTAAAATCAGGATAACATCACCCACACCTCAGAGTAGGAGATTAAGTAGAGAATATTAAGTAGAACCCCTGCCATGGTGTAACCTAGTGTGTCCTCAGTAGTCACTGTCGCAACTACAGGCCAGAAACTGTGTCTTACACAACTTCCATCACCCCGGTGCCTGCCTAGGCTAAACACATGGCACTTGCTTTAGTAATACCTGTAACTGAAAATAAAATGCAGTTTATGTGGAATGGCCATAAATGTTGTCCACTTACAAGTCATTTTTCTTGCAAAGCCTACATGGGATAATTAACCATGTAATGTACAATGATGTGACTGTTAATGATTCTTAAGTGTTGTCAGGGCTTGTTAAATTTTTTCCCAAGAATGGCCCTCAGAAATAAAAATGGACCTCCTTGGGGGAAATATGCTACTTTCACATGCAGCTTTTCACCAGCACGGGCAATTCAAAACATGAACCCGGTGTGGGTCCCGAGTACACTGTGCTGCCTCACACCAGCCCAGCCTAACAACTCCAAGAATGCAGCTACACAGAGCAGAGAAAGGGGCGCCACTGGTGGTGGCAGCGTATCCTTACCTTCACTGGATATCTTGGGCACTTGAAACTTGACAAGAAGCTTTTTCAATTGCTCCCTCACTGTCACGGCTCTGACGAGACCCTTGTAATTCAGGAAATGCTCCTGACACCACTGGGAGTTCTTATTGTGCTACAAGACAACCCAGATAGAAGGAGAGTGAGAAGAGCACAGGAAAGTTCTCAACTGAGGCTACGTGGTGGAGGTCATTCATCTCTCTGCCCCCGTTTGCTTACTCAATGGGACAAGATCTTCAGATCATAACGGGCCCTTGTTTGCCCCATCTCTCTAAACAGACGTTGACCACCGTGCTCACCACCTGACTGCTCTCGGATCTCACTCTCTGTGCTAAAGGGCAAGTGAGAACTTAGCGACAAGCAGAATTGTTTTTAATCTTAAATACCCATGGGAGCGGCCAACTATCAGACAGAACCCCTTCCCTGCAGTTCTTTGCAAGTCAACGTTCCCTCTCTGGCAGGCTTGAATTTATCACTTTGACAACAGGCAAGTAATACGACACTTGCCAATTTAGAAATAATTTGCAAATTACTATTATTTAATCCCCAAAGTATGATTTTTCTATCAACAGTACTTAGTTTTGTTCTATATTCTGAAGTATGATCATTATATCCTAAATTATTGCCGTGGGAATGTACCTCTGAAATTATAAGCCAGGGAGGAAGGTGTTTTTACGTAAGAAAATATAATTCAAAGAGCACTTTCCCAGAAGGCAACTATAGAATAATGCACTGTAGCCCCGGACCCGCTTTCTACTGGTAGAGGAAGCTGGAAATGGTGCACTGTTTTTGCACAAACGAATTTTAAGCGACTTAATCCACAATTAATAATCTCAATAAGAGATACGGTTTTCTGAAAACTGTTCATTAACTAAATAATCTCGCTTCAAATCTCTGGGAAAACAAACACTTAGTATTTCTCCCCTTCTAAAAGAAATTATTTAAGAAGTAAAGACAAGATACTGAATATCTGAAATGTCTCATTTCCCCCTTAACATCCTCTCCTTTATATAAGAAGTTTATATATTGTTTTCTTTTCTCATTGCTTTCATCATCATTAGATCTCTCTTTTTAGCGTTTTTTATTGAGGACTTTAAGCTGTATTATTTGCTCCTAGTTTTACAGACTGTTAAGAACAACAAAAATTACCATCACCATGGCTAAATCTGGGTAGGGTATGTAAGTATATGTGGATCCCCGACTAAATGTCTTCTCACAGCTTGTCTGGCAGCTGGAGGAGTGGTGGCTTGTGTGAAATCTCAAATTCACGTAGACAGCTTTGAAGATTCAAAACCACAAGTTACTCTCAGCCTCATTTATTTGCAGAAAATATATCAGAACTTCCTATTCAAATGTTGGACAGTGTTGTCCAGGAACATGGGGTGGGTGTGAGACGGAGTGAGGAAAGGGTGAGCCAAGGAAGGCCGAGCCTCTGACCCACTGCTGGGGGCCAGATCGCTATGCAGGGGAAGCAAGAAGCCATCACGGATTAGAAGTTCTGGCAATAATCTAATAGGAAAATAGAGGCCTGTTGGCTATCCTTTTATAAACTACACTTCCGGAATCCTCGCCCCTAGATCACTTCCAGTGGACGGGTGCGCGGAGGAGGCCTTCTGAGTGGCAGCTGTGCTTACCTTGATGAATGCTTCGTACACATTGAGCATGGTAAGATGATCACCCTCTTCCACAGCAAATTTTCGGTGCACTCGAATCTGGAGAGAATAAACGCAATGTTCAGAAGCTGACTCTTCTGAGCCTCTCTTCCTGGAGGCAACATTACACGATGAATAGCTCATGGCTTGTAGAGTCAGAAAGACCTAGTTTGCACCCATCCTGACTCTGCCGTTTCCTCAGAGACCTCAGATTGGTCACTTAACCTTTCTCAGCCTCCATTTCCTTATCTAGAAAATTGGAATATTAAACTTGTGTATCAAGACTGCTATGGGATTAAGATAATCCACCATAAAGTACCTGGCACAGGTGTTAGATAAATATTAGTGCTCTTGTCCCTCTCCTCCTCTATCCAGTCAATATCTTCTCTTTCAGAAGAACTCTTCCCAGCCCCTGAGAGAAAGTAAGCGAAGGACAAGGGGCCGGCTGTCTGGAGCATGGAAGACACTCTATATTCCTAAGCCACCACGAGCTGTGCAATCCTTTCAGACCCAGTCCCTAAGTTTTTCTTTTTGTGAGATCCTGGGCCATGCCACCTGCTCCCATGGGTTCAAGGAACAGCGTATCCAGTATATATACAAGTACACAAATACACTTACTGACTTCAGAATTTGCTCCTTGTATCAAATACCACATAATTCACCTTCCTTCCATTCATTCAGTAACAGGTATTTCCTGAGCACCTACCATAGGCCAGGCACTGTTCTATGCATTTGGGATACAACACTGAATACGACAGTGGTGGGAGAAAAACAACAAACAGGATAAATAAGCAAAATATATAGTATGGTAGGTGGTAAGAACAGCTAGAGGAGAGAAATAAAGCAGGGGCAGGGGATGGAGACGGGAGGGGTATATGTTGCAATTTTAGACACAGTGCTTAGAACTTCACTTTCCTCGTCTTGAAAATGAATTTGCCTGTCCTGAGGTAGGATTGTTAAAAAGGCTAATAGAAAAGCAAACAAACAACAGAACCATCCAGGCACGAAAACTTCGTAACCTGCAGCTATGCAACTGTCAGGGAAGATGGTAACGGTCCATAAGGAAGTTTCTCTCCTCCCTGCTACATTCAGCCCTCTGCTTCTGCTTCTTGACTCTTCCAGCAGGAACTGGCGCTGAGCTCATCTTGGGCCTCCCTCCATCAGGACGCCTCACTTCCCCGGTGCTCTTCAACAGTGTAATTTCTCCTTCACGGTCTTTCCAGCATTCACCCTTCCAGTTGTCACAGATGCCTGGGCCTTTGGGAGGACCCTGTCAGCAGCCTGACTTGCCCAGCCTGCTGTGCCCTGGCACTGACTCCTTATATCACTAACGTGCCCACCAAGGTTGCTCTCAGAGCAGCCTTTAAAGAAAAAAAAAACTTCCCTTAGGAATTCAGTAGGACAATGGTTAAGATTTGGGGCTTTGGACTGTGAAAGGCAACTTCCATCAATTCTGGCTGTGCAACCATGCATAAGTTACCTAAATTTTCTGTGCCTCTGTCTCTAAAACTGATGATAGTAGTACCTCCCCGCCCCCAGGTCCACGGTGAAGATAAAATGACATGACGCACGTAAAATGTTTGGCACAATGTCAGGCACACAGTTAACCCTCAAAACATAAGCTGCTCTGTCACCAGCAGTTCCTGGGAAGTTTTAACAAAAGAAAGCCCAAAGTGAGCAAGACTCGAATGAACAGTCGGACTTACAGCCTGAGACTTCTGGTTTGAGGGGACCACAAAGACATTCTGGATCTGCATCATGGCAGCAATGCTTAGAATTTCCTGAGAACAGCCAAAATTTCCTATAAACCAAAAAGCATGTCTGATTTCAAACATACGATATGTCAGTGAGAAGATGTTTTCTGACATTTTCCTTACACCACATTGTAAACTAAGATCATCTATTTACACGTAGCTTGATTTTTAAAGCTTGTAACATATAAACACTTCACCCTGCCAAATGGGATGTCCTATACACGGTCCAGATGGAAGGAGGCCTGGAAGGACCCCACTCCGCAGTGGCCACACCGAGGGACTCTGCTGTGAGGCTCAATGGGGGCCAGCTTGGCCCTATCACTAGGGCGGGTCAGCTCCACACCTGCTCCTTACTCAGTGTGGACACCTAGAATCCTGGCAGAAAGCCTGAGAGGGAGAGGGGGCTGGGAATACTGGGGCTGTGTCCCTCGTGCTCTCCCTCTGCTCCTGGACCCTTCTAAGAGGTGGCCTCCCTCTCAGTAGGGCTCATTTCAGCCGGCAAGCCCGAGGCATAACTAGACCAGGGAAGCACGCTGTGGGCTGCAGCTGCTGCCACCTGGACACGGAGTCTGCGGCAATCAGCCCCCCGGGGCATCAGACAGAGAGCGCGAATGGTGCCGCATGCTCCCCACAGCTTCTGGCCTCGTGAGTGACCTACTTCCCCAGCCCCAAGCTTAGAATCCTGCTTCTCAGTGTAAGCCTGATTGCTCCAAAACACAATTACAGCTAACTTTCACCATGCTTAGTCTGACATGCAGCTTTGTCTGTTGCCAGTGAATATAAAGTTAGACAAAAGCAAGAAACAATGAGTATTTCCCTTCTCTAGGCTACTGAGGGGTGGGGAGCACAGGGAAGTGTGTGCCAAACCATAGTCTCTAGAGCAGCGGTCCCCAACCTTTTTGGCACCAGGGACAAGTTTCATGGAAGACAATTTTCCACGGACTGGGGAGGGGCATGGGACGGCTCAATGCAAGCGATGGGCTGCGGCAGATGAAGCTTCGCTCGCTCGCCCGCGCTCACCTCCTGCTGTGTGGCGCCGTTCCTAACTGGCCTCAGATGGGTACCAGTCCGTGGCCCGGAGGTTGGGGACCCCTGCTCTAGATGATTTTGACTTCTAAGTATTAGAAGATCTCCAGGTTATACACTTCTATCCCTTAACTCATATTCTCACAAAAATCTGAAGGTGTCGGAGAAGCTGGGACCCTTGTGCCTTGGTGGTGGGAATACAAAATGGTGCAGCCACTGTGGAAGACGGTGCAGTGGTTCCTCAAAAAATTAAACATAGAATTATCAGATGATCCAGCAATTCCACTCTAAGTATACACCTCAAAGAAGTGAAAGCAGGGACTCAAACACATACTTGCACACCCATGTTCATAGCAGCATTATTCACAAGTCAAAAGGTGGCGGCTCCCTGGGTGTCCACCAACAGATGAATGGTCTATCCATACAATGCAATATTATTCAGCCTTTAAAAAGAAATTTTGACACATGCTACAACATAAATGAACCTTGAAGACATTATTATACCAAGTGGAAAAGTCAGTCACAAAAGGACAAATACTGTATGATTCTACTTCTATGAGGTTCCTAGAATAGTCAAATTTCATAGAGACAGAAGGCAGAACGGTGGCTGCTGGGGCTGGGGGATGACAGAATGGGGAGTTAATGCTCAATGGGTACAGAGTTCCAGTTTGAAAAAAATGAAGAAGTTCCAGAGACAGATGGTGGTGGTGGCTGAACAATACCGTGAATGTACTTAATGCTACAGAACTGTACACTCAAAAATGATTAACATGGTAAATTTTATGTTCTGTATGTTATACCACAAATTTTTTTTAAATCCCTGTTAAAAAAAAATCAGGTGTCAGTACTAGACCCACAGGAAACAAACAAAAGTGGTTACTGAATTAATGACGACTGACCTTGAATCACGAGTTAGCCACATGTCCCAAACCTTAGCTGAAAACTCCTTCACTGCTCAAAATGTATTGTGCTCTCTTCCCCAGGGTGCACAGAATTTGGGAAACAACTCCCAGACAAAATAAAATCATTGAGGACTGTTGGTCTCCACCTACCTGATTCAAGCAGCATTTTTGCAAACATGGGATTCAAAGGAAACTCTGCTATCCTCATGCCAAGCGGCTCAGTTAGGCGACAGTCTTTGTCCAGCCCTGCCGTAAGAACAGCAACAAAAAGCAGAAGGCATGTACCATGGTGCTGGAAGATGCACAGTTGTTGGGAGAATAAAAGATGATGTATGCTAAACAAAGGTATCCAACCTCAACCTGACCCAGAGTGCTGTTACAATAAAAGAAGAAAAGAGTTCCTCAGTGCTCTTGAATGCTCAATTTTGAAAAACTGATCCTTCTGATGGCCTCTATGCAAGGACTTAATTATAAGGAAATGGCCTCACAGCCTCCTCCTGCCCCCACCCTCCCCTGGTCCCACTCCTCCCCAGAGACTGCTCTTTCCAAGGGACCGACAACCAGACAGTGCCAAACACAAAGGGCACTTTCCTTAGGGTCCCCAGCAGCCTTTGACTCTGCTGACCACAGCTCCTTAGAAACACTCTTCCCCAGCTTCCATGATTCCCCACTCCCCTGCTTCTCTGCCACCTCTCCTGCTGTTCTCTCTGCATCACCTCTGGACCTTTTTCCATGGCCAGTTTCTGAGAGGCCACAGATGTCCCAGGCCTCTCAGAAATTTGTGAGCAATTACAAAGCTGATGACTGAGTCTAAACACACGCCCGGCTCTCTCTTTGGTGCCAACACCAGAGCTGTTTATCCAACTGCCTCCGGGGCTGTTTGCTGAACTGGGCTGACTCCTTCAATTCCTCACATCCCTCCTTGCCTCTTTACCAATAGCCAATTTTGAGGTAGTGGATTCCCAAGATAGAGACTCTCGTTTTACTATGGTTTAGACTATTCCCAAGATGGAGCATTAAAACACCTGCTGCAGACCTCAGGGCAAGACAGAAAAGGTCATTTCTCTTCTGTTCCCATATAATCATCTCTTTGAAGGTGATAATTCAGCTTATAAATAAATTTAAGTTGGGTGTTCCCCTCTACCTTTTCCAGCTTAGTTAGATCAGTGAAGACATTTAAAATATTTTAAATTTCATTCTGTTTGGAGGAAAATCAGTCCAAATGAAAAACTTCTAAATAGTGGATATTCTCTCATACACATTTCAGATTATCCCAGGAGACTTTGCTTTCAAGTTCCTATCACATGCTTGAGAACAGAGGATGGAAACCTTTTCTGGCATATGCTCACTCAGGGCTGATGTGATATAGACCCTAAAGGCCTTTTAAATCATTGAAGATTTTTTTTAATCAATAGTTGGCTATTCCTTCACAGGAAGGTATCATAAATATAATGAAGATGGACCCCTACTTCACTCTATACAAAAAAATTAACTCAAAATGGATCACAGATCTACTAAACATAAGAACTGAAACTATAAAAACTCTTCAAAGAAAACCTAGGAGAGATCTTCATGCCCAAGGATTAGGAAATGATTTCTTAGGTAAGACACCAAAAGCACAAGCAATGAAAGAAAAAAATACATAAACTGAACCACATAAAAACTTAAAACTTTTGTATTACCAACAATACCATCAAGAAAGTGAAAAGCCAACCCACAGAATGGGAGGAATATTTACAATCACAGATCTGATAAGAAACGTGTATCCAGTATATATAAAGAACTCCTCCAACTCGATAATAAAAAGACAACACCCCAAGTAAAAATGAACAAAGGATTTGAATAGACATTTCTCCAAAAAAGATATACAAATAGCCAATAAGCATACGAAAAAGTACTCAGCATCATCAGTCATTAGGGAAATACAAACCAAAATGGCGAGACACCACTTCATACCCACCAGGATGGCTACAGTACATAAAACAGATAATAACAAGCATCGGCAACCCGTCATTACGTGGAGAAAGTGGAACCCTCACACACTGCTGGTAGAAGGTCCACCAAAAACTTGTACGTGGATACTTACAGCAGCATTATTTATATTAGTCAAAAAGGGGAAACAATCTAAATGTTCATCAACTGATAAATGAATAAGAATAATAAGTGGTATATCGATACAATGGAATATTATTCAGCAATAAAAAGAAATGAAGTATCAATATTGCTACAACATAGATAAATCTTGAAAACATCATGCTGAATGAAAAAAGCCAATCACAAAAGACCACATACTATGTGATTCCATTTATATGAAATGTCCAGAATAGGCAAATCTATAGAGATAGGAAGTATATTAGCGGTTGCCTAGGCTGGGATGGGGGAGAGGGAATGGGGAGGGAGGGCTATTGGGTTCAGGGTTTCTTTTTTGGGTGATGAAAATGTTCTAAATGTTCTAAACTTGTAGTGATGGTTGCACAACCCTGTAAATATACTAAAAAGCACTGAACTGTACATTTTAAATGGGTAAATTTTACAGCATATGAATTATACTTCAATAAAGATGTTGAGAACCAAAAAAAAAAGAGAGAGAGAAAGAAAGAATCTCAAAGAACAAAACCTCCACTGAAATTTAATACTGAACTGGATATTATATTCACCTGAGGCAACATTCACAGAAAAGACACAAACTTCCTGAAGAGGTAAATTCAGGCCACAGTTTTCTCTATCTTAAGGTAAATACCACATTTTCAAACAAGAGAATAGAAGTTCCTCCATAACATGGTGTTTCCTTGCCCAAACAATACCACAGCCTGGTATTCTACCCAATTCTCCACAGGGAACTCCAGGAGTGGAAGGAAGGGGAGTTAGGGAGAGAACACAGAGCCAGATTTCAGAATGAGGTCGAGGGACAGAGGAAAAGGCGCAGAGAGGTAACATGTGAAATACTGGTAGAGAATCTTCCAGATGTCTCTTGGAAGTGTAGCTGTGGCGATGGTTATTAATAGCTTCTGACGTACTGACACAGGCTTTATAAATTCATTGTCACGACTGGACTTCATTAATCACGGTCCCACCTCCTTATTTGGATGAGCTTACATGTCACTAAGAGGACCATACATATAGGGAGAATCAATCCCAGCCTTGAAGATACTAAGAGCCCTAGCGTGAATACAACGTAACTAATATCACATATTAATAAACAGATAAGAAAACACAGAATAAGAGACAGGCATACCTCCCAGAGCATAGAGTAACTCCAACGCCTGAACCATCGACTGTGCTGGAGGGGGCTGTAAAAAACATAAAAACCCTCCTAAGTTAACTTCATCAGGTAACAGCCATAATAATGTGACTTTCCTGCTCAATCCACTCTTCTCTCTAACATGCCCGAGACTTCCCAACCTCCACGCTTCTACTCTTGAAATGTCCTTCCTCTCCCTCTCAGCACCCTTAGTACTATTTGGTCTTTAATCTCAGCTTGGCTAAACATTTCCTTTGAAGCTTTCCCTCATGCTGCCCTCCATCAGAAGCGATGGGTTCTTACCTTGAACTACCTCTTTGCTTTCCCTAAACTTTCATCAAACATCTCTAGTTTTTCCTTCGTGTCTCAGCCTTCTAAGAAGCCCCATGATACTGCAGTAGTGGTGGATGATTCATCTTTGCATCACCCACAGCCCTGCCCCAGGCCCTCCTATAGAGGGTAACTGACATCGGTTAAATTTGAATTCCTGAAACAAGAATGCTAGACAATTTGAAGCTAAGCAAAGTTGATATTGTGACCTTCAGTCTGAGTCTCTGGATCCTTACTATGTGCTTTCCTTCCACGCGCCTTTACTGGCGTCTACTAAGTACCAAGCATCATTACTATCGTCCTCTAAATTATCTCATCTATAAGCCACATAATGAAATTATAGCCCTTTTGCAAACTGCGTAGTTTTTTTTTCTCAAATGCATTCACAACAAATGTATTTTAAGTATCACGCTGTTTTAGTTCAATTTTACAGATGAGGAAAGTGAGTAACAAAAAGTAAAAGACATTTGAACAAGATCCTAGAGGCAGTTGGTGGCAAAGTCAGAGACTGAATTCAGGTCTCATTCTTTCCACTCTACCCCACCCACTGACTGCCAAGGAACAGAGCTGTACTTCTCAAAGTTGTGCTGACTGCACGCACACACAGATGAGGGTAGGAACTGGACCTGATTCACTATACACTGGGGATTCAACAAATCGCTGTTGACTAAATCATATAATTGATTCACTAGCCTTTCCTCAGTGCCCACAACATCCTACTTTACAAACAGGCAACATACACACAGCACCTAAATAGAGGAGCTTAACCCCTCCGGGATCTTTTATTACACTGAGATTACATGAATAATGGATAGCTCAAGCACTGAATGTGGTTCTGAATAATTACAGAACAAAACAGGCTCTCTTCGACTCCTTTCAATCTTTGGCCCTGTTTCCAGTCAATCACCAAGCCCAATCAAATCAAAACAACCCCATCAATCAAAACAACCCACACCTTTACCCACCCTCTTCTCCAATCACATCCAGAGTATTCTCACCTCAACACACATTTACTAGTATTTCTCTATGGCCTCATCTGATTCGGGATCATATGCAAACGCTGTTTTAATGCAGTTGGAAGGACTGTGTGTGTATAATTTTAGCTTGTTTTTCTCACTGCCTGCTTTCCTGTTCCCTCTGTTTCTTGTACCCATGGACACTTCACAGCAAATACCCTGGGACAACTGCATACTATTCTGACAAGGTCATACACTGTGAAGTAAGCAACTTTCTTACTACTGGGCAGTTGAGTTCTTTTAGTCCTTTGCTACCGTAATCATCACTGCTAAATATACAAAATTATATGTATCCTGTGATTTCAACTGTGAAAAAACACAACTTCAGGAGGAACTAACCAGAAGGCAATATATGAAGATGAGTTTATATGTATTTTCCTCATTTTTCAGTTGTCTGAAAGTTTATGATTTCCGTTATTATATTTTTAGTTTAATATAAAATGATACTATAAACATTATCCTACATGTAAGTTCTTTGTTTCTTTTGAATTATTTTTTTCAGGAGAAAATTCCCTGAGAAGAAATACCAGGCATTTCTACAGCTCATAAAATAATGTCAGAAAGTCCTCCATGAGGACTGAAACAGAATATAAAACCACTTTCCCCAAACTGTGTCAGCTTTGGATTTTACCATTTTTCCTTATGTTTGATCATTCAATTAATGTACAGTGGTACAGCTATTTCAACTTGCATTTATCTCTCCTAGAGAAGCCAAACATGTTCTAACGTTAGTTACCATTTGTGCTGTTCCCTTTCCTTTAGCTTTTTCTTTAGTGAGTATTCGATGTATTCACAAGGACGTTTGAAAACTCTATAGTTTCTGAGACACTGATCTGTCCTTTTTGCCATTATGTTTTCCTTTAATCTGAGATGTGGAGCTTTTCATAAGCTTTTGATTTGCATATACTGTTCACTTTTCTGTATAATTTCTTGTACTATATACCAACATTCAAAGCGTATATTTTCTCCATACTTATGAGAAATAAGTATGTTTTCTTTGGGAGAGCAGATGATATTGTTACATTCTCTTCTTTCATTTGCCTAGTTTATTATGACATGCTACATTAGGGACTTTAGCACCCAGGAATCTAGCCTTGTTACACATCATATACCAACAGAGTTGGGATATAATAAGGAGTTAAAAATGCAAGCTTTCAAATCATAAAAATTCAAGAAGAAAACATGAGTGAATATTTATTAACTGACCTAGATATGGGGAAATGCTTCATAAGCACAAGAGTAACAGAAGAAATCACAGAGGTAAAGATGGAAAGATATTACTATCTTTGTTTAGAATGGCTGCACATAAACAAACAATAAAATACAATACAATGCAATCAGAAGAACTTTGCAAGAAATACTATAGACAAAGGTTAATGTGTTTAATAGTTAACGGACTCTTAATCACTAATAAACACTAATTCTAACAGATAAATGGATTATCTGTTAGATAAGATTATGTAGATTTCTTCTTATATTTCAGAAGAAATATAAAGTGGCCAATAATTTTTTTTTAATCTTATGAGAAATCAAAAAAGATACAGATAATATTTTTCCTCCTTCCCCCCACCAAATCAGATTAGCAAAACTCTAAAAGAAAATAACATGGCATGATAGGGGTACAGTGAGTCAGGCATTCATGCACTGCTGGAGTTTATACCTATAAAGGAATTCAGCCTTGTATCAAGGATCTATGAAATGACCATGGCCCTTTGACCCAATAATCCTACTCCTGGAAACTGACCTTGGGAAATAATCAGAAATGCAATCAGCCACAGGGACTTTCCCTGCAGCTCTACCAGAGCCCTCTTGGCTCCCCCAATCATGACATTTGGGCACCTAGGCCTACACACACACTCCTGCCCTGGATAACTCCACCTCTCCCGACCTGCTGAGATCCCACTTGGGTTTCCGGTCTCACCTCGGACATGACTAACTGGGCTGCGGGCCTTTCCTTTGTCTCTCAGAGTACAGGGCCCAGGCACTGTCATTACCCACTTACTTGTCTCTCTCCCCCAACAGACAAGAACAGAATTGTGTCAGCCTCGTCTGGCTGTATTCCCTTGAACCCTGCACACAACACACGAGCTAAGTGAAAAAACCCAGAAAGGCAGCACGCTCTGTATCAATGTCCTGACACTCCCCTGGGAGCACTCTGGCCTCCCAGACAGACAGAAGGCAGGACTTACCGACATGAAGCGGAACCTGAGGACGTTGTCGATCCCCAGCGCTTTCAGCTGCAGGATGACAGGGGCCAGATTGCTCCGCTGCATCTCAGGAACGGTGGATTGAGGCAGCTGGTCAAAGGCTTCCTCTAAGGATAAGAAAAGAGAACTGTTTGAGATCAAATGTCACAATCAAACGCAATCATTATGCCAAAGGAACAGTTCTCCTTCTCTAACTTTAATGAGAGGCTCTAGGAGTCTAGGCTCAGATGCATATGATATTGTGATATAAAGTTGTTTCCTGTTTAGGAAAGATCCTTCTATTTTTTTAAATACCTTAGATAAATACATTTGAACAATGTATCTTTATAAAAGTTTCTCCTTTTACTTTAGAATGCTTTTTAAAATGTGCTTCTTGGACTTCCCTGGTGGCGCAGTGGTTAAGAATCTGCCTGCCTATGCAGGGGACACAGGTTCGAGCTCTGGTCTGGGAAGATCCCACATGCCGCGGAGCAGCTAAGCCCATGCACCACAACTACTGAGCCTGCGCTCTAGAGCCCACGAGCCACAACTACTGAGCCCGCATGCCACAACTATGGAAGCTGGCGTGCCTAGAGCCCATGCTCCGCAAAAGATAAGCCACCACAATGAGAAGCCCGTGCACCACAACGAAGAGTAGCCCCCGCTAGCCACAAGTAGAGAAAGTCCGGACGCAGCAACGAAGACCCCATGCAGCCAAAAATTAATTAATTAATTAATTAAAATAAAATGTGCTTCTTGTTAGCAAAACATTAAATCAAAGCAACAAGTATTTGCTGAATCACTTTGGGTGGCCAATTGCCATTCCCTCTGCTTGGGATGGAGTACGTCGAGCAGGCCAGAACTACACATAAAAGCAAAGAACTATTTCAAGATAAATCACCAAATATAACTAGAACATAACCAAAGTATCTCCAAAATATAAAAAAAATGACCAAACCTTATAAACAGCAAAATTTGTCCAAATCTAACTTTCTAAATTGAGCCAGGCACACACGTCACTCCCAGAATCTGATGCTGCCCCAAACAGATTAATGAATGCTTACATGCACCATCAGGAACAAAAGGTGTCCTCAAACACCTTTTGAGGAAAAAGCACCATCAGGTTCAGAGGTGCCAAGATGGGAGGGGCAGGAGAGGGGAGAGGAAGGAAAGAGACTCTGGGAAGCCTTTTTATAAAAGCTAGATAAAAAGGGTGGGGAGGGCTTCCCTGGCGGCGCACTGCTTGAGAGTCCGCCTGCCGATGCAGGGGACTCGAGTTCATGCCCCGGTCCGGGAAGATCCCACATGCCGTGGAGCGGCTGGGCCTGTGAGCCATGGCCGCTGAGCCTGCGCATCCGGAGCCTGTGCTCCGCAACGGGAGAGGCCCACGTACCGCAAAAAAAAAAAAAAAAAAAAAAGCATGGGGAAAAGACAGGTAGGAAGAGATTAAATCCTTTTTGTGTATATTCAGAAAGCTTAAGGATCACATAGAGGAGGATTATATACACAGTCCTCCCACATCAGTCAACACTTTAACTGTGCACACCCTCTTTCACACAAAGGTGGCTCAACTTCCATTCAGATCATAAATCTTTAGTTAACTAGAGAAAAAAATCAGAACAAAACAAAAGGTGTCATGAAGAAATAGCACTACCACTGCAGGACTTCAGAAAGCTTTAATTTGAGAAAACAGACAATAAATACTCTGTGAACTGACTGATACAAATTGCCAAATGCTTGGGTCTACTTGGAAGGTTCTGGGTAACAGGCAACAGCAGGAAGTTCCAAATGGGATATTCCCTTCAAGTTGCAAGAGTGTTTGGGGGATAGCCTTTTGGTAGGATAACCGCATTTTCCAAGCACACTGCTGACCAAGGCAGAAACAAAGTTATCAGATAAGAGGACGATCCTGCCGAGAAGACGCTCACAGGAAGTAGGTGCTTCCTAAGAGTTCACTGACACTCAGTTAAACTCTACTGAGAACTCAAGTACACAAGGCATTGGGCCAAGAGCTGCAGGAGCTGTAGGCCAATGGCTCTTGAGAAGTTTCAGTGATTCAAAGGGGCCTGGGACCAAGAGGAGGAACAGGCTAGGTCCCAGTGAGGGGTCCTCCCAAAGAGAAATGGAAGCAGAGGGAAGAAGGAAGGACAGCTGGTGGGAGAAGGCATTTGAGGGCACTGACATGTGAGGGAGGATTTCAAGGATAAGGAGGATCTGTTGGGCAGAGGAAACAGCCCATGGAAAGGTACCAAAGGTTTGAGAGGTGGATGTGGGAAAACAGAAGGTATGCCCAAGAAGAGTGCAGCTCAGCAGGGATGCAGTGTAGGGTAGGTGCTGGTGGACAACAGGAGAAGACAAGCTAGAAATAGTCCCGTAAGGCCCTGGGAAACTGTTAAGGGTCTGAGCAGGTAGCACCCTGCTCAGAGCTGCGTTTTCTGGAAGCAGGCTAGCGGAGAAAGCCTAGAGGCTGGATCTAACGTAGCCCATTACGTGGCCTCTCCTCAACCTCACCTCCACTAAAACTGCTCATGCTAAGGACTCCAGTGACCTTTTAACCAAAGCCACTTGCCAATCTTTAGTCCACAGTCTACTGTTTGATTTCTTTGGAGCATGAGATGATGCTGGCCATTTCCTCTTTAAAAGTAACCTGAGTTCCTCAAGTTAAACAAAGAATTACCATATGACCCTGCAATTCCACTCCTAGGTGTATACCCAAAGGAATTAAAAACAGGTACTCAAACAAGTACACATACATGCTTGTTCATAGCAGCACTACCCACAATAGCCAAAAGGTCGAAGCAACCATCAACTAATGAATAAACAAATTGTGGTACATCCATACAACAGAATATTATTCAGCCACAAAAAGGAATGAAGTACTAATACAATGTAAATGAACCTGGAAAACATTACACTGAATGAAAGAAACCAGACACAAAACATCACATTATATGATTTAAGTTATATGAAATATCCAAAACAGATACAGTCTTCCCTTGGTATCCACAGGAGATTGGTACCAGGACATCCCTCTCCCCCACTGCAGATACCAAAATCTGGGGATGCTCAAGTCCCTTATATAAAATGGCATGGTATTTGCATATAACCTACACACATCCTCCTGAATACTTTAAATCATCTCTAGATTACTTATAGTACCTAACACAATGTAAACCCCATGTAAACAGTTGCTGGTGTGCAGGCAAATTCAAGTTTTGCTTTCTGGAACTTTCTGGGATTTTCTTCCCAAATATTTTCAATCTGTAGTTGGTTGAATCTGCAGATACGGAGGGCCAACTGTCAATCCAGAAAGAAAGAACAAAGACTGTTGGTTGGTGGTTGTCAGCGGCTGGGGGCAGGGAGAAATGGAGGAAAAACTGCTTAATGGGTTAGGAGTTTTGCTTTGGAGTGATGAAAATGTTTTGAAACTAGATAAAGGTGGTGGTTGCACACTGTGAAACATAATAAATGCCACTGAACTGTTCAAGTTAAAATGGTTAATTTCATGTATGTAAATTTCACCTTAATAAATTTTTTGTTTGTTTGTTTTCTTAAAACTTCCTCCTCCCCTTATTTCAGTTCGTCTTTTAGCCCTGGTTCTCCTCTTTGCACTTCCGTCATTCCTTCTTAGCACATTCAGTAGAAGACCCTCACCTCTCTGGTTTCAGGCTCTGCCTTCCCCCTCCCTCCCATGAATCCTCCTTACCCCCTTCCTCCCCTCCAAGTACTGGTACATTCCACTCCCTCTGCCTGGTGCGCTGGAATCTAATCTCCACTGCTATCCCTTCACCTGGATTAACTACTGGGCTGCCAATAAGATTGGGCTCAATTACCAACTGTGGAGCCCTCTCCAACAGGATAACTCCCTGCTCTCTGCTTCCAAGGCTCATTCCATTAAGGTGACCCTATCACACCATAATATGCTGATCTGTTCATGAGCCTGTCTCCACCACCAAGCTGTCAGCCACGTGGCCACAGACCGTGTCTCACCTGGCCCTAGATTTCCAAGCCTTGTCTCCATGCATGGCACAGAGCAGGTGCTCTGTAAACATTCGCTAAAAGAATAAATGATGTCAAGGACTGAACAAGGATGACGGTAACCGGAAAGCAAAGAAGAGATAAGTGGTAAAACCCCCCGGATCTGGTACATGACTGCAGATGGATATTGGACAGAAGAGAGAGTTAAAAATGATTTGAAAATTAAGTCTGGACAATTGAGAGAAACCTTGATACCATTGCCCACAAAAGAGAAGTACAAAGAAGGAAAGAGCAGCTTTGGGGACATCATTTTCTGCAGGTAAGGCTGTCATCTAGCTGGAGAGAAAGCTCCTTATGAGCTGGGACAGTCTTTATTGTCATTTCATTTTGCTCCCTCAGAGCCCTAGCATGGTGCATGGCACAGAGCAGGAGTTGACCAACTAATTGCTTTCTATCAATGAGCCTCAGGAGAGATCCTGCCAGTTTAGCTCTGCAAAGATGCTCTGAACCAAAGGTAAAGATGGAACCCAGCGGCAGGGTGGGGTGGTGGTGGTGGTGGGATGAACTGGGAGATTGGGACTGACATGTATACAATGATGTGTATAAAATGGATGACTAATAAGAAAGTAAATAAATAAACATTAAAAAAAAAAAAAAGATGGAACCCAATGCGAGGACCCACAGGATTCAAGGATCCCAGAACAAGAAAATGGCACACGAAGCTAAGGGAGAGGTAAGAAAGACAGGACCTGAGGCGCAGGGCCCAAGCTGCACGTCACGTGGCTACAGAGAGGCCGAGACACAGACGTTAGGTTAGAAAGGAGATGTCAAATAACTGGTGATTCGTGGTCCAGCTTTGGCCAGCAGGGAGCAGTAGCAAAGAAGCGCCACATTTGGAGTGAGGAAGGCAGTGGAGGCCAGATCACCGAGGGCCTTGTGAGGGAAGTCTGGATCTTATGTTAAGTTTTGCCTATTATGGTACATATCTGTAATATTCTCTGATGCCCAGGCTGAGTATTAGAAAGTCAAAACCCTTTAAAAAAAAAAAGCCAAACTTACCTGTATAAAGGCGGTAACATTTTCCTGAGCGGCTGCGGCCACCACGTCCTGCTCGCTGGCTGGCTGATGCCTGGGACACTGGGACCACCACCAAGCACTCAATAGCTGTCCTGGGGTTGTAGGCTCGGAGTTTCACAAAGCCACAGTCAATCACATACACAATCCCGCTGATTGTGATGGACGTTTCTGCTACATTGGTGGCCACTATCACCTAGGCTCCCCACAGGAAGGAGAGTAAGGGTAAAAGTTATTTGGTTCTTTTCACTCAGAATAAACTAATCAAAATCCTAAAAGATTTTAAGATATTTCTGACAGTGCAGAACCTGTGAGAGGCAGTTTGGTATCCTGGATAGAGCATGATGAGTTTTAGGGTCAGGGTACCCTGGGTTTGAATTCTCCCTAAGTGTGGGACCTTGAACAAATTACTTCACCTCCTGAGCATGTTTCCTTGTCTCCATAATAATATTTACCCTCCCCCAGGGTCCTTAAGGGGATTAAATGTGAACTATACATGAAGTGATTACAGCCTGGTACCTGGAGTACTTGGCCCAGAGTAACATTCAACAAATGTTAGTTACTACCTTTTGTACAACTTAAGTAAATCACCACCTTGTACATGTCTAGTCATTTGCTCACTCACATTCTAACTGCTTTCTGAGGGTCTGCACGTTGCCAGGCACTCTCCAAGCTGCCAGGAATGTATGATGGACAAGAGTCTACATTCCAGTATGAGTGTTTGGGTAGAGAAATAATGAACATAAACAAGAGAGTGACTGGGAAGAAAATGCAACAGGGTAATACTCTAATATTATGTAGCATTCAATGTATACATCATATATTATAATAATGGAGTGCTACTTCAGGTTAGATGGCCAGGGAAAACCTCTCTAAAAGAAGATTTTGGGCTAAGACCTGAGTACTAAGCAGCAGCCAGCCCTACAGAGATCCAGGCAGGGGAAGCAGAAACAGCCTATGCAGCCAGAGACCAGAGTAAATAAACACAAGACGAACTCAGGAGGGAGGCAGGGACCAGATCATGCGCAGTCCCTGGGCCACGTGAGGGGTTTGCATTTTATTCTAAGGGCACTGGGCGCTGCCCCTGGAAGGTACGAAGCAGCAGGAGACATGTACAGATAGCACTTAGAACTTTTTTCGGGCACTTTTACATCGATTGTTTTATAAAACATCTTCCTACCATTTTTTTTTTTTTTTTTTTTTTTTTTTTTTTTTTTTTTGCTGTACGCGGGCCTCTCACTGCTGTGGCCTCTCCCATTGTGGAGCACAGGCTCCAGACACGCAGGCTCAGCGGCCATGGCTCACGGGCCCAGCCGCTCCGCGGCATGTGGGATCTTCCCGGACCGGGGCACGAACCTGTGTCCCCTGCATCGGCAGGCGGACTCTCAACCACTGCGCCACCAGGGGAGCCCCTTCCTACCATTTTTACATACTAGAGTCAGGATTTTATGCTATAAAACCATCTATCTAAAAGTTACTGCTATTCATGCTTTACAGCTGAGAAAACTGGGCCTCAGGGTTGAGTAACTCATCCCACGGCACACGGTAACCCAGACCTCCTGACTAGTTGGCTGCAGGTCACGTTTGACTGGACAGACTTGAGCTGCTCCGTCCCAATGGCCAGGAGGCAGGGTGCCCTCTTGCAAGTGGCCTGAAGTTGGGAGGGGATCCTCAGACCTGTCATCCCTCACTTACTGTGTTCTCTGCCACCTGCTGATGAACAGCTACTCTAAGCTGACTTCGGGCCACTTCTGTACCTTCCTCACCTGACGGAAGGGAAAACAGAGCAAGGCCCAGGGAGGCGATGAACAGGAGGCAGACTGGCTGCCTACTGGCTCCTTTAAACCCATGCTTCTCACCACACCCTTCCCCACCCCAATTTCAAGGCCAAGGATGTTTAAGCCACACCTTGAATTAACTGACTCAAACTTGGCTCTACAGGAAAACTGACGCTTCAAACAAATGGTTTAGAAACCATTCTGCAGAAACTGATGTAGTGTTCTTGACTGACCAGGATCCACCAAGACAGTCCTTTAAACCAGACGGGGAAAGATTAGGCAGGAAGAAAAGAAGCAAAGAGAAGTCACCTACTCTGATAATTACTAAACCTTCTGTGGGGCAGGTTTAGAAATCTTTGCAACACGTTATTTACTGTGCGCTTTTAGATCTGCTGCACAGAAACATGGACTTTAAGTTCTTAAAGAGACCTTCCTATTTAGCAAATTTTACTTCAATTTAAAATAAATCTTTCCATATACCCGGACGAAACTGTAATTCAAAAAGACACATGCACCCCTATGTTCACAGCAGCACTGTTCACAACAGCCAAAACATGGAAACAACCTAAATGTCCATCGACAGATGTATGAATAAAGAAGATGTGGTACATATATACAATGGAATACTAAAAAAGAGTGAAATAATGCCATCTGCAGCAACATGGATGCAACTTGAGATTATCATACTAAGTGAAGTCAGTCAGAAAGACAAATACCGTATGATATCACTTATATGTGGAATCTAAAATATGGCACAAATGAACCTACCTACAAAACAGAAACAGACTCATAGACAGAGAGAACAGACTTGTGGTTGCCAAGGGGGTGGGGGGAGGGAGAGGGATGGACTGGGAGTTTGGGGTTGGTAGATACAAACTATTACATTTAGAAGGGATAAACAACAAGGTCCTAATGCATAGCACAGGGAACTATATCCAGTCTCCTGGGATAAACCATAATGGAAAAGAATGTAAAAAAGAATGTAAGTATGTGTGTGGCTGAGTCACTTCGCTGTTACAGCAGAGACTGGCACAACACTGTAAATCAACTCTACTTCAATAAAAAAATTTTTTTTAATAAAATAAAATAAATCTTTCTAGTGGATAGCAAAGGAGCACCAACGTGATTATACTCCTTGGTCCTCGGGTTAGTCTCACCTTTCTGACAGTGCGTGACACCCTTTCAAACACTTTCATTTGCTCAAAGGAAGGCAGTCCCGCATACATGGGGAGAACCCGGAGGTGTCTCTTCATCCCAGTCCGACCCAGTGCTCGAGCCTGCTCAATCAGCATAGACACAACAGTTTCTACCTCTTCCTAAAATCGTCGAACCAGGAACCAAAGAAAATGAGATCAATTTGAAGCATGTCATTTTATCATACTGCAAGAAAATGAAAGTTGGGATGAGGATTTTAAATGTGGTCAGATTCATGACTGTCAGAGCCATCAAGTTCCACGCTGGGGTGGTATTTAATCAAATGCTACCGAACAATGGTGCCGATGGGGGTGAAAATTTGCAACTGTCAGGTTAATCACTGAGACCTACACCATCTGCAGTCAATAGAAGAATTCCTGATATACCAAAACTATGACTTTTACTGAGTTTTTTTTTTATGCTCTGTGGCAAACAGCGTGGCATACGTATGGACAGGCTGTGGCATACAAAATCACTATAAGCTTTCCCTAGAAAAGATTACTGAGCCATGGAAAACGTTTGACAGTGGAAATGATTACAACTAGAAGGTAGTTCTGAACAGAGCTACAACCTTGAGTGAGCATTTGGGCTTGTTCAGTTGTTTTTCCAGTGATGTGCCTACTTGACCCCTCCAGGATGAGCTGCAAAGGTATCATTGGGAAAAGGGGCTGCAGCAACAACAAGGATGCACAAAATGTACCTCATACAGTATTCAATTCTGGTATCAAAACGGCCCATTGAACTCTCTAATTTACTCTGGAATCAGCTAATAAATTTAAAATACATTTAACCCTCTGCAGACAGAAGAGGCAGGAAGTAATGACTCTCTGGCAATTGAGTTAATAGATGAATGACATCAAACTATATAATTATTTATGCAATCAAGTAACCACAAAATACAATAAAACATGAAATCAGTGGCTACGTAAAGTAACAGGCCTCCGTATAAATTCTGGTGCTGCCTTAACATGTCTGTTCACCACAGAGAAAAGGTCCGATGGAATTACCTGGCCAGTGAGAAATGCTAATATGTCTCCATCTCCCTCTGTCTGGTGAATTTTCATCACAGTTTCTACAGTTGATTTGATATAATCTGGAACAGGACTGAAAAGATGTGTGAGATAAATTCATCACTAGAATATGCTCATTAATTATAGATCAATTACCCTAGTAGTCTGGCAGCGAAGCCTCATGAAAGTTAGTTTGGGCCTGCCCAGCAGGTAATCAATATATGAATAATTATTGGTAAAATAAACATTCATTCTTTTTTTTCTTTTTTTAAATGCGACATTCAAAAACAATCCGTAATTACATGTAAACTATGATTTTTGGCTTTATTTGCAGAGACATAAAAGCAATAAACCCATGCAAATAGATGTCCTATCTTTAGCATGCAAGGATGCCTGGCCAGGGAAACTGGATCTATGGTCCCAGTGCTGAATCCCACACTCTATTTCCCCTCCTGACCACTGGCAGCATGTCTGACAGGAGCTAATGGGTGTCCTGTCCCTCTAGAATCACTCAGAAGTCAAGCCCACAACTCTCTGGATTCATCTGCCACTGTCCCAGGCTCCTGGTCTTTGTCTGTCCAGTGACTAGGGGTAGGAATTAGGATGACTCCTTCCTGTGCAAGGAGGCTCCTCCCGAAAATGGCAACCAGGCCTTCTTGCTAAGATGTAAAGAGCTGAGAACCAAATGATTCAAATCACTAATACTGCCCAAGCTGACAGACAGTCTTGTAAAGCCCAGTTCTGACAACTATAGAACCCTCCTCCCTGCGACACTGTTACCATTTTGCTCTTTCCAGCTGAGCCCAGGGACCACAGAGTCAGAGAAACCTGCACATCAGTATGGAGAGTTTAAACTAAATCCAGCAGTGATACTGAGCAGGGTTCCAGAACACCCTATCAGTGATGGGAGGTGCAAAACACGCCCGCCCCTCCTCAGCAGTCTGGCACCTCGCCCTCAGAGCCTCAAGCAGATGCAATTGCTTCTCCTCCCACAGAACAGGCCTAGTTTTCTAATCGCCCTCATTAAAAATGCAAGGATCATCAAACCTTTGTAGATAAAAGATATCCACTGGAAATGTTCGCCCTTCCACCGTAAGGATCACGCACGTATCCCTGGTCGGGTCACTGGTGTCATTTTGATTAAAGAAATCCCAAAATTTCTAAAAGAAAAAAAAAAAATCAATTCTTCACTCCTCTCAAAAAAAAAATGGTTCATAGTAACTCATGGAAAGAAAGAAAACAATGTAAAACTGGCAGAGCAGGGGGTGGGGAGTAGGGATTGGATATATATAATACAGACTAGGGGTTACAAAATAATTATTAAAAATCATATTTTTATTATTGCAATTTTGGAGAATCACATTTCAATGAACGGACTCTTTACCGAAGACTTGATAGAAATGATAAAAGTTAGGTTTCCAAACTGCATTCAGCAGTGCATCTGAGTCAACACGCAGCTGTGCTATTGATCTTAACCCACCCACACCCCACCCCCAACCCCCATATTTTATTTAACAGAAAATTAGGTCAGAAGGTGTAACTCAAGTTAAATAAGGATTAAATCAGGTTGATGTGTAGCTCTGATCTGGAAAGCACAGCTCTGATCACACAAGTTATCAGTATAAAGGAAGCGTATACGTCTATGAACAGTAGATGTGTCCCTGGTAGCACAGTTACAGATCTGCATGTACTCTACATGTACAGGGACAGAGTCCTCTCCATCTTTATATGCCCCACAGGAAGAAGCACAACACTTTGTATGGGGCAGGTTGGCAAGCATTCACTTCTCCGATGCTCCCACAGGACCCTGTTGAGAAGAGTGGCTCTTGGCAATTCCTCCTGAATAGGTGGCCACGTCCTCTTCAATGGCACTTGACCACCAGACCTGCAGTCTATAGGGAGGCCTGATGTGAGAGCACTGGCCAACGATGGGGGAGGGAGACTCCACCAAAGATGCCCTCTTGGGGCACGTGACCCAAGACACAAAGAGAAGTTGAGACCGAGAGGAACCGAGTGACCAAGGCGGCAGGACACAGAGTGCTGGAGGGGGGCTGCTATCTAGCTGCAGGGGCACAGACATCCTGTAAGGTGGAGCACACCATTATCTGACTCTCAGTGACCTTCCCGATCCCCTGAGGCCTGGCCCAGCATCACTTTCTCTTCTCCTAGGAGGCCTGGCCATGTGATCACAAGGCCTGTCTTCTTTAGTTCCCAGGTATCTTCCCTAAATACACCCACGCCCGCTCCTGGAAACTGGGAGCCCAGGGGTGCCCTGAGGACCTGCATCGAGCGCAGTGTGAACGGGCTTGGAGGAGCACTTCTAGAAGAGTCCACTGGATTGAACTACAAAATAGCTGGATGCTACATGTTAACCTCAAAGTCGTGTTTGCACAGGCATAAGAAAACAAGCCTCAGGCCAACAAAAGAACTGCGCTGTACTATAAAGAACCACACGGCACCACTCTCCACGCTTCTTTCGGGTAAATTCTCTGCAAGCGACTTCAGCCTTCCTGTGTCCTGTGGTGTGCAGAGCATGGGCACACTACAAGTGACGCACAAACAAGGGAGAAGAGACTCCATCCCACTTCCCCAAAGAGTGAATAAGCCAGGGAGGAAGGCGTGCAAAGGACCAATCATAACATAAACCGAGGCCCAATGACTGGATGACCAGAAAAGAGCTGCGAGTTACAATTTGGGGAGAAAGAAAGACCAATAATGACTGGCTGTAGGGAGGGCTTCCTGGAGGCAGCAGTCTCCCCTGGAGGCAGCAGTATCCCCGGGCTAAGCCTGAGGACGATTATTACTAGCTAGGAAGGAGAAGAGGTACCCCCTTCCTAGGATGACAGCAGGGTGTAGACTAAGATGTAAAGGCACCCCTGATGGAGGAGACAGCTCAAGGTCTAGGGCAGGCCCATCTCATGTCTGAGTTGGTTGTCTCATTGACAAAATGGATGAACTGCTCTCTACACCCTGCAAGGCTGTTGCTCCTATAAAGTGTGTCTGACTGCACTTGGCACAGGTCTGGCCTCGAACAGTACTCAGTAAGTGATCGTAGTGATCATTTTGCAGTGGTCCAAATGTCATACTGCACAGGTACTTTATTAGATGGGCAAGACAAGGGCAGCGAAGATGGGTGTGAGGTGATCAGACCTGTTCTGCATCCCTGGCTCTGGAGGCCATTCTGGAGAAGGACAGGGGTGATCAGAGGTTAGAGCCCAGCCGACTAGTTAAGGAAGCTATTACAACAGCTCAGAGGACAAAGAATGAAAGCATGAACGGGGGCAGTGTGAAAGCAATGCATTCCAGAAGTGTGACAGATGGGACCTGGCCATTGTGAGTGTGAGGGCACATGTGCATGCCGGGGACGATGGAATTACTTCTTACTCAATGAGGGGTAAAAACTTCCTAAAGCTAAAAAAAAAAAAAACAACACACACACACACAAAAAAAAACACAGAAGAAGCAACTTCCTAAAGCAATGAATGTCCTGAGCCAAAATGACTACGACAGCGAGAAGGGGACTGCCGGAGAGCTGCTGAGAGCCACAAGTTTGTAGGAGTCGTGGGTCCATGAGTTTCATGGTCTGTGGCTAGCCTGCTGCTGGCAGCCCAGGCTGGAGCGAAGGAGCCCAGTTAAGAGGCCAGAAGTGGGAGCATTCACTGAACCAGGGGCCATGAAGATGAACAGCCTGGCGAAGGAAGAGCAGCCAGCAAAGGAGCCTGGGGAAGCCATCTAGGAGGTGGAGCGAGGGGAGAAGGTGGAGCCCCAGAGGCTGCAGGCGGAGCAGGAAGATTTTAAAAAAGGCTTGGCAGACAGGCTTTTTGGGCCAAAAAGGCAAGCAGAACAGGGAAGAGGCTGAAGGCTTAACACTGGTGTGAGAGTGCAGATGGCCACACCTTCTGTTAAGGAGTCTGTGGTGCTGAGGGGTAAAGACAGGGAGCTGCTCTTTCAAGAAATCAAACTCAGCATTAAGTGAGAAGGCATGAGACTTTTATCCTTAAGATCTTTATCTTTTATCTCTATTTGGAAATATAAAATATGGATTAGAAAGCAAATAAATATAGTATCAACAGTGTACGCATCTTGAGGCAGAATGAAGGACCCGGAGGAGTGAAGTGGGTTCAACCACCTAGAAAACAAGAGTTTAAGTCAAGTTTCAAAGACATGGATCACACTGACACACACACATGGTGAGAAACATAAAATGACATAGAGGAAGAGGCTCGTCTATGAAATGGAACATAAATGGTGTGGACGTCTGGTGCACTGCCTTCCCAGCTCACCAGCTTCCTCCTGGCAGCGGCTCTGATCTGACCCACAGGACTGGACCCCAACAGCCACGCCGACATGGCCTGCCCACCCCTGGCCCATGCAGAATGGTCCCAAGTGGATTCCTGACCCCAGCAGACCCCAAATTCCTTCTTCAGGAATCTGGAAAGAGAAATTATTCTCTCTTCAAGCTGGACCTGTGACAAAAAACTGTGGGAGCTGTCAGTGATCATATTTTCTGCCATGTGAATGGAAGCCAATAAAAGAAAAACAACACCATGTGATACAATTGTCAATAAATACTCCGTAATTATACCCGGTCATATTCTGTAATTGCTGACTTATTTAGGCTTACAAACAGCTAAACCAATTAAGGCGACTATTTGATCAGCTCCCGTCAAACTCCGCTTGCCTCCTCTGCCTCCCAGCCACCATCACTGGTGTCCTCACCTGCAGGCTGGGCCACCCCAGACCCTGAGCGAAACCAGAGCGGGTGGTATCTATCCCTCCAGGCAGTGGAGTTTGGAATGAGTCTGTCACCCACAGATCCAGCAGCTGGGGGACCGGGGATGAGTTCTGGTCCCCCTGGGCCTCTAGGGCAAAATGTTACCTGAGCCACACCCTACCCCACTCCCACGCCCACACACTCTTCCTCTCTCATCCACTTCAGCCCATTCCTTCCTCTTCCTCGCTCTTTCTCACCTGGGAACACATTCCACACCCCACGTGTACTCACACCCACCTGGGTCCCCCCTCACTCACACACAGACCTCACTCCCCTTCACTGGCCGAGCCAGGAAGGGATGAAGAAAAGGACGGCCTAAGCCCACCCAAGGACCCCGTGAATGCTGCTGACATCCCAGCAACCCCTGCATGCTAGCGCACTCAAGGTGTGACACAACTCCTACATTCCACTTTCCCACCTAAAAAAATCACTTCCAGGAAGTCCGTCTCTATCAACTATAGTAGGCAGAAAAGAAAGAAGCTATGTTTTTAAATCTCTATGCCACACCAAAGACAATGAAAGGCGAAAAACAAGTAAGCAAGAAATAAGTATTAACAATAATTCTAAGAAAAGGCTTGGAGGTTATAGATTTCGAGCACAATAAAAACTATTGGGGGCTTCCCTGGTGGCGCAGTGGTTGAGAGTCCGCCTGCCGATGCAGGGGACACGGGTTTGTGCCCTGGTCCGGGAAGATCCCACGTGCCATGGAGCGGCTGGGCCCGTGAGCCATGGCCGCTGGGCCTGCGCATCCGGAGCCTGTGCTCCGCAACGGGAGAGGCCACAACAGTGAGAGGCCCGCGTACTGCAAAAACAAAAACAAAAAAAAACTACTGGGAATAATTTTTAAAGGGGGGTGGTGACGAACATAAGGGGTAAAATAGAGAAGATGTTCTGGGCAACTTGGTCATGGAGGAGACAACAGGAGATGAGGTCAGGTGCAGCCTTCAAAATAGCATTCCAGCCAGTATCATGGGCAAAGGGCGTAAGAATTATTAAAGAGGGCAACAGAGAGCTTTAACCCAAGAGTTATGGTGGGCAGACCGAAGACAACAGACTCCTACAGCCCGTGAGAAGGTCCGAGAAACCAGCCAGGGCACATGCAGGCATCTCTGTCAGCCATGCTGAGTTTCTTCTCCAAGTTGTTCTGCATCCCAGAAGCCACAGGGATACCAAGAGCCAGGCCCTTTTCATCTCAGCTGCATTACAGAACTGCCCTCCTGACTGGGATCTCCACATCTGTTCTTATCTCTTCTACACAGCACCCAGAGTGATCTTTCTAGAACCCAAATGCGATCAAGTCACTGCTATGCCTCACACTCTGCTGGGGCTCCTGACCAGCAGGGTGAGTCCTCCCTCCTTCACGTGGCCTGTAAGGCCTCCCATCATCTGACCCCTACCAGCCTCTCCATTTGAATCTCCCATCGCTTTCCATTCAACTAAGATTCATTCAACCCCAAGTCCCTGCTCTGTTGTGCCAGACACTGTTTTAGATGAAAGGGATAACACAGAGTAAGACAGTCAGAGTCCCAGTCTTCATGGTGCTTACATTTTAGTGATGGGAGACATACAATAAACAAACACCCAGATATGCATATGTTAGCTAGTGAGAAGTGCTAAACAGAAAAAATGAGGAGAGTAAGAGAATGGAGAGCGACAGGGACACCGTTTTAGACAGTGGTCAAGAAAGGCTCTCTGGGAGCTAATATCTGATCAAGACTGGAATGAAATGAGTGCAAAGCCATGAGAACGTCTGGGGTCAGAGTGGTCTACAAAGAGGGCTCCCCCCCACCAAGAACAGAAGCATGCTTAGGTTTTTCTGGAACAGCAAGGGGAGGCAGGAGTATAAGGAGCACTGAAGAAGCTGGAAGGAGACAGAGAGGCGACGGGGGGCACCTCACCCCCCGCAGGGGACCACGGGCGAGGTATGGCTCCCACCTATACTTGACTCACAGCCGCTTGAACACATGCTTTCACGCCCCTGTGGTTTCTGTGCATGTTTAGGATGCACTTCCCCACTTCCCCACCCCTGCCCACCTGGTGAACTTCTGTGCATCTTTCCAACCCAGGTGGGATGTCCCTCCTCCGCGAAAGCTTCTGGACATCCCCCAGATGACTAGAGAGTGAGCACCCCCTCCTTGGCTGTCTCAGCACCTTGAACAAACTGAACTGCAAATATCTATTTATGTGTCTGCTTCCCGGAGAAGTCAGGGAGTGTATGAATCACCTGTAGCCAGAACTGTGCGTGCGTGTGTGTGTGTGTGTGTGTGTGTGTGTGTGTGTGTGTGTGTGTGTGTGTGTGTGTGTGTGTGTGTGTGTGTGTGTGTAGCAAGTGGTCAAAATTATGTGTTGAACTGAACTGCGAGGATGGAGTGGGAGGGTGGGGTTAGCAGATATACATTTTTATATATAGAATGGATAAACACCGCCTGCTAATGCAGGACACATGGGTTCGAGCCCTGGTCCAGGAAGATCCCACATGTTGCAGAGCAACTAAGCCTGTGCACCACAACTACTGAGCCTGTGCTCTAGAGCCTGCAAGCCACAACTACTGAGCCCATGTGCCACAACTACTGAAGCCCACGCGCCTAGAGCCCGTGCTCCACAACAAGAGAAGCCACCGCAATGAGAAGCCCGCGCATTGCAAGGAAGAGTAGCCCCTGCTTGCCGCAACTAGAGAAAGCCTGCACGCAGCAATGAAGACCCAATGCAGCCAAAAATAAATAAATAAATAAATACATTTATTAAAAAAAAAAAGAATGGATAAACAACAAGGACCTACTGCATAGCACAGAGAACTATATTCAATATCCCATGATAAGCCATAATGGGAAATAATATTAAAAAGAATATATATATATTTTATGTATAACTGAATCACTTTGCTGTACAGCAGAAATTAACACAACAGGGGCTTCCCTGGTGGCGCAGTGGTTGGGAATCTGCTGGCCAATGCTGGGGACACAGGTTCGAGCCCTGGTCCAGGAGGATCCCACGTGCCGTGGAGCAACTAGGCCCGTGGACTACAATTGCTGAGCCTGTGCTCTGAAGCCCGTGAGCCACAACTATCGAGCCCGCCTGCCACAACTACTGAAACCTGCGCGCCTGGAGCCTTTGCTCTGCAACGGGAGAGGCCACCGCGGTGAGGGGCCCACACGCCACAGCGAGGAGTGGCCCCTGCTCACCATGGCTAGACGTGCAGCGGCGAGGACCCAATGCAGCCAAAAACAAATACATAAATAATTTATTTTTTAAAAATCCTTAAAAAAGAGAAATTAACACAACATTGTAAATCAATTATACTTCAATTAAAATTTTTTTAAAAAAAGAAAAATAATGTAAACTTAGCCATAAAAAAGTTATAGCACGGAAATTATTATATGTACAGCTGTACCCCCAATATAAATGCTAAAGTCATAAATTCAAGAAATATAGGGCTTCCCTGGTGGCGCAGTGGTTGAGAGTCCACCTGCCGATGCAGGGAACATGGGTTCGTGCCCCGATCCGGGAAGATCCCACATGCCACGGAGCGGCTAGGTCTGTGAGCCATGGCCGCTGAGCCTGCGCGTCCGGAGCCTGTGCTCCGCAATGGGAGAGGCCACAACAGTGAGAGGCCCGCGTACCGCCAAAAAAAAAAAAAAAGAGAGAAATATAGCCTCTAACTAGAGTAATAAAAAGAAATTGCCTGTGTAGGGGAAAACATAGTATGTAGAGAAACAAGACAAATAGGTAATTGTGAACTCAATTGACTACAGGCTAGTTTCCACCCACAAGCTGAAAAGGAGTTTCCTCTGATCACATGGAATCTAGGACATTGGATGGCCCCATAAGGAAGGTAGGCCATCCTGCCAAAGATAAGCTCTTGCTGCAGGTAGCTTCCCAAGGACATGTCCAACAATCCCAGTGCTAACCAGGGACAGAGGGCCAGAGGGGGAAATGCTCATACCTCTGCATCCAAGGTGGCTGAAGCCACAATCAATCGAAGATCCCCTCGCTTTTTCTGAATCTAAAAAAGAAGACATAAAAAAAGACAATGATAATAGTGTGATACTTACAGATGAGATAATCTGATATCTGAAATTTATTACAAAATAATCCAGTGTGTGTACTTTTTTGCGGGGCGGGGGGGGAAGCTTAAAGATGAAACAAGACCAACCACAAATTGATAACTGTTAAGTCATAGGTGAAAAGGTGGCTCATTAGACTATTCTTTCTAACTGCGTAAGTGACAAAATTTTCCAAGATAAAAAGCTAAAAAAAAAAATGGATAGAGAGTATAAAGGAACTTTAAAACCTAAATATGAATTTACCAGAAGTAAAACCATTTTTTTCTGACACCTGGATAGTCAAAATCTATGTATATACAGTTAAAGTATGAAAAAATACATCAAAAGTAAACAAACAATAAATGATAACACCAAGGTAGAAATAAGGACAAAAGATACTAACAGTTATTCAAAGAAACAGATGATCAAGAGGCATAGGAGAAATGATCAAATAAATTATAGCAAAAACGTGTAACAACGAGATTATTTTTTCATCCATCACATTGGCAAAGATTTACTTTCAGTGTTAGCAAAGATTCAGTGAAATAGGCCCCCTTGTTATACCATTCCTCAGAAGGCAATAACCTGGTGGGATAATTCCTCATAAGTATCAAAAAGTCTAAATCTTTGGCCAAGGAATAAATTAATAATGAAAATAACAACAGCAACTAGCATATACTAAATTATGTGCTATTCCAGGGTCTCTGAGTACAGTTGTATAGTATATACACTGCACAAAGAGGCTAGGGGCCTCTGAAATCCAGCCCACCTTCCCCTCACCCAGCTGTGGACATCCTCCCAATGGGAAAGTTACCTCATAGTCTATTTATGGCCCTGTGTCAGGCACCATCCTAATAATTTTACATTTTCTAAGTTTAGCCTGACAACAAATTATGTCATAGGGCAGCTCTAAGAGAACACTCTTCAAAGACAGAGAGGTTCTGCCCAATGCAGTAGCCACTAGCTACATGTGGCTACAGAGCCCTTGGAATATAGCCAGTGTGACTAAAGAATTGAATTTTTTATTTTATTCTATTTCAACTAATTAAAACCTAAGGTGGCTAGTGGCTATCAGATAGGAAAGTAAACCAGCAGAGAGAGAAACTTGTATCTGTCCCATTTTAGAGATGAGTAAACTCAGCAGAGTCAGATTTGAAGCCAGAGTCCATGCTCTATCACCTCTTTCTAGACTCCTGTGATTGGGAATTTGTCCAAAGAAAACAACCAGAAAATACAGGAAGGGAGGAGAGGATGCAGGTAAGGTTGAAACAAAATTGGCTGTGGGCTATAACTGTTGAAGCTAGATCATGAGCACATGGGGGTCATTAAATCCTTCTCTCTACCCTGGGGTATGCCTGAAATCTTTTATAATAAATAGTGAAAGAATGAAAAGAAACAGAAATGCAACATATTTAACTACAAGGGTGCTCCTTGCAACATTATTTAAAATAACTTCAAACCTGGGACCCATATAAATGCCTAACAGTAACGGATGAGTCAAATACTTTATGATAGAGACGTGATTATGTAGCCACTAAAAATAATGTCTTCACAGAATATTTAATCACACAGGAAAATGATCTTGATGTAACGTTAAGAAAAATATGCAAGAGACAACTTAGAACATACAATCCAATCCCCACTTTGCCAAAACAGATGCATGTACACACACAAAAAGATGCACAAAGAAAAAAGAAGAGAAGGAAACATACCAACATTCTACCGGTGACTGTCTCTGAATGAACAGGATGACAGATGATTTTCATTTTTTTCCTCCGTATTTTGTTGGATTTTCTAAATTGCTACAATGACTTTCCTAATCAAACAGCAAACAAAACAAAAACAAAAGCAAAGCTATACCTTTTTCAGCAGGCCAATGGCAATGTCGGTGTACAAGGTCCTCTCGTGGGCTTCATCCAGCATGATGGCACTAGAATCAGAGGGACAATCTCAGTAAGCATCAAACCAACCACTGCACAAGCCCATCCAGACCATCAAAGGGACTGCTGGGTATTCAGATCATCAAAGGGACTGCTGGGTATTTAGCCCCCATGCGATCACCTTGTAGCAAAAGTAACGCTAAGTAACTCCTCTTTGACAAGGAGGTAAATCTTAAGCTAATAAAAATAGTGACATCAACATATCTTGGTGAAGAAAATGGTGTATTTTTTGCTACTTCTAAAGAGTATTACCACCCACGCTGGATTCCAACAGGATCTAATACATGATTTTAAATTCCAATATAACATGTAACCCCACAGAGCACATAAAAATCGGGACACAGCCCACCCACCCAAAGGCTGTTAAACTGCAGAAAACAGCAGGAAGAGGCACATGGTCTCAGCTGTGCCACGTGTGTACCAGTGGGTCAAATGTGATATCCTTTCCCAGAATACCACAGAGCCTGAGTGGGACCACTTTAACCCCATGAGCAATGGACAGACACACAAGGAAAGGGAACGTATAAATAATTATTTGGACTCTGCATATTACATTCAACAAAATGCTGCCAGGTTCTGTGCTGTGCCTCTGCAGTCACCCTCCAGCAAGATCAAAACAAGTCAACAGACTGTTCAAATAACGACAGGGATTTTAATGAGCCCAGTTTTGCCTGTAAATTCTGAAAAGAACATCAAAGGTGGTAACAGCCAAACTAAGGAGAAAAGCTTTGGGAAAGCTGAGCATGGTCGCGAATCCCATCTATTAACACAAATGCTTCTCAATCTACTTATGTACTTTTGAAACTTTAGGAAACTTATCACAGGAAGAACACATTTACCTGTATTTTGTTAACAATGGATCAACCATCATTTCCCTGACCAGCATTCCATCGGTCAGAAACTAAAACACAGAAACACAAACGTTTAGAAATAATTCAAAAAGTTCAAGTACAACTAAAACACATACAACCTCATCACCAGTGTGTGTACAAGACAATTCCCACCAAGGACTGTGAGAAAATGCCCCAACATTTTGGTTATCAAGCAATAGAATGGTTCACAAACAAGATTTCGAAGATGGGATCCTCAGCTGGGGCTTGCAAATCTTTTAGCAGGATTTCATGCTCTGAGCCTGCACCACTGGCACTGCTGCTGATGAACAGGCAGTGAAGACAAAACTGTGTCTGCCCAGGGGGATGCTGTGAGTCTGAGATCACCGTTCCTACAACATCCCCAAAGACCACAGACTTGCAGCTCTTGAGGTTATTAACCTCAACTTCATCTGATATTATTTTAGGGAGGCTGGATGGGGTTGTGGTTAGGAACACAAGCTATCGTGTCAGGCTGCTGGGAGTTCCAATCTCGGCTCTACATCTTATTAGCTGTGTGAACCTTGGGCATGTTACTTACCCTCTCTGAGCCTGATTCCTCATTTGTAAAATGGAGAGAATAAAGAATCCACCTCACAGGGTTACTGTGAGAATTGAGTGAGATAGTACATGTACAGTGCTTAGCACAGGCCCTAGCACACAGAGAGAGCTCAAGAATGGCAGCTATTATCATTTAAGCTTAATGAATGTTTATAAAATGCTTCAGAAAAATGCAGTAACAACTAGATGCTGTTATTCTCACCCCAAAACAGTTCAGTACTTTAACAAAGTTAAACATTTCCCTCACACACTGTATCTTAGTATTTTTACTTTTTGTTTTGTTTTTCAAAGCAGGGTGCATTTCCATCATATTTTTCTTGGACCTGATACGAGCTGTCACATACACACATAGGAGTGAAAGAGAACTTGCCACCAATGACAGACCACCAGTCAAGAACTGGGTGCCCTGAAATTACTACCCAATGGAATACAAAACTTTTCATGAACGACCCTCTAGAGAGAATCATTTGGTTATGCAGTCCACTGAAACTTATCTAAAAATTAGCTCGTGTAAATATATTTGATGGTATAGAAGAATAACCCCTTTACCTAGCAAAATGAATGTCAAAGGTAACAAAATACAGAAACTTAGAAAACAAGGCCCACATTTTTACAAATCACTACATTTAGATCATCTATTTTCAGCTTTCCTCTGCTGCAAGCTGAGGTAACTGAGTTTCTAACAACCAATATTCATTTCAATATTCATTTTCATTCATTGTTTACAGTACTGGGGAGACTCTGATTCGCACAGTGGTATACACAGTGGACACTGCTGAGTTGATTTACACTGACTACTACTGGTGCTAATTATTTTACTAGTAGCAACGAGGTCAAAGAACACACATATAAAATCCATTATCATGTGAAAATGGGAAAGTTCTAATCAGTGCAAATAACATGTGTGAATTCTACACTTTATCAATTTATAATATTGGGTGGGCCAAAAAGTGCCTTCGGTTTTTTAGTAAAAATAAAAGACATATTTTTCATTTTCACCAAGAACTTTATTGAACAATGTATTCACTGTTTTGTTCCACTACCTTCTGCCACTTTTCAGGCAACTTCATAATTCCATCTTCCCAAAACTTTTTATCTTTTTGAGCAAAGAACTATTCCAGGTACCTTTTACAGTCTTTCAGGGAATTGAAATGTTTTCCATTAAGAGAATTTTGTAGGGACTTCCCTGGTGGCGCAGTGGTTAAGAGTCCACCTGCCAATACAGGGGACACAGGTTCTAGCCCTGGTCAGGGGAGATCCCACATGCCGCGGAGCAACTAAGCCTACAAGCCACAACTACTGAAGCCTGCATGCCTAGAGCCCGTGCTCTGCAATGAGAAGCCCGCGCGTCGCAAAAGAGTAGTCCCCGCTCACCACTATAGAAAGCCCGCGCCTAGTAACCAAGACCCAACGCAGCCAAAAATAAAATAAATAAATAAATAAATTTATTAAAAAAGAAAGAATTTTGTAAAGACCGAAATAAATGGAAATCCGAAGGTGCAATGCCTGGTGAATATGGCGGATGAATCAGAACTTCCCAGCCAAGCTGTAACAGTTTTTGCCTGGTCATCAAAGAAACATGCAGTCTTGCAGTATCCTGATGGAAGATTATGCATTTTCTGTTGATTAATTCCAGATGCTTTTCATCTGGTGCCGCTTTCAGTTGGTCTAACTGGGAGCAGTACTTGTTGGAATTAATTGTTTCGTTTTCCAGAAGGAGCTCATAACAGAGGACTCCCTTCCAGTCCCACCATATACACAACATCACCTTCTTTGGATGAAGACCGGCCTTAGTTGTGGTTGGTGGTGGTTCATTTTGCTTGCCCCATGATCTCTTCCGTTCCACACTGTTGTACAATATCCACTTTTCATTGTCTGTCACAATTTGTTTTAAAAATGCAACATTTTCATTACATTTAGGTAGAGAATCACATGCGGAAATATGGTCAAGAAGGTTTTTTTGCTTAACGTATGTGGAACCCAAACATCAAAGCTATTCACATAACCAAGCTGGTGCAAATGATTTTCAGCGCTTGATTTGGATATTTTGGGTACGTCGGCTGTCTCCTGCATGGTATAACGTTGATTGTTCTCAATTATTGTTTCAATTTAATTGCTGTCAACTTCAACCGGTCTACCCAACTGTGGAGCATCGTCCAGCAAGAAATCTCCAGCACGAAACTTCACAAACCACTTTTGACACGTTCGATCAGTCACAGCACCTTCTCCATACACTGCACAAATCTTTTTTTTACGTTTTTACCTTTCTTGAAATAATAAAGCATAAAACGCCGAAAGTGCTGCTTTTTTCTTCCATCTTCAATATTAAAATGGCTACACAAAAATTCACCAATTTTGATGTCTTTTTAATGCACGCTGATTATGACAGCTGTCACATACAATTTATCAAAATTGTCTCGAATGAAGTTAAAGACAACTAAGTGCTACTAGAGCCATCTTATGGAAAAAAACGAACAAACCTTTCGGCCCACCCAATATTTGTTCCTGTTTTTAAGTCTTTTATGGGTAAGTTTCTATATTTAGTGAGCTATGTGGATTGGTGGGAAAACAATAAAACAAACATGAGAAAGGTCAGTTTTGAGTTCTGGTTCCATCACCAATGCACACGTAATGTCAGGTAGGTCATTCAACCTCCCAGGTCCTCAACCTCTTCATCTGGAGAACCAAGGGCTTAGCTCTACTTCCAAGGTCCTTTCTGGGCTAAAATGCAAGGACTCCGAAAGTGCTCTGCACCTCCCAGCAGACTAACTTCCCTAAGGGCCAGGATGCTCTCATACACTTTCTGCCACAGTATCAGTGCCTCAGTCAGCAGCGATGGCTGCATGTTTTTATGTCCCCGCAAAGAATCTTCCTTATTCACAATAGGAAAAGCAGCTCTGCACCTCACCTTAATTCTTGTAGCCAGTGGGTTGGTGCAGTCATCAAAGCGGATGCAGTAGCCCACCTCGTGGCCCAGCACCGCACCCCTTTCCTCAGCCACTCTCCCTGCAACCTTTGGGAAGAAAGATCATGCTGAAAATAGAGACACAGAAATTACTGCCCAGAGCACATACTACGGAAAATCTAAAGGTCACTTATTTTTTAAATAATATGTTGAACACAGTGGGAAATGAGAAGAGAAGAGGCAGGTTATTAGAAAACTAGTGTGATAAACTTTGCAGCTATCAACTTTATGTATCTCACCTCATTCTATAACTGACTTGAGGCAACTTATAAGAATAAAAATGGAATCATGTAAATATGTTACAGATCAGGATCAAAGAAATTACAGACAAAATTCAAAAGATCAAAGTCAATGAGAAAATTTTTAAAACACAGATATGCCTAAGTTATTTAAGTTGAGCCACAAATCCAGCTCTAGATTTCCTGGTGGGTGAAGCAAAAAGAAAAAGAAATTTCAAGATTCACCTTATTCCTAAAGCTTTCTTTAGCACATCAACTAGGGACAAATTTCCATGTCTTTACGCCTTGAAATAAAACAACTTCCACTGGACCATGAAGGCAAGGGAACAAGAACGACCAAATTCAATACTTGGCCATGTTCATTTCTCTTTGGAAGCGAAAGAATAACGTTTCCAGAGCAAGATAATCTAAAACAATCTGCAACAGTGTCCCAGCTACCAAAACTATTACAAGGGGAAATAGAGACAAGAATGCAGGTTGAAAACTTTTCAAAAGGCAGATGAGAAGATTAACAAAGGATCCAAGTTAATGTAATAAAGTAAAGTAGAAAACAAAATACATAATGTATTATGAAGACCATAAACTACAGATATATTTTTCACCTACCAATAGATGACAAATAAAAGGTGAGGGTAGGAAAGAGAAAAAAGAATCCAACCGCAAGATCTCCTACTACTCCAGAAGGCCATTCAAAGGCTATTAGCTTAGTAATAGAAAATATCCGAAATACTGAATAAACATAAAACTGGAAGAAAAATAATGCTTATAACTTAGTTTACCTTGAAAGAAAAGAGAGTTTAATGCTCATTATGTAAACTATCTAACTAACAAAGAACCAAAGGGAAACAAAATTACGGAAGTTTCCTGGGGTCCCCACCCACCAACCAACCCCCATGCATGTCGTCTCCTCCTTTCACAGGCAAGGCAACCTCCCACGTAGTCCCTGCATCCTGAGTCTGGAACATGAGCTGACACAGGAGGTGTCCTGAGGCAGAGCTTTCAGCTACAGCCATAGGGCCACAGCAGCCCCAGGCTCAGGAGCCCAGAGGCTCCCTGCACGCAGCTCTGCAAGCCTAGCACACTGGGCATTATCTGACCATTGGTGTTTAAGAAACTGAAGAGCAGATAAGGATCAGAGGTTCTGCCAGATGACTTGAAATTACAGATCTAAGAGGCCAAGACAGAATCAGTCATCGAGCAGCTGATGTATGTACACCATGTAGTCTTTCAAAACATCTTATGAAACCAGAAATTCATCCTACACTGCTCTACCTCTGGAGGTTATAGCTCCCAATAACCAGGGTTTCACAGGGACAGATTTGTTATTGTTTCAATTTCAACCCTACAGAACATTAAACTATAAATCTTGAAAAATGGTACAAACAGCGAATGTGTGCATAGAGATACTGGAGCTTATGGGCAAAACCAGCTCATAAGAATGAGCATAGGGTCGTCCCTGGTGGCGCAGTGGTTGAGAGTCCGCCTGCCAATGCAGGGGACACAGGTTCGTGCCCCAGTCCGGGAAGATCCCACATGGCGCAGAGCGGCTGGGCCTGTGAGCCATGGGCGCTGGGCCTGCGTGTCCGGAGCCTGTGCTCTGCAACGGGAGAGGCCACAACAGTGAGAGGCCCGCGTACCGCAAAAAAAAAAAAAAAAAAGAAAAAGAATGAGCATAAATGAACCAACCTCTCCATAAAAATATAATCATTTTATGAAGCCAAACATATTTATTCTTATTATTTCACTATTTGTATACATTTGCTACAAAATGGATTTTAACTTCAAATTCCTTTTCAGAAATTTTATCATGTATGATCACACCACTGGACATTTGCAAGGCCATATTCTGTTGGCTCTTTAATAGATTTTTACCTCTACTGTTTAAGTTCTAGTCCCAATAACCTCATCAATTAGACTGGATAAACATATCTTTTTAATAGAAACAGATATAGGAAAAGGAGGTCAAAAGGAAAACCAGTCACCAATCACTGAGCACCTCCTAGGTGCAGGTGCTGTGCTCCAAGCTTTCACAAATTTTATCTCATTAAACATGTACACAGTCCGTGAGGTGGGCAATAGACCCTCTTTTTTACAAAGAAAGAAACTGAAATAAGACAGGCTTAGAGCTTGTCCTGAATCATAGATCAAGGCAGGGCCTGGTCGTGAAGTCAAACCCAGACTATGTGAGTCCAATGAACATACTCATTAAGGAACTGCCTCTCGCAGAGATCAGGCAATGGCTTGTGTAATCTGTTCTTAGGCTCTGAGACTGTTTTCAGATTTTAGTCTGCACACAAAGTACTTTCTGAGATGCAGCATTTCAAACTGGCCAGCTCTATTAATACTACACAGCTAATTTATATACTCTTTGTTCTTTAAGAGAAAGCATGTGGTTTCATGGAAATTATCCATGGCTACAAATTTGGAGGAAAAATGCAAATTGATTAAGAGCTGGGATTCCAAACCACAAACAGAAAAAATTGTTCAAATGTTTTAAGTAAGTGAATCATCTTTCATGACATAAAAGGTTATGTCTAACATTGCAATCTAGTTGCCAAACCGTTATCTCCATTTTTACACACACACAGAAGACTTGGGAAATGTTTATCAATAATGTCTAACTTTGAAGACAATTAAAATGAACTTTGGGGAAAAAGAATTACACAATAATTAAAACTCAATAAGGAGTAAAAATATCTCAAGGAAATAGAATTAATTTCTTGTCCAGGTAGAGATGACAAAATAAAGGCATCTTTGCCCCCATTTCCCTCTCAGAGCTAATTTAAAACAAAAAAATAAATAAATAAAACATATTATCAACCAAAACCTGCATCTCCAATGAAAGAAGGAAACTGGCACAAGCCCAAACAATAAACTAGGAAACACAGTTGCCAAACACTGTGAGGTCTGAATCTAGAAGAGAGGCCCAGGCCTCCTCACAACCAGAGCAGGCTGCTGGCTTCCTTAATGTGTCACCTCCTTAAAAGGCAGGGCTGACAAGCCTTGTATTAGGAAGACAAGAAGCAGTAGTGTGTTCAGACCCAGGAGACACAGGAAATGTCTCAGTGGAGACCCACTTTGACAGCAAAGAATCACAAAGGAGGGGGAGTTGAAGGAGAAGGCAGGCAATCCAATAGCAAGTATCAATCCCAAATCAGAGAGCCCAAAGAATCTTATCATGAGCTGTAACAGACCTCTCAAATCACTAAGGAGTGCTGGACCACATTCTCATCTTCATCCCCCACCAGCAAAGGACAATAAGAGATTTGCTGAGAGGCCAGACCAGAACAACCTCACAATTCTGCAGCTAGCAAATGAGCCCACTCAAAGGTAAGTACTTATCATAAAAATACCAACACAGTCCACTGCATTAAAGCCAAGTAAGAAAGAAGGAAAGAAGGGAACATGAGCAAAAAAGCAGTTTAAAAAGGAAATTGCAAAAGTATTACCCAAAGAAACAGAAGTAGAATTCAGCCAAAGAAATCCAGTTTCAAAGAAATCACAAGCTTAAGCTAAAACAACTTAAAGAAGAGACAAAGTCAAAGCACAATTGAGGAGAAACAAGGTCTCAAATGTACAGGTCAGAAACCAATCTGTGGACATCCCCCAAATCTCACAGCCTGAACATGCAAGAAGTTACAGAGAGGCTTTTCCCAAATATGCGAATAGTCCCCCAAATTTACACAATGCTACAAATGCTACAAAGCCAAAGGAGGTTCTCCACAGTACCAATAATAAAAAGCAAATCTAAATCACCCATGCTAGAGAAACATTAAATACTGCTCTACTCTCTCTGAAGGAAGATAATAGGAAATCGTTGTCAAGTGAAGAGGTGGTCAGTGGGGACAGAGCCAAAAATTGCAGGAAAAAAGATTTACAGAAATGTGTCAGCTAATTAATAAAAATACTATGTTATTTTCTGGATTTTTAAAAAATGTTTGTGGTATTATCAGCTTTTAAAATTTGTAATGTATTGTAATATCTCCACCCATTCTAAATATTCACTTCTCTAGCTAGTAAAGAAACAAAAAAGCATTCAAAGAAGTGATTATGAGACCCAGATAAATATACAAAGGAATCAAAATAGAATAAATCTGACTAAAAACAATCATGAACATTGTGGACAGGCTTGAAGAAATATCACAAAACAAACTGGAAAACAGATGATTCCAGAGAGGGTGCTAAATACTAAAAAGAGACAAAGGGGATCTAATATACACTTAATTGGTGCTCTTAGAAAAGAGGAAAAAAATAAATGGAACAGAAAAGTGTGCCAAGAAATAATGGATGAAAACCTGCCTGATATAATGAGATTGAGCCTGAAGATTAAAAGTTCTTCCACATTTAATAAAAAATGAGACAGAACAATCAGCATCAAGACATATCCTGGTACAAAAACAAGCATGTTACAAGCATTCAAGCAGAAAAAGCAGGCCAGGAAGGTAGGGAGTGGAAAAACTCCACTGGACCTCAGACTATTTCTATACAGTGATCCTCCAGGCCAAAAGACAGTGGAGCAGTGTCTGCACAGCTCCTAGAGAGGATGAATTAAGAATTTTATATCAACAAAGACCACAATCAAACATTCTCAGGCATGTAAAATTCAGCCAATCAAGAAATAAAGTGAAATGAGCAATTCAAAGTTGGCAAAACCTTGGAAAATTATTAGTGATTATTAAACTAAAGTTAAATACCTGTGGGAGTTATGATTACCGAAAAGAATATTTATAAATCTTGAAATAAAAATTATAGCACTGCATTTATCACAAATGGAGGGAGGAACGGTAGAATCAGTGTGCTAATTTACTCTTGTGATAGGCAACTACCTATAACGTAGTTCCAAAAATAAGTAACACCCTAAAGCTTTTTGTAATCCTTTTTCTTAGTTTTCAAGCTTTAATAAATTCTCTTGTAGTGAAAAATTATTTATCCAAAGTTCAGTAATTACTCCTATTTCACTGCAGTTTCCTCTTTTGTTAAATTCAACAAAAGCAAATATATGGCTATGAACCCATTTTTATAAAATCATTTCTATCCATCCAGCCAACCATTCATTTTTATGTGAACATAAAAGAGAAACTTGAAATGATGTTCACAAATGTTCAAACTGTTTTTGCTGGGTGGTGAGATTTGGGTTTTGGTTGTTTTTTTTAAATCACTTTTTTTGTTTTGACTTCTGTACTTTATTACTACATAAAAATTCATAATGTACAGGTATCAATCTTACAAAAATAATCATAGTTCTTTTTCAAATGAAGAATTAAATTCTTGAGGAGCTGCAAATCATATTCATTTGCAGCTTTTAGGAAACAAGGAAAAAGTCACTGAAATAGAAGACACAGAGTCTTTACAACAAAAGAGAAACTCACTGTAACAGCAGCCACTCTTCGGGGCTGGGTCACTCCCACCACTCTTCCTTCGGCTGTCCAGCCAGCTTCTGCGAGGTACTACAAATAAAATCACATTTCAGTATACACCTGACACCGCTTCTCCAGAAACAATCTCCCCCAAGATGACCCTGGATTATGTTAAAATCACTGAGAAAAGAATTAACAGATGGTTCTTCTCCCAGCAGAGATTTAAAAAACTATTTTGCAAATGAGGCATCTGAGGTTTTGAAATGTTAGGTCATGTGCTTAATTAACTTCACAACAGAAGTGATAATCAGAAGAACTAAGGCATAAATTCAACATTCTGACTCCCCAGTCTTACAAAATTTCCCCGTACTACAGCTGTCTCAAGGAATAAAAAAACCATCCATGGGTCACTCAGAACAGTGCTAAATCTGTAGAACAAAGAATTTTAAAGTACACACAGAGACAATTCAATAAATATCAACCATACAAAATATTTTAGTCAGAGTAAATAAAAATAATTAGATTTTTTAAACAAGACCAATAAAACAACATTTGTTATTGCAAAAAAAAAAAATCAGACTTTATATACATGTATATATCCCATTAGATTTTATTAGTATACATTAAATTTGATTATATTATCTGATTTATTTCTGTATTTATTTTCCACATATACTAATTTCTTATGTATTTATTTGATTATATGCTTTTTAAAATCCAAAATGGATAACAGGGGTTATCAGAGTTACCTGTTTTCATAATGTCTAAATTGTTTTACAATCAATATATATTACTTCTATAACAGAAAAAGATTTAAAATGCTGTTACATACATGTATCTGCTCATTTGTTCAAAAGAAATAAAGGAAGGACAAACTAGAAACTAAAGAGAATGGTTGACTACGGAGGATTGGTAGGAAAGGGGTGGAAAAAGGGAGGAATGAAAACATGGCAGCAGGGATGAAGAGGGAGGGGCAATGCTTTGAGTAGAGCTTTTTGTGTAGCTCTGACTCTCAGAACCACAATCATGTTGCACGTACTCTTCAAGTACCCAAATAAATACACAAAACCAACCAGGATGTGGAGGGAAACCAAAAGAAATGCAAACACTATCAAATGACCCTTTCTGTATTACAAATGAATAACTGATCACAGTGAAGGGGGTGGAGAAGAAAAGAACCAACCTAAGTAACTGAAAACAGTATCTTGACTGAAGGCCAGAGATGGAAAGAACTGTACCTAAGTGCTGTAATCTACTTAGTAAATGTTAGGGGTATGGGTTAGGAATTCTGAAGCTATTTTATGGGTCCTTTAGATGAGCCCTATGATGTGGGATTGGAATCAACGAAGTATCAGCATAAATTCATGATTTTTAATATATATACAGATTGATACAGATATATAAGTGGGATTATGTAGGGATTTAGTATTCATATATATTTCCTAAATCTGCCCACTGAGACTTATAGCAATGACACCTCAGTAACAATGAGCACCCTAGCACCCAAATCTTGATTTTTAAACACCATTCTCCAATAAAAGGAACCAGGGCTCCTTGGAGAAGCGGTTGATCCCAAGGCTAGTGCAGGAAAAACATAAGACAAGCCTGACACAGTCTGTGTTATTAGAAAGTAAGGAAGTGTTCAAAAAAAATGAATGGAGGCTTTTAGAAAGAACACAGGACCCAAACTGAAGGAGCTCCTAATGACCAAAGCTGGACCATTCTGACCAACAAAATAACGGTAGTATTGGATTTTAACCCATAGAATAAAATAAATATCCATGAATCCATACCGATACACATAAATAATTGAATAAATAAATAAGTGAGGGAGAAAGAACAGTTCTTCCTTACAGAAGATCCCATTTAATAAATGTAAAAGGAAATAGGAATAGAGAAAATCCTTCATTAGAGAAACACCTGAGTAACTGCTGCAGACAAGATCTACAGAGGGATGCTAAAATTAGTAGGTGATAGTTTGAAAAGCAGATTATTTGCAGTCTAAAAATATCTCCTCCAAGATATTTATCAACTACAAAGGGAAAGACAGTAACTTTACAGATGAAACCTGGCACCTTAACAAAGTGATCAAATTATCCTCACCAGTGGTAAGACCACCATGTCAACCCTCTTGATACAATGCACTAAGAAGGACACATTCTTGCCAAAAATGCATCAGCTCATTCTAGTCATGAGAAAACGTCACACGAACCCAAACTGAGGGACATTCTATAAAATAAATGCCTGGTACTTTTAAAAAATGTCAAGGTCATAAAAGATGAAGAAAGAATGGGGAACTTTCATAGACTGGAGGAGACCAGGGAGAAGGATCCTGGAGCTTCTGAGAAGGAACTTTGGTGGGGAAACTGATGAGCTTTGAATAAGATCTGTAGTCTGATTACTGGTATTGTTACTGTCCTGCTTTTGATTACTGTAGTAAGGGAAGTGGGGTAAGGGGTCTAAGGGAATTCTGTATTATTTTTGCAACTTTCCTGTTAGTCGAAAATTAGCTAAAAATAATAATTTAAAAAATGCCTGTAAGGAACAGAGTGTTTTAGATAACGTAGGTTTTTGCTATCAAATCTGTGAAATTTCTCTCTTGCACTGAATACATACACAAAATACTACCAACCACCCCAATTAACACAAATTCAGAAACAGAACTACAAGAATAATGGCTAAGATTCACCGAGTACCTCACTAAGTGCCAGGAACTGTCTGGTCTGCATAACCCCATTTAATCCTCACAACAAATCCAATGCAGAAGGTAATAGCATCATCAGCAATTTAGAGATAAGGAAACAAAGAGGTCATATGCTTTGTCCCAGGACACAGGTAAAAATCTAAGAGCTAGGATTCAAGCTCAGCAAACCAAAGCCATATAACCAGGACACAGTTCTACCATCCAAAATAAAACACACACACTCTCATAGTCAATCTCTTAGTACTAGTGTTAGCGGAAAGAAAAACAATTTGCACAATAATAAATCTGTCCATGAAGCCAGTCTCTTAATACACCTGGGATTTAGACTTCTGCCTGCTTATGGTTGCTTACAGGTGAAAATTTAAAGATGCTGCAAAAGCAGGTAGTGTTGACATCAAGAGTCAGTGGATGTGGCTCCCCTGGTGGCACAGTGGTTAAGAATCTGCTGCCAATGCAGGGGACACGGGTTCGATCCCTGGTCCGGGAAGATCTTACATGCCACGGAGCAACTAAGCCCGTGCACCACAACTACCAAGCCTGCGCTCTAGAGCCTGTGAGCCACAACTACTGAGCCCGCGTGCTACAACTACTGCAGCCCGCGTGCCAAGAGCCTGTGCTCCGCAACAAGAGAAGCCACCGCAATGAGAAGCCCACGCACCACAACGAAGAGTAGCCCCTGCTCGCCGCAACTAGAGAAAGCCCGCGTGCAGCAGTGAAGACCCAACGTAGCCAAAAATAAATAAATAAAATAAATTTTTTTTAAAAAAATCTGTATTAAAAAAGGAAAGAAAAACCTACAAGGACTCTTATCCCTGACCACTTAAATATCATTCTTCACTTAAGAGCTTCAAGTCGAAGCTCTTAAGACACACTTTGACTTCACCCTATCTTTCCACTCTTGATCTTACCTGTCCACTCTGTTGAGCCCCAAGCACTTCTCCACCCCAGTATCTCTAACCACAATATTCACTGGATGAGGACATCTTCCCAGCCAACTCCCACTGACCATTCAAGTTCTATTTCTTTCTCTTTTTTTTCTTTTTAATATTTTTTCCCCAATTTCAAATGTCATTTCTTTTATGAGGACTTTCCTGATCCTTCTCTCCACTTCTATCCACACCAGATAAAATTTTGTCCTGTAAGAGAGGTTTCTTCCATAGCACTGCATAATTCTGTAACAGTCAATCTTTATTCACAACTATAGCAGCATCCATCTTACACCACCTCTTCAACTGCAATTATTTGAGGACAAAAACTATGCATTACACCTCTTCAAATGAGTTCCCATTGTTCCTTTCAGAGTATGGCTATTCTATTATTATTTTAGAATTATAATAAATTGAACATGACCGTTACTTCTTCTAATCAAAGAAATTAAAAGTTTAATAAAAGTTCAAAAGTTTAATAAAAAACATCTAGTTGGGTTGACTATTTCCTCTTTGAGAGGAGATCTTAAAAATGCAAAAAAATGGTAAAGAGAGTTCTCAAGTTACAAAATCCTTCCAATCAAATCTAAGTATAAAGACACATTTAAATGTACTCACTTGTGGAATCTGCGTGCTTTTCCCACATCCTGTTTCTCCAACAATCACCACTGTTTGATAGTTTTCTATCAAGTACAGTATATGATTCCTAAGCTGAAAAAATATAACCAAACATTGTAAATAGACATACATTTTCTCAAAAGACCTAAACAAAGATATTTAAACATTATGAAATGAGCTGTTTGCCAAAGGGAAGGAAATTTTAAAAAGAACTATCAAAATATATTTCTAATATACATCAAAATACATTGCAGGTACTGTTAGTGTCAGTACAAGGTGATACAACTGCAACTGAGTGTAATAACTTATCAAAATATATAACGCACATACCCTTTGATTCAAGATTTCAACTTATAAGAAGTTAGACTACAGACATGCTAATACATGTGAACAAAGATGTATGTACAAGCATACTCACTGCGTATTGTTTATAAGAGCCAAAAATTCAAACAGCCTAAATGTTCATCAACAGGGGAGTGGTTACACAGCTGTGAAACACTTCAATAACGGAATAATACACAGTTGTTAAAAAGAACAAATGTCTATTTGTACTGATGTGGAATGGTCAATGAGGTCTGCTATGGTAAGAAAGCAAAGTGCAGGACAGTGTGAATGATACACTACTATTTGTGTTTTTAAAGAAAGGGTAGGGACTTGCCTCGTGGTGCAATGGTTAAGAATCTGCCTGCTGGTTCAGGGGCCACGGGTTCAAGCCCTGGTCCGGGAAGATCCCATGCTGCAGGGCAACTGGGCCCGCACGTCACAACTACTGAGCCTGCGCTCTAGAGCCTGCAAGCCACAACTACTGAGCCAGCATGCCACAGCTACTGAAGCCTGCCAGCCTGGAGCCCGTGCTCCGCAACAAGAGAAGCCACCACAATGAGGAGCACGCACACCGCAATGAAGAGTAGCCCCTGCTCGCCGCAACTAGAAAAAGCCCACGCGCAGCAACTAAGACCCAATGCAGCCAAAAATAAATAAATTTTTAAAAAAAAGAAGAAGAAAGGGTAAATACATATATGCTTCTTTATGTATAAGCTACTTTGAGGAAAAACAAAACAAGAAACTGGTAACTATACTGTCTCCAGTGAGCAGAAGAAAGTGGCCAGGGAGCAGGGGTATGAAGGAGACCTTTGAATTTTGTTCAACATGCATGTATTACTTAATTTAATTTTTTTTCATTTATTAACTTGTGAAAACAAAAAGAATATGCTTTCGTCTCTACCTCTAAGGCCAAGTTCACAATAAAGCAAGCATAGGTTACATCTATATTTCTATTGGGCCTTCCTTAATCCATTCAGTAGGAGCAGAAACACTGATTTGGCCACTGAAAAGTCACAGATAATTCCAAGATCCCATGTACTTAGCTTCATAATGTATTTCTGTACCCACATTTGATTACAGACACACCTGATGATCTGGAAAGTCATAAAGGTATTCCATAAATTCCTGGTTTGGAATGAAGTAAAAAACCTGCCGAATTCTCCCACTCTGATCACTGCTCAGCTCATCTGACTCCACACCAACAATGTGTTTGGTGAAGACTGGGAGAGATAGATGCTGCCTTCCTGGCTAAATAAGGTATTGACTGTTTGGGGTTTTGAATTTAGCATTATTTAGGGTCTAAATATGTAGTTCTCAAATCTCAGTGTAAAAATCTTGTAGGATATTTGCTAAAAATGAAGATTCCTAGCCCTACCCTCAGGGTTTTTGATTCAGTAGGGCTAGGGTGAAGCCCAGGAATCTGCATTTCTACAAACACCTAAAGGAGATTCTGCTGCAGGTACTCTGGGACTCGTCTAGATGCTTTCCTGTCGATTGCTTGGACTCTGTGCTTTCTCTTGTTTTGGGCAGAGAAAGGGGAAAGGTTTGGGTTCTTCACAGATATTTTGTAAATGATATTTTGTAAATCCATCTGCTGGATGGATGGTTGAATGGATGGATGGATGGGTGGGTGTTCAAGGAAAACTTGACAGAAAATTTGAATACAGAGAGAGACACACATGGTATTCCAGGAAAGGGAAATGACATAAGTAAAGGAAAGAAGATGGAAATAGGCAAACTATATAAACTCTATTCGAGGTGTGCTAGAAAAAGCCCACGAAAGGCTCCAGGTTTCACTTGGAAATGAATTACAATAGGTGCAGTTAGGGCCGCACTGTGAAAGCCTTGAACGTAGAGCTAGCATCTGGACTTTAGCCAGGAGGCAGTACATGCTATAAGTGTTCCGAGAAAACTGGGCAGCAATATACAAGATTGATATAAGCATGAAGAAACTGAAGGCATTAACTCATACTTCATGTGCTAAATACAAAGCATTGCAAGTGGAGAGTCCAACGTGTGACATTCAAGAGAGAGATGACAAAACTATTTCCAGTTTAGAGACTGGGAGAATGACGGTACCACCGACAGGCACAGGCAGGGAAATCAAGGAGAGCTGGTGCAGAGGACCAGACTGAGCTTCAGCGAGGTTGAGTTTAAGGAAGTAAGAGGACAACCTTGCACAGCAGTGTTCAGGGCCCAAAGAGAACGCCAGCCTACAGGAGGTAGCCAAGGGGAAGGCTGCCTTGAAATGGCACTGGGGTAAAGGGGGGCGAGCCTTTGATTTACTGCTGCTTTAGTTTCAACTTCTATTTTTAAACCTATTTTCACTGGGACTTCCCTGGCGGTCCAGTGGTTAAGACTTCGCCTTCCGATGCAGGGGGTGCAGGTTTGATCCCTGGTCAGGGAGCTAAGATCCCACATGCCTCAAAACATAAAACAGAAGGAATATTGTAACAAATTCAATAAAGACTTTAAAAATGGTCCATATCAAATAAAATCTTTAAAAAAATTTAAAAAAGGAATTTTCACTTTTAGTTTTAATGGGGGCAGCAGTGGTGAATGGGTAACTTTTTATCCTTTTGGTCTCCTAGCTTTATCTTTAACATTTTATGAGATTGTAACTACGCTTAAGCTCTGCTTTGATTTTTATCAATAACTTACACGCATTTTCTTACCATTTTAATTTCAATATGTTATTAATACCTTCTTGCTTTCTTTTTTTTAATGTTATTTCATTTATTATAAGTACAATTGGAGGATGAAGAAGAGTCAAGAAAATTAAATACTCAGTAAACAATAATTATCCTTGTACTTCCAACGTTTACTACATGTCAGATATCTTACTAAATGCTCTATGTGGCTTACCTCATCTGGTCCTCATAACAATCCTATGAGGAAGGTACCATTAGTCCCATATGACAGGTAAGTAAACAGAAGCTCAGGCAGTGAAGCAAGGCCACACAGCACACAAATGATGAAGCCTGGATTTGAACTCTAAAGTCTAGCTCGAGTCCAGACACTTCATCACAGCTCAAACTGTGCCCCTCAATGGTGAACCTATAATCTTATCTCCTGAGGGTCAAACTGGTTTACATTCACACATAATGGATGAGGTTAATCACCTGCAGAAGAAACCCAGCAACTATCAGTACAGGAGTAACTAAAACATTTGGGGCCACAGAAAAATCTGATCGAGGTGACTTGGCGAAATTCAGAAGGCGGCTGTTTCATATCCATTTGGAGAAAGAACGTATTAATAGAAGAGGCATTATTAGCACAGTCTAGACAAAAAAACTCCCTAAGTGCAAGGACTTGGGCAGCTTTCACCCAACAGTGTCCGGAAGAAAGAGAGACACAGGTGCTGGTGGCCCCACTTACTCGGGTCATTCCAGAGACATCACACAAGACAGGGAGAGTTCATCACCCTTCATCAGAGGCTACAGGAAATAAATATCCTTCAACTATATCTAAACCGTCTTTGGCTCTGAGCCCACTTCCTGATTACAATTTGGCTTCCCACGTGGACTTGGCAACGGGGAGAAAAGTATCTGTACTGGAGAACCACGGCTCACTGTAAACGAATATATTCTTAATTCTAGTTTACACTTTGGTCTCTTATGAGTATATGTCCATTTCATGAGATTAATAAAATCACGTGTCTGGATGTGCACATGGTATGTAATAACCATACCAAAATCCCATCACTATCTCAGTGGGAGTTAATCTCTTCAACAGAAACAACCTCCTATTTCTAATTAATCTTGGGTAAAGAAATATGCCTTTAAAAAGAAAGCTAAAATTGGCCACATGTTGGTAATTTGTTGAAGATGGATGCATGAGTTCGCTGTGCTGTTTTCTCTACTTTTCTGTATGTTTGAACTTGTCCGTAACTGAAAGCAAAGAGGGGAAAAAAGAATGTCATTTCATTTCTTCCAGTTTTTCCAATATGTAAGATCTAACCAAAAAAAACTGTAAGGACTTTCCAGACTTATAAAGTTAACTAACACACATATTTTGAACAGACGATCCCTTCAGATAAGGGTATCTCTGAGCTCGCTGTGTTCTACAGGATCATTAAGAGTAAGAAGACATTATTCACTTCAGTGCCAAGTATAAAGCTACTGCAGGGGACTTCCCTGCTGGTGCAGTGGTTGCGAATCTGCCTGCCAATGCAGGGGACATGGGTTCGATCCCTGGTCCAGGAAGATCCCACATGCCATGGGGCAACTAAGCCCGTGCGCCACAATTACTGAAGCCTGTGCGCCTAGAGCCCATGCTCCACAACAAGAGAAGCCACCACAAAGAGAAGCCCACGCGCCGCAATGAAGAGTAGCCCCCGCTTGCCACAACTAGAGAAAGCCTGCGCACAGCAACGAAGACCCAACCCAGCCAAAAAAATTAATTAATTTAAAAAAAAAAAAAGCTAATGCAGGCTGCTTCAGGCCGACAACTGAACATACTTATTTAATGTACCTTGAACACCGGCAGCTTCTGCCTCTGCTGCTCTATAGAAAGGGCAGCATAAGGATTGTAAACAACAGTCGTTGCAGAGTTTTCAGCTAGACTTTGTCTCTCTTCAGAGATGCTGACACCTGGTCCCTCTGTACCTGCAACAGAAATGTTTTTTTCAGATTCTCTGATATAAGGAACAGAAAAATTGCGTGAAAGTTACAAATTCAAAGATGAAGATATACAACAGAAGCACTGCATTTTAATCTCAAACTACCAAAAGGTATTAAACTGTAATTTCAGGAAAGCATCTAGAAAGGCACCTACGAGACTACAGAAGAGCCTCACTGCGGTGTCAAGAACAAAGGAGATGGCAGACCTATTGGGCTCCAAATTGGCCACACGCAACTGTACATTATAGAGGACAATGTATTGAGTTCTGGCCACCATGCTGCTATTATTACCAAACTCTTAATAAAAGTGGCAGAAACCTAGTGGGAATTAGCTGAGGCAAACGATGAATCCTATCACCATAGGATTGGCAGCAAGGTTCAGGGCCAACGGGCACCGACCGGGGACTCAAATGCTGCCTGGCCTTTTTCCTTCTCTCTGCCCCTCTCGACAAGCTCCTTTCAGTCCCTGGGGCTGGCTTCTCTACAGGAGCTGGAATTAGGCTGCTTCCAGGGCCAGAGCTCAGGCTCACAGTTCCTCCACCACTCACTCACTCACTCACCAGCAAGGATGGACGTGCCAGAGATACAGCAGCGAACACTACAGATGCCGGCCTTACCCTGGTGCAGCTTACTTGCTTCTCTTATTCATCCTCCCAAAGAAACATAACTTAGTGCATAAAGTGGTAATGGAGAAAGACCCAGTGAGGGGAACCAGGAGTCCCAGGTGTGTGTTGTCTGTTTGGGAGATGAGGAAGGCTCTTTTTCTCCCAGCTTAGGGCCGCTGCCCAACCTGATCCAATCAACTACGGCCCTGGAGTAGGGTACAATAAGTGGCAGCGCCTATCTGAATCACAGAATTGCAGTGGTTGGTTGGGAAGTGCTGGGCCAAGAAGCCACTGTGCTGAGCAGATTAAACACCAGATACTCACAGTGGCTTCTTGGTAAAAACAATGAAAAACTGGGCCTCAGAGTGGTGAAGAATAGGGAAGCCAAATCCCCCCATGAAAAGTTGTTCAACGTACAACTTTTAGCCTGAAAAGGATTTTTAGCCTGAAAAGGAAAATGCCTTAGAAGGAACATGGCTTCAATTTTTATCATCAGCCTCTGTAACTCTTCACACCAAATTGTTCGTGCAGCCCAAGACAGAACTCAGAGTAATAAGTAAATGATACAGGGTTCAGAATTCAACTCAAAATAAGGAAGTTATCTCTAAAAGTTAAACTTGTTCAGTACAGGGGTATGCCACCTTTGTGAATCAATAACGACCCCCGCCAGAAGTTCACAGCCCTCCGTTAGGGGTGCTACAGGGATAATTACCCAATACTATCACCTCCCGGGTTTTCTGAACTCAGAATCTGTGATGCTATGTGAAATGAGGGGTCCCAGATCCCTTCGACAATCTAATAAAGGCTGTGAACTCCATCTCCTGAAAAATACACCAGAATGTAATTTATCAGAACACAAAATGCTGGAGGTCCAGAGACACCCTAGAGCTAAATTTAGAATCACTGCTGTAGATCTCTGATTCCTTTTCCTTTCGTTTCTAGGAACATAGCTGTGTTCCAGAGGTCCAAGGTTGCCAAAAATCAGGTAAGTGGGGCACTGCTCTATTGTTTTGCCAAATGTTGACCTTCCTTTCAACAAGATAAAAGATAGAACAGGACCTGGAATAAAGCCTGTGCTCAAAGAGGTGAGTTTCCTTTCCTTTCTACCCTTATTATTACTACCTCTGATTAACTCCTTGTAATCTTCACCCAAGAAAACTAGAGCAAAGAAATAGCTTATCCTCATCAGCTCTGCTTTTGTCCTGAATTCCCTCCTTTTCCAAACATTTTAAACCTTTACAGCATGTCTAGAATCTTTTATTTTTTTTATAATTTTTTTAAAATTTATATTTATTTTTGGCTGCATTGGGTCTTCGTTGCTGCGCGTGGGCTTTCTCTAGTTGCGGTGTGCAGGGGCTACTCTTCATCGCGGTGCGCGGGCTTCAGTAGTTGTGGCTCACAGGCTCTAGAGCGCAGGCTCAGTAGTTGTGGCGCGTGGGCTTAGTTGCTCCGCGGCATGTGGGATCTTTCCAGACCAGGGCTCGAACGCGTGTCCCCTGCATTGGCAGATGGATTCTTAACCACTGTGCCACCAGGGAAACCCCTACACCATGTCTAGAATCTTTTCACATTGCTCCCGCAACGTCTCTTACTTCCTCCCACACCAAGGTTTAATCCACCCAGGTGTCTTCCTGACTACCTCATCCCTCCTGTCTCTAACCTACAGCCAAGTTCACCTCAGTACATTCAGTTATGAGGTCTTTTACGAGAACAGCTACTGTCAGTCAATGAGGAGCATGTCTCCTCCACACAAAAGACTTCATTCAACCAAACCAGGCCTCCTTCCCCACTATATATACATCCCATGGCCCATTCTGGCTGCCTATGGTTTGTTTTTTCCCTTGGGAACATTCTCAGTGCTTAAGCAAGTAACAAGTTTGTAATTCTTGTAAACCATTTCCCCATCTATAAAACAAGGCTGATAAAAGCACCGCCCCCCCAATCCAGCAGTCCCTCTAACCCAATTTTTCAGTTTGAGTGGTGACCCATTAATGGGTTAGGAAACTCATGTAGTGGGTCATGGCTAGCACTTTTTAAAGATGAACTAGAAATAGAATAGAAAGTATCAGAGGGCACCCCAAGAAGCAATATTGTTTTTGTACAACTCTTTTTAGTTACGTGTGTGTGCATGTGCACGCACATACATGTGCATGCGTGCTGAATCACAACACAATACATTATGTGTACCCATGCTGGGTCACAACTGGTCACAACCTGATCTTACTGTAGATCAGGTCAAAAAATCTTCAAAGCTGCTGCTATAAAGCGTTTGCCAGGCACACTGTCAAACATTGATTTTATCATTAAATATTTGTTGAATGAAGGAAGGAAAATGGCCAGGCCCTTCTGATCCACTTGTACTAGCAAATCAAGTCAAACTTTTTTCTACAAAAACCTCAGGCAGCTCATACAAAGATCTTAAGGCAGAGATCACAAACTGGTAGAGCTCACAAACTAGTTACTCAAGGACCCCAAATATGTCACTGTTAAAATGTCTGAAATCATTCATTTAAAACACGTAAAAATTTCCCATTCTAACCTGGATATTTGAGCCCATATGACACCAATTGGGTGGAACCATCTACAGCTTCCTGCTTTAGATAGCATGTGTACGCTTCAGTGTAATCAATACTGTACACGTATCAGTGTACACACGCTCTAGTTTGCCACAGTTCCCACCACTCCCTATTATTTCCACCCAGCACCTTCACTTATTTAGATTGTCCCAGAGGCCCCCTGTAGCTACCTGAGCTTGTGACTCCCAGCCTATAGGACATATTCATCTAGCCTTATACCCAGTCTCACTCACTTCCCTGACCTTCACCGTGTATTTCCCACATCCTATTTTCATATTTTCAACTTCAGTTTCCTAATCTGTATAATGAGAGTAATACCTCCATCACAAGATATTGTGACCGGGACTTCCCTGGTGGCGCAGTGGTTAAGAATCTGCCTGCCAATGCAGGGGACACGGGTTCAATCCCTGGTCCGGGAAGATCCCACATGCCGTGGAGCAACTAAGCCCATGTGCCACTACTACTGAGCATGCACTCTAGGGCCCACGAGACACAGCTACTGAAGCCCACACACCTAGAGCCTGTGCTCCACAAGAGAAGCCACCACAATGAGAACCCATCCACCACAACGAAAAGTAGCCCCCGCTCACTGCAACTAGAGAAAGCCCACACACAGCAACGAAGACCCAACGCAGCCAAAAATAAACAATAAAAAAAAAATTTTTTTCAAGATATTGTTACCTCTTAATAAGATGACGTTAAGTAAAAGTGACTAGCACAAAGGGCCCAGTAAGTGTGCACTAAATCCATTCCCATCTCAGTGAATGACAACAGTTTACCTAGAACAGTGGTTCCCAAACTTTGATGCACACTTGAATTACCTGGGGATCTTTAAAAAATACTGACGCCTGATTCCTAGCCCCTCCGGACTTCTGATTTATTACCATGGGGTATGACTGAACAGCAGGAGTTTTAAAAGCTTCCCAAGTGATTCAACTATACAGCAAAATTTGAGAACCACGTACCAAGATAGTCACTGAACCCAGAAATCTGAGTCATTACCGACTTTACCTTCCTCCACATCTGCCTCTCAAATCTCTCCCATAAGGTCCCTCCCTACTGCTCACATGCCAGAATTGAGGTTTTCAATAGCCCTTCTCGATTTTAGTAGCACCTTCTCTTAAGGGTGTCCCTGACTCTAATTTCCTCCCCCAAGCATTCTGCTCACCAAGGCCAGAGTTATCGTCCAAAAATAAACCTCATTGTGTTACCTCCTGCTTAAAAACAGTGAAACCCAAATTCTTTAACTTGCATGGAGACTTCTCACAATGAGGCCCCTACTTACCTTTCTGGCTTCATCTCCTACTACGCCCTGCCACTAAACACCACACTACTCAATTATTTTGGTGTTTTGGACACTGCTGAGGTACCATCCCACTTTGCCTTTGTCCACGCTACACCCTTTAGAGCTCCATTCTCCTACCTCTCTGCAGAACAAAGCCTCATTTGTGCTTCAACGTTCACCTCAAAAATACCACTGTCTTGATGCAGTATTTCTTATCCACACATTCAAACTTTCCCCCTCTTCTATACTTCCAAGTAATTATAATAGTTAATATGTATCTAGTGCTAAGAGCTTCATGTGTATTCTCATTTAATCCTCAAAACAATCCTTTGGGTAGGTGTCATTCCCAATTTACAGATGGGGTAACCGTGATTTTCCCAAATCACCAAGTTAGTAAATGGTAGTCAATATGGTCTCTACAGTCTGACCCTAGCAGAGCTCATCTTCCTTACCACCGCCTTTTTCTGCCTCACTTTAAAATCTCTTAAAGAGGATATCCGAGCTTCCCTGGTGGCGCAGTGGTTGAGAGTCTGCCTGCTGATGCAGGGGACACGGGGTCGTGCCCCGGTCCGGGAAGATCCCACATGCCGCGGAACGCCTGGGTCCGTGAGCCATGGCCGCTGGGCCTGCGCATCCGGAGCCTGTGCTCCACAATGGGAGAGGCCACAACAGTAAGAGGCCCATGTACCGCAAAAAAAAAAAAGAAAGAGGATATCCAATTTCATATTATAATTGAGAGAGAGAGAGTATAAATCTTGAGAGCAGAGCCCTAGTCATCCGTATTTGTCTCCTAACCACAAGGCGAGGTGTTCAGTAAGTATAACTTCAGTGAATGAACTAAATAATGGAATAGAACTCTTAGAATAATCCCATGTTCTTTAACCAAAAGAGTAGCTGATCTGATTTTCAACAATTTATTTAGGCCTTTATTGTACTTAACACTTTGACATGTTATTAAAGGCTTGAATAAATAAAATAGAGGATATCTCATTATCTAATGGGATCTTAGCTTTGGCTGCAAATAAAACTCAGGATCGATAACTGGCTGATGACTTAAATGCTGAATCATAAAATTATCATTAGGGGACAAGCTACAGATTTTAAAAAAAAGAATTAACACAAACCTTGCTTAGGTTTATGTTCATCATCACTGATAGGCACGTTCAAAATTTCTGGGAACCACTCTAAATACCCTTTAAAAGCTTCCCTTATATTACCTTCTCTGTCTTACTTCATTTTTGCTGCAATATACAATACTGTGCACATCCAGACCTGCGGAGGTGCAAGTGGTGGGAAAAAAACAAGCCGGTAACCCTTTAAGAAACTTTTGTTTTTCACAGGAAACTGACTGTAAGAGGAGGAAGGGTCTGGCACGTAAACATTCAATAAAATCCTGACTAATGAGTAAATTCAAACAAGACAAGCAAATCATTTTGCGGCTGAGAATGGTGTTAGCCTGCAAGAGGGGGAGTGGGTGACAGCCAATACCAAGGGGGGGTGTTCAATTTCTGGCAGACACGTGGGGCGGACAGAAACCCAAAAACAGACTACTTTCCCTTTTAATGATCACATCAAACAATGCGTCGTGCTCGTTATTCCAGCCCACAGATGTCACTATTCTCCCCATCTCACAGGTAAGAAGGCTAAGCTAAAAAGGGTTAAAAGACTTGCCCAAAGGAACTCTGCTACTCTACAGCAGAGCCGAGAATTAGAACCCAGGCAGTCTGATTTCCTAACATGAACTCCTAAACCCCGAGCAGCAGCCCCTGTCCGGCCCCAGCGTAGCCCCAGGGCGGTAACAGGACACGCGTGGGCGCTTTAGCGTTTCCCCATCGCACGGGTTGGGCAAGACAGGCATCAGGAGTGAGGAAAACGAGGCCTGTGGAGGCTGAGAGACTGGAACGAGGTCACACGGTGATCTTCTGCCCCGGCTGGGGGCGGATCCCTGAATCCCTCGGGACCACTGTGGCGCCTAAGCCGCGGAGCCCACCAGCTCGGAGGCAATGGTGGCCAGCTCGCTGAGGTCAGGCCTGCGAGCAGGGCCGCAGGCGCCAGGACGCCGGCCGCGGGGCCAAGACCGAAGTCCAGCTGCTGCATCTGCCCAGCGTTCCGCCAAGGGCCTTACCAGGTCTCCAGAACTTCACCGGTCCCACGGGCGCAGCCATGCTGAGGTGAAAGGTCCCGAGGAAGGCTCCACCCCCTCCTTTGCGCACGAGGCCCCGAAGGGGCCGCGGGGCGTGGCCCGCGAGAAGCCCGGGCGCTGGAGGTTCCGCGGTGTTACCGCCCCGCCCCCGTGACCACCGCCCCCTCCGAGCCACGTAACGTGCGTTTCAGATCTGCCGCGGGGCCCATGTGACTCGACCCGCCATATTGTACAAAAGGGCGCGCTTCTCCGCCTCTGTAGCGTGAGGGACCAGGGTTTTAAGTGGCCTCCCTAAGAGCATGGCCTTCCTTGGGTGGCGGCCGCACATCTCGGAAAGGGTGAGCTTTGGGAAGGGACCGCTGGCACGAGAGTTTGTCGCCGCCTGCGTCACTCTGTGGGCAAGGAGGCAGTGTATCCCAAATGAATGTTAACGTTACAAGCTATCACGGCTGTACTATTTCTTTTTTTTTTTTTTTCAAGAGTTGTCATATGCAATAAGTAACTAATACGCAAGAGTAACAGCACAGCCTTAAGGGGCAGAATTAGAACCAGAGGGTGGCAACATATTTCGGAGCTGTCTCCAGCAGTGAGTGTTCTAGCTCTGCAGGTGCGTGAGCGAGCATAGGCTGCAGACTACCTCTCAGGGCACTGGAGGCAGGATTCAAGCTATGTTTGCAGAGTTAGAATAAATGTTGTCATTTTCAAACTTGAGACACTTTTATACTTACTAAATGTATTTACTTTTGGCTGCGTTGGGTCTTTGCTGCGCGCGGGCTTTCTCTAGTTGTGGCGAGCGGGGGCTACTCTTCGTTGAGGTACGCGGGCTTCTCATTGTGGTGGCTTCTCGTTGCGGAGCACGGGCTCTAGGTGCGCAGGCTTCAGTAGTTGTGGCGCATGGGCTTAGCTGCTCCGCGGCATGTGGGATCTTCCCGGACCAGGGCTCGAACCCATGTTAGGTGCATTGGCAGGCGGATCCTTAAGCACTGTGCCACCATCGAAGCCCTGTACTATTTCTTTTAGTCTCCAGATTTTCAGATTGGAGGATAATAATAGTAACTACCCTGAGGGTTTTCTAGTTCAGTAGATACTGGGCGCCTACTGTGCGCCCAGGTACTGCAGTTCCAGTCTCTTCTTTCATGGAGCTTCTGTCCAAGGCGGCGGGGTGTGGGGGGGACGATGTCGTGGGAGTAAATGAGTAAATGCTCGATGAACAGTAGTGTTTATTATTAACAGTAAATAAAACAGTGGAAACAGTATGCAAGTCTTTAGGGACCTTGAGAGTAACGCTGAAAAGGGGAAGGGGGAATGGATTGAAATAAGAAAACTTAGAAATGGGTAGATTTGTTAGGCTAGGACACTAGCCCAATGTTTCCTCCAGTTTGACTACTCATGATTCAAATGCTTGTGAAAAATACAGATTCTAGACCCCAATCAATCCCGAATCAGAATTTCCAGGGGCATGGCCTGTGAACCTGCATTTCAAGCCACTCCACAGATGATTCCAGCAACCAGTTTGAGAAAGATTCTGCTAATCCAAATGAGAGCTAATAAGTTCAAGTAATAGGAAAGGTTTAATGGATAGGAATCTAATTGGAAGGAAGTGAGAGGCTTCAGAATCTATGCACTTTAGAGCTGTGAAGAAAATTCTGCATTCTTTTGAGAGAAATGGCATAGTCGTGGAAAGATCAAGGTCTTTGGAGACAAGTAGACATGATTTGGAATCCTAACTTTGCCATTTCCTAGCTCCAGGCTGTCATCCAATCTAAGTTGTAAAATGAGGTTTAAAAAGGTTGTATTAAATGAGAGAACATGTACAGCCTTACTGTGTAAGACACAGCAGGCATTCAGTGTTAGCTCCTGATAACTCAAATAGAGCAAATCCACCAGGGGAAAAATTAGACTTTACATACATACACCCATTTCCAAATATCCCTTTTGATTTAGTTCCATAATAATGAAAATAGGGTTCACTATTTTCAGTGATAATCACTGTGCCTAGAATTCTCCATCAATCCTTTAATATCCTTCTAAGAGTCAGCTCTAAGACTTCTCTAAATTCCTGATCCAACTTAAGTATTCTCCCTCTGCAGACCTGTGTGCTCACTTTTATGATTTAACACTTACTAGCTGAACTGTAGTTAATCTGCCTGCACTATTACACTGGGAGCTTCGTGAGAACAAGCATCATGTTATATTCTTATTAGAGCCCAATAATAAAGTGACTATTGAGTAATGTATACATGAACACCATGCTTTATACTTAATTTTAATTCTTAATGACATTGATTCTTCCTTGTTTTATTTTTGTCTGATTTTCACTAAGGGCCCAAGTATACAAAACAGGGTTTATACATAAACACAAGGGAAAAATGAAATAAATGCCACTTTTTACGATTCCTGTATTTTGTAAATTACTCTATGACTTATATGAAGACTTCCTGTTTACAAAGAGATAGTATAGTAGACATGCCCAAATTACTGGATCATAATCTTAAAGCTGGAGGAGACTTTGTCTAGTCTAAATTCTCTGTTTTATAGAAGAAAAAACTGAGACCCATGGAGGTTAAAAGGACTTCATCAGAATCAATGAGCTAATTTAATATCAGAACTGAAACCAGAATTCAGGCTTTCAAATTCCCAGGCCAGTGGTTTTCAACCACGTGGACCATTTAAAACCGTTAGAGCTTAGCTCTTCTCAATGAGAATTAGTTCTTCTCCCTCAGAAAGTTCTGAGCCCAGCGGTCTTGGATGGATTGTTTTGCTTTCAAAGACTTCTACTAGGGAAAAACGCCTAAGTAATAACCTGGATGTTGATGCTGTGGTTTTATTGCCACAAACTAGGAATGGTCTCAATGGACTATCTTACCTTTCCTAATTAAATATTTTCGGAAAGAATGGCCTAAAATAACTACTCTAAAAATTAAAACCATTATTTCTTGAGATGGCATCCAGAATTTATTTAGCTCATTGCCAACAATTACATGAAAGTTTGATCATTGTATTACATTTTGCAACTTCCAAATGATAGATTTTCCACAAAGATACGCCTCAAAATGTTCCATAGGTACATTTTAGAAATTTTTCTCCGCCTATGGTGGTTAACTGGTACTTTCTGCTTTGAAGTATTTCCCATCCAACCGTCTTGGCCATGTTTAGGAGGCATAGGATTTAGGAGTTTTCATCTTTGTACCAGTTAAGGCTTTTATGTAACAAGTAGTAAAAAACCCAATCCATTCTCTCATAGGCAAAAATAGCTCATGTAATCTAAAAAGTCCAAGTAGTTCTGATTTGAGACACAGCTGCATTGGGACACATAGGACATAATCAGGGCTTGCTTCTGATCATAACATTCTGCCTTCTGCTGACCCAGGTGTCACATAGTAACCAGGTGGCCATGTCAACTCATGTCACATCCTCTCAGCATCAAACCTCTTTCTAGAAATTCCCGGCAAAAGTATCTGGCTGGCCACATAGCCATCCCTGAATCAATCACTAGGGCCAGGGAATATGGCGTACTGACTAGCTTAAACCTGGGTCATACACTCCTCCCCAAATCAGGTGTGCTCAGCTTCACCAGAACCACATGGACTCAGAGCTGGAAACAGAATGGTTCCTCAGAGGGATTTCTGAGAGTGAGATTATCAGAGGTCGAATGAATGAAGCAAAAATAATAGGTAGCCATCCATGTATTCATGTACAGTAAATCCCCTACATACGAACCTTCAAGTTGCAAACTTTCAAAGATGCGAACATGCGTTCACATATCCAATCTAAGTTAGTTCACGTGTCTGGCATACATTGTCAAGTGCATGCATCCTCTACAAGAGGTTGTGCTTTGGTGTACTTCACAGTACTGTTGCTGTGCAACCCGAGGAGCTTACTAATGAAGACCTGATGGAATTGGAGGCCCAGAGAAAAGGACGAAGAGAGACAAGAGGAAGAAGAAGTAACAAGAACCGAAGAGATTCACGACGCAGGAAATGGCAAGGGGATTTTCTTTATTTGAGAAGGCACTGTTAGTTTTTGAGGCACAGGACCCGAACATAGAACAGTACACAAAGGTTGCAGCAGCCGTTCAGAATGCAATACAGTGCTACCGTGTCATCAATGACAAGAAAAAAAGCTACTACCGAGACATCACTGGATCGTTTTTTCAAGAGGGTAAATAGAACTGAATCCAGCAAGGAACAACCTGTGCCATCAGCGTCAGGCGTGAGTGAAATGGCAGCTCGCCCTCCGTCTCCTATTGCTGACAATCCTTCAGCTCTACCATCTCCCACCTCCTCTCCCTCCTCCAGTCAGTAACTCTTCTTGGCTGTTCACTCAATGCCAGCCCAGCGCCTATATGCCAGCTGTTGTACCATACTACCGTACTTTTCAAGGTACAGTACTGTAAGATTAAAAATGTTTTTTAATGTATTATTTCTGTGAAAAATATTATAAACCTATTACAGTATTGTACTATATAGCCGATTGTGTTAGTTGGGTACCTAGGCTAACTCTGTTGGACTTACAAATTGGACTTATGAACGTGCTCTAGGAATGGAACTCGTTCGTATGTAGGGGACTTACTCTTAACTCTAGAACTCTTGGCTTCCTAAGAAAAATCCTAACTGCCCTTGGGTCTCCTCCATGAAGCCAGATCAGAGAGCGCTAGCTATCCCCCAGCCTGAAAAGAGGTAGTTCTTTGCAGAATTGCCTTTCCTGAATTGTACTACACGGGGATTTTCCACTGCATCTAAGGTGTAGCCCTCGGAACTTGTAACATATGTAAACCTGTCTGGTTTGTTCACTTGCTTACAAATGATCGGGTTCACACAAGTATTAGCATAAGCAAAAGTGTTTACTCAGCTCCAAGGATTTGGGTACAGAGGTGTGGAGAAGCCACTAGAAGAGACTCAGCTAAATACCAGGGGAGTCTCTATGATGTTGCCTGAGGAATTTTGCGCATCTATGGAACTGGACAAGTTGTGGAGGGCAAGGTCAGCCAGGTGCTTCCTAGATAGGATGACTGTATGCTTGCTTTATTTTTCAAATTGGGATGCTTCGGAGAATGAAAGCAGGGAGTTCACGGGCATAAACTGGACCTCTGCCAGGCAAACTGGGGTATATTTCCAGGTCGTGTGGCACCAGGGAACCTAGAATAACAATGCCTCTGTGAACATACTCAACATAAGGTATGTATTCCATGCTCACGGAATACATTCAACTCCTTTATAGCTTTAGACAACCGCCCTTGTGGGCTCTGGTGTTTGGGCACACCCCAGAACATATCATTGTGTTTATTATCTGAACACTTCACAGTATCATTTTTATGAGAATCCTTGTGAGAAATTCTTACCTGATCGTAGAATTGTTCTTCCTGTACCTGGTGTTACTTTAGTCTTATGGACACTGTGGATGGTGGATCTGACCAGTTTTCTCTTTCTGCCTTGGCTACTGAGAAGCTTAAAGTGTGTGGCCTGCCCAAAGTGAGTGTGTCGGTCATGGTGGCATGCACTGATAGCCTCCTTCCTGATTCTTTTTTTCATCCCCGCCCTCTGGTTTCCTTCACGTAACTTTTCACTTATGTGATCTTGTACCTTAGGTTTTCTTGTTAGTTGCTTGAAGTCCCATAAGTAAAAAACAGATAGTCCCCAACCCAAAGGCCCACAGAGGTGGGGTGGCCATCTTTTCATTTGACTCCTTCAGTTTTTCAAGCATGTCGACCCTGCCATCTGATTGGGTTGAACTGCAAACTGTACGGCTCTCTAATTCAAACAACTCATCAGGGAGAAAATAATGAGACAGCAGAGTCTGAACACTGACTATTTGACAATATTGAGAAATTTTTATCAAAGTTGTTTAGGTGTGATGGAGGTATTGTGGTTATGTTTTTTTATCTTTCAGACGTATATACTGAAATATTTACAGCCAAGTCTGTAATGGCCAAGTCTGACATTAAACAGATATGGACATATAATTCTCTCCCAGGGAGGGGCAACAAATTTTTTTTTTTTAATGTAGGAGAAATGTGTTACTACTCAACCTCTACTGTAAGATTGGCAGCCCTGAGAACTCCTTTTTTAACGTAGCATGTTATGGATGTATTCCTGCTTCCAAAGGAATGAGGAGCAGACATTTCCGCATGCAAGACAATAATATATTTTTGAACCAAACCGTCTGCCATACTCACCCTCCCCTCCCCTGGAAGTAGGGCCAATAAGTCAACATTTTAAACAAGGACCCCAGCTGACTCTGATGTAGGTGGTCCTCAGATCTCACCTTGAGAAATTCCACGCTGTAATGATATTCTTTCCACACTCAAGAGCCAGAAAAGCTTTGCTTACTCTGAGAGACCAGGCCATTTTCTTAGGATTCCATTTACCTCTTTTTCTTATTTCTAATCACTGGCAACACTTTCAGAAAATAATGGCTTTGCATCCTATTCCACAAAAAGAGGGCTCTGTAGTCAAGTCAGTTTGTAATAGGCCATATACCTGCCCTCCTCTTGAGAAAGCCACGATGATAATTACCTCATTTCAAAGTCTGAGTAGTCCTGCAACAAAGAATCCTGTTTAAATTTATTCGATCCATTTCCCAAACTGAACGCAGAGACCTTTTTATGAATGCCTATTAAAAGCTCCACAGAACACACTGAGTGGAAATTTCAAACATACCTATATTTGTTAATGAGCTTAAGTTTTAATGTTTTCAAGTCACCACTGCATTAACTGCCGTCTCTCAAGGTACACCCGCGAATCTCCTGGCGGTCCAGTGGTTACAACGCCATGCTTGCACCGCCGAGGGTGCAGGTTCAATCCCTAGTCGGGGAACTAAGATCCTACAAGCCACGTGGCATGGCCAAAAAAAGTTTTTTAATTAGGAAAAAAAAAAAAAAAAAGGAACGCCCTCTAATGCCTCCATATTCCCTGTAGAGAAATAGTCACATCACAGAGCACTGAACTCAGAATCTGAAAACCTGTGGGTAAATGCTTGTGTCACCATTTACCAATCATGTGACCTTGAATATGCTACTTCATCTGAGCTTCAGTTCCTTCACCTGAAAACAGAGAATAACAGCTGTCCAATCACTGCATTGATGAGAGGGTCACCGCGATAGCACATAGGAAATTATCTAAATCTGTAAATGATTTCAAATAACAATGTTTGTTTGAGGCTTGGGCCAGAATTGTTTACAACCAGACAGGAACCAGTTGTCCTGCCTGCTTCCCGGTCCAAATTATGGCACTAGCCCAGCAAATAACCTGGTGACTGGAAGGGAATCCTGGTGCACACGTGGAAACCCGCAGGCGTGCTCAGGATCTGGATGCGTTAGCACGTGTCTGTGTGGCAGACAACACCCTCCCCTATTACAGACCTCTTCTGCTCCAGTCAAATCAGAAGGAGGAAGCCATCACCTAACTCTCTTCATTTCATCTGTACACACAAAGGAGACTAGACAAAAACAGGATTCCATAGGCATACCAATCCTGATTAGCAGAGTGTAGAAACCAGTCGCCTTGCCTGCCACTGGACTAGGAATCTGGGATAACTGTCAGTGCCCTCTTTCGCCCCTACTCCAGGATATTAGATTGCTAAATCATTGTCAATACACCCATCTGATGAAATTAGGCTCATGGGGCCACTACAGTTAATATCAGGGTGAATCCAGGAATGAACACTGAGACCTTCTTCTCTGGCAGAGAAGAACAGAACTAAGGTCCTTGTCTAAATAGCTCAAGCTTTTCCTTTGAAAAAGACAAGCTAGAGCACATGAAGAAACCTGCGATTTCCGGCAATTTTCCTCATTCAAACTATAGAGCTGGTGACATCAATATTCATATCGCTAAGGAAAGTATGACGCTGACGCTTGTTTTCTGTCATCTTTTTTTTTATTATTATTATTTTTAAATTTATGGCTGTGTTGGGTCTTCGTTGCTGTGCGCGGGCTTTCTTTAGTTGCGGTGAGAGGGGGCTACTCTTCGTTGCAGTGCGCAGGCTTCTCGTTGTCGTGGTTTCTCTTGTTGTGGACCACGGGCTCTAGGCACTCGGGCTTCAGTAGTTGTGGCACACGGGCTCAGTAGTTGTGGCTCACGGGCTCTAGAGCGCAGGCTCAGTAGTTGTGGCGCACGGGCTTAGTTGCTCTTAGATGTGGGATCTTACCGGACCAGGGCTCGAACCCGCGTCCCCTGCATTGGCAGGCGGATTCCTAACCACTGCGCCGCCAGGGAAGCCCCCATCTAACTTTTAAACGGATATTTTCTCTTTTATAATTTGGATCATCTATTCCACCACCCCAAGACTATTTAAAAAAAAATAAAAACTGCACAGATAGATATTAGGTGCATATACTTGTAACACACTCCTATAGTTAAACAGAAAAGTGCCAGAGAGAAGAAAAAAACAAAAAAACGGACATGAGCAACCACCAAACAAAAGTTGTTTACATCTGTTTAATGCTAAGAACACAGACATCCTAAAGAAGAGATAAACACTTAAGAAACAGAGTTTTGAGTTTTTTCCTAAACAGGATTTTGATAATGAAAACTAGCGTTCCAAACCTCGAAAACAATAGGGCATACAAACCTAGAAAAATGCAACACATATTTTATCTCTTATCTGAATTACCTGAGAACGCTGAAACATTCTCTTGAAGAGAGATCAGTATTAAAATCGTGCAAAGAAACTGTACCCATAGTGTTGAAACCATAAAACCAAGACCTGGCTTATACATGATAAGAACAAAATAAAAATAAAGCATGTAAAATAATATGCAGTTTACAGAATTCAAAGAAAATCAGGGTGAAAGAAAGGCAGTTAGGACAGGAGACATTCTATAAAGTGGGACGCTCCGACGATGTCTACTGCAAGCCCGGGTGAAGCCAGGCGCCCTGAACGTGTGGAGCACTCATTGAGAGGAGGGATAAAGCGTGATTTCTCTAACAGCCAGCAAATTAGCTGATGATCTGGGAAAACTTCCAGAATTAAAACTGAGGTAGTTTTCAGTAAGGAACGTTCTCCTTGAAAGCATGGCCAGCGCGTGGTTGAGCCGGGACCTGATTCCGGCAAAGTGAATCTGCCGCTCTTTATTCAACTTTCTCAATGAGTCCCTAGAGCACAGATCCCAGTGGGGGGTGCTCCAGTACTTGGGGTGTCCAGGTGTGACGACGTCATTGGCTCTGAGGGAAGTCTGGGAGCCAATGGAGCTGGCCACAGAGCCTTGGGAGGACAGAGAGGCGGAAGACCTCAAACTGGAGGATCGCGACACAGACGTCTTTGATACTGCTGACCCCTCTTTAGCCTGGGTTCCCAGAAAGGAGAGGACATTCTCGTCCATGTCAGTCTGGGTGCCAGCGCACGCCGTGCCCATGCTGGATTGTGTCCCCACGTCACTCATGCTCACGGTGGGCGTCCCCTCTCCTGGCTCCGTCTGAGTGGTGGCATCGGTCGCCCTCCCACCCTCCAGCCTGTCTCTGCGGCTGCTGAAGCAGCCCTCCTCACTGATGGTGAAGGCCTCAGAGTCCTCGCGCCCGGCCTCTGCCTGGCCTTCCTCACAGCCCGGCTCGGCCTTCCTGGGGCTGCTCGAGAGCCTGGCCAGCCGTAGCCGCAGCAGGTTGCCCAGCGTGAGCTCCTTGCACAGTGGTTTCTGGTTGATGAGATGGTCAAACCTACCGCTGATCCGGAAGCTGGACAGGCGTTTGGAGCTGATGGGCTTTGACTGTGCGTACAGTATCCGGAACTCCAGGTCAAAATGTTCAACCACCTGGCCGGACAGGATGACCAGGTTGCTGCTGTTTAATTTGCCATCCGTCCATGTAAAACTTGAGGATTAAAAACAAACAAATAGAAGCTGGTAAGGATGAGCGATCCTCATTTACTCATTGTCAACCTGAATATAAAGCCCAGATATCCTGAGACATAAGTCACAACTCTGGTGACAGCACACCTACGATGTAGTGTGAATGCAAGTTGCCTTAACACAGTACATAACCTAGGAATGCGTTAACACAAGAGTAAAAAGGCCACTGTTCAACCAACAGGCTAAAATTTACACTCCTCAGCCTCAGAGCTGCTAAAAACTAGAAAGGGCTCCTAAAGCACTTAGGCCAGCGCCCTTACCATGAGAAGCGAGGAAGGTGCCTAGCGACGACACACGGGGAAGCTAGTGGCAGAGCCTAGACTGGGCCCCGGTCCCTCCTCCATGCTGCCCTTTTCACAAAGGGAGACAGGACTGTCATTCTAACGATGACACTGTTGCTCAACGCACGTTTAGAGCTGACAAGTGGCCGTGCGCCCCTGCCTGTCCAGCGTACCTCCTCCTTCCCATGGTAACAGAACCCTGCCCCCTCCCAGCGCAGACAGCTTCATGTATGCACCCTCTCCAGTCACAACAGGGGTGGGCAGGTGAGCCAGGCTGGCCGGAGTATCCTATCCCCTGGGATGCGGGGACCTATGCAGCGTGGGCATGTGAGCTAGTGAGAGCCAGGGAATTTTGCAAGACCGATACCAGTGCAGAGAGAAAGAAAGTCTCCCTCTTTGAGAAACAGCTACTGAAGGCCACGTGAGGAAGCCTGGATCTTTGCCTGCAAATGGAGAGCCTGACAGAGAATAAAGATCAACTAGAGAAAAGCAGAACCATGAGACTGTGTTCTGATGAATGCATGGCCCCTACGTCAAGGTGAGCTGAAAACAAAGGGTCCCTTTCTACACTTTCAAGTTATGTGAGCCAGTAAATTCCATTTTGCACACAGTAGTTTGAGTTAGCTTTCTGCACTTGAAGTCACCGCACTGATACAGAAATTCGTATCAGGAGTAGGGTGTTTTACATAAGAAATCATAAAACATAGTAGCAGCTCTGTCTCTTGCAACCAAGAACCTAGGCTAATGCAAATTCACCTTGAGAGCTGCCTTCAGAGCCTGAGAAGAAAGAAACCCTCAGTGCAATCATGTAAACAGGACACCTAACACCAGGATTTTACAATGTCCTCAACAAACAGAAGCCATCCTCGTCCTCGTCCTCAATAGTAGCATATTTCATTTGTCGGGGGTAATTTTTATATTTTATATTTTTTTAGAACAGCCAAAAAACCATTTGGAGCTAAGTTTGGGTAATACAGATAAATCCTACTTTGGGTGAAAATCTAGTTTCCTCCTGTTATTTCCAAACATCTTATGAAAGAAAGTCTCCAGGAAGAGTTCCAGTTTTGTTCCAAGCAATGACAGTACTGTTTGAAAAGAAAGACACCAAGAGTTCCTTGATCTGCTGGCCTCATCTTGCACAAGACTTTGCACACCCACCTTTACCCAGGGCTGACACATAGTTATCACTCAGGGATGCGTGCTTCTTCACAAATACGTTTTTCTGGGGCTTCCCTGGTGGTGCAGTGGTTGGGAGTCCGCCTGCCGATGCAGGGGATGCGGGTTCGTGCCCCGGTCCGGGAGGATCCCACATGCCGCGGAGCGGCTGGGCCCGTGAGCCATGGCCGCTGAGCCTGTGCGTCCCGAGCCTGTGCTCCGCAACAGGAGAGGCCACAACAGTGAGAGGCCCGCGTACCGCAAAAAAATATATATATATATACGTTTTTCTATCCCTCTTTTTGGGGGGGGCGGGTGGGGGCTGTGCAGCATGCAGGATCTTAGCTCCCCAACCAGGGATCAAACCCATGATCCCTGCAGGAGAACTGCGGAGTCTTAACCACTGGACCACCAGGGAAGTCCCCGTTTTTCTTTTTTAAACTGTAGAGACACACTTCACGTATAACATCAGAGTCTAACACAGAGGTGGCAGAACACACCACCATCAGAGAGACCTAAGTAAAAATGGTGTATCTTGGGCTTCCCTGGTGGCGCAGTGGTTGAGAGTCCGCCTGCCGATGCAGGGGACACGGATTCGTGCCCTGGTCTGGGAAGTTCCCACATGCCACGGAGCGGCTGGGCCCGTGAGCCATGGCCGCTGAGCCTGCGTGTCCGGAGCCTGTGCTCCGCAACGGGAGAGGCCACAACAGTGAGAGGCCCGTATACAGCAAAAAAAAAAAAAAAAGGTGTATCTTAACCTCTGGAGATTGGTGTTTACCACTCTTTGTCTCCACCCTCCATTCAACTTCCCTGCTCTCTTCCCTCAGATGCCGTGCCAACGTGAGACTTCAAAGGTGGAGCCAGAAGCATGGATCAGTACTTTCTAGACTAAAGCACCAAATCACAAGGCTTGAAGCAAGGTGAAGGATTAAAGTAAGGGGGCAGCTTCAGCTGTGCCCTCTGCACTGAGGCTGATGCCTGCAACTGCCCTTCCCTTAAAGTGGGCAGGGACGTGGAGGGTCAAAGGCCCCAAGGAACAGGAGTTGAGACTGTTCCTGTCTCTGTTAACCCCCAATTCATCCACTGCAGTCCTGGCTGAGCCTTGAATCTAGGACTCCCTCACTATCGGGTCTCCAGGCAAGTTTCAGCCTCTGTACTTTAGGTTTGTGGACCACGAGGCAGGGGAGGGGATCCCAGCCCGACCACCTTCCAGAGGAGGAGTCTTTGATTAACAAGCTCACACACACACAGATGCACACATAGCAGAAGACTTGCCCATAAAGGCTCACACTGAGAGGAAAAAGCAGCTTTCACCTTTATATAGCACACTTCCTCTGAAAAGTTTAGATTAATAAGCATGGACGAGTCAGAAACTCACCTGTAGGAGCCTGTAGCCACACGAATGCCATCAATCAGTGTGAACTTTTCATGAACCTTCCCAACAATTTTAGTTCCTGACCTTGCATAGTAAATATTTCCTGTAATCGTCCGAACTGTCATCAGCTGTTGGTGGGGGAAGTGGGAGAAGAAGAAATGAATGATCCAGTGAGCACATGATAAAAGAAGCCTTAGTTTACAATTTCCAAACAGACAAGCTTACTAGCAGGTCAGTGGTTCACGGTCACCATTCGGTAACAACACCCACAGCACGCAAGCCAGATGATTCTCAGGACTCAAGTAACGCTACTTAACATTTAGTTCATCTTCTTGCATGCTTTTTTATGCATGCATACTTATTTTTGAGACCTTCGGTTCATGTGGACACGTGCTCTAGAAGATTCACTTTTTGGAGACACTAAACAATAGAATCCAAGAAATGACTTTGAAACAAAATGTGGGGGGATAAAATCATCAAAGAAAACATGCCAGTGACAGATAACATTTTAACAAAGGTTTAAAGAAGCTAAGCTGATGTTTCTCCTCCTCTTTAGTTTAATAGCATTGCTAATAAATAATAGCCCAGGACTCCCCTGGTGGCTCAGTGGTTAAGAATCCGCCTGTCAATGCAGGGGACACGGGTTTGGTCCCTGGTCTGGGAAGATCCCACATGCTGTGGAGCAACTTAGCCCGTGCGCCACAACTACTGAGCCCCCGTGCCACAACTACTGAAGCCCGCACACCTAGAGCTGGTGCTCCGCAACAAGAGAAGCCACCACGGTGAGAAGCCCACACACCGCCACAAAGAGCAGCCCTCGCTTTCTGCAACTAGAGAAAGCCCATGCGCAGCAACAAAGACCCAATGTGGCCAAAAATAAATAAATAAATTTATTTTTTTAAAAAGTAATGATTAAACACTATAGCAAGACATAACAACATCCAAAGAAGTGAAAACCTACATCTACACAAAAACCTGTACACAAATATTCATAGCAACTTTATTCATAACAGTAAAAAACTGGAAACTACCCTAATGTCCTTCAACGGGTGAATGGTTAAACAAACTATGGTTCAACCATACCATACGATACAGTTCAGCAATGAAAAGGAACAATCTATTGATACACACAACAATTTGGACAGATCTCAAGGGCGTGAAAAAAAAGCCAGCCTCAAAAGGTCACACACTGTATAATTCCATTTACATAACATTCTCTAAATGACAAAATTACAGAGATGGGGAACAAATTAGTGGTTGCCAGGGGTGAAAGATTCAGGGGAGGGCACGAGGAGGGGAGTGGATGTGACTATAAAGATGTAGCATGAGGGAGATCTTTGTGGTGATTGAATAGCTCTGTATTCTGCTGGCAGTGGTGGGTACACATATGTATACATGTGATAAAATGGCACGAAATAGACACACATGGTACCCATGTCAATTTCCAGGTTCTGATATTGTGTTGTAAGTTACATAAGGTATAACTATTGGGGGAAACTGGGTGAAGGATACATGGAAACCTCTATGTACTATCTTTGCAACTTCTGTGAATCTATCGCTACTTCAAAATAAAAACAAAAGACAAAACAAAAAAATTAGGGCATAGCATAACATTGTTTCTGCAATATTCTTACCAAAATGCGTAATATGAATTTAACCATGGGGAAACATCAGATAAACCCATATTCTACAGAAAACTGGCTAGTATTCTTCAAAAGCATCAAGACTCTAAAAGACAAAGAAAGAGAGGAACAGCTCCAGATGAGAGGAAGCTAAGGAGAAATGACAACTAAACGCAAGATATGGTCCCAGATTGGATCCTGGATAAGAAAACCAGCATTCATGGAATGATGAGTGAAATTTATCATGTCTACGGAGTAGATAATAGTACCATATCAAGTTTATTTCCTGATTTTGAAATTTGTGCTGAGGTTTGTAAGATGTAAACATTTAGAAAATTTGGGCAAAGAGTATCCAGGGATGCCTTATATTATTTTTCTAACTCCTTTGTAAATCAAATTATTTCAAAATGAAAATTAAAACAGACAAAAAACCTAGAACCTTCCATAGAGGTGCACATGAAGCTGGCAGGGGAGGGCTTCCCGGGCGATCCCTGAGCAGAGCTTCAAAGGGTCAACATATAATAACAAGCATAAAGAATATCACTGTGGGCAGATTTCAGTGTGGTTTTGTGCATCTTTCCCTTTGGAACTTACCTGAATGCTATGTAGGCCTCTGTGATTGTGGTCAAAGCACTTTTTTTTTTTTTTAAATTTTTATTTTACATTGGAGTATAGTTGATTTACAATCAAAGCACTTTTGAGTGCCTGCACACAAACGTGTGACCAAGCTCCCGCAGGCAGGACACCCAACATTCTGGACCAGCCGCAGCACCAGGGCAGAAGAAGTCACCCCCACTTCTTCTGGTGAGGGGCAGGTTCACCAGCACACACAGGCCCTGGTGAGAGAAGCCTCCATGGCAAAGTGGTGCTTCCCGAAGAAGAAGTTAAGACATGATGAACATGGGTGAGGCCAAAAAGACAGATCTCCTTTTGACCCTTCCTAGAGGATCCAGACACCCACGAAGGCAGCAACCAACTCAGCAGGCAACTGAGTCAGCAAATACTCCTAGATTTCTGCTGGGTGGATGAATCAGAGCCAGTCACTCGATCAAAGTCGTGGCCGGGCTATTCTGTGATCTTCCTGCTGCCCACACACAGCCTCAATTACAGCAAGAGCACCTTGAAATTAAACATCGACACCTTCAATTTCTTCACCAGGCTCTGCGGCAGAGCAGGTATGGACTAAACATCTAGTTAGATGACGATGCACTTTCCAGGCCTGACTTGCATTTCCCTTGGGTCCACCTGACACATTTTTAAATTGACTGTCAGGTCACAGGGCTGACTGTTTCATTCCGTCTCCAAGCTCCAAGCCTTACCTCCATCATGGATTTGCTTTGAAGCACTAGTGACAAGTTAGTAGCTACCTAATTAAACCCAATCCTGTTTCCTCTTGAGGGAGAACAACCAACAAGAGCTCTCAAGAGAAGTTAAACAGTCAAAATTGTGTAAACCAAATTGCTTGATAATAACAAGGCGGTAAGTTCATGTCCCCTACGCGGTAGCCTATAGAACCAAAGTCCAAACTCTTCATTCACTTTGCTCATCACTTTGTTTCCAGTACCTGGAACAATGAGTAGCTCAGAGTAGGTGCTCACATAGGTGAGAAACTAAGTTGATGAATTAAGGTGATGAACCAAGTTGATGAATTAAGTTCTGAAGCTCTTAAGTTGCTTAATTTTTAAGAAGTGAATGGTGTAATAAATGACTATTTTTCTTGCCTTTCTACTAAAGAGAACAAGCTTGCTAAGTTACATAACCTTACATTTAAATACTTAAGCTCAAATTACTTTCATGCTCAGAGCAAAGGACATAAAAAGTCTAATTTTATAATAATGAGAAACGAGAGGCAGCATGTGACAGTGATTTAAGAACACTGGGGCTGCAGGCAGGCCGACAGATGGGGAAACTCCATCCCACTACTTTCTAGTTGTAGACACTGGGCTCTTGGTGTCACCACTTCCCAATATGAAACACAGGTATAACGCCACTCACCTGATGGGGCTGCTGTGAGGATTTAAGTTGCGTAACATTGTCAAGAGCCTAGGACAGTGCCAAGGACACAGCAGGACTCCGTAAACGGTGGTCCTTACAATTAAAATTGGAGCCTACCAGTGCTGCAGTCAAAAGCAGCAGCTTCCAAGGCAGCATCTTGCCATCAACAGACAAGCTCCCCATTAAGAGGCATCGTGACGTGAGGGAGAGGCCAAGGTCTGAACCTGACTCTGTCTTTCTTTCCTGTGAGGCTTCAGGCAAACGACTTTTCTCACGGCCTCAGGTCCCTCCCTTACAACGGGGAGACCACCACCAACGGGGAGGTCACGGATGCTCAGTCATTATTTGCTGACTGTGGTGAAACTAGAAAGAGTGTAACACAAACCTTTTCCTCTTCAGGATGAACTTTCATATCCATGCACATATCCAAAAACTGAGAGAGCAGGGCCTGGTCCAGAAGGATGTAGACAGCAACTCCCTGTTTCCGACAGATTTCCTGCAGGTCTCGGAAGATGTCAATGTCCGTGAAAACATCCATAACCACTGCAATCACCTAGGGCGTTGGGTAGAGAGAAGAGCCAGCGGTCAACCCACAAGGATACCACCTTACAGCTCGTTGTCCGGACTCTGGACCCCGTCTCAGAGCTGGGAAAGGATCCCTGTCCTACAATACTCTTCCTTCCTTCTCCTTCTGCGGTATCAGTTTTCCTCTCACCGTGGACTCTTGTCTGTCTCCAAAGACACTCAGGCCACTGTATGCTACAAATCTGGACTTGACCCAGCCACTCTCCTCCACACTGCAAATTTCTCAAAACTATAGATTCATCCACTACTTTGACCTCCTATGAACTTGTTCCATTCAACTCTCTTCCTTTACTAAAACCCCCGTCTCACAAGCTCAGCTCAGACCGGCAAGATATCTAGGTTCTGCAGCTAACCCACCATCATTTTAGACACGTGGCTTGTTGCCCATGTCTGTAAAACAGGTATGTAAAAACTTAAGAGTCTCTCTGAGGCCCCCCTTCTGGGTATACCAGTCTCCAAGTCTGATTATATTGTCTGGTTTTGGATCATAATATGGTTTTCTATTATAATCTAGAAAGGGCCACCTCATCCACCACCAATTCATGGCTTGAAACTGACTGAGCCAGGCAAGTCGATTCTCCCACCTCCTGCCTCCGTCGCTGCACATCACCTCTTCATGACGTCTGCTCCCTCCACCTGTCAGGATCTAACCAAATGGCTTCCAGAGCGCCAGCCCCTCCTCTGTAAAAGGTGGTCTCTGAAGTTCTCTGGTATCTGTCCGCAGCGCAAGCCCACAGCGAGAGCACGGAAATATGTCCTAAGGATGCTGCCCTACAGCTTGGACCAGTCCTTTCTGCTCCCCAACGACCCGGCTCCATTTGTGCCTCCTAATCAATTTTCCCCACTCAGCACACAGTACAGTTAAGGGCCACCTCAGCCTCGTGGCCTTGGGTAGATTACAGCTGCTTCGAAAGTCTGTTTCCTTCGTTGCAAAGTAGATTTGTCGTGAGCATTAAATGACTAGGCCACATCAAGTGCCCATACAAGAGGTCCCTCTGCTATCTGTTCATTGATTCGCTTGACCAGTCCAGAGCTTAAGCCGTCCAGACAGTTCAGCGCAGGGAAACATCTCCCAGCTCCTGGCTTTCCTGCTTAAAGAGAGGCCGCTCCAGCAGCAAAGCCTCTAATCACACCCTCTGCAGGTTTGAAAGCATGGCCGTCAGCTAATTCCTGGCAGGTCTGCGGGGGAACCAAAACATGCGGGTCTCGTACAAGCCCCTGCATCGGGTCAGAGCCAGGACTGTCACCTTAGGAAACCGCTCCCCGAAGCCAAGGTTTGGAGCTCTTCTGCAGGCTGGAGCTGCAATGTACCACCCTCCTCGTAACCTCATCAGTAAAAACATGAGTCTCTTCCAATCACATTAAATCCTTTCCTGAACGTTAAGGTGACTGACTTACAGGTCTGTGAGAGCAGAGGCCCCTCAACGGGACTGATTCATCTCTGGGGGCCCAGAGGACTCAGGCCAGTACCCGAGAATCATTACCCCTTAAGTATTTGGGTATCAAAGAAGTGCAGAGGGGCTTCCCTGGTGGCGCAGTGGTTAAGAATCTGCCTGCCAGTGCAGGGGACACGGGTTCGAGCCCTGGTCTGGGAAGATCCCACATGCCGCAGGGCACCTGGGCCCGTGCGCCACAACTATGGAGCCTGCGCTCCACAACTACTGAGCCCGCATGCCACAACTACTGAGGTCTGCGTACCTAGAGCCCGTGCTCCACAAGAGAAGCCGTCGCAATGAGAAGCCCACTCACTGCAATGAAGAGTAGCCTCTGCTCGCCGCAACTAGAGAAATCCTGCGTGCAGCAACGAAGACCCAACGCAGCCCCCCAAAATAAATAAATAAATTTATTTATTTTTTAAAAAAGAAGTGCAGAGACAGACGATTTTACTGTCCATCTCTAACACCTCAGAGTCTTGTCCACCAGGAGAAGGGACCCAGAAATGCCAGCTCCCAGGAAGTCATTGCTGTGAGGGAGTCTGGGAAAGACAATTTATCTCTCTGGTTCCCTTTCTCTAATGTTGCCAAAGCCCCAGCGGTGAGCTATTCTTGGCAAACGGTACAGCTAAACCCCACTGGAGACAATGATTTAGAAAATAAAAAGTGTTCCTTCTAAATTGGTGGCATCTTCAAAAGTTTATGTCCTCCAATGCATTTTTATACATCCTATCTGGAGATGTATCTATCCCACTAATTCAGGCCAAACAACTTACTGGTTAAAAGGCAGACAGGCGTGGGCACAGTTCCCAGCTCTGTGGCTTACTGCTGTGTGACTCTGGGCAAGTTGCTTAATCTCTCTGAGTCTCAGTTTCCTCCTCTGGAAGATATGGATAATATCATCTAGCATCCACATCACAGGGCTGTTGTGAGGATTAAATGAGACAAAGCATGGAAAGGGCTTCGCTCAGGCATGAACTAGGTGTTCAAATGCAGCCAGCACCTCAGAGTCTACTGTGGGCTGAACCCTGTGCTAGGTGGAAAGATGGCTATAAAGGATTCGACATGCACCTGACTTACCCACAAAGAGAGGACACGGGCTGCAGGGAAGGAAAATGATACTTACTGTAACAGGCAAGGAAATCAGGGGAACGCTTTGGGGGACGGGGAGACAGTAAAGCATCTCCCTTGCAGGCACAGACCCAACACAGGCCCTCAAATGTTTACCAAAGGAGAGAAAAGGAGGATTCCTGGAGGAGATGGCCTTTGAGTTGAATCACAAATCAGGACGATTTGGACAGGGGAGAAGCAAAGGGGAGGGCATCCGGAGGGAAGCCACATGATGACAGAGGAAGATGTAGGAAATGATGGAGTATGTCCCAGTCTGGCTGGAACGCAGAGTATGCATGAGAGGGAGCGACAGGACGTGACTGAGAGACAGGTGAGTGTGCAGGAGCATGGAAGGCCTTGGACGCCAACCAAGGTGTCAGGATCATACAGGCCATGGAGGGGAGGAGGTTTAGGATGAGTGACAGGACAGAAGAAGCTGATGCTGGAAGTGTTGGTTGGAGATGTGGCCCCCCTCCTGCAACATAGGGCCACATACCTAAGTACCTGAAACACAGCAGGCACTTAGTAGCTTTTTAGGTTCAGCAAATGTTTAGGAGGACTAAAGACTGAAAGAATAAAAATCAGTGATAGAGGTTTTGACGGTGGGCCAGGCAGGAAGCCATGAGGGTCACAGAGAAGGGAAAGGGGCCTGTGGGAAAGGTAAGCAATGTTCTCCCTGGGATGAGGGAGGAGAGATGGGGTTGGAGGGAGGCTGATTCAGGTCCACACAAACAGGAAACAGAAACAGAAACAATCTTGAGAGAGAGAGAGGTTTTGAAACTGATTTTGAGGTGGCAGTAAAACCTCATAAAGGGGTTCTGAATACACACATGTGAGAATGAGTCGAGCTCATAAGAGAAAGTGAGAGAAAATCAATCCGGGGTCAGTCCCCGTCCTCAGGAGAGACAGGAGGTGAGCGCGACGGGGCCGATGGACGTGCACCCAGGTGCCACCCGGACAGAGCCGAGGAAGCGGGCCCAGCTGGCCGGGCTAGAGAGGGCTGGAGGGTTGCTGGAAGCAGGGCCCCAGGAGCGGGGCCCACAGCATAAGGCGCCTGCCAAACTGAATTTTGATTTATCATTTAACAAAACAATTGTGCAAACACCACCTTTGTTAGGTAGTGAGTCAGTATCTAATTTGCTGTTAGTTTCATTGTTTGGTTTTGAAGCTGCAACCTTTCCTGTGTGTTGAAAATAATTGGGTTTGAACGCCCACGGGGTACTTAGAGGGTAGATGGAGATGCTTCTCCCTCTGACTCCCCCTGCATCCAACATCCCCTCCTCTTTCTAGAGCAGGACCTTTAAAAGACTTCTGGAGGAAGAACAGCCCTATGGGTGGAAGCAGTCAGCAGGAAGGCCCGCCTTCCTTCCAGACCCCATCCCGGCTCCCCCTTACTCTCTGCCCTCAGCCCCACCCCACCCCCGCCCCCATGCAACCAAGCCCGGCGCAGCTGAACTAGACCTGGGGCTTCTCAAGTCTGTGAAGGGACAGACTCTTCTCTGAACTGAGCAATGACCTGGGCTCATTTGCTAGCCAGCTGAGTGTCTGCTTTGCAGAGCTGGCCACATCTCCTAGGTGTTGGCGTCCATGCTGCAGGCTGCTGGGCCCTAGAAGAGCACCGGGACTTGAAAGCGGTCATCACTCCCACTCCCTGAGTCATACCGCGGGATGGACAAAGGAGAGACACATGGGCAGGCGGGCATCCCATGCTCATCAAGTGCCCACATGGTCATGGTGGGTATTGTCCTGTCCCAGCCTATGCTACAAAGGGCCTACCCGCTCTCCTAGAGGTGGAAAGCTCTGCAAGTGGTGGCTTGTGAGTGTCCGATCCAGGGTCAAAAGCCCATCTGCAACTCAGCGCACGTTGGTCCTAACATGACACCTAAAGAGGAAATACCCAGCTGTCGGAGCCTGGATGGTCGGTCTGCTGCCAGTCCCCATGCTGTTCCTGCTCTTCTCCAGCCACATCTACAGCAGCCACTCCTGCATCAAGTCCCATGGCATCATCGCAGGTGACAAAACCTCAAGCCTTTCCTCCCTCAGTCACTCCTAACCGTCCCTCGATGATTTATACCATGGGACCCGGTGATCCACGTGGTTACAGGTAGCAGTCCCCGGGGTATTCTGCACAGGCCCTGTGTATGTGACTTTTCACACAGAAATGAAATCTTTTCTGTTTGCCAGAAGCTCTAAAGAGGTATCCCGAGATTTGAAAACCCCGTTAATTGTTATCTCCAATTTACTGATAAGAAAGATAAAGCGTGCAGAGGTTCGGTGACTTGTTCAAGGTGACACACTCAGGCAAACGCAGGAGCTGGAATTTCAGCCCAGCTGACCCCAGAGCTACCTGTTAAAAAGTGTTAGATTGGGACTTCCCTGGCAGTCCAGTGGCTAAGACTCCGTGCTTCCAATGCAGGGGGCACAGGTTCGATCCCTGGTCAGGGAACTAAGATCCTACGTGCTGCACGGTGCGGCCAAAAAAGAAAAAAAAAGTGTTAGATTAAACATTATCGCAAACAAATCTAATGTTCCGTCTTCAAATGATTGAAAGCTTAGACTAAATCCTGGAAGGATCAGTAGAGTATTCCATGAAGTATATGAGATTGAGCCCATCACAAAGGATGATCACTAAGAACACAAAACAACTTGCCGAGCGAACGTCAGGCACCTTGAAATGCCCTAGGACAGCAGGCACTTCTTTCTGCGGGCAGTTCTGCTGACTAACTCCAAACTGACTAAATCAGGAAACCTTGGGAGGCACAGATGCTACATGAACAGGCTACAGAGCTAGACCTGGACGTGGATGCAGGCTCCTCCACTTCTCGTCACCGTGTTCCCTCTAGCAAGTTACTTCCATTCTGTTGGCTTCTGCAACATACAAATAATGCTACCCCCCTTGTAGTGTTTGCAGTGGGTTTGGTCAAGAGAGAACACTTGACAGTTCCTGGCACCACAGAAAGCCCTTATATGGCAGCTGTCATAGTCTTAGTCCTAATTCTGCCACCGACCCTGGCCAAGTCATTCTACCTGAGCTCGGCATCCTCAAACACGGCTCCTCCGAGCTCTATCATCTGATTCACACACCCTCGATGGGCGGGGCAGGGCTCTGAGCAGGCACTTGAGCAGCCTCGAGGGGCTACTCAGGGTTGGTCGTTCCTGTTCTCATTCCAGCTCTTCCTCTGCCTGGAGCAGGAAGTCTGTGTCACTCACCCCTTCTCACTGCACCTCAGTTTCTCTCCCTTCCCACCCGTGGTCATAAAGCAAGGACACATGTGAGAGATGCTTGGAATTCTACCAAAGGTCTACGCACGTGCAAAGATGCGTCAGCCTGTCTGGTGGTCAACAAGAGCCTGCCTGCTGAATTCCTCACGTTGACTGAGTGACACCCGACTCGACTTCCTTCAAGTCCCCAGGGCTCCTGCCTCTTCTGGAGACCTTCTTGCAAAAAAAAAAAAAAAAAAAAAGACCTATATTTTCACCCCATGTATTACAGATTTTAACAGAACAGAAATTTTCTCCTGGAAATTTCTTTTAACATCTTTAAATAATGGGGCTTCCCTGGTAGCACAGTGGTTAAGAATCTGCCTGCCAATGCAGGGGACACAAGTTACAGCCCTGGTCGGGGGAAGATCCCACATGCCACGGAGCAACTAAGCCCGTGCACCACAACTACTGAGCCTGCTCTCTAGAGCCCGCGAGCCACAACTACTGACCCCACGCGCCACAACTACTGAAGCCCAGGTGCCTAGAGCCCGTGCTCCACAACAAGAGAAGCCACCGCAATGAGAAGCCCGCGCACTGCAGCCAAGAGTAGTCCCCGCTCTCCACAACTAGAGAAAGCCCGCGTGCAGCAACGAAGACCCAACGCAGCCAAATATAAATAAATAAATAAATTTATTTTAAAAATTAAAATAAAAATCTTTCAATAATGATCTTGATATCAACTTCAGGGTTTAAAGACAAAAAGAACGTCAATTTCCACAGCAAAACCTAAATTCATTCGTGCGTGTTGTTTTCTCTAAGTTTCATGGGCTCTTATAAAATTAGCAATTTAAGTATCAGATTAAATTGCCGATGGAGCCTCTATCTGCAGAGAGTGGCCTGGGGCGCCTCTGGGAAGGCAGGGGTGGGTAAACCAATTTTTCAATGGCCCCAGGGGTGCAGGGACCAGCCACATACAGCAACATTTCCTCTGCACTATTCCAGCATGAAGTACACAGGCAGGCTGGGCTTTTTCAAAGGGAGGGAAAAGCATTAAGAGACGTTTTGCGGGGGGAAGGGGCTTTATCATCGTGAGTTATTTTTTTTTTATAATTATGTAAAACATCTGCCTAGCTCCCAAGTCCAATCGACAAAACAAGCTACATCCAGAGACACCTAGCTTCCATCCTTGTCCCTTCTCTTCTGCCCTCCCCACAAAGATAATAACTTCAACTAGTTTTGGGTTTCTCCCATTTTTTAAAAAATATAAATAAAAGTATGCATGTGTACACATACTCATTTATGTTACTAAACGAGTATGTATATGTGTGTATACATATGTATATGTATATGCTCATATCCCCCCTGTAGATACAAGGCAGCGTATGATACGCGTTGTTCTAGACCAGTGCTGTCCCAGCAGAACCTTCTTAGATGGTGGAGGGTCTGTATCTGCACTGTCCAACATGGCCGCCACTAGCCATAAGCAGTGATTAAATACTTGAAATATGACTAGTGCAATAAAGGAACTGAGTTTTTTAATGTATTTCCTTTTTTTTTTTTTTTTTTTTTTTTTTTTTTTTTTTGCTGTACACGGGCCTCTCACTGTTGTGGCCTCTCCCGTTGCAGAGCAACAGGCTCCGGACGCGCAGGCTCAGCGGCCATGGCTCACGGGCCCAGCCGCTCCGCGGCATGTGGGATCTTCCCGGACCGGGGCACGAACCCGTGTCCCGTGCATCGGCAGACGGACTCTCAACCACTGCGCCACCAGGGAAGCCCTGTATTTCCTTTTAAGTCACATAAATTTAAATAGCCACAGGTGGCCAACGGCTGCCGCATTGGTCACTGCGGTTCTAGCCACTTAATCGTAGGAAACAGAGCTAGCGCTCATCCCTTTTCAGAGCTGCTAGGCGCTGCACTGTGCAGAAGGATCCGTTTACTCACCAATCTGCCACTGATGGATGTTTGAGCCCTTCCAGCCTTTTGCTGTTATAATCAGTGCTGCAACAAATAGCCAACTGCATAGGCCTGTTCATATTTTTCACCACTGTATCTTTGGGACAGATACACAGACATGGAACTGCTAGGTCAATGGGTAAATACAACTGAAATTTTGCTGAATATTGCCAGATTCCCCTCCAGAGGTTCTATCATTTGCATCCGGACTTTAAAAAAGCCAGTAGGCCTACTACTTTTCTTCATGAGAGAACTTATCCTTTAACCATAAAGGAACCAGAGAATAATTCTGCAGCTTCTCTACTGCCCAATGGATGCCAGGTGAAAAGAATAAAGAAATGAAATGGTAGACAGAAAACAGAATAGTGGTTGCTGGGGGCTGAGAGGAGGAGGGAATGGGGAGTTATTGTTCAGTGGGAACAGAGGTTCCTCTTGGGAAGATGAACAAGTTCTGGACCTGGATGGTGGTGATGGTTGCATGTGGTGATGGTGAATGTCCTTAATCCACTGATCTGTACACTTTAAAAAAGTGCTAAATTTTGTTACATATATTTTACCACAATTAAAAAGAAGAAAGAAATGAAATGGTGAAAGACTCCGAAATCCTTAACCTGACACATAGAACCAAAAGGAAGGGATAAAAAGTAGCCACACTTAGTCTAGTGGGCAGCACTTCATGCATCAGTGAGATTTCCTAGGACAGTGGTTCTCAACCAAGGGCAATTTTGCCCCTCAGAGGACATTTGGCAATGTCTGGGGACACTTTTTAAAATTGTAAAATATATAACATATATAGTATTTCCATCTTAACAATTCCTAAGCATACAATTCAGTGGCCTTAATTACATTTGCAATGTCGTCAGCCCTCACCACTATCTGTTTCCAAAACTTTTTTATCACCCCCAACTGAAACTCTAACCACTAAAGCAGTAACTCCTTCTTCCCCTGACCCCCTCCCCAGGGGAGACATTTTTGAATGTGATGACCATTTTTTGGCGGGGGCCAGCGCTTCTGGCATCCACTGGGTGGAGGCCAGGGATACTACTCAGCATCCTACAATGCACAGGACAACCCCTCAGAACAAAGAGCGTTATCCCGTCTGAAACGTCAATAGTGATGAGGTTGAGGAAGCCTGCCCTGGGTTCTGAACAGGAACTGCTCACACTGCACAGGTTCAATTGCAACTCAGAGAAGGACTGTGCAAGGCCAGGAGGGCCTTAATTTGGATACATCCACGCGCACACCAGGGGCCTCCAACAGATTCCTCAGCTGTTACTCCTCCTAGGAGGCAGGACTCTTTGTCAACACAACGACAGCTTTTTACAAATGCTCAGGTTATCAAAAGGATGCCCAAGTGTGAGGTCATAGCAAAAGTGCCCCTTTGGAACAAAAGCTCGTCGGGAATGGGCGGCTGGTAAGAGCGATGGCTCTGGAGAGTGCAGGACCTCCTAGCAGGGTGAGCTTTGTCTGTGAGCTCCCATCCAGACGCTAGGAATATCCCAAGAGCCTCGGCAACAGCACATCACCAAGTGAGGGCACACAGCACTTCCAGGCAAGGTCTCCACTCCCAGCCGATCTGTGGGGGCCAGAGCCCAGCCCAACGCTGATTCACATGGCAACAGAGACAAAGAAATGAATGACTCATCAACAAATACAGTAGTACAGGCATAGCTTCTAGAGTATGTGTGTAAGGGGGAAATCCTGTGTAGTTCAAAATTCTCCTAAGAGCAGACATCTCAGCTCTCAAGAAGTCCAAAGTGGGGAAAAAAAAAAGTCCAAAACAGTACTTCCTCCAGCTTTGGTGAAGCTCAACTGACACCGAGTCAGCTTGTATTCAGAAGCCACGCTGTACATGAATCGTGTGTTTCTAGGTGCTGTACCTCACTCAACGCAGCAGACCCACGCTTTGAAAGGTGCGCAGAAACTGAGCCCACGGCAGAACTGGCAGGTTCACAGCCCTGGTCCCACCTACCCTGGGACAAGTCCTTGCTGAGCAGATAGGCAGGCAAACTCACTTGCTGAATGATCAAAGGTGCACGTGAGACGTCTCCGCTGTACCTACTGAGCACTATTTGGTGCCAGAGGCCCTACAAGCCTAAACGGCTCAAAAGCAACATGAGTCCTGGATGAGGACTCATCCCAGAACCATCCGTTGAGGCCGCAGAGCCAGGATCAGACACCACCATTTACCAAGTGAGCCTGGCTTCTTGTGCCTGTACCCTGACCACCCCAGTCTCCTTCCTGCCAAGGGGAGATCTAGTCCTGTCATCGTCATTTTCCTTTTTCTTCAATATGCAACATGGAAATTAAAAGTTCAAATCTTAAGAAACTCTTAAAAAAAAAACCCAGCTTATTGAAAACTACCAGAGCACCAACCCTCCCTCATGGCAGGGGGCCCTGTGGGGTGGTGAGTGGTCGAGAGCCCGGGCTCAGGGGCCAGGCAGACGGGCTCATGCCCAGCTCTGTCCCACACTAACTGTATCTTGGGGAAGCTACTTATCGTCTCTGTGCCTGGTCTCTTCTTAACTGTGGCCTCCTCTTAGGTTGGGGAGGGTTAACTGAGAGAGTCCAGGTAAAGGGCTTAGCACAGAAACTGACCCTTTAAAAGTGCTCAATCACACCGTCAAGCGCTTTCGCCATCTGAACACAGACACAGAACGGCTTCTCATCTCATCTGGAAACGGCCTGAGACCTACATCTCTACAGTCCTCGCCGTCACAGGTACTGGACTTCAAAGGATGTATTCGGAGTGACACAGCCGCTCCTGTGTACACAACCCACACCTCTACCTGGAGCAGCCGCACTGGACCAGCCACCAGATTAGCTCTCTAACACCTGTCTCCTCCACAGATTTCTGTCCACCTGGGGACAGCGACGCCTCCTTACCTCCACATGGCACAAGGCAGAGCGTGGTGGCTGACAGTGCTTAAGAGATGCTGTGCCTCGGTTTGAGTCCTGGCTCTGTCATTCCCTGGCTGTGTGACCTCGGGGCAACTTAACTTCTCTATGCCTCAATTTCATCAGCCGCAAAATGCAGCTAATAATCGCACCTACCTTAGGGTTACTTGGAACAGTGCCTGGCAGAGAAAGCATTAGTATGTTTTGGGGTTTTGGTTTTTTTTTTTTTACATAAAAGAGATGGTGTCTGAGACCTCAAGTTTAGCGTGTCTCACATCCCACTCACCTCCCCATCCCTACCCTCAGTCTCATTCTTCTCCTGTATTCTAATTTCGTGGCATCACCACTCACCCAAGCTAAAAAACCTCAATTCTTCCTATACCTTCTCCTTGGCCTTGCCTACTTTCCTGCCCTCTCCCTCACTACCCTTCCGGTCCATCGAATGACCAAGTCCTGTCAATTCTACCTAAAATTATTCCCCTGCCCGAGCCCCAGCACTGCCTCAGCACAGACCCCCTTCGACCCCCTTCTCACGTGTAGATCCCTAAGCCCTTCCGTACTACCACCTCTACTCCAGTCTCGCCCCTCTCTAACCCATCCCCCTTCCTGCTCTCGCCAGCATTTACTGCTCAGGAACCCCAATCTGATCAGCTCCTCTCCTCCCTTTAAACCTGCGATGGCTCCCCACTGCTCCTTCCAGTAGCGTGCGAAGCCCTCGACAGTCTGGCGTCAGTCTTTCCCTTCAGCCTCCTCTCCTACCATTAACTCCCACATACTCTCTGCTCCAGCTGTGAGGAACTTGGCTGCCTCCCCAAATGCCAGGTGTTTTCACACTTCTGGGCTGGTCCCTATCTTCTGGTCTGGCAAGCCCCACCCATCCTCTTGGACCCAGCTCCAAGGTCACCATCACTCCTAAAGCTTTCTTCAGCCTGCAGCAACTTCCTCACTGCTTCCCGCCAGCAGACCGTCAACTCTCAAGTGCAAGCAAGGATCATGTCCTTCACCTGTGGCCCCAGCCCCTGGGGCACAGTGTCCAATACACAGTAGGCTCTGAATAAGCAAGCAATCTGGCATATGGCAGAGACACTGAAAATACTCATCAGATTTAAAGGTAACGTACCACCTTTCTCAGTTAAAACTGCCCAGGTTCCAAATACAGAATCTTGAACATATAAGTGTGTAGCTGGACTAGGGCACAGAGCACGGCAAGAGGTTCTACCCAGGAATGCATTACAGAATGCCTACAAGACAAAGGTGTCTGAGCATCAGCCTTGAGCCCCTTCTAAGACCAGCATGAGTTGATGGACAGTCTTCCCTCTGGTCTTAGCTCCAGTGCCCCTCCACTACCACTAAAAATCGGATGTAAGCAAGAGGATAGGGCAATTCCGCTCTCTTTCATGGAGACCCGTTCATTACTTTTCTGAAGTTCCAAGTGCCCAAGTTCTCTCCCTAGACGTGATCGTTGGGAAGGCACACCTATCCTAAAATGGTGTCTTTTTCCATCTTTTCAATCCTCCCGCTGAACCCATAGTGTCTGTTGCATCAAAAGGACCCTCAGCACACCCAAAGCACTGCAGGACTGATAATAGCCTAGCTGGAGCCCACACCTACTTCCACAAAGGCAAGGCACTAGCCTACTGTACCCCCTATGCACTGCAACCCCACCATCAGGCAAAGAGCACCCAGCGCAGGGACACTGGTAAGTCAGGGCTTGTCCCTTCTTGGTTACTTCAATTGCCTTGATGCACAGATATCATAACCACAGTCAGACACACAGGTACGAGCCCTACCAAGTCTTACCGTGGCCTGGGGCTTTACCTGCCATGTCTCTGGCACAGGCAGACAGCCAGGAAGCTGGGCACTGCCAGTCAGCAAGCGAGGTGGCATTTGATCATGGCTCTGGAGGAACGAGTCTGCTGCCACACCCTACCCACCCCTCCCACCTTCTGGGCTGCATTCTTCCTCCCAGACCCCTAGTACCCAGCACCCTGCTGCAGTCTCATCCTGGCTGGCAGAGAGACAAAACCTCCCACTGCACCCCAATACCTTGTCACACTAAGAGTCAGACAACAGCACCAAAACCCACTGTGAAGAGAGAGATGACTTAATGCAGGGGTATGTGCATTTTTTTTTCCAGCTTATGGAAATGCAAACTCCCTTCCCCACCCATTCACTGAAGGAGCAACTTCCCCTCCAGGCCTGCAGGAGGAAAAAGGGTTGGGGCTCACTTTGCCACTCTGGTATGTATCTGCTTTCTACAACAAAAGACACGTGCAGGTGACTAGCAATGATAGATTCCTAATGCCCTGCAGTTGTCTCTGGGGACAACTTTCAGGAATTTTCCCCTAGGTTATGCGCTTCTTAGGTATTGCATCTCCTAAGAAGCTCCTGAAAGCGGGATCTAGAGTTGGCTGACAGACATTCTGACAACTGGTTTTAACTGAAAGCTGTAACTAGCAGGACTTCTGATCACCCTCCCAGGGAATGTGAATGTTAGGAGTTGGAACTTGGGCACAATCCGCCGTCTTGGGGACCGAGACTCCTCCCACTCTCCCCTGCCACGAAGAGCGGCCAGGGAGGAGATCGGGGATCCGAGGGGATACACGCAGAGTGGGGCGAGTCGGGACCCCGGGACCACCCGGCTCGCGCTCCTAGCAGACCTCAGTTTCCCGTTTTTGAAGGGAGTGTCCCGTCGGACCGGGGACCGAGGTGACCCGAGGAGCCGGGCCGCGACGCTCACCTCTCGCGCCGAGCGGAGCTGCTGGCGCAGCGCGTCCTTGCAGCCATAGGGGCCGCGGGCGCCCGTGCCGCGGGGCTGGAAGTGCGCCTCGACGCGCGTGGCCCCGCGGTAGGCGCCCTTATAGAAGGAGGGCCAGCCGAGCTCCAGCAGCGGCGGCTCCAGGTCCGACTGCTCGGGGAAGTAGGTGCCGGAGGAGCAGTCGTGCGACGAGCCGAAGGAATCCTCGGGCCCCGCTGCCGCGCCCTCCTCGCCGGGCCGCTCGGCCGCGCCTAGGATGGCGCGCACCTCGTCGGGGTTTAGGAAGCGGCCGAGGCGCTCGCGTCGCAGGAAGGCCGCGAAAGCGTCGGGGCCGCCCGCCACCAGCTCCTCGAGCGCCAAGCGCCGCTCCTCGCTGTACAGCTCGGCCGGGTTGGGCGGCCCGCACGGCGACAGGCAGGCTGCGGGCAGTTCTTCCAGGCCATCGGACCGCAGAGCCATGGCGACGCTCTGACACAAGACAGCTCGGACCACCACGGGAGCGCAGGACACTTTATAGGCACCTTTGAATCTAACCGGCCCGCGCCATTGGCCGCGCCGCCCCTCCCTGGCTCTTCCATTGGCTGCCTTGTTGTGACGGCAGAGTCCGGAAGCAGTGCACGCCTCTACGACTCCGCCCCCTGAAGTGCTATTGGCTGCCCCGCGGCGCGGCCCGGCCCCGCCCCGCCCCGCAGCCCTGTCCCACCCAGCGCCTCCGTAGAGGCCCGGGACTGCTGCTGAGACCACGTTCTTGCTCCGTGGTTGCTCAGCGGAATTTAGTCTTGGCGACTACGTTCCTGTTCCGAGGTAGCGTTCCTGCTATGGTCCTGCGGGGAGCCGAGTTCATCAAGATCAACTAGAGAGCAGATGTCAGGCCTGAGTGGCCGTGGTACCCGGGGCGGTGGGGCAGGCAGGGAGCCCGAACTGAAGCCGGAGAGCCCGACCACAGCCATCCTCGCGCTCCCCCTGCCGGCCGCCCCACAGCGCGGCCCTACAAGGCCCAGGGAGGTCAGAAATGTGAACTGGGAGGAGAGGCTGGGACCTGCTGGGGCACACTGACCCACTGACCGTGCTTCTCCGGGTCTCTCAGAGCTTGGGTGAGGCCAGCCACTCCCCAGTATTGAAATCATTCATTCATTCGTTCAAAAATACCGGTCCGTCATAATAGCCACTCCTTTGATTACACCTTCAGGTAGCTTTCTCTTCTCTCACCTGATCATTTTCTTTCGTTTTTAAGATTTATTTTTTTGATGTGGATTATTTTTAAAGTCTTTACTGAATTTGTTACAATATTGCTTCTGTTTTATGTTTTGGCTTTTTGGCCGCCAGGCATATGGGATCTTAGCTCCCTGACCAGGGATGAAACCCGCACCCCCTGCATTGGAAGGCCAAGTCTTAACCACAGGACTGCCAGGGAAGTCCCTCACCTCCTTGTTTTTTGCCTGGCAAAACCCCAAACCTGGTTAAACCCCACTCTCCACCTACTTTCCTCCTGCACCCAGGCCGCCATACAGTGCAGGGGAAAAGAAAGACACAGTCATGCCCACCAGCTGTGCCTGAAATTCATGGTCTCAAGTGGGCCCTTAAGGTTGCCTGCTAGCCTCTATTTCCCTAACTTCTCTCTACCTTTTCCTCTCTCATTCTTACTTTTAGAGTTTGCTTTCTATTTCACTGAGAAAATAATAGCAGTCAGGGAAGATAGTTCCACATGCTCCCACCACATCTTCCTACCTGTTTGCATCTCTGCCCACATACTGGGCCTTCCGTTACTATGGATGAGCTGTCTGTGAGCCTATCTAATGCCAGTCCTTCCATTTGGGCAGTAGTTGCCAATCCCCCTACTACTAACCTATGTCTCTCCAGCAATTCCCTCCTCTTTCCTGGATTATCAATTTCCCTGCTTTACTGGTTCATTCCTATCAGCATACAAACATGCTGTAATATTTTTCATCCTGCAAACAACACTCATGACCCTACATCCCTCTAGAGCTTCCTCCCCATTTCACTCTCACTTTTATAGCATAAAGCCTCAAACAACTTGTCTATACTTGCCATCTCCAGTCTTCCTCCCATTCTGTCTTGAATCCTGTCCAATCAGGCTGATTCCTACACTGGCCAACCAAAACCTCTTGTCAAGATCATTGTGAGGGACTTCCCTGGCAGTCCAGTGCTTAAGACTTTGCCTTCCAATGCAGGGGTTGCAGGTTTGATCCCTGGTCGGGGAGCTAGGAACCCACATGCCTCACGGCCAAAAAAACCAAAACATAAAAAACAGAAGCAGTATTATAACAAGTTCAATAACGACTTTAAAAATGGTCCACATTAAAAAAAATCTTAAAAAAAAAAAGATCATCATGAGCTCCACGGTGTTAAATCTAATAGCCAAATTTTAGGCCTCATTTTCTTTGTGTAAATGAGAAGACATATATACAACTGTAAAGTGCTTCATAAATGTGAGACATTACCATTATCATGTATCAATATACTTTTTTTAAATAAATTTATTTTATTTTTGGCTGCGTTGGGTCTTCGTTGCTGCACGTGGGCTTTCTCTAGTTGCGGTGAGTAGGGGCTACTCTTCGTTGTGGTGCGTGGGCTTCTCATTGCAGTGGCTTCTCTTGTTGCAGAGCATGGGCTCTAGGCACGTGGGCTTCAGTAGTTGTGGCACATGGGCTCCGTAGTTGTGGCTCGTGGGCTCTAGAGCACAGGCTCAGTAGTTGTGGCACACGGGCTTAGTTGCTCCGTGGCATGTGGGATCTTCCCAGACCAGGGTTCGAACCTGTGTCCCCTGCATTGGCAGGCGGATTCTTAACCACTGCACCACCAGGGAAGTCCTCAATATACTTTTTTAAATGGATGAATGTCCGCTGCTACAAAGATACTTCCGTTCTTCCCCTCTCTCCCCATACCCAGCCTGTTTATGAAATTTTTCAAGCCCAAGTGTGGAGATTTCTATGTGTCCCTGCTCTGGCAGCCAGCATCCAGAAGGGTCCAAGACAGCATCCTTTTTCATCCTCTTCCAAGACACCAACAAACTTCTGTATGTGATGCAAACAATGACCACTGTCTGGGGCTGTGCAATCATAGAGTTTGTCAATCTCTCCATTGCCTAAGGTCAGAAGTGAGAATAACCACGGTCTCACCTGCTGAATTGTTGTAATAATGTGAAGTAGTATGTAGTATTTTACTTCCCCACTATAAACTGTATGAGGAGAAGGACTGGGGTGGTTTGGGGAGAAAAGGATAGGACAGGTCAGTGCACTCCAAGAAGAGAACAGAAGAGAAGGGCAGCCCTGTTACGTATAAATGTGTCATCAGACAACCATTTGAAAGTGTGGGGGAAAATGTTATATGAGCTATTACAGGGCTCCATGTTAATTTCAAAAGAAGAATTTGACAGAGTGAAGCTCATTTTCAACCACCCTTCTTTTCTTGACTTCATCAGGTTTCACCTTCTTGCAGTCTAGAAAGATACCTCTCCGTATCTGAGCCCTCAGAGCTCCCTCTGATTCAGGGGCCAACTGGGAGAGCCCTCTGTGGTGGGGTCAGGGACCTGGAACCCTCCCCTGCCCTTTATCCCAGGCACTACCGTTTTGTGAATTCAAATCATTAGGGTTCAAGCGAGCTCATAGCAATGACCACAGCCACACTAAACAGGTGTTATTAAAAGGAATTTAATAATCTTAATTAAAAACTCTTAACAGCGAATTCTGTCACAGGCCTTGGCAGCTGGAAGCAACTCCAGGGGCGCGCCCCTCTGGGATGTGGTCGAGCCACAGTCTCGAACATGGGGCTCACCACTGCCGCATGGCGTGGTGCTACCTGGAAGTTACTTCAATACAATATCAAAGATCCACAAGGATTTTTTTTAAAAAAAGTTTTAAATATATTAGACTCTCTTGATTGCCATTTTTACACAAAGCTGCTGATACAGTATACAGAGTTTTAACTTTTTTTTTTCACATAAAATACATTTTTCTTAAATGTTCTCTGTACATCAGTGGCTTCTGGTCTGGTGAATTATTGCGGAGGGCTGTGGGTCTACAGACTTTTCCTGGGTGCACAGAGCCAGGCCCCGCACTGTGGCACTTGCAATGCCCATGGGAAGCAGGCCCTCCGGCCAACTGGCCAACAAGAGACTGTCGAGGAAAGCTTCTAGCAGAGGCGGTCACTTCTGCGGAGTCACCCACTGACCACATGACTCTTTGCTCTTATGTGCCCTGGGGGAGGGGAGGCTGTCCCCAAGCCACAATAGCAAGAGTTAAATACAGTCCTTCTGGGCATCCCGTAAGGAGCGCCCTTCTGGAAAGTGTCCCAGTATTCTGCTCTGGGAAAGCAAGTGGAAGGGAGAACTCAAGATCAAAAGATATCTGACACCAACAACCAAAATGGTCTCATGTTACTACAAGGCCAGCAGACTGGTGGGTAGGACAGGGGACACAGCTTTGTTAACTTTTCTAAGCCTATTGAAATTGACCAAACAGTACAGAGCAGTTTCACCAATGCTGCATATTTGATGGAGAACTACATCCTGAAGTCTTCAGAAGACCTGGGCTTAGGGTGCACTCAACTTCCTGGAGCTACTCTCAGGCCAGAAACTCACTCTCTGGTGATAGCCACCAATTTTCAGTTGTTTGGGGCATAAGGTGGGAGCAAGGGCGAGAGCTCAGAGGGAGCCATGTTGCACAGGCTTTAGAAGTAGCCTTCTTTCATCTGCCAGGAACTGCCACCAGACCTGGGTCTAAGCGGGAGCTGGGCATATGGTCGACCTTGCCAGCTTTCTCCCTGCTCCTTGATCCACACCTGCCAGGAATAGAGGCAGACTCATGAGGAAAGTTTTCGATATTAAAGGAGAAGCTCCTTTTCCTCCCAATATCCGTTGGTGGGGCAGGACTAGGTAATAAATGAGCAAAAATGAGGAAGAGACAATGAGCTTAAGAACCTGAGATGCCTTTGGCAACAAGTTCCAGACTCCTTGTTCTTCTAGACACTGACTTCAAACTGGTATTATACAGTGGCTGAAAGATGCTGGCCTAAAGGCAGTTATCCTTGAAAGTCCCAGGTGGACTTGGGATGGTATCTGCCTGGAACCCAAGATCCAGCATCTCCATTTAGTGGCAAATGTTATCCAGGGGTGGTGATGTCAGCAGCTTCCCAGCTAAAGAAATTCATACGCTAGGGATTCTAGGAGCAGAAAAGCAAAAGGTTGCTGGACTAGGATGCAGCCTTTCTGTCTCAGGTGAACTGAATGGGGCTGTTGATGCTCATGACCATGAGGATGGTCATGACCATCATCAAAGGATGAGACCTCACTCTCTCATTCCTCCTTTATCCCTGGAACCTAATACAGTGCCTGGTGAGTCACAGCTACTCAATAAACTACATGAGTGAATAAATGAATGACTTTGGCCCCAGCTTGTCCCTTGACACCGAGGAGACCCACAGGGAAAGTTCCCCCAGGTACTTGAAGGGAATGGTTCATCCCCGACTGAAAACACGCGCTAAAGCCCAAGAGTCTGCAGTTGGCTCCTGTCAGGGGATCAGCTGGGAGTCCCAGCCTTCTGGGTGGGAGAGGAACGGCCCAGGAGGCAGGAAGCAAAGGAGGAAGGAGGGAACAGCCAGAAGGGCTCAGAGCGGGCAATAAATACCTTCAGTCTCTGGCCCCTGAGCAAACAGATCTGAAAACGTACACAGCTCTCTCCTAGGAGCGTGTGTCTTCCCTCAGCACCTCCCAGCTTGCAGCTCAAGTGGGCTCAAGAGGAATTTCAGTGTCAGTCTGATCTGAACACTATTTTAAAGCCTAAAAGGCATGTGTGTTTTGAATCATCCCTGCCCTGCTCCAGCCATAGGATGAGATGATGGAGAGTCAGCCCCAGACCCCAGGGATGTGGCAGGTGTCACGCACACCTGTCTGAAGTCGCCTGACCTGCCTTTCCACCCTGGACTGGATCCGTCCTGGAGCTGGGGTGGGAGTGGCCTGGTGCTGTGACTCTCCCTGCATCCAGGAGCACTGTTCTCTGACCCAGCTGCCCTGCTCCTGGTAAAGCATCAGCGAGGCCCTTGGGATCCAGCTATCTCTGCCTCTGGGCTATGGGAGCCATGGCGACCACAGTGGAGGACTGGGACAAACAGCAGACCTCATTACTAGGACTGTGGCACAAGGGGGCTTCTCCAGCCCCAGCCTCTGGCCCAGATGTCCCTCGGTGAGAATTTCTCATAAGCTCAGAAAGAAAAGGGTTAAAGGAAACCCAGATTTGCCCCCCAAATTCCAGAATCTGGACCTCAGGGGCCCCTTCAGAGCTCTAAAGAGGTAGTTTTAGACAAGTAAAGGGTGCACAGAGCAGGAAACAAACCTGCAGTTCGTTAGTTATACCAGGAGGTTTGGGCTGATTCCACGGACAGCGCCCAACTCATGGGCAACAATTTCAAAGGGGCTCACGAGAGAATGCAGTGGAGAGGTGGCAGGCAGCCTGTCTCTCATAGGCTTCCCTCCGCAGCATCAGAAAGATTGGGGCTATGAAATAGTAGAGCTGGGGCAAGACCCAACTACAGCCCCACCACCGCTCTCCTGAATGCAGTGCAGGGTGTTGGACCATGTGCACCTTGGATTTTCAGCCTTGGGCTGTCACCACTCTGGCAGGAGCAGGATGGGAGCTCCTGGGCCAGACAGGAACTCACAAGGGCCAACTGGCAAACCCGTCTCACCAAGCATTCCAGAAAATGCAAAGCTGGCCTGGGAGTGCTGAGCATTCACTCTGGGAGAGGTAGGGGCCCCGGCAGCCCCCCACTGCTCACTCTGATGGCTTCGTCTGAGGAGGGCCGGCTGAGACAGGCTGGACCGAAATCAGCCGAATATTCACAAAGGTTGGCCAGGGCGCTGGGCTCTGTCATGGTTACCAGAGACGTCTGCAGAAATTAACAACATGAATTCGCCTCTCTCCCTGGAAAAGCCCTTCCAACTGAAGTTTCTCGCTTAGCTTCATTTGTCCAACACCAGTCAGTAAAACCTAGCGATCGTGATACTGTTCAGGAAAGAAAACTAATTCAGTGGACCCCCTTCCCAACCTGAAGCTTTGTAGCCTAAAAGAATTCTTTCAGCAAATGCACTTTTGGAAACACTACCTTTGTTCTCTCTCCCCTCCATCTTTTGATGCTTCCACCCAAGAGCAAAATATGATTTGGATTATTCCAGGATTGGAATAGCCAGGTTTTCCACCTTGGCCCCTGGGCACTCACACAGCTGGCACTTGGCACAAGCAAGGCTGTGGGGAGCAGGCCTACGCCCGTGTCATCCACCCAACGTGGGCGCATAGCTCCCTCTGGATGCAGAGAGGACCTCCTGTTCCTGCCGGATGTGGATGATGATAGCAAACGCTGGTAGGGCTCTGGGCAGGCTGACAGGTATCAGCTTAGCAGGCCTCCTCCCCTGCTAAAGCCATGTTGGCAGTGGCGACAAAACTCTGAGTCTTAACTTCAGTCCTCTTGGGAAGAGCCCACAAATTCTCAGTCCCACCTGCTTCCCATGAGCCCAGCTGTGTCATCCCTACACATGTTGATTGTGTGTGTGTGTGTGTGTGTGTGTGTGTATTGATATGTCACATGTGAGTACTGGTCCAGAGAAGCCTTTACCAACAACAGAACCGGAATCCCAGCCCACGCTCCTGAAATCTGACAGCAGGATGAGTCAGGAAGCCACTATGGGCCTTGTGTTTGATGGCAGACAGTGCGGCAAGAAGCAGAACCGTGGGAAGTGGTGATGCTATGGGCAGCTGGCTGAGAGGTGAGGTTAGCGTTCCTCTGGAAAGCAGAGCCCACCTCTCCCCAGCTGCCCTCGGAAGCCTCCCCAGCCAGGGCTGCTGGGCTGGCCTGGATTCCAGGGACCCTCTCCCCAAAGCATCCCTCCCCTCCATCCCTCAGGGACTAGGAGATGCGGCAGCAGCCGTGGACCTTCTCCTCCATTTCCTCCATGGGGGCCTTGAACTTCAAGAGTGGGGGGTCTCCACTGGTGACCGTGTAATACACCGAGGTCCCATTGCTGCTGTACGGGGAAGTTCTGCCTCCGATCAAAGGGGCCTTGCCTTCACTGCCGCCCTCACCCGTCCTGCCCATGCCGCTACCCAGATGGGTGCTCAGGAAGGGGTGGCTGAGCAGCTTGGCAGCAGCCCGCTGCCGCTTCAGCTCCAGAAGCGTCTGGGGGCTCTGTTCCTTGTAGCCACTCCAGGGCGGGGTGGCATCGGCCATGCCAGGGTTGCCATAGGCCATGTTGTAGTCCGGCACCTCATGCACTTTCCAGACGTCCCCGTTGGACAGCGCATACTGGTAGGTGCTGACCGGAGCCCGGAGGCCATTCTCAACAGGCACGTCCATTTCACTTCGTGGGATCTTGGTAGGAAACTCGGAGAGCAGCACGGGCTTCTCCAGCCTGGGGTTCTTGAGGGTGAGAAGGACAACGTTACCAGCTGGCTGGAAGATATGAACCCATACCCCACTTGTGCCTCTGCTGAAAGCATGATTGTTTGGGCCTGTCCTCATCCGTTTTCCCTACCTGGGTAACAAGACTTCTATTTTCCTTTGGGGAACTCACCAATCTATGGGTTTTGATAGAGTTGACCCACTCTCACCTTTGCTCCCAGCAAAAGACCACGACCCCAGGCCTGGCCAATCAATAAACTCCCTACAGGAATTGGTTCAGGGGTGGGTTCCTGACTGAAATTGGTTCAGTGAAACTCAACCCTGGGACTTGTGCTAGAAAAGTTGGGAAAGAGCAGATCTATTTCTGTAGGAACTACGCTGGTAAGAATGATGTACTGGGGAGATACCGTTTCAAAGGGTCTACTTGGCTGTGAAGCCAGCACTAAGGAAGACTGAAAGAGAGACAGAGACTGAGAGAGAGAGAGACTGCATCCTGATGATATGTTTTGAGCCCCTGGATCCACTTGGCCCCAGACTTTCCAGTTACATAAGCCAATGCATCTCTTTTTTGTGTAAGTCGATTTTAGTTGGGTCACTTGTAATCCTTCCTCTTAGCCCCTGGTGTATCTCCCCTACAAATGGAAGACTCTTACCCAGAGATCTTTTATACCTAGAAATCCCTGGGTAATAAGAGCTTTAAAAGTAGCTGCAGCCTGTGGGCTTCCCTGGTGGCGCAGTGGTTGGGATGCAGGGGACACAGGTTCGTGCCCCGGTCCGGGAGGATCCCACGTGCCGCAGAGTGGCTGGGCCCATGGGCCGTGGCCGCCGGGCCTGCGCGTCTGGGGCTGCAGCGGTGGGAGGCCCACGTACCACAAAAAAAATTTAAAAAGTAGCTGCAGCCTAGAAACTATGACTAAAAGGTAGATTCATCTGACAGTGACGAAAATATAAAGCATAGCAAAGTCAAAAGACACATGAAAAACTAGAAATATATTTACAACCTATAAGAGAAAAGGGACTAATTTCCAAATGTATAAAGAGCTCTTAAAAGTCCATTTGAAAAAGCCCAACTACCCAACGGAAAAAACAGGCAAAGGACATTAATATTCAGATCACAGCAAAATGTAGATCTATATAGCATATAAATGTAGGAAAAATTTTCAATCTCACAAATAGTTAATGACATAAAAATTTAAACAACAAAATATCATTTTTACCCATCACATTGACAAATTTTTAAAAAATATTTATTTATTTATCATTTATTTACTTTTGGCTGCGTCGGGTCTTTGTTGTGGTACGCGGGCTCAGTAGTTGTGGCGCATGGGCTTAGTTGCCCGGATCCTGACCAGGGATCGAACCTCTGTCCCGTGCATTAGAAGGTGGATTCTTAACCACTGGACCATCATGGAAGTCCCAACACATTTTTTTTTTGGTTGGCGGGGAAGTGTACTGAGTGGCTTGTGGAATCTCTGTTCCCTGACCAGGGATCAAACCTGGGCCTTCAGCAGTGAAAGCACAGAGTCCTAACCACTGGACTGCCAGAGAATTCCTGACAAATATTTTTAAAGTTTGTTATTATTCAGTGCTTGCAGGGGTGTGGGAAGTAGACAGGAGTGTCAACTGCCACAACTTCTTTGGAGGGCAATGACACACCATCCACCAAAAAAAAAAAAAATTTTTAAGAAAAATATATACTTTGCACAAGCATGCCCATTTCCAGGACTTTGTTTCACAGATAGATTCCCTCAGGGGAGCATGAAAACCGTCATTAGGCAGGTGGGAAATTATGGCAAGTACTTGTATTAGACTGTTCTGGAGCTGGTAGGAAAAAATGAAGGAAGTCTCTATGTGCTGACTTGTGATTCCAAGAATCTGATTTCTTGGAAAGATCTCCAAGAAATATATAATTAGATTAAAATATGGTAAGGAGAGGAATGCTTCCCATAGCAAGTTTCCATTTATGTGTGTGTTTCTTCTGTTTCTTCAGTGGCTTCTTCTGAACTATGCAGGCAAACTGATGACAAATGGGATGGGAGGATGCAGATTCTTGATGGTCTAAATCAGTGCTTCTCAATCTTTCATGTGCATATGAGTCACCTGGGGCTCTTGTTAAAATGTATATTCTGATTCACTAGGTCTGGGTTGGGACCCAAATTTCAGCATTTCTAACACGTTCCTGCGAATAATTTGAGCAGCAGGGATGGAAGACACTCGTTCTCAGCCTTGAGTGCATATTGGAATCATCTGGGAGATTTTAAACACATGCAATGCCGAACTGAAAAGCAACATGCTGTGTGATTCAATCAACATACTGTATGATTTTGGAAAAGGCAAAACTTTGGAGACGGTAAAAAGATCAGTGATTGCCTGGGGTTGGGAAGGGATGAATAGGGAGCATCAGGGATTTTTAGGGCAATGAAAATATTCTGTATGACACTTTAATGATGGACACATGACATTATATATTTGTTAAAATCCATAGAACATACAACCAGAAAAGTGAACCCTAATGGAAACTATGGACTTCAGTTAATATAATGTATCAATACTGGCTCATCAATGATAACGTGTATACTACACTAAAGCAAGAGGTTAATAATAGTGGAAACAGGGGGGCATGATAACGAGGGTATATTGGAACTGTCCGTACTTCCCACTTCTTTTTCTTTTTTTTTTTTTGGCTGTATCGCAGCGTGTGGGATCTTAGTTACCCGACCGGGGATCAAACCCATTCCCCTGCAGTGGAAGTGTGGAGTCTTAACCATTGGACCACCAGGGAATTCCCCCCACTTATTTATCTGAAAACCTAAAACTAGTCAAAAAGTAAATAAATACATAAAGTCTATTCATTAAATAGATAAATAGGGACTTCCCTGGTGGCGCAGTGGTTAAGAATCCGCCTGCCAATGCAGGTGACAAGCGTTCAATCTCTGGTCCAGGAGGATCCCACATGCCACAGAGCAACTAAGCCCGTGCACCACGACTACTGACCCTGCACTCTAGAGCCTGCGAGCCACAACTACTGAGCCCTCGTGCCACAACTACTGAAGCCCACGTGCCCGTGCTCCACAACAAGTGAAGCCACCGCAATGAGAAGCCCACGCACTGCAGCCAAGAGTAGCCCCTGCTCGCCCCAACTAGAGGAAGCCCGTGAGCAACAATGAAGACCCAATGCAGCCAAAGATTAATTAATTAATTAATACAATGCCTGAGCCCCAAGCCTGGAGATTCTGATTTAATCAGTTGGGACTGCAGCCTGGACATCAGGTTTTTTCAAAACAAAAACAAAACACCACCCCAAGGTGATTTTCTTTTACAGTTAAGATTGTGAACCACTGGTTGAAGAGACGGGGTTGTCTTATTACTGCTGTGCCTGCTATCAGTGAATCAGCTCTGCCAAAACCATGTACCCAAGCCAGCCCTGGGGGTTAACAGCACAGAGCCTTGGCAGAAACCTGACTTGGGAGTCAGGCTGAGCAAATACTCCCTTAGATCAGTGGTTCTCAAATTCATGCATGCATCATAATCCTTTGCAGGGCTGGTTAAAACAGAGAGTGCTGGGCCTCAGCCCCAGGGATTCTGATTTGGTACATCTGGGGTGGGGCCTGAGAATCTGCATTTCTAACAAGTTCCCAGGTGACACTGACACTGCTGGTCCAGGGACCACACTTTGAGAATCCCTACCTTATAGACTATTATGTCCTTGACAGCACCTAAGGCCTTGAAAGGTAGTAGGAACAAAAAAGGAAGGAGCTTTGAGCTTTGCAGCTGTATCCTGTGACCTCCTTGTTCCCTCTGGGGCTGGGACAGGGACCCTGGACCCTGACGGTTTCCCTGGGACAGGACTTCTGAGCACCTGAGAGAGGACTGCCTGCTTCTGGCTATGCCATCTCTGTACCCTGTCTTCTCCTCCCTGGTCTGAAACCCCAGCCCCTGAGGCCAAGTGGCCCATCTGATTGCTTTCACTCAACTCCAGATAAACTGAAGCCTTGATGAGGAATCTCCAGAAATTAACAACAACAACAAACTCAGACCTAACTCAGGCTGGTCTCCAGCATCCCTATCCCCCCACCCTTTCCCTACAGGGCTCATGGTTTATGAAACTCTACATCAATGAGCACTTCTGAGAGAATCCTGGGGCCTGGGAGATCTGAATAGACACAGGGAAAGGAGCAGGCGTGGAGAGGGAAACCCCTGAGGGTTTCTTGAAGAATCTCAGTCTCTCCTATGAATCAATAAGGAAAAGATAAACAGCCCAATAAAAAAGGGCTAAAGAACAGATGAAGCACAAAGAGATAACCAGTTGGCCAATAAGCACAAGAAAAGGTTCAACATCATCCACCATCAGGGAAAAACAAACTAAAAATTTGAGCTACACAGCAACCCCACCAGGACGGCTCACACGCAGAGAACTAACTATCCCAACAGCTGGCAAGAAAGGCGCCTTCACTGCTGAAGGGAGAGCAGACAGGTACAACTGCTCTGGAAAACTGCCTGGCGGGATCTCTGAAAGGTACATATCGCCTACCCCGTGACTCATACAGCATTCCTTGGTAAATACCCTCCAGAAAACAGCGCTTGTGTCCATCAAAAGACACACACAAGGATGTCCGGAGCAGCTTTATTCAAAATAGCCCAGGCTGGAAACAACCCAAATGTCCACCAACGGACGAATGGACACATAAATTGTAGACTATGTAAATAATAGAATTTACAGAGCAATGAAAAAGAATGAACTGCTGCTGAATGCCACCACGTGGAGGAATCTCGGAGACACAAAGAAACCAAACACAGGGCTTCCCTGGTGGCGCAGTGGTTGAGAGTCCGCCTGCCGATGCAAGGGACGCGGGTTCGTGCCCCGGTCCGGGAAGATCCCACATGCCGCGGAGCGGCTGCGCCCGTGAGCCATGGCCGCTGAGCCTGCGCGTCCGGAGCCTGTGCTCCGCAACGGGAGATGCCACAACAGGGAGAGGCCCGCGTACCATCCCCCCCAAAAAAGAAACCAAACACAAAGAACCATAGACTGCCTGGGTCCATTCATATGCAGATGCAGGTGCAAAACTAATCTTTAGTGCTCCAAGTTAAATAGTGGCTACCTTTGGGGTGGGAGAAGTCCTTGGAAAAGAGAACATGGGAGCCTTCTGGGATGACAAAAATGCTCTATACTTTCATCGGAAGGTATGTGTTTGTAAGTTTATTGAAAAATTCATTTAAGCTTTGTGTACTTAACACAAGTTACACATGAATCACAAAGAAAAAATAATTAAAGCATAGCTGGGAGGCATTTGAAATGTGATTCGATTTTGATCTACAACTCTTTTCTCTCCCAACCTCCAAGTTTAGGGAAGAAGGAAGACAAAAGCTCCACGTGTGCCGGCTCCATCCCAGCCAGTGCTTTGATGGGGATTCTCTTGCCTTCTCTCCAGCTGGCAAGACAAGCCCTCATGTGACCTCCCTGTTCACGCAGGAAAGCAGGGCCCCCCTGAGACATTTTGCATCCCTCCAAAGCAACACTTGCTAGAAATGTTTTCAACTGCTCATCGTGTAATGGAAGAACCACAAAGGCAGACCCCTACTGGTATGGTCAGCCTCTTCCTTCTTGTCCCCAGCAATTCTGCTCTGGTCCCAAACCTGCTCACTCCTCTCAGCAAGGCTGCAGCCATGCATGGACCTGAGTGTATCGGTACTGAGTCGAACAGTGTCCCCCCAAAACTCATACCCACCCCACATCTCTGAGTGTAACCTTATTTGGAAGTAGGGTCTTTGCAGGTGTAATCAGTTAAATTAAGATGAGGTCACATTGGATGAGACCTAGAGGGGTGGGATAGGGAGGGTGGGAGGGAGACGCAAGAGGGAGGGGATATGGGGATATATGTATACGTATAGCGGATTCACTTTGTTATACAGCAGAAACTAACACAACATTGTAAAGCAATTATACTCCAATAAAGATGTTAGGAAAAAGAAAAAAAGATGAGGTCATACTGGATGAGGGTGGGTCCTAATCCAATGACTGGTATCTTTCTAAGAGAAAACAGAGATACACACACACATACAAGGAAGGCCATGTCAAGACAGAGGCAGTGACTGGAGGCCTGCTAGCAAAAAGCCAAGGAAGGCCTGAGCCGTCAAAAGCTAGGAGAGAGGCGTGGAACAGATTTCCCTTCTGAGACCCCAGAAGGAGCCAACCCTGTTGACACCTTGCTTTTTAGACCTCTGGCCTCCAGAACTGGGAGAGAATACATTTCTGTTGCTTCAACCCACCAAGTTTGCAGTCTTTCGTTACAGCAGCTCTCAGAAACTAATACAGCATCCTCTTAGGAAAGTGGTTGAATGCCCAGACCATTGGCTCCTCCTGGAGCCGGCTTCTTAGATGTCCTGCCAGCCCCTTACTATTTTTCAAAAATTTTCTTCCAACCTGATGTCTCAACACAATTCTCAACATCTTGTTATATTTCCCCCGAAGAAGTTGTAGTGTCCTCTCTCCCAGGGTGGCTGCCCTACTAAATCTCTCTTCTGGGAAGCTCAGAACTAAATCTCTCTTCTGCTGGAGCCCAAGCAGGCACATGGTGATCACTCACTCCCTGGCAATTATGAGTCCCTACTGTGTGCAAGTCTCCCAGCTCTGACACGAACACACCCTACGCTTGCCCCATTAACCACGGTAGCTGCCCACATCAGACAGGATCCAGCTAGTTTAAGGGCACTGACCAGCTGACCTCCCTCTGAAGGCTCTGAGATGAAGAGGCAACACCAGGCTGGGGCCCTGTCCCCCTCCCACTGCAGTGACCAAGACGGGGGCCAGGCAGGAGGCAGGCACTCACCGGGTCCTTATTCTCTTGGTCTGTCCTGGTCTCCCTGATGTCCCCATTGTAGGTGGAGGTCCGCTGATCGTCGGCTGCGCTCCTCTGCTGCCATAGTATGGCCTCTCCCTCATACTCCTTCCTGTACAGGTTGGTTCTGTCCGACAGGCTGGCTCGACGCACCACCTTCCTAAGGGGAGTGGGGGTGGGGGGATGCTGAGAGGCTGCATCCAGGCGCCATGGGTGGGGGCATCCTCGGGCGCCCCGGCTGCCCTGCCCCTGACTCACCCGCGGCTGCCCGCACTGGACGTCCTCCGGCTCAAGGATGACTTGTGCCTCAACTGCGACTTCATGATCACGTCGTGCTTGTGTTTTAGCTCCAACAGCAGTACCTTGAACTCTTCCTCTTCACACAGGTCTGAAGGGGCAAAGGAGCCCATGGTGGGGGATAGTGCAGGGGGCTGTGGCCCCTGAGGGCCCTCCAGACCAGAGGAGCTGCCACGCCAACCCACTGAAAACTCCCAGCATCTTTTGGGACATGGGAGGAGGGGAGAAAACAGGGCCAGCCTTATTTCCTGGGCTACGACTCAATCCTTAGAGGAGTGTAAGAAGAGGAAACCTACGTCCCGTGTACAGTCCCAATTCCCAGTTATGACCGAAGGATTCAGACACCTTTGATAGCTTCCAAGAGGAGTCATTAATTCCCCACAAAAAGTATCAAGAGAAACAAGCAGGTACCCCACATAGCCCAAGCAAGAACTTATGAAAAGATGCTGAAATCATACATCCCTACCCACTCAATCCACCTCATCCTTTCATTCAGCCGTCTACCTATTCGCTGAACCAGTCATCCATCCATAGACTCATCCTCTACCCACCCATCCTTTTATTCATTCATACATACATTCATCCACTTATCCATCCATCCATCCATCCATCTACCACCCATTAATTTATTCATTCATCCAACTATCCATCCACACACCAACCCACCGTCTATCCAACCATATATTTAACCATTTATCCTCTATTCATCAAAAACTCGATGAATGCTTATGTATGTACCAAGTGTTGTCCTGAACTTACCTATTGGCATCTCATCCATGGACGTCCTAGCACTGAGACTGGCCCCATGGGACACTAATAGCTCTGCCATCTGCATCTGAAACACAGGAAGAAGCCAAGGTTCCCCCTTGCCCAGGGCTCAGAAAGCCTAGGAGGTGGAGGGAGTGTTCAAAGCTTCTTAGGATGTGATCCAAAGAATGGTGGGGCAAAGCTGACTCCCAGGGAAGGCTCTGCCCCCTAAAGCCAGGAATCCCGGCAAATGCAATTGGCTTGACACCTCCTCCAGCATGTCTGGGCCATACCAAGGGACAGAAGAAGGAGTCAGCTATAACTCCAGAGCTGTCAGGTGTTTAAAGAGGAATGGTGAAAGCCACCGAGATTTCTATCTGGGAGACAAATGGAGAAACTATTCAAGGCAGAAATGTGGGGAATTTTCCAGCAAATTGGATTGTCGTCTTGTTAGGACACAACTCGTCAATCATTTCTGCAAACTCCCTAGGTCTTTTCATATCCCACATACTAGCCGTAGCCAACACCCTAAGTGGGTCTTGTGTTCTTTTGAACAACTTCCAGCCCAAAGGACAGCAGGTTGACCCTGTGATGGCCTCCTTCACAGCCCTGTGGGTGACAACTACCTGTCCCCAGAAGGCAGCCGCGTGCAGGGGTTCCCAGCCATCCCAGTCCTTCACATCCACGCGCACCCCGTGGTCCAGGAGGAGCTCGGCTGCCCGCAGGTATCCATTGGCTCCAGCTATGTGCAGCTGAAGGAGAGGAAAGACGTGAGCATTCCACATGGGGCTGGTCCCTCATTTGGAGGCCGGAGAGCCCGTTCCCTGACCCAAGTCCCAGATCATACTTGGGGCCAGCAGAATGGAATAGAATGCGGTGGAAATACCAGCCATGTTACAGAGCATTAGTAAGTCTGCAACGTGGAACTAGAAGGTAAGGCAGACAGGCGAGCCTTTCTCCCGTCTTCAAGCCCTATAGTTAAGGCGACAGCATTCACTGAGTCCCTACTCTGCATCGAGCCCTGTAGAAGGGGTCTCACAGGTCCAATAGGGTGGTTTTAAAGTATGTCTACAAATTCTTTGACACATCTCTCTTTAAAAGATGAAGCTTAGGGAATTCCCTGTGGTCCAGCGGTTAGGACTCCACGCTTTCACTGCCAAGGGCCTGGGTTCAATCCCTGGTCGGGGAACTAAGATCCCACAAGCCACGCAGTGCAGCCAAAAATAAAATTTTAAAAATTAAAAAAAAAAAAAAGGTGAAGCTTAATGCCTCCCTCCTTGAATGTGGGCCAGAACAAGTGACTCACTTCAAACAAATAGGATGTGGTGAAGTGGTGGTGTGTGATTTCTGAGATTATAAAAGTCATTGCTGCTTCCACCTTAGACTCTCTTGCATCAGTCACTCTAGAGGGAGGCAGCCATCATGTTGTGAGGACCCTTAAGCAGCCCTAAGGAGACAGCCTAAGAGATGAGAAACTGAGGCCTCCTGCCGACAGCCAGTGTTAACTTGCAGCCGTGTGAGTGTGCCATGTTGGGAGTGAGTCCTCCAGCCCCGGTCAAGCCTTCAGATGACTGCATCCCTGGCTGACATCTTGACTGTAACCTCATGAGAGACTCCATGCCAGGGCCACCCAGCTAAGCTGCTCCCAATTCCCTGACCTACAGAAACGATGTGAGATAATAAATATTTATTGTTGTTTTGAGATGTTACATATTGTGTTAGTATGTTATGCAGCAATAGATACCCAATACATCCAATAAGGGAAAGCTCATGTTGAGGCCCCATCTCTCTTACCTGGCACCATTTAAGGCCTCTGGTGATGGATACCACCTTGCAGACCTCAGTTGTCCACTTGCCCAATCTCCCAGAACATACATAAAGTACTTAGCACGTGACGAACCCTCAGTAAGTGATGAACATCCTTAGAGAGCCATAAGTGATGACAAGATGCACTGTGGGAATGGATGGAGGAGCGAGAAGGAGACGAGGCAAAGAGAAACCAAATGCCCAGACAAGGCGGAAGACAGGTGAGAGCCCAAGGAGGCCAGCAGAAGCCAGGCTGGGAGGAAATCAGAGGGCTCTTGGGGGGGCCAAGGTCTGGGGCAACAAAGCCCCAGCCAGTGGGACAGGGAAAGCATGGCCTTCAGAACAGAGCCCTGATGGCCAGATGCTGCATCATCCTGGGGTCAGGTTGCTGTAAGGTTCTGGCAAATAGAGGTTTGCCTTTATTTTTTAATTTGTAGAAAAAACTCAGGGTGTGATCTGGTACAGGCACACGTGAAAGTTGGTATCATTATCTGATTTATAAATATCTGCTGCTTGCCAGTGGTTGGGAATGACACACAGCTGGACAGCCAGACATTACAAGCTGTGGGGTCACATACATGGCTGGGAATAAAAAGGTATGACTGGGAGAGCAATATTGGTGGTTTTTTGTTTTATTAAAGTACAGTTGATTTACAATGCTTCAGGTGTACAGCAAAGTCATTCAATTATACATACGTACATATATATATATATATTCTTTTTCAGATTCTTCTCCATTATAGGTTATTGCAAGATATTGAATATAGTTCCCTGTGCTATACAGTAGATCCTTGTTGTTTATCTATTTTATATACAGTAGAGTGCTAATGTTAATAATAATAATGTGTTAATCATTAGCATCTATTGAGCATTTACAGACTCTGTGCTGAGCACCTACATGCAGAATCTCATTTAGTCCTCCCAACAATGCTTAAGGAAGGTTCTATTCATCTCCCCACTTTACTGGGAAGACCTGAGACCTAGTATGTGCCCGGCCCATGTGGGTGAGCCACTTATGAGGCTAGCCCAAGCGGAGCAGACCCCTGTGTCTAGAGGACTGAGCCACAGACCCAGAGGAGCTCCAGCTACGGTGGGCAACTCCCTGATACAGCCTGGCCATGATTTCATACAGCGTTCATGCAGCAGTACTCGATCCAACTACCTGACTCTATCCTTGAGTTCTGGGCTGAGCAGGTGATCTGAGCAGGGACCTTGTTCATAGAAAAGGGCATGAGGTGTATAAACCTAAAAATGGAACTACCATATGATACAGCAATTCCACTGCTGGGTATATATCCAAAGAAAATAAAAACACTAATTTGAAAAGCTACATGCACCCCAGTGTTCATAGCAGCATTATTTACAATTGCCAAGATACGGAAGCAAACTAAGTGTCCATCAAAGATGAATGAATAAAGAAGGTGTGGTATATATAGACAATGGAATATTACTCAGCCATAAAAAAGAATGAAATTCTGCCATTTGCAGCCATGTGGATGGACCTAGAGGGTATTACACTTAAGTGACATAAGTCAGACAGAGAAAGACAAATATGTTATCACTTATATGTGGAATCTAAAAAATAAACAAATGAATGTATATAACAAAACAGAAACAGACTCACCAATATTGAGAGGGATGGGGGAGGGGCAAGATGGGGTAGAGGATTGAGAGATACAAACTATTATGTATAAAATAAATAAGCAACAAAGATATATTCTACAATACAGGGAATATTGGCTATCGCTTTGTCAGACTTTAACTGGAGTATAATCTATAAAAATATTGAAACGCTATGTTATACACCCAAAACTAATATAATATTGTAAATTAACTATAAAATAAATAAATATTTTTTAAATTAAAAAAAAAAGAAAAGAAAAGGGCATGAGGCAGAGGGCAGGGCTCAGGAACAGGTAGGAGAAGCCCAGTTGTCACACCTGGGCCACCAGGTCAGGCCTGAGGGACGGTGAGGGAACTTGGTACTGCTGAGCTCTACCTGGTGAGCTGAAGATTCTGAAACCCCTGAGTCCTCACGATCACACAGACCACAAGCCTAGGGCAGGGCCCAGCCATGGGCAGGGTTGGGAGTGGTGGGGTGGCCTTCCAAGGCCACGCTCCAATTTTCAGTTTAGAGGCTGCAGAAGCAGACCTTCCGCAATACTGAGCTGTATCATGCTATGAGAGTCTATGAAGAAAGATCAAGAAGGTTTCCCAAGTCACTGACACTTGAGCTGAAAGGGTGAGTGGAGCTAACGAGGCAGATTAGAGAGAGAGAAGGTTCCATTGTTCTCCATCTCCAGGGTCTAGTACCGCATGTGGCATAGAGGACGTCGATGGGTGGGCGAACCGATGGATGGATGGGTGAACCAGTGATGAATGGGTGCCTGGGGGTGTCTGGCCTCTGAAGTCAGGGAACCCAGAGGAGAGGTTGTTGCGGCAACGTCAGGGACAGCCAGCGAGGCAAGGCATTGGGGTGGGAGAGGGGACACTAAGGCAGGAGAGGGAACAGTGCAAAGCAAGATGGCCTGGGTGAGCAGATGAACAGGGTACCAGTCCTTAGGCAGGAGACATCACAGGAGGAGGCGGAAATAATGAACTCAGGATGGACACCTGGAGCTTGAGGTAAAGGAGAAACTTAGAGACAGAAGAGGCGAATGGCAGAGCCAAGCCTCCCACCCAGGGCTCCCGACTCCCAGCCCCAGCTTCTCAAAGCGGCTGAGCCCCGCTCTACTAACTTCCCACATTCCAGGGGCACCCCTGGCCCCAAGAGGTGGGGGAGGTCCAAAGCCATGGACAGGCCCCAACTGTATAGGCTTGGCCTCCACCGGCACTGGCCCGGTTCAGTTCTAGCTGGTCTGGGTTCTGGTCCTGACCACCCCTCCAGCCCAATCCAGCCTGGCCCCTCTCCTCACCAGTGTGGCACCCTGGGCATCTATCCAGTCAAGGTCCTGGCCGGCTGCAATCATACAGTGAATGTCCGAAATCATCTGCTGCTCGGGAGCTGCCCGCTTCTCATTGATTTTCTCTTGGGTGATGCCTGCAGTGGGGAAGGGGGCATTGAGTCAGCATTCCCAGGCAGAGAACCCAATGGGGAGGGGAGCAGGGGAAGATTGGGGAAGCATGACTCCTGTCCCCGAGGGTCTGCCAGTCAACGGGGTAGATAGATATGCTCAGAGATCATTTCTCCCAGGCCCAGTGAATACAAACACCACGTGTTGGGCCACAAACAAGGTCCATTCCTGCCTGGTACCCAGTCGGCATTGTAGTAATATTGATTACTGTTACACACACAGTTCTTCCACCCCTACCGTCCACCTACCTGTCTCCAACTGCTCAAATACCTGGCCCATCTCATCCTTTAGGTCCAGCCTGGACCACCTCCTCAGCTGGCCTCCCCTGACCACTCTATTTGACCAGGTCTCTGTTAATTTCTTCTATTTCGTCTACAGCTGTGTTTGCAGCGCCAGGCACGATGCTCAATGAATCTTTATTACGGCAATGACTGAATTACTGAGCATACAACTTTTGAATGGAGAGCTGAATAAACCGAGGTTGAGGGACACAGAAACACATTTTCAAGCCTGAATCTCTGGCTAAGAATTTAAGTGTTACTAGCAGCTGCTAATGGTATTTAAGGAGAGAGTGATTTGCTCTGAAAAAAAAGGTCCATGAGATCAAGCATTCTTGGATAGAATTCAGGGGAGGTCTGTAAACTTGAAAGAGAAAAAGAATGACCTGTTTATTTTCATTAACCTTTAAATGAAATGTAGCATTTCCTTCCATTAGAACGGACGCCAAATTCACAGTAGAATTGGCAGTGCCTGTGACTCTGTCACCAACAGAAACTGTAGGTATTTTCGTATCATGTTATCTTATTGTTTCACGAATCAATAACGTTTCTATTTCACACATTTAAAAATATTTGGGGAGCTCTACTTTAATAGAAGTGGTTTCCTTTATAATCCTATGGCTTTGATAACTGCATTTAAAAATATTATTCTGAGAAGGGTCCATAGATTCACCAGATTGGCACAAAAATTGTTAGGAAGTTCTGCAGGTGAACAAGGAAAGCGCCAGGGCCAGGGAACGGGCAGGCCAAAAGGGCAGTTCCCGCAGCCACCTGGGAAGAAACACAAGCGCAGAGCCCGGGCAGGACCTTGGACTGCAGTCCAGGGTCTGGACTTGAGATTTATTTCTAAAGAGGAGGTCCTTCAGGGGTATGCACTGGGGTGGCTAGTGTAGGCAGATCTCTCTGACTGCTGCATTCATTTCCTCTCTGAAGCTCATTTGTAAGCTGAGGACAGCCCACATCTTGTTTATCCAGGGTCCCTGGCAGCCCGTGTGGTGCCTGGCACAGAGCAGGCAGCCACGAATGTTCTTGACTTTGTATTATTTTTTCCAAATGGGAATATATCTTTATTGTGAATGTTTATTGAATTGAAATTGTCACAGCTGACGAAGAGACCCGGCCAGCTGAGGCCACCCGTGTGTGGGGGGGTGACACAGATGAGAGCAACGCCCCCCTTGTGCACAGCACGTTTTCCAGGGTTGTTCTGTGTCCGCATCTTGCCCATCACATGGGTAACAACCATCGTGGGGCCCCATCCCAGTTCCTGAGCACTGAGCAGGCGGTGGGCACATTGCTAGGTAACTTGTTCAGCTGCACTGATGTGAGAGAGCCGCAGCCCCGCACTAAGCCCACTTCACCGCAGGCGGCCCCGCCCTTACCCTGGTACGCCATGCACGTCTCGATGACATCCAGGGTGGGCTCATCCTCGCAGAGGTCATAGGGCATGTTCCCATCGGAGTTGACAGCAAGTAAGTCGGCCCCACTGCAGAGAGAGGGCCAGGGTGAGGGTCAGCTTTGTGCGCAGAGGGTTGGTCTGGTTGCCTCTACCATCCAGCCTCTCACTCCCACCCCACTATGCACCCCAACCTCCACAACCCGACCACGGTGCAGCCCAGCAAGGACAGCATCTCCAGGATCTCAGGGGCCCCAGGTGGGAAGGGGCCAAAATCCCAGGAGAGCTGTGCCAGCAGACTTCCCCCAGCTTCCCGCTCTGCTGAACCAGCAGGCAGGCACTTGGGCACAGATGTCAAATAAGAAAATACAACATTAATGGCAGCAGCACTGCTTCCTAGGCATCTGCTTAGAGCCAGGCTTGATCTAAGCTCTTTACACTCATCATTTGATATAATCCTCGTTAACAGTCTTCTTGGTTCAGTATTATTGGCCCCATCTCATGCAAGGGAAACAAAGGCTCAGACAGGTTCAGTCACTTGTCTGAGGTCACACAGCCAGGACGTGGGAGGGTCAAGACTCAAACCTGGCCCTTTCATGGGCCAGCTCTTTTCACTCCTCCTTGTAACCTCAGCTATCCCCTACCTCCTCCTCTAAGTCCCTGCCCAAAAGGCTGACCAGGATAGGGACAGGACAGAGCCTTGGGGCTCCATGGCAGAATCTGCCTTTTGGGCCACTGGTTCCTATGTGCATGGTTCTGGGATGCCCTGCGGCAGAATCACCCGGGCACCACTGAAATAAAATGCAGCTTCCTGGGCTCCACTCTGGACCTCCTGAAACAGAGTCTCTCGGGGGTGGGGTGGGTGGGGTTGAGGATTACGTATTTTAAACCCATGATTCCGGTGCACACCGGTGCCGGAGACCCACTGTACCAGGCTGGCACCGCTCCCTTCTCCTCTCGCACCATCCCAGATTGGACTGTGGCCACCTGATGCTCCTGTAGACTTAACCGCACCCAGGTTCTCATCGGAGGTGTGGGCATGGGCCACCTGCCAGTCCTTTGGCCTAACAGCCCTCCACTGTGACCTCTCTGAGCTCCTGTGTGCCCTTGGGTAAGCTCTTCCACCTCTCTGAGCCAGGGCAGCATCTCTATCCCCCCAGTATCCACCTGATGGGCCCTGGCTGCTCTGCTGAGACCCCTGCCAAAGGTCACCTGCACTCGGCCACTATTCCTGAATCCTTACACTCAGATGTTCTCCTGGGACCCCAACCCATGGGTCTCTCTCCGTCTTGGCTCTGGTACTGAAATCACCTGATTTCCTGGTGGTTCCTCAGGACTTTAGCATCTCTGAGTGCTCTGTGCCCAGCACAGGGCTTGGCCCAGCTTGAGTGCCCTCCCATCACTAGATGAATCCAATTAAATACGCTTGAAATTTAATGGTACCTTTTCTGTGTGTTTATAGAAACTAAGCAGACTAGAAGGAATTTCAGCATGGGAGAAGACTGTCAGAGCTCTATAGAGGGAAATGGCCTTATTCCTGGGAAAGGCATTGTTACGTGGCGTCCCCCAAAGCACGTTCTGCCCCAGAGAAATGCAGGTGGACATGATTTGGCTGGGGGTGGGGGCAGAGCCAAGGAAGTATGCTTGCTTTTTTTTTTTATAGCAAGAAAAGCAAAAATGGCAACGACACATAAGCATGGAGGAGATGAATTCAGGCTCATAGGGACAGACAGAGAAAAAGAGATTGAAAAAAGAAAATGATACCCTGATACAAAGACAGACGAAGACACTACGAGAAAACTTCAGGCTGATATCCCTTATGAACACTGATGCAAAAGTCCTCAAGAAAATACTAGCAGGGACTTCCCAGGCGGTGCAGTGGTTAAGAACCTGCCTGCCAATGTAGGGGACGCAGGTTCGTTCCCTGGTCCAGGAAGATCCTACATGCCTCGGAGCAACTAAGCCTGCTAGCCACAACTACTGAGCCCGTGTGCCACAACTACTGAGCCCGTATCCTGCAATTACTGAAGCCCGCACGCCTCGAGCCCATGCTCCGCAACAAGAGAAGCCACTGCAATGAGAAGCCGGCGCACCTCAACGAAGAGTAGCCCCCGCTCGCCCCAACTAGAGGAAGCCTGTTCGCAGCAGCGAAGACTCAACACAGCCCAAAAAAAACCCAAAAAACAAAACCCAGCAAACCAAATTCAGCAGCCTATTGGAAGGATTGTACACTGTAACCAAATGGGATGTATGCCTGTAACACAAAGATGGTAAATTTTTTAAAAATAAATTTATTTATTTATTTTTGGCTGCATTGGGTCTTCATTGCTGCACGTGGGCTTTCTCTAGTTGCGGCGAGCAGGGGCTACTCTTCGTTGCAGAGCGCGGGCTTCTCACTGCGGTGGCTTCTCTTGCTGAGGAGCACAGGCTCTCGGCGTGCAGGCTCAGTAGTTGTGGCCCATGGGCTTAGTTGCTCCATAGCATGTGGGATCTTCCTGGACCAGGGCTCGAACCCGTGTCCTCTGAATTGGTCTGAGGATTCTTAACTACTGCACCACCAAGGAAGTCCCAAGGATGGTAAATTTTATGTTAGGTATATTTTACCCAATAATATCAGTAGAAAGAGAATGAAAGGAAAGACAGAGAGAATTAAGAGAGACACAGTGGAAAAGACAGAGTGATACCAAGGAAGAAAGAGACAGAGATGGAGAGAAAATGAGAGAGGAAGACACAGGGATGGAAAGGGAATGTGGTGAAAAAGAGAAGGAGTGGCAGGCACCAAACGAGACAGAAAAAAAAGAGAGAGAGGAGATGAAAGTTAAAAAAAAAATAGAACTTGGAAAAAACCAAAGGCAGAGGGAAGGCTGTTCTTGGGGGAGAGAGGGGCACGTACTACTGAACGAGGATTTTCACCAGGTTGATGTGGCCGCAGGTGGCCGCGGCATGCAGGGGCGTCCACAGCTCGTTGTCCTTGGCGTTCACATTGGCACCGTGGGAAAGGAGCAACTTGACAATTTCCTCAAAGTTGTCAATGCAGCACTGCAAGGTGGACACAGGCAGGGTCAGCTCCCGGCAGGGCCCTGGGTCGTGACGAGGGCACACCAAGTTCCCCCTCGAGAGGCCACAAGAAGGACAGCAGAGCCAATCTGCCTGAGTTTGAATCCAGCTCCATTACGTACATGCTGTGTGATTTTGGGCAAGCCACTTAACCTTTCTGAGTCTGTTTCCTTGTGAGTAAGTTAATAATATACGAGATAAAAATACAAAGACAATCTAAAAATAAAGTCATCTATAAGCTGTTTTGCAAATGTTGGTGGAATGGGATGAAATTTGGAATGAGGCTTTAGAACCTTTTCTTTTTAATTTCAGAAGGCTTCCTTCCAACAAAACTGTACGGAGAACTCTAACTTAGATAACCAATCGATTCAAGCAGGGCTGCTCGGGCTGAAGCAGGGGCATGTGTTGGTTGGGTGGGGATGGGGGTGATGGGGGAGACCCCCCTTGACAGCAGTGACCTCCTAGATCACAGTTTGGAATCTCTGACTTAGGAATTTCTGACCCAGAAGCTAGTTCTTGGGGAAGTCCCAAGTAACCAAGCCTTGCCCCCGAAAACCAAGCTCTGTGTGAGGCTCTAAGGGGTCCTTAATACAGTCCCTAAGAGGAGACAGCCGTGTCCGTGCTTCTGCTTGTCCACACGTGGGGCAGGCCCCAGAGAGATGCAGGGCTCCAACAGCCATTGGAGCTCCCAAACTCCAGGGACGGAGGGTGAAAGATTCCAAGCGGACAGAGGGGCCTCACGCCAGGGCCATGAGCAGCGAAAAGTGAGGACAGAGGAAGTAGAAGACAGGAAACCACTTTACAGACTACAGGACGCATCCCAGGTGACCTCTGGAGAAGCCAGCAGGGGACAAAGTGCTCAGAACTGCCCATCCAGGGAAGCGCTTACCCCTCGGTGCAATGGGAGATGTTGCAGAGTTATACTCAGAGGAGCAGAACAGTCAAGCTTGCTTTTTAAAAAGTCCCTCCTCTGGCTGCATGTGGAGAAGAGATTGCGATCACAAGCTTTGCAGGGGAAAAGAGGCATGGTGAGGAACTATGCTGAAATCACCCATGTAAGGGATGATGGTGGTCCAACCTAGAGAAGTGACCGTAGGCCTGTGGAGAGATGACTGGATGCCAACAGAAGGAGCAGGGGCACCTGTGGCAGCCCCAGGTGGGTGTGGGGATGGGGATGGAGATGGGGCGGCACCACGGCCTCCACCCCTATTCTCAGCAGAACCAGGGGCCAGTGCCAGAGGGACAGATGGGAAAGAAGCAGCCATTTGCACAGATGGTGCCAGGGACCCAGGTTCTCTTTCTGCACCAGCCGATCTGGGGTTGGCTGGCTCTGGGGGCATCTCTCCGGACAGCAGGGGCATGTGTGACCAAGTGGAGCTGGGTGCTGCCTCAGGTAGTCGGGAGAACCATGCAGTGACACAGCAATGCCGGCAGAGGGCACCCAAAGGCACCAGAGTGAGGCGTCGGGGAAAGGCGTGGGTCCCCAGGCTGTCACCGGGAGATGGGTTTGGGTTTGGGATGGCCCGGTCCATAGGAGGAGAAGCAGCCCAGCCCCTGGGATCGGGGGACAGGAGGGCCAGAGATCCCACCCTGAGGGCTGCAGAAAACATGAAGATGGGCGGGGCGGTGTGCGGCAGGGAGATTATGCATACAGAATTGCAGTTGTGTGAGAAGGATGCCCATGGGCTGGGCCAGTCTGTACCTGAGCAAGGGCTGGGTTGGGACCTGGATGCAGGAGTGCAATGGGGGCTGGTACGTGACGGAGCGGGCCGGCCTCCTCTCCTGCATTCCCCAAGGTGGGCAATGACACCTGGCATTGGATGACTCCTCCCACCCCGTCACTTCCCACGTCCAATCTATCACCAGGTGTGGATTCCATCTCCTGCATCGCTGTCCCCATCCCCACTGCCTCGGCTGAGGCTTCCCTGTCACTCTCCTTCCACACACCTCAGCCAGAGAGAGCTTCTTTGTTAATCCAGCCACGTTGCTCTCAGTTTACAACCCTCTGAAAGGCTCCCTGTTGCCAAGAGCAGAAAACCCACAGAAAGCTCTTCTTACTGTGCTCCTTCTTTGTATTGGAGCAGTAGTGACAATAATGACACCTGTAACAACAGCCCCAGCAAGAGCAGTAATAATACGTCACATTGTCAATAATAAGAGCTAATGCTTTTTGAGGAGTTACTAGGGCCACGCATCTTGCTAGCCATGCATTGCCTCATTGGATCCTCAGAACAACACTTCCAGGGCTCCACAGCCATGTGGGGCTAGAGGCTACCATACCGGACAGTGTCGTTACACAGAACATTCCATCACCGTAAAGGTTCTATTGGACAGTGCTGCCCTGAACTCAGTTTCCTGAGCTGTAAAATGGGGATAATAATATTTCAAAGAGTTGCTGTGACGATCAAACCACACTTCACATAAGTGAAGTGGCTTTGCCGAGAACTGAACATGTGACGAATTTTAATGCTAATAATAACTAGTATTTACCCAGTGTCAAGTGATGCGTATAGGGTTTTTATGTGTATTTATTTAATCCTCACAGCAACCCAACGAGATGGATACTTGTTATTCCTCTTTTACAGATGAGGAAAGTGAGGCACAGAGAGCTTAAATAACTTGCCCAAGGTCACACAGCTAGAATTTGTGGATGCATGAAGCCCTGCGGGACAGGAAGAGAAGCCAAGAGGACACATGGGGAGCCCCTGGGTTGATGGCTGAGGGTGGAGACTTGTCCCCAGGGCTCATGGGTAGGGGGATGGCCAGTCTCTGCCCACCCTTCCTGCCCTCAGAGGGAGACGGAGAGGCTCTCCCCAGCCCAGGGTTCCAGTTGCCTGGCCTCCCACTCGCCAGGCTGCATTCAAGTCCACCTGATCAAAAACTTGGTCCAGAGCACAGGGGGGCTCGGCGTGCTCACTCGTTAACTCAGCACACACATATTGAGCACTACTGTATGCCAGCATGGGGAGTAAGACTGGGATACACCGATGAGAAAGAGACACGGGCTCTGCTCTTGTGCCGCGCAGAGTCTGGGTAACGGGAGACCAGCATTAAACAGTCATGCTAATGGATGACATGACAAAGGGATGCTCAGAAGAAAGGATATGGATATAACAGCAGAGCTCTCAGGCTCTTGCTGTGCACGCACCCGAGCGCTGCGTGAAGTGCGACGGGGAGCAGTACCGTGTGTGCAAGGGACCGAAAAGTCAAGTGGCTGGAGGCCAGGCAGCCAGAAAACATGGTGGGCTCAGCAGGGGCACAGGGGATTTCCTCACCCCCAGCGTTATGGAAAGACACCAGAGCACTTTGAGTAGCATCAGCAAATGTTGGGTCTGAGCATCCCTGCAGCCACTGCTTGGAGGATGAATCAGGGGCAGTGCTGCCTGAATGCTGGGGACTAGATAGGGGGCTGCTGCAGCATCCAGGTGACAAATGAGAGCCAGAGCAGCCCCTCCCCAGCCAAAGGGGCCTGGGCCCATCTCGCTGCGCTAAAAAGGATGTGATAGCACATGATTCCTGGCCAGAGTTCATGGCTGTGTGACCTGAGGAAGGTCACATAAGCCCCCTGTCAATCACTTTTGTCGTGGGGGTGGATGGATGCCTTGGTGGGTGTGAACAAATGTGCTTCGGAAACTGTCAAGCTCCAGACAAACTTGCTTTGTTTGTCAAACCCTTTGCCAGGCAGTGAGGACGCAGCGTACAAAGGCTCCCTGTCCGCGGAGGCTGTGTGTGTGCCGTGCATGTGGGCACGGGGCTCTGTGGGCGTGTCTGTAACAGACACACTCGTCTCCAAAGCAGACAAGAGCCTTTCAGATGTGGTAGCTGCGGCTCCCCTCCCGCTCCTCCCTGAGGGCTCTGGGCAGGAAAAAGCAGGGAGATGGGGTACCTGTCCAGGTAGACAGCAGGGAACCAGGGGCCCCAGCGGGTCCTTACCTGGTGCAGGGCTGTGAGTCCATCCTCGTTACACAAATCAGGGCTGACCTTATTCTTCAGGAAGTAGCGCACTGCAACAGAGGGGACAGGAGTGACTGTCCTGTCACACTTCAGGTGTGCAGGGATGCGGGGGACCCAGGTAAGACCCTCTCTCCCCCAGGTCCTGACACAAACAGTCTTGTTTACTTCTTACAACATGGGTGAGAGGTAAGTATCAAGACCTCCCCATTTCACAGATGAGGAAACTGAGGCACAGAACACAGATCTCTTGTCCAGGATTTCCAAGAGGTGGAGAGCACTGCCTGTCTTACTCTGCATAATAATGACAGGAGCTAACGGTTATTGAGCACTTCCTGTGCGCCAGGCACAGAGCTAAGCGATTTACATTTGTTGTCTAGAGGGAGAACATTCTAGTCACTGAAAGCATACACTCTGGTGTCCAATGGCTTGGGTTCAAATGTAAGTGCTGTTTTTATTGGCTGTGCAACCTCAGTCAAGACACTTCCCTCTGGGGCTTCCCTGGTGGTGCAGTGGTTGAGAATCCGCCTGCCAATGCAGGGGACACGGGTTCGAGCCCTGGTCTGGGAAGATCCCACATGCCGCGGAGCAACTAAGCCCGTGCGCCACAACTACTGAGCCTGCGCTCTAGAGCCCACGAGCCACAGCTACTGAACCTGTGTGCAACTACTGAAGCCCGTGCACCTAGAGCTCGTGCTCTGCAACAAGAGAAGACACCGCAATGAGAAGCCCGTGCACTGCAATGAAGAGTAGCCCCTGCTCGCCGCAACTAGAGAAAGCCCATGCAGAGCAACGAAGACCCAATGCAGCCAAAAATAAATAAATAAACAAAAATAAATTTATATATATATAAAAAAGACACTTCCCTCTCTGTGCCTCAGTTTTCTATTCTATAAAATGGGGATGATGTTAATCCCACCTCACCAGGACATCATGTGGAATAACTGAGGTGAGCTGTGGCAGGGTCTTAGCATGGTGTCTGGCACATGGTTTGAGCATCAGCACTTGTTGTGGAGGTTGTTATTATTTTTATTAACACTGCAGGTCCCTGCACCCATAAGTGCCAAATGTCTCTGCTTTGGCCCTACTGAGCCTTGAGGTTTTTAAGCAGAGGCTTTAACTGCCCTCCATCCTGAGACCTTTGTCTAATGTGTGTGTGTGTGTGTGTGTGTGTGTGTGTGTGTGTGTGTGTGTTTTCAGGGATGGTGGGAGGGGGGAGGGAGCTGGGGCGTGGGAGGGCAAAGAGAACTCTAGCCACTTGCTTAGGACCCTCTTGCTTAGGACCACTTGCTTAGGACCACTCCCTCCCCTTTTCCAAGGGGACCCTCCCTCCTTCTCCATCCTCCCCAACCCATTCAAGCCCTAGTTCCCATCCTGGACCCAAGGGCAAAGGGAAAGAGGGAGGGTCAGCACACACATACTGGTAGTACATCATCATATCAATATATTCAAGTCCACCTGCTCAGAAACTTGGGCCAGAGCACAGGGAGTCTTCAGTGCGTTCATTCATGAAGTCAGTACACACATATTAGGCACCTACTGTATGCCAGCCTGCGGAATGATGCTGGGATACACCAAGGAGCGAGAGGCATGGGCTCTGCCCTCGTGTGGCTCAGAGTCTGGGCAGCAGGAGACCGACATCAAACGAGCGAACCCACCAGCCCTGCAGGCCCCTTCCAGCCAGCAGCAGGAGCCCCTGCCATGGCCTCCAAGCTTTAGGATACCCGTCTCTGGCCAGCCTCCAGCTGCACAGCTCCCATGGGGTGAGGTGCCCATGGAGTCCATTAAAGCCCATGGTTCCTCTCCTGGCCCATCTTACCCTTCCCTGTTCAAATGTCTCCAAGCCCGAAGGTAGGGCCTGCACAGGTCTCTTCCCCAGATCCACCTTCCCAAGTGTGGACCATGCAGTGGGAAAATACACCTCTAGGCTGCAGGGGTGACCAAGGGGTGGCCGTTTGCAGAGCAAATGGAGGAACTTGACTACACAAGCTGGCTTGTGTGTGAGGCCCTCATGACGCCAGGAACTGAGGCCTGGGTCCTGCAAATGGGAGAAGCAGGCTGGGCCTGGCCCCTCTGAGCCCCTCCCACTCCCACCCAGTTTGGCTTCCTCAAAGCACGAGCCAAACTGCACAGCCCCTGATGCCCACTGGGGGTGCTATCTCCACACTACAGCCCACCACCCACGCAATGGGGCAGGGACGCAGTGGTTTCCTCCTAGATTTGCCTCTGCTGTGGAGGAACAAACTCGAGTGACCTGTGAACGGCGGAGGGAAGGCCATCCATTCTGCAGGCTGAATACCTGCTCGGCACCCCCAGCGAGTGCTGGGGAAGAAGGTGAGGTCTCTGGAGCAGTGGGGATGGGGGCCGTCTTCATTAGTCCCAGCTCCCGGACCCAAAGCCCCAGTGGCATCCTTGGCCTGAGTGTGAACAGAGGCCCCTGTGAAGGGGTGGTTAAGGCCTCCACCCAGCATCCTGGCAAGAGGTGACATCTCCGGCAGACTTGCCCTAGATGCTTTCATTGCTGCTGGGGGTCAGAGTGAAAGGAGTTTACACCAGATACAGTCAGGTCCTCTGGAACCACTAGCCACATCTAGCTCACATGGCTTTCAAATGTTAACTCATAAAAATTCAAAATTCACTTCCTCAGTCGCTCTGGCCACATTTCAAGTGGTCAACAGACACAGGTGGCTACCATATTAGAAAGTGCAGAAATAGAACATTTCCATCTTCACGGAAATTTCTATTGGACAGTGCTGCTTTGGGGCATTATACATGGAAATTAGCCCCATCGCCAAGAGCTAAAACCCTTCTGTGGCACTCCGTTGCTCTGGGAACAACGTCCAAAACTCTTACTATGGCATAGAAGGTCTGCACGATGTGTTCCCTGCCTGCAGACCTCCATCTTGCACAATTCCAGGGGGAACCATTCACACTGTGGTCTGTGAGACTGGCACCCCCCAGCCCAGGGCAGAGCAGTGCACAGCTTGCTCAGCTGTACACAGGACTCCTAACCTACCTACCTCTCCAGTCTCACTTCTTAAACTCCAAACACTTTCCACAATGGTCTTTTGTCAGCTACGGAGTCACCATACTTCCTTTGGCCTCTGAGTTTTGCATAGCCTGTTCCCATTGCCTGGAAGACGCAATCATCCACCCATCCACCCACCCATCCACCCATCCATCCACCCATCCATCCACCCGTCCACCCTCATCCAAGCATCCATCCAGTCTTCCACCCATCCACCAACCATCTATCCACCCACATCCATGCATCCATCTCTAATACACACACACACACACACACACACACACACCTGTCTCACTCCTCATCCTGTACATCTCCCCTCAAACTCTCCAGACGAAGGCACTCCCCCTGGTCTGCATGCCCTGAGCTTCTATACATCTCATGTATAGCCTTATCACAACCGTAATTAAGTAACAATTTGAGTAATTATGGTAGACTTTGGGTCTGCCTCTGTAGGGCAGGACAGTGACCTGGCACTTACTGCTCTTTCCTTAAGGCCTGGCACATGGTAAATCCTCAACAACCTTTATAGACCCTGACCTAGTTGGCAGACCCTTAGCTCAGTCCAAGTACACAGCTTCTCCATCTCTGAGCACAGCAGACCACCCTGTAGTGCTGACCCGTATGGCTCGCATCTGGAGTATGCAGTGCTGCCGGCAGTGTCCTCCTACCAGGATGGACGGTAGCTGTTCTCAGCCTCAAGGCCATGTTTGAAGACTGTGGCCCAGCCTGTCCACGGGCTGGTGGGGTTGTCCTGGGCCTGACAGCTGGCCTTTGGGAGAGTGGAAGTGACCATGATGTCCCTGTGCAGGATGGGTTTCTGGAAGGTTCTCCTTTGGGGGTGGGTGGTGGACCAGGCTTCTGGTCCAGGAGACACTCTTTGAGGCAAAAATGGAGCATCAGATGCCAAAAGCATCCTTTGTGTGCAGTAATTATCGGGGTGTTCTCCGCGTGGCACGGGAGCCCGTGTGCAGTAATTATCGGGGTGTTCTCCACGTGGCACGGGAGCCTAAGACATGTAATTACTTCAATGTTGGGCAGTTATTTTCAGCCCAAGAGGTGGGACAAGTCATCCTCATCTCTAAGGAGCCGTCGATAGTCACGAGCCAAGGCCCCCTCCGTGGTTCTACTAACGCTTTAGCTGGGAGCCTGGCTCTGGACACAACTCATTGGAGCAAAGACCCCACCACCCAGGGCCTGGCCAGGTTTTCCTGCCTCTGGGGTTCAGCAAGAAAAATGATTCTTCTATCTACAGTGTGTTCTTACTGGACGCCTCCTATGTGCCCAGGTACATGCAGAACCACTTTCTTTCATGGGTTCATGTCTAATTATTCCTCTTACGGAGAACAGGAGACAGAGGGTCAGGGAAGTGCAGCTCACAGCCACGTGCAACCGAGTGGAGGAAATCAGACCCTCTGATTTCTAAGCCCAGGCTCTTAGCCACAAGGCTACTCTGTTCTGTCCCTGAGGCGAGGAATGCGAACCAGCATTGCTGGAGTAACCAGAGCCGGGCTGAGAGCTGGTATGGGGAGGAGGGGGAAAGGAGAGTGGACAGAGTGACCTCTGCTCTGCAAGCATCAGAGGCCCTCGAGTCCCAGGCCAAGCCTCTTCTTGCAGACAGAAGGGCTCAGGGACCCACAACCAGGACAGAAGAAACATGGCAGCCCCGGGGTCATGGTCAGACATCTCAGGGGCCAAATTAAACACAAAGTTGCCTTCTCTCACTCCCTCCTTAAAACCCTCTGGTGGTTCCACATTGCTCTTAGAATAGAGTTCAAAATCCTTCCTTGGCCTTCACTGGGGTCAGCAACCTATGGTGCAAGGGCCATATCTGGCAGGCAGCCTGGTTCCATAAATTAAAATTTCTTGGAACACATCCGCACTCATTGATTTACATATTGCCCGTGAATGCTTTTACCCTACAACACCAGAGTTGAGTACTTACAGCAGAGACGTATGGCCCGCACAACCTAAAATATTTACTATCTGGCCTTTTACAGAAAAGATTTGATGACCCTGGTCTTCACGGTCCTGCATGGTGTGGTCCACCTACAGGGCTACCACCTTGCACAATTCTGGGGGACACTGTTCTCAGCATAGTCTATGGGAATGGCTAGCTCTGGAGTTGTGCAGTGTGCAGCCTGGTCAACCTGACCAGGCCATCCTATGTTCCTAGCCCTCCAGGTTCTTCTCTTGCTCTCCAAGCACCTTGTACAATGGAGGTAACTGGCTTAGGGGGATCTGAGGGTTGGCTGGGGCTCAGAGAGGACAAAGACAAGAAGGGCATGCTCTCCTCTCCAGCTGGGCATGTCCACCACTTCTCCTGATTGCCCACCCTCAGGTCTGCCCCCAAAGCACCAACACCAGGCTTGCCCATCAGTTTGTCCAAGTGACCCTCTGTCCTCACACATTTCTTTAGCTGTGGCTTTAGGCAAGTTATTCCTTCTCTCTGTGCCTCAGTGTCCTCATCTGTAAAATGGGGATCACAACAGCATCTTTTTTGTGGGGATGCTGTGAGGATTAAGTAAGACAATGCCTGAAAGATACTACTATCATTTATATTAAAAATAGGGCTTCCCTGGTGGCGCAGTGGTTGAGGGTCCGCCTGCCGATGCAGGGGACACGGGTTCGTGCCCCAGTCCGGGAAGATCCCACATGCCACAGAGCGGCTGGGCCCGTGAGCCATGGCTGCTGAGCCTGTGCATCCGGAGCCTGTGCTCAGCAATGGGAGAGGCCACAGCAGTGAGAGGCCCACGTACCGCAAAATAAATAAATAAATATAAAAAACAACCACTGAGCCTCTGCCGGGTCCCACCCTGTGCTGGGTGCTGGAGATGTAATCATGGATATCTTGCATTTCTCAAGAGCCCTTGACCTGGTCCTAAAAGACAGAGGTCATCTCTCTCCAGGGAGCTCCGAGCATCTGCTGGCTCAAGGACCACAGTGAGGCCACAGCCAATGTCCCCACCACCCCCCGTGAAGGCAAGACCCCTCTGCGATGGCAAAGAGGTGGCTCCCGCCTCATGTATTCCTGCTCCTGGCGCCAAGCCCGTCGCTCCACCCACAACTCCCTGGCAATCTGGCTGGAATCTGGGCCAAGCAGGCCCATCTGTTCCCCTCCGTCTCCAGCTGTAGCGAGCGAGGCTGAACTGGCCCATCTCGGCAGGAAGCTGGTGGCGGCTGCCTTTGGGGAGAAATCACTGCTGACAAGCTTGTGTTTTCTTTGCCACCTGACCCACTCCACCCCACAGAGCAGAACGCCTGACCTCGGGCTGGTGAGTGATGTACAACCACAGGTGTGGGTCCTGCTCCTGCCCTGGGGGATCAGGGACAGCAAGGCAGAGGTGTCTGCTTACTGGAGGCGGACCTTGGACAACCTACATCTGCTGGGGGTGCCCTGGGGCTGAGCTGCTGTCGCCTGGCCACATGACTTCCACAATCACGTTCACAGGACACCCACTCACCAAGCCCTCCTCCCTTCCCATCTCGCTTCCTTTCCCACCCAACACCCAGGAATGAAGCCTCATCCTCCCACTACCTCCTAGGTGCTGACCTAGGAGGTCAGATCTAGTTCTGACCCTCCACACCCCTACTTTGTCCCTCCCTCCAAACCCCACTCCCTGAAACCCTCACCAATTCAGTCACACTGGTTTCTTCCATTTCTTAAAGCAAAACGAAACAAAAACTGAACTCCTCAGGGCCTTTACACACAGTTTCCTGCACCTAGAGCCCTCTTTCTTCCCATACTTGGGGCAGCAAACTCCTCTTCTTCCTTCCAATTCCAGCTGAAATGTCACCTCCTCTGAGAGGCCTTCCGTGATCTCAATCGAGTTGCCTGAGTTATTCTCTCCCATAATACCCTGCATTTCTGCTTCACAGTAGCTCCTATGGCAATTTATAATTATAGGGTCATTAGTTAGCATATATTAATTATATAGTGATTTGTTTAGTTTTGGGGGCTCCATGAGGGCAGGGAGCCCCATCGACTGGTATCCCCAGTGTCTAGCATGGAGGCTGGCTCAGAGCAGGGGGTCAAGAAATATCTATTGCAGTGAGAGCACCTGAAATCTACTCTCTTAGCAAATTTCTAGTACTCAATACAGCACCATTATTAACTATAATCATCACGCTTCACATCAGGTCTATAGATGTATTCAACCTACATAATGGCAACTTTGTACCCTTTAACCAACTTTGTACCCTTTAACCCCCAAAAAAGTAACTATATGAGGAGATGGATATGCTAATTAGCTTGACTATACTAATCAGGTAAACATCACATTGTGTACCTTAAATATGTACAATTTTTTTTAAATTTATTTTCATTTATTTATTTTTGGCTGCGTTGCGTCTTCGTTGCTGTGCGGGCTTTCTCTAGTTGCGGAGAGCGGGGGCTACTCTTTGTTGCGGTGCGGGGGCTTCTCATTGCAGTGGCTTCTCTTGTTGCAGAGCACGGGCTCTAGGCACGTGGGTTTCGGCAGTTGCGGCATGTGGGCTCAGTAGTTGTGGCTCACGGGCTCTAGAGCGCAGGCTCAGTAGTCGTGGCGCACGGGATTAGTTGCTCCACGGCATGTGGGATCTTCCCGGACCAGGGCTCGAACCCGTGTCCCCTGCATTGGCAGGTGGATTCCCAACCACTGCGCCACCAGGGAAGCCCAAATATATACAATTTTTATTTAAAAAAATCTATTGTGTGAATGAACAAAGGCAGGAAGGAATGGAGGGAATGCGCAATGCTCTGGGGGCCCACAAGGCTGCTTGTTCAGGGGGGCCTTGGGACGGTGGGACATGGTCTCTCCCTGGGGACACATGCATAGTCCTGCAGACACAACACAAAGAGTGTGACTTGAGGACTGAGAAGCAACAGGCATGGATTTTGCACAGAAATGAAGCAGCGAATACCCCTCCCCAAGCCTCCAGTGGCGATACAGCCAGACATGGCAGCTGACCGTAGGAGTCCCTGAGCCCACCTCCAGGCCAGGCCCCAGGCACCATCATGACCCTCCCACCCAGGAGACCAGTCCTCACTCCCTCTTTCCTGCACCTTTGGTGTCCTTTCTACAATCCAGCACTGACTGTACAGCAAGCACTTTGTCCATCAAATCCATTAGTCTTCCTAAGCCAGTTATGAGGACTAATGACCTGCTATTATAAATTAACTGCCTGCTACCATCACCCCAATTCACAAATGGGAAAACTGAGGCTCAGGCTTGAACATGTGAAATGATTTGCACAAGGTCACGTGTCTGGGAATGGCAGAGCTGGGATTTTAACCCAGGTCTGGCCACCTCCAAAGGCTGAACACTTAACCACTTTGCTAAAACTGCGGCAAACAAGGACACGGGGAAGGGAAGGTGGGCAGCAAAGAGATGTGCAAGATGGATGCAGATATTAGCGTGAAGAAAGCCATTGACAAAAAGCTAGAAGAAAGATCAAGACCACTGCCAACAGTTCATTGTTCAGTACATGATAATAAAGACAACGATCGCTAACAGTCATCCCAGAACCTTCTTATTAGAGCAGGTTGCAGACAGGACACTGGGGCAGGAAGTTAACACTTAGCTTGAGGTCCCGTGACAAATGAGTGGCAACTCGGGGGCTGACTCGAGCCTGAGCTCCACCACTTCCTCTGTTTGTCTTCCTGTTGCCTCTCCGTTCTAGGCAGACCCCACCCCATCCCTGATGCGAAGCATCCTCATGGCCGGCCTCTGGCTGCTGCACCCCACCCCCTAGGCTTGCACCTCCTCCTTGGAAAGTCATGCCCCCTGCTGGCCCTGTTTCCTCCCCTTACACTTTGCTCAGTCTCATGGGGTCCAGCACCTGGGGTCTGGTCAAACCAACTCCTCTGGCCCTCCCTCCCCCTCTGCCCCTCCTCAGGGTGCTGTCAGGGCTGCAGGGGGCCCAGCCTACTGCTTTAACCATGCCAGAAGGGCCAGCACTCTCAGCCTCTTTCCTCTCCTCCCAAGTCAAGGTTGTCTCGGGTCCTCAGTGCACTGTGCTTCCCAAATCATTCCACTGAGCAACTTCAACCTTTCTACCCACTACTGCTCCTCCCTGGAGCAGAAAGAGCCAGAAATAGCTGCTTCTAGGGAAGCCCAGCCGCCTTGGGCTGAGGGTGGAGTCAAGTCTAACGGTTTCTGCAGGAACTGGTGCAGCCCATCCCACAGGCAGGAAGTGCACCCCCGGATCCCGGGCGATGACTCAGCCACAGTGGAGGGTGGACTCAAAGTCACAGCCCCAGGCCCAGGGCCCAGGAGCCAGGCCTTGCTCTTCCTTAGGTAGGCCCCCTCCAGGGCCCATTCGAGAAGAGGGGTCAGACAATAACAAGTGTTGGCAAGGATGTGGGGACATCGGAACTCTCATACATTGCTGGCGGGAATGTAAAATGGTGCAGCTGCTGTGGAAAACAGTCTGGCAGTTCCTCAAAATGTAAACATGGAATTACCATATGACCCAGTGATTCCACTCCTAGGTATAGACCCAAGAGGAATGAACACATGTCCACACAGAAACTTGTACACAGATTTTATAGTAGCATTATTTACAATAGCCCCAAAGTGGAAACAAGCCCAATATCCATCAATGGAGGAATGGATAAATGAAATGTGGTTTAGTCACACAGTGGAATATTATGTAGCCATAAAAAGGGATGAAATGCTGATATGTGCTACACCATGGATGTACCTTTGAAACATCATGCTAACTGAAAGAAGCCAGTAATGAAAGACCACATATTGTGTGATGCCATTTATAGGAAATGTTCGGAATGGGCAAATCCATAAAGATAGAAAGTAGATTAGTGGTTGTCACGGGCTGAAGGGAGCAGGGAATGAGGAATGACTGCTCATGAATACAGGGTATCCTTTTGATGAAATTTTTCTGGAATTAGTTAGTGGTGATTGTTGTACAACCTTGTGAACGTACCAAAGACCACAAAATGCACACTTTTAAGAGGGAATTTTCTAGTATGTGAATGATACCTCAGTTTTAAAAGGAGAACAAGGGGCTCCAAGCTGACCTTGAGCATCCTGCTGTAAGCTCATTCCCCTGCCAGCCTGGGAGATCTGTGAGGTCAGTAAGCACCTGTTGCATTCATCGCTGTACCCATAGGAACGAGGATGATAGCCAGTACACAGTAGGTATTCAATCTTTACTTAATGGAAGGGAAGGAAGGAGGAGGCCACTGGCCACTGGGCTGTATATGATCTGGCCTCTGCTCACCTCTCCTGGTATCATCCGTCCTCACCACCATGGACCCTTTCAGGACCACCCATGCACCACTCTCTCTCTTGCATTTGTAAGCCTTCTTGTGTGCTATTCCCTCTGTCTGTCTTTTTCTGCCTTCACTTCACTTGGCTAACTCTTAACCAGGTTTCAGCTTAAGTGTCCCTTCCTCCATGAAGCCTCCCCAGGCTGGGCCAGGTACCCTTCTCATGTGCTTTCTGTTCCCTCCACAAGAACACTTAACACCATAATGTAGTTGTGTATGGATCTGTCTGTGTCTTTACTAGACTATCAGCTCTGGAGGGGTAGAGGAGTAGGAACCACAAACTTTCTAGCTACTGTGACATAGGCTCCTGGTCCATATGTGAGGATTACAGGGGTCAGGAGAGCCTGCCTGGCTCCTACTCAATCCTCAGAACTGGCCAGAGCATCCTCCCTTGGGATATTTTATGCTTTGTCCTCTGGACAACAAGGCTCCCAGGCTGGGCTGGGCCACAGACTTTTCCATCTCAGAGAGAATCTTCATCCCTTGGCTTATATAATGCAAAGAGGCCAGTTTCTGTCTTAGCATCTCTGATGTCCACATGACTGTGAGGACAAGATGGCCAAGGGTGCACCAGACATGAAGCTATAATCTCTTTTCTAGAGCCTCCATGCCCAGGGCACATGGCTGAGCTGGGCAGGAGTTTTTGACAGAGACTCGTATCAGCTACCCAGATGTCTCCGGACATATGTAACTTATATCTAGTATTAGGTGTGTGCCAGAAAAATGATTTCAGACCCTTTAGAATATAAACTCTATGTGGGCAAATCTTGTCCGTCTTCTTATCTGGGGTATCCAGCACCTAGAGTAAGAGCTCAACAAATATTTGTTGAGAGAATGAACAAGAAAAATTGTTTTTCTTCTATGAGAAGATAACACTGAAGATACCAGGGAAATTTAACAAAATATGTACAAGATCTATAGGAAGAAAACTACAAAACTCTGATGGATGAAATTTTAAAAATTAAATAAAAGGAGAGGTATTCCATTTTCATGAATAGGAAGACTCAATATTGCCAAGATGTCAGTTTTTCCCAACTGGATCTATAGATTCAATGCAATCCCAATCAAAAATGAGTTATTTTATGAATACTGACAAACTGATTCTAAAGTTTATATGGAGAGGCAAAAGATCCAGGATAGTCAACACAATATTGAAGGAGAAAAATAAAGTTGAAGGACTGACACTACCTGAGTTTAAGACTTAGTATAAAGCTATAGTAATCAAGGCAGTGTGATATTGGTGAAATAATAGACAAATAGATCAGTGGAATAGTATAGAGAGCCCAGAAATAGACCCACATAAATATAGACAACTGTCATCCATTGCTGGTGGGAACACAAAATGCTATAGTCACTTTCGATGGTTTCTTACAAAACTAAACATACTCTTACCATACAATCCAACAATCACACTCCTTGGTATTTACCCAAAGGAGTTGAAAACTATGTCCACACAAAAACCCACATACAGATATTTATGGCAGCTTTATTTATAATCACCAAAACTGGGAAGTAACCAAGATGTCCTTCAGTAAGTAAATGGATAAACTGTGGTACATCCAGACAATGGAATATTATTCAGTGCTAAAAATAAATATGCTATCGAGTTTAAATGCATATTACTAAGTGAGAGTGAAAAACTACATACTGTATGATTCTAACTATATGACATTCTAGAAAAAGCAAAACTATGGAGACAGTAAAAGGATCCGTGGTTGCCAGGAGTTGGGGAGGGGGGAGGGGTGAAGAGGCAGAGCACAGAGGCTTTGGGAGGCACTGAAAATACTCTGTGTGATACCTTTATGATGGATACATGTCATTATATACTTGTCCAAATCCATAGAATATACAACATAAGAGTGAACCCTAATGTAAACTATGGTCTTTGGATGACTGTGACGTGTCCTTGTAGGCTCATCAATGGTAACGAATGTACCACTGTGATGGGTGTTGTTGATGATGGGGGTGGGCTATGCATGTATGGGGCCAGGGGGTGTATGGGAAACCTCTGTACCTTCCCTCAATTTTGCTGTGAAACTACAACTGCTCTAAAAAATGAAGAATAAGTAAATAACGAAGCAAACAAAAAGCAACCAGGGAGAAGCTACAGTTAATCCTCTTGAAAAATGCATAGTCTTTCTGAAAAGCGAGGGTGGGAAAGGAATCTCTTCATAATGTAGGAGCAGACATTTATGTACTAGATTTCCTCCAAGGGATGGAGAACTACATTTAACTCATCTAATGTGAAGAAGACATGGGTCTGCAAGGTTTCTCCATCGAATCTCCAGACTGTGCCTGTGTACACTGCCCTCTGTCCCTCTCCCTTCCTCCCCTTCTGTCAGCTCCTTCACGCCATAGGTATCTTGTGGCCTCCCCGCCCTCTCACCCCCACAGGAATTTATCTCAGGGACTCAAGGCAAGGATACTGCTGGTCCAGAAGCACGACCCTGAACTTCCCCCATTGCATTCATGAGCACATCAGTCCCCAGCTGTGCCAGGTCCCTGTCCTTCACTAATTCTGCTTCCAGAATTCTCCCAGCAGCTCCTCCTGCAGCTTCCCTGCAGACCCAGGAACCCCATCTCCCATCCACCCTGCAGAGCCTGGCCACCCAGGAACTCTCCAAGGTATTAGCTTTTATCCCAATTCCCCTCCGCCCAAACGCCCTGCACTCCTCTTCTTGAATTCCTGTTGCGTCCCCAACTCCATCTCTCTCACCTCATTGCTCTTTCTGCTTCTCTCTCCTTAATTTTTTTAAACAGCCCAATTATATCGTATCTCCAGGGAAGCAATAGATAAAAAATATTTCCAGGCCTGCAGGTAGGTGCTGCATACACATAAACACTAAAATGGCTTCACAGCCATCATAACAATATCTAGCATTCGTTGAATACTTTTCACGTGTGAGGCACTATGCTGAGACATTACATGTCTCAGCCCAGTTAATCCCCACAACAACCCTATGACTTAGGTGCTATTATCAACTGATTCAAAAGAAAACTATGGTTTGCTCAAGCTCACTTAGCTAATAAGTGTTGAAACTCATTTCTAGTCTGGGTGATTCCAGGCACAACTGGTGGTTCTGGCATAACTAGTGACAAAAGGTCCTCACCCAAATATAACCAAGAATAAAATCCATTCCTATCAATATTTAGGCAGAGAAAACAAGTTTCCTATGAAGGGGGAAATTCCTTTAGCTCCCATCTGCTCACTTTGAACCTTCTGTCTGCTTTCCCTGATCCCCCTCTGCTGTCCCAAAGCCCCCCACTTCCCACGCCTGTCTGCCCAGTTCCCAATTTCTTCCTAAAGATGCTGTGTCTTGCTTCTCTCCCTCAACACAGAGTTATGCAGGACAGGGACAAATCGCAATCTGGGCTTCCTTCCGCCTGTCTGACCGAGGAAATTAAACAAGATCTTTGAACGTTTTAAAGGTAACCACCAGAGAAATTAAAATCAGGATTTATATCTTCCGGATCAATGGAAAAGATAAAAGCAAATAAACATAGTATTCATGAAAGTCACAAAATGAGAGAAACAACAGAAACACAAATGCCACAAAGCATGAAATTAGATGACCAAAACACAAACATTATAACAATAAACAAAATCATTTATCCTCCTCTATAAAGCAGTAGAGATTTCGTTGCCTAAAAGAAAAAAATTCAACTATGTGCTGCTAACCAGAGATACATCCCAACAAAATAACAGAGAGACTGAAAATAAAAGGATGCTCAAATATAAAACAGGCAAATGCAAACACAAGGAATGCGGGGGTGGCGACATCACTGTGATACAGAATAGAATTCAGGGCAAGAAGAGGAGGTAATTAACTTTAGGTTGATTTTTGAAAAATACTTCAAAATAAAATCATAAACAGAAATCAGATCAGTGGTTGCCCGGGGCTGTTGATGAGGTGGGGAAAGCGAAGTTGTTAGCAGTTAGGAAAACTTATGAAATCATAATCAGTAAAGCAAAATTCAGTGCAACACAAATTGTCAGTATGTAAGTCAAAACCACAATTTTGACAGCCTAAAGAAAAGATCAGGTTGGGGGCGGGAGGGGAAGACTTATTGACAAGGTTGTTCACAGTAGCATTGTTTACATACACTGCTTATAATTGAGAAATATTGAAAGCAACCCAAATGTTTAAACATTTGAGACTGCTTAGGTAAAATATGGAACATCCATGTAATGGAATATTCTGCAGCTGGTATCTTAAAGAATTTTTAATGACATAGGAAAATGCTTGATATATAACATAGAATGGAAAGACAAAAAACCAAAACTATACATTCAATGCAATCTCGATTGGAAAGGAAAAATGCATTGGAAAGGAAAAATGCATGTGTCCACACAGATACACACTTCTCACTGGGAAAAAAATTAAGATATTAACTGTGGCTATCAGGGACTTTTATTTTATGGTTGCCAGAATTTTCCAAACATTTAAAACTAGGTATGGACAACCTTTATAATCAGGATTTTCTAATTTCACTATAAAACTAAAACCAGAAACAGAATGGTAGGCGAATGGTAAGAACTATATTTTTGCTAAGAGTTTCTAGGGCAGAAATGAGGTCTCAAGCTGGCTGACCCCACGAAGCAAATGCTGAAGCTGGGATTCCCGCGCTGGGTAGGAAGTTAAACAGCGACCAACAATAATAATAACCTCTTTGTTGGTATTGCAAAGAGGTTCACAAACTATGGTCCAATGGCCAAATCCTGCCACATTTTTTTTTTTTCAAATCCTGCCACTTTGAACGGTTTACATGTTAGGAATGCTTTCTGTGTTTTTTAGTAGTTGGGGGAAAAAAATCAAAGAAGAATATTTTGTGACTCATGAAAATTACATGACTGTCAAATATCAGTGTCCGTAAGTGAAATGTAATTGAAACACATACTCTATATATTGCCTATGGCTGCTTTCTCTGTGGTAACAGACTGTACCACCCACAGAACCTACAATATTTCTTATCTGGCCCTTTGCAAAAGAAGTTTGCTGATCTCTGGCGCAGCGCTTTTCCGCTAACAAAGCATGTTGAAAACCACAGTCACTTAATTCTCACAATAAAAGTCTCTGGTAGGAGAGGAAGAAATCAATGGATGTCCAAGGCGGACCGTGGGCTCGTGGCCAGGAGGCGCGTGAGCAGATCAGGTTCAACGTCTTCACCTGCCAAGGAATGAAGGGGGCACAGGTCCCCAAGAGCCAGCTGTCACTCACCTTTCTCCCCATCGTCTCACCCCCAGCCCCAACTCAGTCGCTTCTGCCCTCCAAAAGCAGTCGCGTTTCCTGTCAAGAGCGTGACCTTCTGAAACCTGCATAGTGGAGGCTGCAGCTGCAAAAAAGATGGTATTTTTATCCGGAACCTGCTTCCTGTTTGCTGGCTGGGGTTTTATTTGCTGGTGTTCTGTTTTGTCATTTCTGATACAGACTCTCTCCCTTGTCACATCAGAACAGAGATGTCTGCCCTCAATAGGGTATGCTGCCTGCCACCAGGCCCACCTGCCCCCGGGTCCCTGGTCCTTTGTACTCTCCCCTCCTGCTGCACCATCTCCTGTAATATTGAGATACCCATCTTCTGCCTGCTCAGGAGCAGAAATCAGGGCAGCTGGATGGGCAGGGGGGAAACAGGAGCATTTCTGCTGCAGGAAATGGAAAAATCCACTCTCTTATCAGAGGAGAGCTGGCTGGGCTGGGAGAGGAACAAGTTTGCAGGTTTTCCAGAGCTTCTGGAACCCACTGTCCTTAGCAAGGCCTGGCTGGGGAAGGACCAGGGCAGCTGCTGGAGGTGGTTAAGTTTGGGACTTGGGAGTCATTTGCTGGGAATGTCCTCCCCTGGGACCTGGGGATCGTTTGCTGGAGCTCCCAGCTACAGATAAAAAGGGACTGCCTTCAACCCTCCTGTCCCCGGGACTCAGCCAGATGGGGGAACAGAGAGCAGATACATCAGTGTCTAACAAGTCAGTGATAGCAGGAGCTCACGTTATTGAGCACTTACTGTGTGCCTAGCACCGTGCAGGAATTAGCTCACTGAAGCCCTACCACTGCCCTGGGCAGGAAGGAGGCAGCCGCTCTGATTGAGGCTATTTTACAAACAGGGATACTGAGGCACAGTGAGTTTAATTACCTTGCCCAGAACCACTCATCTGGTAAGAGACTCCAGTAGCCCCACACTGGAACTCTGGGCTTGCTCTGCCATGATGATTTCATGTCTTAGAACTAAACCTGACCCTAGGTCTCGGGAGCTGGGGATCTGCAGCCGGGAGCATCCGTGTCCTGTCATCACACCCAGCACCAGGCTCTGAGCCAGACAGATAAAAGGGCTACAATCACTCCTACCCTGGAGAGAAGCCACCAAAACGTACCGCTGAGGGACAGGCAATCTACCTAAGCATTGCGCCTGGCATGAAAACACAGGTGCAGTGGCTAAGAATTCAGACCCCTTTTCCCAGTGATCTGACCTCAGGCATGTCACTGCCTCTATCTGAGCCTCAGTTCCCTCACCTGTAAAAGAGGAATTAGAACCTCATAAGGTTATCTGAGAAGTAGATTATAGAGTACTGATATAAATAACAATAGTAGTAGTAGTAGTAGTATTTAGCTAGTTGTCTCTTCCCATCCCAGCAGTGATCCCATAGGAACGTGGAGCCCGGTCTTCAAGCTCCAAGGCACTGAGTGGTGGTTCCAGATGGTGAACATCTTTGGAGAGCTTGTGAGCTGACCACAAGGTAGAGCCAAAGGGCATCCCGGGTGTGGCATCCAGCCTCCAAGACGCATCCCTTCCTCCTAAGATTTCACACGCTTGTGCAGTTGCTTCCCACACTGAACAGGACTGACTGACATGGGTCATTGTAGGATGGCGTGTGACCTGTGAGGCTGGGTCACAGAAGACATTGCAGGTCCCATCTTGCTCCTTGGACCACTCACTCTAGAGAAGAAGCTGCCATGGTGTGAAGACACGTAAGCGGCCTTGGAAAGACCTCATCATGAGGAACTGAGGCCTCCTGCCAACAGCCATGTTGGAGCCATTGTGGAATCAGAGCTTCAAGCTGCAGACGAGCCCTCGGATGATGGGAACCTGGGTTACGTGTTGAAGACAACTTCGGGAGGGACCCTGAGTGGGGACCACTCAGCTACCAGCCCAGGCCTCCTAGCTGTCCTAGAACCTGCGCTTTCTCCCCTCGGAGTCAGTCAAATTTCTGTTAACCAGGGAAATTCTTCACTAAACCCTAGAGCTGACTAAGGGTTTCTATTTCTGCCCACAGTGCTGAAAACACGTCAGTCATCACCTGAGTCTCCTTCCTGTTCTAGGGGCACCACCCCATCTTCCCCACTGCATGAGGATGGGACCAGGTCTCGAGGCACCTTCCTGAGCTGAGGGTATCAGGGACCTGGCTGGAGAGAGGTGGGGGAGGAGACAGCGGCCACATACAGCTTCCTAACTCACAGACCTGAACGTGCTTCTCTCCTGCTCAAAAACCTCTCGTGGCTCCCCACTGCCTCCACGCTGTCAGAAGCCAACCCAGTGGTTCTCACGGTGCGGTCCCAGCAGGAACGGCAGCACCTGGGAATTTGCTAGAAGCATAAATCCTGTGGCTCTACCTCAGAAATACTGAACCAGGAGTTGGGGGGGGGAAGGCGTGACAATCCATGGTTTAACACGTGCTCCCGGCGATCGTGAGGTTCCATCTCCTCTCCCCTCACTCCTTTCTGTGTCTTCTGGGCCCTAGAAACACCCAACTTCTCTTCCCCCTCCCCCGCCAAATATTCACTGGGTACCAACTCTGTGCCAGGTGTGAGCACACAGCAGTGAACAAGGCAGACACCAGCTCTGCTCTCCTCAAGCCTGCGATCTGCCCTGCTCTCAGTCTGGAATATTCTTCCCACCATCCAGCTCCCCACCCAGGCCCTCACGCCAGTGCAGGAGACGCTTGACAGTCACGAGGCAAACATTAAATGAGCCGATGAATACGTGACTGAATGCACCACCTCCTTGACCCTGAATTAAGCGCCCTCAGCAGGCCGTGTGCACCTCAGCCGGAGCGCCCGTCACCCTTCACGGTGGCCCACGGAGCGCTCGAGATGTGCACAACCCGGATTGAAATATTTGTGCTGTGAGTGTAACACACGCACTGGACTTGGCAGATTTAGTACCAAAAGAGGATGGGGAAAATGTCTCAATAATTTTTTTGTACTGATTATATGTTGAAAGAACAGATGGAGTTAAAGAAAGTATACAAATTAATTTCACCGGTTTCTTTTCTACTTGAAGATGCTACTAGAACATTTGAAATTAAGTATGTGGCTCACATTTTTTTTTCTGTCGACCAGCACTGAGGGGGTTGTAAATATTTAGTCCCAGGACTACGGGCTCCAGGGGCATTTCTGTCCATCTATCTTTCCTCCCTTCCTTCTGTCCGCCCTCCCCCCCTCCCTCTCTCCCTTCCTTCCTTCCTCGAATTCTAACCTCCACCTCCTCCTTTCCACAAACATTTATTGGACATCTGCTCTAGACTCCCACCATGAGACCTGCCACAAAGTAGGTACCAAGCCATCTGCTGAATGAATAAGTCAGTGCTCAGAATGCAGACTGACCAACAGGTGACCCTGGGGGAGTTTCTCTCCTATTTGATTCCCATACCTGCTTGTTTGCGTGTAGTTTTCCCATTTCATTTCAAAAGCAGCCAAATTCCAAAGATGTCGTTACGTAACTCGGGGCCGGGGTCAGCTTTCCTCTTGCATTTGGGGCTCAGGTGCCCTCATGTCCCAGCGCCAGGACTCTGAGTGCAATACACTTTGTTCCTGAAGCTCCAGGAGGCTGGCCAGGGCATGGATCTGGGCTTGGAGCTTTAGTGCCAAGTTCTGCAGTGAGGGGAGGGCAGCAGGCGGAGCCATACACTGCACCCTGTCCAACCTCCACCGGCCCCCAGGGGCCTGGGAGGATGAGGGTACATGTGGGTCAGTGAGACCCAGGCTTCAAGCCTGCCTTGGACCCTGGACAAGGGTCACTGTGGAGGAGCTGCTCCTTGGAGCTGGGAAGGCGGCAAGAAGGCTGGCACGGTGCATGGCCTTTCGTGTCCCCAGGACACACTCACAGCTAACACAAGGTCGTGGCCACCGCACCATGGCCCAGCAGCCAGCAGCAACTTCTCTGATGCCTTCCCACTGGTTTCACAGCCTTCCCAACCTCGCACTGAACCACTGGAGGTGTTCCCTGCCCCAGGGCCCTTGCTTATGCTATTATTTCTGCCTAGAATGCTCTCCTCTGGCTCAACCTCGATCTTTCCACATGGCTGGCTCCTTCTCATCCTTCAGGTCTCCGAAAGGTCATCTCCTTGGAGAGAACTTCCCTGACTGACCTTACTAAACAAGTCACAGTCCTTTTTTCTCTACGAGAGCAACCTTACCTGTTCCTTCATAGCAGGGAATTTCACAGTAGGGGAGTGAATTGCCACCTTGGGCTTAAAGAATCTTATCTTCCCCTTTAATATACTCCATGGATCATGACAGGAATTTTCAGTCACTTAAATCGCACACCTCATGTCTCCTCATGCATAGGCTGAGAGAAATAAGCCTCATACATAAGAGTCCAGGCTGTGATTCCGTTTACATGATGTTCTAGAACAAGCAAAACTAACCATATACTTCACACCCACTAGGGTGGCTATAATCAAAAAGCAGACAGTTATAAGTGTTGACGAGGATATGAAGGAACTGGAACCCTCATACAGTGCTGGTAGGAACATAAAATGGTGCAGCTGCTGTGGAAAACAGTCTGGCGGCTCCCCAAAAAGTTAAACATAGAATTACCATGTGACCTAGCTATTCCACTCCTAGGTATATACCCCAAATAATATAAACCCCAAGAACTCAGACAAATATATATACACGCATGTTCATAGCAGCACTATTCGCAGTGGCCCCCAAAACAGCCAAAAGGTAGAAACAACCCCAGTGTGTACATACATTAGGTCACAGAAAGGAATGAGGTACTGACACATGCTACAATGTGGATGAACCCTGAAAACAGGACGCTAAGTGAAAGACGCCAGACTCGAAAGGTTACATATGGCATGAGTCTACTTGGATGAAGTTTCCAGAATAGGTAAGCCAATAGAGACAGAACGCAGATTTGTGGTTGCCAGGGGCTAGAAGGAGGGGAGAATGAGTGGTGACTGCTTAATGGGCACGGAGTTTCCTTCTGGGGGGATGAAAAGGGCTTGGAACTAGATAGAAGTGGTTGCAAAGCACGGTGAATGTACTAAATGCCACTGAATTGTTGAACTTAAGATGGTTCGTTTTATGTTATGTGGATTTCACTTCAAAAAACCCCAAACCAAAACCAAAAATACAACTAACCTGTAGTGGTTAAAAAAAAATCAGAACAGTACTTGCCTGGGAGGAGGTAGAGAACCAGCTGGGAAGGGGCATGAGAGAATTTTCTGGAGTGATGGTAATGTTCTAGACCACCACTGTCCAGTAGAAATACAAGACGTGGGTCACATATGTAATTTTACATTTTCTGGTAGCAACAGTAAAAAAGAAACAAGTGAAATTTTGATAATATATTTTATTTAACCCACTCACTCCAAAATACTGTCATTGCAACGTGTCATCAGTATTTTAAAATTCTATATCTTGACTGTATGTGTAGCGGTCACACAAGTCTACATCAGAGATTTTAAGAGATTGCAGAGAGCTAAATACACATGCACACACACACACGCACACACACACACGCACACACACATCAATGAGGGTATGAAAACTGGCAAAAACTGAGTCCGGTTGACGAATTGTATCAATGTCAATTTCCTGCTTGTGCTATTATAGTTTTGTAAGATGTAGTTACCATTGGGGTAAACTGGGTGAAGGGTAGAAGGGATCTCTTTGTTATTTTTTCAGTCTGCATGTGAATTTAAAATTATTTCAGAATAACAAGGCATGGGATTCATCCACTGGGGTGGGACCTTGGACTCCTGAGATCAGGGGCAGAAGTGCCGTGGGCATGCCGCTGGGCACAGGCACTTGCCAGATGTACACACTAGGCTGAGCCAAACCAGACCCAGCCCTTGCCTTGCGGAGGGTCACCACAATGCATGGTAACCAGACAACCACTCAAATAGAGGGAACCATGCCGTGAGGGTGCATGGCAGGGACCCAGCCCAGTCAGGGGCTCAGTACGTCCACAAGCCTGCAACTTTAGGGCTTAACATCTCCCGATATAATCAAAGAACGATGACAGCTGAGAGCTGACATGTATTGGAGTCTTCCTCTGTGGTGGACATGTGCTAAAGCCAGGCTTCATTTAGTTCTCAGTACAACCCTTTTAAGGAGGTATTATTACTTCCATTTAACCAAAAGAAAAACTGAGGCACAAGAGGTTGAGTGATTTGCCCAAGGTCACCCAGAAAGCAGAGGAGCCAGGATCTGAGCCCAGAATGTCTCGGTCCAGAGCCCTGCGTCTGACCCATGCACTTCGGTGACGCCCAGGCTGGACCACACAGGAAGCTGTTCCTCTGGGCCTGGTGGATCTTTAACCGTCCCCACCCCCCGGAACCACTTCCTCTGTCGTCCCCATCAGCACCAGGTTGAATGTTTGAGCATTAATGCGCTGACGAGGCCAGAGGAGCTGTGACCACAGTGCACTTTGACCATCAGCCTTAGGGTGGGCTGCAGCCTGTGTGTGTGCATGTTTGTGTGTGTGTGTGTGTGTGTGTGTGTGCGCGCGCGCATGTGTGTGTGTGTGTGTGTGTCTGGGCCCAGCCTTGCCCTCTCCTCAAATCCCTTTTAAAAACAGCACTTTCTCCACCAAGTGATGAACAGATAAACAAAATATGGCATATCCATTCAATGGACTACTATCCAAACATAAAATGGGATGAAGTGCTGACACACACCACAACAGGGATGAACCCTGAAAAGATTATACTAAGTGAACAAAGTCAGACGCAAAAGCTCACATATCGTATGACTCCATTTACACAAAATGTCCAGTATTGGCAAATCCATAGAGACAGAATGCAGATTGGTGTTTGCCAGGGGCTGGGGGGGAGGGGGGCACAGAGGAGTAACTACTAACGGGTATGGGTTTTTGGGGGGGGGCGGTATGGGGTTTTGAGGTGATGAAAATGTTCTGGAACTAGGTAGCACAACACTGCGACTGCACTAAATGTCGCTGACTTGTACACTTTAAAATGGTTCATTTTAGGGCTTCCCTGGTGGTCCAGTGGTTAAGACTCCACACTTCCACTGCAGGGGGCATGCATGCTATCCCTGGTCTTGGAACTAAGATCCTACATGCCGCGTGGCATGGCGCCCCAAAAATTTAAAAATAAAAATGGTTAATTGTATGTTATATGAATTTAACTTGGCCTGCACCTCAGACGTCCATGGGGTGAGGGGAAAGCAAGCGGCTCTGCTTTGTGCCAGGTCCCCAGAAGCTCACCATAAGAGCACTGGCGAGCCACTGCCTGTTTTTGGGACACTTACTAAGTGCAAGGCGCTGGGTATGTCATCTTAGCTAATCCTCACCAGAAGACTGAGATATGTGCTGCTGTGACTCCGTTTTACAGAGGAGGGAAAGAAGCTCAGAGGAAGCAAGTTCACTGCTGAAGTTCACTTAGCAAGTAAGTACTAGAACCCGTGGGCACCTCCCTTCCCACTGCACACACACTCAGCCGACAGAGGACCGCACACCCAGGATCTGAAACTTCCTCTCTTCCCCAGGGGCCCAGAGTCTGAGTGATCACCCTCCCTCCAAAACCAGAAGCAGGAATCAAGCCTTCACAAGCTTCTGAAACACGAGTGCTACTCTCAAAATACAGACAGGCTCTGCAGGGGCAGGTTGGAATTGCACTAGAAGCCAGGAGCCCTGGAGGGAAGAACAGAGGCACTGACTTCTGGCTGTGTGAATTCTGGGCAACGGACACCCTCGCTGATGAGTCTGTCTCCTCATCTGCGAAGTCAAAGGGCTTTGGTACACAGGTGGTGCTGCAAAGGATGCAGCAGCGTGCAGGGCGTGGGCTAGGTGTCTGTCAGACGTCAGAGATCTGTGGGGAGACAGGGTGTGCTGGGGCGAAGCTCTTACTTCTTCCTCTGGTCCCCTCACACCCCAGGACCCACGGCTGTCTCACACTTGCCAGGTTCAAGTAGGTGTTCCCCTGGGGTCATACAAGGGTAGAATTTGTCTCACGTTCCAAATCGGAAACTCGGGCCGTCCTGAATTCCAGCCTGGCTAAGGGGACAGAGCCTGAGAGACAGATAGCCCCGAGGGACTGGGGCTGAGGCCACCGGCATGATTTCAGGCCAACCCAGCCCATTAAATGGTGCTTTCCCAGCCAGAAGGAGGCCAGGCTAATTAAGCGGAATGTGCCAGTCTGTAAATCGATTTCTGCGCGCCAGGAGCTCCCAAAGTGGGTCAGAGACTGTTAGTCCCTCAGAATCACTAGGAAACGCCCACTTGCTACCTGCATCTCAGAGCCTGGCTCTCTGTAGACACATCTAGGAGCCACACCCTCCCCACCCTGGTACCCGGGTTCAGGTCGCTGACCGAGGTCTGACTCTCCAACTGCCCAGCCCACCCCAGTGGGCACTGCTTTGCTCTACGGAGAGGCCGATCCCCCGGTTCTCCCCAAAAGGCTGGGCTCAGAGGTTCAGGGTGAGCTGGTTTTTTTGTTTGTTTAATTTATTTTTATTTTTGGCTGCCTTGGGTCTTCGTTGCTGCGCGTGGGCTTTTCTCTAGATGCGGCGAGCGGGGGCTACTCTTCATTGCGGTGCGTGGGCTTCTCATTGGGTGGCTTCTCTTGTTGCGGAGCACGGGCTCCAGGCGCACGGGCTTCAGTAGTTGTGGCACTCGGGCTCAGTAGTTGTGGCTCGCGAGCTCTAGTGCACAGGCTCAGTAATTGTGGCACACAGGCTTAGTTGCTCCGCGGCATGTGGGATCTTGCCGGAGCAGGGCTTGAACCCATGTCCCCTGCACTGGCAGGCAGATTCTTAACCACTGTGCCACCAGGGAAGCCCTCAGGGTGAGTTTAAAGTCACAGCTGGTGGGGGAGCGGGGTAAGCTTTGGGGGACATGGCCATGTGTCATGGACAGTTCAGGTCAAGGCCTCTGGGTCTTCGAGCCCAGCTCATGGACAGGGCCCAGCAGAACCCACTGAGTTCACCAATGAGAAGAGAACAAACCAGCCTGAAACAAAGTCCAAAAGTGGCATCTTGGAGGCTAAAAATTACCAGCTGGAAGGTCCAGGCTGAGGGGCAGAGCTACACAAGGCCTTCAACAGAAGCCATCAACCATGGCCCAGATATATGCTGGGGACATCCTAATAGTAACAAAAAATTCTGTTTATCAGGGATTGCTGTATGCCAGGAAGTATGCCCACGCACATGACACACATTTCCTTCTTCAAACCTCGCAGCTTCCTGTTAGTGTCCCCATTTTACAGATGGTGGAACTGAGGCTCAGAGAGATGGAGTGACTTGCCTGAGGCCACGGCAAAATCAGGGTTGGACCCCAGGCCTGGCTGAATCACAAATCCTCCCTCCATGTGCTGTCCTGCCTCTTGGCTCATGGAAAAATCTCACAGGGCATCCTTGGTGGCCAACCAGGCTGCCGGGGCTTCACCAAGCCTTGGAGTCTGATGTGACTCTGAATTGAGTCGGTGTGGTGAGCCTCTGGGGTCAGCACTCAACACAGTCACGCTGCGGGAGCCTGTGGACATACCCTAAAGCTCAGGGCCCTGACCAGCGGGGATGCAACGAGGGTGGGCCTCATGGGCGTGGGCGTGTCCAAAGGAGACAGTGACAAGGAGTCTGGCTCCACGGGGACTCGGAGGGCTTCATAAGTAAGTCAAAGGAACCTGGCTAAGCTGGAACTTTCAGTGGAGGGCAACCACCTGACCCGGGGGCAATGGTGGCCGTTTGGCCTGAGGGGTGTTGCAAGCTGAGGGTACAGGCTGGCTCTTCTTGGCCAGTTGGGGAGATTCTAAGAGGCTGCAGGTGGGAGGGGTGAGAACAAAAGTGAGAGCTGACAGCGAAGTCTGGGAGAGCGGGAGAGGGAAACTGGAGATGAATAACGGGCCTCGCTCTGCTCAGGTGCTGCCTCCCCGCCTCCCCACAAAACCAGCAGTACAATCTGCACGTCTTCCCACCGAGAAAGCACAACAGCAACAGCAAAATGAGTGCGAGCTGATAGCCCCCCGCACTGCTCCCGGGCCACAGCCCACCCAGAAGGTCCCTTGTGAGAGGTGTGCGGGAACCTGGAGGTCTTTCCAGGCTGAGGAGGGCCTGTGAACCCCTCTGTCATGCACAATCTGACCTGGGATTGCTGCAAAAGGGGGCCAGCTTGGTGTGGCAATGAGGGCACACATCAGAATGCCTGCGTTCAGTCCCCAGATGTGCCACTACCTAGCTGTGTGACTTTGAGCAAGTTACTTTACCTCTCTGTGCTTCTGTTTCCACAACTGTGGAAGCGGGGTGACAACGATACCTCTCCTAGATCGTTATGAGGATTCAATGGGTGAATAGTTATGAAGCACTTTAAGTTTCCGGCACAGAGCGAGCGCTGGCAAGTTTCTTTACTCACCCCCAACTTTTCATATTTAAATAGCTTTCCTGAGGTATAATTCACAACCATACAATCCACCTATTTAGAAGGCACAATTCAATGATTTTTTTCCCCCTGTATGTACAATCAATCTTAGGACACTTTATCACCCCGAAACGAAACCCCATACCCATTACAGCCACTCCCCATTCCCACTGCCACCCCAAGCCCCAGGTAACCACTAATCTGCTGTCACTGCAGATTTGCTTTTTCTGGGCATTTCCTACGCGTAGAACCATACAATGTGTGGCCTTTGTGTCTGGCTTCTTTCACTTAGCATGTGTTCAAGGTTCACCCACGTGATAGCACGTATCGCTTCTTTTTATGGCATAATGTTCCACTGTGCGCAGAGGCCACATTTTGTTTATCCACTCGTCAGTTGATGGACATTTGGCTTATTGCCACTTTGGGGCTATTCTAAATACTGTGGCTATGAACGTTCATGCACAAGTACTAGTGGGGACATATGTTTTCAGTTATCTTGGGTAAATACCTGAGAGTGGAATTACTGGTTCTTTATGGAAGAACAGCTGGATTTAATTCTCACAATTTCACTGAAAGAAATTTTATTATTATTATTATTATTATAGCCACTGTCTAGATGCAAAAACTGAGGTGTAGACAGGAAAAGCAACTGGCCCAGAGTCACGCACATAATGTATCGGGGAGACGGAACACTACAGAACGTGGAAAGCGTCTGGTTCTTTCCATCATCAGAGTCAAAGGGGGCATGGGGAGGGGGCCAGGGCTGGGGGGTGGGCAGGGAGACAGAAATGGAAGCGTGAGAAGCCCACACCCTCACCTTCACCTGGAGTGGTGGGGCCTGCTCTGCAGGAGCCCACAGTCATGCAGGGAGCTGAACCTGTCAACAGGGACCTTTGGGCTGAGGCAGAAGGAAACCAGCCAAGGTCATGCTCTACAGACCAGAGGGGAAATAAGAGGCACGTCGTTGCTCTGTGGTCAGACCAGGGTTGTCTCAGGACCAGGAAGTCAGGGAACTTCTCCTTTTCCACACCTTTTGTATTCTGTGCTGTGGTGGGGCAGGACAAGAGGGGCAACTCACATCCAGGGAGACCCCTTGGTGGTGTGCCTTCCAGGGGGTCCCCGTGGCTAGCAGGCTCTAGTCCTCGGCCTCTTAGAGAGTCCAGAAACAGTCTCTACTTTATGACCCAGAGCCACGGCAGTCTCTAAGCCCCAGGGGACCAATGAGAGCCAGACACCCCTCTGGGTAACTTCAGAGATTTGAAGAACAAGCCCATTGCCCTCTCCATGGTGTTGTGGACCTGAATCATATCCCCCTCCTCAAAATCTCATGACCCAAAGACGGTGTCAGCCATCAGGCCCATTCATTTGCTCAATAAATTGGGTTTAAGTTTTTCCCTCTGACTGGGATTCTCCCCTCAAAATGATGCATCCTGAGTCTGCCAGGATCTAGGGACCCCAGAGCTCTCCCAATCAGCAGTGAGCTTTCTTCCAACATGGTCAGCCCTCTGGAATCCATCCCCCCCCAGCCTTGGGTGATTTATGTGTCCCCACCTCGGGAAATCCCTACCAGCTTCTCCAGCATTGCAGGAAACCCCGGCAGCACCAAAGAAGCCAGCCCTCTGGCCTGACAACTTGAAAGTGCTTGCTATGGACTGAACTGTGTCCCCCCATCAAAGTCATACGCTGAAGCCCCAAACCCCAACGTGATGGTGTTTGGAGGTCGTGCCCTTGAGAGATGATTAGGTTTAGATGAGGTCATGTCATGAGGAGATTAGTGCCCTTACAAGAAGACACACCAGAGAGTTTGCTCACTCCCTCTCCCTGCCATGTGAGGACACAGTGAGAAAGCAGCCGTCTGTACGCCAGGAGAAGGATTCTCATCAGAAACCAACCATGCTGGCATCTTGATCTTAGACTTCCAAGCCTCTAGAACTTTGAGAAAATAAACTTTTGGTGTTTAAGCCATCCAGTCTATAGTACTGTGCTATGGCATCCTGAGCTGACAAGACAGAGTCCCCAAGCCATGGCCACCAGGAGACTGGGCTCAAATGACTTGGGGGATTTGAGACTCCCATCTGCTATGCCCTGGGAGACACCCAGGTCAATGCCATGATCAGTCACTGAGTGCCATTAGTCAGAACCTGTTTATTAGCCAGAGCACACCAAGACCAGAAACGTAGTTTGAAGAAATCTACAGAGTTATGTGGGCTTTATGAATATATTTTCAGCTACAGAGACAAAGATGGTAATATTTGACATGTCCCCAAACTTACCTACCGATCTATCTGCATAAAATCCAACCCCACCCATTAATTAGAGCTTAACCTTAAACTTTTTATAGTGAAAAACAGTTTTACCAACGAAGAGCTTCCCAGAGTGAGTGGCCTATCCTGGAGACAGCAATAGGACACCACGTCATATATGGCATGATTGCATTCTTTCATGAAATAAGAGCAGGCTCTTTAGGACCCAAATGTAGATTTTGAATTAAAATTTTTTTCTGAGGCCTGGAATTATTGCCATATAATATTTTCCAGGCACCTGGTGTCACAAAATGCTTTTGAAAACATCAGCTAGGTATGACCCTTGACAAGGTGTCTGTCTCGAGATGTGCTAGAAAGGACAGAAGAGAGAAGAACAAACTTTCCACGCCCAGGAGCTTTCTCTTCCTATGTCTCATCCTATACAGATGATGGAAATTCACCATGGACTATAAATGTCTCAGTGCAAATGAGGTCTGATTGCCAGTGGTGGGTGCGCCCTGGGAAAGACTGGTTCTTTTTTTTTTTTTAATTTATTAATTAATTAATTTATTTATGGCTGAGTTGGGTCTTCGTTGCTGTGCGTGGCCTCCCTCCAGTTGCGGCAAGCAGGGGCCACTCCCTACTGTGGTGCACGGGCCTCTCATTGCGGTGGCCTCTCCTGTTGTGCAGCACGGGCTCTAGGTGCACGGGCTTCAGCACCTGCAGCACACGGGCTCAGTAGTTGCGGCGTGCAGACTCTAGGGCACGCGGGCTTCAGCGGTTGTCACGCACAGGTTCTAGGGCACAGGCTCAGCAGTTGTGGCACATGGGCCCACTTGCAGCATGTGAGATCCTCCCGGACCAGAGATCGAACCTGTGTCCCCTGCATTGGCAGGAGGACTCTCAGCCACTGTGCCACCAGGGAAGTCCCAAGACTGGTTCTTAATTGTGCCTCCATCTGACAGACCTTGTTAGGAATGAGTTTGCAACATGGCTGCTAGGCAGCTGCATCCACCTGCAGGTAGGAGCCATGGGCACTTGTTTTGTTTCTCAGTTTCCTTCCTCAAGCAGGGCGCTCTCCCTGAGGCCTCATTCCTGGCCCAGACCTTGCTAAGTGCTGTTAAATGGTGAATGGGGAGGACTAGCCTCTTGAAGAGGGATAAACGCTCCACAGGGGTGTGATCCATGATTGCAGGATAAGGCTTAGAGTGCAGGTTCTGATGTCAGACAGTCCTGGCTCTGCCTCTTACCCGGGCAAGTTACTAGACCTTTTTAAGCCTCAGTTTATCCATCTGTAAAATGGAACTACCAATAGTACTTGCTCCCACTCCAGGTCTGGGACTCTTCTACTGTCCCACTGCAGTAACTCCCACTTTGTACTTCACCTTCATTATCTACTTACATCCTCCAACTACTCCCTCATCACTCAGGTACTCCCCTTCTCTCCTGCTACTTCCCCATTCCCTTAGCTGCTCCTTCATTATTCAACTCTCTGTCACTCACTCACATGGTCACTCATCCCACAGTTACTCTGTCACTCCCCAGCTTCTCTCTCACCCTCATATTATCTAAAGTTATATTTTTCTAACTTAACACAAGCTTGGAACAATCAAGGGAATCTTGGCTTTTGTTGGGACAAATCTGTCCTAGTCTATATATACTTATCTTTGCAGGAAACTGTCTCTTCCTGGACCAAGCAGCTGATGTTTAGAGATGGAATATTTCCTGCTTATTATCTTAGAGGCCTTTGGTCTGGGTGACAGGGAGTGGGAAAGCAGAGCCCACATGGTACAAAGGCATGGAACATTGTCAGGCAGAGCCAGGAGTCTCCACCACACAGGAGGAACCTGGCGGGTTGGTTGGCATAGCCTTGGAGCAGCTCTGCTGGTTCCAGGTGGGATGCTGAGGCAAGAGTCTCCTCCCCGTCACCAGGGCCCTGCCCCTAACCATCCCTGCAGTTCAGGATGCTCTCTCCTAAAAGCTGGGAGAGCTTCATTATGGATCTGATTAAATCATAAGGAATCTCATCCCAAGCTTGCCAGAAAACAAGCTATTTTCAGCATCCGTGGGCAGCAAATGGAGAAGAGAGTCATGAGCTGGAAGAAATGACTGTGTAGAAACCGAGCCCATTCAGATGAAGGTTGGCCACCATGCCTCCTTGGCAAAACGTTAGATGCCAAATAACTCGGGAGAACTTTTGTGACATAATATACAGGTTTTTGTCTTGTTTTGTTTTGTTTTAATGACAAGGGAACAGATCATGTTAACTCCTAAGGGTTAGAGAAAACAATGTATAGAAGCCAATTAAGGTTCCTCCAAAGAGCTTTGTAATTATAGATGGGTTTTAAACACTTAAATGGCTCAAGCCAAGCAAAACGAATTAAGAGATGACACACGGAAACCAGGAAATCCTGGGCACCTTGAGTCCTATGGTTTCAGTCAATGGTCTGACAAGTTCTTCAGGGGGCAGGTCCTTTCGTTTTAGGGACTCTGAAAGGGCTCCCTCATGCAGGCTGTTTTTAAGTGTTCCATTATGTGGGGTGGCCAAAGCCTTTCACTTTCCACTGGCTTACAATGAAAATTGATGTAAAACAATTTTTTTAACTCTTTTACACTAAAGTGTAAATGACTACAACCAGAATATTCTCATGTAAATCACTGATAAGAGGCTGGCACTGAGTAAACAGAGATAGAGAAAATGAGAGTAATTACCGCAGTAAGGGTGAGCAGAAGAAAGATTAGAAAGAAAAAGGAAGAGATAGTAACCTTGCTTCTGGTTCACTGTGAATGAAGCTAGTGGCAGATGATAGTAACAGCAACACTGGCTACGTTCACTGTCCAGCCTTTAATCTTCACAGCCCCATCACCACAGTCATTATTCTCTCCACCTTACAGATGTGGAATTTGAGCACAAAGAGATTAAGTAACTCACCCAAGGTCACAAGATAGAGATTAAAACTTAGTTTTGTCTGATTCCTTGTTCTTAAGCTCCAAAGTCTGCCTACCTCTCTGCAAAACTTCCCAACTTTTCCACCGTCCCCCATTTGATTCAGTTCCCCTATGCCATCCACATTTTGAAAGATTTTATCTATTGAGCACACTGTATTTGTGAACTAATAATTTGTTCAATAATAATAATTATTGAACTAATAATTAGTTCAAACTAATAATTTGAACTAATAATTGGAACAAATTACTTTTCTGTTTCTGTTTCAACATTGATCCAAACTTTAATCCCAATTACTGGGGATTCAACATAATATTATGAAATCACAAACATCAGTCATGGCTATGTGGCTAATAAGCAATACAATTAAATAAGCATAAGCACTGTTCCCCAGCACTGAATTCTGACTGCCACATGGTTTTAGAGTCAATGTCAATCACATACTTGGCATACTCAACCCAGGACCCAGGGTTCCCAGATAGAGGACTCTGGTAACAGTGTTTGGTCCACCCAATACATCCCAGACGTTTCCAGGGAAATCAACAGCCAATCACAGTGTTTGATCCATGTCCAGGGTAATCACATTGTGTTGCTAGAATTCCAGTCTAGGGCAAAGCAAAGTCTAGAATGTGTATAGATTGTAACAATAACGGCCCCCAATGGATCATGCCTTATTAGTACCCACACGCTGTATAGACTCCTCCCACAGTGACTCTGCGCTTGGCCATGTGACTTACTTTGGCCAGTGAGACATCAGCAAACACGATGCAGGCAAAGCTTGATAAATGCTTGTGTATCAGAGCTTGTCTTCTTGAGACCCTGACCCCACCATGCTAGATGAAGTCCAGGATGAAGCACCACATGGAGAGAGCAGCCCAGCCATCCCAGCTAAGCCCAAACACTGGTTTACCTGGCAGCTAACTGCAGCCTCATGAGTGAACCCAGCCAAGACTGGTGGAAGAACTGCCCAGTCCATCCAAAGAATCATTGAAAAATAATAAGCTGTTTGAAGCCACTAGGTGGTTTGTTTCAGGGTTTGTTATACAATAATAGGCAACCGGGGCTTCCCTGGTGGCGCAGTGGTTGAGAGTCCGCCTGCCGATGCAGGGGACATGGGTTCGTGCCCTGGTCTGGGAAGATCCCACATGCCGCAGAGCGGCTGGGCCCGTGGGCCACGGCCGCTGAGCCTGTGCGTCCGGAGCCTGTGCTCCGCAACGGGAGAGGCCACAACAGTGAGAGGCCCATGTACTGCAAAAAAATAAATAATAATAATAATAGGCAACGAACCAGTACAGCGTAGTTCTTGACGATGACTCACCCAGAGGACTGCCATTACTATCTTCATGGTGCCCAGGGACCCGAAAGAGTCATTAAGCCAAAAAGCCTGTATCCTAGGGTTTCTCTTGAGGGACTGGGAACCCTCACTCCTCCATCAAGATTTAGGTTTCATTTGGCTTTTCCTGTGTAAATGACAAAAGCTCCATTTCCCTCTCCTGGACTTTGTGGGTTCCATATCTATCCTTTCTTAGTCTTCCCCTCTGCTCCGGACACAAATTCCTCCATCAAATATGGTAGACGGGGTGGGCAGTGAGACCAGCTCTATTTGTTGGCACAATCATGGGATGAAGGCACCGGCCAATGCAATACTCTGAGCAGGTTCTGGAACATTCTTCTATTTTTCAAACCCCCACCTGCTTCCCCATGGTTGATGACTTTGGCTTTGGTGATTGTTGAGAGGAGGGCTTAGGGTTTGTGCATTTAAAGAGTCTCTGAGTTTCTTTGACGGAAATACTGACCATTTTCTCACTCCATTAGAAGAGAAACAGTGGTTCCTAGAAGCCAAGCAAGAATAAATCATGCTAAAAATACCTCATTTATCTCCTCCACAGGGTCACTAGACTGACAAATGCCAACGTTAGGAAGTGTCTAGACTTCAGTGAGCATTTGACAAGCCTCTCATATATCTCCCTATCAACACCCAGCGAAATGCTGGTGTCATGGTGTGTCAGGTTTAAGAAGGTTCCAGGAGAGCACCCAATTGGTTGAATCCCCCTGAATGGCATCACCGTGGTTTATCAGTCTATTACAAGTGGTTTCTTCTCCCAAGAGTTATCTCACACCATCCAAGCGTATAAGGCTAGTGAATAAAACCACAATGCCAGTTTCACGTGAGAAAGAGAATTGTCTTGCACGTCAGAAATTCATTTAAGCATGGTCGACTCATTCTGCATCTGTAGGCAGACCTGGCTGGCACGCCAAATTATAATCAGAGGGTTGCAAGGAGATACATAATCATCACATTTAACGGCATTACGTCAACATGGGTTGAAGTCTCCTTTTCCATAATCAGATTGTCCTTAGCAATGGGATGGTAATCGTCAAAGTTGCTGGTCATACTGTCCTCTCCCTTGGACAGTATTTAGATCTCACTGCTCATAAATGATCCCCTAGCCTCCTTTTTCTAGGCATCTGTTTTGTTTTTTTTAAGTCCTAATGTTTATAATTGGATTCAATAGACATAGAATTACACTTGAATAAATATAATCAAACTAACAATGGAGGGAAAAAGGAAAAAAGTACAAAACTGTACACATTGTTGAAAGTGTGTATATATGTTGATTTAAAAGATTCACTGTTATACTTAGAATTCGAGAAAGAATAGATAAATGTATATGTATAACTGAATCACTTTGCTGTACACCTGAAACTAACACATTACTAATCAATGATACCCCAGTTTAAAATTAAAATTAAAAAAAAAGATTCACTGTTATACTTAGAACTTTTTGTCTTTTTGCAATTATAATAAAACAAAAAGTTATGAGCAGAATACTGATTCGCCATATTAAATGCCTATATACACTCTTTGAAAAAATAAACACTATTATGTCTGTATTTAAAGGTTTTAATGTAAAAAATGAGCTTGCTTCTTGCTTATTCACATAGCTGCCTAAGTTGAATTGACAACAACAGTACTTGCAGGGCATAACTTTTACCTATGATGCTTCCTTGTTTTGTTTTAATGGCATTCAGTAGAGAAATCAGTTTAACAGAGGTATGTTGAAGGGAATGGAATAAGAGCTTTCAAACTGGCTTCAGCAAACTCAGAAGCATATCAAGATCATAACTTCTTTCATAATTGTTGTAAAACTAAGGCAATATATTGTAACGATCTGTAGAAACTTCAGTTTTTGCTCTTCAATTTTTTTCTACCATTGAAAAACACATTGCATTCTCTCTTTGCAGAGAAGTATTGATATTATTAAAAATCAGACAAATAAGCAAGTCTGTCTATCAAAGTGTACAAATTACATTTTTTAAAAGGTGAGAGAGGGACTTCCCTGGTGGTCCAGTGGTTAAGAATCCGCCTTCCAATTCAGGGGACACGGGTTCGATCCCTAGTCTGGGAACTAAGATCCCACGTGCTGCAGGGCAACAAAGCCCACACACCGCAACTACTGAGCCCATGCACCACAACTAGAGAGCCGCGTGCTGCAACTACAGAGCCCACGTGCTCTGGAGCCCCCGTGCCACAACTAGAGAGGAGCCTGTGCATCGCAATGAGGAGCCCATGTGCTGCAACGAAAAGATCCCGCATGCCACAACTAAGACCCAACGCAGCCAAAAAGAAAAAGAAAGGAAGGAAGGAGGGAGGGAGGGGAAGGAGAGAGGAAGGGAGGGAGAGAAACAGGGAGGAAGAAGGGGAGGAAGGAACGAAGGGAGAGATGGAGGGAGGGAGGGAGAGAGGGAGGGAGAAATTCTGTAATTAAAAAAAAAACCTCTATAATCCTAATTCCCTGACATAAAAGAAAATTTAAAATAAATAAATAAAAGGTGAGAGAAAACTGGTTTCTTTTTTTTTCTTCCTCCCATTTCCCCCATCTCAATCCCTAGTAATCACTCTTCTAGTCTTTGTTTCTATGAGTTTTGTTGTTTTAGGTTCCACATATAAGTGATATCATACTGTATTTATCTTTCTCTGCCTGACTTACTTCACTTAGAATAATCTAGGCATCTGTTCTTGACAAAGCTCTTTTTATAACATTATCTACTGTGAAGCATGTGAATACTGTGCTTTCTCCAAAATGACTTTGCTAGACTCAGCTCCAGCTTGGCCTGGCCTGGTCTCTTATTCACTATTGAACCACCAGTGCTGGTCTGAAGATGTCCAGACTGTGTTCCATGAATGTCTGTGCAAGAGTCTCTACTCTGATTCATGACATGTTTTGTTATAATTTAATCCTCAGAGAGAACTCTTCTTTCAAGTTTCTGTAGAAAAGGAAGGTGTTCCCACATACCAACTACAAATAACAGTACAGTTAAGTTCATCAGTTGAACAAATATCCCCAGTGGGTAATGACTGCCTGTGATATCTTAATATGAAGGCGGTCTCTGGGGTTGTGCTCCCAAGCTCTTGTCTTTGGCCATGTTCAACATTTTTGTCAAGGATTTGAATAATGGGCAAGGCCTGTGGTGTCCCATACAGTAGCCTCCAGCCTAACCACAGTTGACTACTTAAATTATTTTAAATTAAATAAAATCAAAATATTGGTTCCTTAGTTACCCTAGTCACATTTTAACTGCTCAATAGCCCCATGTGACTAGCAGCTACCATACTGGACAATGCATTTCCATAATCAGAAAAAGTTCTACTGGACAATTCTGAACTAAAAGACAAATGTTCATTGCATTTATGAACAACATGGAGTAGAAACTGTTGACGAATATTTCATTTGAAGTAGACATATTTAACTATGGTCTGGCCAGCATCCATTTTCCCTCCTTCTGGTAATAGCATCCCAATTTTCCTTGGGGTAGGTACAACATACCTGCAAGCACCAGTCCATGTATTTTGGGAGGAGCTGACTCCAAGGGTGGACATATGACTCAGATCAGACCAATCATAGCTTTGTACTCATGCTCTAGCCACTGTGATTGGCTGAGAGGTAAGTATATAGCCAATCTCAGCCAATGAGATTCAGTTCTGGGATTGTTGAACCTACGACATGATTGAGAGGAGAAACAATTCCTATTGGTGTTGCAAAAAAGATAGGATATATACTTCAAACTGCTGACAGTCATCTACTCAGAGACATTTTTTGGTAGTCCCCTGTATACGCATGTGTTAGTTTGAGTTGGATTTCCTGTCACCAGTCTTAATTTATCATTCAAGACATCCAAATTATTTGAGCAGGTGGATAATGGGCTCAAAACTCAACAAGATTGTGGCTTCCCTGGCAGTCCAGTGGTTAGGACCCTGCGCTTTCACTGCTGAGGGCCCAGGTTCAATTCCTGGTCTGGGAACTAACATCCCACAAGCCGCACAACACAGCCAAAAAAACAAAACAAAACAAAACTCAACAAGATAAATTTAGAGCCTCGACTTCAATGCTGAAAATCACCTGGGTGTCCAGGAAGGCTGCTGGGGTGCTGCCGATGTTCTGCCTCTTGATCTGAGTGCTGGTTGCATGCGGATCCTCAGCATATGAAAGTGCAACCAGTTTTTCCCCTTTCTGTATGAATAATACACTTCAACAAATAGTTTTTTTTTAAAAAAATCAACTGCATTAGGACCAGATGAGGAAGATGTAACTCCACTAATGGAACACTGACCCGAGAGCTTTAGTTTCTTATAAACTCAATATGAGTCAACAGTTGCTGCCCAAAAAGCCAATGGAAACTTAGTCATACTAATAGACACACTCAACCTGAACGAGGAAACTGACAGCGCCATTCACCCTAGGGTGGGTCAGATCAGACTTTGGGGAAAGGTATAGACAAAGTAGAGCATGTTCACAAATCTCAAAGTCACATCCCATAATAGTCAGGGGGAGAAGAGATGGGAGGACATGATACAGGCAGGACAGGCTGAATGAAACCCTGGAATGAACAGGGTTTGAAAAAACAGACAACCCTACGATCTGCAAATAATGTTATTTTCTACACAGAAAACCCCCAAGGAACCTACGGAAAAGCTGAGACTAAGGCGCTCAGTGGCCTGATACAAAGTTAATATACAAAACCTTAAAGCCCTCCTTTCAAGATATAAACAGAACTTACATGAAAAAAAAAAACAACAAACAAACCCTAGAGCTTTCCTAAAGGACATAAAAGAATACTTTCCCAATAGAGACATGTACTACTCACCTACTTAGAAAAACTCACTATGACAAAGATCAGTTTAGCCCAAATTAACTTTTTAAATTGTGATAAAATATACATAACATAAAATTTACCATTTTAACAATTTTTAGCGTCCAGTTCAGTGGTATTATGTACACTCACATTGTTGTGCAACTGTCACCACCATCATCCACCTTCAGAACTTTTTTCATCTTCCCGAATTAAAACTCTGTACCCATTAGACAATAATCTCTCTTTCTCCCTTCCCATCAGTCCCTGGTTAAATTTCTTTTCAATTTTTGTTATCGTGGTAAAACACACATAACATAAAATTTACCATCTCAACTATTTTAAAGTGTACAGTTCATTGGTATTAAATATATTCACCACCATCACCACCATCCACCTCCAGAACTCCTTTCATTTTGAAAAGCTGAAACCCTGTGTCCATTTATAATACTGATCAATTTTGGAGGAATCTATTTTTGAGCTTTGCAGGGAAAACTAACCCAAAAGGTCTTAAATATTATGTGAACAGCCAAAAATAACCAGGAACATTTTGAAAAGGAAGAGCCATATGAAGAAGGACTTTTGTATCATACATTAAGCCACAATATAGAACTACAAGGATCAAAACAGTGCAAAACTGGCACAGAAACAGATTGTTAGAACAGAATAAACAGCTTGGAAAGTTACCCTTCTTCACAGATAAGGGTCTAGAGTATGAGGGTGGCATCACAAACTCATGGGGAAGGGAAAGATGCTGAACAATTGATAATTCTTTGGAAACAATATAGAGATAGACAGTTTTTTCAGTTATTACTTTATACTCAAATGAATTCCAGAAGGATTACATATTTAATTTATTTAAATAAGGCCCCCAAAATCTAGAACATAAAGGTTAATATACATCACTGGATGAGGAAACACTTTAGAGCAAGAGTTAGCAAACTTTTTCTGTAAAGGGCCAGAGAGTAAATCTTTTCATCTTTGCAGGCCTTATGGTCTCTGTTGCACCTACTCAGCTCTGCCATTATGCTGTGAAAGCAGAGACAGTATGTCAACAAATGGCTGTGGCTGTGTGGCAATAAGACTTTATTTACAAAAACAGATGGTGGGAAGATTTGGCTTTCCAGCCATAGATTTCTGACCCCTGTTTTAGAGGGATAAAAGCAAAGAACAAAATAATTGGGAAAAAAAGCAAATATCATTAGGTTTGGCTACATAAAAATTAAGGACTCCAGGGCATAAAATATATATATACGATAAACAAAATGTTAAAGCAAACACACACACACACACACACACACACAAAATGCAGGAAATATTTGCACCATACATGACAACAGAGTTAACATCTCCCCCTCTGTTTTCATTCTTCCCCTTTCCTTCTCCCCCTCATACACAAACATATACAATCATTGAAATCAATAAGAAAAAGAAACACACTAGTAGAAAAAATGGACAAAACTCTAAACAGAGGAAGAAATGACCAGTAAGCTTATAAATAGGTATTCAACCTCAAACATCTCAATTATATGCATATTAGGACCACAGAGCTATTTTTCATATATCAAATATATCAGCAAAGTGTGTTTTTAGCGCCACTGACCAGTGTTGATGGGGAAGGCAGAGGTCAGGCAGGCCTGATACCCACTGCTGATAGGGGTGTACACGGATGTAACCTTTCTGGTGACCAAATAAGCAGTTTATATTGAAGCTTTGCATATGTTATATCCTTGGATCTACTGAACCTCTGAGAATCTACTCTAAGTAAATCATCAAAGCTGTGGACAAGTACTTTTATACAATGATAATCACGATGGCATAATTTATAGTAGCAAAAATTAGAAACAACCTCAAAATCCAATAATATGGAGAGTGGTTCCATAAGTTATGGTACACTCAGACAGCTGTATGAGGTTGTCATTTAAAATCTCTTTTCCAAAGACTATATAAAGACAATAAAATCGTCAACCTCTAAGCAACATTTGACTCAGCAGACAGACCTTTCTTCTAAAAACACCTCCTTCCCTAGGCTTCTGAGACGCCACACCATCCTCGTTTCCTTTCTTCCTCCCTGGCAGATGGCGTTTGGTCCCCTTTGTTCTCTTCTTCTTGGCTTAACATGTAGCTAGTAAGGTGTTCCAGGGCTTTCTCTTGGGTGTCCTTCTTCGCTCTGTCTTACTTCCTACATGATCTCAGACAGTCCCTTCACTTTAAAAAGGTTGCGTTTGTAAGCTGATGACTCTCAAATTTTTAAATCTGTCCCTGAGACCACCCCTTGGATGTTAAAAAGGCATGTCAACTTGGATGGCCCTGCAGAACTCTCGATTCCCTTCAAATTCCCACCTCCCTCCCACCCCAGTCTTTCCAGTCTCAAAGTACGGCACCATCATCCACTTAGGTGCTCAAGTCAAAAACCAAGGGTCATCTCTAAGTCCTTCCCTTTGTCACCTGACACACAAACCCTGGCGGCTCTACCTCTTCGTTTCTCCATCTCCATGGCCAACACTCAGGCTCTCACCTAAGCCTCTGAGATAGCCTGTGATAAGGCCTCCCTGTTCCCACTCATGCTCCCACAGGAAGAGACTCCTACTGTCTCTTCTCCACTCAGCAGCCAGCAAAGGCTTTTCACAATCTATGTCTCACCACATGCTTCCCCATCTCAAAACCCACCAGTGGCTTTTCATCTCAACCCAATAAAATGTACACGTCCTACCACAGTCTTCAGGGGTCAATGTCCCCCAGGCTACCTCTCTTCCTCCATCTTCTTTCCATCCTCAAGTTCATTCCCATCCCATGCCTTCATCCCTTTCCTCCAGACCCACGTGGCTGCCTCTTTCTCCACATTCAAAGGTCAGCCCAAGTCACCTCCTCAGAGGCACTCTCCCTGGTGTCATAGCTTACACACGGCCTCCCACCCCAGCCCTTATTTATACCACTACTTTGCTTAGGTTCTTCAAAGCACAGAGTAGATGACTAATTTTGTTGAATTGACACATGTTAGGGTGAAAGTTATTTTGTAAATACACACGGTGTCACCCTGCGTTTGAATGCGGATACCAAGAGTGAAGACAACTGGGTTGAGTACACCCCGTGTGTGCCCCCCAGAACATGGACAAACAATGGTTATCAGTCTTTTTCTCTAAAAAGGACAAAGAGGTCCTCTCACTGATCATGTTTATTGCCAATGATAGAATTTGAGCTTTCAGGCAAAAACCTGTTTCACCACCATGACCTTATAGTTTCCCAGTACTTGGAAGAATTTTCTGGTGAAATTAGTGTTGAAAATATAAATTTTTATTGAAGTATAATTTATTTATTATATTGTATTAGTTTCTGGTGTACAGCACAGTGATTTAGTTTTGTTTTCTTTTTTGCAGATTATATTCCATATAGGTTAGAAAGTATAAATTTTTTATATTGTACAATTAAATGTGTCAACATTTAGAAGATCTGTATAACTCAGTCAACCAATACTTTATTTTTTCCTCCAGGTTTACTGTGATATAATTGGCATATAACATTGTGAAAGTTTAAGGGGTATAACGTGTTGATTTGATACGTATATATTGCAAAATAATTACCACAGTAAGGTTAGTTAACACCTCCATTATCTCTGGTAATTACCCTTTTTGCATATGTGTGGTGAGAACATTTAAGATCTACACTCCTAGCAATTCCAAATATATAATATAATATTGTTAACTATAGTCAACCTGCTGTATGTTAGATCTCCAGAACTTATTCGTCTTATAACTGGAAGTTTATACCCTTTTACCCCCACCCTTACCAGCCTCTAGCAATAACCATTCTACTCTGTTTCTATGAGTTTGGCTATTTTACTTCCACATGTAAAGTGGTATCATACAATATTTGTCTTTCTCTGACATTTTGCTTAGCATAATGCCCTCAAGTTTCATCCATGTTGTCCTAAATGGCAGTATTTCCTTCTCTTTTATGGTCAAATAATATTCCATTCTGTGTGTGTGTGTGTGTGTGCGTGTGTGTGTGTGTGTATACCACATTTTTTTATCCATTCATTCGTTGATGGACATTTAGGTTGTAGTGAATAATGCTACAATGAATATTGCAATGCAGATATCTCTACAAGGTAGTGATTTCATTTCCTTTGGATATATACTCAAAAGTGGGATTGCTGGATCATATGGTAGTTCTATTTTTAATTCTTAAAGGAATCTCCATACTATTTTCCACAGTGGCTTCACCAATTTACCTTCCCACCAACAGTACACAGAGTTCCCTTTTCTCCACACCCTCACCAACACTTATTATCTCATCTTTTTGATTAACAGACAATCTAAAACGTATGAGGTGATATCCCATTGTGGTTTTGACTGGCATTTCCCTGATGATTAGTATGTTGAGCATCTTTTCATGTTCCTGTTGGCTATTTGTACATCTTCTTTGGAAAAATATCGATTCAGGTCCTCTGCCCATTTTTTAATTGGATTATTTAGCTTTTTTGCTATTGAGTTGTATAAGTTCTTTATATGCTTTGGATATCAACTCCTTATCTGATATAGGGTATGCAAATATTACCTCCCATCCTGTAGGTTGCCTCTTCATTTTATTAGTTGTTTCTTTTGCTGTACAGAAGCCTTTTAGTTTGATGTAGTCCTACTTGTTTACTTTTGCTTTTGTTGCTTTTGTTTGCTTTTGGTGTCATATCCAAAAAAGTGAACTAATACTTTCTACAGACCAATACGTTAGTTGAAAAAGTATGCATGTATAAAAGAGCCATTCAGAATGTAAGACAAACCAATGGATTTTAATGTAATAGCATAAGAAACGCTAAAAATTGATCTAGTTGCAGATTCCACACTGCAATTAACCTTCAAGAAACTAATACCTGTTGCATTTGATTGAGATTTCAAAGAATACCCACATTTATCTGAAAAAGCAATTAAAATATTTCCTCCCTTTTCCAACTATATATCTGTGTGAGGTAAGATTTTCTTCATTTACTTCAACCAAAATAACATATCACAACAGATTGAACTCAGAAGTGGATGAGAGAATCCAGCTGTCTTCTATTAAGCCAGACCTTTAAAAGATTTGCAAAAGCATAAAACAAGGCTACTCTCCTCACTATTTTTTTTCATTTTGAAAATATCATTTCTTGATTATTTGTGAAAAAGTCTAACTTACTTTCCTATATGAATATTTAGTAGAATTTTTTAAATATTTTGATTAAAATTATATATTCAAAGTCTGAGTCAGTTTTAAGAAAACTTTGCCTTAAAATAAATGGATAATCCAGAAAAAAAAAGAAAAAGAAAATATCATTTCTCATAAAAAGATTTATGTTAACATGTGTGGTGGTTTTCAAACATGTCCACAAATTCTCCTCCCTTCAAGAAGTAGAGCCTAATTCCCTTCCCCTTGAGTGTAGGTTGGACTCAGTGAATCATTTCTAATGAATAGAATATGGCAGAAGCAATGGGATGTGACTTAGAAGGCTAGGTTGTAAAAGGCACTGTGGTTCCCTCCTTGCTCTATCTCTTGGGTCACTGGCTCTGCAGGAAGCCAGCTGCCATGTTGAGAGGACGCTCAAGCAGCCCTAGCGAGAGGCTCATATGGCAAGAAACTGAGGCCTCCTGCCAAGAGCCATGTGGGTGAGGCATCTTGGAAGTGGATTCTCCAACCCCGGTTAAACCTTGAGGTGACTGCAAACTTATAAGAGACCCTGAGTTAGAATCACCCAAGCTAAGCTGCTCTGGGGTTCTTGACTCACAGAAATTGTGTAAGACAGTAGACATTTATTGTTTTAAGTTTCTAAATTCTGAGCTCATCTGCTATGTGACAATAGATAACTAGTACAACAGTTAATGAATTTATTTTTAAGTTTTAGTCTTAAGTTTTAGTCAGTGAATACACATTTATTTTTATTCCTCAGTTTTAATTTCCAATATGGTAAATATTGATGTAGAACCCAGTTAAACAAAAGTTCTTAGGGGTTCTCAGTTTTTAATAATATAAAGGGGCTTTGAGACCATAAAGTATGAAGACTATTGTCCTAAACTTTGCAAATTGCTCCTTTATTAAGCTTTTATCAAATTATCCCACATGAGAGCAACTTCTGTTTCCGATCAGGACTCTGACTGATAGAACAACACCAAAATATTATCAGTGGTTGTTGCTCTTCAGTAGGATAACATGATTTTATCTTCTTCTTAATGTTTTCTTTTCTGTACTTTAAATTTTTTCTGCAAATAAGGATTCATTGTTTTTATAATTAGGAGAAAAGAAACTTCCCTTTTCAAAATCATCAAAAGTGAAAGTTAGAGCTGTGTTTTCTTTAGATGAGTCAATGGTTGAAGCTTGGCTTGCAGAGCCCAGGTGTCCGCCAACGCACCTGGGAGTTGGGGAGAAGTCTGTGGGGGTAGGGTGGGGGAGGGGAGGTGGCTGAGGAGCCAGCACCCCCCGCCTACCTCAGCCAGAATAGTTCCTTCATGTGCTTTACATATTGGGTTTCTGCATAATATTTCATTTAAAGAAAAGTTTCCACTTTAAAAAAAAAAGTTTGAAAGCCTTTACCATGAGAATAACAGCTGAAGAGTTAAAATCAGGCTATAGAAGAATCACTCAAACTTTCTCCTCAATGTGAACAGAGTTTCCATAAAGGAAACACTACACATTCTGAGGGAAGAACAGAAGCCCTGACAACTTAATAAGTGTTTGGTGGTTTCAAGAGAGAGGCTGGCTCATGTGGCCATGGAAAGAAATTACAGGGATGCAGAGCTTATCCAGGGACACCCCCCCCCCCAATACTAAGGGCCCAAGAAGCCAGCAGAAACACCAGGGTCCTTAAGGCCCACAGAGACACAGATCAGAACCACAAGTGAATGGTTCTCTTATTTTCTTTAAAAAAAAAAAGCAAGAGGTACCAGGACCACCTGGTGGTTAAAAGCATGGGCTTCAGGGACAACAGATCTGGGTTCAAGTCCCAGGTCTGACACTTAAAACCTATGAGATCTTGGCAAGTGATATAGCCTCTCACAGCTTCAATGTAAGGGCACAATGTACAATTTCGCCTGTAAAATGAAGTCTGAGAATGTAAAGTTGTGAATCCATTTTGCAAAACAGTTTAGCAGTTTCTTAAAAGTTAAACATAAATTTACCACATGACCCAACAATTCCATTCCTAGGTAACTACCCAAGAGAAATGAAAACATATGTCCCCAAAAGGACTTGCATACAAATGTTCTTAGCAGCATTACTCATCATAACCCCAAATGGAAACCATCCAAATGTTCATCAACTGGTGAATGGGTCCCCAAAATGTGGCACGTCAATACTGCAGAATACTATAAGGCAATAAAAAGGAATAAAGTCCTGATGCATGCCACAGCCTAGATGTACCTTGAAAACATTATTCTAAATGAAAGAAGCCAATCACAAAAGATCACATAGTGTATAAGTCCATGTAAATGAGATGTCCAGAAAAGGCAAATATATAGAGGCAAAAATAGATTTGTGGTTGCCTGGGGCAGGGGCTGGAGTAGAAACTGGGAATGACTATAAATGGACTTAAAGTTCCTTTTGGGGGCGATGGAATATTCTAAAACTAGGCTGTGGTGATGGATTCCCAAGTTTGTAAATTTATTGAAAATCATTGAACTGTACACTTAAAATGGGCAAATTTGACGATATGTAAATTAAACCTCAATAGAGCTGTTTTTGCTTTTTTTGTGCTTTTTTTGTGGTACGCGGGCCTCTCACTGTTGTGGCCTCTCCCCATTGCGGAGCACAGGCTCCGGACGCGCAGGCTCAGCGGCCATGGCTCACGGGCCCAGCCACCCCACAGCATGTGGGATCTTCCCGGACCGGGGCACGAACCCGTGTACCACGCATCGGCAGGCGGACTCTCAACCACTGCGCCACCAGGGAAGCCCAATAGAGCTGTTTTTTAAAAATGGAGTTTGACTCTCTACCTCAGAGGGTTGCTGGAAGGATTAACAGATAATGCCTGTAAAGCAGGCAGCCTGGTACAAAGCAAGCACTTGGTAAATGATAATAATGATGACAATCAGAATATACACTAATAATAGATTATGTAAGTGTAGAATAATAGATAATGCAGGATAACAACAATTTATATCATATGTAATTCTCATTTAAATTTTAATTATAGTTAATTTACAATGTTGTGTTAGTTTCTGGTATACAGCAAAGTGATTCAGTTATACATATATATGTTTTCATATTCTTTTCCATTATAGTTTATTACAAGATATTGAATATAGTTCCCTGTGCTATACAGTAGGACCTTGTTGTTTATCTATTTTATATACAGTAGTTTGTATCTGCTAATCCTAAACTCCTAATTTATCCCTCTGCCTCCCTTTTCCCCTTTGGCAACCATAAGTTTGTTTTCTATGTCTGTGAGTCTGTTTCTGTTCTGTAAATAAGTTCATCTGTGTCATATTTTAGATTCCACATATAAGTGATATCATATGTATGGCATATGTACTTCTTACCATACCACTCCCACATGTGTCAACCCAATTTAATCCCACAGGATTAAACTAAGGCAGGTGTACTCTATCATCCTTGTTTTTACAGATGGGGGAAACTGAGGCACCAAGAAATTAATGAACTTTCCCAGGTTGCGCAGCTAGTATACGGCAGAGCTGGGATGGGGAGTCCTGGATAACTAGCTCCGGAGACTATGCTTCTCTCCACGACACTGCACTGCCTCTCAGTAAACGTCAGCTGTGTACTGAGTTATTGCTCTACCTAGTGATGGGGGAAAGGGTACAGAAAAGGATCAGAGACAGCTCCCCAAGAAGGTACCACAGGACCTAAACCTGAAGGGTGTAGCACTTAGTCAGGGCAAGAGTGTTCCAGACAGAGGGAACCACATATGCAAAGGTGGAAAAGTAAGAGAACGCAGGGCTTGGGCAGGAAGCCAGAGGAGGTGGAGGTGGCTGGAACTGATACCCAGCAGTGGGAACACGGGGCTCAGGCAAGTCCAAGGCCACGGAGGGTCCCTGGTGCCCGGACATTAGCCTGAGGCGATGCGGAGCCAGAGAAGGAAAGTCAGTGAGTTCCCCAGCACTGCCTTACTCCAGGAATGACTCACATCACCCTGGCAGGTGGAGGAGGTTGACTCAGCCACTGCTGTAAGCTCAGGGGAGCGGGGGAGCTGCTACCCCACGTTCCCATCCCACTGTCAGCTAACTCTCCAGCACCAGCTCCCCAGCATGCAGAAGCCACCCTAGCCAGCTGGGAGCACCGGGCTTGGTCATGCTGCCAGGAAGCTGAGCATAGTCTGGTGAGAGCGCCTGCTGGCGGCTGGCAGCTTCCACACCCCCGCTCAAAGCCCAGATAACTGTGGACCCCAGGGGCACCTCTCACCACACTCCAACTGCCTGCCACGGGGCGCAGTGCTCAGGCCCTCCACTCTCACTTGGCTGTCAGGGGACCAGCCTGGGGGATCTATCACTTTTCTTATTCAGATTTAATATATAGATAAACATTTGCATGTGTGCACAAAACATTCACTGTGGCAAAAGCAAAACTACTGAAAACACTTGCATGCCTAACAAAAAGGAAGTAGTTCAAAAATGCCAGTGAATCCATACTGCAGAATACTACGGAGCAATTAAAAAGAAGAATGCAGATCTATTATCCCATTGTACTAGGCATGAAAACACCTCCAAGACACACTGTTGGGTAAAAATAAATACCTACAGAATAATGTATCGAGTATATCATCACTTACATAAAAACCAAAACAAACAAAAATCACAAACTAGCTCTTTATTTTGCCAAGTCTACAAAATACGTGAGTAAGTAAGAAAAATGCCTAGAAGGAAACACATCAAACTAAGAGCAGCAGTAATCACAGAAGGGAGGGAGGGAGGGAGGGAGGGAGGAAGGGAGGAAGGAAGGGAGGGAGGGAGGAAGGGAGGGAGGGAGGGAGGAAGGGAGGGAGGGAGGAAGGGAGGAAGGAAGGGAGGGAGGGAGGAAGGGAGGGAGGGAGGGAGGAAGGGAGGAGGGAAGGGAGGGAGGGAGGAAGGAAGGAAGGAAGGGAGGGAGGGAGGGAGGGAGGGAGGAAAGAAGGAAGGAAGGGAGGGAGGGAGGGAGGAAGGAAGGAAGGGAGGGAGGGAGGAAGGAAGGAAGGGAGGGAGGGAGGAAGGAAGGAAGGGAGGGAGGGAGGAAGGAAGGAAGGGAGGGAGGGAGGAAGGAAGGGAGGGAGGGAGGGAGGAAAGAAGGAAGGAAGGAAGGGAGGGAGGGAGGGAGGAAGGAAGGGAGGGAGGGAGGGAGGGAGGAAGGGAGGAAGGAAGGGAGGGAGGGAGGAAGGAAGGAAGGGAGGGAGGGAGGAAGGGAGGGAGGGAGGAAAGAAGGAAGGAAGGGAGGGAGGGAGGGAGGGAGGAAGGAAGGGAGGGAGGGAGGGAGGGAGGGAGGAAAGAAGGAAGGAAGGAAGGGAGGGAGGGAGGGAGGGAGGAAGGGAGGGAGGAAGGGAGGGAGGAGGGATGGATGGGACTTTTTACATTTCTATGTAGTTTGATTTTTACCAGAAGCATGTATTTGGGTTCTTAAAAACATTAAAGTCTTGAAAAAAAACCAAAACAAAAACCAGAGGGAAAAGTGTGTTAAAATGATCACCATGCTGGTGCAGGGTTCAGGGTCACTTTTCAAAGAGCTGTGACATCCAGGATCTTGTCTAATTCTTGCTACACCCCCTTGAGGGCAAGTGTTCAAAACCCCTTTTACAGATTAAGAAACTGGACCCGGAGAGGTGAAACAAGCTGTTCAAGGTCACATGCAGGGCCGAGGGGCCCCTGGACCTTGGACCCAAGCCCAGCACTCTTTCTAACCTGTACCCGTGGGAGCGCACCGCGGTGCGGGCCAGGGGGCGAGGCCTGGGGTGGGGAAGCGGAAGGCTGGGGGGAGGCACGGATGCTCCGAAGCAGCCTGTCGTCCAGCTCACAGAGCCTCTGAAAAGCCCCTTCAGCGAGGGGAAAGGGGCCTCAGTCAGGGGAGAAGGGGGTGGAAGATGAGTGTGAAAGGAGGGCTGATGCAGCGCCGCCCACGACAAAATCAGACGTCATGACGTGCCACCCACTGAGTGGGAGGGACCCGACGCGTCACCCGGCAAATGACACGTGGGAAGTAGCCTCGCAGGGCCACGTCCCTGGAGCCTGAGATTTCACGCCTCTCTCACAGGGGCTGCTCACCCGAGGCTCTGGCTGCGCTTTTTGCAGCCGAGTGGTTCCGGGAATGCCTCTCTACTCAGTTCCCAGAGCTCTCTGTAACCAGGGCAGAAAGGGAAGTGTGCTTCTCAGAGGGTTCTAGAACCTGAGGACCCTAATACTCTTGTAAACCCTAATACTCTTTGGCGTGGTAAATGCCTCCACCCCTCAGTTCTTTTATTGGCTGCTTTAGCACCAAGTGTCTGGGTGGGGGGGGGCGGGTGTGGAGACAGGAGGCCACAGGGACCCAGGAAACATGGCCAGGTCCCTCCAAGGACAGGCAGAAGGGATTCATATACAGGGAGGGACCAGAGCCTGCTGAGGGGAACACGGGATGCATGGACACATCTCAGCTGGACAGTGAACAGGAGTGACCCCTCAGAGCATGCTCAGAGAAGAGGGCTTTGGCCAAATCACCGATCTTCTGTTCACTCTTACAATGGGGAGCAAACCCACGAGGCCATGAAGCCAGGGACAAGAGCCTGGATCCTGGGAGTTCTGATTCCAGCTCTCCTCCCTTGGTCAAGTTTCTGAACGTTGCTGGGTCTCAGTTTCCCCATCTGTAAAATGGGTATTATTTTTTTTTACTTTATTTTATTTTTTTATTTTTTTTACATCTTTATTGGGGTATAATTGTTTTACAATGGTGTGTTAGTTTCTGCTTTATAACAAAGTGAATCAGTTATACATATACATATGTTCCCATATCTCTTCCCTCTTGCGTCTCCCTCCCTCCCACCCTCCCTATCCCACCTCTCCAGGCAGTCACAAAGCACCGAGCTGATCTCCCTGTGCTATGCGGCTGCTTCCCACTAGCTATCTACCTTACATTTGGTAGTGTATATATGTCCATGCCTCTCTCAGCTCACCCTTCCCCCTTAAAAGGGGTATTATTATACCTGCCTCTTTGGTATCATGATATCTGGATCATAAGACACATAATAACAATAACTAAATAAAATATAACAAGTACAGGGTATCCATAAAATCTGGAAACAGATTATATGAATGCATATATGTGTTCATATTTATTTATTCACCCGTTTTACAGAGTGAAAATGTCCTAGACAACATTGTGTACATTCGTCTCTGTTTCTAGACTTGCTGGACACTCTTTAAATAAATGTAATTTTATACAAGTATAATTTTATATAAATGTATATAAATATAATGAAATAAAATATAGTAACAATATAATAAACTAAAACATACTAATCACTTACACAGTAGGAGGGACCATGTCAAGGACTTGCAGGTATTCTCTATTTTGGTGTTCACAGCAAGCCCTGGAAGTGGATACTATTAATATCCCCATTTTACAGAGGCAGAAACTAAGGTACAGGGAGCTGAAGAGACTTGGCAGGGTCACCCAGGGGATAATTTGCAAAACCAGCTTGAGACCTGGGTCATCTAACCTCAGAGCCTATGCTGTTCTCCACCCCTCTAAACCATCTACCTCTAAAGTGAAGACCGAATACAGGGGACCAGGAGACAGTTCTGCCATACAGAGGAGGAGCTTAGGAAATGCAAAGTCCTCTGAGTACTGAGCTCCTGGAGGAGAGAAACCAAATCCAACTGGCTCACCACCATATCTGGAATAGTAATGCACAAGATGTAGGCTGACAGTCAATATTAGTGGGAGGGAAGGAAAATGAGTATTCATTAGCCAAAGGCTGGTATTCTTGTTTTCAAAAAGAAGTCTCAGATTTCAGAGCCCTTCCCAGACCCACCCTGCTCTCCCCTCCACTGGCACAGAACCCAGACTCCAAGAGGTCCAGGTAGCCACACACCAACCAGGACCAGGAGTGACCTACCTTCCTCGGCGTCGTTCCTAAGCGAGGCCTCCAGCAGAGCCACGCTGGCCTCGAAGGACACCTTCTTTCGCCGGCCGCCCGTGCTGCGCTTCCGTTCATGCTTGCGCTTGCGATGCTGCAGGTCCTGCTCATACTGCGCCCACTTCTTCAGCTGCTGGGCCCGGCGCTTCTGGGCGGCGCGCAGCCGCTCCAACGTGGGCACCTTCTCCAGCAGCTGCAGCTCGGTTAGCAGGTCCACGTGGGTGGCCATGGCCTCCGCGCCTCCCCGCGCCCTGGCTGGAGGCTAGCACAGCGCGCCGGGGGCCGGGGCAGCATGGGGGCTCCTGCGGGGCTGGGGCCGCATGCTGGAGCCTGTGGCGGGGAAGGGGAGAGACACACATGGACATGCTTGTCAGGCTCAAAACTCCGATCTGATGATGTCACCCGGCCCCACGTTCCAAACGCTTTTCCCCCCTATTTTATTATTTTTATTTATTTATTTATTTATTTTGTGGTACGCAGGCTTCTCACTGTTGTGGCCTCTCCCGTTGCGGAGCACAGGCTCCGGACGTGCAGGCCCAACGGCCATAGCTCACGGGCCCAGCCGCTCCGCGGCATGTGGGATCTTCCCGGACCGGGGCACGAACCCGTGTCCCCTGCATCGGCAGGCGGACTCTCAACCACTGCGCCACCAGGGAAGCCCCCTTTTTTTTTTAATTGAGATATAAATGACCTATGACATTGTGTAAGTTTCAAGTGTACAACATGTTGATTTGATATACTGCAATATGATTACCACTGTTAGCTAACACCTCCATTACGGTCACATAACAAACCTTGCTTTCGAGTGGTCATATTGTAATTTCATATAAGGTTGTTCTATTGTTATAACACATACGGGTTTATTTTTATAACATAGAAGGGGTTTATTGTTAGTTTTAAAGGAATGAGGATTATATTTTAAATGTCTCAGTATTAATTACAAAATAGGTTAATATTGACAGATATAATCTACATAAATGAAAGCTCATTGGGAACCTTAATGTTAAGAGTATAAAGGGGTCCTAAGACCCACAAATAGCTGCTGAACTATGGGGACCTAGAAAACCTTAGTTGAAGTTTTCCTCTTTGGATGACTTTTTAAAAAAAATTCAGACCTCTTGCTCTCATCAGTTCTTGGGCGACATGAGATCAACAAAATTTCAGTGTGAAGCCAAGTGGGTGCTGTCTTCCTGTAAGCGCAGACCCTATGGGCTCTCAGATGCAGAAGGAAAAGGTCTTGGAACAACTTGAGCCTTTCTAAGCCTGTTTTCCCACCTGTTAAATTTTGTATCCACCTCCCAGAATTTACAGGATGTTCAAGGAAGAAAGAGCTGCCGGAAAAAAGTTATACCAAAGAGAAACAGGTTATAGCAAAGAGAAACAGCTTGGAGGAAGAAAAGCAGGGACACGTAAACGCAGCACATCTGGGAACCCATGGGGGCAAGGCTGGTGGAAGATTGCAGGATGCTGGGTACAGGTCTACATTTATGTGCTGTGGAAATGCTCACTATCATAAAGGGGATCAGCATAGCACTGGGCTTCAGCAAGTGACCGTTAATCTCCTGGGTTCCCTGCTTCACTCTGGAGCTGCTGGTCCTCAGGAGGCTAAAGACCAGAATTCAGCCTTCGGCTGGACCCTCAGGAGCTCAGAATGTTCTTCAGGTCTCTCCCTGAAGAGACTGGAGCATACACAGGAGGAATGGGGAAGGGGTTGGCTTGGCAATATTCAGAGGGCAAAGGCTCCTGGGGTCTGAGCGGACCAGATCTCAAGGATAAACATAAGCCAGGGACTTCCCTGGTGGCACAGTGGTTAAGAATCCACCTGCCAATGCAGGAGACATGGGTTCGAGCCCTGGTCCAGGAAGATCCCACACGCCACGGAGCAACTAAGCCCATGCGCCACACCTACTGAGCCCGCACGCCACAACTACTGAAGCCCTCGTGCCTAGAGCCCGAGCTCCACAACAAGAGAAGCCACTGCAATGAGAAGCCCGCACACTGCAGCGAAGAGTAGCCCCCGTGCAGCAGTGAAGACCCAACGCAGCCAAAAATAAATAAGTAAATTAATTTATTTTTTAAAAAAAGGATAAACATAAGACAATGGCAAGACTCAGCAGGAAACAAGCAAACTGCCCTTGGTTGCCTTTTGTTTTGTTCTGAGTATCTTGCAATGCTTTTTCAATTAGTTAAACTTTTAATTTTGAGATAATTATAAATTTACATACAGTTGTAACAAATAATGTGGAACGATCCCGTGCAAACTTTACCTAGTTTATCCCAAAGGTAACATCTTGCAAAACTACAGTACAGTGTCGAAACCAAGAACCTGACATTGATACAACCTATCAATCTATTCAGATGTCCCCAGTTTTATATGTACTCATTTGTATGTATGTGTGTTTAGTTTTAAGCAATTTTGTCACAAGTGTAGGTTTGTGTATCCACCACCAGAGTCAAGATACAAACAGTTCCATCACACAAGGATCCCTCATCCTCCTCTCCCAATGCACTCCTGTCCTTGCCCTTGTCAATCACTAATCTATTCTCCATCTCTTGAATTTTGTCACTTCAAAAATGTTATATAAAAGAATCAGACAGTGGGTAACCTTTTGGGATTGACTTTTTTCACTCAATATCCCTTGAGATTCATCCAAGTTGTTTTGCATAACAGTAGTTCATTCCTCTTTGGTTGCTGAGTGGTACCCCCACTTTATGGATGTGTCCCAGTTTGTTTATCCATTCACTCATTGAAGAGCATCAGGGTTGTTTCTAGTTTGGGGCTAATACATTCATGTACAGGTTTTTGTGTGAACATAAGTTTTCAGTTCTCTGGAGTAAATACCCAAGAGTACAAGTTTCATAAGAAATTGTCAAACTGTTTTCCAAAGTGGCTGTACCATTTTTTCATTCCCACCAGCCATGTGTGAGTGATCCAGTTTCTCTGCCAGAATTTGGCGTGCTCACTGTTTTTTAGTCATTTAGGTAGATATTCGTTTTTAAAAGTAAGGAGCTCAGAAGAGTTGAATTCACAACCATGCTGTATCATCATGATGGTCAGAACTCACTGGGAGCTAGTGGACCACATATTTACTTTCCCCCACTTCTTCAAGGAATCAAACAGTGAAACCTGCCCTGTGATGAGCCCTGGTTCAGAGATGGATTGAGGATCAGCTCTGCCTTCTAGGAAACCCAAGTCTGCCTGTCTGTCATCTATCTGTAAACTAATCTAATCCTTCTGATGACCTAATGAGATAGATACTATTATCATCCCCATTTCACAGATAAGAAAACTGAGGCACAGAGAGATTAAGTAAACTACCCTACATCACACAGCTAGAAAATGGAAGACCTTTTCTGCCTAAGGTTATCAGAAAAGGCTCTCCAGAGTAGAAGGCAACTGAGTTGAATCTCCAAGGATGAGTAGTCCGCCAGGTAAAGAGGGAAGACATGGGAGCTTGGCAATGTACAAAGGCATGGAGAGGTGCTGGACACCATGGAGGAAATTCTGGGAACCAACACGCACAAACATGGCTGGAAGTGGATGGGTCTGCCCAGCCCAATGGGAACAGAAGTCTTGTGGGAAGCAGTGAGCAACCTGTGGTACAAGGCCAGACAACCAGAAAGTCCCCTGTGGTCCACATCATGTTTGTGCGTTTGCTTGATTGGTTTTTGGCCCACACCATGATTTACAGTATTGTCATTCATTGCTAACTTTTAAAACTTGAAGATTTTATATCCAAAATCAGATTTTCAGCTTTTCTTAGAACATCTCAGTACCTGGCCACACTGGGCTCACGTGGCAATTATCAGCAGGTCTGGAGTAGGACTGTCCCCTTTAGATGGGGCCCATCTAATTTCCCATAGTCCCCACTACCCCCCCATTACTCCCACCTGACCTCCTTCACTAATTGGCATCCCTTCCTAGCTCCTATGGTCATTTCAGTTTGCAAGCCCTGCCTTAGGCGGAATGAGACAGCGGTCTCCAAATATCCACAAGTCCAATCTGCACAAGAAGATAGTCTGTGAGTCTCCCGGATGCAGAACAGGACCAAGGCATAGAAGAACAGTGGTGTGCACCAAAACCAAAACAGGCACCTGGCCTCCAGAGCTGTCCAACAAGCAACTGAACAAGGGCTTGTGGTCCAGTGGCTGTCTCTGGAGGTGGCAAATTCTCCGTCACTCACCGGAGAATACAACTTCTACTGATGACAGATCAGCCTAAGTGTTCTGTACAATTTCTTTCAGCCCTAAGATTCTGTACACAGATGGTTACTCATTTCTTCATTATTAAGTATTCACTGATCACCTACTAAGTGGTAGGTACCAAAAACATGCTAAGACTGAAGATAAGAATAATCATATCAATCGCCCTGTTAAAGCCCTTAATCCTTTTCCAAGAACTTCCTCAGCTATCATCCCAGCCAGGTGTTTCCCTAAGCGTAGAAAGAGAACCCATACCGAGGGAATTTTCAAAAGTTCAGGACAAGACTTAATATAACATGGAATCAGAGACACCAAGTTACCTCCTTTTCATTTCTTTTTCCGTCTATCAGATTGTCTCCAGAAGAAAATGCTAATAGTTCGTGGCTAATAGACATCTTTATAACCATGTTTATAATTGTGTCAATTTCCCTCCTAAACAAAGAGAAAGCAGGCCTCAGGCTAATAGCCTTGGGCAAGAAATCGTATCTAAGACAGAATGTAATAACAATGACTTTTTTTTCCCTGTGGATTTGGTTTCACAGTTAGTGTTTATTTATGGTAGTGAAATAAAATTTCCTTTTTAAATAAATCTACTTCAGTGGAAATCTTACAAGGTGGTAGCAAAGAAAAATGAAATATTGATGGTATTTCGTGCTGGCAAAAATTGTGATTGACATTTGGGAAACCGTCCTGGTCACTGATCCTCAGTGACAACAATCTTATAAAAGAAGCACTCATAGGAGCTCATTACTTCATCTGTAAACTATTTATTGGGCGTCTATCACATGGCCAGGACTGCACTGAGAGCTAGGTATACAGCAGGGTAAAGACAGGTACAGTCCCTACCCATTGGATGGATGACAAAACAGAGGCACAAGGGAGTGGAGGACATACTCACGGGATACAGAGACTGAGCAGTAGCTTGAACCCTGGGCCTGACTCCCAGTATAGTGCTCCCTCCTTGGGCCTCAGGGTGGTGGGCCCCATGCAGACGGAAGGCACTCACTGCTGTGCCTTCCCTGGCTTGGACAGTTTGCCTGGGTAAAGGAATTAAGGGCAGTTGCCCAGCCCCCTGGAGAAAGGTGAGAACAATGCCTCCCAGGGGCCAGAAAAGGGGGCCAGAGCACATTTTCTCTGACTTTGCTCTCTCTGCCAGCTCCCACCCCGCTCGCCCCTCTGGGTTCCCTGGAGCTGGGGCTCCAGGACAGCTCCCTCTTGACTGTTGGTTTTCAGGTGACCTAGTTTCCCCCAATAGACCCACACACCTCCTCCCACCCCCGTCCAAGAAAACCCTGCTTGGTCTAATTACAGAATTGCCATCGGTGCTGGTAACACAGCAGCTGGGCAGCCCCCAAGACAGGGCACTGGCCTGGGTGCTGGGGCAGCTCACAGAAGTCCTGGCTCCTGTGAGCTGTGGACTGGCTCCCTCGCGAGACCCGGTGCCCCTGTCCGTAGTTCCAGAGGTAGCCCTGGTTGGTGATGGGGACACAGGCCAAACTGCCAGGACCCAGGAGAGCAATGGCATTGTCAACTCTTTTTGTTCTCTCTCTCTCTTTTAAGGGTAGGGGAGTTTTTATTTATTTATTATTTATTGGCCGCTGCGCGTGGCATGCGAGATGTTAGTTCCCCCACCAGGGATTGAACCCATGCCCCCTGCAGCGGAAGCGTGCTGCAGCCTTAAGCACAGGACCGCCAGAGAATTCCAGGCATCATGAACTCTTAAAGGAGATCCCCAAGGAGGGCCTCACTGGAGGAAAACCAGCTCTACGGAGACATACTGAGCCCAGTGTGTTGTGGGAGCATCCGGATGGACCATCTTGAAGAGAACTGGGCGTGATGTGGGGACGCGAGATAATGGAATGGCTGGGCTAGAGACGCGGGTGGGGGAGGGGTCCGCAGAGGCCAGGTTGGGGTGAGGTTATCCAGGAAGTGTGTGCGCTCTTAAAATAGGAATCAGAAGCAAGGGGAAAACAAAATACGGTACTCGATAATTTTTCCAACCAGTGGCTGTGTCAGGTCTGGGTGGATGAACCAAAGTAGCCCGATTCTGGGCAGCCCCAAGTCTGAGGCCAACGCCCTTGACCCTCAGTGAGGCAGGAGCAGGCAGTTGAGGTAAGCCTTGATTCATCCTCTGACTGCTGTTTGACAAAGCTGAACTGGATTCCTGTTGGTGTATCCACTAACCCTCGCTGCCGCAGAAAAGGAAAAACAAGTAGTGTAGGGAAGCAGGGGCTGCGCTTGGGGACGAGGTGGAGGCGGGCTGGACAGGGTGCACTACAGAATCCCTCCCCTGCCCCAAAATGAAAAGAAGGCTATTATATAAGAGTGTTGTTTGGGGTATGATATGTCTCTGAGGAAACGAGAAGAAGAAAGGCATGGGCCCATTGAAATACACAGCTTGGTGATGGTCTGTGTAGTTCCCTCAGTATCAGTCCGTGCTGATTGGCCAGAGTCCACGAGCAACGGCCTAAGCCCAGCCAGAGTGATTGGTTGGGGGGAGGCACATGACCTAAGCTGGACCAATCAGAAGCTGTCTCTTCCCACTGCCCATTAATTGGAAGCATGAACCCTAGTTGGCGGCTGGAAGCCGGCCTTTGGATAACGCCAATACTCGGGAGTCAGAGGAGGGAAACAGGGTCCTTTAATTTAGGGACCTCTGGACTTTATCTCCTTTATTATTTAAGCCAGTTGAATTTTGTTACTTGTAGCCAAAAGTACCCTAACGGACTTTTAGGGATGCTACTTTTAGGGATGCAGGAATGGGCGCCCCAGAAGGAGGCGTTGCCTGAATCAGAATGAGTGGTCTCTTGCTGGGGCATATCACCAGATACCTCCACTTCCCCTAGAATGGCCATCTTATGGCCCTCCAGGCCCAAGCTGAGGGCCAGCCTTGAAGAAGGGTGGGAAGGCCAAAGCCAGGTTTCCACGGCAGCCCCGCCCCCTGAGATGGGGGGAAGGGGACCCAGGCCTTGCGACGCCTCCATCCCAGAGGAGCGGCTGGTTGACACATCTTTGGACTCGAGCCCAGTGCCTTGAGAAAAACAACACGAAGGAAGGTGAATTCAAATTGAAGAGACTTTAAAACATGAGTCAGACAGTGCCTCAAAGTTCACACTGCTAACAGAAAACGTTAAGAGTTTTTTTCTCGTTCTTCAGCTATTCTTCTCCACCGAACCTTGGCAGCACCCTGGAGGAAGGCCGTGAGTGCTTGCGCCTCGTGCTTCCTGTACCATTGAGCACGAGGGAAAAAGCAAAACAAAACGCTGCACCGGCTTTCCCTGCTCCGAGCTCACTTGGGACCCACTTTCTCTCCTAAAGGATGCACACCTCTGCCCTCCCTCAGCACGTTCCTTTGAATAATAGCGTCATTTCCCCTTTCCTGCTCACTCCCCACCCCCCAGTATAAAGATGCTTTACTCATGAACAAAGAGACTTCTGGGGCCCTTGGTGCTCCAAAATCTGAATTAGAAATTAGCCTTGTCCCCCCCCCCCAACTCCATTCTCATGGGATTTTGTAGACTTTCTGTTCTACCCCTGCTGTGATGAGCCTTCTAGATTTCGTGCACAGTCATCCTAGACAGACACCCTGGTTTTAAATCTGTTGTGGGACTCGGGCCCCTGAGGGTCTGCTCCTTAGCTCTGCCTCTCCCAGCTGTGCTCCTTCATCCAGACCTCTGAGTGGTGGCCCTGGGCTTGGCCTTGATTTGTCACTGTTCTCTGAAGCCCACTTACTATGACCCAATTTGGCAAGACCTTGGGGGGTGGGGGGCAGGGATGGAGGAGAGGGGAGGGTGGCAGGACTCGAAAACCACAAGTTAAACAAGAACAGAGTGATTGATCAAGCAACTAAAGCACCTTGAGTTCTCTCAGGAAAAGAATCATGTCCAGCGTTGAGATAATAGCCCAGCTGACCTCTGTCTGAACTGGCTGGGCCATTTTGGTAATATAGGACCAGGCCTTAATGAAAGCCATGAATGAAAGGATTAGCTTTGTTCTCTAGAGGACAGAGTTGGGATCATAAACAGGCAAAATGAAGAAGTAGGATCAGCCTGGCACTTTCCTGGTGGAAAGTGGTTAAGACTCCATGCTTCCACTGCAGAGGGCGGGGGTTCGATCCGTGGTCAGGGAACTAAAGATCCTGTGTGCTGCGTGGCGCAGGGGGAAAAAAAAAAAAAGTAGGATCAGCCTGGAATGAGGAAGAACTGTCTAACACTGGTGATTCGAAGCCCAGCCATGGTGTGATGCTGAGGTCCCCACCACCAGGAACACCATGGTCACTCTTGAGGCTGCAGAGAGAGAAGGTCCATATTGGGTTGGAGGTGGGACTGGCTCAGTGAACCCCAATCCCAACCTGGCAGACAGATCATCTGTATTAGCAGTAAGACTCTATCGTGTATATTTGCAGCCCAGCACTTGGTAACCACCAGGCTAGACAGTGTGGAAGAACCATTGCAAGTAGATATTGACTGACGATGTTTTAGATTCATTTCTACTTGTGAAGGTGAGGCAGCTGTCTCAGACTCAGCTCTGAGAAAACTTCAAAGGAAGCCACAGCTCGAAGGGGTGAAGGAAAACCCGTGAACACAACCATCTTCCATGCTGAGCTTCTCTCCATGAAACTGAACCCACAGAGAGGCCCACCTACTTATGGGTAAGAATGCCACTGTGGAGGAGGCTGCAGGGGACAGAACAAAGGTGCCAAGGATGGGGCACATGCAAAGATGACATGATGTCTACGAACACATTAGTCAGTCACAGTCACGGTGCTAAACCAGCCAGTCTTCTGAAGAAGCTTATGTAATAGCTAAGCACGGGGAAACGGGAGTCAAATTACACATACTGCTTCTCCAGGCTTGGGGGTGTGTGGTCCACCCCCTCCCTTGCAGAGAGATAAAAACTCCCTTTGCAGCTAGAGGGATCATTTTCCAAAGGAGGCCACGTGTGGCCACAGAATGCCCTCCTGGTTTACACATTGATTAAATAGGCGATGGCTATTCACACTGACTAAGGCTGGAGTGGCCTCTGCCACCTCTGCCTCCCTCTCTCAGCATGACCTCCCTGGACGAGCTTTCCTCTGTTGTGCCAACTCTTAGGTTGGTGGTGGCTTCTTGGAGCACTTTGAGGACAGAGGTTATGAGGCCACATGTGATAACAGGAGGAATGAGGGCTGTGATTGATTAGTAATGTCTGCCACAGATAAAGGAGTGGGAATTGGCTGCACGCATACTGAGCATGCAGCTCTGTTCTCCGTCACGCTTGCCTACTTGGATTTCAATACTTGCCTTTGCCCCATTGTTCAAAATCCTCTAGTCTCAAACACAGACATCTGGAAAGTTATCAGATTGAGTGGAAGGGTCCCTCGATATCAATATATCATTCAACCAAGAACAAAAGTCACTGTGGCCTCAGTGGTAGACAGGAATCAAGAATATCTTAGGTTCTAGGAAGAATTTCTCCAATAACTTGCACTAGGGGGTAGAATGAAGAACTGTCCTCCATGACTCCATCCCCTTAAATTGGCCGGATCCTGGTTCTAGGAAGCAGTATGCTGAGCCAACATCAGGCAAAGGTTGGCAGCCCCTGTGGAATTGCCACCCCTCCCAACCCTGACCCTGGAAAGTAGGGAGGTAAGTGTCCTGCTGGTAACTGGATGGGGTTAAAGAGGGAGGGGCAGGGATCACTATCAGCCAGGGATCACTCCCTCATCCATCCTAGGCACCCTGGGTTTCACAGCATTACCAACATAAAGGAGGAAGGGGACTGTGGTCTGCGGAAGCCCCTCTCTCCACTTCAGAAACCTCAAAGATATCCCTGGCAAGCCATCTCCTTCCCTTGAGCCAGGGGTGTTCTTAGCCAAGTAGGAGGTAGCTGGGATGGGAATTTTAAAAAGCTTTTCATGTATTTTGTTCATGGAGGTTTGGAGAATAATTCCAAGGAAACAAGAACAATAAAAAACAGAGCGTTGGACTCAAAGGAGAAAGTCCTACACTGGAGGAAAGAAAGAATGAGGAGACAAAGGGCTAGAGCAATGCAGACAATGGGTACCAATTAACTGCACAGCCAGTAAGTGGTGGAGGTGGGATCCGAACCCATGTCTGTCTAATTCCATTGTCTACATATATTAAAGGAGAAGGAACCAGGAAAAAACTCTGAAAGAACCACAAGTGCTTTAAAAGATCTTCCTCATGAAACACAAGAAGATTTCAGAAAATCCAAGGTTATTAATCATCAAGGAGATAAGAGGACATTGCGACTAACAAACCAGACAGATCAATTGGTAATAAAGCAAATACTTGCTGAAATCAGTATAGAGTAAAAACATATGCTTAATGAAACTAAACATAAGTGGGACTTCCCTGGCAGTCCAGTGGTTAAGACTCCTCGTTTCTAATGCACGAGGCGTGGGTTCGATCCCTGGTCAGGGAACTAAGCTCCCACGTGCTGCATAGTGTGGGCCAAAAAAAAAAAAAAAAAAAAAGTAAAATAAGACCGATCCACTTAAAAAAAAAAAAAAAGCAAAACTAAAACATAAGCATCTCAGAACCTATAAAATATGTAGATGAAATGAACCCAGAGATAAAGAATGCAGGGTAAAAATGGCAGCTTCTGTGCACAGCACATCTTCCATGGGTCCAATTCTTTACATGTAACATCTCTTGGAATCATTGTGCCAACTCTGCAGTAGGTGTTGTTCCCATTTCAAAGAGGAGAAAACTGAGACTCACAGAGGTTAAGGAACCCATAAGTAGGGCTATTCCAGTTGTCTATAGCTGGCATCTTTTCTGATTGCTCAGTCATATGCCATGATGGTTAAGTATTTTTTATTATCTCCCCTGCTTGAAAATAGAGAAAATGTCAGACAGGAAAGATGGGCCACAAAAGCACGACTAGAAGCAAGAAGAGAACCCTTTGCAGGAAAAGAAATGAAATCTATGCAGAGTGAGGATAACTGATTACAGTCATAACTTCCCTTACTATTGGAGCTGTCATCACCTTTGGAGGCTTAGGCAGGAAATATAAGTATCTCATCCTAAATTTCATAAAACTCTGCCTTCCAAACCCTATGAGCTCAGCCCCCTATGACTACTGTTCCCTTTCTTGGTGAGCACTTTCTCATTTTCACTTTACCCAACAGCTCCCAAACCAGATTCATAACAGCAACTGTCTTCTCTCCTCTACTCTCTGGGAGATGAAGCTGTCAGTAGAATAAATCAGGAAGTTTCCAGACCCTCTGCATTTGGGTAAATGAAGTTTCCATCCAATACACAGGCTTTGAAGTCTCTCTGTATGGGATCTGTGACCTTCCAGGTCACCATGCAGAGAGAAGCAGGCTGTAGTAACCTGCCTTTACATTGCTTTCGTTCCTCCCCTCTTTGATCTCCAGCCAAAGTCCCTTCACTTTGATTCCCTCCTCTTGGCTCCTCTTGGGTGTACAGAACTCCAAGCATACCTCTGCTTCCCCTATGACCCCTTATTCCATTGAAAATTCTCCATAAGCCATAGATTCAATCCCATGAAAGTGATGTTACCGTCACAATTGAACTTATCTCCTCGTGTTGAAATCTCAGGTTCACTTTGTTAGAGACTTTGGTCTACACTCAGAGCCCTAATATAATTTCAATCCTTTCACTCATCATTTTCTCCAGCAAATTGCTAAACACTCTTTCTATTTTATGCCTGATGTCATCAACAAGTAACTAATTTCAGAATTTTCTTCGGGCAGTTTTCTCCTCTAATTCACTTCCACTTTTAATTTAAAGCTGCATTCATTTAACCAATCAACAAATATTTATTACCATCTACTATGTGCTACGCCATAAAGCATGGGGGTCCTAAGGGTCCCTTAATGAACAAAACTATTGATCAGAAGAGTTCTGCTCTGGGAACGGCAGAGTAGCTCTTATTGGACACACCCCCTCACATATAACTATTGTGAACTCTACACACCACACACACACACACACACACACACACATAACCTATTGAAAGGCACTAAATTTGTTCAACCACAAGCAGACAGAAACCGGAGGGGAGCCAACACATGAAAGAAAGAAATTTGCACTAGGTGAATTCCATGTTTTTGTAGCTTTTTATCCGAGGGCAGGCCCCAGTCAGTGTTGTACCTGTTGGCTACAACCTGGATGAGAACCTTTGCTCTTACCGTTTGAGGAATTAAAGGACAGAGTTCAGGTAACTACAGTTGGGAAGTGAGGAGAAAGCATCCCAGAAAAGAGTCACAGATGGTAGCCCCAAATGCTGGTACAGATTCTGTCCAAATCTCTCCGAATGCTGCATGTGCAGGGCAGGTTCCAAGCAGCCCAACTAAGGCTAAAAGAACTGACGAAAGATTTCAGCTGCTGCCTACCCAGGGGGAAACTGAATTTAGAGTTTGTTTGGTCAAGTTAACTGATTTTTTTAAAAGTCATTACTGTTCTGAGGAACATAATAGAACCAAGGGTCTCTTCAAGTCTCATTCATGATGTTCAAGATGTAACCTAAAATTACTAGAAAAAAACAAATTTTAAAGCAAACAGGAAAGGGACTTCCCTGGAGGTCCAGTGGTTAAGACGCCATGCTTCCACTGTATGGGGTGTGGGTTCAATCCCTGGTCGGGGAACTAAGCTCCACATGCCTCAGCGTGGCCAAAAAAACCCAAACAAAAACAAAAACAAAAAACAGAAAATATGACTCAAACTCAAGAGGAAAGGCACAATAGAGATCTATCCACAAAATGACCCCTTATTTCCTTTAAGGGTATAAAGGAAAATATGCTTGTAATAAACGAATAAATAGGAAATACCAGCCACAACACAGAAACCACAAAGAAGAGAAGTAAAACTATTAATCAGATTAGCTAAATCCACACCAACACCTTTCTCTGCAGCCATGTGAGTTGTGCTTTTCACTGGAGCCAGTTACATAGTTCTAATATCGACTTCAATGACTGTTTTGTGTTTTTTCTTTTTGGAGCACCTTCCAAGTGCCAGGTCCCAAGCTGGGAGCAAAAATACAACATAAAATATTAAATCCTGATCCCAAAGACCAGATATTTTCATCTGATGACATCTGTATAGACGACTTGTCACTTCTCATGTCCTCCTTTCTATTTCAGGTCTTAAATTGGAAGAAGAGATTGAAGTCCTGTCATGGGCTCTTCCCAGCTTCCAGATCACTCCTGATGGAACCATTTGCCCACATAAAGCACACATGAATGAGGCACAGGCTGTCGGGTTTAATACACCTCTACATTCTCCTTCCACAGCAAAAGCATCCTCCCCTGCTGATTAGACAGATAAGATCTATAAAAAACTCTGGGTACAGACGTCAAAGAGAGTCAATGGGGAGGCACCTGCCATTATAACACCTCTTTATACCGTTCCATTAATGCGTGTTTTGCTTTTTCAAAACCTGTCAGGAAAAAGGTTCTCAAACTTGGCTACAAAGTTGGAATCACCTGGAGATGCTGGGAACTTATATTAAGATCACAGAGCATGACTACTATATGTCCACCAGAGTGGCCTTTTTTTTTTTAAAGACAGAAAATACCAGCGGTTGGCAAGAATTCTTATAAACTGAGTGGGAATATAAATTGGTACAGTCACTTTAAAAAACTGCTCAAGCAATATCTTCTAAAGCTGAACCTATGATGCCCTATAATCTAGCAATTTCATTCCTAGGAATATACTCACCAGAAATTTCTATATACATTTACCAAAAGGCATTTACAAGAATGTTGACAGCACTATTTGTAATAATCCCAAAGTGTAAACTATCCAAAATGCCCACCAACAGTAGTTTGGAAAAAAAATTATGGTGCACTCACCCGATGGAACATAGTCCAGCAGCGTGGATGAGTAATACACAATTACACTTGACAATCTGGATCTCTCACATTGTTAACCAAAATAAGCCAAACACAAAAATGCATACTACATGATTCCATTTATGTAAAATTCAACGACAGGCAAAAGGAATCTCTGTTGTTATCAATCAGAATTGTGGTTTTGGAGTCGGGGTGACTGGGAAGGGACTGAAGAAGGGCTTCTGAAGTGCTGATAATATTCAGGTTTTTGAGCAGGATATGGCTTACCTGGGAAGTTCGATCTGTGAAAATTCATTCACTTAGGATGTGGGTACTTTTCTGTGTTTGTTTTACCTTAATAAACCATTAAAATGTTTAAAATACGGGGTTCCATCTCAAGAGATTCCGGTTTAGTTGGTCTGGGGTGCAGCCATGCATTGAAATTTTTAAAAAGCTCCCCAGGTGGGTCTAATATGCATCCGAGAACCACTGTGTTAGAACCTGGCAACCCTCTTGACTATTTATTTCTTGGAGCAGAAAGTGCTGCTGCTTCTCCAGAAAGGTTAAAGCAGGATGTTTTCTGTGGAACACTAGTAGCTCCAGAGGAGGTTAACAGGTGTTACATGGAAAAAGGGTTCCGTGGTGAAATAAACAATTTTTAAATTTTTAATGATTAACTCTTTTTGAACACGTACTACATTCCTGGAGCTAAGCTAGCTGCTTTATCTACACTATCTCATTTAATCCCACAATAAGCCTATGAGAAAGGTACTATTAATCCTCATTTTACAGAAGAGTAAACTAAAAGTTCAGTGAGGTTAAGTAATTGCCCAAGGTCACACAGCCAGTAAGTGACAGGGTTAGGATTCAAATCCACATTGACCTTGACACTGAAGGCCATGCTCTGAACCACTGCCCTGATTTGCCTCTCCAGGAAGCACTTGTCTGCAGGACTTAACAGAGCTTCCACTTGGCTAATGTGAGCTGTGGGTTGTCAAGACAGGAACATGGGAGGCAACACTTCCCAAAATGGTCTCCTTGCCTCCATCTCTTACCTTCCAACCCACAATCCACACCACTGGCAGAGTTTTCATTCTGCACCCAAGTCTGATCCTGTATTTCCCTTGTAGGGAAGCCTATAATGTCTCCCCAGTGCCTGTAAAGTCTAAACTTCTTAGCCTCAGAGACCAGACCATCCAGTATCTGGCCTTGACATGTTTAGCTTTACCTCTGGTCGTCCTAACCTCCCTCCCACCCTCCCCAAGTCCACTAAACACTCAATTTTTCAGCTACACTTAATAGGTCTGGTGGATTCACACGCCACAATGGTACCCACCATTGGCTGAGACTCTGCTATGTGTCAGGTACTGCCCATAAATTAACTGTAATCCCCACAAGGAGCCTTTAAAAACAGGTCTCATTATCTCCAGTACACAGAGTAGGAAATGGAGGCTCACCTTGACATGCCCAAAGTCACAACTAGTGAGTGGCAGAACTAGAATTTGAACACAGATTTAGATTTCTCCTCTACAAAGCCCATGGAGTTTTCTCTCTGCCTCACTTACCACCTCACCTTCATTCATGCTGTCCCATGCAGTGGCAGTACCCTTCTTTCCCTCCACCTGGCAAGCTTTTCCTTGTTCTTTGAGAGCTAGCCCAAGTGCTGTAATGATAATATCTATCATCTCTTAAGTGCTTTCCAGGCACCGTGCTCAGCACTTGACTTGCCTCGTCTCATTTACACAATATTGTCTCCATGCTCCTTTCATTCCCTCCGAATTGTTCTTTATCTGCCTTGTGCCAAACGGGTTTCTCTCTCCTCTTTAGTTCCAAAGCATTTGACCACATCTCTGTTGTGGCTCTCAACTAGTAATTGTTAGTTTCAGATCTGCCTCTTCCATTGAACTAGATGCTCTCGAAAGACAAGGAATAGATGTTATTCAACTTTTCATCCCACCCTAGAGTCACCCAGCATGTGGTAGATTTTCAATAAATGGAAGAGGGTAGACAGGAGGGTGGGAGACCAAGAGACTGAAATTCACTGACATTATTCCATCAGTTGTATCATAGGGAGTGGTCCTCTGACTTGGAGCCAGAGCTATAGAATCAAACCAGACAAAATAGACCTGGCTGTTGGAGGAACGTGGGGGCCAGACCCAGGATGTACCTTACCTGGCCCCTGCCTTGCCATCCATGAAAGGATGAGTTAGGACCGTCTCTGGCTCCACAGTCTTTTTTCAACTCTGCACGCTTTGCAATTGGCTCCAGAGATCCTGGCTTAGAAGCTTTGCTGTAAAATGATGGTTAGTTTCATCCCACAGCACTGTTTCAGATATTCTCAGCTGCTCCTTGTCGCATGTTGTTCTTAAGGTATTGCAGTGAATGAAGAGCTATCCAAGACAGGTAGCCCAAAGAAAATGCATAGCTAAGGCGTGGCTCCCGCGGGTGGGAAGATCAGGTGGTCATAACCCCTTTCTAAATGGATCTATTCTTTTTGAGTAGGAGGCCCTTTTACAAGACACAGACATCTTTGATGCTTACTCATTCATTGAACGCCCATTCTGTGCACCCAGTCTACAGTGGGCACTGTTCAGAGCACGCATCCTTGTAACCCCTGGAGTAACCACCAATTCATGCCACCCACATCCAACTTCTATGAGCTCCAAGGTTGTGGATTTTTAAAGCCAGCCTTCTGTTCCTTTGCTCTCACTGTTTCTGGACTAACATACACGTTTGTCCAGGTACGAGCGATTGGTCATCAGCACCAGCTGCAAACTCAGCTGGGTTTCTGCACAGCCTCCCTCAAACAAACCTCATTAGTAAACACGGAAACTACCAAAAAGTCTATTTCAGAATTACTTCTCCCTTCCTAGCTGCCCATCTCTTCTGCTGCCACCACTAGGGGTAAGCAGCATGATTTTTCTGCTTCTAACAAGTCATTTTCTTCTGAGGATTTCAAGTATCCCCACTCCCACCGGGACATAGTGTATGCTGTACTTTACAAATTCGTTTATGATAGTCATGAAGAGTTTATCGAACAGAACTTAGCTTACACATTTCTCTAGCACAGCTTTGTTCTTATTTTATTTGCCCACTTGTCTGCTTCCTTCAGGAGACAGGGACCAACCTAAGGGAAGGAGCTGGTTTAATTTAATTTTATGTCTCTAATTCCAAGCATCAAGCCAAGTAAAATGCAGTTCTTGAATATTTAATAATCTTTATGTAGCCACGGTCTAAAGGGTCATAAAATCTGAAATATTGCGGAACTTGACCTAGAAACATTCTTTCTATTTTATTCCTATCTGACTGGCAAAAATTAAAGTTACTCAGTGATGGAGAACGGGTTGGGGCAATAGGCATTCACACACATGGTCGAGGGAATAGAAATTGGTTTTCGGGACTTCTCTGGCGGTCCAGTGGTTAAGATGCCGCGCTTCCACTGCAGGGGGCATGGGTTTGATCCCTGGTCAGGGAACTAAGATCTTGCATGCCGTGCCAAGAAAAAAAAAAAGAAAAATGAAATTGGTTTGGCCTCTTGGGAGGACAGTTTGACAATGTCATAGTTCAAACTGCAGGGAATTTTCCTTACAGATAAAATCATACCAGTGTACAAAGATACATGCTGTGTAAGCAAGGATGTCATAGCATCATACAGTTGTAGTAGGAAAAAAAACAAAATAATCTTCACTGCCAGCAAGGGACTAGAAAACAAATTATGGTAAATTTTTATTACGGGAATATCATGTAGCCTTTAGGACTGAGGTATATCTATATGTGTTGACATATGCTAAGATAAATTAGCTGAAAAGGGAAGTTTCAGAAAAGGGTTGTACAGATGTGTTAAAAAGAAAAAAGGATAAACATGTAAATGCATGTGGATTTGTATATGCATAAGAAATTTATGGAAAGACATAAAACATTCAGGGATTTCTTCTGGGGAAAAAGAAATGAGTGGATGATGATTGGGGAAATTTCCCTTTCCATTTCCCACATTTCTGTACGGTTTGAATTTTAATAATGAGTTTGTCTTCTTTTTATAATTAAAAAGCATAAAATACAGCAATAAGAAAACAAAAGCTTGATTTCATACGTTAAAAAAAAAGTGAAATTCTGGAGAAACTCTTCCCTGTTTCTTAATAAGGCAACAGGCAATGACTCTAAAGCGTTTTTTCTCTGCCCAGTTCATGGGGGGGGGGGGGGGCGATGATGACTACAGAGTTCCCGAAAGGAATCTGGGGACAGGAAAAGTCACCAAGAAGACCCAAGAGCCCTGAAGAAAGTAAGTGTGAGAATGTGTGCCTTCTACTTGCTCTTGGATGACAGGAAATAAAGCCAGTTCTGACTGAGACTCTGAAACATTCTGGAAGCCAAGAAATTCTGAGAACTCGCCAGGCTGGCATGGACACTGGGGTCTGTAACCAGCGCCAAGAAGCAAAGGTTAGGAATGCCTAGGTAAGTAATAGACATAAGTAACCAGGGTGAACAAAACAACAGACCCAGTCCTCTGGGATGTAAGTGACACAGGGCTCTGCTCGCCTATCCCCTCTGCTCTGAAGCTACGACTCCCAGGGACTGACTTCACTGACACTAATGTAATAATTATTGTTGGTATGTATCGAGTACATCCCATGTGCCAGACACAGGCTAAATAATCATAGCCTCTCATACGATTATTATTCCTATTTTACACACTGGTAAATTGAGGCTCAGCAAAGTTAGCAAATAGCTTCTCAAGGTTACAGTAAGTGGCAGAGGCAGGGATCCAACTGAGATCTGACTCCAGAGCCAGCCAAGGTCACTGCTAGCCTTTCCCCCATGTGGGGAAGAACTAGAGAAAGGCACTCCCTCAGGGCAGGGACAGCTTACGAAGTGCAACAGCATTTTTTGCCCAAAGTCAGACAGCATCATGATTAAGTTAAAGGACTTGGAAGCTAGATGTCCTGATTCAAATCCTGACTCCACCACTTACTGGCTATGTGACAAGGGCAAGTCATTGAACCTCACTTTCCTCAGCCGTAAAATCAGGGTCGTGGTAAGGTCACCTCTTAGAGTTGCTAGGAGGACTAAAAGTTAAATAGTGCTTGGCTCATAATAAGTACTAATTGTTAACCATTATTATTAATATTAAGAAAAAGATGGGGCTTCCCTGGTGGCGCAGTGGTTGAGAGTCCGCCTGCCGATGCAGGGGACGTGGGTTCGTGCCCCGGTCCGGGAAGATCCCACGTGCCGCGGTGCGGCTGGGCCCGTGAGCCATGGCCGCTGAGCCTGTGCATCCGGAGCTTGTGCTCCGCAACGGGAGAGGCCCCAACAGTGAGAGGCCCGCGTACCGCAAACAAAAAAAAAAAAAAGAAAAAGATGCCCTTCCTTCCAGGTAGATGCAACCCTGCAGGGTACAGAGCTAGGCAAGCGGCGCGGGCTAGCTTTAGGTCCCTCCCTCAGCCGTGTGCCATCAGGCTAAACACAATGCTACAACTTTACACCGGGCCTCCTGAGCAATTAACTTCCACGTGCTGCCAGCTCTTCCTCTTGGCTTCCCCTCTGCCAGCCTGGCTGTGAACCAGAATCACCTGGCACACTTTTTAAAAATACAGACGCCCAGGGTCCCACCTTGGCCGGTTCTGACTCAGGTAAGCTGGGCTAGGGCCAAGGGATCTATCTGTGTGTTTAACAAGCCCCAGGTGACCAGGTGACCCAGGAATAGTGTGTCCCCCGACACACGTTTCTGGAAGTGCTAGAAGCCCCTCACACCTGTTCTGGCTGTTTCCGTTGCTCCTTGCGGGCAAGCAGCCTTTCCTTCAGGCTTGGTCCCAGGTCTGGGCACACAGAGAAGGGGAGCAGTAAGTCTGGTCCCCTGCAAACCAGCCTGCAGAGCAGACGGCTGGGCGAACAGGCGCGACAGGCTGAATTTGCTTGAGTGGGTGATACCAGGGACCCCTCACCTGTAGACTTGGGCTTCCCCAGACCTTTGCTCCCCAAAGTGCAGTTCACAGACCAGCAGAATGGCTCCCCCTGGGAGCTCATTATAAATGCAGATGCTCAGGCCCCAGACCTAATGCATCAGATTCTGCATTTTACAGAAACCCAAAGGCTGTGAGCAAGTTTGAGGGCTGTGCTCAAGATTCCTTCCCCCGTCAGAATAAGTTCTAATCCCTGCGCACCTCTAACCTGTCCAAACACCCTTTGGGGCCACTCTTTTCTTTCAAACTCCCAGAGAGCCCTGGAAAAGCAGCCTGGTCCTTTCAATAGCCCAGATATAGGCTCAGCAGGAGCCTGGGGCTCACGATGAACCTTTGCTTTAATGAATTATTTCAAAGCTCACATGAAAATAAACCTTCCCACTAAATTGAAAAAGAGACAACAACTCTGGCCTCTATGATTCTGGGGCGTAAAACATTCCCTTCTTTTGTATAGAGTCGTGACCCCTACTTCCCTGGCCAAAGCCATCCAAAGACATCAAATGCTCAAAGAAAACAAGCCATGTCTTCCTATTGGCCAAGCTTCAAGTTATCAGGCAGATTTCACACTGGAGCTTGACCTCATTAATCCAAGGCCTATCACATTGCTGTAAATGTCAGTGGAAAAATAGCCATTCAGTGGGTTTCCTTCATTCCACCAGAAAGGGAAAAAAACAGGAAGCTGACAGCAGCTGCGCCCCAGCTTGGCAGATCCCAAGGGCCCAGCCGACAGGGCGTTCCTTATGAGCACCTACATTCCCCTGCCCCAGCCTGCTTGTCCAGAGAAAGGTGGGTCCTGCGTCTATATGAGCAAAATGCAGCGGTGATTGTAGCAACAGTGCTGATAATTCGGGCCCCCTAGCACCTGCTCTGGAAGGAAAAGAGCTTGGTCTGGATTTCTTTGGCCTGAATGACCAGTTGGCTGTTCATCATTCAAGTTCATCTGAATCGCTTCTGTCCATTCAAACTGTCCTGCAAGCCAAACCTCTGGGACTCCAAGGGACATAAGGCCTTCCAAGTACTCATTCATCCCTTTAATGCATATTGGTTGTCTCCTGTGTGCCGGCCATCGTGCTGGGCAACTGGGGACACAGGGCTGAATGAATCAGACACAGTCACTGACCTTAGGGGCCTCATGTCCAGTGTAAGCTTTCTCCATTTCGGCACTATTGACATTTGGGATGGGACAATTCTCTGTTCTGGGGGGCTGCCCTGGGCACTGTAGGATATCTTGCAGCCTTCCTGGCCTTGACCCACCAGATGCCAGTAGCTCCCCGCCCCCTCTGCACTTTCCCACTTGTGACAACCAAAAATGTCTCCAGACATTGCCAAACTGCCCCCAGTTGAGAACCACTGGCCTAGTGCGGGGGAGACAGAGTAAAAGGATAATGACCAGAGATAGCCATATAATCGCAATTATGCTAAGAGCCATGGAGGGAAATTTTGTGGATACGATACCAATATATTTATGATGTGGAAGTCAATTTCATGCGTGATTACATCCCTTATGACAACTCTGAATTGTATATATATACACATACATGTATATGTGTGAGTGTGTGTGTGTGTGAGTGTGTGTGTGATCTGTATTTCCAGTTGAAGAAATTGAGGTGCAAGGAAGTGAAGAAACTGGCCAACACCCAAAAGCTAGTGAAAGGCAGAGGCAGGATTTGAACCCGTGGCCCTGAACTTTGCCTCCTGTAGAAAAGGAAATTCAAGCCTTTGTTTTGATGTCTTCTGTAAACAGGTAGGGTGTGTGGTCACGTGATGCTCTAACCAGCCATCCTAAAAGACTCGTTCCTTCCTGGGGTCACCGTGGAGCGCTACTGCCACCTGCTACATCAATCAAGCTGCAGACTGCCTGCGTCAAGGCACGTCCGTGGGGCCTAGCGGGCCAAGGAAGGAAGCCCTGAATTCTGAGACATCCAAGAACAGCTCCCCGTCGCCAAGTGCCTGCACGCAGGGCCTTCCCAAACATCAGGGCTGGGAGAGGATGGGGCAGTCCCCAGGTACCCGGAGCGCACCCCACTGTGATCCATCGCCAAGATGCCTACAGCCCAGCATCCAGGGCTACTACCAGACATTCTGCAGTCAGCTTTAGGTATTTACCAAGGGCATGCGCGAGGTGGTACACATAGCACAGAGCAACTTCGGAGACCTCTAGACATGAGTTCCTGTCACTTATAAGCTGAGTGCCCTTTAGCAAACCACCTCATCCTCTGTGCCTCAGTTTCCCCTTCTGTTCAGTGGGGACAAATGCACCTACTTCAATAAATCAGTATGAGGATTCGATGGCAATACGAGCAGAGACCTTGGTCAGTGACCAGCATCCAGAAAAGTACTTATGGTACTATGGTACCTTATTATGGTCGAGGGAACGAGATCGTGACGCCTCCTCCACCCACATCCCCTTTCCTTCAGTGAGAAACGTCCCAGGAAGAGAGAAACAGGCGCAGAAGTAGCAAAAGCATCTCTGGAAGAAGGAGGGGACCTCTGTGCTTTCCAGGTAGAAGGAAGAGGAAAGGACAGTTCATGTACCGGCAAACGTGCACAGACCAGCCCTTCCTCGCCTGCAGAAGTTATTCCAGACTGCGATCAGACATCTCCGTTAGCTGCAGGGGGCCTGCTTTGGGTGAGCAAGCGTTTAATCATTTGGGACCCCTTGGCAGGATGGCCTTGCTCCCTGGCCTTGCCTCCTGCCCCTCCCTAAGTCACACCCTACGGGGACGGTGCTCCGGCTGTAACTCCTGCTCACTGCTCTCCGAGACACCCAGCACTTTTAAGCCTCTGTGCCTTTGCACAAGCTGTTCTCTTGGCTCAGGCTGCCCACCCCCCTACTAGCCACCACCTGGAAATCTGTCTCTGAAGGGCTCAAATGTGCCCCTACTGCAAAACTTGCCCACCTGCAATTGGTCACTGCAGACTAACAATAATAGCAGCCAACATTTGCAAGCACTGATTAATATCTAGAAGGCGCTGAGCTGAGGTTTTTGCCCATGTGGTCTCACTTTTCTCCTCACATCACCACCCTAGAGGTAATGCATCTGTCCATTGCCACCCAGCTACAAGGTGGCCGATTCAGGAATGAGACCTGGGTTCGTTAGCCGAGCCCACCTGTTCATCCGTCCCTCGACTCTTCATTCCCCTTCTTGCCAGTGAAGCTGGGTCCTCACTGTCACCTTTTGCCCCTAGATTGAGAAGCCTGAGAGCTGCCTGATTCATCTTGAAATCCCTCACTAAGCACAATAGCTAGAATGCAGTAAACATCTGTTGAACGAATCAACAAATCCTGCAAAACGGCAGCCAGATGAGAAAAGCTAAATGACAGACTTCCTAGAGACAGGCCCGTGCTGGACTTGAACTCCCAGAAATCAGCAGCACCCCTTCCAGGCTAAGGGGCTTTCCCTGTCCTGTTAGCTAGAGGCAGAAGAGTTCTGACATCCCCCAGATTCGGGGGGTGGGGGAGTGAGGGTGAGAGGGGGGAACCTGTGAGAGCCCAATGCAAAGGAGGAAATGGTGGTGATGGTGATGATAATCATGTCCTGCATTCCTGCCCATACCAGGTGCTGCACGAAGCACTTCCTGTGCAACACGGGCTCACAGAATCCTCACAACCCCACAGAGCAGGCATTACTATTATACCCATTTTACAGATGAGAAAACGAGTGAGAGAGAGTAAATAATTTACCCAGGTCACAGAGCTTTCAAGTAGAGACCTGTAATTTGAACTAGGCCTATCTGACTCCCTTGCTCTTCAAACTTTGTGGCTTTCTGTAGGAGGCAAGCTTGTCCAAGTCCTCCTTAAAACCCAGTGTCTAGGATGTACTCAGGAAAAAGAAGGTCATCCTAGCCTCTGCTGGAAGCATGCCACTTGGGACCCACTGTACACCAAGTGCTTCAAGTCCTGGGTGCAGGTGGCATGGGGGTGGGGGTGGCTAGATTGGCAGAGGGGTCAAGGTTGGGTGAGGTTCCTGATGGTCCAAACACAGCACAGGAATCCAGGTATGTGCCTTCCGCGATCCATAAAGCCATTCTGGCTGCAGTCTCTGTTGGTTAGAGAATGTTGACGCTGGGTATGGAGCAGGTTTTGAGAAGAACCTGGGGCCCTAGTTTCCAAAGAGTCCAAATGAATTCTGCAGAAGGTTACTGCCTTGGGGAAAAACCCTCCTTTCTGCGTCAGCATCCTCTTAGCCCTGTGGCTCAGGCTCCCGAACAGACTTAACAGCTGGATTAGAAACGTAACCTCCACTCCAGCATCAATTACCAAAGAGAACGAAGTCTGAGCATGCACTGGGTCTTGCCTGCCATGTCCCTCCATGCCAGGAAAGATTCAGAGGGCGCAAGGATGCAAGGAGCCCCAACCCAGAGCCCGCCAATGAACGGCACGGAGGGAGGAGACCAAAAGAGGGCTGAGCGGGATCAAGTGGTCTTCCTGAAGGAAGACATTCAGAGGCTGGCAAGAGCTGGGACCAGGAGAGGGGTCAGGAAGGTTCCAGGGAGGGGGACGCTGTTGGGTAGACTCCAGTTCACAGCAGAGTACGAAGTTGAAGGTCCAAAGTGTCTGGTTGACATCTTGCCTCCAACATCCTGGCGGCAGGTGGGAGATGAGGGGCTGGGAGGCTGTGTGGGAAAGTCCGGGAGCAGGCTGAGAGCTGAAAGGTCTCACCAGCGCCCACCAGCCGCCCGCAAGCTGCCTCTTTATGACAGAGCGGAGGGAGGAAGATGTGGAAACTCCCCCAGCCCCTGCAGAACCACCCACCAGGGCTCTACTTCAGCTCCTGCCTAAAAAGAGACACGCCCCACTGCAAAGCGTTCTGAGAGGCGCTGGTATTAACAGAGGAGCGCTCCCGCTGCCGAGCTCCGCTGCACCCAGCACCTCACACGGTCCTCTCCCCATCCTCCCACGGCCTGATTAGCCCCGTTTCCTAGAGGCAACTGAGGCTCCGAGGCCAAGGGCCTCGCTCTCGGGCAGAGAGCTAGTCACTGGCTGAGCTAAGAAGCTTTATGGCCAGTCTCGAAGGAGGCCTCCCTGATGGAGGGTTTTCCTCCGGTGCTTCACCAGACACGGGCAATGGCAGGGCCCACAGGGAAGTACCCCCGCTGGCCGAAGTGGCTAACGGCAGGCCCCTTCCGGGGGCGCCCTGCGGGCAAGGGCGCCTGATACCTCGGGGGTCCGGGTCCTCTACAGAGGGCGATTCAGAGGCGGCACCTGGTGCCCGGGGCCGCTGAGAGCTGGTGGGCGCTTCTGACAGTGAGAACAGGGACCCATTATGTGGAATCCAGTCACATGGGCGCGCAAGCAGCTCGGTTTTCGGTTCTGAGAAGCGCTTATGGAGCCGCGTCTCTCTCCTCGGGCTCCAGAGATGCCCGGGAGCACCGGGTCTCGGGTTTTTCGCGCCGCCCTCCCGGGAGGGCCAGATTCAGAGCTCCAATTATCCGCCCAAGGCTGGGAGCTGCATCATCAGCATCTCCCGCTAAGCCGGTCCGGACTGGAGAAGAAGGAGGCGGGGAGTCGGCCTCAGGGAAGGAGGCGGGCAGAGAACGCCCCCCCACCCCTGGCTCTCCACTCGGGACAGTCTGGACAGTTCAGTCTGGGCGCTCCCGGTGACCTTGGGGAGACCCCTCTGCGTGACCTCTCCGGGGAGGGCTGCACAGTTTCTGCCCATCCTAGGCGCTCGGGGGCGCTCCTCCGGCAGGAGTCGATGCGCGGGACTCGGGAGGGGAGGAGAGCTCCAGGTGCGGGGGACCGAGCCGCGGGCGCACGGCTGCCCTTCGGAGAGGCCGGGAACAACCACGCGCGGGGTGTCCCCGGGGCCGCGGGGCGCTGTCAGCTGGATCCCGCAGGAGGCGGGTCTGCACGCGGGGGCGCCTGCCCTGGGGACCTTTCCCGCCCAGTCAGGAGCCCTCTCGGCGCCCTGCCACCGCCTGCGGGGAACAAGCGCCGCCACGGGAGGGGGCGGCACCCCCGTGCCGGGCCCGAGGCTGGGCGCCGGGGCTGTCTGGTGCTGGTTGTGGCTCCTTCTGCCCGGCATTGCGCCCCCCGGCAGACGGCGGCCCAAGAGCCCAGAACCCGCGAAGGAGCCCCCTGCCCGCCCCAAGAGCCGGCCACGGCGGCCGCAGCCAACAACCTGCCACTGCGCCCCGTACCCCGGCCTCATCTCTGGCGCGCAATACCCGGGAGAACGCCCCCACCCCAGCCCGACTCTCGGGTCCTGCGCTCCCGGTACCCGCCTTTCCAGGCTCCCCCCACCCCCAAATTACCTTCTGCCGCCAGCCCTTAGCCAAAGCTACACACACACCCCCAGCCAGACCCTCAGAGGCTGGGACCGCCTCCTCACCGCGATCCTCATTCCCCGCCCTGTCGAGCTGCAGAACGCAGGGAAGCAGGCGGCGCCGCGGAGGAACTCACCCGCTCTCCCGAGCCCTGCCCCGGGCGGCTCCCGGCCGTGGCTCGGTCCGTCCGTCCCCGAGCCGCAGCTGCCAGTGCGGCGACAGAAGCCTGATCCGCACGACCGCGAGCCTCCACCCCGCCCCTCGGCTCCTCCCCCGAGGCGGGGCCTGAGCTCGTGGGAAGGGAGTGGGCGCGCTCTACCCTGCCTGGCCGACGAGGCAGCTCCAGGAAGGGTCCTCGCGTCTCTGGGTGCTCCCCACCCCTTCACCACCCTACCCTTAGAGCAGCTGGAAATTGAAGGTGGATGAGAAGCGACCAGGATTCGGAAGAGTTTTCCTTACGGGCTTCCTCCCACCCTCCAACACTACTAGCTTGGAAAGGGGGAAGCCCAGGACTGGATTCTTGCTCCCATTTGATGGAAGAGCATCAGGAAGCCCAGAGAGCCGCAGTAAACCACCCAAGGTCACACAGCATTAGTACAAGTGCCAGCAATTCAAGTCTCCTACCTTGAAGCCTGAGTCAGAATGCTTCCTAGGACGTCAAGGAGCCCAACCAGGCCTTGCCCTGGGGGCAGGTTTGTGGGATCAGGTCCCCCAACTGAGGGGTGGGAGACGAGAGCCAGACTAGTGGGAGTATGGGGACCGTGGCCTGCGACGTAGAATCGCGTCATTTACTCTTTCTGGGAAGAAAGGAGGTGAAGCGAAGGAGGAAGGAAGTGGTTGTACCTCCACTGACGTCTGCCGCTGTTTGGGAGGTACAGGATCTAGAAAGGGGCTGCCTCCCTGAGATAAAAAGTAATACACACCCGGTGGCTCCTATCATTGAATTCAATCCTCTTTCCCGGGCTGAAGACCCCTCCACTCAGCACCATCTTTTCTTTAGAGGACAGTGGATTTAACTATCTTTAAGTTGCTGTTGAGAAGACCCTTCTCTCCACCCCACCCCCACCCCCCAGGAAGAGGAGAGAAAGTTAACAAACAAAAGGGGAAAAAAATCCATCCCCAAACATTCTCTGGAATCCACACTCACTGAACACGGGCTTTAGAACAATAGAGTTCTCTTCTGCACAAAGGGCCTTGTTTTCTGAGCTTTCTCAGCCTCCAGACTAGAACCCTAGGCACCCCAGGGCCAGCCAGTGGGGCACAGAGAAGGTTTAAGTTTGGGGAGTTTCAGGGTGATACCCAATTAATTCAATTCAATTTCTTGTTCAAAGAAATCCCTTACTTATTATTATATAGCAACGTTCTTCTGAGGCTGACAGTATAACCTGAGTTTAGTGATTTCCTGTTTGCTGAGGAAACTCCGTGACCTTTCTTGGGGAAGTGAAAACCTCTGGATTGGGCTTATTCTGGGCCCCCAACCTCCCCAGTTTCTCTGAAAGCTCCTCCCCCATTTGACCCCTGGCTTCCTCTCAGATCATTAATAATCCAGTTGTGAATGACACCGTTTCAGAAGAGCAATTAGAGAGCAGGATAGGTAGGGAAGACTTAAAGTGATGTTTAAAATAACCCAAGGGGATCATTGTTCGCTGCAGAATGTTTCCACTGATTTATCATGAAGAGCTGTGGGCTGAGAGGGTGGAAATCCGTCTCTCCAGGGCATGCGCAGAACTTGGAGCCTGCTTCCTGAAATGATGCCTTGAGTATGGGTCCAAATCCCCATGCTGTGCTGTTCATTTACACTGCTCTCAATGTTTGATATCCAAAGTTCAATTATACTCAGAATCTGGTGGAAGACTCACATTTCCTGATTTCAAAACAAAGCTACAATAATCAAGACAGTGCAGTACGGTATAAGGATAGACATGGATCAATGGAATAAAACTGAGATTCCAGATATAAACTCTTATTTTTATGACTAATTGATTTTCAACAAAAGTGACAAGACAATTTAAAGAATAGTCTTTTCAACCAGTGGTGCTGGGACAACTGGATTTCCATATGTTAAAGAATGAGGTTGGACCCCCTACCTCACACCATATACAAAAATTAAAACAGATAAGGCTGAAACATAAGAGCTAAAACCATGAAACTCGCAGAAGAAAACATAGACATAAGTTGTGACCCTGGATTAAGTTGTGGTTTCTTAGCTATGGCACCTAAAGCACCAGCAACAAAGGAAAAAAATAGACAAGTCGGACTTCATTAAAATTAAAAACTTTTGTGCTTGAAAGGACACCATCAAGAAAGTGAAAAGGTAACTGTAATGGGCTGAATTGTGTTCCCCCAAAATTCACATGCTGAAGTCCTAACACTCAGTACCTCAGACTGTATCAATAATTCTGTTAGGAGATAAGGTCTTTAAAGAAGTGATTAAGTCAAACTAAGGCCCTGAGGGTGGGGCCCTAATCCAATATACCTAGTGTCCTTATAAGAATAGGAAGAGGCACAAGGGATGCTTGCACAGGGGAAAGGTCATGTGAGGACCCAGGAAGAAGACGGTCATCTACAAGTCCAAGAGAGAGGCCTTGGGAGAAAACAAATCTGCAGACACCTTGATCTTGGACTTCTAGCCTCCAGAACTGTCAGAAATAAATTTCTGTTGTTTAAGCCACCCAGTTTGTGACATTTTGATATGGCAGCCTTAGCAAACAAATACAATAACCCACAGAATGGGAGGAAATATTTGCAAAGCATTTAACTGACTTGTATCTAGAATATATGAGGAACTCTTACAACTCAGTAATAAAAAGGCAAATTACAATTTAAAAAATGAGCAAGGAATCAGAATAAACATTTCTCCGAAGCAGACGTAAAAATGGCCAATAAGTACATGAGAAGATGCTCAACATCATTAGCCATCAAAGAAATGCAAATCAAAACTACAATGAGGGAATTCCCTGGGGGTCCTGTAGTTAGGATTTGGCACTTACACTGCCGGGGCCGGGTTCAATCCCTGGTCAGGGAACTAAACTACCACAAGCCACGCAGCCAAACAAAAACAAAAACAAAACGAAAACAAAAAAACCACAATGAGACACAATTTCAAACTCATTAGGATGGCTATAATCAAAAAGACAGGTAATAACAAATGTTGACAAGGATGTGGAGAAATTGGAGACTTCATACGTTGCTGGTGGGAATCTAAAATAGTATAGCTGCTTTGAAAAACAGTCTGGCCGTTCCCCCCAAATGTTAAACATAGAGTTTCTGGCTGACCCAGCAATTCCACTCCTAGGTATATACCCAAGAGAAGTGAAAACAATGTCCACACAAACTTGTACACAAATGTTCATGACAGCATTATTCATAATAGCCAATAAAGGGTGACAGCCCAAATCTCCATCAAATGATAAATGGATCTGGAAAACAGTGTGTGCATACAATGCAATGCTATCTGACGATCAAAAGGAGTGAAGTACCAATACATGCCACAACATGAACCTTGAAAACATGCCAAGTGAAGGAAGCCAGTCACAAGACCACATATTGTATGTTACCATTTCTATGAAATGTCTAGAAGAGGCAAACCTATAAAGACAGAAAGTAGATTCCTAGTTGTCTAGGGTTGGGAGGAGGGATTGGGGGCAAATGGAGAGTCACTGATAATGGGCACCTGTTTTCTTTTTTTTTTTTTTTTTAAGTGAAATATAATTGACATATAACCAGTTTCTTTTTGGTGTGATGAAAATGTACTAAAATTGATTGGAGTGATAGTTACATGACTATGAACATACTAAAAACCATTAAATTGTATACTTTAAATGGGTGAATTATATGGTATGTGAATTACATCTCAATAAAGTATTTACCCCCCCCCCAAAAAAAGGTCAAACTATACTCTGGTCCTTGAAAGCAACACTGACCATGTCTAAACCTCTCTATTCTGCCCCAGGTAGGAAAGTCCCTCCTTTTATTTTGAGGCCATCTTTGGTCCATTAGATGGTCTAATGCCAATGAACATTCTAATAGACTATGGAAAATGTTGGAGGACCTGAAAATAAACGGATTGGCTCCAACATACAAAATCTAAAACATTGATGTTTACAAATATAGAATTAAATATCTACACAACTTTGGGTCAACCAGTCAACTGCAACTCATGCCAACTCATAGTTACATATAAATTATACAGAAGGTAAAATTGGGGTGAATTATATGGTTGCTGTGATGTGACGCAAAGTCTCCAGAAGAAGGAAGGTCTAGAGATTTCTGAGTGTGAAAAAATGAGCTAATCCAGCCTCATAGGGATTCACTTTAGTAGTTATTTGATCCACTGGTTCTTAATGTCTGCCGGTGGGCAGGTGCTGGGCTGGCTGCATTCATTCACTCAACAAATACTTAGTCCAGTGGAGAACAGTATAGAGTTTCCTTAAAAAACTAAAAATAGAGTGACCATATGATCCAGCAATCCCACTCCTGGGCGTATATCTGGAAAAGACAAAAACTCTAATTCAAAAAGATACATGTGCCCCAATATTCACTGCAGCACTATTTATTATAGCCAAGACATGGCAGCAACCTAAATGTCCATCAACAGATGAATGGTTAGAGAAGATATAGTACATATATACAATGGAATATTACTCAGCCATTAAAAAGAATGAAATAATGCCATTTGCAGCAACATGGATGGACATAGAGATTATCATACTAAGTGAAGTAAGTCAGACAGAGAAAGACAAATATCTTATGCTACCACTTTTATGTGGAATCTAAAACAATGATACCTTGAACTTACTTACAAAACAGAAATAGACTGACAGACATAGAAAACAAATTTATGTTTACCAAAGGGGAAAGGGGAAAGTGGGGGAGGGATAAATTAGGAGTTTGGGATTAACAGATACAAACTGCTCTATATAAAATCGATAAACAACAAGGATCTACGGTATAGCACAGGGAACTATATTCAATATCTTGTAATAACCTATAATGGAAAAGAATCTAAAAAGCAAAATGGGGACTTCCCTGGTGTCACAGTGGTTAAGAAGCCTCCTGCCAATGCAGGGGACACGGGTTCGAGCCCTGGTCCAGGTAGATCCCACATGCCTCGGAGCAACTAAGCCCGTGCGCCACAACTCCTGAGCTTGCGCTCTAGAGCCCACGCGCTGCAACTACTGAAGCTTGCGTGCCACCGCAATGAGAAGCCTGCGCACCGCAACAAAGGGTATCCCCCGCTCGCTGCCAACTAGAGAAAGCCCGCGCACAGAAACGAAGACCCAATGCAGCGAAAAATAATAAGTAAATAAAAAGCAAAATGATTCTCAAATACACACACACACACACACACACACACACACACACCCCATTGTAAATCAACTATACTTCAATTGTCCAGTGCCTGGCCCAGAGTAAGCCTGGATAAGTGGCTGATTCTGCTGGTGAAGATGTTGGCTCCAGGCCAGGCCCAACCAACAGAAATGCAGGAAGTGCAGAGGGTGCCCCGTGGGCTCAAGCGAAGATGACCAGATGGGAGAAAGGCATCCCGGGTAGGAGTCTGGGCTCTGCCGTGAACTCGCTGGGCAGTCATTTCCCCTTCCAGAGTGACGGTTTCCTGGTCTGTGAAACTCCGATTGTAAAATACTTGCTTGTCTTTGTGTGTGTCTTTTTTCCCATGTCCCCGTGCTTTTGAGGGAAGTGACCTTTCTTTGACCTGTTTTGTAAGCGCCCCAAAGAAAGAGCGCATAAGTGGCGTAGAGAGAACACCAGATGTTTTCGGCTGGCAGGTGAGCTCAGTCCTGTGTTGCTGTGTGTTCAAGGGGAATGAGGAGAAGGGGAAGTAGGGTTTTCATTTTTATATTCCGTTTAGAGAGAACCGTCTTAGCCCAGCGGCTCTCAACTTGACAGCACGTTGGAATCACTAAGGAGGCTTTTTTTTTCTTAAGAAATTTGTTTACTTAGCTTTAAAGTTTTAGGTAACAATCCACATCGAATCAATTTCTTATATCACAGTGTGCAATTATTTTTCTCTATAATGGCTAATGATTCACATTTATTCTTTTTTTAATACAATTTTTTATTCTATATTGGAGTATAGTTGATTTCCAACGTTGTATCAGTTTCAGGTGTACAGCAAAGTGATTCAGTTATCCATATATAAGGCAGATTTTTTAAAATGTCGATGCCAGGCTCTCCCCCAGGCGGTTTGAATCAGATTCTGGAGGTGGGGCTCTTACCTTTAAACATACACACAGATCACAAATACTCCCCGGGGTTGTTTAAAATGCAATGTGCAGCCAGGCTAAGGATCACCCTCCAGACCTGTGCTTCTCAAACTTTGGGGAGCATAAAATCAGCCCACGGAAGGAAAGGAAGAGAGTGTTAAATGCTGATTCCTAGGCCTGTCCTTTGCACCCCTCTCTCACTCTTGAGTTAGGATGGGGCCTAGGGATGTGGCCTAGGGATATTTGATGGATTCTCGTGACCAGTTTGTCTTAGTCAAAGCCTCCAGTTGCCTTGATAGTAACACCCCAGGGTTTCCCAAATTCCCTGAGTAGAATAGTTGCCTGGGGCACTTATTAAAAATACAGATGCCATTTTACAACCACTTAATCATTGATTGAGGAGGTAATTCATCCACAAATGCTAGAGCCATTGGGTAGAAAGTTGGGTAACAGAATATTCGCATGGTTCCAAAAATCAGATCATTTACTGATTAAAAAGGGGGAACGTGTACCTTCACAATAGAAATACCCAGCAGTCCCCCCCTTAGCCAGTGATCAAACCCAGCATCGACCTGACATTGTGTGCCCCTTTGTGATGCAATAAGATGTACTTGACATCTTCTATGTCATATTCTTGCCAAAAATACTTAACCTGATTTTAATCATGAGGAAAATTTAGACAAATCTAGAATGTGGGGCATTCCACAAGCCTGGACTCTCTCTTAAAAAGCTAATATTTTCTAAGGTGGGGAGTTCTTCTAGATTAAAAGAGATGAAAGAGACATAACCAAAAGGAGATACATAATGTGTGGACCTTGATTAGATCCTGGATTGAAAAAGTAAATAGCTATAAAAGAAATTTTCCGGACCATGGAGAATTGAACTGTTGTTTGTAGATTAGATGACATTTCTGAATTAATGTTAATATTCTGAGACATGATAATGGTATTGTGGTGACGGAGGAAAAGGTCCTTATCTTATTCTTAGGGGATGCCTGCTGAGGAGAGGGCGAAGGAGGGAGAAAGAAAAGCCTAAATGGGCCAAGATGTTAACAATTGGTGAATCTAGGTGAAGGGTATTCAAGGGTTCCTTGTACTTTTCTTTCAATTTCTCTGCAAGTGGGGTATCTTTTCAAAATAAAAAAATTCAGGGTGTGGGGAGGAATGCAGGTTCCTGAGGCCCTCCCCTTGGAGATTCTGGTTTAGTATCAGTAGATCCAGAGTGAGGCCTGGGATCTGGATTTTTTTAAGGCGGGCCAGGTGTCGGGGGGGCGGATTTTTATCTGGCCCAAGGCTTCACCATCCCAAGAGGTGCTCCCAGCAACCTCCTCCTCTAGCCGCCTTTCAGTTCCTCCAATGCCCCGCCGGGTGCTACCATCTCTTGGCACTTTCTGTTCCCTCTGCCTGGCCTGCTGTCCCCTCGTTCTCTGCTTAACCTCCACCCTTTTTTCTGGTCTCAGCCCAGATGTCACTTCCTCAGAGGAGGCTTCCTAGAAGCCCCTCAGTCAAACCCCCGGGTTTTGGTTCTCATGGTCCCAGAAGCCACAGCTGTAATTGTTCACGTGGTTGTGACTGTTGGATTCATATCTGCTTCTCCCATCTGACAGTGTTATAGGCTGAATTGTGTCCCCACCCCATATGCAATCCATATGTTGCAGTCCTAACCCCCTGTACCTCAGCATGTGACCGTATTTGAGATGGGGCCTTTAAAGAGGCGATGAAGGGGAAATAAAGTCCTCGAGTTGGGCTCCCACCCAGTATGACTGGTGTCCTTATAAGAAGAGGAGACTTGAGAGTTTCCTGGTGACCTAGTGGTTAGGATTCTGGGCTTTCACTGCCCGCACCCGGGTTCAATCTCTGGTCGGGGAACTGAGATCCCTCAAGCCATGTGGTGAGGCAAAAAAAAAAAAAAAAAAGATACTAGACACAGAGAAAAGACCACGTGAAGACAGTGGAAAAAGATGGTCATCTACAAGCCAAGAAAAAAGGCCTTAGAAGAAATCAACCCTGCTGATACCTTGATCTCAGACTTCTAGCCTGCAGAATCGTGAGAAAATAAGTTTCTGCTGTTGAAGCCCCCCGGTGTGTGGTCTTCTGTTACGGCAGCCCTAACCAGCTCATATATAGATGGAGAGCATCTCTGATCAGGAACCATGTCTGTTTTGTTTACTGCTGAATTTCTGGGGCCTAACAAAGCTTGGCACACAGGAGGAGCACAGGAAGGACTTGTTGAATGACTGACCTGACCTTTTACAAGGCTGTTGAGGGAAAACATATTACGGGTTCTGGCTTACACTGGGGCTTCAGTAAACAGCACTTGAAAATGCAGCTAGATAATATTTTGTAAATTATAAACTCAGGTTTAGTTTGTCTTCCCTCAATTGTTGTTTTGTTACTCTTTGCCTCTGGGGAAGGACAGACACCACCCAAAGGGAAAAAAAGTGGTTCCTCAGTACTGAATTGCAAAGAGAGTCTGTAATATTCACAACCCAGGTAGTCACTGGAAAGCCAATGCGCTTTTCACATGTTGCTGCCTTGGACAAGAGAGGAAAGGTCTTTTGGAATTCTCGAAATCTAGGCTTGGAAGATAAAGACGCAAAACCTGAGGAAGGGGGCAAGATGTCTATCCCCAAATGACAGATTGGTTGAAGAGATGCTCAACTTCAGAATGATTAGGGAAATGCAAAGAAAACATCCAGGAGAGAAAAGCTGACAGCTGTCAGAAATGGCCACAAAAAAGATCTTTCCATGCTGGGACAGGCTAGGACTATGAAACAGGAACCTCTGGGGTTAGGAGACCAAACACTGGTACCACCGCCTTGGAGAGGAATTTAGCATTATCTAGGAAGGTTGGCCCAGCAACTCCACTTTTAGGGTACTTGGTCTGGAGAAAGCCTCCCACCTGTGTAGGAACAGGTATTTCTTGGCGGCTTTGTCTGAAATCGCAAATGATTGGCAACGTTCTAAATGCCTGCTGATAAGGAAGTGGACACCAATGAATTAAGGGGTATTTTAATATGATGGAATTCTAAACAACAGAGAAAATGAACTGAAATAAAGCTACCTGCATCAACATAGATAAATCTGGAAAACAAAATGTGAGTGGAGGAAAAAAAGGCAAGTTGCAGATGAATACTTTCAGTGTGATACTTTTATATTTTCAGAACAAAATAGCATCCAATTATGAAACTTACACAGGCGGCAGAATGGCCGCTGCAGATCCATTCTCCATCCTTCACTATGCTCTGCAACGCTGGGGGTTAGGCTGTAGGGATTCCCTTGTATTCTGGCTTCTTTTAGGGTTTGGCCAAAGGGAGGCACCAGCAGGAGAAACAGGACCATCTGAGTTGGCTGTTTCCCTCTACTGAAGACCATGGCTCCTGGTGGTGGCCCCCTCCAAGCTTTGGTAATTGCTCACTCCCCTTGCCTCAGTTTTTGCATTCATAAAATGGGCGTGATAAAAAAATACCTACCTCCTAAGGTCATCATGTGGAGTTGGTGAGGGTAGGCTCCTGGCACAGTGCCTGGTAGGTTATAAACACTCAGCAAAAGTTAGCTTGGATTATTATTTTTATTTATTTATTTATTTTTGCGGTACGCGGGCCTCTCACTCTTGTGGCCTCTCCCGTTGCAGAGCACAGGTTCCGGACGCGCAGGCTCAGCGGCCATGGCTCACGGGCCCAGCCGCTCCACGGCATGTGGGATCCTCCTGGACCGGGGCACGAATCCGCGCCCCCTGCATCGGCAGGCGGACTCTCAACCACTGCGCCACCAGGGAAGCCCTTGGATTATTATTAATCACACCCTTTTTCCATTCCTTCAAAGAACATCTTCCCTCTTTCTTTTTTCCCCGTTTTTTAAACATAAAATTCTCACGGCTCCCTTTAATATGACTTCAAATTTCAAAATACTGGTCCACAAGAAATCTCTCATCTGAAACCAAGGGAGCCAAATGTGCTTTGGAATTCAGAACTTTGGAGTTTTATAAATGTAATGTGTTGCATGTACTTTATATCAATGACTCACATACTTGAACATGAATCAGAATCACCAGGAGGGTTCGGTGAAGCACAGAAGTCCGGGGCCCATCCCTGAAGTTTTGATTCCATAGGTCCGGGGTGGAGCCTGAGAATTTCTATGTTTTGCAAGTTCCCAGGTGATGCTGCTGCTGGCCTGGGGACCACACCATGAGAACTAATGCGATCTACTATATAACATCCCTGGGTCAGCACCCCATAATCAAACATTAATATTTCTGCTGTGAAATGTTAATGAAAGAATATAAATAGCCTTATGTCAGTTCAGATTAGGTTTAGCTACTCAGTGAGCTTTTGTAAACCGATGAAAAACCTTTCAGTTTTCAGAGAATTTTGGATTTGGGAAGAGAATGTAAGGAATTGTGGAGTTATAAATGAAATCTCATGACCAAAGATGAAAGCATAGACAAAACAGTAACGCTAGATTACGCTTTTTTAAAAAACTACACTTGACCCACCACCAGCAGGAACTGTGAAATGCTTGTAGAATGAATGAAAATGTTTCTCTTTAAAGAGAAAACTGTGCATGTTTTCTATTGGCCACCAGGTGGCAGCAATAGCTCTCTAGCCAAGTTGGTGGCGGGGCTTGGGGGTGGGTTGGGTTGTAGTGGATGGAAAATGGTGCTCTTTGCTTTTATATGAGAAAGCCGGGCTGGTGGTAGCTGCTCTGGAAGAGTGTTTGGGAATTGCTGTTGCTGTGTAACACACTATCCCAAAATTTAGGGGAGTAAACAACCATTTTATCGTACTCATGAATTCTGCGCCAAATTCCAAATTTGGAAAGGGCATGGCAGGGACAGCCTGTCTCTGTTCCATGTGTCTGGGGCATCAGCTGGAAAGACTCAACAGTTGGAAGCTGGAATTATCTGGGGACATCTTCACTCACATGTCTCACGATTGGTGCTGGCTGTGAGCTAGGACCTCAGCTAGACGGTCAGCAGGAGCCCCTACATAGGCTCTCTCCATGCGGTCCCTCTGTGTGGACTAGCTTGGGCTTCCTCACAGCATGACAGGTGGGTTCCAGCATGCGTGTCTCCACCCAGCTTCAAGGGGAGAGGACATAGACCTCCACTGGATGGGAGGAATGTCAAGGTCACTGTATTAATTTGCTAAGGCTGCCATAACAAAATACTGCTTAAACAATAGAAATTTATTTCTCACAGTTCTGGAGGCTAAAAGTCCAAGAAAAGTTGCCGGCAGGTTTGTTTTCTCCTGAGGCCTCTCTCCTTGGCTTGCAGACGACTGCCCTCTTGCTGTGTTCTCATGTAGTCTTTCCCATGTGCTCACACACCCTGTGTCTCTGTCTGTCCAAATTTCCTCCTCTTATGAGCACAACAGTCAGATGGGTTTAGATCTTTAATTCCTAATGGCCTCATTTTAACTTAGTCACCTCTTTAAAACCCTATCTTCAATGTAGTCACTGAGGTCCTGGGGTTAGAACTTAAACATATGAATTTGGGGGACACAGTTCAGCCGATAACAGTCACACTGTCAGAAGATTATGTGGGGTCGGAGATGTTACTACGGGTATCTTGGGGAAACGCAGTGTGCCCTGACACCCCTCCTTCAGTTGATCCATGCACTCCAGTGGCATCAAAGTTAAGCACATTGTACTCATCCTACCCCTATGCCTTTGAATACGCTGTGTTCTCCGCCTGGGACACCCTCACCTGCCATTCTCTAATGGGCACTCTTATTCACCCATCCAGAGCATCCCTGACCCTGTCCCCAGTTGACCACCATTATCTTTACCACCAGCCTTGTCACACTGGTCACAACCACTGCCATTTATGGACTGCTTCTTTGTGCCAGGCTAAGTTCTACTGATCTTAGTTAATTCTTAACAACCATCTGTGAGGTTGGTTTTACAGATGAAGAAACCAATGGCCGGAGTGAGGAAGTTATTAGCCCAGTGCCACAGAACAAGTAAGTGGCAGAGTCAAGACTCAAACCCAGTTCTGCCTGCTCCAGAGCCTGTGTTTGTCACCTCTTTCCTTATTGGACCTTTGATTACCTCCTCTGTGCCGCTCCCACCCCTGGTTCAACCCTCTCATCAAAGCATCAGTCCCCTGCAATAATTCACATCGCACCAGCTCTGGTCCCATCCGCTGGTCTCACCTGCTTATGCCTGGGCTGCTCCGGGGAAGGTCTGACCTGAGCTTATGAACAGGCTGAGGGCCAAGCATGCCTTGCACGTTTCAGTGTATTTACATTACACGGTTACGCCATCACGTTAATGGTTCCCAAGGAACCACACCTCCCGATATCCACACCTTTGTGTAGCTCCCTCCCACCTCGACTTGGAGTTTGTCTGTGGGACTCGCTGTGGTCAGTGGGACATCAGCAAATGTGATGAAAGCAGGAGCTTGAAAGTGCTTGTGTACTGAGCCTGGCTCTCCTGGAACACTGCCACCTTGTGGACAAAACTGGGGTAGATTGAGGATGAGAGACCAAGCCCACCGTGGCCACGCCTCCTGGTCCAGGAATCCCAGCTGAGGCCTAGATGTCCCGTGGTCTTAAGCCAGTGTGCATGTTTTGTCTTGTTTTTACAAGCCTGTGTTTTTAATCACAGATTTGCCTTCTTCACTGGCCTCGCAATCTCACGGATTGCCTTCCTTTGCCCGAATTCATACAGCTTGTGAGTGGAGGATCCAGAATTTCAACCCAGATCTGTCTAGAAGGCTATAATAATAACTACAACAACAATAATATTGTCATTATTAAATAATGTTATTTATTAATTATTATAAAATAATTATTATTTTACATTCTTGCTCTAATCCTGTATTGTATATCAAGGACATTATAGATTTTAACATTATTTTAATGTATTTTATAATCTTATCACCAAATTCTTTTGTTTTTCATGATCATAAACTATTCTTTAATTTCCTGGTTTTTCTCTTTATGTTGGAACGGCCATGACGTTGCCTCTCTGCAGTCCAGTTCTCTGTTCTATTATATCAATATAGTATTTTGCCTGTTTTCTTTTTTCTCTTGTTCTTTTGCTCTAGAGCCAGTCTTATGGTTGGTCTATGCATGTTTGTAGCAGGTATAAGCCAGATTCATGAGGTCCAGCCTCAAAACACTGCTGTCATCATGCAAGCACGGTCCAGCCCGCTCAACCCCCAAATGTTACAACTCGACTTTTTTTTCAAACACCATGAAAGGAAATACAAAATACCCAGAAACTTACTTAAACCCTCTTTTCTGCCCTGTCCACTTACTTCACATGCCCAAAGTCCTTGCTCTCTGGCCACCTCCTGTTTCTCTCTCCTCTGACTCTCTCTCTGTCTCTCTCTTCTCCTTCCAACTTCTTCCACTTTCTTCCAGCGTCTGCACTTCTGTATCCCTCTCCCCATTTCCTGCGTCACAAGACTTGCTTAATTACTTGTTGACCACATGACACTACACATGTCTGTGATTTTATACATTAAAAAATCCAGGGCTTCCCTGGTGGAGCAGTGGTTGGGAATCCGCCTGCCAATGCAGAGGACACGGGTTCGAGCCCTGGTCCGGGAAGATCCCACATGCCGTGGAGCAACTAAGCCCGTGCGCCACAACTACCGAGCCTGCGCTCTAGAGTCAGTGAGCACAACCACTGAGCCCATGCGCCACAACTACTGAAGCCTGCATGCCTAGAGCCTGTGCTCTGAAACAAGAGAAGCCACCGCAATGAGAAGCCCGCACACAGCAACAAAGACCCAACACAGCCAAAAAAAAATAAGTAAATTAAAAAAAAAAAAATCCAGTAGTGGGGCTTCTCTGGTGGTCCAGCGTGTAAGACTGTGTGCTCCCAATTCAGGGGGCCTGGGTTCGATCCCTGGTTGGGGAACTAGATCCCACATGTATGTCACAACTAAGAGTCTGCATGCCACAACTAAGAAGTCCACATGCCGCAACTGAGTCCACATGCCACAACTAAGAAGTTCGCATACCACAACTAAAAAGATCCCACAAGCTGCAACTTAACATGCCACAGTGAAGATCCCATGTGCTGCAACTAAGACCTGGCACAGCCAAAATAAATTTGAAAAAAATCCAATAGATTCTCCATTCAGGTCATTAGAACTAATAAGAGTTCTTCAAGGTTGTTAGATACAACATCAATAAACAAACACCAATGATAACAATCAATTATGTTCTTATATACCAGTAACAAACAATTAGAAAATGTCCTTTTACAGAAGATGCCATTTACAATAGCAATAAAAGCTTACAAGGCGTCTAGGAATAAACCTGCATGATATCTTTATGGGGAAAATTAGAAAACTGTAATGTGAGACATTGAAAGAAACTTAAATGTTTCATAATTTAATAAAAGGAAAGTACACAAAATAAAGAACCTATACAAAATCCATGTGAAGAAGATGTATATCCCATTATCAAACCAGGTAAAGGATGTGAATGGGGAATGTTCAAAGGAAATATAAATGACCAGAAATCAAAGAAGTATTCATTAAGCCACAGTGTGATATAATTTACTGATGATTAGAAAGAGCACTTAAAATTGTAAATATGTAGGATTGGTCAAAGTGTGAAAAAATGGGTGGATGCCTTTAGGGAGAGTGTAAATTGATACTGTTTTTGTACAGTGATTTGACAATATTTGTCAACATTTAAAATCTCCTTTGGTCTGGAAGGTTCACTTGTGGTAGTGTATCCTTCCTGAATATGTGTGTATGCAGGGATGTTTGTTGCAGCATTATTTGTAAGAGAATAATCTTGGAAACATTTATTAATATGCCATTCAAAAGTGGAATCATTAAATAAATTATGGCATGAAACATAATGGAATACTATTCAAATGTTTAAATGAATGGGTTGCTTCACAAAGAATGGAAATACATGAACGCAACTTTCGAAGTCTATTATGTGAATAAAGGAAAAAGGTACATTCCCATTTTTGGTTAGAAGATTCAATACATCTTTCATCTTTCAATCTACAATTTTAATGGGATGCAAATAAGTATTCTGACAGGATTATTTTGGAACTTAACAAACTGACTCCAAAGATTATGCAAGAAAATCAAGAAAAGTCCTGGAGAGAGAGAAATTTGAAAAGATAAACTCTGCCACATCTCAAAGTGTATTATAAAGTGAGAGTAATAGTTCATTATGAATTCAGGAATAGACAGAGAGATGAATGGGACAGATGAGTGAGTCTGAAAGTAGACCGAAAAAATAAGGTCGTTTAATAAATAATAAAGATGGCATTTAAATCAGTGGAGAAAAGATGGATTACTCAATAAATACTGTTAGTACAATTGACTAGTCATCTGAAAAGAAATTCCACTGGAGCCCTACCACAAACCTGCACAAAGATGAATTCCAACCGGGTAAATAAATCATGGTACAAGCACACAACAAAATACTATACAGCAATGGGAATGAATGAACAATGGCTATGTGCAACATGGATTCATAGTAAAGACAATGTTTAGAGATGCATAATTGGGTGGTCAAACTATAAAGGGCATGGAAAGGAATACTATAGAAATTGGTATAGTGGTTTCCTACAAGGGGAAAGGAGATTTTGATGGAGAAAGATCATACTGGAATGTCCTGGTGGGGAAGGCGAGTAGCAATGTTCTGTTTCTTGACCATTATGACTGCACAACTGTTCATTTTACAACTTGTTAGGTTGTCCATTTATGTTTATGCCATTATGTAGTTCATTTTTTACATAAAAATGTTTACAATAACTAAGTATATAGGAAGAAAAAGTAGGGCTTTGTTTTTGTTTTGTTTTTCGTTTTCTCAGTGTGAGCAAGGCTTTTCTAAGGATAACATGAAACCCAAAAGCACTTTTAAAAGATTGCTTGATTTGAGCCCATAACAAATTCTGCATGGAAAAACACCTCCACAAAGTCAAACAACGAACACCCATTATGGGAAAATGTTTGCAATTATATCATATTTCTTAGTATAAAAGAGCAGAGGATTAGAGGGTGGTTTTTCAGAATCTTGTGAATGCATTATTCATTAAACATAATATAAAAATAAAGACAGGGAAAAAAGAATGTGGCAGCTGTTTTTGTATTGATGTAGGGTGATCTCCAAGGTATACTGTAATATAGTGTGCTAATATTTGTGTAAAAAGTGTACGTATATGTGGATATCGTGGATGCATTCTCCTGGTGTTTTTTGTCATGTTTGTGGCAGATAGACACACATTTTTTTTTTTGCACATATGTTTTTAAAGGATGGAAGAGAAGCAACTCCACATGCAGTGATATTGAGTGATGTCTACAACAAACCGCTACAGACAAACAAAAGAAGCTAGACAAGAGTAGTGTTATTTTTGTTTCTTTTTCTTCTTTTTTCTCGCGGTACGCGGGCCTGTAACTGTTGTGGCCTCTCCCGTTGCAGAGCACAGGCTCCGGACGCGCAGGCTCAGCGGCCATGGCTCACGGGCCCAGCCGCTCCGCGGCATGTGGGATCTTCCGGACCGGGGCACGAATCCGTGTCCCCTGCACTGGCAGGTGGACTCTCAACCACTGCGCCACCAGGGAAGCCCCCTTCTGTTTCTTTTAATGGAAAATTTCAAAGCACATACAAAAAGTAGAGAGAGAAGTATAGTGCACCATTATGTACCTATCCCCCCTATTCATGATAAAAACCACATGGCTATTCTTGTTTCATCTATACCTCCCTCCCACTCCCCTCCAGCCCACTTGATTATTTTGGAGCAAATCCCAGACATACCATTTCATCTGCAGATACTTCAGTATGTACCTCCATAAGCTCTCTCTCTCTCTCCCTCTCTCTCTCTCTCTCTCTCTCTCCATACCACTGTCATATCTAAAAATTAAAACCTATCAATAATTCTTTCATACAATCAAATATCCAGACACTGTTCAGCCTTCCCAGATTTTGCCGGGAGTATATCTTCTTTACCAGTTGATTTACCAGCACTGGGGTCTGCAGGTCTACACTTTGTATCTGTGTTATGGTTCCAATGGCTTTTAATACACAGGTCCCCTTCTTTTCATCCCCTTTGCAATTTATTTAAGGGGAAAAATGTTTAATTTATAGGTTCTCCCACTTTGTTCCTTTCCTCCCTTCTGTGCAAGTAATTTGATGGAAGAAAAAGGAAGAAGGTTGTTTATCCTGGCGAGTTCTCTGCATTCTGGATTTTGCTGACGGCAACCCTATGGTGTCATCATGTTTGGGACAGATTTTGCTCACTTGCCCCATTCAGGTCCACCTTCCACCCTTCTTTACATTGCTCTGCCCCAGTAGGCTCCATCACCCAGGCTTTCTTGCCCTCTGGTTTCAGTTGGCTTTGGCCAATGGGAAGCCCTTGTAGGAATGGGAGGGAGGGAGAAGAATGAGGTCAGAGTGTTTATTTCCCCGACTCCCTCTGTGCAAGGCCACCTTGGGTAGGCTGTGCTTCTTGACTGAAGGTAACTGTTCCTCTCAAGACAGCTGTTCCACATAACTGCCTCCCCTGCCAGGTTCTGGTAATTTCTCCCTCCTACTGGCAAAGGCTTCTCTGTCCCTCATTCCAGGATCCTGCGCTATCCTTCACGTTCTGCCTTCACCTTTTGCCTTCACCTTTGTAATAAACCCTCTTCTCATTTTCCTAACCTGAGGGCACCATCTGCATCCTGTTGGGACTCTAATTTATACAAGGTTTCTCTGTCTCCAGTATTTTCAATAAACTGGCAGTTAAGTCTGAAGCTTGATCAGATTTGGACTAAACATTTTTCTGTAAGAATACTTCATGGTTGATGTTCAATATGCTACATCATATCACATCAGAAGGCACACAATATCCATCCATTACAAAGATCCCCGTCAGCTTTTTGCCAAACGGTTTTCAGCTGTCGTTGATCTCTGTCTCTTGCCATTATCAGGAGTTAGAAAATAGTGGTATTCCATTATTCTTTCTTCATTCATTAGCTGGAAAGACTCTATAATGAAAAATTCCCTCACCATCTACATGGTTACCGTGGGGTCCAGTTTGTACAGGAAAGGCAGGATCCATGCCTGCTTCTTTCCCTTCTTTCTCTTTACCAGTTTTCAAATGATGAGCTGGATTCTCCAAAGATAACCAATGATGAATTCATGGATTTCAATAGTTGATGTTTTAACCCCTCATTTTTGTTCTTTCTGATGTTCAAGTTGTCCCATGTTTTGGCCAGTGGGTGGGAGCCACTGAGTTCTTTTGATGTGATCCCAGGAGTCTTCAGGAGTCTTTGATCGTTTCCTCACTTTCTGATGCAACAAGATACTCCAGGCTCATCTTATATATTTCCTGCCCCAGAACTGGAATCAGCCATTTCTCCAAGGAGCCCTGGTTCCTTTTAATGAGAAATGGTATTTGAGAAGCCACATGAGGGATATTCCTTGATACTGGGCTGTTCATTATTTCTAGATCATATTTCAGCTAAGAAATTAATACTTTTAGAGAGAAAATACATCATGTGCTCTTACTGATATTCGTGATTCAAATTTAGGATTACAGGACTTTAATTTTTTGATTTTATATTTTTATGCCTTGTAACTTATGCTGAAAATCTTGGTTCCTAAACACATTAACATAATTATTTACATATATATACATAAATATTTATATCTTCACAGTAACTATACCAATGCTATTACTAACAACATAATTACTGAAAACAGTAAGATTTCTTTGCAGTTCTTTTTTGTTCTTAGAATATATCCCACTAAAGATGTACATTCAACTACTGGGTTTTTTTCTCTTTCTTCTAAAAGTCACTTAAAGTCACCTAACTAAAGACTTAAAATAAAGACCTCAGGGCTTCCCTGGCGGCGCAGTGGTTAAGAGTCCGCCTGCCGATGCAGGGGACACGGGTTCATGCCCCGGTCCGGGAGGATCCCACATGCCGCGGAGTGGCTGGGCCCGTGAGCCATGGCTGCTGAGCCTGTGCGTCTGGAGCCTGTGCTCCGCAACGGGAGAGGCCACTACAGTGAGAGGCCCGCGTACCACAAAAAAAAAAAAAAAAAGTAAAATAAAGACCTCTCTGTGTGAGTAAGCTACCAACTTGATATCTAATAATTAGCTTCATTTGTTTTACTTTGCTTCTGATTTTTAAGGCTTGTGCTTTTATCTCGATTGAAATCGGTTTGTTTCATAATTGTGTATAACATATACATGATTACAGAGCCAAATATAGAAAGCATGCACTGTTAATTTAAAATCGTAGTCATAGGAGAAAGAAGGAAATTGCTAAGCTCTTCTAGCCAATACAGACAACTTAAAAACAGCTCTACCTTCATTTTTAAAAACAGCTGTCAAATAAAATGTTATTACTAGGGCAACATATAATTAAGCAAGGCTGCCAATTTTTTTTAAGATTTAAAAAATTTTATAGATATCAATTTTTTTAGGATTTTTAAAAAACAGTACATGATTACATTTCTCTAAAACCCAAGTGACTTAAAAGAGTCCTTTGTTACATTTAACATTTGCAACCAAATTCAGAACAGGATGAGGGTCCATATTTTATCAGAACAGGCTCTTTGGGCCAGTTTTCTACGGCTCTCAGGAGACTGTTTTTCCAAGCTGGCAGGGGAAGAGGGAACATCTTTCTTATCTGAGATACTCTTCACTAGGAATTGTCAATAAGGAGGACCTCCAGTCTCAAGGCCAAGCCCTGGAATCCCATTAAATAGCAGGAAGTGAAAAGAGCAAACTCAAACTCAGAATATGTGAAAGAAAAGGGCAATGAGAAGTTTTAAGATTCTGCCTCCAGAATTCACAAAGAGCTAAAACCAAGTTATTTCAGGTTCCCAAGATACACCTCTGCTCTTTCTTCATCCAACCAGATTTCTCTGGAAACTTTTTAAAATGTGATCCTTCTCCAAAATCAGCCCTAATTCAGAAAAGAAGCTTTGGGAAATTCTGCATCTGTGTCATCGTTGATGCTCCCCAGAAAGCTGCTAGGTGGTACCGAAGAATCTGTTCCATAACCCATGCCTTGGCACACACAGAGGGGATGCTAGGATTAACTGGGTGTAGTTGGTAGGTCCCCAAATTTCCCAGTGTATCTCAATAATCTTGTAAGAGATTTCTACCGTCAGATCCAGAATGTGGGAAAAGCTACCAAGAAAAGGGAAGATCATCTTTCCCCGCACCCCGCCTGTTTTAGCGTTTGGGCGTACCTTCTCACAATGGCTAAAGGACTATGACAAAAGCTGACAGGATCGTTATCAACAAAAGGATTAGCTCATACTCTTGGAATGCCCTTTACTATGAATAATGACCAGGGCACGGATACTGCTGGACTATAAAGCCTTACAGGTTTAAAACAATGATGAAATCCAATCCAAATTACTGCTGAAGTGTCCCAAGCTGGGGAATGATCCAGCACGTAAAGAGGAGCTTTACCTCCCTCCACCATTAAAAGTAGAGTTTCCAGAAGTCTGTCCAGGCTGGGGAATGCCCAGGCCATCCCCAGATGGTTGCCCCGGCTGGGAAAGGTCTGGCATGATAAGATATAGCCCACCCTCAGTCAGATGTTTATCAAAACGTTATGCAGGCTGGAGAGTGCCAAGCAGCTGAATTTATCCCCCAATTCTTGTTGTCCAGGTCGAGGAATGGCTGTCAGGAGAATCCCACTGCATTTCCTCTGGAACAGCTAGGCACCAGCCAGAGGGGAAGCCCCCTCCCCCATCCTGTTCCGCATTCCTGAGAAGAATGTGCAGGCTGAGATTAGTGGCCAAGGCAATGTCCTCCTCCTGTCCCAACTTTCCCGTCCCAGGAAGAGCTGACGAGGAGGTAAACGTAAAAGACCATCTTTTTAGATTTCTCCAAGACTATTGACTAAATAAAACAATATTAACAATGTAATGTAGAACATAATAGTAAGTAATATAATAGTAAAACCTTAGCAATAGTAATAAGAACATAAGTAATAGTAAAACATAAGTAGAACATAAGTAATAGTAAAACGCATGATACCAAAGGCAAATTCCCAAAGCGGCAAAAGGAGTTATACATGGTAACATTCTTACATTGTATGTGAAGTGTTACAGATTAATTCATGGCAGACTGTAACAAATTAAGGATGTAGACTGTAATCTTTGGAACAACTACCAAAAAAATAACACAGAGAGGCACAATTAGATGGAGATGAAATGGAATACTGAGAAATTACACGTGGCTAAATGATGTGCCTTGGTCAATGAAAGCTGAGTAGGTGTGACATGTGTTACTTCTGGGTGGAAGCATTTCGGAGCTGGTACTTGACTCTGGATGTCTCTTTTCTTGCTTTGTGTTGAGATGGCAGGATCCAAAGATGGTGCGCAGTGATTGTGCGCAACAACAATTCCCCCCAACCTACACACACGCTGACATTCACTGAACGCACAACATAGGAAATAAACCTTGTGTTAAGCCTCTGAGATTTTTGATATTTGATGGATACACTTGCATTCCTGGAATAAAATCCATTTGGTCACCATATAGTATTTTTTTTAATGTGCTGGTAGATTCTGTTTGTAAATAATTTACTTGTGTTTACTTCACTGGTATCTTTAAGTGAGATTGGGCTATGATTTTCTTTGTGTATGTGTGGAACGGGGGGCGGGGGGTGGTGGTAATCTATCAGATTTTGATAACAATGTTATACTCACTACATAAAAAATAATTTCGATGGTTTCTTCTGTTTCCTGCGTTCTGAAAAAGTTTAAGGAACATTGGAAATATCTAGTCTTTAAAGGTTAATAGAATTCTGTGAACTTAATTGGACTTGGAGTTTTCTTTCAGGGGGTAGCTCTGGGGTACATTTCTTTAGTTCATCTATGGAAATAGGTCTGTTTGGACTTTATGTATCTCTATTAGGACCAATTACATTTTTCTAAAAAATTAACTATCTCACCTAGATTTTCAAATGTATTTGCTGAGACTTGTGCAAGGTAGTTATACTTTTTTTCCTATTTTGATAATTGTTTCTTTTTTATTTCGTGTATTTGTGTTTTCTCTATTCTTTCTAGTAGTTTTAAAATTTTGTTGGTCTTTTCCTAGTAGGTTTTCTAGTAGTTCTTAAACTGTGTTGAATTTTTTAAAAAACTAACAGCTGATTTATTTTACCATTTTTGTTTTTAAATTATTCAGTTTCTTTTATCAACTTTCTGGTTTTATACATTTCTGTTAGAGTTGGATGCCATTTAATTTTTCTTTATTGTGTAAGTCATCTTGTCTTCTTTTTTCCTAGAGGCCAGAGGATTTCTTTTTTTACCAGCACTTAGAGTTTGACATAATAATTTTGCTAGGATTTTTCTTAGAGTTAACACTTCTGAGTCAGTTTTCCCAACCATTCACATGGTATGTCTTTACAGTATTTATATTCAGGGAGTTCTCCTTTCAGAGGGAGGAAAGTTTTATTGAATTACCATTTTATTTATTTTCATTTATTTAATTTATTTATTTTTGGCTGCGTTGGGGCTTTGCTGCTGCTCGTGGGCTTTCTCTAGTTGCGGCGAGAAGGGGGCTGCTCTTCGTTGCGGTGCACGGCCTTCTCATTGTGGTGGCTTCTCTTGTTGCAGAGCACAGGCTCTAGGCGCACAGGCTTCGGTAGTTGTGGCAGGCAGGCTCAGTAGTTGTGGCTCACGGGCTTAGGTACTCCGTGACATGTGGGATCTTCCTGGACCAGGGATCGAACCTGTGTCCCCTGCATTGGCAGGTGGATTCTTAACCACTGCGCCACCAGGAAAGTCCCTGAATTACCATTTTAAATATTAATTTTGTTCCACTGTTTTTCTTCAATACAGGTCAACATAGTTGAATTTTCTTCTTCGACTATATTCAGTTTGATTTGATTTCCATGGCCTCTTTTCCTTACCTATAACTTTCTCTAATATTCTTTTTTTCCTTTCTTTTCAGTTGGATATCTTCACCCTTGTGCATCTTGAATTTAGGTTTATGAGATAATTTTTCCTTTTTATTCAGTTTCTTTGCTGAGTCCTTCCAGTTCCCATTTCACATCTACCTCTGCTCAAAGTTTTTCATTTGCTTTGTGATTTCATTTGCATTGGCTTGTCCAATTTTTCTTTTAAGATTTTTTTTTGATGTGGACCATTTTTAAAGTCTTTATTGAATTTATTACAATATTGCCTCTTTTCTATGTTTTGGTTTTTTTGGCCGTGAGGCATGCGGGATCTTAGCTCCCTGACCAGGGATCAAACCCACACCCCCTGCATTGGGAGGCAAAGCCTTAACCACTGAACCGCCAAGGAATTCCCTGGCTTGTCTAACTTTAATTCATGCTGGAATGCTGCATTACAGTTTTCTTTTGCCTATAGTGGCTATTTCTTTTTTTTTTTTCTTTTTTGGTTCTATCTGCTAAAAAGTTTTGGTCTTTTCTTACTGTGTCCCCACAAGAGTGCCGCAGTTTTATTAATGTTCATATTTGGGCATACGTTAAATTTACTTAAACGGCTATTAGCAGGAGGATGCAGACACGGAGTGGGGCAGGGAGAGGGTCTGGGTTTCCTCAAGGGCTCCCCCTTCTGGTGCTATAGGGAGAGACAAATTCTTTACTATTTGGCACCTTTTTGTGGTCAGGCTTCCTCTGTTCCAAACTTGCTTTATTCAGTCTCGAATTACCAGCCCCTTCTGTGCTTCCCTTCACGCCACCTCTGGCTTCCACGGTGCCTCCCTCACCCCCAGAAGGGGTGCCTTTCCAAGACTGTCTGCTCTGGTCAAGCCCCTCCCTTTCTTCTCCATCATTGCCAGTGCTTACCGGGGAATAAACCTTTGTTGTTATCCAGATTCTGATATGGTTAGGACTCCTCCCTCTTATGGGTAACTTATTTGCTTCTTTATGGCTTAACAATTTCCCATCCGTACTCAGATTCATTCCCAGACTCAACCTGGCCATCTCTGTTAGTCTCCCAGGGAGGCCATAACAAATTATCACAAGCTTGGTACCTAAAACAAGAGACCTATTCTGGATACCAGATCAGGTGTCATCGGGCCACACTCTATGAAGGCTCTAGGGAGGAAGCCATCCTCACCTCTCCCAGCTTCTAGTGGCTCCTGGTATTGACTTGTGATGGCGTAACTCCCATCTCTGCCTCTGTCTTCACATGGCCTTTGTCCCTTTGTTGTCAAATCTCCCTCTCCTTCCTCTTATAAGGACACCATTCATTGGATCTGGGGCCCACCCTATATCCAGGATATCGTTATCAAGATCCTTAACTTAATTACATTTGCGAAGAGTCTATTTCCAAATAAGCTCACATTCACAGGCTTAGGGCCTGGACATATCATTTGGGGGAAGAGGGGACACAATTCAAACCACTACATACACCATCCTGACTTTCCCTATAGCACAGACTCATCTTCAACTCATGGTGACTTTGGTCAATGAAAATGTGGGAGATGTCTCCTGAGTCACCAGGACAATTGGATTCCACGGGGCTCCCTGGGCCCGAAAGGAAAAGGAGCAGATGGGCAAGGGGCAGAGAGACGAGTGCCTGGGCCACGGTGGGTGCTCAGAAACAGAAGCTGAATTGGAGAATAGAGGACTTTATGGAAGGAAGGGACCAGAAAGGGCAACAGAGTCTGTGTGACTTCCCAGGGCTCAGCTGTCTTAGTCGAGTTCTGACGCTCACCTGGCCTCCCTGACCTTGGCTGCTCTCCAAGGTGAGGATCCTAGCCACCAAGCAGAGGAGTGACAAGAGGACAGAGGTTTGCTGGGCAAGGGGAAATCCTGGGGCTGCCCTGGTTGCCAAGGGCTGCAGGAGGCTGAATGAGGAGAAGCAATGGAAAGAATGAAGTGGGGGAAAGGGGAAGGATCGAGTCCCAGAAATCCCCAAGTTACCAGAATGCACTTGAGAGAATTATTTGCCTGTTTTTCCTATTGGGTTTTATCCAGCGGCCTCTGCATATGCCTGCTTCTATAGGAACGATCCACAGGGTTTTGAGGGCCAGAGGGGCCAGCAGAGGCCAGAGGGAGAAGAAGAGGTAAACCTGTTGCTAGAGGATGAAAGGATGTGGCTTCCAGCTCAGGGTCCTCCCTTCCTCCTGAGCACAGCCATTCCGAAGACCATCAACCCCCATCCCAGCATTTCAGTGAGCCCAGCCCTTGGGAGGGCCCTAGGGAGAGGCTAGGAGTCCAGATACAGCTGCCTAGCCTAACTTCTCCTTTGCTCTGCCAAGGTACTGGACTTAGCCCGGAGGCTACAAGTACCAGACCCACCCCATTCCTGGATCTCATCTTCATCACAGCTCCTAAATAATGATCTCCCCAAAGCCAGGCACTTTGTCAATTCCACTTTATGATTCTGCGATTTGTGCTTTATACACTTTGAGGCTACTTTATCAGGGGCATATAGGTTAGCTTCAGGCTCGGTCTGTCTTTTTGCGAATTGTTTATTACTAAGTAAAGTTTCTCTTTCTAATACTTTTTGCTCTAAAGGCTATTCTCCTGACGTTACTATTGCTATAGCAGATAAGTTGCTCAGTGTTCATTTGCCTGGTTTACCTTCCATCCCTTTACCTTTATCTTTGTATCATGTTTTCAAAGCATCTTTTGCAAACAGCTTACAATCATATGTGTATTTTAAAACCAATCTATTTCTTTTGTTTCTCTTTTGATAGGCCCATTTACTTTATGATTAATACTTGAACTCATTTATACCATTTTATTTTGTACTTTTTATTAACTAGGCTACCTCTTCTCCCCACCCCACCCACTCCCAAACTTTCCTTCTACTACTGGACTTGGCTTTCCCTAATGTTTATATTTACATGCTCTATTTCTAGTCTCTCTGAGGTTACCCTTGCTGCATTAGTATTATTTATTCAGGGAGTTTATCCCAGGTTCCTCACTTCATGAGGGCCCAGGCTACGTATCTGGTCCCTGGTTAGGCATTTCAAAAGTTGTAGTGTCTACCTGCCCTTAGGGCTTATTTCAAATAAGCCCTGAAACCTCAGGCTTGCCTCAGTGCCAACTTTTGGTTACCAATCTGGCTATGATTTTTTGTAGTCATTTCTCATTTCCAAGGTTTTCTGTGATATCTATGATTCCAAGCTCAGCATTACAACTTGTTAACTTCTACTTTATTCCCACTTTTTGCATAGCTTGTAGCAGGTGCAAGGGGGTCTTCCTGGGTGAGCTTAGTCTGCCACTTTCCCGAAATCCTTAGGTGATTTCATTATCTCATTTAATCTTACTACAGGTTAAAAGGAATTATTCCCATTTCCTAAATGAGGGGATAACTATCTGTCACACTGTTCTCTTTGTTTCATATTATTTTAAAAACTTTCCTCCTTAACAAATCCCCACCGCAAAAAAAAAAAAAAAAAAAGGGCTTCCCTGGTGGAGCAGTGGTTGAGAGTCCGCCTGCCGATGCAGGGGACATGGGTTCGTGCCCCGATCCGGGAAGATCCCACGTGCCGCGGAGCGGCTGGGCCCATGAGCCATGGCCGCTGAGCCTGTGCGTCCGGGGCCTGTGCTTCGCAACGGGAGAGGCCACAACAGTGAGAGGCCCGCGTACCGCAAAAAAAAGCAAACAAACAATCCCCAACTAACAAGAAGTTAATGGGTTTTATTTATTTTTAACCTACACTTTTAGTTAGAATAATGCTAGCTGCCGTAATAGATTAGGCCGAAGTTCTCAGGGGCTTAAAACAGTAAGTTTATTTCTCACGCACTGAAGAATCTTCAGGGTCTCTGCTCCAAGCAGTCATTTAAGGATGCGGCTCCCTCCATCTTGTGGCCTCGTGCTCCTCTTGGGCCTTAGACAGCTCTCTATTCAGCCAGACGACGGGGAAAGAGAGGCTCTTGTGGGAGGTTCATGGAAGCCAGCCCTGGAAATGGTGTATATCTCTCTGTCCATATCCTACTGGCCGTAAGTCAAGTGGCTACCTATTTGACCGCAAGGGAGGCTGGGAAATGTAGTGCAGCTGTGTGCCCAAAGGAAAGGGAAATGGCTTTACTGAACAGCCAGTCTCTCTGCCTACATTTTGTAATCCTCTGTTCTACCATTTTCTAATTATCTGGAAATGATTTAATTACAAAGTTCTGTAATGATAAACTTCAGCTTATTCACTTAATCCCTTAGGTGGGCATGAAATCATCTGTGCATACGGTATTTGTATGAATTCGCTTTCTCCATTTCTTGGTTTAGCGTTCTCTGCCTATATTTTAACTTATATTACTCTTAACTTCTATTTTCTTACCTGTTCGCCTTCTTTGTTGCTTTGGTAAAACTTTTTACTTCCAGAAATGCCAATGGAAGGCAGTGGGGGCAAAAGGAGGGACACCCTTACCACATCTTAGCTGGGGAGAGAGGCCCCTGATCACCCTAGGTGGCCACCCAACCTTCAGGGATGCTCTGACTCAAACCCAGAGCCGGGCTGACCCCCCATGCCAGACTCGCCCTCCCCTGGGCTATCTCCCCCTCCCACAACCCAGACAGAAGCCCGAAGCTGGGCTATGGGAATCTATTCCTTCACGGCTGCCCTCAGATCATTCAGCTACAGTCACACCCACCTTCTCTCCACAAACAGTCCTGGCAGGGTCACAGGGAAGACTTGAGATGTCTCAATGAGTAGGGCTCCCCAGCTAAGGGGAAGCCCTCAGTGTGGACCCCTGATTTGTTCCTCTCAACAGAGCGGACGAGCTAGTCTCAAATTGTCTTTGTTCACAGATTTAGTCATTCATTTATTTACACAACCAGTTGGTCATTCATTTAAAATCCTGTGAGCCCACAGCACCCTGCAGGCCCAGCACTGGGCTGTGGATACTCCAAGCTGAATGAAACCCTCCTCCTGCTCTTGGGGAACGCTTTACAGTCTGTAAGAGACCATCTGGGGGCAGAGAAAAAGCTCTCGGTACAGTGATGAGTGCTGCTGGTGGTCTGCGTGAGGAAGGGCTGGGAGGTGTCACGGAGGTCACGGCAAGCTCAGTGTGAGGGCTTAGAGTTAAAGCGGGAGAGCTCAAGGTCCAGCCTCACCGCAGCCCCAAACCTCCTCAGTGCCAGGCTACGGGCACCCCGACTAGGCCCAGCTTCACACTTGTTGTTGGACTACGCTGTAGCCCAGCTTACCTGCCCACCCAGGGTCCTTCCTCACCAAGGCTGGACTTCCAGGGCAATCCTTCCACCTCATCACTGCTGTTCAGGCTGTTTAAAATGTTGACTACGGGAGAAAGACCCCTGTCTCCCCAGGCCTACGGCAGTCAGCACAACTCCTCTCCCCAGAAACCTGATATGGAAACCTCTCCCAGGAGGCGGGCCTGCCTTCTTCGCATCTGTCCTTTCTCGGCAGCTCCCGTTTGCTCTCACCATCTCACCGGGCCTCAGGCCCAGCCGTGGACGGCCTGGGGCTCCCCAGCAGGGCCGTGGGGGGCCCTGAGTCAGCCTGGATCTCCCGCCACCACTGGCCCTTCCCGGTCTTCGGTTTCGAAGCCCCGAGAGCTGGAGATGCAAGTGACCGTCCTCGGTGAACTGCAGCAGCAGACTGGTTCTGAAGTGGCCTGCTCAGAGGGCTGGGCCAGACATCCCCTGGGATTTAAACGTACGGATTCTATGACAAGGATGCTAGCAGCTCTGGAGCCTTCTGGGCTCAAGCACTGGGTATGTTTGAGAGTTAAAATTCTCACCAAGCAATCTCTGTATGAGAGAGGGGTTATCTGTTTACGATGAGGCTGCAAAGGCCCAGAGAATGTGAGGTTGTGGCTAAACTGAAAAGGCTCCGCGGTTCACCTTTTCCAGTCTGTTTCTCTCTTCGGAAAGACCTGAAAAGTTAAGCAGCCAACACACTCACAGGAAGAGAAGTTTTAAAAACTGTAGGAAGGCCTCACATCGTGGCAAAGTTTCCAGCAAAGAAAGTACAAACAAGAGTCAGGCCACTAGCCCCACACCTGTCCATTCAGAAGTGAGCACCAGGCAGGCCCTAACGGAGTGACTTCATACTATCCGGTTCCCCCCTTTGGGCCCCCTTTTCCTTATTTCTAAGCAGAAATAGAAGAAGGAGGGAAATATTTCTAGCCCCTGAGAGTTCATGGTTGATTGTTCTTAGGATACAAATGTTACCTTTTTACCTGTATGTGAAAGAACTCCATCTGCTGGGCATTCACACAATTTTGGAATAAATTTAGAAGACTATCTACACTGACAATATAAAATTCAAAGGATTTTTTTTAAACAAGAAAGGCTTTAAAATGTGGTAAGAAGGAAGCCTGTGCAGACTGTACACCTCCGTCCCCCACCCTGTCTTCATTCACTGCTGCGGGAAGTGAAGGCTATGGCTCATCCGTGGCTCAGCAAAGACAGCAGGCCACCTACAGTCCCTTCACCGCCAACGCCCCCAAAAGAACACAGGTGCAGAGGGTCACTCCCAGTGGCGCTAAACTGTTCTCCCCAGGAGAAGTCCATCTTGCAGCCAAATGTTCCCAGCAGACTCGGGCTAGACACAGCTGGCAGAGTCACTGTCCTGTCACACTGGCTGACGTGGCCCAAGGTCCCTGGAGGGGCCCATCTGCTATGCCTGCTCGCCGGCCCCGCCTCCGCTGGCCCCCGAGCCCTTGCCGGATGCCTGGGCTTCTGTGGAGCGCGAAGCCTGCTTGGGCAGGCGGATGGGGACGTACACGTTGGAAGCACAGTGCTCCTTGAGGTAGCCTCCTCCCTTCTCTTCATACTCCTTCCTGGTGATCCAGACATCCTCGTTGTCCAGGTGGTCCAAGGCCCAGTCGCGAGCACCATACCAGGCGTCCAGCACAGGGTTCGAGGCCAGCTGAACCTGAAACATGAGCAGTCACTGGACGGGCGTCTCCCATCAGGGTCCGAGGACTGAATGTTCAGCAAGGCCAGCTACAGCCCCTACGTTTTATCCCCAGAAATACACACGCAGGAGGGCCCCCTTTAATTCCAAGACGGGGCAGGACTACCTCTGCACCCTCCAAGGAGAGCTGAGTGAAATGCTCCAGACTCTTCAAGAAATCGCGCAAACATGCAGAGCCCACCGGACACGACCTCAGCAGATACGTGGTTAGCAGCTACTCTACCAACGTCAGACCTGCCGCTCTGGGGGGGAGAGGGACCAGCTGCCCTGCCTCCTGCCCCATGCTGTAGACCACAAGCCGTCAGGTGGAGAGACCTGGAGGGAAGGCCTTCCTGGACCTGATCCCCTCTCTGCCAGCAGAGGGAAGCAGAGGCTGATGCGAGGTGGCTCTGGCCATGGAAGGAGCCTCAGGGGAAATGAGAGCAGAGAGGCTGACCTGGGCTCTCCATGATGCTGCCAGCACTCGGTTTCCACTGCTTATTAGGGGAGCAAGGCCGGGGTCAGCAGCCCTGTGAGTGCCCCTCAACGAGGCTGAGCTGAGCACTGGGCGGACCGCGTTCCAGCTCAGATCGGGCCTCCCCTCCTCTGGAGTCGCCTGTCTGACCTCCCACCTCCCTCTTCCCTGCCCCACCCATAGAAGTCCCAGGATGGAATGGTGGTTTTGGAACTTTCTGAAGTAAAGGGCAGGTGGAATCAGCACAGATGGAGGAGGATGAGGGTGAGACTTGCGAGAAGGGACCATCAACAAAATCAGGGTCACAAAAGCCCCGACCGCTCTGGCTTAGAAAGTGTCGGTGACAGAACGAGTGTAAGGCGCTCACTCTACTCCTTGCACCGGAGAAGTGCTCACTGTGATAAACCATGAAGACTACATGTTGAATCCTGTGGGTCCTTCTAGCAAATCGTGGAACCTGGAGTGTTCTTTGGGACCCTCAGCACAGCAGCTGATGTCTGTTTATCACACGCAGGCTCTGTGCTGAGCACCTGACAGGCAAGGCGCGCTGAATGCTGGTAACAGGCACCAGGACGATCTCCTCCGTACTGCGGAGAAAACTGAGGCCTGGCAAAATTCAGTGACGGCGGGGCCGGAGTCAGGACCGAAGCCCAGAGACCACACCCTGAACGCACAACACATCGTGCGGCACAGGGGGCCACAGCCAAGCCCCCAGCAGGACACGGAAGCTCTGTACCACGTGTGCCCTGCACACTCCCCTCCCCCACCCCTCTTCACAGCCATGAGCCCCAGCCACACCCAGCTGCTCACCACTCAACAAGTTCGCAGCCCCCGAGCCCTTGCTCCTGCTAGGCCCTGTCCGGAGTGCTCTCTCCACCCCACAGCCCTCCACACTCTCTACCTGGCAAACACCTCCTCATCTTCAGAAGACTCACCTCCAAGAAGCCTTCCCTAGGTGCCTACGTCTGTACGCCCCTCACGCTGTGGGTTATCCCCCCTATTCATCTGACTGCTGCCCCCTCGGACAGCAAGCTCCTTGGGGCCAGGGCATCTGGTGTCTAGGACATCTCAGCATCCCAAGGTGCCTGGTCCGCAACAGGAGCTCAGACCATGTTTCTTGGTGATTGGGAATTTGGTAGATAAACTGTGGGGCAACCACACCATACAGTCACGTTTTTAAGTTTTTTAGAAGAATAATGACACGGGAGAAAATGCTCAGGACAGGTTAAGAAATTCAGGTTACAAAGCGGTATACACTCAAATGTGCAGAAAATATGTGAAAGAAAGAAAAATCTCCCCAGCCAGTCTCCTAGAGAATGCCTTATTCTCAATGTACACGCTTTTGTACTCTCTGCACTTTTACTATATGCAGGCCTTCCTTTGTCAATTAAAACAAAGAAATACGTAAAATACGATGTCCATTCTGCTTTAAAAATTAAACATAGGGCTTCCCTGGTGGCTCAGTGGTTAAAAATCTGCCTGCCAACGCAGGGGACACGGTTTCGATCCCTGGTCCGGGAAGATCCCACATGCCGCAGAGCAACTAAGCCCATCGCCACAACTACTGAAGCCATGCGCCTAGAGCCCATGCTCCGCAACAAGAGAAGCCACTGCAATGAGAAGCCCACTCACCGCAACGAAGAGCAGACCCCGCTCACCACAACTAGAGAAAGCCCACAAACAGCAACGAACCCAACACAGCCAAAATTAAATAAATAAATACATAAATAAAAGTAAAAAAAAAAAAGAAAATTAAACATAGATTGAAGACCAGAAGGAAAGCCACAAACGTGTTAATAGTGGCTATCTCTGGATGATGGAATTATCAAGTAATTTTTCTCATTTACACTTTACTACTTTTGTAACCAGAAAACAAATAATTAAGGCTATTTTCGAAACAGCTGGTTACACGGACAATTGGTACCTGAAAGGAAGACTGAAAGGGTCTCATCTCCAACAGCTCCTTCTCGATTCTGACCTTCATCCCAGGATACATCATGTTCCCGCCAGTGAGGAAAACGTTCTGAACCAGCAACTCCTGAACATCCTTTGGGTACCTGGGGACAAAACGATTCCTCTGCTCTAGTCCCTCCAACTTGAATATTGGAAGAGAATATGGATGTGGAAATGCAAGCTCTCAGTACAAAACAGATAATGTCTCTGCAAAAAGTTAAAAAAAAAGCCTTCCATTTTTCATTTGTGTCTTTACAGAATTCCAAATAGCTAGCCAAAACCTTAATTTGAATGGTCAATCCATTTCCTTAGCATGATTAAAATATTATGCCCTTCTAACACGTTTTTCTAAAAAACTGACTTTATTGAGGACTACTTTAAATACATTTGGATGAAGTCTGACAAATTTATATACCCATCAACAGCAGTAACCATTACACAGTAACCATCACCACAACCAAGATACAGAACATTTCTATCACCCCCAGAAGTTCTGCCTCTCCTTTTGAGGACCCATCTCTCCACTTGTGCTTTTTTTTTTTTTTTTACTACTAGTTTTATCTTATTTGTGTTTGCTCACTTTCCCACCCACTGCTAGACAAAACTCAAAGCCACTCTAAGTAGCTGCAATGGCTTTTCTTCCTTGCTAGGTGTAAGTTTCCACCCTGTTTTAACCAATAGCAACCAGAGTACCACAAAATCGTGTTCCCTACTTGTCCAACTTGTATTAGGAAAACTCACACTGCAGGAAAATACCTGTATAAACGGGTGAGGGGGAGGTAGGTTCTTGTAGAAATGCAAACTCTTAAATAAATAAAATGCAAGGTAGGGAAAAAAACTAAGTTCTGCACGTTTTTAGGGTGATTTAGAATCACTAGTCTGCAATACTGTGAAGATTTATAGGAAAGCCAATGCACATATATCATGTTGCCCAAATTTTTGAAAGAAACTCTTAAAGCTCCTCAAATCAAGCATTTACACGTTGAGCATTTACACGTTCAGAAATGAATTAGAGAGCCCTAACTCTGTGCCACGCTTGATGAGAGAGAAAGAATACCATCTGAGTGCAGCAAGTCAATGAAAAGGAGATGCCCGGCCAACAAATCCACTGTTCAATTCAAAATTCAAGGAAATGGTTCAGGAAAATAGACGTAAAAGAAAGAAGTTTCAGCCTCACCTGTCCAGAATGTACTGGAGGGTCTCAGCTATGCCGGCCTGCTCCTCCCCGATGAGAGATGGCTGGAAGATAATTTCTGGAGCTCGAATTCTTTCTGTCCCAACAAACAGCTGATGATATGCTGCCAAGTTAAACACGGGCTTTAAAAACCCAAGGTTTAGAAGATATTTTTAGGCCATGAGAACAAACATCCCAGTTGCCAGTTTCTTCTAACTGCATTTCTTATTCCAACATAGCTTCTGTCTTTTGTGCCAGAATAAGCTCTCCCCAACTCTCTTGATTTGATAATTCAATTTTCTACCTTCTTCAACCTCTGGATTATAAACCGCTACACATCTGCTTCATGAAATGGTCCCTGAGATGCAGGGAAAGAGACTTGGTGAAGAGCAGCTGAGAAAGGCTGGTACTGGAAGACCAAGTGCCTGGCTCAGTCCCCAGTGCCCACAGAGCCGAGAAGGCCTTCTCCCAGGTGTGTCTCAGCCTCACACCAGTCTACCTGGCTGCCATTGTAATGACAGAAACACAGACCCAAATGAGGATGAAGCATTATGACACTGGCTTAAATGTAAATAAAATCATTAAAAGCTGGTCTTCGGGTCTAAAGTCCCCAGTTAGTTGCCCAAATGCTTCCACCGAGGAGACTGTTTCTCACAGATTCACGGAGCTTAGAGCTGGAACCCCAAACAATCACCACAGCGGGGAAAAAAACCCTGACTTCGGAAGCTTTCGGTACTGGGACTCTCCCTTCTAGAAAATACAACTGGTATTTTAGGGAAAAGTATTCCTAAAGAAGCAGACTAAACCTGACTGGTCATTTATGTTAAGCTTCAAAGCATAAGCAAGGTGGAGGCTACGGGAGGCCAACCTGGACCGTGGTCACCGGCTTCTCCACTTCGGGCGTTTCCTCCGAAAACAAGGGCTCGAAATCGTTGATGTTTTCCACGTCTTCCAGAGATGGTTCGAGCTGCCCCAGGTCAGGGGTCTGAGAAGAGAAGAAACACAAGTGGACAGAACCTGTAATTCAGCGAGCCTTAGTTCTATGAGTTCACTGTCACAAAAAAGAACTGGGATCTTGCCTAACGTCCTAAAAGTACATCCATACATAAAAACTACGAAAAAGTTTCTGAACTGTTAAAAAAAGGAACACACGTGAACACAAGATTAAAAGACTAAAAAGCCAGGGATGAGCTTCGCTCTTATCCCCTACCCTTCCCACTGAGACAAGCCTCACCAACTCCCACCTTCTCTGAAGGCTTCTGAGGGGCAGCTCCAGCCTGGCGCCCCTGGGAGGACTGTCTGCCTGCACCTGTCACACCACCACGCACAGAGCTCTGGGGGAGAGGGTGTGAGAGCTGGTGTCCTACAAAGCAGCTTAGACTATGGGCAAAATCAAGTCAATCTCTCAATAATTAATAAACATATGTGCCAACACTAACAGGCTTAGCAATCAGTTCCCTTGAGGGCAGGTCCACTGGGCTGGGGATGTGACTAAAGGCTCCAAGGTGGCCCAATGCCTCCCATATGTGGAGGCCTGCAGAACAGGCTTTCCTCTTCCATGACAATGACCCTGGGTGGGGCCTAGACATGCCAGCACGGTTCCTAATTGAGGGTTTAGGACACCTTTAATTTTGACCTGAACAAATGAAGTTGGGAGGGTGGGGGGATAGTTCTGGATGATGTCCTCGGGCATCTGTCATCCTCCCACATGAAAGGCAGATGAGTTGTACCTTCCGGACTCAAAGGGGAGAAGTTTCAGGAAGGAACTCTGTTGCATTCCCTGGAAGGAGGCTCTAACAGTGACAGCTATTGTAGAGAGGACTATCTGATGAGACGGCGTCCTGGGAGGGTTCGAGCAGATTCAACACTAACCGCCAAGGTTGCCTGAGAGGAGAGCCCTCCTCACTCTCAGAATCTATGACGAACGTAAATTACCGACACAATTCAGAGTACTTAACTATACTTCCCTAGAACCTACTCATATCAGCTGCAAAGGTAAAACGCAAAGTCACTCTTAAACAAGGCAAAGCCCCTTGACATATGCTCTCTGGCTCCTCCCTCCCAGGAGCTCCCTCCTGGAAGTCAGTGGCCGCGCTGAGAAGCCCCAAGCACACGGAGAGCCGCGTGTGGGTGCTCAGGTCTGTGGAGTCCAGCCTCTGAGTCATCCCAGTCCAGATGCCAGGGAAGTGAAAAAACCCTCCAGAGAGTTCAGTTCCCCATTGTCCAAGTCCTCCCAGCTGAGGTCCCAGAGTCCCCTGCTCCACTCTGTCTGAACTCCTGACCCATCACATTCATGAGCACATTAACATGGTTGTTGCCTCACACTGCTAAGTGTGGAGTGTTTTTTATGTAGCAGCAGATACGTGAAACGGGCTTCTGGTGAGGCAGGAGCAGAGAGAGCCCCAGACCGCTACCAGGCCATCCCTCTGTCACTGGTCAGCAGGTGTCTTAAACCCCTCATAACACTCTTCCCTTCGATTCCACCCACCCCCTCAGCAGTGGCCTTCCCCAGGCATTCTTCTTTCCCCACTCCCTGTGTGAGTCTAGGTCCTTCCACAGCTGGGTCCTGGACAGTCCTGCCTGGTGTCCCACAGAGACCCCAGAGATGGGCTCAGAAGCCAGCTCATTGTTGCCCTAAGCTCAGTCCCCAGCGTCACCTCCCCCTGCTGCCTTTCAACCCAGCCTCAGTGACCGGAGACAATCTAGACCCGGACTGCTCGGGTCTCTCAGCTGCGCTGCTCCCAGCTGTGCAACCTTGGGCACGTTTCTTTCCTAGCCTCAATGTCAGTCTCCTTATTCATAAAATGGGAATGAAGACAGTACTTAGGGAATTGTGAAAATTAATCAAGACGATACTTGCACAAGCGCCCAGCACAGGGTCTGGCACATGTTCTGTTATCATCAGCAACCGCCACTCCTGAACGACACCAGGATCTTTGGCTCCGACCTTGGAAGTGTGTCCTCCTCCACCTTCCACCCCAACAGCCACTGACAAACTCCAGGCCACTGACAAAAATCAGCTCTCTTCTGGATGACTACACACGTTTTAATCCTGTCTTCCCACCTCCAGCCTTGCCTCTCCCTAAAGCCAACATCCCAACTGCCGCCAGTTATTTTCCTAAAATAAAATCTCATCAGATTATTGCCTTGCTCAGCACACTTCGAAGGCTCTGTCTGAAGGATAATATCCGGGCGATGGATAAAGACCTTAATAGGTGGCCATGGCCTCCCTTCCAGCTTCATCTCCCATGCTCTCTGTCCCCGATGTGCCCTGCTCCCCGCACGTGTGCTTCTTTCCATCTAAAATGTCCTTCCTTCCTCATTTGCTATATGCTGAAATCAAATAATCTTTCAGGGCCCAGCTCAAACACCTCAATCCTTTCTCAAAACTCCTTCTGTATTCCCACACACATCTACCACCACACTTGATAAGTTTTATTACAGCCTGAGTATGGTTCTGTAGCCCTATTTTTTGAGGTACCAAGGAGGACAGGGATTGCGTCTTAGTCACCTCTGTACCCCTAGTCCCTGGCAACCCTCAAATTTCTCTAGAATAAAGAGGATTGCAGAATGTCTGGGCTTCAAAAGGCTTCTTCAGCTGTGACAAAACTATTATTATCCACCTTCATATCTAGCTATATTCAAAAGCATCTCACCTTAAAAATAAGATAATTTCTAGCTTCACTAAAAATGATAAAAAGATATTTTCCTTATCCCAATTCATATGATTCACAGAGAGGAACAAAGCTGGTAATTTCAATGCCGACAATACGCATCTAAGACAGAACATATTTCTCTAGCATGGCTGGTTTCTCTCCCCCTAGGGTTTGCCAGGGTCTCCACGTGTACTGGGTGGCATGCGGGAACGTAAATATGACTGTTCTCTTGGAACTGAACAGAGCAAGTTTGCCAAAGTCCCTCAGAGAGGATGCAGCATGGTTCCCTGGAACAGCCTGGAGCAGCATAAAAACAAGCAAAGGGCAGCTCTGATCTTGGATCGTCAGGCCAGAGCACTTTCTGTATCTGGCCCATTGTCTTTTCCAACAAACAAGGGTGCTCGAAAGCTGTGCTCCCACCTCCCCATCCCCTTACGCTGCGCTCGTAGCGATGCAAAATCAGCATCTTTTAGTTTAAATACTTCATTAGGAGGTATTTTAAAGTATATTAAAAGTATTTAAAATTTTAAAAGTATATTAAAAGTATTCAAAAGGAAGCCTACTCCTTTACAACATCCTCGTTGAATACCTGCAGAATACCGAGGGCTAGTATGGATTGGTCTGTAGGAAAAAATGGATTTTATTTTTATTTATTTATGTTTTTGGCCGCACCGTGCATCATGTGGGATCTTAGTTCCCCGACCAGGGATCGAACCAATGCCCCTTGCATTGGAAGCATGGCATCTTAACCACTGGACCGCCAGCGAAGTCCCGAAAAAATGGATTTTAGAAAACACTGGAAGTTTAAAAATGTATCTATATTAATCCAGTGCAGCCATTACTGCTTAGATTGCATTTCAATATGAACTGTGGTCCACATAAATCTGTTCTCTCCATTCTAAAAGAATTATATTGTTGGAAAATATAACAAATACTTTTTGAAAGGTAGAACTGGCTGGCCAATGTTGTGGCCAAATTTATTCCATGAATGTTACTGTAATCGATCTAATCTCTAACAATCACCCTGACCATTAAAGCTTTGGGGACAGATCGATTCATCAAATTTGTTGTACGTAGAGAAACCTTTTAAAGTACAACATTTCAAAATCACCCCAAGCCCAGAGAAATTTGAATATGTTCCCTTAGAGCACAGAACAAAGTAGGGACTTAATAAGTATCTGCTGAATGAATAAAGAGTGATTGAATCAGGGCATGTAACAAATGCAGAAAAATGAAAAAAGAAAAGGAAAAATGGGTTCCCCGACTGTTTGGGAATCACATCTTCAGAGTTGCTTGTTTTTTTCTTTTTAAATCTGAACTCCCCCATGTGCATGTGGCTTAGTGGTCCATCTCTGATACAAAGATGCTGACGTCTTGTGGACATGCTGATAAGCATGATAAAACTGAGTACAGATGAATAAACAACAAAAGCAATGTGGATCTGGATCCTAGGAAACAACAGCTCAAATCTGAAACACAGACCTGAAAAGGAGCAAACTAGAAAAGGCACATTAGTTCTCTGGAAGCTGATCTGGGACGCTGTGCGAGAATAAGATGGTGGTGGAGGCACTTCTACCCTGGATCTCAGTGATCCAGTACGCTGTGCCGAGGCAGCCTGACTCAGGATCTGCTTCAGCAGTCACGCATGCTCATGGCCAGTCACTGTCCTCATGTGGTCTACAGCCTGTCGGAGAGGTGGGGAAGGTGAGGCTGAGAGCAGGAACCGAGAGCCAGCCTCCAGCTGAGACACAGTCACTGCAAAGCAGGCTGCCTGCCGAGCCAAGGACGGCCCTGAGGTCCCTGGTAAGCACCACACTACACCCAGCAGCAAACCGGAGTTTTCCACAAGACTGTTTCTTTCTAAACGTATAGGTAAAGTTGATTTAAAAACAAAAATCAACAGTTGGACTGGCTAATCTTGCCCCACAAGTGTCATAAGGCAATGAACAAGTTCCTTTGTTTTAGCACTCTAGAGATGACAGATTCAGCAACAATGTGTCCACTTATTAACACTTTCGTCCAGTTCTAGAGACAGGAGAGCCAACCAGTGACTTGGGGCAGAGGTGTGACCTGCAGGCAGCCCCTTCACCATGCAGGGCCCAGTGCTACGGTATGAATTACCCAGGATCCTATCTCAGCCCCGCCACCTGCCCTTTTGGTCACATCAACACTAACAGCCCACTGGCAGGGAAACAAAAAGGAGAGAGAAGATCAAAGAGTTAGTGTTTAGTAACTAACAAAAGGCTGATCTTAAATCAGCCCACAAATACCTTATTGAGCATGGCTATTAGCGGCTGTAAGAAATTCCTAAACTACACATGAAGCATGATCCCTGTCCTTAGGGAGCATGGCGATGGAAAGGAGGTGAATGAAAGAGCAACCATGATATATTTAATAGAAGATCAGAAGAAAGTTAAGGGGGCATATGACTAACTGCCCAGGAACCATCAGAGGGGCAGGTTCAGGTTCAAGATGGGCCACACGATAGGCCTGTGTATGTTCTTCCTACTCTACTCGCACACATCCCCTTCCCGGGGGACAGAGCTCTACCGGCTGAAACCCCTTGGCTCAGAACTTCAGTTGGTACAAGGTCAGTGCCATCCCTGCCCCGACCCGTAGATATCACACACCACTCTGCTCTCTTTCCCCCAAGTCTGGTCACAACCCCTTTGATGTCAGCCTTCTCCAGACACTCCTCCCGCCCTCAGAAAGGGCTGTTCTCTCTACACCAGTGGTCCCCAACCTTTCTGGCACCAGGGACCAGTTTCATGGAAGACAATTTTTCCACGGACGGTGGGGGGATGGTTCCAGTGGTAACGCGAGCTACGGGGAGCGGCAGATGGAGCTTCACCCTCTCGCCCACTGCTCACCTCCTGCTCTGCGGCCACGGGGTTGGGGACCCCTGCTCTACCCCACCCCGCGGGACCTCCCTCCCGAGGCCCGCAGTACCTCTGGCTTGCTGTCCACCACGTCCACCTCGAGGCTGACTTCTGCTTGAAGGATCTTCTGCTTCGCCTGCTCCACTGCGGCACTGAGCTTCTGTATGTAGGACTGCAGCTCTTCCGGGGAGTCCATGTTCAGCTCTATCAGGGCCTTGTGAAACTGATCCATCTGGCCATCCTCTAGGAGCTCCTGCAAGCCGAGCAGTCACAATCCATCCTCAAAGATGTGCATCAGGGCAATCACGCACGGGAAGGAGAGACGGAACTTAGAAACTGGACAGAGAACGATGGCAGCAGAGGGCTCCCCGAGCTCCCTGAGCCTGCCCCCCCATGGAACCACCCCCTCCCCCACCACCAAAGCTTCGCAACGAAGCCCTCCTCCCCAGCTATCTCTGGGCTCCCACGCATCACCATCTCAGCACCACCGGAGCAGGCAAAACTCATCTATGGGGACAGACGTCAGAAATGTTAGCTTCTGGGTGAGAAGAGATGGGAAAGTTACTAAGAGGAGGCTGAGGGAGGCTTCTGGGCTGCTGGTAATGCTCTATTTCTTGACCTGGATACATCACATGTTTCAGTGGTGAAAATTCATTGAGCTGGACACTTAAGACTTGTGCGCTTTGCATCACGTGTGCTACACTTAAACCAAAAGTTAAAAATCAAACAAAGGGGACCACAAGGATAAAATAAATCAACGAGGCCAGGTCCACAGCTCTCAGGTCCTGCTGCTACACCGTCCTCTACATGCACGATCTCTATATGGATGACCCGCCCTCAGACCCCTTCTTGACCCCAGGTCAAAAAGATGCATGATGCGTTCGTTTTATGGAGCAAGGCTGAGGTCCCGCCCTGGGAGGGTACGCTGTCACCTGCACATAGAGCAGCCGGTCCAGCCGCTCCTGATCCAGCTGGAGCTTCTCCTCCCGCCGCCGCGCGTTGAGCTCCTGCAGCCGCCGCAACTGCTGCTGCCGCCTCTCCTGCTTCTCCTCGGAGGTCAGGGTGCTGCCCAGGAGCTTGCTGGAAAACGGGAGCTGCATCTTGTGGACATTGTTCTCATAGTAATCAGGGCACCGCCATTTCTGCAATTCTTCAACAGAATGATTTTGGAAGTTAGGAAACACTAATAGTACTGAGATTAGAAAGTCGGCACCAGGGATCCAGGTGCGGGTAAGATGGAGGAAGCACACTCCATCCCATCTCTGAAGCCACCCAATCGGCGAAATGCAGCTATAAGACCTGGACACAATGCCAACACACCTGCTCTGAGCGAATTGCTAAATAAAGTTCTTCAGACAGAAAGGATACCATCTAGAGCACCAGAAATGAAGGGAAAGCAACAGAAGTGATGAAAATCTGATTAAACATAGTAGATTAACCTCCTCTTGAGCTCCTTAAAATACATTGACAACTGGAAGTAAAAACCATGACGTCTGATGGCTTTCCAATGTATGTAGATGCGACACAGAAGACAAGTCCAACTAAAGGAGGAAGGATAAAGGGGCCTCTGGGGACTTCCCTGGTGTCACAGTGGTTAAGAATCCACCTGCCAATGCAGGGGACATGGGTTCAAGCCCTGGTCCAGGAAGATCCCACATGCTGCAGAACAACTGAGCCCGTGTGCCACAACTACTGAGCCTGTGCTCTGGAGCCCGCGAGCCACAACTACTGAGCTTGCGCACCACAACTACTGAAGCCCACACACCTAGAGCCCATGCTCCGCAACAGGAGAAGCCATCGCAATGAGAAGCCCGTGCACCACAATGAAAAGTAGCCCCCGCTCGCAGCAACTAGAGAAAGCCTGCAAGCAGCAACAAAGACCCAACACAGCCAAAAATAAATTAAATAAATAAGTTAAAAAAAAAAAAAGGGGGCCTCTGGCATGCTGACACCTCCATGTTCCACTTGAACTGGTAAAACAGAGATTCTAAGAAGACCGTGAAAAGCCTGTTTACTGTCATCTCTAGAGCAACAGCCAAAAAAACCTACACGAGAAATATACAATGAAAAACACAGTAAACAAATTAAAATGGAATACCAAAAAAATTTTTCAAATGTTCAAATAACCCAAAGAAGGCAAGAGAGAGCAATAACAACAAAGAGAAGGAATAACAGAAAACAAAAAATCAAATGGTGGACCTAAACCCAAACATAAGAAGAATTAAATTAATTGGAAATGGTCTTAACATATCGATTAAAAGATAGAGACTGACAGAGAGATCTTTTTTTTAAAAAAAAAGGACCCAACTATTAAGAAACTTACTTTGAATATAATGATACAGGTAGATTAAAAGGTCGGAAAGACACACCAATCAAAAGAAAGTTGGAGTGGCTATGTTAATGTCCAAGCAGACTTCAAAGCAAAGAAAATTGCAAGGGATAAAAAGGGACACTATATAATGGTCAAAGATCAATTGCCAAGAAGAAGTAAGAATCCTAAATGTTTACCTAACAAAAGAGCTCCAGACACTTGAAAGCAAAAACTGACAGAACTGAGAGGAGAAATGGGAAAATTCACAATTATCCCTGGAGATTTCAACACCCTTAATAATCAACATGGCTTGATGGAAAATGAAGAGGAGAATAGAAGAACTGAACAACATCATCAACCAATAGAACCTAAATGGCATCACAGAATACTCCACCCAACAACAGCAGGATACACATTCTTTGCAAGTGTATGTGGAATATTTGCCAAAGCAGCTCATGCCTGGGTCCTAAAACAAATCTTCACAAGTTTAACTGATAACAGACAACATAAGTTCTTTGACCATAATGAAATTAAACTAGAAATCAACCACAGAAAGATAACAAGGAAGTCTCCAAACACTTGGATATAAAATAATATTCTAAATAATCAATGGTTCCAAATAAAAAAGGCTTAGCGAAATTGGAAAATATGTGAACTCAGTAAAAAAGAACACATAACATACTAAAATCTGTGAAATGCAGATAAAGCACTGCTGAGAGGGAAATTCAAGCTTTAAATGCCTATATTAAAAAGAAGTTATCGTAATAATCTAAGCTTCTACCTTAAGAAACTAGAAAAAAAGAGCAAAATAAACCTAAAGCAAAAAAGAAGACACCAATGCAATCACCGAAATAGTCCTACTTCTATTAAAGAAACTGAATTCATTCAGAAAAAGAAATCCCCAGGCTCAAATGGTTCTACTTGAGAATTCTATCAAACATTTAAAGAAAAAAATAATATCAATTATTTACACAGTCTTTTCCAGAAAGCAGAAGAGAACACTTTCTAGCTCATTTAATAAGACCAGCATTGCCATGATACCAAAACAAGACAAAGACAGTACAAGAAAAGTATAGATTAATATTCCTCATGAATATACACAAAAACCTCATAAAATTTACCAAATTGAATCCAGCAATATATTAAAAAATAATATACATGAATAAGTGGGGTTTACCCCCCCAAATCAAGGCTAGTTCAATATTTGAAAAGCAACCATGATACTCTCCTATATGAACAGTCCAAAGCACAAACACCATAGGATCGTATCAGATGCAGAAAAAGCATTTCACAAAATTCAAAATCCATTCATGATAAAAATGATCAGCAAAACTAGGCACAGAAAGGAACTTCCTCAATTTGATAAAGAATATCTGTAAAAAAACTAGAGGTTAAAAAAAAAAAAAAAAAAAAACTAGAGGTAACATCATATAATTAATATGGAAAGACTAAAGGCTTTCCCCACCACAAGATCAGCAGTTAGGAACAAGGCAAAAATGTCCACTCTTACCACTCCTAAAGAAACAAAGGCAAACAGATTGGAAAGGTAGAAATAAAAATGTCCCTATTCCCAGATGACACGTCTACCTAGAAATTCCCAAGGAATCTACAAAAAACTAGAACTAGTAAATTTCACAAGGTCACAGGATACAAGGTAAACATGCAAAAATTAATTGCATTTCTATACAATAGCAATGAGCAACTGAAATGAAAAAAACAAGGAAAGAAATAATTAGGCATAAATCTAATAAAACATGTACAAGTCTATACACTGAAAATTATAAAATGCTGATGAAAGAAATCAATAAAGACCTAGATAAATGGAAAGACATACTATGTTCATGGATTAGAAGCCTCAACGTAGTAAAAAAAAAAAAGTCAATTCTCCCCAATCTGGATTTAACATTATATCTGAATCTACATTTAGAATGTTGTTGTTTTATATACAAACTGATCTACAGATTTAATGTTCTTTCAATCATAATCCCAACAGAACATTTTTGTAGATATGGACAAACTGATCCTAATATTTATATGGAAAGGCAAAGGAACCAGAGTAGCCAAAACAATGTTGAAAAAGAACCTACATATGCAAGTTATCAATTAATTGAAAAAGTCTGTTAGGAAAACAAATACCAAAAAGGGAAGGGAATGCTAAAAAGTACTAAGAGGAAAAAAGTGAGCGAAAGAGTCACCCTGGGAACAATTTAAGGAACACCCCAAAGGTAGACAACATTCGAAAGCTGCAAGCAAACATCCTCTTTGTACCTTCCACATAATCCTCAGCGATGTAGCTGTGCTCGTGCAGGATCTCCTCCATGCGGCTGAGAGTGATGGCTGCCAGGTGCCCAGGATACTTCAGCTGCAGGAGACGCTGGAGGTAGCCAGCTGCTTGGCTTCCTCCCAGGTTGATGCGTTTGCAGTTTTTAGCATCCAACCTACAACCAAGGGATGGAAACAGCACTGAAATTTTTGGCAATGTGGAGGAGAGAATATGGAGCATGTGCACTAGTGCGGAGGATAGTTTGATGTAGAGTAATAAGGAAGCAACTGGCCAGCTGGGGGAAATAAAACCTAACAGTTGGAAGGAACTTTAAAGTTGCCTTAGTGCAACCTCTTACCCAACGCAGGCATTCCTAGAGCACATCCAAACAGACACATGAACATCTAATTTCTGGCAAGCATCTCGGAAGATAACTTCCTGGCAAGCATCTCGGAAGGACTCATCTGCTCTGGGAAGGGCCTAGAAATATGCATTTTTCCCCAGGAATATGCATTTTGACAAGCTTCCCAAGTCCCTCTAGTGTAGGCCAGAGTTTGAGTACCCCTCCCCTAGACACTCCACTTCTACTTATGCAAACACATTAAGTAATCACATACACATTGGCTTACTGTAATCTCCTAAAACAACCAGGTCCCTCTGACATGAAGTGAAGGGGAGGAGAACCAGAGTACCTTTATTTTCTCAATATGAGAAGGTTAGAGGAGCAGAGCTCTAGGAACTTGCTGTGTACTAAAATGTCACTGCTATATCACACCTCACCAGCAGATGCCAGCATAGAACATGATATGCCCCAATCTGATCATTTCTTAGCCTTTGGGTAAAATCACTTTCTCTCAATATAACAATAACATAAAATAACAATATTATTTTTAATTTCTGCATATTCTGGTTACATAAGATAGAAAACTCTATAGCAGGAGTGTTTGGTAATGTCTAAGAATTACTTTTTTCTTCATAAATTTTTGTAAGAACTTCAAGAGAAATTCCCACTACAGGGAATAAATAAATTCAACAGCATTTATTTTCACTTAAATATTCAGACTGTTTTACAAAGTGCCATCACCTACATTATCTCGTTTCATTCTCAAGGTAACCCTGAGAAATCAGTTTTTCCCAAGTTTATATGTTAGGAAACTAAGTGAAGAAGTTAAGTATCTCAACCTCAGCAGAGCTGCAAACCCAGGCTTTCAATCCCGAAGCCAGGTCTTCTCTCACTATTTACACACCCTCTATCTCTATGCAAAGAGAAACCTTCTCAGGAGAGCATGAGGCTGGCCTAGTCTCTCTCTCTCTCTTTTTTTAATTTTTTATTGAAGTATAGCTAATTTACAGTGTTTCAGGTGTACAGCAAAGTGATTCAGTTCTATATACATTCTTTTTCAGTTTCTTTTCCATTATAGATTATTACAAGATATTGAATCCTATGTGTATATAGTAAATCCTTGTTGTTTATCTGTTTTATATATAGTAGTGTGCATCTTTTAATCCCAAATTCTCAATTTATCCCTCCCTCCCCGGTCTAGTCTCTTTAACAGACAACGAAAACCCAGCTATAAAACGAGAAGATTTTAAACATGACAGAAACTACCCTCACCTTTTATAGAACTTGAAAACATCTATTAAGTACCTATTATGTACCAGGTACAGTAGTTAAAAAGAAAGGTCTAAATAATTGTCATTAAATAGCTTTAAATTAAAAATAAAAAATCTCTTATTAAAAAGTGACTCCAGAACACAACAGTCTAAATTAAATCTATTTAAATAATTTACTCAGAACATTTTTATTGAGTACCTACTACTTACAGGTATGGTGTCAGCCATCTCACCATTAAGTCAGAACCATAAAGTTCTAGAATTATGGATTTGGACCTCAGGGACCATCTACCCCAACTCGATCCAGGAGGTCACAAAGGATGGACGATGAAGTGACATCTATACTCACACAGTGAGGGAGGTCAGAACTAAGCCCAGAGGCCAGTTCATGGTCCTGTCCTTGCTCTTTCCACTCCACCTTTAAATCAGGTGCCCAACAAACGTTTCCTGAATGCTTCTCAAAACAGTGCCCAAATGCCATAAGTGCAACTCACCTCCCTTCTAAGATGGGTAAAATATGTGTACACTGGTATCCAGATGAAATGATGAGCCCGTTGGAAAGCAAGTTCTTTGGCTTATTGTGGTAGAAGCTGAAGAGGCTGTCTATTCCATAGGCAACCGTAGGAATCCCATAGCACTCAAAGAGAAGCTCGGACATCATCTGTCGTGAATACAGTGGGTTGCACACGGCTTCTGTCAAAACTATGGGATGATCGACACAGCCCTACTTGGGAAGAAAAGAGTAAATTGGTAGGTGCTAAGAGAATACTCCTTTTAATGCCTAAAAAGAAACAGAAATCCTTATTGCAAGGGCTCAACTGGCTTTTGGTCTCCAATCAAAACACTGGATCAGAAGCAACTGTAAAACACCCATCTCTCCTGGAAGTTGCTTTGGAAAATATGAAAGTAGGGTCAACTTACGTCAAGCCCCAGCCAAACTGTCAGCCAATCATCTGGCTCTATCTTCAAAATATCTCCAGAATCCAACTGCTTCTTACCACATCCTCAACTCCTTCCTCATCTAAGTCACCATCATCCCTCACCTCCTAACAGCAACAGCCTTCTAACTGGTCTCCCTGTTTCTACCCTATGACCCCGGCCAGTCCATTCTCCATACAGCAGCTATGGTGATCCTTTTGGAACATAAGTCACGTCCCTTTTTTGTTCAACACCCTGCAACGGCTCCCCACTTCACTCAGCGTAAAAGCCTATAAGGTGTGTGACTTGTCCCCTCATTACCTCTCCGACTTCCTCTTCCACTGACTACCCTTCCCCTCACTCTGGCTGCCCTCAGTTAGGATTAGGGCACACTCCTGCCTCAGGGCCTTTTTACTGGCTGTGCCCTCTCTCCGGAATACTATTCCCTCAGATATTCACAAGGATCGCTCCCTCGATCATCTCCTTCAGTCCTTGCTCAGACAACACCTTCTTCCCAAGTCCTCCCCCTAACCATCTTATTGAAAACATGTAACCCTCTCCTGTCCTTCTATCATGCCACAGAATATACTACTTAATTCTATCGTTTATTGTTTGTTTTTTCATACTAGAGCGACTTTCCACACCCGCTCCATAAGCACAGGAGATTTCGTGTCACGTTCACGGACGTTATTTCAAACACCTAGAAAAGTGCCTGACACAGAGTAGATGCTCAATACATATCTGATAATAAATTAATGTATTAACAAACGAGCCCGAATATGTGCTCCAAGAGAAAAGGGCGTTGTTTTTGCTCACTGCCATACCGCAAGCGCCTAGCACAGGACTTAACACACGTTAGGCGCCTAATATTTGACCGACTGACTAAATCAATGACTAAATGACATTCAGAACTACTGGAGTGACTATTATCCCTCGGAGAGCGTTGTGAGCGGGGACACGACCTCACCCCTCCCCTCAAGCCTAACCCCACCACGCCCTTCACCTGTGAGGAGACACCCAGATGCTGGAAGCTGTAGTCAAGCAGCAGCTCCTGCAGCTCCAGGTTCACCGGCACGTTGCGGTCGAAGGGCGATCGCAGCATCCAGCGCAGCGGTTCCAGGCTGCCCAGCGCGTTGCCTACCTGCGGGCCCGCCCCGCCCCGAGCCCCGCCCCGCCCGCGGGCGCACACGGCGCGGAACTGCAGCCGGGGCTCGGGGCCCGGGTCCGGCCCGGGGCAGGCCCAGCCTGCGCGGGCCTGGAACGACCCGTTGTCCAGCACCAGAGGCACCGGCAGTGGCCCGTGGGCCACCGGACCGGCCTCCAGTACCTGATCCGGCGCGGCGCGGGCATCGCGGAATGGGAACACATTCGTAGGCGGCCCGGCTGCACTGGCCGCCGCCATCTTGGAGCGCGCGCACTGGCCCCGCCCCTCGCCGCAGCGTCCGCCCAAATGGCGCGAAGCCCCGCCCCCAACGCAGCGCCCGCCCAGATCGCGCGAGACTCCGCCCCCGCGCATCACAGCGGGTTCTCCAAGCCTCCTCTCCTCTCTAAGCCCGGCTGCCCTTTTCACCTAACTCGCCCCTGGTGGCCCAGGCCGCCTTCGGGATCGCTAGGCCCCGCCCTCTCTGGCTGTGGCTTAACCTCGTCCCCAACATCCGACCTGACCACGCCCCTTCGCTGTAGCCGGGACTCTGGGCCAGGAAGCCCCGCCCCGAGCGCGTAATGCCAAGGGCCCAGCCCCTTCCTGGCCTCCAGAAATGAGCTCCGCGGGGCTCCCTATTCCGCTTAGCCACGCCCTATTTGCTGGGTATCATCTTCAACCGCCCTTGGCTCTGCCCCCACATGATTACGTCGCCGTTAGCCTTGCTGTCAAGGAAACAAACTCGGGGGTACCGACCGCTCAATTTCTTGACCGAGGAGCTCGCTACTCAGGCGTGTTCACTTTGTGAAAATTCATCAAACCGTCCTCTTTACGATTTGTGCACTTTTCTGCACGTGTGTTATATTTTATAATACAATATAAAGTTTTAAAATAGATTTATTAAGACCTACAGACTGTACCCTCTCACAGACCTCAAACGCTGAGAAAAGGACTGCTAATTGTTACCTACTATGTGCATATTCTTTTTCTTCCTTTTAGTGGTATAATTCCCCCGCATGGTGGTCATTTGGCTTGTTGTGATCATGTGACTCAGTTCTGGCCAATGAGGGTGGGAGTGGAGGTAATGTGACCGGGACCCCCACACCCCCTTAGTTTTAGCTCTAAAAGGACTGGGCACGCTCTCCCCTGCCCTGTTTCCCCCTTTCCACCAGCCAAGGGGATTGCAAGAATTAGAGCAGCTGCCTTGACTCTACCCTCCCAGCTCTGGAACAATTTGAGAGATAAAAGCAAGTTAATTATAAAAGGTGGTTGTAAATAAACATCCTTAGCAAGAGATGAGACCCCAAAACGTTCTCAAGAACCTCTAGGAGCACTTCTAGGCCAAATAGGGAGCCAGTTAGTGGCAAAATCAGATTAAAGGTGTTGCCTTTCAACACAAGCCATTTTCTCAGACATCTGAAGGAATCCATCATTAAACTGAGAAAGTGGGGAGGAGCAGAACAGAGTGAAAATAAGTGAATGTAAGTTTAAGAACTACACCTAAGTATACTAATACGGAAAAATCTCCAAGATATATATTTAAAAGAAATAAGGCAGTGCAGTTTATAGGAACTCCCTTTAAGAAAGGGGGTGGGGAGAAAATATATATGTTTTTGCTTGTATTTTCATGCAGATGGACAAGAAACTAAGAAAAGAGTTTGTAAAGGAAAGGGACAAGGTGAGTGTGTCAGGTGTGGGAGACTTTTTCACTGCATACTTTTTCATATACTTTTTATTTTTTAACCATGTGAAAGTATTACCTTTTAAGAGGGGGGGAGGGAAGCACTATGTATAGGCGATGTTGATTGGATTATTGTTCCCAGTTCTTCACTCCTCTATAATAGGATAATACAGGAGTGAACATCCATACCATCTGCCATGTAACTTTGTTGGGCCTCTCTCACCGTAGACATTGATATTGGGCTTGGCCATGGGACTCACTTTTAGCCAGTGGACTGTGAGCCAGATATGATCTGAGCAGAGGCTTCAAATGTGCTTGTGTGGCTTAGACTGCCCTCTTACTCTCCTGCTGTTAGTCATGAGAAGAACATGCCCTGAGTCTAAAGAGAATGAGAGACACATGGAGAAAACCCGACACAAACTGTAGCCTGGAACCAAGTCCAGCCAACCTGCCACCTAAAGCTGAGCTGTTCCATGGATACCAAAAATGTTTGTTTTTATAATCCACTGAAATTCTGGGGTTGCTATGCAACATTATTGCAGGAAAAAACTGACTGATACACTAGACCAATGGCATTCAGTAGTTCTTTCTGTTTTGATGGGAATGTTCTACAATCTGAAATGTCTAATGCAGTAGCCACTAACCACATGTGACCACAGAGCACTTGAAATGTGAGCAGTGCAACTGAGGAATGGAATTTTTATTTAATTTTAATTTACATTTAAGCTTAAATAGCCATATATGGCTAGTGGCTCGTCTGTTGCACAATGTACCACCAGACGAAATCCATGGCTGTAGTTATTTGCCCATGGAAATGACTAGAAGATAGATCAGAAGCCTACTGTGTTTGTTAGTTTCCTAGGGCTGCCATAACAAAGTACCACAAAGTGAAATGGCTGAAAACAACAGAAATTTATTGTCTCACGGTCCTGGATGCTAGAAGTCCAAAATCAAGGTATCAGCAAGACTGTGCTCATTCTGAAAGCTCCAGGGAGAATCTGTTCCTTGCCTCGCTCCCAGCTTCTGGTATTGCTGGCAGTCTTTGGCTTGTAGACCCAACCCTGCACTGTCTGCATTGTCATGTGTGTGTGTGTTTGCATTGTCATGTGTCCCTATAGACCCAACCCTGCACTCTCTGCCTGCATTGTCATGTGTCCCTGTGTGTCTCTCTCTCTGTGTATCTCTTTTCCTCTTCTGATAAAGATTTTAAAAAATCATATCATATTAGGATTAAGGACCCACCCTACTTCAGTATGACCTCATCCTAACTAATTACATCTGTACCTCTGCAACAATCTTATTTCCAGATAAGATCACATTCACAGGTACAAGACATTAGGACTTCAACATATCTTTTTGAGGGGCACGATTGAACCTACAGGGTCAACACTAAGTTTTGAGGGAATTGTATTGTCAAGAAACCACAAACCTGGACTCCAAAATTATATATTTGACTTGTAAGGTAACCCTAGGATCCCAAACCTGTACCAGGAGGAAGCCAAGTGTGAAAGCTGTGCCACCCCAAGGAGCGGATACTCTCTGAGATCCCCAGGAGGTTCACGGATATGAAAGAACTTCTCAGAGGGCAAAGCCAAGAGCACTGAGAACAGTGGACAATGGAGTTGCCCCAGGAAAGGAGAGGCAGAGAGAGCTCTAACCCAGAAGTTACTCCACTGCCAGGGAAGGAAATCCATAAATTCCTGACCAGCACATTTTGATCATTGCTATCAACCTATGACTGTGGGGAGCTTTCAAAAGTGCTAATGCCTGGGTCTCACCCCTAGAGATTCTGCTTTCATCCTATGTGGTGAGACCTGGGCATGGGGAGCTTTCTAATTTCCCCAGATGATGGTAGAAGGAAGCAAAATTTGAGAATCAGTGCTCCAGGGCCTTGCACCTCCAAGTGTGGATGGCAGCCCAGCAGCCTCACCATCACCTGGGAGCTTGTTAGAAATGCAAAACCTCCAGCTCCACCAGAGAGCCAGTGAATCAGGAACCTGAATTTTAAGAAGATTCCCAAATGATTCACGTGCATATTAAAATTTGAGAAGCATGGGTCTGGACCTCTTACCAGCTCTGATTTTTATGTGAGAAGGAAATACAACTTCTGTTTCGCTTAAGGCACTCTCATGTTGGTCTCTGAACTCACACACACACACACCACTACATATACACACTGCACATTCAGGTGATCAGGCAATGCACATGCTCTTATTCATGAGGGAGCCTGCACAGCAGGACTCAGATGATAGAGCCATTAGAAAACTGTTCCAAGGAAATATTTGCTTCCCAGTCTGCCTGATGCTTGGCCAGGAGGGTGTGATGGGAACGGGCATCAAATTTGGCTGTTGAAGCTCAATATCAAAAAACAAACAACCCAATCAAAAAATGGGCAGAAGGTCTAAAAAGACATTTCTCCAAAGAAGGCAGATGGCCAAGAGGCACATGAAAAGATGCTCAACACCACTAATTATTAGAGAAATGCAAATCAAAATTACAATGAGGTATCACCTCACACCAGTCAGAATGACCATCATCAAAAAGTCCACAAACAGTAAATGCTGGAGAGTGTGTGGAGAAAAAGGAATCCTCCTACAGTGTTGGTGGGAATGTAAATTGGTGCAGCCACGATGGAGAACGGTATGGAGGTTCCTTAAAAATGGAGCTACCATATGACCCTGCCATCCCACTCTTGGGCATATTTCTGGAGAAAAACATAATTTGAAAAGATACACGCACCCCAATGTTCATTGAAGCACTATTTACAATAGTCAAGACATGGAAGCTACCTAAGGGTCCATTGACAGATGAATGGATAAAGATGTGTTTTGTATATATATATATATATATATATTACTCAGCCATTAAAAAAGAATGAAATGATGCCATTTACATCAACATGGATGGACCTAGAGATTATCATACTACGTGAGTAAGCCAGACAGAGAAAGACAAATATCATATGATATTGCCTATATCTGGAATCTAAAAAGTGGCCCAGTGCTTTTCTTATTTTCATCCATTTTCCTGGTTGGCCTCAGCTGAGCTGTATCCCGCAGGCCTGCAAGCCTTGTAAATGCCCGATGCAGGGGACACCGGTTCGTGCCCCGGTCAGGGAGGATCCCACATGTCGCGGAGCGGCTGGGCCCGTGAGCCATGGCCGCTGAGCCTGCGCGTCTGAAGCCTGTGCTCCGCAGTGGGAGAGGCCGCAGCGGTGAGAGGCCCGCGTACCGCAAAATAAATAAATAAATAAATAAATAAATAAGGATACAAATGAACTTATTTACAAAACAGAAATAGACTCACAGACATAGAAAACAACCTTATGGTTACCGAAGGAAAGGTGGGGAGAGGGATAAGTTAGGAGTTTGGGATTAAAATATACACACTACTAAATATAAAATAGATAACCAACAAGGGCCTACTGTATAGCACAGGGAATTATACTCAATATCTTGTAAGAACCTATAATGGAATAGAATGTAAAAAGAATACGTATATTTATATATATGTATAACTGAATCACTTTACTGTACACCTGCAACTAACACAACATTGTATATCAACTATATTTCAATAAATTTTTTTTAAAAAAAGGAAAACAATTTGGCTGTTGAGCTGTGATTCATCATGGTGGACTAACACCGTGTGCTCAGCCTGGCTCAGGGCTCCTTGAGCCCACTGCCTGGGAAAAGGAAGAGATATTATGTAGCTAAGGAGGCAAGCAGCAGACTTGGGCTAGAGACAAGGAACTTAGCACAGGGTTTCCAGCTTCTTCCCAGATTCTGCCAACCCACCAATAGGCTCATTGGATAGAGGGGATGCTGTGGCTTTTTTTTTTTTTTTTTTTTTTTGGCCACTGCACGGCTTGCGGGAATCCTAGCTCCCTGACCAGGGATGGAACCCAGGCCCTCGGCAGTGACCTTTCAGTCCTCATCTTCATTGACCTGTTGACTATCTATTTTATATATATTAGTATATATTAGTAGGGTATATATATATAATAATATATATATATTTTTATCCCAAACTCATAATTTATCCCTCCCAGCTACCTTTCATCTTCGAAGTTTGTTTTCAAAGTCTGTGAGTCTGTTTCTGTTTTGTAAATAAGTTCATTTGTATCATCTTTCTGGATTCCACATATAAGTGATATCATATGATATTTGTCTTTGTCTGACTTACTTCACTTAGTATGATCATCTCTAGGTCCATGTTGCTGCAAAGGGCATTATTTCATTCTTTTTTATGGCTGAGTAATATTCCATTGTATATATGTACCACATCTTCTTTAACCATTCCTCTGTTGATGGACATTTATGTTGCTTCCATATCTTGGCTGTTGTAAATAGTGCTGCTATGAACATTTGGGTGCATGTATCTTTGTGAATTATGTTTTTCTCTGGATATATGCCCAGAAGAGGGATTGCAGAATCATATGGCAGCTCTATTTTTAGTTTTTTTAAGGAATCTCCATACTGTTCTCCATAGTGACTGTATCAGTTTACATTCCCACCAACACTGTAGGAGGGTTCTTTTTTCTCCACACCCTCTCCAGCATTTATTGTTTGTAGACTTTTTGATGATGGTCATTCTGACTGGTGTGAGGTGATACCTCATTGTACTTTTGATTTACATTTCTCTAGTAATTAGTGATGTTGAGCATTTTTTCATGAATGTTTTGCCCATCCATATGTCTTCCTTAGAGAAATGTCCTTTTAGATCTTCTGCCCATTTTTTGATGGGATTGTTCATTTTTTTTTTATATTGAGCTGCATGAGTTGTTTGTATATTTTGGAGATTAATCCCTTGTTGATCACTTCATTTGAAAATATTTTCTCCCATTCTGTGGGTTGTCTTTTTGTTTATGGTTTCCTTTGCTATGCAAAAGCTTTTAAGTTTAATTATGTCCCATTTGTGTATTTTTGTTTTTATTTTCATTACTCTAGGAAGTGGATTAAAAAAATATTGCTGCAATTTATCTCAAAGAGTTTTCTGCCTGTGGTTTCCTTTAAGAGTTTTATAGAATCTGGTCTTACGTTTAGGTCTTTAATCCATTTTGAGTTTACTTTTGTGTATGGTGTTAGAGAATGTTCTAATTTCATTCTTGTACACATAGCTGTTCAGTTTTCCCAGCACCACTTATTGAAGAGACTGTCTTTTCTCCATTGTATATTCTTGCCTCCATTGGTGTAGATTAATTGACCACAGATGCAAGGGTTTAATTCTGAGCTTTCTATCCTGTTCCCTTGATCTATACTTGTGTTTTTGTGCCAGTACCATACTGTTTTGATTACTGTAGCTTTGTAGTATAGTTTGAAGTCAGGGAGCCTGATTCCTCCAGCTCTGTTTTTCTTTCTCTGGATTGCTTTAGCTATTTGGGGTCTTTTGTGTTTCCATATACAAATTAAAAAAATTTTATTCTAGTTCTGTGAAAAATGTCACTGGTAATTTGATAGGAATTGCATTGAATCTGTACATTGCCTTGGGTAGTATAGTCATTTTGACAACATTGGTTCTCCCAATCCAAGGACATGGTATATCTTTCCATTTGTTTGTGTCATCTTCGATTTCTTTCATCAGCATCTTATAGTTTTCAGAGCACAGGTCTTTTGCCTCCTTAGGTAGGTTTATTCCTAGGTATTTTATTATTTTTGATGCAGTGATAAATGGGATTGTTTCCTTAAAGAGGCTACCATTTATAGGGGGAATTAACATCAGGTTGGCTCATCAGTTACCAGGGAAACTAGCGGCTGGGGCAGGGAGCAAGCACATAGGTAGTTACTGATTAAGCCCTATGATTAGGGTACAGGTGAAGCAAGGACTGGTCAAGCAGGGGATGTACAGAGAGTAAAAGAACAGCCATCTTGAATGGCGTGACCATACAACCTCATACTTTCCTGTGACTCCAAAACTATTTATGTGTTGATGATCTTTTTGAAAAGAAATTACTTATTTACTTATTCATTTAGTTGTTTGTTGAACAAAATCTATTAAGTACATTCTGCATATCAGATCCTGTGTTAGATAGTGGAGATACAATAGGGAGCCCAACAGCGACTATGCCCGCTCTTGTGGAGCTTACTGTGCTTAAAGTTTGTTGCCATAGACCCATTTATCCTTCCCTCTTTTCTTCCTTTCACCTATTGATCCGTCCACTGAGCCACCCTTTTCATCTGTTCATCCCCTGACCCATTCTTCTGTCTATCCATCTTTCCTTCATCCACTGATCCATTTATTAGTCAATGGCTTATCTACACAACCATGGGCCTTCAAAGCACATACCCACTGACCCACATCCATCTACTTGTTCATCCGTCAGTCCATTGACCTAACTTTCTCTATATTAGTGATCCCAAACCAGTGGCACATCAGGAACCTAAAGATCTGAATCTAGGTGTGAAGGCAGGGAACAGGAATCTCTGAAAACCTCCCTATTTGATTCTATTCACCTTGCCTGGCACCTGTCTAAGGATGTATATTTGGGAATCACTGTCCGAGATTAAAAGCACTGTGAATACAGGAGCTGTCTTAGTTTAGCTTTCTTGGAAAGCAGACACTGAGACAAGGACTCAGGTGTAGTTAATCATTTGGAAGGTGATCCCAGAAAGGACAAGTGAGGTAGTAGGGAAAGGGAGACAGGGAAGGGGAGGGGAAGCCAAATAAAAGGTGCTTTGATGAGCTTGTGGACACACGAGGTTCAATCCTGCTGGGAACCATCTGAGATACCTTGTGGAATAGACCACAAATAATCCCAATATAGGACAGGAGCCATTCATTTATTGCCAATTGACTGGGTGTTTGGGAGCTTTTAACTCCCCAGCAATTTCAAGTTGTTCTTCCAAGGTATTCTAGAAAGCCCTTGGGCAGAGGAGAGAGAGACAGATGGAGAGAGGCACTTTGTCATGGTCTGCTGTCAGGTTCCTGAGAAGTGTCCACAACTTCTGGTGAACTCAGATGCACCTAAGGACATAGGATAAGGCATTGACCCCTACCACAGAGGCCATGTCTATCTTGTTTATTGCTGCATCCCTAGGGGCTAGAACAGTCCTTAGTCCAGTGGCCTATGCTCAACAAATATTTGATAAATAAATCCTGTGCACCTACCAGAACTTGTGCCGGGTACTGGGTAACAATTCCTTTAATTGTGCTCTCCGTTCGGACTGTACTTTCCTCTCCCATCTAGAGTCTGTACCATTCCCTCTGCATCCTCAATCTCTCTGCCCTGTTTTCACCCCATCTGCACAAGGTTGCTGGGAGCTGCTGGAAGCTCACATGGCTGGGCCTTCAGCACTGCTGGATCATCCTGCTGGGTGTCCCTGGCCAGAGGACCCTCCTCGCCTGGCCCCTCCTGGACCCCATAACTGGCAGAGGTGGCATCCACAGCATCTCTGTAGCATCAGCTGTAGCCAGACTCTTGAAAAGTCTCAATCCAAACTTCCAGGGAGTAGAACTCATTTCCCAAGGCCAACCTCACACCCAGAGCTGGGACTAGTGTGGGAAAGTGAAGCATTTGTTTAGAGAGCAAAATAAAAGGATGCCAAAAAATTCGATAATCAAGATCATATTTTATGCAGTCTTTTTAAAAATCAAAATTCAAAAGTGAACCATGTGTTCAAAATAGCACGATGAACAGATAATAAAATTTAAAGACAGGATTGTATTACTGTTATTTCCTTTTGCCTCAGACTCCATATGGCCGAGCATTGTGCCACTACTGGTCCTGTGCTTATCTGAATGTCACGCTTACCGACCCTGCCTGCCTAAGTATTTGGGAGGGAAATATACTGAGGTCTTCAATTCTTCAAATTTACATTAAAAAATGGATTATTGAATGGATTGATGAATAGATACAGGACAGGTAATCCAGCACCATAAAATGTTAATTGTTCAAGTTAAGCTGTGGAATTCTTTCACCTTTTCTGTATGTTTGAACTTTTTTTTTTTTTTTTTTGTAATTTTGGAGAAGAAAAAATACAGAGCAGTGGGAAGGACCCCCGAGGCTGGCTCCCCGGGGTCAAAGCAGCTCCACCCCCTTAACCCCTAGGTGTCCAGTGAGGACGTACCGGTCCAGCCAGCCTGCTCCTCCTTGACCTAAGCCTGTCTCTGGCCCTGCGTTTGAGATCCCTGCTCTCCACCAATAGAAAGGCCTGGATCCTCTCCACTTCCTGACTGGTGCCCGTGGAGTCCGGTTGACTCCCTCCTTCCCTCCAAGGCCCCTAAGTGGGGAACATATTAGTCCCTGGGGTAGGGTTTGTCATTTAACAAAACATGTCCTATGATATAGCATCCTTCTATGTTTTGGGGGAAAAAAACCCCATCGAAATGTCACTTGAAATATGGAGGACTTGAAAGTAAAGCACTAGAGATAAGCGATCATTATCAACGGGGCGGGGAGGTGAGAGTGAGGGGTGGCAGGGAGGGAAGAAGCATTTAGAAATCTAAAGGTGGAGGGCTTCCCTGGTGGCGCAGTGGTTTAAAATCTGCCTGCCAATGCAGGGGACACGGGTTCGAGCCCTGGTCCGGGAAGATCCCACATGCCGCGGAGCAACTAGGCCCGTGAGCCACAATTACTGAGCCTGTGCGTCTGGAGCCTGTGCTCTGCAGCAAGAGAGGCCGCGATAGTGAGAGGCCCGCGCACCACGATGAAGATTGCCCCCACTTGCCGCAACTAGAGAAAACCCTCGCACAGAAACGAAGACCCAACACAGCCATAAATAAAATAAAATAAAATAAAAATTAAAAACAAACAAAAAAAGAAATCTAAAGGTGGAGAACCTTCTCTCACCGCTGGGGAGCGAGGCAGGGCTGGCTCGGGACAGGGTGGTGGCTTCCTCCGGGATCTTGGTGGTTCCCAAAGCACAGAACTGGGTCAGGGTCCGAAGGGCGTAGAGCCAGGATTCGTCGTAAGAACCGTTGGGAACTGAGGGAACCCTGGTGGGGGGGGTGGGGGGGTGGGGGAAGGGTCTGGTCCTGAGGTGGATTCCCTTCCTCCTCAATTCCTTCACTGAATGAAACTTGCCGGCCCTATCTGCCTCCCTCGAATTCGGATTGCGAACTCACGGCGGACCCGAGGAGAGCTCAGGAGTTCTTTTCAACTTCTAGCCATGCACTTTGGTGTTGGGGGTAGGAGTCGGAGATGCAGAGATGGGTCGCATCTTCTCCTGCCGTCTATTTCTCCCGTCGGCCTGAATGCAAGTCTGGGGATGGGTGTATTGCCCACGAGGGGGCAGGGTTTCCCTTGGGGCTCCTAGGAGCTTGGCTCTCCCGCCTCTGCCTTTCTGGGCCCGCGCAGGGTGACGGGTGGGGGACCCGGGCTCCAGGGAGCTGAGCACAAAGTCGGGAGCTAAGAGGCAGTGCAGCGGCTCCAGGCGAGTCCGCGGAGATGGCAGCCGCTGTCCAGCGCCTGCCTGGTGTCTCATTTGTCCTTTTAAAGACGGGAAGGACGGAGCTGGTGCAGCGTGACGCTCCCTCCTTCCCTTCCACTGCAGAAGTCAGGGCTTTTTCTGAAGGTTACAGACCGAGCTCCGACTCAGATCGTACCCGAAGGTGGGTGGACCTGCGGAGGAGTAGCCGAGGCGGGGCAAGGGCGATGAACAGTCAGTTCTCCGGGCCTGGGAGGCATCAGAGGGCGTAGAGGGACGGGAAACTGAGAATCCTCTGATCAGCTCTGGATCCTGACTCGCGACAATAGAGACAAAGGGGCATCAGGTGGGTGACAGCGGACATCTTAAATGGCCCGTTCAAATCGTCAGAGCCGCAGGCGGCCGAGGGGACCCAATTTTATCCCGCTTGCGCTTCCACACTTGTTGGATGGCTGCAGAAGCAGGCGGTGCGAGGTCACCTCTGTCGCAGGCACGCGCTCAGGGGTGCTCTGCACACACAGGCAAGCACACGCATTCATCAAAGCTCTCACAAGACATAGATACAGCCTCCCACCCCCAACCCCGCACATCTTCGTGTAGGCGCTCTCTCTCACACAAGCACACACTGACCCACGCAGTGGCAGCGGGCAGGGAGAAATGGCCACTGTGCGTAGGCATTCTCCCCGTTCTTTCCTATGCTCCCATCGCACCTGGAGAAATCATTCCAAATGAGGCCTCTGCCTTGGTGGGAGAGATCAAGAGCCTCCCATCGTGGCTTCTCTCCCACTGAGAGTGGCCTAGCCTTCCTGAGCTCCCAGATTCCATCTAGAGAGTCTGACCATGATCCATACCAATGTACCCAGGACTGGCACCCCTGGAAGCAACAGGAGGGCTGCCCTTGCAGTAGGATCTGCATAAAAAAGGACAGGGTCCTCTGGGTAATTTAAGCAAACACATTCTCAAACAGGCTGCTCAAGAAAAGGGGAGGCTGGGACATAAACGGCTCTGCCTGGTGAATCTAAACAGCCAGATCTCTTCACTGTGGCTGTGTAAACCCCACCTTGGACTTGAGGGGGGTTCTCCAGGGTGAGAGGTGCCTGGGATGCTAGGTTGGCAAACCCTGGGAAATACACAACGGCCCTGCTGACTTCCTTTGTAGCTCTCTTCACAGCCGGCAGTCATACTGTGGCCTTCAGAGTCCCAATCTATTGCCTGTCTCTCCTCTGCTAGACTGTAAGCTCCAGGAGGGCAAGGCTGAGTTTGGCAGCCTGCACGGTCCCAGACCTGGTGGGCTGTCTATAAATATTTGTTGAACAACTCTGTAGGGCTTTTGTACATAAGCAAAACCTTTTCTTCCTCTTTATTTTAGGATTGGAGTTCGAGAGCGTCCACCAAATTCTCAGATGGATCCAACCCCCGGGGAAAGATCTGGGCGGGGGGAAGCCTAGTCCTGGCGGCTGGGGAGCCAAGGCCACACCGAAACCGTGGGCGCACCACCACGTGCTCCTTTGCCTGAGTCCCCCAAGTACTCAGAAAGCCTCCCTTTGGTGCTGAGCACCCCTCACTCTCCCCGGAGCTCTCCAGGGACTCTTTAACTACAACTGCTTATCCATCCCCACTTGCTTCACGGGGTGGGCCAGGGCTGGTTCCCTCGCCACCCAGCGCCAGGATTCCCGCGGGTGCGAAAATGCAGAACTGAGACAGGGCCGCGAGCGCCTTTGTTTCTTCTTTATTTGCGGATATAATTATGCACCGCACTCTAAATTAGAGAAAGATTTTTTTTTCTGATATACATTTCATCTTATTCACCACGAGCACACCACACGCACAGCAGAACAGTTCCACAACCTGATAAATTGCACAAGATGAGTTTGGATTCCTGAAAACCGGCAAGCAAGTCGGCCCCGCCGGGGCTTCTCGCTTCCCCGCTTCGGCGAAGGAAATCGCCCACCCGAAACGGATTTCCCGGCCAGCCTTTCCCGCTGAAGGGTTGAAATGTCTCCGGAATGGGAATCGTTCTTGCTGGAAATGGCTAGACTCTGCAGATTCCAAGCACTGATGGCTGTGAAATGTGCCTGCAAGGTCAAGTTTCTGCGCCTGCAAGTTGTGCCCCCTCTCCCTCCCTTCCCCCCCCTCGGTGACAGGGACCGAAGTGTCGGGGCCCCTCCTGGAAGGACAGAAAACCCTGCCCACAGATGCGCCGCCGCCTCCCCCGAAACCAGGGTGTTGTGGAAAAGAAAGGACAACAGAAACGCAGACGCAATGGATTGTGGATCCCTATCCCCTCCCGCCCCCAACCCCCAAAATCAGAAACGGGGAGCCAGAGATGTTTAAAGCTTGGCTTCCCAAGCGCGGCTGCAGGGCGCACGGGTTTGTTGGGGGAGGGGTGGGTGGGCAGCGGGGAGAGCGCGGGAGGGTGGCCGGGGCTGGCCCTAGTGCCCTAGTCCTCCGCGTTGGTTCGGTAGGCCTCAATGAGGCCCTCCAGCGAGTGCACGAAGCCGGACACGCTGCAGATGCCGCCGATGACGAAGATGGCGACGTCGAAGAAGACCTGGTGCCACAGCAGCTTGCGCCAGAGCAGGCGCAGGTGGAAGAGGCTGGGCAGGAGGAAGCAGAGGCCGGCGCCCGTGAGGCTGCCGGTGAGGCCCATAAGCAACGCGAAGTGCGGCACGTAGATGGCCATGAGCAGCGTGAAGACGACCAGCGCGCAGCGTAGCGTCAGGCCCCACGACTTGAGGCGCCCGTCACCGCCGTAGCAGGCGGGAAAGAAGGCGCGGCTGCCTTCCTGGAAGAGCGACTTCTCCAGCACCTCGACAGCAGCGAAGAAGGGCAACGGGTAGGACAACAGGGCCTTGGCCACCAGGAAGATGTTGACCACGGCGCGGATGGAACCGGGCAGGTTATCCGTGATGACCTCCTTGGTCTCATCGGCCCAGGTGAGGTAGGCGACGAGCGCGAAGAGGCCTTTGAGCACGCAGGCGGCGATGTGCGTCCAGTTCATCATGCAGTGGAACTCGCTGGGCTGCTGCATGTTGCCCTCCAGCGAAGGCAGGAAGATCTGCGACGTGTAGCTGAACACGATGATGCCAATGGAGATGGGAAACTTCTTGACGTCGATATAGAACTTGACCTTCTCCCAGGCCCAATCGCGCGCCCTTGATAAGCAGTAGGCAATGACCAGAATGTTGATGACGAAGTGGGCCAAAGTGCACAGCAGGCTGAACCTGGACACGGCCTTGAGGTTCTTAAGGAAGGCGCAGGGCAGCAGCGCCGCCGTGGCGATGATGGACCAGGACTTCTGCGACACGGGCAGCCCTGGGAAGCTGTTGTACATGAGGTTGCCGCTCACCACCACGTACAGGATGCAAGTCATCACCAGCTCGATGATCTGCGCCACGTTCACTACGCGGCCGCCCAGCGTGGGGAAGCGCGGAGCGCAGCAAGCGTTGGCGATGGCCACATACGAGTCCCGCACGCGTACCACCTCGCCGTCTTCGTTCTCCTCGTACAGGCATGCGATGAGGATCTTGCCAGTGTAGCAGCACACCACGGCGGCGAAGATGATGAGGAACAATCCCAGGTAGCCGCCGTGCAGGATGGCGTAGGGCAGGCCCAGCACGAACATGCCCTGCGGAACGAAAAGACAACCAGACCCGGGAGCTCAGTGGATGCTGTATCGGAATACGGGGTCTGGGAGAGTGACTTAAGGGTATAGCCGGAAGGGGGCGCTAAGTGTGAACTGGGCCTAAGCCACTGGGAGGAGAGGGTAAGGATAGGCTGGAGTGGAGGTGTAGAGCGGTCTAATGGGGAGCCTGGGTATTGAGTCAGAGGTGGAGAAGGGGGTGTTTAAGGATGGAACTGAGAAGGAGAGGTGTGCTTAATGGCTGGGAGGTAGGGAGGGGGCTGAGTAAGGGGTCAAGCCGCAAAGAGGGAAGGGGTACGAGGAGATACCTGGGGGTGGTTCGGAAAAAGATGAGGAGGGGCTGGAGGGGGTTGACCGGAAAAGGACGAGGAGAAAGGTAGAGAGCTGGGCCTGAGCCACTAGGAAAAGGGGATGCAGAGTCTAAGGTGGGGCTGGAATGGGGTGCAAGGAAGCCAATGAGGGGAACGCAGGTGCCTAAGGGTCGAACTGGAGAGGGAAACCGTTGAAAGCGGCAGCGGGAGAGAAAGGAGACGGGGTAGGGAGGAAGGGGGGCTGAGCGTGGGGCAAGTGGCAGGGAGGCAAGACCAGTGGGAACGTGGGGTTTGCTAGCGAAGGGCTTTGGGTGGGGTGAGGCCAGAGGCGTGGGGACGGGGAGAAAGGGTTGGGCAGTCTTAGGGCCAGGCCAAAACTGGGGCGGAGAGACCGATCCCTAAGGAAGGGGACTAAGTGGTAGAGGCGAGCAGGATTAGGGGCCTACGGGGAAAGCGCAAGCGCTTTGTGAACGGCGAACCCAAGCGAGAGTCAATACCCAGAACCTGCGGGAACGGGCGGGCAGAGCTGTGGAAGAAGGATTTAGAATCCACGTAGGGAAGCAAAGCTAACGAAATCCAGGGTTCCCGAGGCTTGCAGGCCTCCAGCCTTCCACCCTGGCCTCCATCAAGGCCTACGGAACGGGGTCTTTAAAGATGCCCCAGGTGAAGTCGGGGGCGGCAACCGAAGCTGGTGCGTGCCCCCGGTCCCTGGTTGCGCTTGGCCGTCCGGCCCGGCCCTGGAGCGGAAGGCGCCTCGGGTCGGGTCACTTACTGAGCAGGGCCCCGAGGAGCCCCGCGGAGCCCGGGTCCCGGGACAACCCCATCTCGGCCTCCAGCTCCCAGGAAACCCACGTTCTGCGCCCCAACGACCTGTACGCTCCGGGGACGCCGAGGGTGGGAGATGGGAGGCAAGCCGCAGGGCCCGGGGACGCGTGGGGCGGAGGCCCTCTCTGCCCCTCGAGCTGCGGCCTGCTCACCTTCTCCAGCTCCCGGGGTCGTTGTGCAGGTTCCAAACCCGCTCCCGGCGGAGTCCGGCGCCGCCTGGTGGGGACTGAGGGTTGAGAGTAGGGGTGACAGGGTGGCGGGCCTGGAGACCAGAGGCGGTTCAGAGCATCTGGAGGCGGCTTCTCCAGGGTCACACGCAGAGGAGCTTTTTGCGGTGTAGCCGGGATTTCGAGCGAGAGGGGTGTCTGTGTGCAGGTAGCGCTGAGGTACCAGGGACCATAATGTGCTTGTGTGGTCATACATATATGTGTGTGTGTGTGTGCATGTTTGTGTATACCTGTTTGTCCCCGACAGGGCTGCACCTGAGAGCGGGTGGATCCTGTATGCATGAGTTTGTGTATGTGTGCATGTGTTATGTTCAGACGGGTTTATGTGTGTGCCCTTGGTATGTACAGGTATGTGTTTCTGTGTGGGGGAGGTGTAGGGGTGTATGAAGGTGCATTTGAGGATAATTCTGTGGTCTATATATAGGTGTATATTGTGTGCACCTGTGACCAGCGTTTCTTCGGGGGAGGGGGGCTGTGAGCATGTGTGCCTGACTATGTGCATGCGCGCTGTCTATGCGTGTGTGTCTTGTGTGTCGGGGGAGGAGACTCCCAGCTCAGATCTTTCCCCCTCTCCTTTTCTGCCGAAAATGCAGCTGTGAATCCATTCCGGAGTCCCAGGCCATACTGTTCCCTCCAATCCTGATTTTCTTTCTCCCTCACCCCTCCCCACTCCCCCTCCTCCTGTTTTCCTCGCTTCGGCAGGGTCTCCGGGAAAGCGTCTCTAACCGAACCTCAGCCTAGCTGTCCGGCGGCCGGGGATGCGGGAGGGGGCCGGATGGGGGGTGGGGAGACACCACCTGGGGACGTAGATCCCCGCGCAGGGCTGGAAGGGATGGGGGCAGGCGAGATTCCTGGTACAGGAAGGGGTCTTGAGGCTGAGATCTCCAGGGGACTCTACTGCGAGTAGAGCCTGGTGCGCAGATCTGGGGGGGGTGGGGCGGGGAGAGAGGCAGAGCTGGGAATCCCGCGCTCACCTGGATAGCGTTGGTCACGTTCCAGCCCGCCTCCCACGCCGTGATCTTGGGCTTGTCGTGGCCCCCGAACTCGCCACCAGCTCCCAGGGACTGGTCCTTGGAGCCCGAGGGCGGCAGGGGCGCGCCACCGCCTCGCTGGTAATGGATGTCTCCTTCGACGGGCGGTTCAGCGCCCTCGTCCCCGCAGGGCTCGCCCTCGGTTTTCAGGATGTCCATCTGCAGGCCCTGACGGTGCTCAAAGTCGAGGTCGTCGCAGTGCGCGAAGCCCACCGCCTCCTCGTCGGTGGCAGCCTGAAAACCCATCCTGGCGAACATGCCGCTCACCTTGGCCTGGGACTTGTTGGATACGGACGTGGCCACGTTGGACAGCTTGCTGCGGAGCAGGGTGGCCATGGCGGCAGCGGGGCCCGAGAAAAGAACAGAAGGGGCTGGGGACGCGGGGGACGCACGGCAAGGCGGTGAGGGCCACGGGGGCGCGAGACCGCTATCTTCGCTCGCTTTCCCCGCGGCGCCCCGGGGCGCTCTGGCTCATGACCCCCTCGGCTGGCGTCTGAGGCTCGCTCAAGGCCGACCCGGAGGGCGGGCAGCGGGGCTGGCGGAGCGGCGGTGGCGAGTGCACTGCGGAGCTGCAGCGGGGCGCGGGCTGGGCTGCGGAGGGCGGCGGTGGCGGCGGCGGCGGCGGCGGCGTCAGAGCATCTACGCGAAGCTGGCGCGGCGCCCCCAACCGCGCGCAGCCCAAAGCGCTCCCGCCCCTCAGAATCTGGCGGGGGCGGAGGGGCTGGGGAGGGAGAAACTCCGGGAGGTAAAAGGAGTGAGGAGAGGGCAAGGAGAAGAGAAAGGGGGCACCAAGGGACTCCGGAGAACCGAGATGGGGACAGGAGAAGGGCGCCCACGGAAGGGAGCAGGAGGGAGCGCGTGAAGGAGGGGTGTGGAGGGCGGGGTGGGGGCTGGAGTGCTGCATTTCTGGAGGAGGTGCTAAACTCCGATCCTGGCCCTTCCCACCTCGCCGCCGCAGGGAGGGAGGGGGCCCGAGCGGGCAGATCCTCTTGGTCCCCTGTCCCTGGCTACCCCCTCCAGAGTTCGCGAGCCTTTCAGCCCCAGATCCTCTGGCCAAGGACTGGTCTAGACGCCCAGAAAGGCAGCAGGACAGTTACCTGTCTCCGGCGGCCCAGGCCGTCTGGGCATCGCTCTGTCTCCCTGGCACCCATCAGCAGCACTTCAACCTGGTCGCGAGCCCCCCTTGAAGGCAGAAGTGATCGGCAGAAGTGGAGGAACGCTCTCAAGAAGGCTTAGCCCCGGCCTCGGTCACTGGGGCTGTCTCCTCCCGTCCAGGGACGACGAGATGGAAGTGATTCTGCGGGTTGTTCGCCACCAACCATTCTCCAAACGTGTGCATAATGAGGGCGAGAGGTTGGCTGTTCGCTTTCTTTTCCTTTGGGGGTCTGGAAGGAGGAAGGACTGAAGGCACCTGTCAACAGCCTCGAGGCGGGTCTGCGAGTGCCCGCGCCGCGGAGGGGCGCAGCTGGTGCCTGGCACAGGGGAAGGAAGGGCTTGCGGCGGGCCCAGGGTGGGGAGGCGCGCTGTGCGCCCCGGCCCTGCTAGCCCGGCAGCTGCCGGGGGCTGTACAAACCTAGGCTGTTTCTGTTGAGTGGGTTGCGTGTAGCTCGAGAGCAGGAGAAAGACCCAGAGACAAAGACCGACACTGTACCAGGTATTGCTACGGGCTGGAGCTGAGCAGACTCCGGGGGTGAGATTTGGTAACCGTGTTTATTCTGTAAGTGCACAGTTCTGCGCGCATTTGAGCCTGTGTGTGCGCAGAGCTTGTGTGCTGGGTTGTATGTGTATATGTATGAATGGGTTGCTTGCGGTTTTGCCTGTCGGGGTCCTTTTGTAGTTGTGTCTCCGTGCGGGTCCGCGGCTCGGTGTGTTCCCAGCTGGGCTCCTGCCCCGGGCTCTTAGGCACTAAACAGCAGCGTCGGCGACCTGGCCGTCCCAGCCTAGGTACAGGAGGACTAGTGGCTGTGACTGGGGGCGGGATGGGGAGAATCTGAAGGAAACAAAAAGAAAGGGGCTCCCAGTGACCCCCTTCCCAAGACCCAGTCTCTCTGAGAACCCCAGTCTCCTCCTCCCCTGCTGTATTTCTAGATTAGCTCAGGTCAGCGCACAAGTAGGACGGCCTGAGGGCTTTGACCATCTCGTTGGAGCTGCCAGGAGAAGACAGGCTTCCCCTCTACCTCCTAACCCTCCCTGCCCACACCCCCAGCACCTCACGGTCTCTGAGAATCTCCTCTCCGGATACAGAACCTCTACCACATTGGGCAGAGATGCTAGTAATCGCTCCAAGGTACCCCCCTTAAATTCCCCCAAAAGCCTGCCTGGCAGAAAACAGAAACCCTCTGCCCTAGAGTGAAGCAGTCCCCACCACCACTATGACAAGAAAACTTCTCCATAGAGCCTTCTCCCAGACACGGACCCTCCAAATCATGATAGGACTCAGAACAAAGACAGGACAGAGATCCTTCCCCAAAACACAGAGATTCACTCCTCCAAAGAGGCTTTGAAAAAAACAAACAAACAAAATTAACTGATCTCCCAACCCAGAGATTTGCCCTAGAGACAGACCCTCCCCACCACAAACCCCAGATGCTAGGGAAAGAGAGCCTTTTCCCTACAGATTTCTATAGACAAAGATCTCTATCTCCTAATTCTCATCCCTCCCCTTCTATTCTTGGTGAAATTCTTTAGTTGCACAGGAGATAATCTGGGCAGAGACAAGAGTTCCTTAGGGCTCCCTTCCACCCCGTACATACCCAGACCTGAAGATGGTCATTGATGCCTTCTTTGACAAGTGAATCAATAACACATATGTATCAGTTGGTCATTGCCAATTTGTGTGTGGATTTTATGGGGGTCCGGGGTGCTTATCCTGTCTTTCCTTTTCCCTACTGATGTTCACTGTTGTAGGACCCAAGGTGGGCTGTGAAGTTCTTGCAGTATTGAGAAATGAGGTCATTCATTCACCCATTTATTCATTCATTCAGCAAAATTTCTCAAAGCTTATTCTGTGTGTGACTCTCTTTTGGCTGAAGATGACACAAGCCTGGTCCCTGTTTCTGCTTCTCACCCCAATTCTTGGGACTGCAGGTGGGGACCCCAGAGAGCACTCAGGCCAGTCACCCTCTCTGCAATGCTTAAACCATCCCTAAAACATCCCAACAGAGCCTCACTTTCATTCTCATTGTACAGAGAAGCAAACCCAAGCCCAGCGGGAAGGTGTCCTGCGCAAGGTCATGCAGAGTCCAGGGCAGAGCTGGGCTAGGACGAAGGAACCCTGATGCTCCTCCAGTGCGCCTTCCCCTCCATGACCTCATCTTGGAAAATCCTGCCCCATCACGTACGAGCTGTGTGACATTGGGCGACTCACTTAACATGTCCCAGCTTCCATTTCCTCATCACTAAAATGTGAAAATAAAAACAGACCCCTGGAGTTCTTGAGGGAATTCAATGAGATTGGGTATATAAAATTCTTAACATGTGCTAAGGGTCCCAATACATGGTAGCAATTATTTTATTATTATTGTTGCTGTCGCTATAACCCAATGGCCATTTTTCATTGTTTGGGGGAAAGTGAGTGTACGAGAAAAAGCTTGTGATTGGGGCTGAGAGTCGAAGTGAGTTGAATGCACACCCTCTGGCTTTGCCACACCTCTCTGTCCTCACCCCTTCCAGTCCTGGACTGACCTGAAGGGAAAAGAATGAAGGGCAGGAGAAAAGAACGCAGAGGGCAGGGGGCCTGTCAGGCAGCCCCAGGAGACGACCAGGACCACCTAACTATCTGGTATTAAGCTGGGCTGTGCTCTAGTGAAGCCATCAACTTCTGAATTCTCCTACTTGCTCCTCTAGGGGCACCCTCAGGAGAGGAATTTGCAGCTGCTTGGCCCCCTGAGTTGAAACACAACATGTGCATACACACATCCACTCACACACAGCTAATGACAAGCCAGTTGACAGATGCACAAAGAAATGAGGACCAACACACAGATCCAAGTACATTAGCAGATTCACACAGCCTAACAGAGCAACACACATGGGTCAGAGACAGGCCAGCACATACACACACTGACAGACACCCAGACACAGGAACACACACACACACACACACACACACACACACACACACACACACAGATTCACAGTGAGATCAATCATCAGGCACCCACAAAAGCAAGAATACCCCTATGTGATCACGAAAGGGAAAAGAGGAGAGAACAAAGAGAGGAAAGGGGCAGAGGAGACATAAAAAGGAACATGCTAGAAGAGGCAGCAGGGAGACAGAGCGGGATGTGCTAGACAGAGACAGCAGCTGGGGGGCACAAAAGAGACAGAGTTGCCACAGCCTTCCACTTGGCCGATGTCAGAACCCAGATCTGTGACTAAGATAATGTGGATGGCGGGTGAGGAGGCAGGAGCTGCCCCTGCTGCCTGTCCTGGGTGTGGGGATGGGGGTTCTCCTCCCAGGACCACACAAAGTCCCACCCTCTTGGGGGACCTGGGCTGCCTGAGAGGGAGCAGTGAAGGACTCCCAGGACTCCTGCCAAGTCCCATGAAGCTAAACCTGTATTCTGGATTGGTCCTGCCACCCGGACCAGGGTTGGGGGGCGGTGGGTGTCCCTCTTCCAAATGAGATTATTCTCTCTATTTTTGATGCCTTCAGTAGCCAAAGGGTTAAACACCTGGCTAGCAGAGATGGAGGCCACTTTGGGGGAATAAATAGGGTTAAATAGAACTGGGCTTATCTCCCAGAGCAGGCAGCACCATGGGGGTGGGGCATGGAGCCCTTGAATTAATGGCCTGGAAAGCCAACATCATGAGCATCGTTTCGGGGCTGAATGATCACAGACAGACCCCCCTCCTCTTCCTTTTCCAGAGCATATTCTGTCCGTGAGCCTTTTCCTGCTGTGGGGACAGGCGCTGGCTCTATAAATCACCCTTCCCCCATCAAGCTAGTGCATTGGCTTGAGAAAGTCATGCCCATCTTGCCTCAAACCAGAACCCAATTTCCTGATGCTGAGTCCATGGGCACAAGGGGGGGAGAGGGGGCAGCAATCCGTGCCCAGAACAAAGACCCTGATTCTTCTCCCTTTGGTGAGACAAATCAGGGGGCACCATGGATGGTGAAGATGCTGCCTCTGCTGGCTCAGGGTGAAACATATTAAAATATATTAATGACTTTGTAAATATTAGCAGTTTTCCTTGTTGAAATAGAGAGCATGCCGTCTCTGGAGGCATGCAGGCCAAGGCTGGATGTCCTCTCAGAGATCATGTGGAGTTCTGCCTCAGGGCAAGGGAGGCTGGATTTCACGAATTCTGGGCTTCTAGGTTCATGTCTTTGTGTGCATGGCTCTGAGAAGAGACCAGGGAGCAGGGGACACTGGGGACCCAGGCCTGGGCCTTGGCAGCCTTGGAAACCAGAGAAAGCTGCCTGGAACTGAAGCAAGAGCCCTGGACTGAACCCTTAGACCAAGGGTTCCTGCCTTTATGAGAACACAGCCTCCTATTACACTGGGAAGCAGGGAGAATGACGACCTCATTCCCCACTGGGTCCCTAGCACACAGTAGACACTGAATAAACATTTGTGGGTTGGATTAAATCCATATCACAAAACCATTTCCCCCCATGAACTTTTAGTATAATTGGTTGAGGAAACACACATAGGCAATGGCCAAAATTTAGCTCTGAATTCTGAGTTCTGTAGCTCTTCTAAACTGATTCATCTTGAATGCTCACATTACCTTCGACATAGTAGGAAGCCGGTCATACATACATGTGTGAGATGTGATTTTTGTTCAGAGAGGGCTTGGGGTACACACCCAGATTCAAAGACTTTTGCAAGACCTCTCAGCAACCGTTAGGAATCTGTGGGTCACCAGTTATAACTGGGAGAGATGGCTGTGGTGGAGGCTCTGACTCCAGTGAGCCCTGCTGCAAGGCCCCTGAACTCCAGGAGTGCAAAGATGCTGTGGGTCTGACCTCCTGGACCTTCAAACCTGTTGGTGCAGAGCTAACCTTTATTGAGTGCTCTTTGTGTGCCAGGCATTGGTGAAAGCACCTGGGGATTGCCTCCTTAAATTCCCACAATCCTTAGGTTAGGCTACTGTCACCTTCAGAGGCTTAGGCAGGGACTGGGGGAGATGGTGCTGGATGGGCACAAGCAGGGAAAAGGGGAATGTTGGAAGGATTATGCAAGGTGAGAGATGTCTGATTTGGAGGGCCAGGGGAACTGGAGGTGATCCTTGCTTAGAAGGGTTAAGGGCTAGCCTCTGCTGGTCAAAACATTGCCTCACCCAGATAGCCTACCTTCCTGAGTGATATGGATCAAATTGTGTCCACTCAAAATTCACTATGTTGAAGCCCTAACCCCCAATGTGATTATTTGGAGATAGACCCTCTATGGAAGTAACTAAGGTTAAATGAGTTCGTAAGGGAGGGGCCCTGATCCAATAGGATTAGTGTCCTTATAAGAGGTACCAGATCTTGCTTGCTGTCTCTGCCATGTGAGTACACAGTGAGAAGGTGGCCATTTATAGACCAGGAAGAGAGTCCTCACCAGCAATCAACCCTGCCACATCTTAATCTGGGACTTCTAGCATCCAGTACTGTAAGAAAATAAATGCCTGTTGTGTAAGCCACCCAGTCTGTTGTATTTTGTTATGTTGCTCAAGCTAAGACACTGAGTGATCTGCCAGCCCCTGACCAGCACTACCTCAGTGGCCTAAGATTTTTCTAGGTCACAACCTCTTTGAACATCTAAAGAGGCTGAAGATCCTCCTTCCACAAACACACACAAAATGTCACACAGAGTTTCAAATCCTCTATTGTCCACTCATGATAACTCTATGGCTTCCAGTCTAAGAGCTAACTCTAGAAGTTTCTTTCTCTTCCAATTCTGCTGAGAGCTGGAGTCAGGTGAGATATCAACATTAATATTTAACAAATGCTTATTCTATGCCAGGTTCTAGGGTAAGTGCTTTGTCTGTGTTCTCTCACTATTGCCTTAGAGCATCTCTCTGAGCTTGCGTTGGTTTCATGTCCATTAGGGATGAGGACGCTGGCATACAGAGAAGTTAAGTAACTTGTCCAAGATCTCACAGCTAGGAAGTGGAGGATCCAGGATTCAAACCCAGGATCAGAGCTGACCTTATAACCTCCACACTCTAGGTGAGTCTGCCAAGAAGAGCTTAGGCCTTGGACTCCAGGGAGGGGCTGAAGTCCAGATCTGGCTCCCACTGGCAAAACAGATCTCCATGTCTTCTCTTGGGCATGCTTCCTGCACTGAGAGGTATATATGTCTACTCTGGTCACCCTCATCTTCCTCCCTACCACACAGGCAACTCCTCTGGGACAAGAGGTCGGGGAGGCACGGGGGCAGGCATACAGTAGGTGCTCAGAAAAGCTTGTGGATTTCACTAATGTCTGGGTGGCCTTTGAAGGTCAGGCCCTGTATCCTGGGCTTTCCAGCCTCAAGAGCACATGGCTCTTCCCCATGGGATGGCTTAGCCTAGCACAGCTGATAAAGGCTCCTGGGACATTGACTGTTTCTTAACTTGGGGTGTATGAACCCTCGCCCAGAACTGGTTAATTTTATGTTGTATCATTTTATATCTAAAGTATCTACCAGCAAATTCTAGATCCCCTGGATGACCAGATACTGCTTTAATTGTTGTGAGCCTTATGACAAAAGAACAGAGGGAGGCTAAATGCTGAAGCGTACAACACAACACTCACTGTGCAAGTGGAGATTTAATTTCAGCGACACATCATCCATCACATTAAATTAATCGTGTCGTTTTGAAATGTCTGATTTTGTAGCTTTGTTTGTATCATGTGGGTACATTGTGTTTGCTTTTCCAGTTGTATAAAGCTAAAAGGATATGGATTTATACTTAGCTTTATGTTTGTACATATTTCAGTAAAATCATAATAAAGATAATTTGTCAGTTGTAGGGAGGGGGCTGTGGTTTTTTCCCCGTTTGAAAAGTGGCTCGTGTATTAGTCAAGTGTGAGAAGCACGCGTTTAATTCATTCTGACCAAGTAGAAAATAAGCTTCACACATTGGTGCCCCCCACACACAGCCCCTGCCACCTGCATGGGTCCCCATCCTCCGTCCGGCTCCCCCACTGCTGCCTTGGAGGGGAAATATGACAGCGTAATGAACAGTTGTACGACGTGCTATAAAAAGGCAATTAAGGGAACTATTGGACTGGGACAAGCCAGTGTGACCTGGTTAATAGCTCTGAGCAGAGCTGGGCCGTGGGGAGGGGGAGGGGGAAGGGGGAAGGGGGCTTGCTGCTTTACAGTGAGGGGCTGAGCTGATCCGCTGCCCACTGCCTGCTAGGTACTGAGGGCACCTGGGCTGGCCTCATGACTAACGGGTCCAGGGACAGCCTGAGGGGGATGTTGGTTCAGAGCTCGGCTCCAGAGTCTACTCTGCCACTCCTGGTTGAGTGACCCGGGCCGGTGACTCAGGGTCTCTTAGTTTTAGTTTACTCATCTGCTAAATGGGAATAAACATGATTGTCCTAGACTGATGTCCCGTCAGTGGGAGGAAGGAGTGCGTCATTCATTATTTAACTGGTCAGTGCTCGGAGCTGCCTAGGGAGTCCAAAGGAAGGTGTGGAAGAGGCTTTTACTTTGTGTTTAAGTAGGATCTTCGATACAACACAGTCCGTGTGTGTGTGTGTGTGTGTGTGTGTGTGTGTGTATTGTGATCAGCTCACCCAGGCTCTCCACCCTACACGGGATGTGAGTTCTTTGATTGGATCTCCTGGAGTCACCCATGTGGTCATGCATCGTGTGGTCACTCCGCCCCTTTGGACCCTCTCTCATGTCCTCAGCCCCTCAGTCTCTGTACTCCCCACATGCCCCTATTTGTAGCCATCTTTGGCATATACCAACCTTTAGGATGGAGACAGAAACACTTCCTGCCCCATCCAAGCACATCCTTGACCCTACTTCACTGTGTTGGTGGAAGGATTAATGAGACAGCACGTGAAAAGTAGGTAGCGAAGCACCCGGCACATAGTACGTGCTCAATAAAAGCAAGCTATTCTCATAAATCAACTATATTTCAATAAGAATTAAAAAGAAAAGCTTATCTTAAGAAAAGCGAGCTATTCTTGTGGTCACAATAAGAAAAGCTCTGGGTTTATATTTAACACCTAGTGCAGTGCCTGACACATAGTAGGTGCTGAATAAATGTTTGTCGACTGAATTAATGAATGAAACCCCACTTGGTCCCATTATCTACTATGATTGTACACTAACCCCTCTCTGAGCCTCAGTTACTCATTAGTCAAATAGGGATGTGATGCTGCCCCCTGGTCAGAGAGATGCCTTGCAAACTGTAAAGTCCTGCCCACTGTTGGAACTGGTTCTATTCACCCCCACACCCACCCCCACTCATCTGTGCCTGGCACCTGGATTTCTGAGAGCCCGGGGGCTCAGCCCCCCAGCACACGCATTTATCCTAAAATAGGAAACAAGCGCACACATTGGCTGCATGGCCCCCTCCCCCTCCCCACAGTCTCAGATGGAAGTGAAGCTGACAGCCAGCCAGTGACAAAGGAGCAATCAGGAATCATTATGGCTTATTTAGGGTGGGCTTGGTGATTGGCTGAGAAGCCCCGGCTCGCTCCTCACTCAAGAGGAAGAGGGTCTGAGTAAGGCAGCTGGAAACAAGTCCCTCGGCTACTTCTCTCCAGCACCCAGCCCCAAGGGGGGCTGTGAGAGGCAGGTGGGTCTCAGAAAGAGACCCTGTCCTCCAGGGAGGTGGTGGCACTCCAGGCCTATGCACCGACATCCCCAGTCACTGAAGGCTAATCTGTGGGCCTGATGCTGACTTGGTAGAGTTCTGAAGCCAAGTCTGGCCATCTCTATCATCCAACTGCACTCACGATGAAGTGCAAACCCCCTCCCCTGCCCTCGCAGCTTATAAGACCCCGTGTGTCCTGACCCCGCCTGCCTCAACAGCTTCCTGTCCAGCAGTAAAACTGGATCTTTGTTTTCAGAGAGTGACCTTCTTCCTACCCCCACTCCCACTTACTCTCATTTCTGTGGCTGAGAACCCACACTGAAAGGCAGGCAGGGCCACCTTCAAATAGAATTCCCACCACTTTGTAACTGTGTGGTCAGGAGACTAACTCCACCTGACAGAACCTCAGTATCCTCATCTGTCAATGAGGATAATCAGATCTCCCTCCCAGGGTGGCAGAGAGGATTACATTAAAGGAGATAAAGCAGCTAAGATATCTCACATAGGGACTTCCCTCGTGGTCCAGTGGTAAAGAATCCACCTTACAATGCAGGGGACGCTGGTTTGATCCCTGGTCTGGGAACTACAATCCCACATGCTGCAGGGAAACTAAGCCTGTGTGCGCCACACCTACTGAGCTCGTGCGCCTCAAGTAGAGAGCCCGCATGCAACAACTACAGAGCCCACATGTTCTGGAACCTGCACGCCACAACTAGAGAGAAACCCGCGCACCGCAACTAAAACCCAATGCAGCCAAAAATAAAATACCTCACATGTAATACACCCTTCATGAATATTAGCTTGTATTATTATGCATTCTTAGGTCACTGCTTAGATGTCACCTCCTCCAGGAAGCCATCTTTGATTCCCCAAGTCTGGAGTTTGCCCCTCCTAAGTATTCCGAACGCCCTCTGTGCTTTGCTCTGCCCTGCGGCAGGTACAGACAGGTGTGGCCTGTGTCTTACTCGTCCTTGTATTCTGGAGCTCAGCACAGAGCCTGCCACGGAGGAGGCTCTCCATGGGCCTCTGGACAAACCACTGTCCTGACAGCCAGGACCACGTGGGGATGCCAAGAACCCCTGATCCCCAAGCCCTGAGCCAGGGGGAGGTGGGGCTGAGTCTGCAAGCCGCCAGTCTATGCTTCAGTGGGACCTGTCACCTCAACCCAGCCCCTGGACCATTATCCAGACTGTACTCCCTGCTGGGATGCCCTTCACCCTCCTCTTGGCCTCCAAAGCCTGTCTTGCCCAAGGGACTTTCCAGGACCACTGACCACAAAGTACTGCGTAGAAAATAGAACTTGACTGTCTGCCCCACGCAGATGGATTGCCTCTCAGGGTGTGTATTTGAGCTAGGTCTGTGCTCTTTTAATAATAGTAATAGCAGCTACCACTTATTGAAGCCTTGCTTTTTCCATCTAATGTGCTAAATGTATTATCTCATTAAATGTAGTATCTCATTAAATGTAGCATCTCATTAAATGTATTATCTCATTAAATGTAGTATCTCATTAAATGTAGCATCTCATTAAATGTATTATCTCATTAAATGTAGTATCTCATTAAATGTAGCATCTCATTAAATGTAGTATCTTATTTCTCCTCAACCTCAGCCACTAGCTTAGTCTAAAGGGGCAGTACTGGAAGGATGCTGGGGTCTCAGGTAATTATGGGAGGACGGGAAGCAGCATTGCCTCAGGGGATCTGGGGCCAGGGACCCCCACACACACCCCCGTTCCTTACTTCTCTTTCCTTAACATGTCACCTTTGCTTTCCTCTGCTGCAAACTGACTGTTTCCATGTCGAGGGAACATGACTGCCAATAGCTCCCAAGCCTCCTATGTCATAGCTGTCATCACCAGAGGGAGACTAGCTGTCTGACAGCTCAAGTCGAGTGTCTGCCCTGCTGGTAAGGTTGTGGCAAGAATTAAATGAGATCATGTGCATTAAAGTCTTGTGCCTTGTAGTAAACGCTCAGTAAATGGCAGCTGTGATTAATAGTGTTGTTGTTATTATTATTATTACCAGCTTTGATCATATTCAGCTTAGGAGGATGTGACGCTCATAGGCGGGGATGTGAGGTTGGAACCCATGAGATTTGGGGTCTGTCCATCCTTGGAACAGACCCTGTTCTGAAAAGGGCATTTGCTCACACCAGAGACATGCCCCAGACGCAGCCTGTCGCCTCACCAGGCGGATGACCAGGCCCTAGGGCAGGGCTCAAAGGACGGGGCTCTCTCCAAGCCCACTGGAGGTCTCCCTCTGACCTTGATCCTGGCAGCTGCAGACCAAAACTGGGGCTGGCCTCTTAGGGACTCACAGCCTGGGCTACTTTGTCTGTTAAATGAAGGTCGCCGAAAGGCAAGGAGGCCTCCTCCATGCAAAGATGTAAAAGCCAAGTGAATGCGCCCACCAAAGGGCCTCCTATAGAGGGTGTCCCTCAGTGTCAGAAATTCACAGGCCATAGGCCTGCTTGAGGCAGGAGGTCCTCTCTGTGGGGTCTCTGGGTCTAGATCCCATGGTCAGGGAGAAATCCTTGTACCTCAAGGGCACCCAAGGCCCTCGGAGTGGGGCCAGTCTGATCCAGCCCTGGCCTCCTCGCTCTGACTCCAGAATCAATTCTGCCCTCAGGTGCAGGTGCTGCAGGCTATCCCCCATCCCACCCTCCCCCCCTCCCTTTCCCGCACCAACATCCCACCGCCACTCTGTTCTCCCAGCTGGGCCTTCAGTGTTCAATGCTGGGTAAAAGCATTGGTGCAACCTCTATATTGGGCTATTATAAATGTAACCCTGATTTCAGGGAATGCTCCCTGACCCTGGAGATCGGAGAGGGTGCCCACCTGATTCCACGGCTGGCAGAAGTTTCTCTCCAAGATATTGGATCTTTTGATGTTTCTCAGCAGGTGGGTCTGGGGGGAGGGGCAACGAGGCAAGGACGACGAGGTTTCCTTCTTTGTGCTCCTTGGCCTCTTGTATTTATGCTTTTCTCCTCTTCCCCTCTCTCCCCCTCCTCCAGGATGGCCTCTGATTCCCCCCAAGAGTTCTTTCTTGCCATCTGTAGCTACTACCATCATGTTGGGTGCAGAGGCTACAACAAGAGAGATGTGGAATTCAGGGAAACAATTCTGGAAAGCTCAGGGCTCCTGGGAACTCACCTAATGCTTTCTGCTCCAAGATCAATAGGTGAGGAGATCTCCAAGCCCTTAATTAAACTAAGTCCTTGAGAAAATGAGCTGTAACTAGGTATTAAGTAAACATTCTTTTCCCTCCAAACAAGGGGGTGACTTATTCAGCGTTTTCTTGGAGCAGATATTTCCTCTTTCTGTTGTTTTTCTCTCCTTTCTTTTTTTTTTTTTTTTTTTTTGCGGTACGCGGGCCTCTCACTGTTGTGGCCTCTCCCGTTGCGGAGCACAGGCTCCAGACGCGCAGGCTCATCGGCCATGGCTCACGGGCCCAGCCGCTCCACGGCATGTGGGATCTTCCCGGACCGGGGCACGAACCCGCGTCCCCTGCATCGGCAGGCGGACTCTCAACCACTGCGCCACCAGGGAAGCCCTCTCCTTTCTTGATTTACTTTTTGTTTTACATGGTTGCGAAAAAATATATATAAAATGTATATAGTGAAAAGTCTCCCTCTGACTTCTATTTCCTATCCACCTACCTTGTGATTCTCCCCAGGTGCTGTTACTGGCTTCCTTCCATTTGCCTAGACAACAAATATAAATATACAAACAAGTACAAATATATATTCTTACTGTCCTTTTCCTTTTTTAGTCACACAAAAGGTGGCACATTGTACACCCTGTTATGCTTTTGGGGTTAATTTTTTGCCGAATTTATCTTTGGAGATCTTTCACATCAGAATATAGAAATTACTCAGCATTCTAAAGGATCTGAGAATAGCATCCTCTAATTATTTTTCCTTCCTTCTTTTCTTTATATTCTACCGCTTCCCCCAAATAGCTATGCCATTCATTCATTCATCCGTTCACCAATCACCTGCTCTGTGCAGGGTGCCAGGGCAGCAGAAATGAATTAGCCCAGGCCCCCTTCCTCAGGGCTCAGAGGCTGGTGGGCGCCAAGTCACCCCCAGCAAGCTGTGAGTGGGGAGGGGGCAGTCCCGGGTTTCCTCTAGTCGTCAGTGACTTGTCTTTTGTAGGCCACTGGTCTGGACTGGGTTTTTCTTTCTTACCTTTACTAAATCTCTAGCAGGGGTGTGTGTGTCTGAGTTTTAAATTTATTTATTTATTTATTTCTGGCTGCGTTGGGTCTTCACTGCTGCGCGTGGGCTTTATCTAGTTGCAATGAGCAGGGGCTAGTCTTTGTTGTGGTGCTTGGGCTTCTCATTCCAGTGGCTTCTCTTGTTGCGGAGCACGGGCTCTAGGCGTGCGGGCTTCACAGCGCAGGCTCAGTAGTTGTGGTGCACCGGCTTAGCTGCTCCGCGGCATGTGGGATCTTCCCGGACCAGGGCTCGAACCCGTGTCCCCTGCTTTGGCAGGCGGATTCTTAACCACTGCACCACCAGGGAAGTCCCTGCCTGAGTGTTAGGAAAGCAGATTCATCATCAGCATTTACATGGCTCCTCTGGAAACAAACAAAAATTCCCATAACGTTCTTAACACAAAGCACAGAAAGTAATACCCGACTGCGGTGTTGGCAGGTGAGGGATACAGGAGGCAGAGTGTGGAGATTCAAGATGTGCCTGAAATTTTGTGAATGAACAGTTCCTTAGTTCCTTGTGGTGTTTGTCATGTGCCTGGGGTGCAAATAGTACGTATTATGATCCACTTTATGCCTCTGGTGCATTTGCTATTTTAAAGTTATTATAGAACAAGGGTATAATAGCAGCTACCTTCTAAAGTCAGATGGCTGCCATTGATTAAACGCTTCACGTGGCGCACTGTCCTAGCAACACTCTGAGGTGAATATAACCATCATAGCTGCATCATAGATGAGGAAACTGAGGAACAGAGAAGTTAAGTAACTTCCCTGGACCGAATGAGTAGTAAGGGACATAAGTGGGTCTGTACTCCAACCGCTATATTATCCCATTCCCTGAGAGCCCATTTCACTTCTCTGGGCCTCACCTTTTCTCATCTGTAAAATGGGGATAAAAAATTACATCAAAGGGCTGACCTGAGGATTTTAAGGGATCATGTCTGTAAAGGGCCCTGAGAAGATGGTATTGCAGCCAAGAGTCAGGGAAAGGTGCCCAACGAAGCTCATTGATTTAATAAACTCACCTCTGCATCTCAGCCCCCTTCCCCGGGTCCACTGGAGCTCATCCTCTGCTGAGAGGGCCAGGGTCCCTCTGGGCAGGGAAGTCTGTTTTGGTCCCATTTCCATTACACACTTGGCTGAGCAGAGGCGGAGGGGAGCCAGCGGCTGCCAGGCAGTAATTAATTGCCTATTTGGACTCCTGCTGTCACCTAGATGGAGGATACAGGACAGCTCCTACCTGGGCCTGGGCCTGGGCTGGCTGATGGCTGGGAGGGGAGTGTCCCTCCACATCTTGCCTCCACTGTCCCCTCGGAATCCATGCCCAGGCCATTTGGGGAGGAACCATGGCAGAATAAAGGCACCTTCTGTCCACTTTGACAAAAAGTGGTTCTGGCCAGCGATACTTGAGACCACTGCAGGGTGCTCTGTTTTGGGTACTTTCTCGAAGGCATTAAGGGTGACTTTGCTTTAGCCTCTGAGAAGCGGCTCTTGTGAAGGGAAGAGCATCCAAGACCCAGAGTTTTAGGACCCTGTTCTCATCCTGGCTTTTCCGTCCACTGGCTGTGTGACTTTGGACAAGGCACTTGCCGTCTCTGAGCAACCACTTTCCTCCTCCGGAAAAAGGAGTAGGGGAGGAGGCCATCATACTCCTGTGGACTTGTGCTTTTTTCTGCCTCCAGAATCCATTCTCTTGGAGAATCACCTGCCCTGCCCCCCATTTCATAATAATCCTCCTTGGTGCCTATGGTATGGGTGGGGCCAACGCTGCAGGTCCCAGGGACAGAGATGTGACCCAGGGGATTTTCTTCTAGCACGTTTGAGAAAAAATCCTCTTCCTTACGACCTCAAGAGGCCTGAATAATACAATGACCTATCGTTGAGGGTCATAGGGGTAAACTGTGGAAGGAATGTAGTTTATAGTACTTTGCAAGCCTTAAGGCACAAGGTGCATCTGCGAATAAAATCATTATCATCACCATCACTGTCATTAACGTCATCATTATCATTGCTATCACTTAGGCCTGAAGACCTTTGTTAGAATGAAATGGGTTTCCTAATCATTTGAAGTGGCTTGCAGGAGACTTGGATTCGGAGGCTCACTGGATCTCAGTGGGAAGGATTATCTGAACAATGAGTGTTGTCTGCCCTGAGGGTAGCAGGGGATAGTGCTCTGTGTTGGTCATTCTTTATTCACCTCTCCTGGGCTGGAGATGAACACTCAAGGTTAAGTGACATTTCTGGTATTATAAGCAAAAGCAGGTCCTCAAACTAGAGACCAGACAAGGGCCCATAGGATACAGGGGTGAGTTCACTCAGTCAAAACCAGAGCTTATTTATGGGAGGCCTTCCTGCACCAAAAGTTTGGAGATTGGTCTGCACATTAGATGAGAATTAAAGGAGGGATCCTAGGCAGAAGAAGCAGCAGGAAGCTCAAAGTGGACGAGGGGAGGTATGTAGGCTGGGGGTCTGCAGTGGAGCCCCCTCTGGCCTGGGTGCTACTCTGCCTACCAGGCCACTGCTGGTTGGTGGATGTCTCATCCTCCATCCTCATATTGGAGTTTGTGTTTAGGTCAAGACTTATGGACTGAACATTCTGTCTCTAAGAAGAGCTCTGATGAGGACACCCAAGGGAAAAGCTACAGCTGGAGGCTTCCCCTCTGCAGCCCTGCAGCTAAGATTCCCATCACCCCTCAGCCTCATCACCTCCAGGGTTTCCATGGCCCAGGTCCTCGACACAAATTCCTGAACTGGCTTGTCCTGAGCTCCCCATGGCTGGGTCTTGGAGGATCCTGAGTCTTTACAAATCACGCACAGTCAGGTCTGAGCAAAAAGTCCACTCCTGGCCACTGCTCTGGTGGGAAAAGTGGCAGAGGTTTTCTAATTGATTTGTCTCATGGTAATTATCTTTTTTTTTTTTTTTTTTTTTTGCTGTACGCGGGCCTCTCACTGTTGTGGCTTCCCCCGTTGCGGAGCACAGGGTCCGGACGCGCAGGCTCAGTGGCCATGGCTCACGGGCCCAGCCGCTCCACGACATGTGGCATCTTCCCGGACCGGGGCACAAACCTGCGTCCCCTGCATCGGCAGGCGGACTCTCAACCACTGCGCCACCAGGGAAGCCCTCATGGTAATTATCTTTACGATGCTCTGACTATATATCAGGCATAAGCGAAGCACTTCCTGCTCATTACTTCAATGGACTCTCACAGCAGCCCTGCAAAGCAGGTATTAATACTTCCATTTTACAAAGGAGACAGCGAAGACTTAGAGAGTTGAAGTGCTTTGCCCCAGGTCACAGAGCTAGTATGTGGCAAATCTGAGTTTCCACCCCAGGGCTGTCAAACCCCACATTTCTAAGGAGCACAGGGGCAGTGCCCGCCTCACCTCGCTCCCATGCATATGCCTCAGTTCTCATCCCCCAGGTGTCACCCAGGTGTCACCTCTTTCCGGACGCTTCTGAGAGCGCCCTTAAGCTAGGACATCCCTTTTCCCACCTTGTTCTTCTGGTCACGAGACTGTTTCTTCGGGGGACCTCGCCCTCACATTACAGCTAAGCTACCTAAGGTGAGCCCCACTCTATGACCTTGTTGCAGGTCACGGTCAATGGCGTCCCGATTCCTGATATTTAGAACACAATGTGATCACATCCCGCCTGGCAGCTCTATCTTTCCAGTTTGTTTTCTCTGCTCCCTAACTCCCTCCACACTTGACATTCCCTGTTCCTAGACCTTGCCCGGAGCTCTCCCAGGTCAGTGGACAAGAAGCGGCCCAGCATGCCCCCAATTGCCACCTCAGCATGTGCCCGGTACAGAGGGGTGGCTGGACGTTCAGACACTGTTCTAGTGAAGACGCATGGACCCACGGATCAGACCCAGAGCCCCCGGTTTCCAGCACTGGGGGAAAGGCTGGAACGGTGCTGTGTAGACTGAGAAGTGCTGGGAGTTTGTCAGCGAGTGTCATTGAAATGACCTCAGAACAAAGTCCAAAGTCTCTGCTCACTGGGGCTGACCTTTGGGCAGCTGGGTCTCATCCTAGAGTGGTCTTTCTTTTCATGCAGTACATTCCTGCAGGAAATTTCCAAAGCAGATGGTGGGGCTACCCAGGGGAGACAGCCTGGGTCTACCAGAGAGCGGCAGCATCTGACAGCACAGGCAGTGCTTCGGAACAGTCTGAGCAGAGGAATTCCATCCAGATGGAACAGGAAGGAGGCCTCCAGAACTGGAGCTGCTGGAGGTCCCAGCAAATCCTGCCCAGGTCTCCTGCTGCCTCCCCAGGAGCTAAGAGGGTGGCCCTGGAAGATGTCTTTGAGTGGAACTGCCAGGCCTGGGGATCTTACTCTGTGGCCTCAAGAACAACGTTTTGGAGGTGGAGACTTCCAGGATCCATCAAATTGATCAGAAACCGCAAAGACCAGATCGGACACAGGCACAGTGATGTAACCTTCTCTACTCAGTCCTCAGGATTGTGAGCAGGGGAGGGTCTAAAACAGCCAGTGGGAGGGGAAGCCCGGGACTCCCCTCCCCACTTGTATTTCCAGTGGGTCAGCTCCACCCAGCACCCCTTGACCCTTCACACTGAGGAGATTTGGGGTTCCTTTCCCTTACCTGTCTTTGGTTGGGCCCCAAGAGGCCAACCCTGAGACAAGGATGTGGGTGCTGGTAGTTTAGATGACAGGTGATTACAGGAACCTCAGTAAGAGAATAAGCAAGAGAGGGAAGGGAAGAGAGCTAAGAAACACATGGGAGGGCATCACTGAGCAGGTTCTGCTGAGGACAGCCGGGGACCCAGCTGGGGACCCCTGGGAGACAGTACAGAGCACACCTGTGCTGCCCGAGGAATGAGGGATCAGGACATGTATCCCGCACTCCCAGGCGTCATCCGATGAGGGCAGCTCGGAGCAGGGGATGGACTCCCAAGCATTCCGGCCTGCCCCAGGCACCAGCTCAGGGGAAGAGCCCATAGGACACAGCGCGAATTGGGATGGGGATTTCTCATGAGATGTGGGCAGGTACCGATGACACCTGCTATATCACCCTTCTCCATCTTTCCTCCCCTTTCTCCTTTTACCCCTCTCTTCTTTCCTCCTTTTACCTTGAGATCCTTACTGGGCCTCATGTTCTCAGCATTTTTTCCAAGAGTTCCTGGAATCTAATGTTTCTTAAAGTGTGGTCCCCTTGATACCTGGGATTTTTGTTAAAAATGCAGATAGCAGGGCCTCAGCCCTACTAAACCAGTAACTTTTATTATGGGCCTAGGATCCTGCATTTAAACAAATATCCCAAATGAATCTGATACATGTGGACGTTGCTAGCCTAACCCCATTACAGCAAGGTGACAGCAGGGAATTTCTGGTCAGTTATGGAATCTCCAGGCCCTGCTTTTGCCTCCACCTGACCACCTGACCTCTTGGGCTTGGTTTCCACTGTCTGCCTCCCTCCCTTCTCTCCAGGCTCCTTCTCTTGACCAGCTATTGGGATGGCTGCATCTTGGGTGTTGCCTCTGCCCTTGATGGGTCCTTTGTGGGATTTAGGGCTTGGACCTTCATTCGGCAGTCGAGAGGTGGTGCCCCACCCCATCTGCCATCCAGTCACATCTGCCACATCTGGCCAGATGCTCCTGAGGATAGCCCTGGTCCACAGGGAAAGAAATCAGACTTAGATCCTTCTGTTCACACCAGCAGTCACAACAAGGCGTCCTACTAAAACACACTGTTTCCCAGAGTGGCCCATGACTTCAATGTATGTAGCACAATTCCCAATTCCAGGAGCGTCACACAGGCTGACCGCTGTTCATGTACCTTTGTACACAACCAGATGGCATAATATAGCCATGTACAAACTCAGGGACAATTTTACACTGTGTGTGCACACAACACACACAGAGGAGAAATCTCACAGCAAACCACCAAATCACCCATAGTAGCACACCACCTCACAATAACATGTGGCACACAAATTGTCACAGCATGAAAAAAACACCTGAGTCTGTGGTGACATAGCCACACACCACATAATATAGTTGCACAGCAAGATGGTGTCACAAAGACACACAAACACACACACACAGAGTAACTCAGGCACAGCAGCAAACACAGACACTTACATACAGGCAAAAAGAAACCCACACAGAGCACAGCCTCAGAGAAGCACATGGTCACGGTCATGGTCTTAATAAAACATCACACCCTGTTGAAATAATAGACCATCTTACAGCCTGGGGCACAGAGAGGCAGCGACACACAACCCGACTCGACTGACTCAGCCACAGTCAGATGGAGCAGGGCAGACACGGGGCGCAGTGGAGACTGATGGTGAGAGGAAAGGTTGCCTTTATTTGAACAGATGTCTACTAAAGGAGCAGGGCGTTATGTAGCTGCTTTGATGAGCTAATGGATTCCGGTAGCTGTGAACCTGGGGGATTCATTACCGGCCCCAGGAGCAATTGCTGCGCCTATACACGCTTCCACCCTCACTGATTTCTCACTTCCTTCCTAGCGTAGCCAGCCTCAATCCCCAAAGCCAAAGCCCTATTTGAACAAGAAAGGCAGAAGCCGAGCAAATATTTGTGTCTTCAGGCCTTGCTTGGCACTCACTGGGATGACGTTTCCTTCTGGGATCAAGAACAAATTTTGCCAGGCAGATTCTGCTCGACTTGGTCTGGGTGGGAGGCAGGGGCTCAGGCTGAGCTCTGTCCTGGACCCCTCAGGTCATGCCGGGATGGCTCTTTTCCCTCTCTCCCTGCACTCACCTTGCTGCCTCCCTCTTCATTCACAGCCAGCCTCCCTCTCCTAGAGGGGTCTACATCCACTGCTTTACCTCCCATCCACTTCCAGCCCACTGTAATCTGGGACCCACTCACCATTCTTCCAAACTGCTGCATCTGGAGCCTCTAACGTCATCCTCATTCTCCTCGACAGCTCGGTGGCCTGTGCAGCTTTTGACCAAATTCTATCCCCTCACATCTGATTCCCAGAGAACACCCATCTCCTGCTTCTTTCTTACCTCTTACTTTGCCCCTTCCCATCTCCTTCCCAAGCTCTTCCTTGGCTGCTGCCCTTACGTGTTGGTGCTTTCAAGCTCCCAGTCACTGACCCTCTCTGAATGCTCCCAGGGGAACTTGGAAACCGCCCACGTCTCATTCAATCTATTACCCCTTCTGCTAGTGGTCAAGTGTGCAATGGTTAACAGCACTACGCCCTAGATTTCCTTGGTTCAAATCCTTGCTTTGATACTTGCTGGCTATGTGGCCTTGGGGAAGTTACTTTGCTTTTCTGTGCCTCAGTTTTCTCATCTCTAAAATGGGGACAATGATAACTTCTGCCTCATAGAGTTTTTTGATGGTCAAACGAGTTAATATATGTAAATTGCTTAGGACATGCCCAGCACACAGTAACTGCTACATCAGGGTTGGCTGTTATCATTACCTGCGACATGGTGATAATTTATACACCTGCATTTGTAACGAAAGAGAAATATGTTTTGTTAGTTGGCCTCATGGAGCTTGAATGCAAAGGGAGATAAACAATGAAAGACTAACAGATATCCCCCAAAGCACAGGCAGATATGACTGAGAGTCTCCGAACTTAAGAACAAGCAGGTGGTTTCACCCTTGGGAACATCTCCCACTGTGGAAGCCAACTTCCAGGATGGCCCCTAGTGATTCTCACCTCCTAGAATTCATGCCCTGGTGCAGTTCACTTTTATAGTGGGTAGGGCAGATAAATCATCTGGAGGAAGCTCTGTCCCTCTGCTACCCCACACCCACTCCACTCCCTCAGCAGCCTCTGTGGGGCAGGGAGGTAGGAAGGAAACCTATATTCTGTTATCATCCTTTAACACTTGTGCTCTAGAAACAGCATGATTAAGTGCAGAGAACAAGGGTTGGAAAAGTGGGTGCAAAATGGGGGCTAAGGATCCCTGGGTGACAGGAGGGAACTCTGGGGGCCTGCTGGGAGGAGTGAGCTGTGGCAAGGCTTAGGGGTCAGAGACAAGCTTCAGTTGCTGCTGCTTTGCCCTGTAGGCTCTCTGAGGGCCCCTCCCTAGGTGGAGGGGTTGCTCATATTTCCCTTATCTCTGTGAACCAGTGACAGCCTGTCTTCCGAGGTCACTGATCACATGGCATTGTTTTCATCCTGTGCCTGTCACCAGCCAGGGCTGTGGGGCTGTCGATTTCTGATGAACAGCACCTGAGCGCCAAAGGGAATCTGTTCTTGGCCTTATCTCCGGCCTGTGTATCCTGCTTGGGCTCCACGTTCACGGTCCCAGTGGAGCCATCACTGTACCAGTAGCAGCCCCTGGGGTACCCAGATAAGGCACTACCTGTCTGTACCCTGAGCTCTGAAGTCAATGGCTGTGGGGAGGGGGTAACACCCAGACTGGCATCTCCAGGCCAGGTCAGTATCTCCGGGCATATTTCTGGGGGCACTGTGGCAGTTCTGGCCATGCCAAAGGCACAGAACTAAGCTTGGGGAATGTCCCCAGCTTCAGCATTCACTAGCTGTGTGGAATTACACATCTTTTCACTTATGGACAGTTTCCTTCCCCAGCTGAACAAGGGAGGAAAAAGAGTCAGCACCAAGGACAGCGCATCGCAAGGCTTTCCACGAAAAGGTGGAAGGAAAAAAAGGAGGGAGGGAGGGAGGGAAGGAGGAAAGGAAAGAGGGAGGGGGGAGGGAGGAGGCAGAGAATGGTGAGGGAAGGGGAAGGAGAATTCTTTTGCAGGCCAAATAATGGTGTGTTATTTTGGGGTCTGTACTTTTCAGCTTGCTCAGTGGTTGAAGAAAAGGTTGACTGTTTGGCCAAGGCAGAATGAGTGAGGCTAAGTCTTCCTGATGTTAGACAGGAAGAATTTGGGTCAGTTAGAGATTCCACATCAATATCGACCAAAGAAGGAACTTGAGGGAAATGACAACAATAATCAGTTAGTTTACTGTGTCATGCTCTCTGCTAAGTTCTTTATGTGCTGCAACTCATGCAATCCACCCACCAAACTTGTGATATAGGTGCTATCATATCCCTCATATTACAAAAGAGGAAACAGAATACGAGTGAGGCTTAATAACTAGACTGAAGTCACACTATAGAAGATGGCAATGCCTGGGACTAGGGGAGAACGAAATCCCTGCTTATCTTCCCCTCCATTCCACCCCTTCCTGATCAACCCCCATCCTCTTTGAGTGTCTTGTATCTCTTTGAACTTTCAACACAAAACTGGTGTCTCCTTAATTGATTGGCTCATGTATCCTCATGTTTGCAGAAGGGGAGTTCTGGGTTCCATCTTGTAACTTAAAAAGCTCTTTTAGATTTTCCTGGGCTGGAATCAGCCAGTGCATTGTTTGGTTCCCTATGTTCTGAAGCAGGGAGGTTTCTGATCAGGGGAGGCCCCAAGGTCTGACTTGCAGTCACTCTGTGGCTGATTTCCAAGGAGGGGTGATATAAATGGACCTTTGATAACATCAAATATAAGGTTATCTCAGGAAAGCTCCATGTGCCTTTGGCTGGTCCAATGTGAAAGGAATAGCTGAAAAGCAGTATATACCCAAGGTCAAACTTTAGCTTTGCTGTCAACCTTCAGTGATCTTGAGCAAAACGTCTCTTCTCTCCATAAATCATGGAGGTCCCACAATTTCAAACAGGGTAGATACTTGGCACATGCTACTGAATAGGTGTGAGTTTTCTGCATCTAATTTTCTTCGGAAAGTCAAGAAGGGCTTCACTGCCTTGTAGCATAGCCCCATCTCTGTGTCCGAGGCTGTGTTCTACACTGAGGATGAAACTGGAGGTGGAGATGTGAGGGGGGAGCACTGTTAATGGGAGCTTAATGTTGGGCAAGTTGGGGGTAGGTGGACAGCAGATGGGAAAAGGTTTGGGTAGCCTGGATAAATGAGAGTTGTCACACACTCTAACTCTTTGGGGAAGCTCAGAAATCCTCCCTCATGCACATAGGAATCTTCAGGGACATAATTCCTGGTGATCTGGTAGATCTGACTAATAAAACTTCTAAGATCTTATCTAATATCTGGTTTAGTAAGCCAGAGAATGTAGAGGGATATTTTGATGGGTGAATCAGTTAATAGATAGATAATACATGCCCAAGGATTCAAGCTTTGCAGACAAAGATCCAGGTTCAGATTCTGGCTCGGTGACTCCATAGCTGTTTGACCTTGGGAAAGTCACTTAGTTTCTTCATCTGTCTGAGGGCAGTTAAATTCAAGAGATCTGTTTAACCCCCAAGTTGACAGGTCAAGTAGACCATTGGATATAAAGGGCTGGACCTCAGAAGCGAGGAGGGGCTGGAAAAATTAACATGGTAGCCATTGTCTAAAGATGATATTAAAAGCTATGAAAATGAGTGAATTCCCTGCAGGAGGTTGGGAGAGAGATGAGTTACTTTGAACAAGTTGCTCAACCTTTCTGTGTCTGTTTCTTTATCATCAAAATGGGGATGATATTAGTACCTTCCTCATTGGATTGTTCGGAGGGTAAGATTTAGATAAATCTTGTTCAAGCATTTAGGGTCTGGTATATGTTCAATATGGAGACTAATGCTATTAATCTTCACCCAGCCCTTCAAGACAGGTGTAATCATCCCCATTTTACAGACAAGGAGACTGAGGCTCAGAGAGTCTAAGGTTTCATGGCAAGTATACAACAAATCAATGTCTACATGCAAAGTCCATGCCACACTGCTTCTAGCCTCTGGGGGAATACTATATGAACACATTAAAAAAAATGAAGGGGTGAGTTTATGAGTCTTGCCAGAAAGGACAAGGTTGACCCTCCAAGTGGCAGTGGTAGGACAGTCTGGGCTTGAAAGAAGGTGTGATTGGGTGGGAACTACCATAGTCTTTAGGATGAATTCCCAAGACAAAACCCCAAGTTATGTGCACACTCAGTTTCCCATTTCACACGTGTGAATGCTTCCTTGGCAGTCAGTGTTTTCAGTGATTCCAGCTCCTCCCAGCTCCAGAAGCCAATGAAGCAATGTCCCTGCAAGGAGTGACTTAAAGCCAGTCCCATTTGCCTTCTCAGATGAGTCAGTGAGGCAAAAAATTTAGACAATAAAGAGAGTTAATGACAGGCCTCCCCAGCTGGCTGAGCTGGCCCTTGGGGAGAAGGAGTCAATGAGCTCCTGTCGCAGCTGTGCTGGCTCCTCAATTTCTTCATCTCGCTCCTGCACAGCCCCCTTCCCTGCCTTGCTTGCTGCCTTGGACATTGATTGCAGCAACTCAAGCAGCGAAATGAGACCATGCAGGCTCTGGGGCATCTCTAGGTCAGTGGCGGGAGAGGAGGGGTGGAGGCAACTTGGTTCTCTTCGCAAATGATTGCACAACTTTCCTAGCTCCTCAAAAGAGGAACTTCCTCGGGAATACCATGGAAATGACATACAAACAGGATCCCTGGAACTCACGGTTAATAATATCATTAACAATAACTAACACTGGGGGGGGTGTTATTATGTTAGGCACTGGACCAAGTGTATTACATGCAGTACCTCATTTAGTTCTTACAACAGCCTTCCAATGCTGGTACTATTAGTATTCCCATTTTGCAGATGAGGAGACTGAGCTCAGAGAAGTGACATTTTCCTAAGTTCATACAACATGTACTTGGTAGATTTGGCTTTCTTTTTTTTTTTAAACTAATTAATTTATTTATTTTTGGCTGCATTGGGTCTTCGTTGCTGAGCACGGGCTTTTTCTAGTTGCGGTGAGGGGGCTGCTCTTTGTTGCGGTGCGCGGGCTTCTCATTATGGTGGCTTCTCTTGTTGCAGAGCACAGGCTCTGGGCGCACGGGCTTCAGTAGTTGAAGCACATGGGTTCAGTAGTTGTGGCACACGGGCTTAGTTGCTTCGAGGCATGTGAGATCTTCCCGGACCAAGGATTGAACCCATGTCCCCTTCATTGGCAGGGGGGTCTTAACCACTGAGCCACCAGGGAACTCCCTGGCTTTCCTTTTATAAATTTATTTTTTATTGAAGTATAGTTGAATTACAATGTTGCGTTATTACTGCTATACAGTATTAGGTATATATATTCTTTTTCATATTCTTTTCCATTATGGTTTATCACAGGATATTGAATATAGTTCCCTGTGCTATAGAGTAGGACCTTGTTGTCTAACAATTCTGTATATACCACTTTGCATGAGTTAATCCCAGACTCCCATTCCAACCCTCTCCCATGCCCTTCCCCCTTGGCAACCACCAATCTATTCTCTATGTCTCTGATTCTGTTTCCTTTTCATAGATACGTTCATTTGTGTCATATTTTAGATTCCACATATAAGTGATATCCTATGGTATTTGTCTTTTTCTTTTTGACTTACCTCACTTGTACTTGGTATATTTGGGATTCAAACTCCAAAGTTCAGGCTGGATTGCCTCTCTCCTTACACTTTGTCGTGTAGAACAATAAGTCAGTTTCACTAATTTATTCAAAAATTAGCCAGTCTGGTGTGGTAATGGTCACTAAACCAGGTGTCTATTATTCCCTTATTGGCCCTATGTCTTTACCAGTAAAACCTTGGGTTGTGCGTTTTCTTGATAACTGGCTCAATCACCTGGTTGACATTCTTGTGTTTGCGGTCAACTAGAACCTTCAAATCTTTCTCATATGAACTGGGATCGAGTCAGTATTGTCTGGCCTGAATTCATACAAAACACAATGATCTCAAGAGATTTTACTGCCATAGGGAATTGGTTTCCCTCCTCTAAGTGGTCCAAAATAGGGATATTACATTGATTGCATTTTACTTTTTCCTGTTTTTTTTTTTTAAATCAAGGTATAACTAACACACAGTAAAATGTTCTAATCTCAAGTATACATCCCGCTTGGTGAATTTTCACCCAGATCAAAATAGAGAATATTTCCCCTATAGGATTCCCAGTCAATACCTCTACCCCAGAAGTGATCACTATGGGTTTCACTTTTAAATTTAAAGCATCCACAATTACAAATTACAACTTTTGCAAAATGAGATTTAAAAGTGTAATAGAATCCTTCCATCCTGGAAATTAAAATTGTTCAACTTTCCTTTTCCTCAATTGTTTCTAAGCTTTGGAAATCTATTTTCCTCCTGAGATTTGACAACTTTTCAATTTCATGTCTTCTATTTTAAAAATACTTTATATATTTGTATGGTTTGTATTTAGGTATTTAATTCATTAGGAATTTATTTGATTACTCCTCTGATGTGAAGGTCGAAACATATTTTCTTCCTAACCGATTAACCTTATGCTATCTATTGACTGTTTCTCTCTAAATTGATCTTTGAAAGTTCTTTTATTATAAATTATTTAATTATGGGTAACACATTTTCCATCCCTAAATTAGAATGCTAGTGATACCCCCCTCACAAAATGAGAGTGAACATCAGATTACGTGGAGTAAATTAAATATAGGATCTGTCGCAGTCACAGTTCTGGCACATAGTGGGTTCTCAACAAGTGGTAATTCCACCCCCTCCCACCCACTCCCATAGACACTCTCCTCTCCATGTTTAAGGCTCTGTAACTATGGAAAGGAGAAAAAATGTCTTACAAGACTGTCCAACAGGCTAACCTGGAGGTCAGACGTGCACCTAGAAGGTAGAAGACCTCTGACTTGGATGTTTATAAAGATTCTATTTATTTCCTAAGGGCCTGGATGTTGGATCAATGACTCCCAACTGACAGTTTTGAAAATGATGCCAGTGCATGATAAAATTTCCTGTGGCTCTTAGTGAAGTGATTAAGATATGTACAATGAAGGGAGTTTTTATAACTTCATTTTAACTAACTGTATTTTAGTCTGACTTTATGACCCTCCCACTTTTTCAGTTTTTAAATGTGCTGATTTTTATTAAAAGATGGAGAGAGTAGGTGATAGTTGATGTTCTTAAATGTCTTTTACTTAGAATTGTCCTTGATCGTTTTTAACTTTACTGGTTCACAAACTCCTTAAATCTTGGAATAACATCAACTTTGAGGTGCATTGCCACATCTGAAAAACAGAATTCAACGATTCTGGGTTGACACTTTTTCCATTCCTCAGAGCACCACCCACTATACATTGTAGGTAATCAGTAACTTTTGCAGACTTACTGAATGAATAATATTATAGTATAACATCTGGCTGTGTGTTTATCATTGACTGGAAAGAAACAGTTGAAAGAGGCCAAACTTGGTGGACTGAGAAGTATGCACCAGGCATTTACCTCTGACAAGCTTTCCTCTCATATCCAGCCGTCAGCACCTCGGACAGCTCAGCTACAATTACACGGGTCTCCGAGGAAACCTATCTAAACACAGACAAAGGCATTTTTACATCATCTTTTCTCTACTTCATTGTTTAAACAAGAACCTCTTGTTCGTACATAGGCTTTCCTCTTTGCTCGTTTAAACCTCCCTCTCAGATTGTTTGCCTCATGATCTGCAATTCCCCAGCAAAACGGCCAGCTTCAACTCTGAGCTTCAGAAATGCCAATTTTAATTAAAAGTGCAATTTTCAAATCCACCTAGAGCTCAGACAGATACGGCACACTTGCTGCCCTGTGATCTTTCTGGCTTCTTTGTTGATTAAAATGGGTGCTGCTCTAAGTGCTTTGTCAAATCTTCACAAAAACGAGAAGAAATTGACACTTACACCTTTATACCAGCAAGAAAGTGATATATTAGATTCACCCCTGTTGCCACAAAAGCTTGCTTTTGGCTTAAAGGCAGCAAGAGGCCAAGAGGTCCCTAGTGATAACTATGTTTTGATGCTTCAGCCTTAAAGGTTTTCTCTCCAGCTGGTGGTGGTGTAAGGAAGAGTTACTATGCCATTTTCCCATTGACTTCTCCACCCCGTCTTCCTAGACAGTTCCCTTTGTGCCTATGCAAGGACTTTGAGCTTTTAGGGTAATGGTTCTCTAACTTTAGTGAATATAAGAAAAGCATTAAAAGCTCTCTTAGCAGATTCATTGGCTCTACTTCCTAGAGATTCTGATTCAATAGGATTTGGGTATGACTCCAGAATCTGAATTTTAATGAAGCACCAGGTGATTCTGATGAAGGAAGATCATACTCTGAGAAAATTTGTTCTAGCAATTCCCAGAAAATTTACCACAAGGATCTAAGCTGTAGAGTGGGTGAGAAACCCTGTGTAGGGAATCTAGAGGTGTGACCCTGTCCAGCTCTGATATTTGCACTCTGGTGTGCTTGAGCAACTCATTTCCCCTCTGTGTTACCATTTCTCTATCTTTATAGATGAAGGATGCTGGCTTCAGTTCCTGAGACCACCCCCAGCCCTCCCATCAGCATGCTGGGCTTCTCATGGACATGACCAGAGTAGAGACCCCTCATTGAGGCTACAATGATACTTTCTTTTTCTGCCCTTTTTTAACAAAAATTATGAAGTATACCACACACCTAGAAAAACTTATGACATAAATGTACATGGTTATTTAATAATTCTAAAGTAGACATTGGTGTAACTACCACTCAAATTAAAAAATGGAAAATTGCCTGAAACCCCCCATGTGATCCTTTACAATCATGCCCCCATCCTTCCCCTAGAATAAGTCACTATCCCGTTTGCTACAGTCATTTATTTCCTTGCTTTCTTTTATAGTTTTACCACATTTGCATGCATCCAAAAACAGTATCTTAGTTTTGATTACTATGAATTGAATAAAAATGGATTCCTGTTGTATGTATCCTTTGGTGTCAATATAAGAAAGATTTATCCATGTTGCTATGCATGGCTATAGTTCATTCATTTTCACTGATGTATAGTATTCTATTATATGATTACACCACAATTAATTATTATGCTGTTGATGGGTATTTGGGTTGGTTCCAGTTATTAGCCATTACAAACCATGCTGCTATGATCATTGTGTGTGAATCATCTAATGTTATGTACATAACTGTCTCTGGAAAGTAATGGAATTGCTGGGTGACAGGGCTTGCATATCTCCAACTTTGCTAGATAATGCCCAGCTGTTTTATAAAATGTACCAACTTGCACTCCCACTAGCAATGACTGATAGTTTGTGGTACTCCTCCTTCTCTCCAGAATTCTATGGATACTCTCTCTTTTCAGAGTCTTTGAACGTGCTGATCCTGCTTTTGAGAGCATTCTCTTTCCCTATTTTCTTATTTATCCTGCTAAGTCTAGGCAGTCATTAAGGACTCTCAATCCTGGCAGCCTTCTCTGACTCCTCAAATCTGGGTTATGTGCCCCCCGTACTCCCATAGCCCCCTCCATTTTCCTCTCCATAGTATGTATCACATGTAGTGTAACTTCCTATTCACTTGCCTGTCTCAACCACACCCCCACACTCCCACTCATACACCAGACTGAAGGATCCATGAAGGCAGAGGGTGTGTCTTGATCTAATGCAGTGCCTAGCACACAGCTCAATACATGACTGTTGAATGAGTAGAATCCATTTCTGCCCTCAACTCACGGCTCCCCTCAACCATTGAGAAGCCAGGTGAGCATTAAGGCTTTTCATAGAATTGTTGCCAAAACAACATAATAACTCTGGGGAAATTAATTGTTAGATCTGGCTCTCTCATTAGTAGCTCATCAAAGGACTGTGAGCCCCCAGGGGGACTCTTAAAAATAAGTAACCGATCAGCATGGAAGAAAGGGCATCCTCTTCCCAGCACATCCCCCCACTGCCACCACCACGAACACACAAACAGACACACCTCCTGCGAATTGCTGGGCCTGGCCATTTAACACAGTTATTACCAACACCCACTTAGTGAATTATGAGAAACAGCCTCGAGAGAGCTTTCAAAGATCTTCAAATGGATGTTTAAAAGCCTGCGGTTTCTCAGACAGGCTTAGCTAATGGCATTTATTACTTGGAGGATAGGGTATTTACATAAAGCTGGATTTTTATTATAATGGTCAGATGGTTCCCGAGAGGGAGGGTGGAAGGGAGAAGGTAAGGTGAAGATACAAACCTTCGACTTAAATTTGATATGGACAGATGCTGTCAAACTTAGGGTAGGGGTTGAGTGGGGTGATCCTGGGGCAGGAGAGGCCAGGTATGGAGAACAAGAGAGTCAGCACCCTGGACAGCTCAAGGTGTCTGTCATTGATCTATTGGCACACTCTCAGACAGTTCTTTCCTACTAGGGTCCTTCCATCGATGATGTATGGATGTCCCTCATTTATCCCAGCTATAGTCTGGAGTAAATATAATCCAGTGTATTCACTATCTCCTGGCTTCACCAGCGGTTCTAGGGATTCCGATGTACTCGTCTGCATGACAGTTGTGATGAAGATGAATTAAAGCCAGTTGTTGTTGACTTCAAGAAGCTTGAATTAATTGTCTATTTCTGGATAATAAACCACCCCTAAAACATAGAGGCGTAACACAACAATTATTTATTGTGATTCTGCTGATCGGGTGATTCTTCTACTGGCCTTGCCTGGGTAACTTACACAACTGTAACCAGCAAGCGGATCCTTTGGGGCTGGGGGATAAGACAGTGAGTACAAATCTAATGAGTCTGGAAGATGTGTCTTCCAGGTGGCCAGCACTGAGAAGAACATTTTAGGAAGAAGAATCGGCATGTAAGCAAAGGTCTGAACTGGCTGGGGGCTGTTTGGGAGCCATGGAGATTGGGAAGTGGTTCTGAATGACCAGATCATAAAAGGGAGAATGATTTCAGGTGACTCTGGGGAGGTGAGTAGGGCACTGGATACCATGTAAGGAACTTGGCCATTATCTTGTAGATTCTGAGGAGACCTGGAGTGACAAATACTATTTAAAAGAATAATTACCAAATACCAGGCACATTACTGAGCATTGTTGAAAATACAGCATTTAATCCTTGCTATTATCGTCATTATATACATGAATAAAGTGAGTCTTACCCAGGGTCGCATAGCTAATAAGTGGTGGGGATGTGATTCAGAACCACGAACCTGGCTTTATCACTGATTATTTTCATTGCTATATTCCATAGTTCTGGGGGACCTTGGAGTTTGGAGTGTGACAGGTAACGAGAAATGAGGCAAAATTAAATTTTCATTTCAGAAAAAAGGAGGAAGATTCCATAATTAAATAAATATGGAGGGCTTCCCTGGTGGCACAGTGATTAAGAACCCGCCTGCCAACACAGGGGACACGGGTTCGAGCCCTGGTCCGGGAAGATCCCACATGCTGTGGAGCAACTAAGCCCGTGGGCCACAACTACTAAGTCCACGCTCTAGAGCCCGCAAGCCACAGCTACTGAGCCCCTGTGCCACAACTATTGAAGCCCACATGCCTAGAGCCTGTGCTCCGCAACAAGAGAAGCCACCGCAATGAGAAGCCCATGCACCCCAACGAAGAGTAGCCCCCCCTCACCACAACTAGAGAAAGCCCTTGCGCAGCAACAAAGACCCAACGCAGCCAAAAAATAATAAAATAAAAATAAATAAATAAATATGGAGAACACTGGATCAAACAAAATTTATCAAGTTTTACTGCTGGCCTCAGAGCCTAACATGAGATACAAATACACGCTAGAAAGTAAGCTCCATGAGTGCAGGGATTTTTTCCTCTCTTATTGACAGCTCTTTCAATCCCCAACACCCAGAATGGTGCCAGACATATAGTAGATGCTCAATAAATGTGCACTGAATTAATTAATATTGGGACTCTCCAAGGGCTTCCATATTCCAAAATTATTTAACTGTAGAATAGTCCTTTACCATGACTTTTTTTTCCTATGGAGTCTTCAAGGAACAATAATGCTTTTAGAACACAATTGAGAAATTTAGCCTGAGAGTACATGAAAACTAAATCTAATTTTTATTTTGTACCCACTGTGTTTCAGACACTTTCCTTTTTTCATCCACTCATCCAGGCCTCCAGGAAACACAAACTAAGAGCTTGCCACTCATCAAGTCCCCTACAAAGTACTAGGGGACAAAGATAAGAAGACATGTCTCATGCCCTCAGGAAGAACCCAGTCAGAGGGCATTTTCTCATTTTACACAGGATTTAATTTTATGGAATTTGCAACAATCTTGTGCAGTTTTCTAATTAAGAGACCTGAGGCTCAGAGAGGTGAAATGACTTTCCTAAGGTCTTAGCACAGCCAGGTGAAAATGGCTGGCCCTTGTATGATGGACATCCCTCTCCTACTCACTGGTGGAGGAGAGAAGCAGTGGATGGCTCGGACGATACCACTCCACCTACACACTAGAATCCTGGACAATCTGGGGCCAGGGCTGCACTGTTTCTTCAAACAGGTGAACTGAGGTTGTCACTGTTTTTTCCTGATGTGGGAATAACCTGCTACTCAGTGGTTGGACCATGAAGGAGAATTCTGAGGCAGACAAGCAGCTGACCCCAGATTGTGACTAGGACCTCCTGGGCCACCCAGTAGGTAAATCCTTGCTGCAGAAGCCCATTCCTTAGCCAACACACATCTTCTTGCTGTGGGAGCAGGTGAGGAAGGAGGAAGTTCCTCCCATCACCAAAGGGTCCCACCTCCTGTGGTCACACAGGCACACACATATATGACTGTGCGCACATATGCAGAGACAGGCACAAACGTGCATAAAGACTAAAGCACATAGGCACATGCACATGCACACCCAAAGCAGGGCACAAAAATGCATCACACAAAAAGCACACCCGCACAGATGCACACACCGGGGTCCGCACATGCACGCACAGTCACGTACCTAATAGCCATCTCTCACTCTGGGGGACTCCATGCTGAAGCCTCTCCCTGGAAGGAGGAGGTGACTGGGGATGAGATGAGGCAGGGAACCAAGGCAGAGTGGGTCCATGGGAGTAGGTGACATGCTGTCCCTAGACATGGCAGCTCTGGCCCAGGCTGGCTGCTTTCAAAAGTCTTTTTTTAGGGCTTCCCTGGTGGTGCAGTGGTTGAGAATCTGCCTGCTAATGCAGGGGACACGGGTTCGAGCCCTGGTCTGGGAGGATCCCACATGGCGCGGAGCAACTAGGCCCGCGAGCCACAACTACTGAGCCTGCGCGTCTGGAGCCTGTGCTCCGCAACAAGAGAGGCTGTGATAGTGAGAGACCCGCGCACCGCGATGAAGAGTGGCCCCCACTTGCCACAACTAGAGAAAGCCCTCGCACAGAAACGAAGACCCAACACAGCAAAAATAAATAAATTAATTAATAAACTCCTACCCCCAACATCTAAAAAAAAAAAAATTCTCTCTTTTCAGCCACAGGTTGCCCACTGGTTGTGAGGCCTCAGCACACCTGGCGTCTTGGAGATGCCAGCTCTTATAACAAAGCAATCACCTTGACAGGAGGAAGAACTTAAAGGAGGTTCCCAGGATCAGGGGTACTTGTGCAACCCCATTTAACAACCCTGAAATAAATTGAATTAACTCCATCATTTTGAGAGTCAGAATTGTCCCATCACTTATTTCCTAAAATCAAATGTGATCAGTTTCAAATCCCCGTCCAGCTGGCCAAGAAGAAAATTCAACTAGTCATATTGAGCTTCTCCACCTCACCTCCGCCTCTGCCAGTTGAGTTGAGGTCATAAGGGTTTACTCAGAGCAGGTCACTTGGGGAGAATCCTCTCGTTCTCCATTCCCACCGGTCGCTATTGAAATGCTCATTGTTCAAACTCATATACAGTCATCTCTCTGTATCTGTGGGGGACTGGTTCCAGGACCACCACCATCCTGGTCCATCCCAGGATAACAAAACCTGCAGATGCTCAACTTCCTTGTATAAAATGGTGTAGTACAGTTGGCCTTCTGTAGCCACAGGTTCTGTATCCGCGGGTTCTCCATCCGCGGACTCAAACAACCTGCGGATACCGAGGGCTGACTGTAGTCCTTGAAGACATGTGGTTCTGAGGTCTGAATGTCAACCATGTACACAGGGACCCTTGCTGGGTCTGAAAACCCTGAAGCTCTTCCTAGAGACAGGCTCCCAAGTGGCCTTCCTTAGCATTCTAGAGCTGTAGAAGTCGGTATGCAAATTGTCACATACAAACACTCCCTGAATGAGACTCACAATAGTGTCCTGGAGAACAATCAGTTAAAAGGAAGGGAACCACTGAAATATGTCTTCCTTTATCAGCCCGATTCTCCAACAAAATTGATCGACTCCGCCACGCTTAATTCAAATGAAATGCACGTTCTCAGCGCTATAAAAATAACTTTATCACAGTCAAGAAGAGAATGATTAAAAGAAATGAATATGTGGGTGATTGAATACAGGATGTCCAGTGACAGGGGATGGAGGATGAGGATTGCTATCTCGGTTCAGCCTCAGCTGGGCTTATGATGCTCCCAGGGGCTGCCCCATCCCTGAGCAGAGACAGGATGGCCACAGGGTAAATGCTGCCCCAGACATACCTGGCAGCCATCACCTGGCACACCGACTGGTCGGCTGGGCTGGCCCAGCCACACCCGGCCTCCCACTGTTGTCAACACAGAGGAAGCAAGATTGTGGTACCTGGGGTCAGACTGACAGGGTTTGGACGCCAGCTCTCCGATGTAATAGCTGTGCAGCCTTAGGTAAGCTGGCTAACCCCACTATGCCCCCCTTTCTCCTTCTGGAAAATGGGGATAATGATAACAATGGGGGCTTCATTGAGTTTGCTGTGAAGATTAAATGTTGTAACACACCTAAAGTAGAGTGACAGTCCCAGTGGAGGCCAGGGCCAGCTGACTCAGTGCTGGTGTTTTCACTCACTCAGATCTGTGCTGCCCTGGGCCTGGCTGGGGGCAACGTGGAGCCTCTGATCCCTTGGGAAGGGGATCATCTTAGCTGGGAGGAGCCTTGCATGTGGCTGGGAGGATGCTTTGACCCTTTCCAACAAGCCATAGCATTTACCTACTGTGCTGTGCTGTGGTAATAGTGCAGCTTCTGAAGCCAACTTCTTCGGTTCAGATTCTGGTCCTGCCACTTACTAGCTATGAGAATTTGGACATGTTATTCCACCTCTCTGAGCCTCAGTTTCCTCATCTGCATAATGGGGGCACCAACAGTCCTTGGTTCATGGGGTTGATGCAAGGACTAAATGAGGTAACTCATTGCCCTGGGGTGAAGGAGGCACTCAATAAATATAGCTATTACTCATCTATTATTGCGGTGGTATCTCATGGTACCACTTCTCACATTCTGCCTCTAGAGTTTATCTGCCAGGTGTTGAAGTGACCATTTATTCATTCATGGATTTCTAGAAGCAAGTGCTCTTGAGGGCTGGGCCTGATAAACCAGCAAGGCCTGGTCCCTGCACCGCCTCTTTCATTCATTAAACAAATATCAGCCGGTGCTCTTCCAAGACCTGGGGATGCCGCAGAGAACAAAAGGAAAGCCCTGTCCTCGAGAAGCTCACAGTCTAGTGGGGGAGACGGACAAGAAACCAATGGACAAATCCAAATACAACTTCGGGTGGTCATTACTGTGGAGAAAGAGTGGGCAGGGGCAGGGCATGGGGAGCTATGGGGAAGGTTCTGCCGAATCCAGCAACATTCCCTCCTTCCTCGCTTCTCAGGAGTCGTGCCACCTTCCACGTGGTCACCGAAGTCACGATCCGGAGGTGTCCTCAGCTTCTCCCCCCCCCCTCCCTAAATATAACCAGTCACTAGCTCGGTAGATTTTACTTCCTAAATAGCTCTTCATGTCTTCTCTCTGTCCCCCTGACCCACCTCTCTCAGGTTTCACAATAGCCTCTCCTGCCGCGTCCTGGTTCCTGGTGCCCTGGACTCCAGCCTCCCCGCCCCATCCCTCCAGCCCCCAAAGCCAGAGGGATCTTTCTAGAACACAAATGTGATCAAGACCCACTACCCACCCCAACCTCGTTTCCCTGCAGATCCTGTTGCCCTCAGTTACGGCCCCAGGTCCTTTGCCTGGAATTCAAGGCCCTCTAAGACCAAAACCCATCCACCCCAGCTCCGGGAATGTGGACTCGCCTCCTCCAGGAGGCCTTCCCGGATCTCACAGGGTGAGACCCGGGTCCCGCGACTTGGCGTAAGACTGATCAGAACTCACCCCCAAACTCCCTTCCCACCCACCACCCCAGTCTGAATAACGGGCTGGGCGGGGGGACGGGGGGCGCTCCCGGTCGGCGACCACGTGCCGCCCACAGTGCAGCGCTCGCCCGGGGCGCCCGGGAGCTGCAGAACAAAGAGCCAGACGCCCGCGCACCTGTAGGAGCCCGAGCGCCCCCACCCACGCCCCCAACCCCGCGGCTGCCGCGCGCTCTGCGCCTGCGCGGGGCGGGCGCTCGCCACAGGCCGGGCTACGGAGGTCGGAGGTCGGGTCCAGTGCTGGTTCTCCGGTCCAGAAGTGGGATCTGGGGGAGGACCGGGAGCGGGCCTGGACGCGAGATAAGGAGGTGCTCGCTCGCTCGCTCTGCCGCCATCCGTGGACGAGTAAAAAGCCCTGCTTTGCTTTTGCTGTTCCGCTTGGAGCCGAGCGGAAAATTGTTTTTTGCCGGGAAAATGAGAGCCCTGTGATTAAACAACGGCAGGAGGGGCCAGGCGTGGTCTGGGGGGCCTTTAGCGTCCCCTCCCTCCCCGCCCTGGGAGAATTGGGGGCGGAGAGAGAGAGGAGCTAAGCCTGGGGCCCCCAGCGGCTGCGGGGCCTGCCAGACTGGGCCCAACCTCGAGTGTTTCCGGACATACAGCGTCCTATCAGGGCACTGGGGTGGACCATCCTCTCTGACTCCCAGGGTTGAATAAATCCTGACTCCTCACTATGGCGACGAGACCGTGTGGGATCAGCCCCCGCCCCTGCTGCAGCCCATGCCCACCACGGTGCCCTTTAATGTGCCCCACACATCAGTGTCCTTTCTGTTTCCTGGACAAGCCAATCGCTTTCGTGTCCTCGGGTCTTTGCACATGTTCTTCCCTCTGCCTGGAAAGCTGTTGACCCACCTGCTTGACTGGCTCCTTCCCTCTCAGCTAACTGTCACCTCCTCCAGAAGCCCTCCTTGAACATCCTTTCGGAAGTAGAATCCCCACACTTCTCTTAGTCCCTATACCACCCTGTTGATTTTCTTCTCTTTCAAGGCATGGCAAATTTTGTAATTAGACATTGATTGATTTAAAGCTTCATCAAAGCAGGACAGCCTCTTTCTCCCTCACTACCCCTTTCTCAAGTACCCAGCTGAGTGCCTGGCCTGTCTTAGGTTCTTCTATTTTTCCTTCTCCTCCTCTTCTCGCCTTTCTCCTCCCCCTCCCCCTCCTTCTTCCTGAGAAGTGAAGGCTCAAGGGAGCTATGATGGAAGAGAAGGTGGCAGGGTGGACAGATCATCTGCATCTCCTTGGCAGGTCAGGTCAGGAAAGGCGGGTGCTCGTGGTGGGCGGAGCCTTCCCTGACCTGACTCCCGAGGCCCCCATGGCCAATCCAGCCTCAGACTCTGAGAACCTGGCGCTGAAGGGATGCACTGCCCTGTACAGGAGCCGCAAGCCACGTGGCTATTGGCCACATGAAAGGTGGTGAGTCCCACTTGAGATGTGGAGCAAACATAAAATGCAGACGGAACTTTGAAGCCTTAGTGTGAAGGGAAGTATGTAAGATAGCTCATTAATAACTTTTTATATTGATTCTCTGTTGAAATGATACTATTTTGGATCCATTAAGTTAAATAAAATATATTCCTAAAATTAACTTCACCTGTCTTGTTATTTTTTTAAAATATGGCCACTAAAAACTGTAAAATGATATATGTAGCTTACGTTTATGGCTTGCAGTGTATTTCCTTTGGACAGTGCTGAGCTGAGTGTCTGATTTACTCCGTAGGTCTGCCCCTCGGCCCCAGGCCAGCCATATTCAAGGGGAGGGGAATAAACTCTACCTCTTGACAGTGAGTGTGCAAGAATTTGGGGGCAAGTTTTAAAGCCACCACAGTATCCTTTGGCTGTCTACTAGCCAAGTAAAAACACTCTGGGATCAGTAAGATCTGGGTCCCGTTGACTCCACCATGCATCTACTCGGTGCCCCTGGACAAGTCACTTCACCTCTCTGAACCTCAGTTTCCCCATCTGTGAAACATGGGTAATATTATTTGTCTCACAGTTTTTTGGAGAATTAAATGACGTGTGGATGGCTCTTGACACAGTGAGCCCTCATAGATAGCTGTTGACATCATTATATTATTTAAAACACTCTGAAGGTCATCTCAGGGGGTGACCTCTGCCCCCTCCCCCAATCTCTGGGCTCGCAGCGGAACTTCAACAAACACAATGGAAACTGAATGAGGACAAATGTGACCTGGGGACAACGCCTGCACCCACATACCCCAAGCAGAGCACAGGTCTTGGCTAGCCTGAGACCCTCTCAGAAGCGGCAAAGATTCTCTCCTTGACCAAACTCCAGCTGCTTTTCTGAGCCCTCTTCTCAGCCAGGCTGCAACCTTGGCCTATGAAGACTTGAACAAACACTAACATCGTTTCTAAGAGCTCAAGGCCACTTCCCTAGGATACCTTAAGCCCCCCTTAAAGTGCCTGCCTGAGAAAACTCAAGTCTTCCAACCAACACCTGAAGATGGGCCGCTGTCTCCCTGCCTCTGCGGGAGGGTGGGAGCAAACCCAGATGGGTTTCACATGGACCAACCCCCACTTCCCACTTCTTGTAAGTTTTCACTGACTCCATTGAGCCCCCGCTCACCACCCTCATCCCCTCATTCTCCCTTTGACACGACCAGTCACCACTGTACAAATCAGGGTTGAGTTCAGTTCACACTGGGCTCTTTTCTTTATTGCAGTAGTACGTTACTGATTAAAAACCGTCCTTACCACGTTCAGCCAGCGTCCAGCTTTGCTTACCTTTGACAGATGACACTAGAGGAAGTAGGCAGTGGCCTGGCTGATCCCAGTTCTGGGCTCCATGGCTCCAAGGGCTACCCACAGCCCCCAGTCTCCTCCAGGCCTCTTTCTGAATGCTCTGGCTTCTTACCCTCCAGATTAAGGCAGAGTTCCCTGCTTTATTTATTTTTTAAAATATTTTATTTAGTTAGTTTTGGCTGTGTCGGGTCTTAGTTGTGGCATGAAGGCTCTTCATTGCAGCGTGTGGGCTCAGTAGTTGCTGCGCACAGGCTTAGTTGCCCTGAGGCATGTGGGATCTTAGTTCCCTGACCAGGGATTGAACCCGCGTCCCCTACATTGGAAGCCAGATTCTTAACCACTGGACCAGCAGGAAAGTCCCAGCGTTCCCTGTTTTAATCACCTACAAATCACCACCAAAAGTTATGCTTTATCTGTATGCCATCTGTACTATTAATTATTTACTTAATATTTTTCTTTAAATTGACTCAACTGGTACTATTTTCAACTACTTTAGTAAATTTCAACTATTGCTATTTGCTATTTTTACATTTATTTAATAGGGAATTCATATTACTGCCATAAATGGAAAACCAGTAGCTCTGGCCATAAATGTAAAATACCTATAAACACAGCGAAACCACAACGCTACAAATCTCAAGTTAGACAAGGCTGCTTGCTTTCCCCTTAAAAAAGGAGCTTGGAAGTGCTAGGCGGGTGTTAAAGACACACCAGCACCAAGCTGCTGCTTTCTTCTCTGCCCAAGCAAAATTGAAACATGACTAATGAGGGCATGTCCTTCTCACAACAGGATTTACTTATTTGAAGCCAGGACATAGCACTAAACCGTGCAGGTGATTTAAAATCCAGGCCTGGAAGTGGTGTGTCGGGTGAGGTCATTAAGGGCTGATCTTCTGAGCTAAATCATAACAGGACTAGTCACAATAATAGAGGTTACTCATTGTGCACTTATGTGCCCTCCACCGTGCTGGTCACTATAAATATTAGTTTGTTTAATCCTCGCATCAACCTCAGTTTATCAGTGCTTTTAACCACTGCCTGGTATCTTGCCTCTCACATTGAAGAAGGATCTAGTATTTGCATCCAACATGGAGATGCTGGTGACAGGGGCTGCCGGGAGGGCTGAGAAGATGCAGGGCCTGCTGTGTGCCATGGCCACTTGGCTCCCAGCACCAGTGGCTTGATTGCATTCAAGACCAGGCTTCCCATTTACAAGTTGTGTGACCTCGGGTAAATCACTTAACCTTCCTGAGCCTCAGTTTTCCCATCTGTTAATGGGGCCAGCTTGAGGCTCTCTCTTCCTGGCCTGACTCAAATTCAAGTGGAAACTAAAGGCAAGAAAGCACTTTGTCTGTGGTCCATGTGTTGGTGACTGGCCTAAGAACATCTTCCTGAAGATCACTGCAGAAACTCCCTCCCAAAAAATGCAATATAGAAGCCATACAAGCGAGTAAAAAAAAGACACCTAACAAGTAATAAGGGCAAACACCTAGTACTTACTATATCTTAGCACTATTCCAGGTACTGCACACATATTGACCAATTGCTACCTCACAACAGTCCTACAGGGGAGGTGTTTGTTATTTTCATCCTTGTTTTGTAGAGTGGGAAACTGAAGCACAGAGAGGTTAAGCAACTGGCCCAAGGTCACCCTGTGGGAAGTGGCAGAACTGGATTTGAACCCAGGCACCTGGGCTGTAGGATCAATCCCCTTAACCACGACTCTGCTGCATCTTCAATTTACAGTAGACAAACTAGATGATCCAGTAGTCAACACAGTTGGGGTAAATCCCCTGTCTTAATTAAGCCCTGACTGGTTTATAGTAAAAAACATCTTCTAAAATTATGATGAGAAAGGGGAATATCTTTAGGCAAGTCTTGTTTACCCTCCGCTCATGTGATTGCAGGTCCTCTAGTCGTGGTTGGCAGGGAAAGATGAAGACTGATACAGCGGCGCAGGACGAGCCCTGAGCTCATTGCAGAGAGAACCTGAGTGCTACCGACTTGCAAATGTTTGCCCTCCCTGGGTCTCCAAACACAACAACAACAGCGACAACAAGCGCTCACAGGTGTCAGGAACTGTGCCAGGCATTTTCCATGCCTCACAATGGGCCTCTGAGGTTTGGATCATCACCTTCACTTAGGGGATGGAGCAACTGAAGCTCCCTTCTTGGGAGGGTGGGCACGGGGTGTTCCTGGCCAGAGAGGGAGGCCCAGGCATTCTCTGGGTAGGGAGGTGGAGGGGGGGGCCAGCCTGGTCTCTTTCACATCTATGAATAGTTAAAAGGCAATTACAATGCTAATTTGCAGAGCTAATGGCTACAGCTCCCAGTGAGGGGGAGCTGGGAGGTACTCTCTGCCAGAGCTGCCAGCCAGCGCCCTGCAGGGACAGTTCCCTTGAGATCCCTGGACCATGGCCGAGTCTAGGCAGAGACACTGGCTCCTTGTCCCCAAAATGTAGTGGCCCCTGGTCCCAGACAAGACTCAGCTCTGCCAGGTCCTTCCTCAGTGTCCCTCAGAATGAAAGCAGTGTTGCTTGGACTTCAGGCCAACAGTCAGGAGGGGGCTGCAGACTCCAGGGGCCATGAAGATGCTCAGGAAATTTTTTCATCTTCCCCCTCCCTGGAACAAAAACAAAAAGAACAATAATACTTACAAAACCAGATGTCGTTATCTATTGGAGGCAGGCTGCCTGTGACTCACTAGCTGTGTGACTTTGGGCAATGTATTTTATTCCTGTTCCTCGGTTTCCTCATCTGTAAAATGGGGATGAAAAAAATGTCCATCTCATAGGGCAGGTATCACGTTTAAATGACACAATGCCCATAAAGCCCTTGACGTGATACTGGAACTGGAATGGAGGTGACTGCGGGCAGGTCCTGGGGATGTCACGCTGAGTAAGATGCACAAGATCCCAGCCTTGTGGTGGAGAAAGAGACAGTTAAACAAGTGATCAGAGAACAGCATGAAAGGTGGTACAGTGGGGAAAGTCGAGGGTGCTGTAGGCTCATAGTGATGGAGGGGCATAATCCAGATGGGGGTGGGGAGTGGCAAGCAGGGAGGGCTTCATGGAAGAGGGGGCATCCCAGGAAGGCCAGGTGTGGGAATCAGTTAGTAGGTCAAAGACTGGGGTGAAGGAGTGGAGGATGCTTCCAGGGGATTCCTTCTCCATCACTATCCCATCAGCAAATCCATCAGTGCCTGGCGGAGCCCTCTTCAGGCCTCACACACATGAAGCTGACTCAGAAGTCACATTTCACTTGGAAGTCAGGGCTCGAGGACTGAACTGTAGGAGTGGTTGATATGATACTTGCACACATCGTGAACATATCGGAGTAAGGGAATTACGCACAGTTACCCGTGATGACGTCACTGTGACTGATGCTGGAATACATGGCAAAAGTGTCCCTCGAGTGGGAGAGAGAGACAAGGACAGGGGCTGCCAAAAGAGAGTGAGGAAATTTCTCCTTCCACTGAGCTCTTGTCAAGGGGTCTCCAAGAAGGAGGAAAACTCTGGAGGCAGCAGGGGGTAGTCCTAGACCTGCAAACCACCCGGAATCCCTCCATGTCACACGGAAGACCCTCCATGGCTCTTCTCTCTGCTCTTCCTAACCCAGGGCTTCTAAAATGTAAGCGTGCGCCAGAACCATCTGAAGGACTTGCTAAAACAGTCTCTGGCCCCAGCCCCAGAGTTTCTGATTTAGTAGGTTTGGGGAAAGGCCTAAGAATTTGCATTTCCAAGTTCCCAGGCTGCCGATGCTGCTGGTCAGTGGATCACACTTTGAGAACCCGGGTCTCCAGCCACATCTCCTCCCATTCCATCCCACACCCTCTACACACCACAACTTTGACCCACCCCATGCCTGTTGGCCATGATCAGCGGCTTTTTGTTTTGTTTTGTTTTTTAATCTTTTGGCTGCGTGGCATGTGGGATCTTAATTCCCTGACCAGGGATAAAACCCACGCCCCCTGCGTTGGAAGCGTGGAGTCTTAACCACTGGACTGCCAGGGAAGTCCCAATCAGTAGTTTTGATGTGTGGTAGGGGTCAAGAAAATCTGACCCAACCTCACAGAATGAGACAATGGAATTTTGAAATGAATTGAATACAAGACATGAACAAAACAAAACAAAAACTAAGCTAAAATGAACCCTCTGAAGCTGCCCTGCTAGTTTATGTGGAGCTCTGCAACTCCGGGTCTCAAAGTATGAGTGCACACGTGGGGTCCTCTCTGCTCCAGCCCTCCTGAAACCTGCCTGAACACCCTGTTTTCCAGCCTCTCTCCACACCCAAGCAGGCCAAGTAGAGTTAGTCACTGAGGCCAGCAGACAGTGTGGGCTCAAGAGGCACATGTATGACACATATGTCTCTACTCTCCTTGCCTACCCACTGCAGACATCACTAATCAATCACAGCTCTCTGGAACTGACTTAGCTTCAGAATGTTTCCCAATATGGTGCAGACACCCATTTCCAAATAAGCAGAGCTGGTACCCAAATTTAAAACTATGTGGTCTGGTCAGGAACTGAGATTGCCTTCCTCACCTCCTTTTTTGACCCCTCTAATTACAGATGGCCTCTATTCATTATCTGCTTCTGTCTCAGCTCCTGGTTCTATTCTCTTGTGTCTCTGCCAACTCTTGATACCCCTCAGCCCTCCAGCATTTTAGACTTCAGCTCTCTTGGGTGGCATTTTGCTTTGGAGCTTAGCACAGGGCCCAGAAACATCAGGTACCTAAGCCATGTTGTTGATATCTAGGAATCTATGAATGAAAAAGTAAGTTTTCCTGGTGTCTCGGTTATTATTGCCTAACAAGCTGCTCCAAAACGTACTAGCTTTCGGAGAAAACCATACTTTGAAAAGATATGTGCTCCCCAATGTTCACTGCAGCACTATTTACAATAGCCAAGACATGGAAGCAACCTAGATGTCTATCGACAGAAGATGTGGTACATATATACAATGAAATATTACTCAGCCATAAAAAAGAATGAAATAATGCCATTTGCAGCAACGTGGATGGACCTAGAGATAATCATACTAAGTGAAGTAAATCAGACAAAGACAAATATCAGATGATATCACTTATATGCAGAATCTAAAAAGATGATACAAATGAACTTCTTTACAGAACAGAAACAGACTCACAGACTTCAAAAACAAACTTATGGTTACCAAAGGGGAAAAGTAGGGGAGAGGGATAAATTACGAGATTGGGATTAACAGATACACACTACTACATATAAGATAGATAATCAACAATAGATAGGACCTATGTATAGCACAGGGAACTCTACTCAATATTCTGTAATAACCTATATGGGAAAAGAATCTGAAAAAGAATGGATACATGTATATGTATAACTGAATCACTTTTCTGTACACCTGAAATTAACCCAACACTGTAAATCAACTATACCCCAATATAAAATAAAAATTAATTTTAAAAAACTTACTAGCTTAAAGCGAGAATAATTTTATTTGCTTGTGATTCTGTGGGTCAAGGATTTGGTAGGGTTCAACTGGATGATTTTTCTGCTTCACATGCCATCATGTGACTTTCTCATATGGCAAATGATACAGATTTCAGGAGGGCCTTTCCACATGGCTGCTTGAGCTTCCTCACAGCATGGTGGCTGGGTTCCAGGAAGAAGTATTTCAAGTGACAAAGGCAGAAGCTGCTGATCTCCTAGGACCCAGTTTCAGAGTTACACAGTGTCACTACTGTCTCATTCTACTGGTCAAAGAGGCCACAGAGCCAGCCCTGATTTAAGAGGAAGGGAAATAGACTATACTTGTCCATGAGAGGGGTGGCAAAGAATTTGCAGCCACCAAATCTGGGGAGTTTAGGGTTATGGCATCCAGTATGTGCTCAATAAATATTTCTTCATGAATGAAGAAATCAATGCCATTGCCAGCACTGGCCAGGGCTCCCACAGTTCACACCCTATCACCCAGATCCCCGACATGCCCAGCATTCCCCTGCACAAACCCAGACTCAGCTCCTGGCCCAGCTGCATGCTACTGTGATTGGTGGATTCCTACACCCAACCTGGTATGTGCGAGGCAAGAGGGAGGTGCAGGCCTTAAGAGTGGGAACCCCACCAAGGGGTATGGGTAGAAGCTCCCTGGAAATTAGTCACACTTGGGGGCAGGGAGTCAGAGCTGCCCCGGGTCCGTTTCCATCTCACTGATGTGGAATTGGAGAAAATGCTGATTTTTTTTTTTTTCTTTTTGAGCACTGGAGACAGAGAGCAATCTGGGTTGCTATGCAACCAGCGCCTGTGCCCAGCTGATAACACCAGAGGAATTAACTGTCCTTGTCCTGCTCAGGCTCTGGAGGAGGGGGCTGATGCTGCTTCCCAGCGCCTCAGCCTCAGCCCCCGCCAGCTCAGTGTCTGGCCCAGCTATGGATGGGGGAGTCCGGAGCCAGGTCCCGGCCTCTCTCTTGCTTCACAAAGAGCAACCAAGGGAGAGTCCCTTGCCTCGTGCCAAGGGCTGCACATCACAGAGTATTAGGCGGGGGGGTTGGGGGGGGTGGGTGGGTGGCTGCCTGAGGGACTCTTGGACACAGGGTATCTCTACTTCTTTCATCTGCTAATGAGCTGTGAATTAAAGACAAATAGAAACTCAGAGGGAGGCTAGAAAGAGGGCAAGGCTGGTGAGGGGCTGGCCCAGAGTGAGGATAAGATGGGCAGAATGAGGCCAAATCCTGGGGCAGCAGAAGAGCACGTACACTGCCGCAGCCGGGGCCCAGCAAGCTCTGCCCGTACAAGCCCCCCAAGGCCTAAGGAGGCAGGCCAGGCTGGGGTAGGATGTCCTGGTGGGCAAGGGAGTCGCGGTCAGGCATGGTAGGGCCTTGGCATCCTCAGAAGACCAAGGACTCTCATACCCAGAGTCTAAAGAGCAGGGGGCAGCCTGTCTGGGGACTCAGGGGAGATCCTCAGCGGGGAGACCCAGGGAGACATGCTTAATGTGTTCATCTCCCCACTAGACTGGCTCTTTAAGGGCAAGGAACATGTAACATAAGGGTTTCAGAGTCAGACCTGCATTCAAATCCAGCCACTTATAGCTGTGGGACCTCGGGCCAGCCACTTCACCTTCCCAAACATCACTCTTCTCAGCCGCAAAGGGGAGAATTACAGTATCCCCTCTACAGAGGATGGAACGTGAACATGTTTCTGGTTGAACCACAGTAAGCTGCCGTTTCTGGGAGTGAAAACCTGTCAAACATCTGCTCTTTCATTTGGTTCAACATAAAATGTCCAGCGCTGAGCAGTGTCCTGCACCCAAAACGCACTCAGTAAATACAAGCAGCTATTGATGCCTTTTGATGTACTGGGTAGTGGTGGTCCAGTGTGTATGTTCAGAGGAGGAATGAATGAATGAATGAAGAAAAGCAGGCTGGGGACAGAGCAGGGGCTGAGTTGTGGGTGGCTGGTCCCCGGGGCCCAGAAGTTGCTGACAGGTGATGGGGGCTCCTCCCCTGGGTCAGCAGGGAGCGATGATCCCAGGGAACCAAGTTCACAGCCCCTGCTTGTCTGCTCTTCCTCTCCCCTCATCCCCCTCCCCTTCCCCTCCCACGTGTGCCCTCTGTGTTTATTTCTCTCTCTTGCCCCACTTATGAGCAAAAGTTTTGTTTTCCGGTTACCATGGTTACCATTTACTTACTCTGTGCCAGACTCCTATCTAAGCATTTTGCAGGCAGTTAGCTCATCTACTCTGAACAACCACCTAACTTGAACCTTATTTTTAACCCTTTGAAGTAGGGTTTTTAATTTGTTGTTTTATTGAGGCATAATTGTACATAGAATAAAACGCACCCATTTTCAGTGTACGGTTCAGTGAGTTTGGGCAAATGTATACATCCAGACAGCCACCACCCCACTCAAGATGCAACATTTTCATCACCCCAGAAAGTTCCCTCTTGCTCCTTTGCAGTCAAGGCCCCCCACGGACTCTCCCACCCATCCTTCCAGCCCCAGGTGCCACAGATGTGCTTTCCATGACCATAGACTTGTTTTGACCTTTCTAGCATTTCATATCATGGGAATCACACAGTGTATACATTTTGTGTCTGGCTTCTCTTATTTATCATTAATTTCCTCCTTTTAGTTTCTGAGTAGTTGTTATGGATTGAATTGTGTCCACAAGTGTCGCCCCCAAATTTCAGAGGTTGAAGCCCTAACCCCCAATGTGATTGGATTTGGAGATAGGGCCTCTAAGGGGGTAATTAAGGTTAAGTTAGGTCATAAAAGTCTGAGGTCCTTATAAGAAGAGGAAGAGACACCAGGGATGCACACACACAGAGGAAAGGCCATGTGAGGATGCAGCAGAAAGGCAGCCATCTGCAAGGCAAGGAGAGAGACCTCAGGAGGAACCAAACCTGCCTCATCTTGATCTTGGACTTCCAACTTCCAGAACTGTGGGAACTGATGCCTCAGCTGGAGCCCAGTGCTCCATGCCAGGTAGAAGGAAGCAAATCAGGGGGAGATGCCCTGGGAGGTTCCTGCGAAGCCCCAGTGTCTTTGCCCTCAGACACCTTCAGCAGGAGCCCAGCTGGAGGAGTGGTCAGTGCCCCACAGGCTGAGGAAGACTTGGGACTGGAGAGAAGATCCACAGAGGGAGACTGTCCAGTGAAAGACCCTGCTGAGAACTCAGTAGGGCTGGCACGGGACTGGCTCTGCCTCACTAAACCTCAGTCTGCTTGTCAGTAAAATGGGCATGATAATTCTCTTACTGATCTCACACATGGGGAAGGAAAATGAGAGGAAGAGAGTCCCATCTTGCCACGCCAATAAGGTGGGGAGGGGGGACTGATCATCCCCATTTCACAAATGAGAGACCTGAGACCTAGGGAAGAGAAGGGACACCAGGGTCTGGGCCAGCCCACCAAGCAGCATCCCTGCTGCGGGCTGATACACTGCCTCTAGGTCTGGGCTCTGAGAATGGCTCTGGGCCTTTGATGCCTCTGAGGCCTGCCTCCCCTCCAGGCTGTAAGCCCTGGAGTCTGGGATTGTGTCCAGTTTCCTCATCATTATATCCCTGGAATCTAGTAGGGTCCCTGACACAGGGTATCCAGCCAATATTTGCAGACTTAGTAAATAAATGAATGAACGATAGCCACGCTTTTCAAAGGGGTATATGAGTCGTCTGGCAGAGTAGCAGAGGGTGCCCCTGCTTGGAATGTCCATTTTATTCAGCGTGTGGGGGAAATAATCATGTAACAGTGAACATCATTTTGGGGGGTATTTTTAAATTGTGGTAAAAAATATATATACCAGTATGATGGTTTCTTAAAAAATTAAACATAGAATAACTGTATGGTCCAGCAATTCCACTTCTGGGTCTATACCCAAAAGAATTGAAAGCAGGGACTCAAACAGATACTTTACACCCCTGTGCATTGCAGCATTATTCACAATAACCGAAAGACGGAAACAACCAAATGTCCATCAATGGACGAACAAATAAACAAAATGTGGTCTATACATACCAGGGAACATTATTCAGCCTCTAAAAGGAGTGAAATCCTGACACATGCTACAACATGGATGAGCCTTGAAGACGTCCTGCTAAGTGAAATAAACCAGGCACAGAAGAACAAATGTTGTGTGATTCCACTTACACGAGGTACCTAGAGGAGTCAGATTCATAGAGACGGAAAATAGAACGGTGGTTACTGGTAGAGGCTGGAGGGAGAGGGGAGTGGGGAGTTACTATTTAATGGGTACAGAGTTTCTGTTTGGGAAGATGAAAACATTCTGAAGATGCATGGTGGCGATGGTTGTACAACAACGTGAATGTACTTAATGTCACTGAACTGCACACCTAAAAATGGTTAAAATGGTAGATTTTATGTTATGTATACATTTTGAGTAGTGGTAAAATATACACAACTCCACAGCATTGAAATCACCTTCATGGGTGATCAGGGTGACCCTTCTGTCTAAGTGGGTGGGCCCAGGGGTCATGGTCGTCTTCCAGGCTGAGTGAGCCCTACCAGGAGCTCCAGGCCCCAAAGTCCAGGCTGTAAGCTGGATGGAGAAGGGAGGGAGGAGATGGGGTGGTTTAAGGGGGCCTGACCAGTAAGGTGATTTTCCCAGTAACCCACCCAACCTGCCAGCCTCATACTCCATTTCCTTCACCAAATATCTCTTACGTGCCAAGAGCAGATTTACCAGGTGCGACAGGGCTGAGGCGCACAGAAGCAAACCACGCCCAGGGTCTGGTGTCTGGACCATCTAAGCCAAGAGGAAAGGCACAACGCCCACATCTGTGAAACTGGAGTAAACCTGCTCCATGAGGTTGGAAGGGATGAAAGCTGAAAAGCTCTTTGCACAGGGCTTGGCCCACAGCAAGAGCGTATGAGATGCCAGCTGCTTTTTTTTGTTTTATTTTGTTTTGTTTCTTTTAACTCTCATAGGAGGTAAAGACAAACAAAGTCAGTTGGCCACAGGGTGCAGGGTTCTGTGAAAGGAGAAGCCAGAGAGAGGGTTTTTAAAAAATTTTCTTTCCAATATAGGAGAAAAATCTCACTGAGGCAGCAAAGCAGGGTCTTGGCTAATCATGATTTCTCTGCATTTCCCCACCCCCACCCCAATCAAGAGCCTGGTCTAACATCAACTGCTGCCCCCTCCTACACTTTGTGCCTCCAACCCCATGACTCACACTCCTCAGAACTGATTGTTCACCCGGCCTCCTCAGTCCAAAGCTCTTGATGGATTTGGTAATTGGAGTAATTACGGTAATTTTACCTTAAAGACAGGCAGCTGCAGATTCCCTATTGAGGAGCTCCCTCCCTGGGCCTCCTGCCAGTCAACGTTCAGGGACAATGAAAATGGCTCCCCTTCCCCTCTCCCAGAACGTAAAGTGGCTGGTGTGGAAAGAGGGGTTCTCAATAGAAGGCATCTCCCACCCTCTGAGCAGCCCGCGGAAGGGGGCAGGAGGCAGCAGGATGGGTTTGCCAGGAATCGTTTTTCGTTTCTACCACCCTAGCCCTGGTTCCAGGGACTTGCAAAGCACAGCAGTGGATCTTGGCTTGTTCCCCACCAAGACCTGAAAATCAGGACAGGAGACCACCCCTCCCCGCCACCCGCAGTCTATGGATGAAGTCCCTTATAGATCGCAATTGCACGTATCCTACAGAATCCAGGCGTGAGGGGCAGGCAGGGGTATGGATCCCGGGACGTGCAGGGGGAGAGTCACCTGCCCACAGCCAGGTACCAGGCAGCACCCTCCCATCCTCATCCCCGCAGAGCCTGGGCTGCCCTTCCCCCAGCGGCAGCCAGAGGAATGTTCACCTTCACACCAGGGCCCCTGAGAGCCAAGGGCCAAGTGCGGGGAGGACGTGGGGGGCGAGATCTATTCTGATTTCAAGGTTAGAAGGCTTCTCCGAGAGGAGGGACTTGAATGAAGGCCTCGAAGAATATATGAGACCCCTTGAGAGGGCCTGGGGCAGTGAGGGACACCAACCAGACCCCAGAGCAGACCGACAGACGGGCGTTTGGGGCCATATTTAGTTTTGCTAAGAGCCAACCTGGGGGCAGTCTCAGAATACCCAGGCCGGTGGTTTGGTAGATTTAAACCCTTCCAGTCTTCCCAAACTTCTTTGGATCCATTTCCCGTCCCTGCCCTGTCTGCCCACTGCCCCCTTGCCCTCTCTCAACCCCAGCCACGTCAGCGTTTCAGTGTCTCCTCCACGCTAAGTTCCTCCGCTCAGCGGCTAACACACCCCCTCCTGCCCAGAGGGCCCTTCCACCTCTCACCTGTTCGTCTTTCAGCCTCCTGGGAAACTTCAGACCTAGTCCACTTCCCCTCTCTTTCCTTTCACTCCCCACAACTGTAATTAGCAATACAATGGTAAGTAACAAATAGCAATTTGTGGGCTGAGTTATTTTAACATCATTGTTCCTTCACTAGACCGGTAAACTCTGAAAGGAAGGTCTGTGTTGATTATTCAACGCTCCATCTCCAGTGCCTGTCTCTCAGTAGACATTTTTGCTGATTGCATGTTGGAAATTTTCAGCAGGCAGAAATGGGGTGGAAGTGCATTCTCAGAAGAGGGAAAAGCACAAGCTAAGGCTCTGGGGCCAGAGAAGACAGAGTAAGTTCAGAAAACGTGGTGCCAACATGGGGAGCAGAGGAGCAAGGGGACAGGTGTGGAGTGACTCTGCTGTAGGTGAGGACAAAGGGGGGAGGGGCCTGGGTGAAGGGGTGGGGGAGGGGTTGGGGAATCTCAGGGAGGGATCCTGATCCACCCCTTAGCCCAGCTGCCCCAGACAACCTCTCTGCCCTGGTGCTCCAGCAACTACGGGCCGTGGCTGAGTCGTTTCTGTTCCCTCTATCTGCAAACCTCTTCTCCCAGCTCTTCTGATGGCTGGCCCCTTCTCCTCATTTCGGTGTCAGTTCCATTGTCACCTCCTCGGAGAGGTGTTCTGTAGCAGACACTCCGTGCACATTGTCTCCACGCACGCCCCTAGGCACACACACCACGGCTTCCGATTGCAAGCACCTCGGCCTGTCTGCGCAAGATCGTTCTCTGGCACAGGAAGGTGCCCAGCCTGTGTACCTGTAGTACTGGTGGACCAGGCAGGGGGTTAACACTCCTGGGATGGCACTCAACCCATCAAGGACGAGTTGGTGGATAATGCCCTATCTTCTTTACTCCTGGGTTGGCCTGCATTAGAGGCATAACTACACATTTTCCCAGAAATCCATGCAGCACTGAGCCCCAGCTGCCCACGGCTCTAACGCGCTCACTGATGCACCCTTCACCGGCTCCAGCCCTTCCCCATCTCACGTCTCTACTCTCACTGGGTCTTCCTGAGAGCACCTCCCAAATACTTGGCTCAGAGTCTGCTCCTAGGGGCCCCAAATCTAAGACCCTTTTCTGGCCACTCGAAACAAAGATCCACCCATGTTCCCACCCCCTGCATTCTCTCTGTCTCTCTCCTCCCCCATCTCTCTCTCTCTGCTTCATTTTCTCTGAATTTTATCATGATGTGAGATCATTTTGTTCCTAAGTTAGTGTGTGTTTCTCAGTCGTCTGTGAGTTCCCTGAGCCCTGGGACCCTCCCTGATGGTTTACTACTCTCGCCCCAGCCTAACCCAGCGCTGCGCTCTAGCTGGCATTGAACGTCATTGGCGAGTGACTGCAGACTCCCTCATTTCATCCTCCCCACCCTCTGTGGTGTAGAAACAGCAGATGAATCTTTCTCTTGGGCAAGTTACCTGCAGCCCCATGGAGCTGGATTGGAGCCCCATCTACCAGCCAGCCCAGGGTGACACCCTGTAAGCACTGCCCCTCCCGGGGAAGCACTCACCTGAATGACAGGTGAGACATTTCCTCTGCTCAGGGGTCATTTTCACCATTTGCCAAAGGAAATGCTCCCACTGGAGGGCGTCTTTCCAAATCCCACCCTCCTCCCTCTCAGAAACTGGAGGCTGCAAGGGCTTGTTTTAGTCTGTTTGTGCTGCCATAACAAAATACCACAGCCTGGGGGCTTAAACAACAGACATTTATTTTCTCACAGCTCTGGGAACTAGAAGTCCAATATCAAGGTGCTAGAAAATTTGGTTTCTGGTGAGAACTCTCTTCCTGGCTCGCAGAAAGCGGCCTCCTCACTGTGTCCTCACATGGCCTTTCCTCTGTGTGCCCACAGATATAGAGAGCATGTTAGTGTCTCATCTTCTTATAAGGACACCAGTCCTATGGGATCAGGGTTAGGGTTCTGACCTCGGTTAACCTTAGTTACCTCCTTAAAACCGGATCTTCAAATACAGTCACCTTGGGGGGTTATGGCTTCAACATATGAGTTTGGGTGGGGGATGGAATTCAGTCCATAACAAGGCGCTTTAAAAGAAACATGACCTCGGCTCAAGTCCAGCTGGCAAAGAGCCTGCAGAAGCTGGGCACCCTCTGTGAGCTGTGCTAACCCAGCAGCAGGGCTGGTGTGAGATCATCAGTCACCATGATGCCACAGGGTGGGAAAACGTGAGCCCTTGGATAGCACTGAAGATGAGTAGGGAAACTAACATGTGATTAAACTGGCCTCCTCCGCTGATGGCTGGTGGCCTTCTCTGAGTACAAAGTTAACACAGCCAGACCTGGGCTCCCGGCACCCACCGAAGCACATGCCCCTCCTCCTGCTAAGGTTAGAGGATTGTCCCTCCAACCACACAGCTCCCTGGGATCCCAGCCCTGTTAATGAGGGGGTGAGGCATGCCATGGGACCAGAGCAGGTGCTGAGAACCATGGGGGAGATAATATCATCACTCACCATTTCAGGCTGCCTGGCTCTTGTTGATAATTAATAATAATAATGACAACCCTGAATGAGCACTTGCTATAGGTCATTTCCTCATTTTCACACATCAAACCAGGGAGGTAGAGTTAAGTCAGGTAGTGAGGACAACAGTTTCTGGAGGAAATAGAGGAGCAGAGAGGGGTTCGTGTATCTGTTCATTCATCCAGTGGATTTTTACTGAGCACCTACTATGCACCATTATATCCACAAAGGTGAGCAAAGTCCCACATGGTCTCTGCTTTCATGGGGTTACATTTTTGGTGTTTTTTTTTTTTTGCAGTACATGGACCTCTCACTGCTGTGGCCCCTCCCGCCGTGGAGCACAGGCTCCAGACACGCAGGCCCAGCGGCCATGGCTCACGGGCCCAGCTGCTCCGCGGCATGTGGGATCCTCCCGGACCGGGGCACGAACCCGCGTCCCCCGCATCGGCAGGCGGCCTCCCAACCACTGCGACACCAGGGAGGCCCGGGGTTACATATTAGTCAGGGTCACAGATGGGGAAAAACTAATTAAATGTGATAATTTCAGGTAATGATAAATGCTAGGAAGAAAATTAATTAAGGTGATGAGAGAGAGAGAGAGAGAGAGAGGAAGAGAGGAAGCAACTTCAGACAGTTCAAAGGGGATGGTGAGAGAAGGCCCCTGGAAGGAAGGGACATGTGAGCTGAGACCAGGAGGTGAAAGAACCTGGCTGTGAGAGTAGCTGAGGCGAGAATGTTCTGGGCAGAGGGAACAGCACGTGCAGATGCCCCAAGCAGGAATGAACCTGGTATGTCTGAGGAATGGAAAGGAGGCTCATGTGGCTGGCTCTGCAAAGTGACAGGCAGGGTGGGTGAAGTGTCATCAGAGACAATGGATGGACCTCATAGGCCAGGGTAAGGAGTTGGGATACTACTTTAAGTGGTGTGGGATCCCTCTGGAAGGTTTTCAGTAAGAGGGCTTTTAGGAGAACCGAATTTTTGTTTTACAAGCATCACTATGGCTGCTATACAGAGGATAGATAGGAGGGCAAGGAGAGAGAGTAGTTAAAAGGCATGGAAGCCACTGAGACTTTGTACCATCACCACTACCACCACCGCTGCCATCAACATCACCACCACCATCATCATCACCACCACCATCATCATCATCACCATCACCACCATCGTCATCACCATCACCATCACCACCATCACCTCCACCATCATCACCACCATCACCACCACCATCACCATCATCATCACCACCATCACCATCACCACCACCATCATCACCACCATCATCATCATCACCATCACCACTACCACCATCATCATCACCACCACCATCATCACCATCACCATCATCATCACCACCATCACCATCACTACCATCATCATCATCATCAAAGGCATCTAGATGACAGAGGCTTGGACTAGGATGATAGTAGGAGCAAAGGAGTGAAGTGGGGGGTGGAATGGGGTACATTTTGGTGGGAGATCCAACAGGGCTTGGAGGTGGTTTGCAGCGGGCAGGGAGGAATTGAGGAACAGAAGCAGCAACTCTAGCTGAGCCCCACATGGCCAATCTCCCTGTGTCTGCTCCTGACTGTCCTCTCCCACTAGCACCTACCAGGTCCTGTTCCTGCTTCAGGCACTTGTGGTGTGGCTGAAAAAGCAATGGATTTGGAATCGGGCATCCAAGATTCTCACTCTCAGTGTGACTTTAGACACATAGTTTAGCGTCTCTGAACTTCAATTCCTTCATATGTAAAATGGGACCATGGTAATACCTATTTCACAGGACTTTGGGGCTACTGCTGGGCTAAACTCATGCTTCATCCATTCTATGCTCTTCGGATGTGGCTGCTGGGGAAACTGAGACCACTTAAAGGCTCGTAACCTGCTACAATCTCCAGATGCCCTGCCAGCAGTTCTAGGATTAATGTCGATCCCTCCTCACTAAGTTTTCTTGGTTCCCTCTTTCTGCTTCTGTGGGTGTTTGCATTGTGGGAGGTGGGGAGAGAGAAGCGGAGACTGACAAAGTGATTATCATGAAAATAGTTTAAAATATAGATATTTAAGGCAAAATAGTGTGGGTTTGTAGTCTAAAATAGTTAAGAGCTTGCATCTTGACACCAGACTAACCTGCATTGGTATCGAATCCTGTCATTTATTGGCCATAATAATATTGTGTTTCAGAAGATTGCTGTGAGGATTAAAGGAGTTAACATATGTAGAGCACCTGGTACGTACTTAGTGCTTAGTGACCATTAGCTGCCATCGTCACATCCTCACTCAAACTAAAACACTGGATTGTGGTGAAGATTAAGTTTATAAAACTCTTGGTATCATCACTGTCATCACCATCACCATCATCATCATTATCATCATCACTACCATCAGCAGCTGCAGCAGAAGTAACAGCATCACCATCCTCACCACCACACCCATTATCATCACCATCATCATCATCACCGTACAGGGTCAAGCAGGTACTATCAATGCACCAGCAATATCCTTTCATCACCTGCCATTTCAGTGTCCAGTGGTTAACTTCTAATTGCCAGCATCTGAGGGCTATCTCTGGCTACCGGAGCAAACTATGCCTGTGCTCATGCTGGCTGGAAGTGGCAGGGAACAAAATGCCCACACTCGTCAGGAGGAGCCCTCAGCCAATCACTCACAGGAGCTGACGAATAAATACCCAGCTCCCTTGCCCTCTGGGTGTGGATAACTGATGAGTATCTTCTCCATTGTTTCTCAGTGTTCTCCAGGAGAATTAAGCTCTGGTGCCCACAGTGGTAACTTGCTTGATGATGCATCCTTTTATGGGCTGCCGCCGCTTCTTAACTTCCCACTCCCTTGTGTTTCCTGAGATCACTCTTTGCCCTTGAATCATTATTTCAGGGTCTGCTTCTGGGGGAACACAAATGAAGACCTGGATTACTGTGAAGATTAAACTTATAAAGCTCTTGGCATATATGAAGGGCTTAATAAATTCATTGTTGAATGAATGAGGCTTCACCTGTCCCAAGGAGACAGACCCAGGGTAGCGGAAAGAGGAGGAAGAGACCTGGGACCATAGGAGAGGGGTGGGACAGGAGCCCAGAGAAGCTGCCCCTGCAGCCTCCTGCCCTTCAACAACTGTCGTCATGCCTCCAACCCTCCCCCTCTGATTCTCTTCCTGGCCCCTCTGGGTGGCTGCAGGCTCAAGGTGTGAACAGACCACGTTGAGAAACACAGCAAGACGTCCTCATCACCAAGCTCCCATGTTAGCTCACTGGAAGGAAAACACCCACTGAGAGCTAGACTGGGGAGAAAAAAACTTGAATGAAGTAAAAGTGACATGTAACTTTTGCCCTTAATGTTCAAACAGAACTTAAATACCATTTTACAAAATGACATGATTGTCCAAAGCACTATTTAAAATATGGGCACTGTGAAGGGAGAGGTTTTTCCTCTTTCCAGTCCCCTCTGGGGCTGTTCCTGGCCACAGTGCTTGCTCCCCTTCACCGAGGCCCAATCCTCTCATCCTTCACAAGGGCTCAGAAAGGGCAAGAGGCTTGCCCAAGGCCACAGAGCTCTCCTGGCTTCTTCTCCAGTTCTGTCCACTATACATCACAGGGCCACTCTCAAAGCAATTTTTTCCTGGAAAAAAAGGGAAACTTGTCCCTTGATAGGGGTGCTATGTTTTTTATTCTCCTCAGGGCTGGGAATCACAGACAAAAATCCATGCAGGTCTAAGTCCCCAAGAGGTGTTGGCATACAGCAAGCGTGGTGTAGGAGCCCACCCTGGAGTGAGGGCTCAATGTGTGTGGTTCTCCGGGGCCCTCTGTGGGTTCCGAGAGGCATCTCAGAGGAGAAGGTCACCTTGGAGGACAATCTCGACCTTCTCCTTAAGTACCCGTGCTCCCACGCCGAGTACACCCAGCCCGCAGGGGCAGGGATGCGGCATCCAGGCTGCTTCTTAGAGCCCAGGGGCTTAGGTGGGGTTCTGTATGATGACCCCCACTCGCCATGGGGGTTGGTGCGGTACAGATCTAAAAGGTGGACATCTGGGTCCAGGCGATGCTCACCTGTGGGAAGCAGGGTTGAAGGAGGTTGAGGTAGGAAAGACCAGCCTCTCTCCCCGCAGCCAAAGGGAGCCACTCTGATGCAATTTGTGCTCCAGAGCCCCCTTGTGGCCACGGCTGGACATCACCCCTTCTCCTCCTTCCCTCCCTCCCTTGTAAGGCTTTGCCTGAGGACCCTCCCTCAAAGCATCACTACACCCAAAGCCTTGTCTTAGCCTCTGCTCCTTAGCTGGTGGCTCTCAAAGTGTGGTCTTTGCGTTAGCAGGACCTGGAAACTTGTTAGAAATGCAGATTCTCAGGGCCCAGCCACCTGTGTCTTAATAGCCCTCGGGGTGATTCTGATGCACCACTCAAGTTTGAGAATCACTGCTCCAGAGAATGCAGCTGAGGACAGCTGCCCATCCTCAGTCCCCACAAAGCTGGGGGACTCTCAGAGCTGGACACATGTTTACAGAATTCCTTAAGGAATCCATGGTCACTGGCCCGGGAGGAGGTCCACTTCAGCTAGGCTGGCCCAGAAGCATCAATTTCACTAGAGGTACTGACAACTGTCACACTAAACAAAAAATTCTGCCCCCTCCGTGTCTGATGCCAGCTCCAGGCAAAACTCCAAACTCCAGGACGGAATCCTGGAGCAAAAGCTGACCCTTGACCTCACAGCAGGGTTCCACTTGGTTTCACAGGAGACAGAGGCCTGAAGGGGAGATTCATCCCAGGGTGGACTCTGGTCTCCCGCAGAGGGGTCCAGTGAGCCCTCAAGGTCAAAGAGCTCCCAGTGACCTGGGCTCAGACTCATTCCCCACTGGAAACTTACTGATATTCCCTCTGACTCCGTGGAGGAGGATGCGGGCTGACTTTATGGACCTGTTGCTGTAAGACAGAGAGAAGCAAGCCACTGGCTCTTCTAGAGGCAGCGAGAACAGCCACTGCGTATGGAGCCCAGGACTGGAAGGGGCGGCCTCACTGATTTTTGGTTACAGGTGGGAGATGAGACATACGGACCCTCCCGAGACAGCTGGAGCCCAGGAAGGAGCCCAGCACCCAGAGGCAGGGAAGAGGCAGCTGGACGGCACTAGGGGAGGGCCAGCCATGGGTCCCCTGCCACAAGGCCCCTTCCTGCTGGGCATCAGAATGGAAGCTGTGGAAGTGGTGGGATGAGTGACAGATGAGGACAAGAGCCTGCAGTGAGGGGCAAATTCTGAGTCAAGATGGATTATGGATGTTGTATGAGTATGTATGTTAATTATAATTAGTATATAAGTATCATATGATTATCATATGATACTTATAGATATCCTGAGCTCAATTCCAAAGTCTGTCCCCAATTTGCTGTGTGGCTCTGGGCAAGGCCCTTTCCCTCTCTGAGCCTCAGTTTTCCCATCTGTACAAGGAGGAACTGGACTAGACACTTGCTAAGGACCAACAGTCCAAGAGTCCTTTGTGCCAATTCCATCAAGGAGGCTCCTGAGAGTTCAAGCTGTTTCTTACATCCTGGAGTGACAGCTGCAGATCATCCCCATGGATTCTCTTCCAGCTCTTTGGCCACACTGACTCAGGACCTTTGCACATGCAGTTTTTGGTGCCTAGATGCCTTACCTCATTTCCCACACTATACCAGCTGCCTTGTTTTACATTCACATTGTTCCCTATATTTCTTATACAACCTAATACAGCTTGTAACTTGATATTTACTTTGTGGCTATTTGACTCATGTCTATGTCTTCCACAGGGCTGTGAACTTGTAGGTCCAAGGCCCCTGTCTGTTCTTTTCCTTGTGATTCTAGCATTCCACATGGTACCTGGTCTAGAATAGGCATTCATTAAATAGCTGTGAAATGAATGAGTGAATAAATGAATGAATCATGGCTATCACCATTACGATTTGGAGCCAAGAAGTTCTCTGAGAAGGCTGGAGAACCCAGCTCTGACCACCCCAGGAAGGGAACGGTCAACAGCAGGCACAACTCCCCTCAATGGCCTTCAGCTCCGAGGGGCTGACCTTTCCCTGCACCAGCACCCTGTTCCCTGCAGGGGAGAGGCTCCTGTAAGGGGTAAGGGAAGGTGGCCTGAACTCAGAATACAGTATGCACACACACAACACACCCACGCCAGCTGCTTGTGCACGGATCATATGTCCACATACACAATGTCCCCCAAAGCGTGCATACATAAACACAGGCTATAGAAACATGTGTGCACATGCGTTCACCTCACACACAACAGGAGTGCGTGCAGGGCACCTCCAGACGCGTGCATCTAGGTTTACATAAATACACATGATGCACAAGGCGACACTGCCAACTTCCCCGTTCTGGACTCCTCCTGGAAACTGTATTCTTAGAAGTCCCCTCTCTTCTACTGCCCCCCTCCCCACCCCAATCACTCGACACCCCACAAAGCAAACCCCACTTTCCTAACCCTTGGCAAAGCACACTTTCCTAACACTTGGCAAAGCCTGAAAATAAGGCAGCGGTAATAGCTTCCAGAAAACCACGCACCACCCCACCGTTTCCTCCTTGCTCAGCCGCGTCACCTCCCTCGTTTCTGAGACCCCGCCTCCTCTCTCGCTGCGACGGGCCCGGGACGCCCCCTGGTGGCCACAGTCGGCAGCGCCGTTCCCGGCAGCCTAGTCGTGAGTCCCGGCTGATGCAGAGGATGCGAAGGCACGGCCACCAGGTACCCTCCCGCCACCCCTTGCCCCTTTCTTCTTCCACCTGTGGGGGCGGGGCAGTGGTACAGGGCTCACTTACCAACTCGGGGCCGTCCGTCGCCTCGTTCCTGTCTGCGTGCATCCTTCGCAGCCAGGTCTTGAGTCCCCCATCGCAGAGCTGGGGGCACCAGCGAATGCTGTCGTTCAGTTTTCACACCTGGGCCACCAAGAAAGGCAACCTGGCCAGAAAGAATCAAGTCTTAGCCGGGGCATCGGGTTGCTGGGGTGAGAAGCAGAGCCGCCAGGGTCACTGGGGCCTCTTTGTCCCAGCGTCTCAAACAGAGCTTGGCAATATGTATTTGTTGAACTTGGGGCTGAAGCACTAGTTTGATGGGAGGAGGGGGGCCATTTAGTCCCTAAAGGGGGCCATGGAGTAGGGGACTCTGAAAGCAGAACCCACCCTTGGGCTTCCTGACAGGGATCTCCCAAGACAGAGGCTGGAGGGTACTGCACCTGCTGTGGGACACGTGTTCATTGTCTTACCCAAGCAGGGGTGTCCCCAAGAACACACCTGCAGTGGGCTAAGGCTTTGAGAACCCCAGCCAGCCCTCACTGGTAGATCCCCAAAGACCCCTGGATCAACCCATACCCCTCTGTCGAATCAGAACCCAGCAGACAGTCAGGAGAATCCAGACTCCATGGACCCTGATAATAAAGGGCATGTGCCCTGGACTCTGCCAGGACTGGGTTCCATTCTGGGCTCCTCTGTTTACTGGCTGTGTGACACCCAAACAAGGTGACACATATGAGAGGGGGAGGAAGAGGATCTTCCTATATTACTTTATCTACATCCATGTTGCCTGAAAGTTTTACAAGCAGTCATTAAGGTATTTCTTGAATTTAAAAAACAGCGTACAATAAAAAATGTTTTAGTAGTCCCATTAGCCCAGAGAGCTGAAAGAGCACAGAGAAGAAAGGGACTCTGGGCGTGTAGGAGGGCACCTGTGCTGGGGAAGGGTGGGAGTTCTCAGCAGAAGAGTTGACTTTTGAACCGGGTCTTGAAGAATGAGCAGAGGATACCAGCTTTCTGCTCTCTCTAGAATGGAAGGGAATCCCAGGCGGAGTGAAGTACCCAAGCAAAAACGCGGAGGCGTGCAGCGCGGGATGACTTTGGAGAATGAGCTGGTATTTGGTACATTTAGAACAGAAAAGATTGCCTGAGTCTGGAGCGGGGAGAAACTGGAAACAGTCAGAAAGCTTCACTTGTGGGTCTCTGGAATTAAAAAAATAAACTGTCTTATGACTTTAGAGATGAAGGGAAGGATAGAAGGGAGGAAGGGAGAGAGGGAGAGCAGGAAGGTGAGAGAGAGAAAGGGAGGGGCCAAAGGTGAGTGGATGGATGGATGCGTGGAGGGGTGGATGGATGGGTGGGTGGGTGGGCTGATGGATCGAGGTGTATGGATGGGTGACTAGATGAAAGGACGAACGGAGAGACGGATGGAGGAGGCTGCATGTCTCCGTGGAGTGGCCTCACACGCAGTGGTGGCGGTGCTACCTTGCAGTCATGGGGGTGCCGGCCGGGTCTTCTCTGTGCTCCGGCCCCACCCTCAACTTCCACGGGCCTTGGCGTGTGACCACAGGTAGACCGCAGAGGGGTCTCTCTCCCTACTCTTGCCCCTCCCTCTTGCTCTGGATTGTCACTCAGGGCAAGGCTCACGGTGGGGCGGGGGTGTCCTTGTCACCTGACTCCGGCCTCTCTCTTCGGCAGCCCCTGTGCTCCTGAGTCTCAGGGGTGGGGCTTCCTCAGCATCATTAATGCTTTGATGTGAAGGAATCTTTGCGGGGGCTCAGAGAACACCCGTAACCTGGGGTACATCAGACGGCAGTGGAGACAGAAAGTGTAGACCCCTCTTGGATGCGAGGGCAGGGGGAGAAAGAAGACTCTGGCCTACACGTAGGATCCAGCAAAGGTCCCGCAAGAGATACCACTGGGGATTTGAAAGGACAGTACCCACAATCCTGGAGGGCAGGGGCCTCCTGGCCAGAAAGAATCAAGTCTTAGAACAGATGAGGTGTCATCTCCGTGGAAACGCTCCAAAGCATCATCTTGTTGCTCGGCTCCCGGGCCACTGGGAAGAATTCCAGCAGTGCCTGGAGGCGGACACAGAACCTCCCTCAAATCTCAGCACATCCCTGGTGCTCCCTACCTTTTCCAGAACGTCATGCTGCACAACCTGGGGACACCTGGAAAGAGCCAGGGACTGGAATAGGGGTTTTGATTTCAGCTTTGCCATCAGCCCATCCCACAACCCGTGTCTCAGTTTCCTGCTCCTCAAAAAGTGATCCAAACCTTCCCACTTCCCTGCTCCCCCAGATGTTACTGAGACATCTGGCTCAGACCACAGCTCCCAGGCAGGAAAGGACCACAACTCCAGGAAGTGGGTCTTTTCCTGGAGAGCCTCACGTCAGCTCCTTCTGAAGTCTGGATCTGCCCAGGATGCAAAGGAAAGAATAGGGAAGCAGAGACAATGGGAAGATGAAAACAGCTACAATGTATTAAGTATTCTTTGCACTCATGGCCCCTTTGTTAGCACCTTACATACTTTTATCTTCTCACTTAATCCTCACAACTCTATAAAGTGGGTTCTATTATTGTACCCATTTTGCAGAGAAGGAAACTGTGGTTTGGAGAATGTGTCCAAGGCCACATAGCAGTAAGGCTGAAGGGAAGGAGGAAGGAATGGAAAGATGGAAAGATGGATGGATGGATGGATGATGGAAGGCAGAAAGGATGGAAAGAAGGAAGGGAAAATACTGAAAAGTATTACATCTTCTACTGTATGATTCCTCATGTGTTAGCTCTTGTAATTCCCCAATCTCTCAAGATGCTATTATTATCCTCAGTTTACTGAAGAAGGAACAGAAATTCTAAGAGCCTGTCTCTGTAACCAAAGCTAAGGCATAAGGAGAGGAGGTCCCCTGAGCCCAGCACTACCTGGTTACAGAGACCTCTCGGGGGCTCCTATGTTTACTCCAGACAAGGATTCCAGTAGACCTGGTGTTTCCTCACAGCCTCACCCTAGACGTGCATCTTGAGTTCGACCCAAGGATAGCCAGGAGGGTGCTGGGAGCTAAGTGAAGCCTACATCCAGCCCCACCCCCAGTGCTGAGCACCCACTCTCATAACACACAATGGGAACTCCCTAAGAGTGTTTCCCAAATGGGTGCCCCAGAGAATACCAGTGCCATGCTCTAGTCCCACTTGGAGACTCAGGAAGCCTTAGCATATCAAAGGCTCTGAGAAGTCGTGTAAGAAAGAATGATCCTTAACTTTGTTTCATTAACTCAATGTTTACCCATCTTATTTGTATACAGAGCCCCTTTTCCCAGTGACACCAGTTAATACCACATAACACTAATGTTCGCAGTGCCCACTCCGGGAAGCACCATTTCCTTCCAGGACCCATCTGCTTTCTTTAGGGAAAAAGTCTCAGGAAAGACTTGGCGGGGCTTCCCTGGTGGCGCAGTGGTTAAGAACTTGCCTGCCAGTGCAGGGGACACAGGTACGAGCCCTGCTCTGGGAAGATCCCACATGCCCCGGAGCAACTAATCCCATGTGCCACCACTACTGAGCCTGCGCTCTAGAGCCCACGAGCCACAACTACTGAAGCCTGCGCACCTAGAGCCCGTGCTCCGCAACAAGAGAAGCCACCGCAATGAGAAGCCCGCGCACCGCAACGAAGAGTAGCCCCCGCTCGCCGCAACTAGAGAAAGCCCGCGCGCAGCAACGAAGACCCAATGCAGCCAAAAATAAATAAATGTATTTAAAAAAAATGTCTTGGCCATCATGGTTGGTGACCATTGCACCCCAGCACCTGGCATAGCTGTGGAATGAAAGAATGAGCACATTTGGAGGCGTTATTTTGGGTGTAGGCCGAGGTGATAGAGTGAAGGCAGCTCGTGGTAACTTTTCCTTCGGGATGTTCCTGCTGGGTTCTGGGAGGATCTGGATGAACAGTGAAGGGCCTGCAGGCACTGCATCAGGCCCGGGATGTCTGCGGGAAGAGGGAGGGCTTGGTCTCCCGTCCCCATGGGAGGTTCAGGAACCATCCCTCCCCGGGGTTGGAGTCCCCTTCTCGAGGAGGGGAGATTCTAGAACTGGAAAGAACAGGAACGGCCAGGAAACCTTTCCTCCTAAGGCCCGGAACTGTTTCCCGGGCTAGTGTAGCTCAGATAGAGGCCCAGCCAGTGCTGGTCTCGAGGTTCACTCTCTGCACTGTGTGAATAAAAAGTAACACACATGTGTGCATGCACACACACATTCACATGCACTCACAGACATGTGCACACACACACACACATGCCCAGATGTGCAGCCTCAGACCTATGGCCCAGGGTCAGAAAGGCAAGGAACCAGCCATCACCTCTAGGAAGTGAATAGCTCCTGGAGACAAGGTTTAATGAAAACCTTCGTGTTTTGAGGGCTGGAAAGGAAAAGCTGTCCCACGCCTGAGGTCAGGATCTCTGGAGTTGTAGAATTCAGAGGAACAGTTCACCAGAGCCAGACCACACCCATCAGCAGTGAGCCAGCCGGAGCCCGGGGAACAGCTGTGCGGGGGACACAGAGGCTGAGTGCCTAGGGTTTCGTCCCTCAGATCCTGTGTGGCCTTCATTCATTCATTCACTCACTCAGCAAATATCTTTAAGCATCTTTTAGGTGCCAGGCTCCAGTCCGAGGACCCAGAACATTGTGGTGAAGGAAACAAAGAGGCAGGTTTGTGGAGTGTATGTTTCAGGGGGAGAAGACAGACAATATCAAGCAAAGAAATAACTAAGTAGCTTCAAACACTGATTTGTACTAAGAACATAAGCAGAGTATTATAACAAGTGGTGCCTGGGTGGGCAGGTTGCCAGGACAGGAGGGTCTCTTTCCAGCCCTGACATTGAGCTGACATGTGAATGCCAAGAGGCAGTCAGCCTAATAAAGGGGTGAATTTCCAGGCAGAAAGAGCAGCAAGTGCAGGCACTCAGAAGAAGGAAAGAGAAACAGGCACGTCGAAGCAGGGGAGCCTGGCCGGGTGGTGGCGACAGAGAGGGGCATGAGATGGGTACGGAGTCAGAGTTTATTCCCAGTGGGTTCCAGAGGGTTTGATGCTGTCGAGTGATCGGCTCTGATTCCATCTATATGAGAAGCAAATGTGGGAGAGGATTTCTCAGGGTCCCTGCCCTCTGCTTGGGAGTGGAGATCAGACTGCCTGAGCTCTGAAGCTTTTTGGAGAATCACAGAGAGAGAGAGAGAGAGAGAGTGTATCCTTGGGTTTCCCTCAAGGTCGAAAGCTTTATTCTTCTGCGAAAACCAGAAGTGACTGTGTTTATTCTCTATGGATTGGGAGGAAGTCCAGGCAGCAACTTATACATGTGGGATATAAACAGAGAGAGATCCACGTGATTCATGCCGGTCTGCAGAGGGGCACACAGACGGACGGATGTGCACACATGTGCCCACAGATACACAACTAGACAAACCCAATAGGCTCGACCCCATGGATATCGTGAAGGGAAGAAAACCGGTCCAGTGGGGGACTGATAGGGACTGTGGTGGGCAAACCCTTACCCTCCTCTCCTCCCCTGTCACACTACACACACACACACACACGTGCATACACACAGCACATGCATGGACACACATCTACCACATGCACACACGTGCGTGCACGCACACACATAGTCAAATGTGCACGCACTCACAGCTCGAGGTCACAGGGACAGTCCTGTCTTCCCACCACTTCCCCTCTCCAGCCAAGGCCAGTGCCATCAGACACTCTTCCCCCCAAACACAAAGGGCTGGGCATGCTCGCTGGGCAGCACAGGGAAGGCCTGGAGGTACTCCGCGGTGAGCAGAGGCGCCGGCAGTGCCTGGAGGGGCATTTGGAGCAAATCAGATGCGTCGTTGTGATTCAGCTTGTGTTCCAGCCCCTGAAGGAAGGAGGGGCGCTGATGAGAAGTTGGCTCAAGGCTCCAGTGAAAGTCACTCTGCCGCTCCTCTGGGCCTCAGTTTCCTCATCCGCAAAGTGGTGATAAGATGTGTGTAAGTCTAATGGCCTACTGTGTGTAAGTCACTCAGCACAGGGTTTAGCTCAATAAATGTGAGTGGTCTGACTCCAGGGCCCGCACTCTCAACCCCTCTGCTGTATTGTGCCAACTTCACCCTTCCAAACCCTCCTGGGATTCCATGACCCAAACAGATACCAAAGACAGAACACTGATAAACCATGAAATGGATTCTCTCCTGGCTTAACACACGGAGGAGGGTGCTGGGAGACGCAGCCTCAACGAAGTGGGGAAGCCAAACCATAACTTTGACTCTGGCACCCTGAGAATGCCCGATGTGTCCAGCCCTCTCTCTTCCAAACAGGACAGCAGCTATGGGAGAAAGAAACCAATGTTTAAACCAGCAACCATTGGAAACCGGGATTCAAACGTGTGTTTGTCTCCCATGAAAACCAGAAAGAAGAGAGAGTTTGGAGGAGATTTCCCTCAAAATGAGAAGAACAGCTTTCTTGGCCGCTGCCATGAGCCAGGGATTGTTCTGAGAGCTTTCCGTGCATTTATCTCATTTCATCCGTAATGAAAGGAGCATGCTGTTATTCTAACCTTCCTCTGCAGATACTGAAAGAAAGGCTCATAGAAGTTTAAAAATTCACCCCAAAGACGAGTATAAGTTACACGTGGACTAACCTCCGTGCTGTTCAAGGGTCAACCGTAAAAATTTGACTCTCTTCCAATTGAATGTTAAATTCTGTTATTTGATTGTACAAAAATTGTTAAAGTTTAAGACATTATTAAAGACTCCTATGTTAAAAATTCAAAAAAAAAAATTCATCCCGTTTCTCAGCTACCAAATGTCAGAGACAGAATTTGAACCCAAGTCTCCTGATTCTATAGTCCACACTCCTATCTCCCAGGCTAGACATCTCCCAATAATGGCTCCAGAGCCAGCCTCTCATGGGCTAAATGAGCCCAATCTGGGGATAACTTCCGGCTTGAAGGACCAGCAGGACCTGGGTGCTGGGGAGGGATCTACAGTCGGCTTCTAGCAAGGTGTCGAGGGACACGCTGAAAAGGCAAGTTTCTGCGGAAGTCAAAGAGCAGAAGGGGCATTTCACTTCCTGGAATGACAGCTGGGCTCCAACCTGCGAGATCTCGTGGGTAACTAGAATCAGACGCTTTTCCCTGCGTGAGGACTGAGCTCTCTGGAGGATGGTCGAGCTAAAAATTCTCCACATCTCTCCAACAGAACCTTTGGCCTCAGTGATCATGAAAACATTAGGTGCACCACAGAGCAGAAAATCTCAGCTGGATAAAGAGATGTTCAAAGGAAAACGTGCTGCAGCCCCAGGGAGTGCTGGGTATGACATGTGACAATGGCCTGAGGTAGAGGGTCTAGGTCTGCAAGGACAGGCTGAGTTCTGAAGAAATGTATTTCCCATCCTGCCTTGCAGTCTTCTTGGGCAAATTCCTCCTTCCCAATCTTCTCTAATTTCCTTTCTTCTCCCTTCAACCACCTACATGTTTCTCTGCGAAACCCCTACCCCTGGCCTTTCTTATCCCCCATCCTCTTGTCTTTGAAGAAGCAAACAAAAAAAATCACAGTGTGTGATGTTGACAGTGATGCAGTGAGATGAACACTCTCATACACTATTGAAGGCTAATATATACCAAGAACTGAATAAGTATATTCTAAAATAATCTAAGATGCATTCAAAGTTGTGTGTGCAGCCATAGTGATTGTGTTTTATAATAGAAAATCATGAAATAATAAATGTCCACTAATAAGAAATGGTTAAATAAATCACATCCACAAGGAGGGAAATAGTGCCCTGATTAAAAATAATGTTTTCAAAGAATGTTTAATAGTTGTGGTAAATGATAATACTGTTCCAAGTTCATTAGCCCTCCTTGTACCCATATCCTTAGCCATGTGAATTTGCAATCCTTCCCATGAAAGAAGCAGAAAGTACTTTCCCACTCCTTGCTGGTCATTCAGGTGACAGCTTTGGCCAGTGGAACAGTAGATTCTGTGATGCACACAGAGGTTTAAAATGCATGGTGTGGTAGGGTTTGCCCTCTCGTGCCCTCTTGCCATAAGGACTGGCTCCAGATAGCCTTCTAGTCCCAGGAGAATGAGAGAAATATGAAGCAGACCCAGACCCTGCCAACAGCCTAGATCAGCCAACTGACCCCCAGTTCACCCCCAAACAGAGTAAATAATTGTTTTAAGTCATGAGTTTTGGGGTTCTTATCATGTAGCATTACTGTGACAATAGCTGAATGATACAGTGACTGGGAAGTGCCCATAATTCTAGAATATTTAGTGAAAAAAGGCTATACACACACATGAAAAACAAAAAGGAAGATGATACCCTGAAAGTTAATAGAGCTTATATCTGAATTGCATTTTTGTATTTTTGCTCTATTTCCCAAATGTCCTACAACGAGCAGGAATTGTTTTCACATGCAAAATTTTATATATATATATATATATATATATATATATATATATATATATATATATGAAATATCGCAGCTAAGCATGTTTTGGTGGAACATTCCCCAGGCAGCTCCCTCGATGAGAAAGCTGGGACTTTAGCCTCAGGGTTTTTGATGCGCTGGGACCGCTGACCTGTCGCCTTCCGTTTGCCGGCCTTGCTCTTTTTCGGGTCCAAGCCCAGGACGTCACAGAGCGTGGTCAGCTCGATAAGGGCTAAGGCAGGGACCTTCTGATATCCTGTAAGGACAAGTCTCCTACCCTAGTCAGGCCAAGTCTGCCCTTGGGGATCCTAAATTTCTAGGGAGAAAAGGAAAAACAATCGTTCAAGCCATGCACCAGCATGTGCGTTGAGGCTCCCCCATCCGCCCAGGCAACCAGGAAGAGGAAGCGCAGAGTGAAGAAGAGCAGGGGCTCAGGACGCCATCCCAGGTTCAAGTTCAAGCTCTACCGCTGACTGATGGGGTCACATTCTGAGCCTCTAATTCCCCGTTTGTCATCATAAAATTGTGCCTACCTTGTGAGGTTTTTCCGATGGTAAAGTGGGCTAAGGGGTGTAAAGTGCTTCGGGTGCCAGAGGCCCCAGTGAGTGGAAGATGCTTTTACTACCTGCATCCCAACAGGAAGGGCGGGAGAAAAGTGGTCACCCCACAGGCCTCTTCTCATTGTGTCTATTCAGGTCCTTTGTTGCTCTCTCTCACCCAATCTGTCCCTACGCTTGGCCGTGTCACCCACAGCTCCAATGTTCCTCTTCCTCACTCTGCGTAAAGACAGAATATTAATTGAAAAAATAAATGATGTTAGACTGCGCCATCTAGAGGCAATAGTGGGGATCTGCAGGCATTCCTGCTATGGGAGGTGAAAATTGCTGAGAGAGGGGGGGACAGATTTCTTCAGTATTACCAGAAGACTTAACCAGAATATTCCGCAGTGCCCCATTAGAGTGCTCTAAGAATGGAAAGGAATCATGCTGTGGTTGTCGGTAATAATGTTGTGGCTATAATACAGCCTAGTGCTCGTTGTATGGGCTATGGAGTCACACTTTCTGGGCTCGGATTCTGACTTTACCTGTGAGTTTGGGTAATTTTACCCTTTTGTGTGTCAAGTTTCTCATCTGTAAAATGGGGCTAATATTAGCATCTACTTCACAAGGTTGTTGGGGATATTAAATTAGATAAAGTTTATAAAACACAGTTCCTGAGGGAATTCCCTTGCGGTCCAGTGGTTGGGATTCTGCGCTTTTGCTGCTGAGAGCCAGGGTTCAATCCCTGGTCGAGGAACTAAGATCCCAAAAGCCACGTGGCCAAAAACCACATCACCTGACATATACTGAGTACTCAGTCATTATAACTGTTACTATTTTTTAGTTTATTTATAGATAATTACTGTCAACATAACAGAATGAAATTCAATCATGTATATAAAGTACTTGGTCTAATAACTGATCCATGGTAAAAGGTCAGCAATATGTGGTACCCTTTAGCATTAATTATTATCATCATTCATAGCTGAGTGGGGAAAATCAAATTACCAAGATGAGAAGATAAGATAATGTTGAACATTAATTATCTCCGATGATTTAGGAATAGAAAGTCATTATCTAACAATTTTATTTGATGAACTATGGTTACATAAGATATTAACACTGGGAGAAAGTAGGTGAAGAATACATGGGAACTCTGTACTATTTTTGCAACTTCTTGTGAGTCTAAGATTATTTCAAAACAAAACGTTTAAAAGAAGATTCCATTCGAGGGAAGGACAGTGCTTTCACATTGGAGTGGGGTTCTTGCGGGGGTGGAGGACAAATTTCCTAAGCAAGAGGAGTAATGGTCAATCTGGAAGGCTGTGGGTCAGGCTGCTGGGGGCTCAGTTAGCTCCATCACCTCCCTCTGAGCTTCACTTCTCTTTTTTCTATCTATAAAGTAGGAGTACAATGACAGCACCCATCTCGTAGGGTGAGGTAAGGAAACAAGCCAGTGCATGTGAACGATGCCTCTGGAACAACTCCTGGGGCAGGGAAGCGCTCAGTAAAATGTTACCTAGGATTATCCAGCCACATCAAAATATGATCAATGAAGAACCTCTTCTTCCTTCAGCAGCACAAGGACATGGGAAAGACTCTTCCTGATGAGAGATCAGAAGCCTGGTTACCCTGGGGGGAGGGGGGATTAACTGGGAAAGGACATGCGGGAGACTTGGGGTGATGGGAGTGTTCTCTATCTTGATCTGGTGGTAGTTGCATAGGTACACACATCAAGATGTACAAGGTAGATATTTGTGCACTTTACTGGGAGTCTGGGACTGTACTGGGACAATTGAACATTTGGAAAAGAAAAAAGCTAAGAAGGTGGGTCTCTCACACCAGACACCAAAATTAATTTAAAAAACACAACTAGAAAAACACATGTAGGTGGATAGTTAGTTTGCTGGATGAGGGAGGACTTTCAATGCATAAAAGCAAAGAAGTAAAGGATAAATGAAAATAAAGAAAAGCATAAACGACTATAGTTCCCTGCTCCCCAGTCCCTGCCATTTGTGACAACATGGATGGACCTTGAGGGTATTATGCTAAGTGAAATAATTCAGACAGAGACAAATACTGTATGATGGAATCTAAAACAGCTCACAGAAACAGAACTCATAGAAACAGAGAGTGGAACGGTGGTTGCTAGGGGTTGGTGGGGGCAATGGGGAGATGCTGGTCAAAGGGCAACTCCTAGTTGTACAACGTGTAAGTTCTGGGGATCTAATGATTAGCATGGCGACTACAGTTAAAATACTTGTACATTGCTAAGAGAGTAGATCTTAAATGTTCTCACCACACACAAGTGCTAACTCTGTGAGGTGATAAAGATCTTAATAACCTTTTTGTGGTAATCACAAAATATATGTGTATCAAATCATCACATTGAATACCTTAAACTTACACAATGTTATATGTCAATTATATCTCAATAAAGCTGGGGAAAACACACGTAATGTAAAAGAACAAAAGGTAAAAGTAAAAAAGGTGGGCCAAATATTGGGTAAATGTTAACACAATGGCTGAATATCGATAGCACTTGCAGATTAAGAAGCATTCCAAGGAGGGAAAAAGAGTAAATCCACAAAGAACCTATGACCGTGAGGAACCTTTATGCGCTTCATAGCACAGCAAGAAAAATAAAAAGAACGGCTAGAAATGTGACATTGACAGAAACACGTGGGCCTCATCATTTGCCATTTCCCCATGTGAACACTGCTTTCCAGTTATGAGTTGGCAAGTTCTCCAGTATCTCTTAGACCTCCGTGTCTTTGCATAATTTGTCCCCCCGGCCAGGGCTGGGGTTTCCCCAATCCTGGCCACCGTATCCCTTTTACATGAGATCTGGCTCACTCTTACTGCACTAAAGGCAGTCTTACAATAAGAGCTTGGCGAGGTAAGGAAGGCGTATTGCAGGAGGCCATCAGCATCTCGGGGCCAGACGAGGACAAAGGGACATCACAACGTCACGAGTGAGCGGAGCACAGATGCGGTGGGCCTTGTGGCTGCCTCCCCAGCAACCTTTCCACGCATCCCCCATTATAGCAGCTGTGACCACCCCCCCACACACAGCCTAGTCACAGACGCAGGTCCAGGTAAGCTTGAATTAAGAACTGTTGTGTGAGTGCCTGCCGATGAGTACAGCGTTTTTTTAAGGGGATGAAAATGTTCTAAGATCGATTGTGATGAGGGTTACACAACTCTAGGAATAGACTGAAGACGGCTGGACTGGGTACTTTATAATGGGTGAATTATATGATATGTGAATTATAGTTCAATAAAGCTATTGTTTTAAAAAAAAAAAAACCGAAAAGAAAAGAACCATTGCTTGCATTCCTCCAGCCACAGGAATTGTTTCAAGAAGATACAGCTCAGGACTTTCGTTGGGAATTCTGAGATGTAGACAACTTGCTGAAGACATGTGCAAAAAATAAGTAGCCCCCAGGTGTTGGCAGTCACCCAGTGGGGATCCGGGCTTAGAACAAAGTGGATACCATGCACAGCAATAAAAAGAAATTTTAAAAGCGGGGCCTTAGATAATATCTTGAGCAGTCGAATCATAAGAAGTTCACCCACAGAGTGCATTTTATTTGAAATATCCTTACCTGGGGAGGTAGCTTGGTTTTTAACCTATGCCCTTTTGACAGATGCTTGGATTGCCTCCATCGGGTCCAGATCATGAGTAAAAAGCATCCTCGTATTTATGACCTTGTACCTTTGCGCAGAGGTAGCAGTGGAAGAGAGTCGAAAGTGGAATTGCTGAATCAAAGGGTTTGCATAAAATTTTGACACTTCCTGCCAAATTGCCTCCCCCGCAGAATTGTTCTATTGGATTTTTCTCTGTTGTTGTCGTAGTTGCTATAGCCTGGATCAGGGGGCCAATTTTGCTCCTGCTGTCTACCTGGCTTCTGCCTTGTGGGGTCCTGTGCCCTAGAGTCTCTGAGGCTGTATTTTGCCCTCAGCCTGACACCCCACCCATGGATGTCCCCCCAACTTCTGGAGGTGTGATCCAGTACCTAGGACCAGCAGCACAGGTGTCTGACCTGGGTAATCCCACAGGATTCCAGGCTTAGGAGGAGCCCATGCTGGGTTTAGTGCTCTGCTATCACCATCTTGAAATTCTTAATAATTTTTGAACAGGGGCCCCCATGCTCATTTTGCACGTGGCCTGTCCCGCCAGCACCTTACCCACAGGCCCTGGCTTGTGCCTTCCCCCCAAGTGTCCTGCCCACACGCTGAGCTCCACCCTCCCATCCTGAAACATCCTTGAAAGTGGTAAAGCAAAGCAATCTCAGGTCTGCCAGTGCCCGAAGGAAGAGGCAGGGCACCAGTTCTCCCTGGGCAACCTCTTGGCCAATTTTACCGAGCAGAAGCTTAACTGGAGACTGATTCCCAGTTAATTATAAAATTGGCCGTTTAGCTTGATTTATGCTTTTCGAGAAAACTGCCCGTCCAGGAAGCTCCTGTGTCGGTTTGGAAACCCCTGCTGGTGCACAGCATGATTTCTTCAGTTGCTTTGTGATTTGCTTGGAAATTACCAGCCTCTGGGTGTTTTCGTGACAATTTGAAAACTGCGGTGACTTAACCAAAACAAAAGTCATTACCTTTGGCCCCGTTTTGACAGCTAAGCAGGGAGAGGGGAGTGATCATTTCTTTGGGTGAACTTTTTGAGGAGGTCAGATGGGACGCAGGAAGGGACAGAAATGAAATAAAAGCCTAACAGTTCCAATGGCGTCACTGTCCAAGGTCACATGACGCAGTGCTGCAGTGAGTCCCCCACTTCACCAGAGAACAAGGGCACTCAGCACATCCACAAAATTTGTTCTGAGCATCACTAACAGCTGATTTTTTGCTTGTTCTGTTTTCAGTGTTTTACTGATGTACAGTATATGCAGAAAAGTGCACAGATCCTCCGTGCTCAGCATGAATAACTGTTTCCTGTTGTCATTTTGTTTCCAGTGTTTCCTGAGCACTTACTACATGCCCATCACCAGACACGCGCAGGCATCAGTTTAATATTCACAGGTGGGTGCTATTGTCCCCAGTTTACAGATGAGGAAACAGACCCAGGAGTAGATGACCGACCCATACATACCCAGCTGGCAAGCAGCAGAGCCAGGATTCGAACCCACGTTGCAAGCCCCAGCTCTAGTGCTCTCAACTGGTATGCGCTGTGGTTTCAGGAGGCCCTTAGGTATGAAGGAAGTGATCTGAACCCATTCTTTCCCCACCATAAACACTAGCCTGTCCCTGCCTGAGTCACTTAATCAGGCTATTTTCTATGCTGTGTTGGCCAGTGCAGTAGCCACTAGCCACGTGTGGCTACTGAGCTCTTGAAATGTGGTTGGTATGACTGAGAAAATGAATTTTTATTTAATCTTAACTAATTTAAATTTAAAACTGGATGCTTGAAAACTTGGATATGCGAATCTACTCTGCCAATTCTCAGTCTTTGCCGGAGAATTATTGAAATAGAAACTCTGGTCGGGGGCAGCAATCTGGTCCTCAGGTGGAAATAAGGAGAGCAACGGGGCTCCCTTGCTGCAGGCGTGTTCTGAGCTACAGCATTTTTTGGAGGACAATTGGGCAGGAACTATCAAGACTCTAACTGGTCCTTTAAAACCTACAATTACCCTTCTAGGAATGAGTTTTACCCACACAAATCCCCAAAGATGTCCGTTACAGTATTGCTTAGAATGGTTAAAAATTGGAGCCAATCTATATGTCTAAATTAGCCAGGAACTAATTAACGAAAGGATACCCATAAAACTGGATTCTGGGAGACCACTAAAATGAATAAGTTAGATCGTTATGTTACTGACATGTAAAGATGTCCATAACATTAATTAAGGGTTGAAAGGAAGCGTAAAGGCACAACCACTACCATGGTTGTATTTGCGTAGAACTATATAGATACAGCTTTATATATGTCACAACATTCTCCCAAGGTATATGTCCAAACCTTAACAGTAGTAGGTTCTGGGAAATAGGCGCATATACTTCTGTACTGTTTGAATTTCTGTCAGAATCACATTGTTTGTAATATGCTGTAATCACAGTCGAGGAGAAATGACGTTTTAAAAATTCTGATCTGGGCAATTCCCTAGTGGTCCAGTGGTTAAGACTCCATGCTTCCACGCCGAGGGTCCAGGTTCAATCGCTGCTTGGGGAACTAAGATTCCACAAGCCGCACAGCACAGCCAAAAATAATAATAAAAATAAAAATTTTAGGGCTTCCCTGGTGGCGCAGTGGTTAAGAATCCGCCTGCCAATGCAGGGGACATGGGTTCGAGCCCCGGTTCAGGAAGATCCCACATGCCGCGGAGCAGCTAAGCCCGTGCGCCATGACTAGTGAGCCTGCGCTCTAGAGCCCACGGGTCACAACTACTGAGCCTGCGAGCCACAACTACTGAAGCCCTCGCGCCTAGAGCCCATGCTCCGCAACAAGAGAAGCCACCGCAATCAGAAGCCCGCACACTGCAACGAAGGGTAGCCCCTGCTCACCACAGCTAGAGAAAGCCTGCACGCAGCAACAAAGACCCAACGGCGCCAAAAAAATAAATAAATAAAATAAATGTAAAGACATTGTTTTAATAAATAAAAATTCTGGTTTTGCTGTGAGAGGCATACTGAGCAGGGGGAAGGGGGTGACAGTTCTCAGTCGAGATGACCACACTAACCCAGCTGAGACTCCACAGTTTGGGGTCCTGAATCCTGAGCCCCAAAGAAGCCCTGGAGTCCCTAATACTCTCTTCATCCAGAGGAAGGGGAAATGGCACATATTGGGGGTTACTCACATCTCAAAGTATCCAAAACTCAGTGACCCAGGGTAGTGTGTGGCCCAGGAAAGGCCTGGGTTTGGGGTCTCACGGACCAAGGTTTGAAACCCACTCCAGGGACTTCCCTGGTGGTCCAGTGGTTAAGACATCATGCTTCCATTGCAGGGGGCATGGATTCAACATGCAGTCAAAAAAAAAAAAGAAACCCACTCCACCCCTTGGCGGTAACCTTGGGCCATTTACTTGACTTCCCAGAGCGTCTGTTTCCTCATCTGTAGGATGAGAGAGGAATTCTTGCTTCACAAGTGTGTGGTGAGGATGAAGTGAGATGATGCATGCCCCCAGCACATATGGGTACTCAACTTGGTCCCCTCGCCCCTCGGGCTTGGCCCTGAGACACCAGTGGCCCAAACCTTCCCTCTCCTCTCCTGGGATTCCTGTACCTGCAGCCCAGGTCTGCCCAGCCCAGGCACAGCGCCCCAGCCGCCTGGCGATGAGGACCCGTGGGATCTGGGGACACGGTGAAGCCAGGGCCACCAGGGCCATTTGGGCAGCAGGGAGAAGGACACACACACACACACACCCCTCCTGCCTTACCAGACAAAATGCCAGAAAGGGGGCCTCAATCCATTCCCTCAGAGGCCGGGGGTCTCAGCCTCCCACCCAAGCAGGGAGGGCATCTTTCCACAGACAACCCGTACACACACAGCCAACAATCCTCCAGAGCTGCTAGCCTTCCAGGGGCCCCAGGGAGCTGTCTGGCCCGCCTTCTGCTGCAGGCGCCGCTCCGGGAGCACGGCCGGACATTCTTCCTGCAGAGCCAGGCTGCGGCCACCCTCCCTCAAGGCCTGAGCTCGCCCCAGGAGGCTCCTCTGTCTCCTCCAGAATGGCTGGGGGCGGGTGGTGGACGGTCGGGGGGGGGCTTGGTGGCTTTTCTGGGTCAGCAGGAAGCTGAACGATGCCCCAGCAGCCCCCTACAGACAGCAAAGGGGCAGGGGCACTAAACGGTACATTGCACGGAGCAGGGCAGTTGGAGAAAATGTCAGACAAAGCCAGCGGGGGGGGGGGGGGAGCTTCAGCCAAAGGGGAGCTTTTTGTTATTAAAAGCGTTTATTCAATGCCAGGAAAGCCCCCAGAAAGCACAGCACTGACAGAAGCTCGTGACAAAGCGTGTGGGGAGAAAGGGGCGTGTGTGTGTGTGTGTGTGTGTGTGTGTGTGTGTGTCTCATACACACAGAGAGAGACACACAGAGACAGAGAGAGAGAGGGAGAAAGATAGGGGTGGTGGGGAGAGACATGCTCCGATTTGTGTTTTGGATGGATTGCTCTAATAGGGCAGAAAAAAGCAGAGCCAGAGAGAACAAGGTCCAGGAGACTAGCTAATAATTCAGGCGCTAATAATTCAGACTCATTCTCTTGCCTTTGTTTAGAAGTCTTACGGTGGCTGGTGGGATGTGGGGTGAGAAAGAAAGAGGGGACACAAAGATGACACCCAGGTGATCCCTGAGAGGGCCTGTCCCCTTCTCCAGCCCATCAACCCTGCTGCTTGCCCGTAGCCAGCGGGGGTACAGGGACAGGGTGTTTCTTGAAAGGTCAGAACATTGTGTCTCCTCCATATTCTCCTCCAACACCCCAACCTAGAGAAGAACTGGCACAGTGGAACAGGGACCAGGCGCTAGAGTCAGGGTCCAGGTTCAAATCCCAATCCTACCCGTGTGACTCTGAGCAAGTTGCTTGACCACTCTGAGCCTCAGTTTCCCCATCTGTAAACCAGGAATAACCAAAGACCCTACCTCACAGAATGCTTGTGAGCATTAAAAACCATCATGTGGGACTTCCCTGGTGGTGCATTGGTTAAGAATCCGCCTGCCAATGCAGGGGACATGGGTTCGAGCCCTGGTCCGGGAAGAGCCCACATGCTGCGGAGCAACCAAGCCCGTGAGCCACAACTACTAAGCCTGCGCTCTAGAGCCCGCGAGCCACAACTAATGAGCCCATGTGCCAAAACTACTGAAGCCTGCGTGCCTAGAGCCCGTGTTCCACAACAAGAGAAGCCACCGCAATGAGAAGCCTGTGCACCGCAACGAGGTGTAGCCCACGCTCGCCGCAACTAGAGAAAGCCCGTGTGGAGCAATGAAGACCCAACGCGGCAAAAAAAAAAAAGAAAAAACAATCGTGTATAAAAAATGCATAGTGAAGCACCTAGCACACAGTAAGCACCCACTAAAGGTGAGCTCTTCCTATTGTAACTAGGCAAATGGCAGATAATGTACATAGTTATAAAATTAATATTTGTTATTAAAATCAACCTGAAGACTAATCAAGGAGTGAGTTTGAGGGAATTCCCTGGTGGTCCAGCGGTTAGGACTCGGCACTTTCACTGCCGGGGACCCGGGGTTCAATCCCTGGTCAGGGAACTAAGATCCTGCAAGTTGCGTGGCATGGCCAAAAAAAAAAAATAAAAAAGGATGAGTGATTTTGAGCTTGATTTCACATACAGTGAGTTTGAAATTAGAGAGCAGAAGTTCAGAGCAAGATCCCCCAGCCCTTTGAACAGGTGGGAAAGAGATTCCCAAAGGTCAGGATGGCTCAAGGTGGTACCAGGGCTGGGCCCGGGCTGCACAGCTTGTCAAGTGAGTGGACTTGGTCAGGCCCAGCAGGTTTCTCAGGGGCCTGCCCTCACGGGCCTCTGAGTTCAGTCGGCAGCTTCTCCCCAAGGGCCAGCTTATACTGTCTTCACAGGCTCAGGCTCCTCCCTGGGGGGACTGGGAGGTGGTCTGTAACGGAGAAGAGCCGGGTCTCTGGAGGCGTTCGTGTGTCCATCAGTGGAGGAGACGAGTCGGGGGTCCCTGGGGAGCACCTCACTCGCCAAAGTCCTCTCCCCTCCCCGGCAAGTCTCCCATCCACCTCGGTCGCTGCTGCAGCCCCGCTGACTCTGGGTAAACCAGGCTGGGAAGCAGTGGAACATTGGATCTAGGGTGACAATGAGATGAAAGAGTAAGAGGGAGACAGAACCACGATGGGGCAGGAAGGGCTCTATATCAGAGTCCGAATATCTCCTTTTCTTACCCCATTAGTTGTACACAAACAGTAGGGCTATGTGATTTGTGGGGCCCATTAAAAAAATGAACAATGTGGGTCCCCTTGTTCAAAAACTAAGAATTTCAAGGGAATTCCCTTGTGGTTCAGTGGTTAGGACTCTGGGCTTTCACTGCCGAGGGCCAGGGTTCGATCTCTGGTCGTGGAACTAAGATCCCACAAACCACGTGGCACAGCCAAAAAAAAAAAAAAAATGAAGAATTTCAAGACAGTGACAGCAGAACATTAAACGAAGCATGAGGCTCTTCTGGACATGTGACCTTGTGGAACCACACAGGTGACAACCTGTGAACCTGGCCCTGAGCACAAAACTCTTGAGTGCGTGTCCAGGTGTGTGTTTTTCTGGGGAAAGGGCCCTCAACTTCCTTTTTCAACTGTCAAGGTCATGACCTGACAAGGTCAGTGTGACTGAGGTTAAGTGAGGGCCCCTGCTTCTCACCACCACCTCCTTTCTCCACTCGGACAGGCAGGGGCTCCAAGAGTGAGACATAGGGACAGACCTTGGGGTAGGGCAGGCCATGGTGGCCCTGGGGATAGAGAGAAGTGGATGCATGAGAGATGGCATTTAGGACTTGCTGATGGACTGGACGTGGGTGGGAGGAAAAGAAAGGCATGATGGATGACTCCCAGGCTCGCGGTTCAAGCAACTAGACCAACCAACGGCAATGCTGTTCATGGAGATGCGGACCAGCTGGCAGAAGATCGGGTGCCGTGTTTTGCTTTGTTGGGTAGCAAAGGGAATTAAGAATCCCATTCTAGCCATGAAAAGGCATGGAGGGGACAGATAATAGAGCTCAGAAGGGAGATTAGAGTGAGATACATTTGGAGTCACTGGCATAGAAATGGCATTTAATCCCACTGGGATGGATGAGGTGTCCTCGCTGTTCAGTGAGGGTAGAGCCCTGATACTTGGGCACATTATTTAACTGCACTGACACTCTGAATTCCCATCTGTAAAATGAAGATAAAAATAATATCTTCTTCATAGGACTTCCGTAAGTGAGCTTGTGAATGTGTAGCACGGGCTCTGGTACCTATTAAACACTCAATGAATATCAGCCATTATTATTACTGTTACTATTGTTATCACGTCTTTCTCCTTCCTTTTACAAATATCTCTGGCGCCTCCATTGTGTGTCAGGCATTGCTGTGCATGTTTTGGAGACATCAATTATCGAGCACGTCATGGGTAATAAGTCCTATGGCAAAAGAAAACATAGAGCAGAGCCAGAGTGGGGAAAAGATTACAGTGTTAAGGAGGGTGGTTGTCACTGAAAAAGTGACATTTGAGCAGCACCCTTCGAGGTGAGGTATGTGTGGGGAGAAGGGTTCCAGGCAGAGGGAACAGCCAGTGCAAAGACCCTAAGGAGGGTGATCGGAGGTGAGGTCACAGAGATAATGGGTGGGGGGGCCTTTGTAAAGAAACTCTTCACGGCAGAGGTGACTGGTCCTCTAACGTGGCGAAAACAGGTCTCCCACACAATAAGGCAGAAGGTTCTCTGACATGGCAGAGACAGCAAGATTTCCAACACGGTAGAGGGAGGAGAGCTCCAACATGGCAGCTGCCCCAGGCTTTGGGCAGGCCCTGAGGCTCCTGTTTCCAGCCCCCCACCTCTTAGAGGGGCCTCACCTGGCAGAAGAGCCTCACTAGCAGGGCCTCTCCTCCTCTTGGCTATGCAACGTCTTCTGGCAAAACTTGGCGGGGACTTTGCTCCAGGGCTCCCAATCAAAGCAAACATCTGAGTCATTTTCCTCTGAATCTGTGGAGGGACAAGACAAGGCCTCTTCAGTGGTCACATCCTAGCTCCTATTTTCGATGCTAAAGGAGCCCCCTGCAGGGCCCAGGCATCCCCTGCAGCCTTATCTGAGGCCAGGGGGCCAAGGCAGAAGCATGGCAGATGAGACAGCCCCAAGACCTCAGGAAGACTTTAGGGCCTTGAAGGGTGAGCTGGGACCAAGAAAGAAGGTTGGCCCATGACACATCCATCTTCTAGAAGAGGAAGGACCCTAGGGGTGAGCAAATGACCTACCTGTATTGAGCATGGCCCAGGAGGGGTCACCGAGGAGACACAAGCCCACCTACCCACCTGTCCATCCATCCATCCACCAGTTCATTCATTAACAAATGTCTGAGTATATGTGTCCAATGGTTTCCCTTACAGCACTGTTTTATGGTGAAACACACACGCGCACACACACACTAAAATACCCTGGAAACCATGTGTGTGTCCATCATGAGAGGTCTGGGCGATGAAGTGTGGCACACTCACGTGTGGCATGTCATGAGGCTTGCAAAACACCCGCATTAGATCTGTATCTTGTAACTTGTTGGATGTCTATGGTATATTACAAGAAAGTTGCAGAGAAGTATATGGTAGAATCCCTTTTTTAAAAAAAAGAACGCCCCCTTCACCCACCAAAGCCCCCCACCAGGGATCAAACCCAGGCCCCGGCGGTGAAAGCACCGAATCCTAACCACTAGACCACCAGGAAACCCCCTCGGCCTTTTCTTGGTCTGAAATCTGAGGGGCTGTCTTCAACCTCCTCTACTTCTCTGTAACCAGTGAAACAACTTGAGCATACTCAGAAAAACAATAATCTCCCCCTTCTCCCTCTTTTCTTACCTTGCCTTCCCGAGATATGCCATGTTAGCAAGCTCAGGTACCCATCTAATAACACGTGTAGGTTTTCCTGCCGCTGGGAGGTGGCAGCGCTGGACGCAAAAGCAGGTCCCGGCTCCACAGTTCCATGCAGTTCCATGGGGGCCCTTGTCCAAAGGCAGGGAATTCGGAGGCTTCATCCTCCCTTCCTATGTCAGGCTGGGGATCAGCACTGCCCTCCCTGGCCAGCGTCTCCAGGGCTCAGCTGCCAACCATCTTTTCTTGCCTCTGTACCCATCTCACCAGGCAGCTCCCCCCTCCCCCCAACTTGCTCCAGCCTCCACTTGGAAAAGCGCATTGGCATCCTCACGTCCTCGTGGGCCACGTGGCACTTGCTGCTCAACCTTCTCCCTTCTGGGCTCTGAAACCGCCCTGCTGAGCCAGGCCAGGTGGGGTTGGGGAGGGGGGAATCAGAGCTCCTCTTGACGGCTGTTCATACTGGATTCCAGGCCAGACTGATTCCAATCCAGAGATCCATGGCAGAAGAGAAAACCCCAGGCCAGGGTGTCCCGAGCCCCAGCCCCCCAATCCCTGGCAGGTCCAGACCCTGGGTTTGAGCCAATTCTCAGCACAAAGACAGAACACAGAAATACTGAGATTCCCAAGAAGACGGGGACCCTGAGGAAGGGCTGCTTGCCTCACTTTAAGGACAGTTTCTCTTCAATGCAAAATCAACAAAAGGACCTGTTTCAAACTGCCGTGTGAGATGTCAGTGGGTACAGCCTCTCAGGAGAAAGTCTGAGAGCGGGGTCAGACAGGGCAGGTTGTGGATGGCTTAGAGATGGGCCTCCAAGGAGAATGAATTGCTGGAGGAGGGTAGTGCCTTGGACCTCAGGGAAGGTGTCCCACCTTCCGGAAAACCCATCCAAAGCTACGCCTACACTTCCTCCTACCTTGACAAAACCGACACTGCCTGGATTATTTCTCAGCTTCCAAACACCTGCTATGTGCCATGTGTGTACAGGTACCCGGCCCCTGACATGCATCTCTCCACAGCCCCAAAGGGTAGGGACCGTTATTATCTCCATTTTGTAGGTGAGAAAACTGGGGCTCAGAGAGGATTCGCCCCAAGTCCCACAGTTGGTAGGTGTCAGGGCCCAGGTGAGACACTGGACAGTCGGCACTCTTAAGGGTGTGGCCTTGGACAGGTAACTTCTCTCCAAACCTCAGTTTCCTCACTTGTATGATAAGGATTATTTCACAGGGTTAGTCTGAGGATTAAATGAAATAAGGTACACCAGGTGTTTAGCACAGGCCTAGCACAGTGTTCAAAAAAGCTATTGTTATGAACGATTAAGGGGCAAAGCTGAAACCTGGGCCCACATCCCCTAGACTCTGGAGAAACGGGATTTTATAGCCACTGCAGGCAAGGGCTCTGCCTTCTACCCAACACTGGCCCTCAGGGAGGGCTGCCGTCCACCCTGGTAAACAAACATTTTCTGGAAGCTCTCGCCAGGAACTCGTAACAATTGCACAATTGCCGGCCCCTACATGTGAGATTATGGGGCAAGTTGGGGGTGAACTGCTCAGCTTGTCTGAGCACCATCTGAGCAGAGCTGGCAGCACACTCAGTGCCCTCCCTGCGCAGGTGGTCAAAGGTCATGGGGCTGCTGAGCGGGAGGTGGGAGGTCAAGCAGTCCCCAGGAAGAGGCCCCTAGGTGATGGGAGTGCCGGGGGAGACGGGACACCTGAGGAGCAGAGTGTCATTCCTGCCACGTGGCCAGGCCGTCCCCCGTCCCCACCGGCCCACCGCTCCCAGCCTCCCTCAGGCCTGCTTCGCCCTGCCTCCCACTCCTCTGGGTGGCATGCTGAGTTCAGGACAGGTGTCGGTCAGCTTCTGTGATCCTGTGTCCCACAGAAACCCAGATCCTCCCTGATGTGCGGTCTGGGCAGGAAACTGTGTGAATGGTCTCTGGGCACCTGCTAAATGCTGAAGGCTGCTGTACCCATCAAGCTGGTTGCTGACTGCAAAAGCACAGGGCTGAGGGCCGAGAGGGGCTGAAAGCCAGCCCACGCTCTGCTCACCAAGCCTTGTGCCCTGGCTGCATTCACAGGAAGGGACGTCTTTTACTAATTCATCTGCCCAGAGGGGCCACCTCTTTCTGATTTGTACCAAAGACCTTATGTGCTAGCTGTGGCCCTGAAGGGACACCTTTTTGTATGTGTATTTATTTATTTATTATAAAGATTCAATTCCTTCTAAATTAATGATTGGTCACAAAAACAGAAAGCATTTACTGCCATGCTGAAACATACATTTTACATTTGACACCATATTTCACACAAAAATTATAGTTCCACTATTCTGTATATATATATATAGTTTACATACACATTTTGATAATAATAGCTTCTATTACCGGTGGTACATGACTACTGCTTCTTCAGAAATAATATGAATTTTGTATACACGATAACCAATTCCAAGTACATTTCTGCTCCAAGTTTATTTTACCACAAATATATTTATATTATAGCGCAAAAGTAATAAACCGTTTTATCTTCTATCTAGAATATCTTAACTAAATTCGCAGTCACATATACAATACTTTCATATGTACCAAAGACCTTATATGCTAGCAGTGGCCCCTGAAGGGCCAGATGTGCACACACACACATTGTTTTCCAAACTCAGGATTCACTCTGGGACTCCAGGTTAAGAAACGCTAAACTACCAAGTCCATGCTTTCCCGGAGCCAGCAGGAAACCCCTCTGCCTGAAGGACGCCCCTCTCTCGGCAGTTGTTTGGGGACTCCCAGCATATCCCACGCCCTGCCCAGCCTCCAGGATTAGGGCCCGGGCCTGGGCAGCTCACCTTGGCTGAGTAAGAAGTATAGCCAGACGATCAGCAAGAACAACAGCAAAGCCACGGGCAGACAGAGCCAGAACACCAGGAAAGAAAACGTCAGCTCGTTCACCAGCGGCACCAGAGGGTACTTCATGGTGCGTGTGTGGCTAGGCCAGGCTGGCCTGGGCTGGGCCGGCAGGGCTGCCCTGGGGACCTGGCGGGCCGGGCCACGCTCCGCTCTCAGCCCAACTGTGACTGAACGGGTGACGTAATAAGGAAACCACAAGGTCCTTCAGGCAGCTGAAGAGAGAGCTGTTTTGGACGAGTGGGAAGAAACTGGGGACAGTGGGACAGTTTGACTGAGAACAAAAGCTCAGGCTTCCTGGCCTGGGTTTGAATCCTTGTAAGATGCTGTGGGTTCACGTGACACCTCCTCGACCCTCCTGTAGAATGGAAATAATCCTTACCTCGCCAAGCTGCTAAAAGTTAGAAAAGTAGATACAAATTGCCCCCGGGTGGGTGTTCATATATCTGAGGTCACATGTTCCTTCTGGAGCCAGCAAGGCCCTCAGTAAATGACTGTTATTTAATCTGGAAGCTTCTGCATCTCTCCTTATTAGGGTTTTCAGTGAAGAGCTTCTAAGACTTGAAACTTGTTCCTTTATCTCCCAAATGGGCAAGACACCCCCAAATGCTGAGCTTCTCTCTCCCCCTCGCCTCTGTCATTCTTTCATTATGGAGTAGTCAGTAAATCTCCGCGTCAGGTCCCACGACAGGAAGGAGGCGCTGGACCTCCCAGGGCCTGACAGCCCCTAAGCTGGAGAGAGACTCTGGCCAGGCTGGGAGCCTGGTAGGTGCGGGAAGTCCACACGAAGAGCAGCTGCTGCTTATGGAGGGGAGGAAGGCGGAAGCGTGGTATTCTCCAACTGGCCCACCTGCCTCAGCCACTGCCAGCAGAGGGGCGGAGGGGGCTGGACGGCACGTATGAGACATGCCGATTGGCGTGCTCACCCTGCTCTGCAGAGTCAGAACCTCCAGGGGGTGAGGCTCGGACGCCACACGTCAATGGGCAACCAGTCTGAGGCCGACTTGATTTTCAGACCACGGCATCTCGTGGAGCACAGGTTGGAAAGTCAGGCAGACCCAGTTCCAGGCTGGGGGAGCCGCTGTAGGAAGTGGGTGGTAGACCTAGGGGAGACATGGAGTGGAAGGACCCCCTTAGAGGAAGACACTGGCCCAGGGAGAAAGGTAAGAGGGGTCCAGCCACAGTAAAAATGGGGGCGGGGACAGCTGGGGTTTGGAGGGCCAGTGTGTTTAAAGGGAGTCTTAGCCCAGCTGTGGAATGACCCAAGTCCCCAGCAGAGGAGGGTCAGGGCAGATGGTATTAGAATGTGCACCCATGAAACACGGTAGCCTGGCAAGCTGTGCCACTCAGGGCCCAGGGGCCAAGACCAAGAGCTGGATGGTCTGGGTTGGGGTGATTTCTTGGCACTGTTTTTTGTTTGTTCGTTTTTGGCTGTGCCGGTCGTAATTGTGGCACGCAGGATCTTCAGTTGCAGCATGCGAACTCTTCGTTGCGGCATGCAGGATCCAGTTCCCTGACCAGGGATCGAACCCGAGCCCCATGCATTGGGAGCACGGAGTCTTAGCCACTGGACCACCAGGGAGGTCCCTTGGCACTGGGTTCTGAAGGGGCTGGGGTCAGAAAGAGCTGAGCAGCACAGCTGAGAAAGGCTCGAACACACATACCCTTGCCAGACCCCAAAACAGGGCCACCGTGCAGTCAGCCCAGGGCTAAGCTCCCCCGGCCACCAGAACCCAGCAGCAGGTCCTGTGGTGAGGAGGCAAGCAGGTGTGGACACACACCTGAGGGGAGGCAACTCGCAGCCCTGGCTTCCAGTTGCACTTTGGGGGGCCACGCATTGTCACGTGGAGTCAGTGCCAGGCTGGAGGGGTGGCTCTTGGCAGAGTCATGCACCACAGCTGTTTGCTCAAGTGGTACCACCCACCCACCCCCGCCACGTGTTACCTAGGCATTAGGTGTTAATCTGGCCCCATGGAACCTTCTGCAGCCAAGACCCTACTCAAAGGGCCAGTGGGCAGTGGGAGGACCTCCCCCTGCATCTCTGCTTTCCTGACTGGCCAGCCCTGGCAGAGCTCAGATCTTCTGCAGGCAGGGAGCTCAGCTGGCATTTCTGTGTTCCCAGGACACAGAGAGCCAGCCAGCCGCTCAGCAACTGCTAGCCTCTGTAAGGTGGGCCTCTGTTGGCAGGGCTTTAGTTACACAAGCTCCTTCCAGCATAGAAGGCCAAATAATTCTCTTTTTAAATTTATCAAATTTTGAGTATTTCATGATACTCTACAAAACCAGGGTGAAAACCTACTGATCTAAATTATGAAGAACACCCATGCCAGAATCAAACCAAAAGCACACATGACATTTTTAGATAAGAATCTCCTTAAAATTTAATTGACTAAATGTATTACATTCAATATTCCATGGGTTTCTTCTGGACAAAGGGGCTGCATAAATACAAACAAGCCTCTGGGCCTTCTTCCCTAACTGACGAAGAGGAAACACAGGAGGCGAGGGTACACAGGACACCTTCATATTTACATTTCGCCTTTACTTTACAGTTCAGTGCCAGAAATATTTACAGAAAATACAATAAGAAAAAGATCATGTCTTGGCAACATACCAAAATTCATACAAATTGTGTATATGATTTCAAGCAAATAATGGTACTGCTTATTTTTTAGCCACAACTGCCAAGCCCTTCAGAGGAGAAAGATGTTCTTGGTCACTGCAAGAGACAAGGACTTGGGAAACTTGGTTTGCTTCAACAAATATTTATTGGGCGCCTACTGTATGCAAGGCACTGTGGAATCCCAAATTATACCTTTCCCTCACCATTAAAAAAAGAAAAGCATCTGAAAAACATGAGTTGATACTCCGAGAAAAACACTATACAGTAAATGGCTTCTTTAGCTACTGAGAACCCACAGTTTGATTCCACATTGAACGGGTGGATTACCTCCAATCTCTCCATCTCGGGAAAAGAGGCTGTCATGGAAATCCCTAAAACAGACCACCTAACGCAACTTACCATTTCATGTAAACATATAAATCAATTCTTTTTAGGAAGATATAACCTGAAGGGGTTTAAAAATGCTGAATGGAGAACTACCAGCAGGAGTGTCAAATTACCTCCGATACATTTTTACCATCTACATGTCTTTGAGCAAGGCTGACTCCCACTTTCTTTGGGTAAAATTCCACCTTCCAATATAAATAAATACTCTTGAAGACACTGCTTCTCTAAAAATCACTCTGCAGAGTCTGACAAATGCTTCCTCAGTGTATGCAGGAAGTAACCATTCATGAAGCCCTCACACACAAAACCTGTAGGAACTGACATTACTGGCCAAAGATGTAGGTATTTTATTTTTATAAATGAGTCCAGAGGAGAATGGGTGGCCTCAGGGGACCTGAAGACCTGGAAATGGAGGACAGCATGCATGCATGTTGTGTATATATTGCCAGGACGGGAGGCGGTCAAACCACCATGTAACTATCCAGGTCAAAGGGCCAACGGACAGGAGGGGGTCTTAGGAGGAAGCACTGACAAAAGAGAGCCGGCTGAACAGGAAAAGGCAAAAGCCCTCCTCTGTCCTCAATGCTCCCAATCAGAGAGGGGGAGAGAGCCCCTACCCCCCAAATGTGAGAAGGGACTACGAGGGGCTACCTGCCTCTGTCCCCTGGGTAATGCTTTCCTTGTCAACAAATGCCACACTCATCCACACCCTGGTGCACCTGTCACATGCAGCAACTAAATTGTTTAAGCCAAAGACCAAAGTGGTCCTGGCTTCCCCCCAAAGGTTCTGAACCTATGTTAGCAAATTTATCAAGTGGACTACTAAAGATTATTATTAGAGACTAAATATGCTCCTCTGGCATTACTGTACTCAAAGTGACTTTTACAAAGGCAGCTGAGAGAATTTAGTGACCATGAACTCAAACCCACAATAGTGAAAGGTCCAAGGGTCCCCACCACACTCCCTTTTTAGGTAGATGTGATTTTGAGCAGGAGTCGGCACCTGACGAGGTATGTGTGCCCCATACTCCGTCTGTGCTGTGCACACTGGGGTTTCACGTCTCTGGGAGCAGCACAGTCCTAAATCCATCCCTCCTTCCCTGGAGCCCACAAAGTCTTCCAGATCATAAATGCATTCAACATGGTTGTTCACTGACTTATCAAAGCCATTAGAATTACAAAGAGTTGTCAGAAATTAGAGCAAACTGAAGCATCAGGAAGGCCACCCCAACACACACACCACCGTACATTTTGCTGACAGCAGAACTATGCCAAAGGTAAAAGTGTTATCTGAAGAGTCACACTGAAGAGGTACACCTGCATCAGTTATTTTTAACCTCTGGAATGTTATAAGTTGCACGTTAATTTATAGCCTTCTTTGTCCACATCCATCAGAACAAGTGCTCATTTTTTCCCATGAAATGTCAATCTGGAATTTCCATGAAAGTTGTTAAACCTCACTTTACACCTGCTGAGCTACTAAAACATTTTTAGGGTAGAACGCGCTAATCATACAACCCCCTCCCCCATGCTACCATCTGGAAACATCAATTTATTGCCCAGATTAAAAAGAAAATCAATTACTGAATAATATTATACCCTGAATGGAAACTGGAGTCATAGAAGGAGGAGGTTACCTTTACCTGAGCTTAAAACAAACACGAAGAAAAAGGTACGGCAAATTTAAAACCAAGAGCTGCTATGCCGTTTCTTGCTCATAGATATCAACATGTACTTCTGGAATAGAAATATCTGCACAGGGAATTAGGTCCTATACTATTCCCCACCCTCTAATTAAACTACCAAAACATCAAACCAAACAGACCGTTGTAGGCCTGACCTACAGAATCTACTGACATCAGAGTTCAAGTGGGAAATCACCCCTTATACAACTGTGATCACTCCTCTTTGGACTTTTAAATGTCACTTATTTTCTTAACATAAAATAATCTTAATAAAGAAGAAAGTACATAAGAATAGGAGAAATGAGCAGTGTATACTCTAGCACTGTAACAGGAATCCTTGTAAGGATGTTCTGGGTCTGGCCACCCTGGCAGAAAAGTAGCAGCGAGGTAACAGAAGTATTTCAAAAACCCGGGCAGGGATTTGTTGTGCCTTCAGCCGGCAAAGTCCAGAAAATATGACAACAGCCATTTCTAAAAGCAGCCACCCAAGGAGGTGGTCACTAATGTTTGTCAATTATGATGAAATCTAGTAGCTCTCTGGGAGAGATCTGAATTAGTAGCGTTGAGAGGCTATTTCCTGAACCCCAAATTAGAATCCTTCATAAACTACTGCAGTTTCCTGCTTGGTCCTGAAATGAGACAATGGATGAAACCAAATAATGTTTAACCTTTGCTATGAATTTATATTTCTTAATATTTAACCAAGAAATTACCAAGGAATTACAAATGGTTAACCTGTCATAATGTCACGGAGCTAGACAATAATGGAGAGAGTGGAGGCATCACAGCTGTCTTCTAACTTAACTCCACAAACTCCATTTGTATCCTCATTAAAGGACTGGGCCATGCTTCCATTTTAGATCTGTTCCTGGGCTGCCCAGAAACTGAGGCCTTCAGACAGACCTTTGCAGTGATGAGATAACTTTCTGAAGTGTGGAGAAAAACTATGAAATATTTTAATCTCAGACTTCTTATCTGAGCAAAAAACACTTAAGTTCTTTTCCGTCAGTTTGACATTTGGATGAGAGCTGGATGACAAATGGACCTACGAGTGAGCAGAAAGTTGAGGTTTCCTTCCTTCTCCTCCATGCTATCAACACGAGTCTTTAAATGTCCTGGAAGATTCTGAGACAGATTTTACTTTTGAACACAACCTCCTAAAAAGTGAGGTATAAAACTATCTTCAACTTCTAATTTGCAAATTTGAAACTACCAATGCACATGTTTAACTGAGATGCATAAAAGCCTTTCTCCTCAAAAGGCTTATATTTAACTAAAATTGTCACTTTTAAAAGAAAGTTTATGGCTAAAACGTATATCATCATTACCAGCAGGAATATGATTGTGTCTGGGAGCCCATTTCACTAAAAAGCCGAAAAGTCTTCTCTCAGATGGGTTTATAATGTGTCTCTTCTATTCTGGTGATTAAACAGTAAGCTCTTGGGGAGTGATTTGTTTTATTGTTACAGTGATCACCTATCAAATTGTTTTGCTTTGATATTATAGCTCCAAACTAGAGTTCAATAGTCCTAGACAGACAGTGGTCTAAGAACTACAGTTCTTGAGTCCAACCTCCTGAAAAAGTGAAGTATAAAACTCTGGCTCCAACTGCTTGTTCCGGTACTTGTTGACAATGTCGGTGATCTTCTGTTTCCGGCGGACATGTGGTGGACTGTAGGAGTCACTTTCCAGTCTCTTTCTTCTACAAATGTTAATTACAGTCTGCCTCACCAGAAAACCTTGAAAACAGAGGGTTTTAGTCAGCTAGGTGAACTATCAGTATTCAAGTGAACTATTCTCTGCAAACTCAAAACTACTTCATTCCATTTGCAAAACTCCTTGTCCCCAGAGAGACAGAGCTCTACTAAGATAGAACTGTCAGAAGAAACACACAATGACATGGAAAAACAAAATCAAAATCTAGCCTGACAACCCCTTTCCTGCCCTGGAGTGTAAACAACTATGCTCGTTTTCCAGTACTGGAAGTTTGTGAATTACAGCTGTGCTCGTACTTACACGATTAAGCACACTTCAAAACAGAGCCAAACATGCTTCCTTTTAACAAGAGCCACAGGATTTTCCACATGTGGGACCTACTAAGTAATATCATCATTTCCTTATTTATACTTCTTTTTGGTTCATGAAAATGTTAAATAAAAAAAAAAAATAGAAAACTCAATGGGACTTCCCTGGTGGCGCAGTGGTTAAGAATCCGCCTGCCAATGCAGGGGACACGAGTTTGATCCCTGGTCCGGGAAGATCCCACATGCCGTGGAGCAACTAAGCCGGTGCGCCACAACTACTGAGCCTGTGCTCTAGAGCCCGTGAGCCACAACTACTGAGGCCGTGTGCCACAACTACTGAAGCCCACGAGCCTATAGCCTGTGCTCCGCAACAAGAGAAGCTACCGCAGTGAGAAGCCCACTCACCGCAATGAAGAGTGGCCCCTGCTTGCTGCAACTAGAGAAAGCCCACGCACAGCCACGAAGACCCAACACAGCCAAAAATAAACAAATAAATAAATTTATTTTAAAAAAACAAATGAAAAGAAAATTCAATCCTTCAGCCACATATGAAGCTTACCGAGTGCTCGCCTACTGACAATCATCCCATCCACAAGAGGGATGACCATGTTAAATTTTCCAGTGGCTCCTTGAATTTTAATCCGGAATAATCCAGTGTTTAAAGGGTGGATGAAGATGACAGGAACTTCTTTTTCAAGAGCAGTAGATCTTAAGAAAAGAAAAAACTCTTTTTACCCCAGATATTCAAGAGCTGAAGTCCCCCATGTATAATATAAGAATACCAAGGGGACATACTGCGAGGCAGTATTTGAGAAGAGACAAGTGATCAGTCTGCTCAGAATCTTCTTTCTGGGAGCCCACGGTGAAGCTCCCCACACCAACACCTGACCCTAATTACCCATCAATGGGGTTGGCCTTTTGAAGCTGACCAAAAAAGGCGCTAAAAATTGTGCTTAGAAAATCACTGGGGACACAGGGTGGAAGGAAAGGCCAGAAAAATGTATGGTGGGGAACCATCAATAGCAACCAGCCATTTTTTTACTTTTACTTAGTTCCTCCCTCCTGTAGGGAACAAGAGTGGGGCTGGCCAGAGGGCAGGGAATTCCACCACAGTCAATGCTGGCACCTCAGAGCAGAAGTGGAAATACAGTTTAGGCTCACTATGGGAACCCCTGATATGATTTTTTTTTTAGGGGCTGGGGAAAGAGGTCGGGAGGACCTTAGTCTGGGTCAGTTGCAACTGTCCTCCTCAGCAGAGGTGATAAATGGCTGAATCTTAGCACAGTCAAAGCCCTCAAAGCCTCTGAACAGGTAACACAGCTGCCAAGGTCAGCAACCGTACTTTTAGAAGACTGAATTACACATCATGTGTCAGGGCTATGCCAATGCATCTAGAGGTACCCATGTTACTCTTCGATGCTATATGCCAGGGTTTTGGTTTGCTTTTGTTTTGCAACACAATGAGCTTTCTTTCTAAAGTGATTTTGGCCAAAGGGACAGTGAGTCAATTTTTTAAGACATTTAATAAAAATCAATCCTATACTAATTCTGTCCCCAAGACAAATTCTAAACTTTGCTAAACTACTAGTAAAACACAAATTTTACAGTCCAATCATATTAGAACTTTTGACCTAAAAAGATTAAAACAACAACAAACAGTACAAGACACTTAAAAGTTCTCTTCCAAACTAGTTCTAGAAAAGTACCCCTCATGAAATCTATCCTGGTCTCTTCAGCAAGTCAGTGTCATGGACGAAAAAAAGAAAAAACAGGACTGTTCTGTATTGAGAGACTGAAAGAATTAACACCAGATGGATGAAATGGATGCTGGTTTAAACAAACCAGCTATAAAGACTATTTTAGGGAAAATGGAGAAATTTGAATGTGAGCTGGCTACTAGATGAAATTAAGGAATTGCTACTAACTTTATTACTGTAATAATGTTATCTTTATCTATTTGAAAAGTGTTCTTAATCTTCAGAGGTGCATATTTAGAATGTTAGAAAATCTGTAATTTGCTTTAAAATACTTTAGCATAAAAAACATGGGGACTTCCCTGGCAGTCCAGTGGTTAAGACTCTGTGCTTCCACTGCAGGGAGCACAGGTTCCGATCCCTGGTCGGGGAACTGTGAATAAGATCCCGCATGCCACGCAGTGAGGCCAAAAAAACCCGAAAGCAAACATGGAAGTTTTAAGAATGACTTGCCCTATTCTAGAAATTTAATATGATAATGTTAAAATAAACCACCTTTACTGACTTTGTTTCTACAACAGTAATCTAAATTCATCTTACGTGCAATACAAACCAGATCATGGAAACAGAAGGAACTTACTCAAAGTTAAAATATCAAGTTTAGCTTGATATAAATTATTTGTTTAAACCAAAGACAAGCAAGCAAAAAGCTCTGAAACAATAAAGCCTGCACAGATACATTCTTATTATTCTTAGAATCATATTATTCTGTTTTTATCCTTTTTGTGCATGAAAAGCTAAAATAAAAATCTTAGTATTATAATAAAGTTAGTATTATGTTTTACTTAGAAATATTTTTCCATTAAATAGCTCCTATGTGATGAGGACATTTTAACTGCTATCTATCCAGAATGTTTTGACCAATTTAATTCCATTATTTCTATCTAATATTGCTACTCTATTATCAGCCTTCATTAATACTTAATTGCCTCCACTTCTCCGTCTTTCTTTTTTGCCTCAGATAAATTTAAGCAGCAATTAATTATGCTATTTAAAAATCCTTGCTAATTTGATCACCTTGTGCAAATCTACAAACTTCTCTCTTTGATTCTTCTCCCCTAATTACGTTTACTTCTTACTGCCTTCATCCCTTTTGTTTCATTAAAGTCCTTATCTCTTAATGAAACTGCAATCAACATACTGTAAACAATAGGTTTCTCTATGCTTAAACACAATGCTGACAAACTTCAAGCAAGTATAGAGCGTACCTCAGAGAAGTGCTACTATTTGCAGTAGTCTCCACACCAGTACTGATTTCTGTCATCAGGTCTGAGAGGGGAAAGTTTTCTGGAAGAAAATCATAGCATTACAATTAATATCTCCCTCCTAGGAAACCTATTTTCCTAATCTCTTCACATAGCAGGCAACATATATATGGACTGCGCTATCCTAAAATATATAATCCTAACTATTCTTCACAAATTAAAAAAAAAAATTCTCCCTTAAGACGTATTTTAGATAAGTTCATCTAAAGCAGAGAGTTTTTACAGAACATAATCTATAGTCTTAGAGGGCTTGGAAATAGCTTTAGAAGTTCTGGAAAGCAACTTTCACACTTTCTTATAAACTCTGAGCTGGATGAGATTCTAGGATAAATACACATTTCTAATGTTCTTAATGCAGCTTACATAAAAATCATGAGAAACATATCCATAGCACAATCCCTAAGGACAAATTAAGCTTTACACTAAAATAAGACAGTAGGGTCTGTGGAAAGAGGGTGAGGGAGGTGTTCCCCCTTCTCCTTTCCAGAGGTTCTGGGGTAACTGGGGGCTACATGCAGTGGGACCAAGTGGTCACAAACCAGTAACTGTCATACCAAGAAGAGTTAAAGGCTTTTTGTAACCATGAGTCTCATCAAATCTTCACAACTATGAAATAAGTGCTGGATCACTCATTTAACACATGAGTGACCTAAGGCTTAATGAAATCCAGGCTTGCTGAACTCCAGTTCCAGCTCTTGGCCACCATATAGGGCCTATGCTGCCACTCCCTTTAGACATTTAACAAGTCATCGTCATCCTATTATAATCTTATTAATGGACAAAGTCCTTACACAGTACCTATATCATCATAGCGTTCCACCCAGACTACAGAAACTCTTGTCTCAGGTCCAAGGGGAGGCACAGGGCGCCCCTGAGGCAGCTTCTTCATTCTGGAACTGGGACTGAGCTATATGAGGCAGAGAAAAGCAGAAGAGGGGAAGAAAAAGAAACAAACAAATAAAAAACACTGGCTTAATAAAACTACAACCATACATTCATCAAGCTACCCAGTGAAATAAGGATCACGTCATGGGAAGTCACTTCTGGAAAAAAGTATAAAATACATGTGCAAAAAAGCCCTTCTTTGGTTCCTCTGTTTATCAAGTCTCAAACTAGAACAAGGAAATGAAGGTCTAGAAACTTCAAATGAAAAAAAGATAAGGAACAGTAAACAATTATAGTTATAAAAATAAAATTTGATGCAATGCCTTAATGAGTGCTTAAAAAGGATCTGAGTCTATCTCTATGGTCAGAAAGCAGGACGATTTTTCCATCATAGCAACATCACTGATTTGCCTGGGGATCCTTTCAGTGTTGAATTCTTGTCAACAGCTTTTCCTGTATCTACTGATATGATTTTTCTTTCCTTAAGTTTGTTAGTAGTCTGCAAAGTATGTGGTAAATGAAAACATGGTGCTTTAAGAGTTGTCATTCTTTGGATTTTAAGAAATAACCAAGCTTTATGCGATTTATTTCTTTTTCTTATTTCCCTGCATAAAACCTCTACTATCTTGTGAATAGAGGTAGTGAGAGCAAACATCCTTGACTCCATTTGGTGGGAAAGCTTTCAGAATAATGTGTAAGTATAATGTTAGCTGCAGGTTTCTAGCAGAGTTCTGTTTCAGGTTGAGGAAGTTCCCTTCTAATCGTAACCACGTTGGCATTCAGAAAATGAGTAGCAATCCCTGACCATTATATCTGACTAAAATTCTGCATTACCTGACTTGTTCTTCTCCAAACTGTATTCTGTAAAACCTTTTTAAAGGTAGCAACTCATGATTTTCAAAATCAGTCTACTTCAGAGAGTTTTATACAAGTTAACTTTTTTTCCCAAATCAATTTTAAAGGTGAACCTCTCCCATATTCTTTTAAGCAAATACTTAACGTTAAAAATCATTTTAAGTGTAGAAAGAGCCAAATTAAACTCCTTTACAATGGAAGAAGGGCTTCAGGAAAGTTTACACTACACTTCTTTTGTCTTTTTTACTATTTGTTCTAAATCAATTTTCTTACACCTGTAAACTGATCCTGTAGTCTTGTTATCACTTACTCAGTCACTTTCCAGTAAGGATTAAGACATAACATGAGGGGAGAACACAGATAAGACATAACATCTGATAAGGTAAGAAAAAAGGATAAAAGTAAAATGCTGTCTTCTTGTAGTAGCTGCTGTGTTGCCTCACTCAGTGCATTTATTCAAACACTGGGCGATTCTTCAAAATGCTGTCATCTGTATGTTGTCAGACTTAAGTTGGATTTTGCATGATTAATGCTATGAAATGTATAGTAACTGTTGTACCTTTAGTGGATATTTTAGGGACCAAATAAAAACCTAGGCTTGAGATGGAATGGATGAAAGAACCGAGCACGGAACTGAAATGGTTAAATCAAGGAAAACAACAAAGACTGAATTAGAATTAAATATTTGTTGCAAGCTGAAAAAAAGAAAAGCATAAGAATTTGATTAAAAAAATTAAGATACTAATGAATCAGTACTGCTATAATTACTCTCTGAGTTAAAGTTAAAAGCTTTTCAGGTGTGATTTTATAATTACTTCCATTTCACTACAAATTTTTGGAGGTTTATCAACAAAGTGACTTACCCTCTGTGAGGAATTAAGATTGTCTGTGTGATTAGGGAAAAGCTCAAGCGTCAGGGATGGCTGTTTCAGAATTCCTGGCATAAGATCCATATTTGAATCACTGTCTTGGTCTGAGATGTTACTTTCCAATGAATCAGCTATAGCATAAAGAAAAAAAATAATTATAATACCTACTACTTCCTTAGAGCAAACGTGTTTATTAAACTAGTTATGCTAACAGTCCAACCTAAGTCACTTAAGCAAAGCATTGCTTCTAGAGCAAGGGTTGGCAAAGTTTTTCTGCAAAGGATCAGGTAATAAATATTTCAGGCTTTGCTGGCTATACAGGTCTCTACTGCATATTCTTCTTTGTAGTTTATTTACAACCCTTTAAAAATGTAAATACCATTCTTAGTGTTCTGAATTTTGCCTGTGTGCCATAATTTGCTGGCTCTGGCTCTACTGAGTTGGTGCTAACAGGCTGGGCCAGAGACACCAGGCAGGGACTCAATAGAGGACAGATGGGGCCTGGCTTCTGGAATTCAGGTGGTAGATCACAGCCTTGACATGAAGGCAAACAGCTGCTAAGACACTGACCTAGAACATGGAAGGCCCCTCCTGCCACGGACACAACTGGTCCCAGAGTAAGAGACAGAGAGGGGCCTAGAGTGCAAAATTAAG